>NW_024543095.1:16775000-18067500 GCF_018167655.1 Microtus oregoni | reverse complement strand
TAATGGCCTAAGTCTTACGGAGTTTAAACTTTTGTTATTTATGTGCATGTATGTGTGTGTTTGCATGAGTGCGAGCATTGCAATCTGTGTGCGCTCACATGTGCATAAGTGGGGCTGCACATACGTGCTCATGCATGTCAGGTGTCAGGCTCTGCCACCCTCGCCCTATATACTGAGGCAGGATCCCTTGGCTGTGTGGGGAGCTCACTACTGGCTAGTCTAGCGAGCAAGCTTGCCTCTGCCTTCTGAGGGCTGGGATTACCGACAGCTGCTGGGCTACTTGCCACACCTGCCCTGCCTTTACATGAGTTCCAAGGATCAGAAGTCTGGTCCTTCCAGCTGCATGACAAACAGTTTATCCTCTGAGCCATCTGTAGTGATATTTTTGTTTGTGTTTTAATAAATAAAGCTTGCCTGAAGATCAGAATGCGGAAGTAAGCCATTAGAGGCCAGGGAGTGGAGGTACACACCTTTAATCCCAGGATTCGAGGACACCCTGGGCTACACAAGAAGATTGAATCTGTCTAAAACGAGAAACGGAACTCACACAAAGGGGATCCCAGCACTTGGGACCCCATTCCTTTAACCCCAGCACTAGGGAGGCGAAGACAGGAGTGATATGGCTGGGCAGAGAGAGGAGTCTAAGGAGTCTGAGGTTTGGAGGCAGTGCAGTCTAGGCAGTCTGAGGATCGCCTCTTCTGTCTGAGCATTGGTAGAGGTAAAAGGTCTCTCTAGTGGCTTACGGCTCTGTTTCTCTGACCTTTAGCTTGAACCCCTATACATGACTCTGGGTTTTGATTAATTAAGACCAACTGGAATCCATGCTGCAGCCATCTCTCCAGGCCCTTAAGGACTGTTAGGACTCGGCTTGTTTGACCTGAAGCCGTATCCTTACCCTCTTCTCCCTTCCAGCCGGATCCTTACCCTCCTCTCTCTTCCATCCACCACAGATATTCTTTTCTGCTCTGACTCAGGATCTTCATTCCCGTCTGCCTCCTAAACTAATTCTTTTTTGACTGTCACTGACAATGAATTCCTTTAAATCATCTAAGGAAACATGTGTAATCCGCTGGAAATTTCAAGGCAATGAGTCATCACTCTCCTTGTCCCCCTCAAATTCCCGACTTATGTAAGGCTGAGTCACTTTTCATGAGGTCTGGGCACTTTGGAAAAGAACTGGAAAGCTCTCAAGGTGTGTGTGTGTGTGTGTGTGTGTGTGTGTGTGTGTGTGTGTGTGTGTTTGCGCATGCGCGTGTGCAGATTTGGGGGCTGGCAGCAGCTCTGTCTTGCCATGAGACCCTACATTCTCAGAGTTCACTCTCTCTACTTCATTTTCTATACAGGGAAGTGTCTGATGGAGTTTGCAAGAGTGAGCTGCTGTCTTGCTCCCAGACTTGGGAGCACAGGACCAGGCAGAGGGAACTCCTGCTCCATCCCCACATGCTCCCTAGAGACTGGCTGGGTGTGCACCTGTGCTCTGTGCGGAGTCCAGGGACAGGTAAGACATGTAGGGGCCTGGGCTCCAGCTGGTGCTGGTCTTCTCATAAAAATGCAGAGGATACTGAGCAGAATCTGACAGGATGAAGAATGGAGCATTTGGGGGAGCAGAACGGGGAGCATTCCTTGGACGACGAGGTGGTTCATTGTCACACAGAAATCAAGCAGATAAAGGCAAAGTCATCCTTAAAGGGAACAGAATGAGCCCCAAGCCAGCATGACTGACAGATCTAATGTTAGCGTGATATGTCTAAGGCTACAAAAGAGGCGTAGAAAAGAGCTGCTACCTAGTCACACGACCAAAGCCACCTCACTGTGTGGGCACAGGGATGCTGGCTAACTCCCCCAGCAAGGAACCTGTTTCTGCTGGAGAGATGGGTACCTTGGATTGCCAACTACCTTCAGTAGAGACGGCTCTTTTTCTCTGAGGTCAGGTACCCAGGATTCAAGAACAGTGTCTCCTGGGAAAAGGGTGGGGAAGTACTCAGGGGCTCACTTTTCTGATGAATGAACGATGCCATCCTTGGGTCTGATACGGCAGTCCTGTGTCCCTGCCTATCTGAATTCACCCCTTCACTGCCAGAGATGACCATCTGCCAGAGGTGACAGATAACCAAAAGTTCAGACGGTCGTGAAGCTATCCAGTCCGTGGGCCTCCCAAGGGAAGTGCCCAGCATCAGCAGACCTTGCCTCATGTCTCCTAACTCCATTACCTTCCATAGAGATGCCCACTAACCACATTGCTCATTAACCCTTCACGTGTGGGCAAACTGCTGAGAGCATCAAAGACCTGTGGGATTTTTAAAGACTTAGTGTGAAGAAAAAGTAAGCACAGCACATCAAATGATTTTCCAGACATCAAAGATTACATGTTGAAATGATAATTTCTAGATATATTGGGCTAGATTGCAATATGGAATTAAAATTAATCTCAACTGTTTCTTTTTAGCCCTACCCAAGGCCCACAAAATGAAAAAGGGACTGGGACAACAGAAGGATAAACGATAGCAACAGAAGAATCATGGGGGACACTCAGATGGGTGTGGGGTCACTGACTTCAGCAGCTAGGTAAGTCTAAAATGGTGCCTGGGCTGAGCTGTGTCCTCGAGTCTCGCCATGACCTCAGAAGATGACGTCGTTGGGAAATAAAGGGTCTGTGCAAGGTAACTAACTGTGACGAAATCTTACTGGTTTACAGTGGGTTATGAGGCGGTGTAGGCGGAGACCCGAATAATAACACAGGAACTGTACTAATTACAACACTGTTTGGCCAATTAGCTCAGGCTTCTTATTAACTAACTCTTACACCTTACATTAACCCATTCCTATTAATCTGTGTATTGCCATGAGGCTGTGGCTTACCAGGTAGGGCTCTGTTCTGACGCCTTTTTCCTTTTTCAGCTACATGACATCTCCCTGACTCTGCCTACTCTCTCTCTCTCTCTCTCTCTCTCTCTCTCTCTCTCTCTCTCTCTCTCTCTCGAGTTCCCGCCTGGCTTTACTCTGCTAAGCCATTGACCAGAACAGCTTTATTCAGTAACCAATAAAAGCAACACATACACAGAAGGACATCGCACATCAAGTCAGAGGCAGGTTTCCTCGTAAGAACCATGTTAGTGCCGACACACCCACAGGTGATGGGAAAGGGAGCCTGGACTGATGCAGCCACATGTCAAGCAGTACCGGGGGTTGTCCCCAGCCACAGAAGCTGGGAGAGGCTTGGAGGGCAGAAAGCCTTCTCTGGAGCCTTTGGAGGAAGTGCGGCCTTACCCACATCTCGATTTCTGACACCCAGCCTCCTCCGCGTGGGACAATCAATTCTATTGTTTTAAGTGACCCAGTCTGCGGTGCTTCGTTGTAGAAGCTGAAGGGAAGCTATGTGCTCACTATGGAAAAATACCTTATTTGTAATTCCTACGAACTGTTGAACAATCATCCAGTACGTACTGAATATGTTCGATTGGATTAAAGAAGATTTAAGACACAGCTAAGTTGCCATCATGTCTCATACGGCTTACATTATGTTTGTATGGGGCGATGCCACTTCAGAGTGAACAGAAGTGTTGAGACCTTGGCTCCCTGGGCTCTTTATTTGAAGAGAGAGTGGAGAGGCCCTGGAGCAGAAGTCACAAAGGCAGGAAGGAGTGTCCCATATAGTCTAGCAGAAGCAAGAGCAAGTTAAACGTGCATTTCAGGCAGGAGACCAGAAGGCCAGAGAAAGTCATCAGGGAATTAGGGTCCTTTCCACACAGGATCGGAATCTTGCCCCCCACCATCACAGCACCCCCCCAGTGGGTATTGCCCAGGGAAGGGTGGGTGAGATGGAGGTGTAGGGCAGACACAGTGAACACCCAGTCTCTCCTGAACTGGCTGGAGTTAGAGCCTAGTATTCTACTTCCCAAGGCAGTGTTTCTGGTTTCAGTCAGTGCGAGGTTCTAGACCTCTGCTGGAGCGAGGTTCTAGACCTCTGCTGGCGCGAGGTTCTAGACCTCTGCTGGCGCGAGGTTCTAGACCTCTGCTGGCGCGAGGTTCTAGACCTCTGCTGGAGCGAGGCTCTAGACCTCTGCTGGAGCGAGGTTCTAGACCTCTGCTGGAGCGAGGTTTCTAGACCTCTGCTAGAGCGATGTTCTAGACCTCTGCTAGAGCGATGTTCTAGACCTCTGCTAGTGCGAGGTTCTAGACCTCTGATAGAGCGAGGTTTCTAGACCTCTGCTAGAGCGAGGTTTCTAGACCTCTGCTGGAGCGATGTTCTAGACCTCTGCTGGAGTGAGGTTCTAGACCTCTGCTAGTGTGCTCTGCTGACTGTAGGCTGTGTGGAATGGGGTCTGCAGTTACCCAAACAGCTCATCAGCATAAGAACGCAATGCTAGAATCCAGCTGTTACTCAAGCCTCAATCCACAGACATCCGCCTTTCCTTCACACAGACATGACAGGCACCCCACCGAGACACTGTCAGGACTCCTTAGCTTACAGACTCAAGGAGCCAGGATCTCTCACCTGGGGAAATGAGTTTACTCCAAAGTGGGTACTGGTGACCGGGCGCCCTGCTCCTCACCCCCTCCCCTGACTCCTACCTGGGAGTCGAAGAGCCTGTCTACAGGTTGTGCTATGAAACATCTTCAAGCCTCAGAAAGACGTAAAAAAAGACTCCTGCCACATCGGCCCTGCCTTCACTCTTCAGACCCTCGGCTGTTGTTGCCGGTGCTGGGGCCATGCTGTTGTCTGTCTACCCATGGCATTAATATCTCTCCCAATAAACCCCACGCCCCCAGTAATCTGTCCCTCACATCCCAGATCTCCCTGTTGTCTCCAGAGCTGGTGGGATGGGGTGGAAAGTGGGCACGAGAGAAGAGAGCTGCTTCCATGTTTTCCTTGGCTGGAGCCAGGATTCTATTTAAGGTTTCTGCCTGGTGATAGTGGCGCAGCTGAGCTGGTTGCTGCATGTCACTCTGTCCAGGCCAAGAGGGGACCGAAGATTGGTCACAGAATACGTAAGTGGGAGGAGGTCTTCCTGGAAGCTTGCCATCCTGGAAGGGCCTGCATGTGTTCAGAGGTGGGAGTTCGAGGGGTAGGGACCTGATGGGGGATCCCACCTGCTTGTAAACAGAGGACTATAGATCAGTCTGATGTGGTCATTCTTCCAAGATCTAAGGGACCACAGAGGCGACTTTGAAGCCACTCTTCAGAAGCCCTGTCAGACAAGCCTCTCTCTTCTCTGTATACTAGTTGCACCTGCTGTTATTGTTGTTACGTCTGGTGACTTTTTCCTAATAACACCTCAGACAGCTCACACAAGCTGTCCCCTCCGCGAGCCACCTGCCTCTCTTCAGGCGCTTGCGCTAACTCTGAGGCACACCTGGTGGTTCTCTCTGCTTCTGAGACTGCTCGTTCAGGGAGCTGGCTCTGGCTCACAGCTCAGCTCACTGCAGGAGCTGGACAGCGAGCCATTCTTTCTGCAGATAGTTACTGAGGGCTGCGAGCCTGCATGGGAGCACACAGTGGCGCAGCTGCTTCGTGCCCCTTGGCGATGGCGTTCACTCTGCCTGTCGTCCTCTCTGGGCAAGTGCTGGGGGCACCTTCAGAGTTTCTGATCAGTGGCTGGGCCAGGGAATCAGGCTGTAGCTCTTGAACCCTATCGTGCAGTGTTAAGCGAGGCAAGGGGTCCTGATTATGTGTCAGCATGAGTTCCGGTAGGTTTAGGTGTCTGCCTGCTGAGCTGACTTTTCTCCTTGGTTCCAGTTTTGGTTCCCAGGCCTCATCAGCCTTCTCCCTCTTGCCTATTCCTTATCTCTGACTCCAGTGAGTTTTTTTTTTTTTTTTTAAATGTCTTATTGAGTAGTCAGGACTGCTCAGAGCCCAGATTGAAATAAGTTTGCAGCAGGGGATGGGGCTCCCCCAGGGTCTGGCTTCACAGCCTGCAGCTGGACAGAGTCAGAGGGGTTCTTGGAGAGGAGGAGGCATGCTGCCACAGGCTGTTCCTGGCCTCCCAGCCAGCCGCCTCAGCCTCAGCTCAGGGAATTGGAGATTAGTGGTTATGATAGATGGGGGCAGAGAGTGAGAGCTTCCATTGTCCCAGCATCTCCCACCAGCATTTAAATAGGAAATGGAGGGACAGGGTTTCTTGGTTGGAATAAGACCCACTGGTTGCTTGGAGACCCCTCCCAGTGTGCAGTTGAGTCAGCATCCTTGGTGTTCTGGGGTGAGAGATCACTGGCTGACTCCACCCGCCCTCGCCTGCTGCGCTTCTCTTAGATTCCAGAGGGACCCAAATCTCTGGCTCTTTCAGGATCTTGGCTGCTTTCCAGTTCCCACGAGGACTAACCAGAAGAAAAGGACTTCCACCCTAGCAAAGGGAAAGTAGGTAGGCCTGGTGTGCGTGCGTGCGTGTGTGTGTGTGTGTGTGTTTGTGTGTGTGTGCGTGCGTGTGTGTGTGTGTGTGTGCATACGTGCACACATGCATGCCTGCAATAACCAGGGCTGTGACGGTTTCCCCAAGCTGAGTATTCACAGACTAACCTCTCCCCTTGGGCTTAGGTGCACACCTAAGAGAGAGCCAGCCAGAGACAGGTGTTTTCTCTCTCTTTCCAGCCCCATGGCTTTTATAATTAGACCTAGGAAAACTTTTTCTTTCTTTCTTTGGTTCTTTTAAAAAATCAAGAATGGCTTAAACACAAAGTGATCATTTTGGTCTTTTAAAGGTAGAAAAGACAGGCAGGGTGGGGGAGATGACCTTTCGAGGGGGTGGGGGAGATGACCTTTTGAGAATAATGCTTTATTTCCAGCCGGCCTCCCACCCCCATAGTTCCCAGCTCCTCTTGGTTAGAAAAATGCTTTGCTTGTCTTTGCCTGGAGACTGGAGATGAGATAACACCCCTGGGGTTCAAAGGCATTTCCCCAAGGGCCCAGCTGCTTGCAAGGCCTCTGAGGAAACCTTGGCCAACCTCCTGGCTCAGCAGCTGGCCTCAAAACCAAGGTTGCTTGGCCTGTCCCGGAAGCCTGTGAATCCCCAAGTCGGCCAGAGACTGCAGTCCGGGATCACTCTGTGGCTCAGATGTCTGGCTGCAGGCCCTGGGCCGGCCTCAGCCAGGCTAGAAGTTAGTGCAAATAGGCACATTTATCTCATACAGACCTCATTTTCTGAGGAATTGTAGTCTCCTAGGGGTGGGGTGGGAATCAGCCATCAAAAGGTCATTGCCCCTGTAGGGGGTGGGACACGGCTCTCCCCACCTGACACTTGGTGGTTGATTGATGGCTGCTCTCATCTGCACAGTTTTTAGGCATCACTCGGACATTTTAGTAGGATGCTAATTTCTTTGCCCCAAGGCAGAGGCAACAGCTCTCCTCAAACCGTTTGACCGTACCTGCCCGCAAGGCGAGTTTGCATGCGTGTAGACAGGCGCTGGGAACAGAGCATCTAGAGAGGTGGACAGTTGGACATCAAGTCTGAGAGAGAAGAGGGAGTCTTCGTCTAGACAGAGGACAGCCTGGGGAAGCCTCAGGACCTGAGATCTTGACACCAAAGGGCAGCCAGCGTGGAATGTGGAGCCCTACCAAAATCTCGCATCAAGGTATGGGGCAGAGGCAGCCAGATGCCTCGCCAGACACTGGCATCATGGGTGGCAGGAGAGTGGCAGGCAGGGTCCAGGCTGTCCCACAGGGCTGGAACATGCCAGAAGAACAGCTGTTTACAGCTCTAGTCCCCCCTTGCAGCTCAGTGTGGCCCCAGGCCAGCCCCCTGGACTCAGTGTCTTAGCTTCTTCCTCTGTGGTAGAAGACGGGGATGCTGAAGTACAGGAAAGAAAGACACACACAGGGGTTGTGCAAAATTGCACCGGGCAGGGGCCACCTGAGACTGCAGGACTGTTATGGGACCACCAACTAAGTCTCACCAGCTGAGTTTTTTCTTGGGTCACAGAGGCAGGTTTATTGCCCAAACCCAGCCTATTCCCAGTTGAGCAGGGCTAGTCTGCCTGCTGGGGATCTAGAGAGTTCTTGGTGAACGGAGGCTGCCTTGGGAGATTGTGGCTGGCCCTGTCCCTCTTGCTTGTGTTTGGGATTAACATGTAGCCCTTTAACCTTTTCGTTTTTCTAGCGAGACGGGAACTTGGCAAGCGATATGTTGTGGTCATACGTGAGATGCTGGCTCCCTGGGTGCTGAAGCTAGGGCAGGCAGAGAGAAGCTGAAGAAGGGCAACGAGGGGGGGCCTTGGGCTCTCACCCTTTTGGTTCCTTGGCTTTTCTGTTAAAAATGATGGGATTGGCTTGTAGGGCCTGGCTGGTCTGAGAGTCCAGATTGGAGAATCAGCGTAGCTCTTAGGAAGCCCCTCTTCTCAGCTCTGGAATGACCTTCCATGTACACAGGAAAGATGAGGTAGGAGGCTCCAGGGTCGTGATTCTGCTCTGCCTCATCCCACTTAAACATGTCCTCACAGGACACAGAAGGCCAGGGACCCAGAGTCACTACAAACCAACCTCATATTCATGACCACCCTTCTGCTTGGCCTTGTCCACACTCTAGGTTGACATTACTGGGCCATGCTGGAGCAGTCCACAGAACCCTCTGAAAGGTACCCAGTGCCTTGATATTAAGTCTCTCTGCTGACACAGTAGTCCAAATCCAAACCAAACTAAAGAGTAAAACACCAGGTTTATTGGGCAAAGTGTTCCCAGGTGACTTTTCCAGCCCTCCAGAGGTGAGCCAGGGAAAGGAGACCAGAATAATCACGTTGCCGCTCTCAAAAAGTGGTTTAAATACCCTGCAGGCATGGCTTGAACAGCGCTAGGGAAGGGGCTGCTGTTGGAGAGTTTTCTGACAGGGTGGACCAGCTGAACACCCTCTGCCAAGGTAACCCAGGGAATTTCCCTCCCTCTCCCTCTGTTGTTTGTCTTCCCTCCGACAGTTCCCACCACCCCTTTTCTCCTGCATCTTCTCTTCAGAGACTTAGCAGAGAAGGGATAGCTTGGGACGCGGGCAGACCCGCCTCCTCCAGCCTCAGGCTTCTGTCTGTGGTGTGGGGAGAAGGAAGATCTTACCATAGGGCTGTGAGAAGATGAACTAGAAGCCTTTTCCCACCAAAACATGACTTGGGGTTGCTCAGAATGCTAGAGGTCACTTAGATATTTGAAACATACAGGGTTGGACCAGTTTGGTCAAGGAGCTACTGTCCCACCCCTAAAACACCAGGAAGTGCAGAACTGCAGAGAAGACATGGAGAGGGACCATTTTTATCTTCACAGTACCAACAATATAACTGCAGGAGCAGCTGCCAGGGAACTGTAAATACAATATATCTGCTCGGAGGAGCTCAGAGGGGGGCTTTGCCTCATCTCCTGCCTTCTAAACACTGTGGACGCATGTCTCACTGCAGAATGTAAGCTGCAGAATATTATTTGAGCTATGTAAAGATGTGTAACATTTGTTTATGCTGTAGAGTACTGTGTAAAGGTGTGTTACTTTTGTCTAACAAAGTTAACATTGGTTTCACCTTGCCTGCCTAAGGCACCTGGTGGTCTAATAAAGAACTGAATGGCCAATAGCTAGGTAGTCAGGAGAGGAATAGGCGGGGCTGGAGGGCAGGGAGAGTAATCTAGGAAGAGAAGAAATGAAAAAGAACAGAATGAGGGACATGCCCAGGGCAAGAAGCCAGGCAGCCACCAGCCAATCAGACACCAGAAGTAGTGAAAGTAAGATATCCAGAAAGAAGAGGTTAAAATCCCCGAGGCAAAATGTTGATAAAGAGAAACAGGTTAAGTTATAGAGCTATCCAGAAAGAGCTAGGATAAGGGTGAGCATTCAAAACCAATATTAAGTCTCCTTGTCATGATAGCACAGGGATGCTGGGAGACAAGGCCTGGGCTTCTTCCTTGGAGGCCTTCCGTGCTCTGGTTCTCAATTCATTGGCTTTCCCATGTGACATGATGCCTTCCTTGTCCCTCAGCGGCATTAACAGGAACAAGGGGTTCACACACCACTGTGCCCAAGGAAGCAGGGAGTGGGCACAGGGACATGGAAGTAGAGCAGCATCTGCTTGCTGAGATCTAAATAGAGTAGTTTACAGCAGCACACTGTGAAGTCCTGAACACACAGAAGAGAACTCTAAGTTTCAGGAGATAATAGCTGGGGGGAACCGAGACAATCATTTGGCTCTTAAAGGGGCCGTAAGTATAATAGTTGAGGAGAAGACCTGACTCTGAACCCCTTGGCTTGCCACTAATCCTAGTAGGCAGGAGACAGAAGCAGGATCCAGAGTTAAAGGCTAGCCTAGGCCACAGAGTGAACTCTGTGTGTGTGTGTATGGGAGAGGGAGAGGCTATGGAGATGGCTAAGTGAATGGAGGTGCCTGCATGCAGCCCTGACAATCTGAGTTTGATCTCCAGATCCCAAGAAACAGGTCAACCTCTGAGAGTTGTTTTCTGACTACCGAATGTGTGCACACATGCTACACACACACACACTGCCAAAACTTAAAAAGAAAAAAAAAATCAAAGCAAAGGACTTGAGCAGTTATTTTTCCAAAGAAAGCATATAGGTGGGCTATCAACACATGAAAAACACCAGGCATCACGGGGCACAAGGGAAATACACATCAAAAGCACAGCAAGCTACCACTTTGCATCTAGTAGGATGGCTATAAAATAAAAAGCAACAAAATGATAGATAACCATTGCTGCTGTGGAAGTAGCTTGGTATAACCACTGGTTCCTTAAAGCATTAAACACACAATGAACACCCACCCACTCCCAGGTATCTATCCAAGAATAAGGGGCAGGAACACTGGAACTGACAGCCACTTGTAAATCAGAATTCACAGCAGCGTTCACAAGATACAAAGGAGGAAACAACCCAACTGCCCATCTCCAGGATAATCATAAAGAAAAGATGCTACGTCTACCTAGTTGAATATCATTGAGCCACAGAAAGAAATAGAATTTTGATATATATTGCAATGTGGATGTACCTGAAATAAAATGGATGCAGAGGTAAAAAATACCGTGTGATTCCACTCAGACAAGGTGGTGAGGACAATCAAGCTATAGACAGAGAGTGGAACAGATGCTACCAGAGAGTGGGAGGTAGGGAAAAGGATAATTATTAGTTCATGTATGCACAGTTCATAAGACGGTTGATGAAAAAGTTCAGAGCACAGATAAATCTATCAATCATGTGATAAATAAACACACACCTTCAGTGTAATTGATTCACCTGATACTGTCACCAAGTCAGTTGAAATATTATGTTTTATACTTTTATAACAAAAAAAATGTATAAAACTCAAACAGGAATGTGTTGTTACAATTATATATTACAAACCCCACAGTTATTCATTCTGCCATTTTCAAAAATGTGTGTGTGTGTGTGTGTGTGTGTGTGTGTGTGTGAGTTTGTATGTACCCTTGAGCATAGGTACCCACAGACACCAGAAAAGACAACAGGTCCTCTGAAGCTAGAGTTACATGTGCAGTGGAAACTAAACTCTGGTTCTCTGAAAGAACAGCCTGAGCTCTTAACCATGGAGCCCTCTCCCCAACTCCACACCCTGCTACATTTTGTTATGGTCCTTTCTTTCTTTCTTTCTTTCTTTCTTTCCTTCTTTCTTTCTTTTCCTCTCTCCCTCCCTCCCTCTCTCTTTCTTCTCCCTTCCCACCTCTCTTTCTTTCTTTCTTTCTTTCTTTTTTTTTTGGTGTCAGCTTCTGCTTTAAAGGTTGCTTTGCATTCTATTCAGTGGCAAGGGCAAAATACAGCTAGCCACTTCTCTATTCTAGAGCATGTCTTTCCATTCAACTTTCATTCATTCATTCTTTTTTTCTTTTAAAGTAACACTGCAGAGGATTTGTGTGTATGCATACAGTCTTTCCACATTTTCGAATTCTTGACACAGTTTCATGGGGTAGAATTACTGTGGATGAGAACAAACATTTTTATAGTCTCCAATCTCTGTCACCGTATTATTTCCCTTGAACATTGCAAGGATTGATTCAGGTCCTGGCAACACACAGAGCCGACTATGTCATCATGCTTTCCTGAGTCCCTGAGAGTCAGTGGACATACTTCTTTCTATTTAGCTTTGCGTTTTGTTGGTGAATCTGTCTATAGATTGTAATTTGTTGTATGTAAATTGCTTAATCATCCCTGCCCCCATTTACAAGTTAAGATTTTTTGGTTCTTAATTGTCAGTTTTTATAAATTTCTGACTTAATACTCCTATCTTAAATTTTTTTTTAGGAAAGAATACCAACAAATGCAGATTTTGTGTGTGTGTGTGTGTGTGTGTGTGTGTATAATAACAACAAATGCAGATTTTTATGTGTGTGTAATACCAACAAATGCAGATTATATGTGTGTGCATGCACATGTATGCATACATATATGTTCTACTTTAAATGTTCTAAATATTTTGCCCTTTTTCATTCTTTGCTTTTGTTTTGATAGGATCTCATGTAGCCCAGGCTGGCCTCCAACTCTCTAGGTAGCTGAGGAAGACCTTGGCCTTTCTAATGCTGCTGCCTCTGTGTCCTGAGTGCTGAGTTCTAGGTGTGCACCACCATGCTCAGTTCGTGCAGTCCTGGTCTCAAACCCAGGGCTTTGTGCATGTAGGCAATCGTTCTACCAATGAGCCACATCCCCAGTTCCAGTCATTTGTTTTAAATACAGAAACTTTGCATTACTTTGTGGTCAAACCTGTTAATCTTCCCTTGTGATTTAATCATCCATTTCTAAGTATAATAAAAGAAATGTTCTCTTCAGTTGAATGTTCAAGTCTTTCTCAGTTTGCCTTGGCTTTTAAAAGTATGGCACTCCAGTCCATGCAGGATGTCTCTGTAAAATCTGCCTTGGCCTGAGGAAGAGATGGTTCCCAAACCCCTCTCTTTGAGACAGACTCTTCTTGTGTAGCCTGGATTGGCCTGAAGTTTGCAATCTTCCTGTCTCAGGCCCTGCTCAGACACATGCAACACTACGCCTGGATTAAGGAAGGGATGGTTTCATGGCATAAGATTGTTAAAGTCTTGGGTTCCATTGATCTGGATTTCTTGTTTGCTATGAGGACTGGGCCCAAGCCTGATCGCATTCATCGGCTTCGTGTCTAAGAAAGAGGCAGCACAGAATTGGAGTGTGCACCTTAACCCTCTAGAGCTAACTTTGCTCCTGAGGATGGCAGCAGCGGTGGTAAAGGAGGGACTCGGGGTTGAGCTTGGACTCTGGCTGTGTGTGAATGCTCCTCCTCCAGCTGACCCCTGCAAGTGTGTCAAACCATGCCTGACTGATGGCATCGTGAGGACAGTATGGGAGTGGCGTGAAGGATGTCCTCCATGAGTACCTGCTCCTGTTACAGATCCTTTTGGGGCCCTGGGTCAAGTGTTGTGAACAAAGGTGACTCTGAGACCCCTTGCTCCCGAAGCAGTCAACAGTGTAGTGTCTGCTTTACTGAGTGAGATGGCCGAGGACCAGCCAGGCCGGAGGGCAGGGGGCAGAGTTCTCAACCTTTTTAATGTTCCAACCCTTTAATACAGTTCCTCACGTTGTGGTGACCACCAACCCATAAAAACTACATTTGTTATTACTTCATAACCGTACTTTTGTTACTGTTATAAATCTCATATGCAGGGTATCTAATGTGTGACCCCATGTGAAAGGGTTGTTCGACCCCCAAAGGGGTTGCAACCCACAGGTTGAGAAGCACTGCTCTTAACTCTCCCTGTATTTTCCCACTACCTCAGCATCTCAGCCTCCTGTGTGTAAAACGCAGCTAGCTCTACTGCTGAAGGGTTATTTGATGATTAAGAGAAAGGCTCTGAAAAGGTCATGGAAAAATCCAGAGGCAAGGTAGAATGTCCTTGGACGGGTCAGCCTGCTCCTCTCTCACCTGGGGATACAGATGAGGCCTCTGTGCAAGTTCAGAGAGACTCCCACCTCCTGTAGTCTGCTCCCTAGGAAAACCACACAGAGACTCTGTGAAGGCCCCCGTTGTGCCCATGGCTCGCCCATCAGGAAGCCTGGGGCTTGGCGGAGGCCCCAGGAAGCAGGGCCTGGGAGGTGGGCCACACCTCAGATGCAGCTGTCCCAGCTTGGCACGACTTCTGATGTCTGTGAGAGCTTGGGTGATGAGGAGTCTCGGGTCATTCGGGTGCTCCCATGGCCCAGACGTGAAAGCCCAGGCAGGCAGCCAGTTAGCAGAGAGACAGCATTTCTGTTGGGATTCAGGTTCCCAGTCCGGAGCCTCCACAGGAACACCCTCTCGGGAAGGACTCTTCTGATCCTTCTGGAAAATTCTCGGCTACTGCTCAGTGTCAGGAAGATTATAGCATTTGACAAGCGTGGCACTAAGAGGTGCCTCCACAGTTGGGAGTGTGGTTCCTGACGCTAAGATGGCCTCCAGGAGAGAAAAGTGTGTGGAGAAGGAGACTTGGCTGTAGCTGGAAGATTCTGTGGGCAGAGGCCTCCAGCTGGCCCAGGTGTGTGGGGGTTGGGAGTGGGGGGTTGGGGGAAGCCACGTGACACCACCAAGACACCCTGACAAGTTGGCATTTAAAAATAGTTACTTTCTCTTCTTGCTTGCTTTCTTGCTCTTTCTCTTTCTTTCTTTCTTTCTTTCTTGCTTTCATTCTTTCTTTTTCCTTCCTTCCTTCCTTCCTTTCTTCCTCTTCCTCCTCCTCCTCCTCCTCCTCCTCCTCCTCCTTCTTCTTTTTTAAATAGAAGCCACCCAGCTCCTGCCATGGTCTGAGGAGGAGCCGGTCCTCAATCCTGGATGCAGAGAATGCCTGAGGCTGCTTCTGCAACCCCCACAGCAGTGACCTGAGAACTTGGCGGAGCAGGGACACATGCGTGAGTGCATGGGTGCATGGGTGCATGTGATGGGTGTGTGTTGGGGACATTGGGCCTCAGTGTCTCTGAACACTTCTCATTCTTCTGAGAGGCCCTGGCAATCTCCAGGGTGGAGTGGGTATATAACTGTGTCCCAGGAACGTTAAAGGGAGGGCTTTCCCCCTCCGCTCTTCCATCTCTCTTCATTAATCTTATTTGCTGTCTTCAGGGCCCTACCCAGGTCCTCTAAGGAGCCATTCTGAACATGGAGGGTCTATTTTCTTCAAAGCTAGCCAGCTGGTGGCCTTACCAAGGACTATGACCCACCTGTAAATTGCTTATGACTGTGATTATTTCTGTTCTTGGTCCTGTGCATCACCTGCCACCCAAGTGGGGAGAACCCTGAGGGCAAGACCCCCCCCCCCATCCATACTTCCCCTCCGCGCCCCTGGTCTGCCTGAAGACTTTAGAGATACTTATAAAGCAAGAATTCATTGCCTCCACTCAGTCACACTCAACAACACATTTAATCCTGACACTGCTATGGAAGATGAGACTGGATTTTCAAAAATATATCCATTTTTATGGTTAGGGTCAGTGAAGCACCATGAAATCGATGTCTTCCGTAAGGTCAGAGAGAACTGAGGATGCCCAGCTCCCTTCCCGAATACACAGTACATACTAACTAACAGTAGGGATATCCCCAGAGTAGGCAGGGACATCCTCCGAAGGCCATGTGCGAAGGTCTGTTTGGTTTTGAGTTCTTGGGACCAGGGTGTGGTAGAGTATCAATCTGCTGGGTGTTAAGCTGTCAGCTCCCGGAGGCACTGGGACAAAATCTAATAAGGAAGTATTAAACACAATTATATCTCTTGCATCCCTTTTAGAGGAAGAGGGCAAACTGTTGAGGCAAAGGGGGACAGTCTGGGGAGAGAACACACACACTGTATACCATGTTCCCCTCACAGGAGTGCGAAGGGCTGTGTCTTACACTGGAGCTGGAAATTCTAAGTATCGAAGGGTGCTCTGGCTAGACATGAACAGAAAGACCACAGGCAGAAGAAAGGCAAAGATAAAGTTGCTTGTAATGTCACCAAGAGTTATATTTGCTCAGAGCTCAGTTCCATCCAGAATATCAAGGAGAAGGGGTGTGGGGCCAGCAAAGAAACGTTTCCCTAGACAACGTAGGTGGTCTAGGTTTCTTATTGGATATCCATGGAGACATTCATGTTATCTCCATGGATATCCGGAATCTGGGGTAGCATCCTCCATTTCCATCTGTGAATGGAGGGGCAAAAAGATTGATTAACTTTCCCAGGGTCATAATACCAGTGGCAAAGCAGAGATGTGAGGCCAGGCCTACTTGGTCCTGCTGCCCCATGCTAATAGAGGGGTCTCCTCCCTGATTCTATAGGGGTGTCTCTAAGTGTTCCAAAGAGCCTACCCGGGCTGACCCTCAGAAGATTCAAGCCAGAAGAGCTTCCTACCCTCTGCTGCCTAGCAGCTTACCCTGCTCTCAGGAGTGGCAGAGGAAGAGATGTGTGACCTTAGCGGGAGATTCTGGGCATCCCAGAGGTGCTGGGATGCTCTCCCTCTGCAGACTTGTAGGTTGCTCTGCAGGGTGACTCAGACCCTTGTGTGAACTCCATGTGAGGCTCAGCTAGGGGAGGGAAAGCAGGGGTTTGGGGCCAACCAGGACCCAGAGGTGATAGTGCGCCCCTGAATCGTGAGGACGATCAGGCAATTGCTGTGAGCTATAGAGGACAGACAAGTCTCTGCAGATCTCTCCTGCCCTGGGCCGCTGAACTCCACCCACCTGTCTACGTCTCCCTGGCTTCGCATTCTGGAAAGCCCTCTTGCTCTTCTTGGTCCTCCTCTGTGTCGTGGCAGGGCTAGATGTCCCCAGCATAGCACTTGTCACCCTGCACTGTAACTCTGCTTGGTGCCCATCTTCCCCACTGAGTTCAGTGCACACCAATTCTCTGTTTCCCCCCCGCTGTGGGACTATAGTCTGGCACAGAAAGGGCAAGTCTTGAACTGGACAAGAAGACTGCATTCTATGAGTCAAACAGGAGCAGGGCGTCCAGCAAGCAGCACTTCCCCCTCATCAGGGTCAACAGAGAAGGCAGGCAAGTCGGATGGCTGGAGAGTCAAAGGCGACCTTTGTCGCTGCTGAAGGCTGGGCGGGGTTGTCAGGTGACCTGGCTCCTGTTCTGTAGCCCTAACGCTCACTTATCTTGTCAGTCTTTAAAACTTTTAGGGTGCTCAGTCATTAAGAGCACTTGCTGCTTTTGCAGAGAACTGGGAAACAAGTCTCAGCACCACATCAGGCAACTCACAATGGCTGGGATCAACAGTTCCTGGGAATCTGGCGCCCTTTTTTGGTCTCCTTAGGCAATTGCATGTGTATACACACACACCCTCCACACCACACACACCACATACAGACACACATACAAACCACAACACACATATACACATACACACCCCACATACACACACACAATACCTGATGTGTGATTCCTCTCTGTATGCTATGAATATGTTTTATTACCATTGGTTGATAAAGAAGCTGCTTCGGCCTGTGGCAGGGAAGAATATAGCCAGGCTGGAAAAGCTATATAGAGAGAGTAGGTGAAGTCAAAGAGACTCCATGTAACTGCTGAAGGAGTCAGACATCAGAACAGAACCTTACCCAGTAAGCCACAGCCTTGTGGCAATACACAGATTAATAAAAATGAATTAATTTAAGATGTAAGAGCTAGTTAATAAGAAGCCTGAGCTAAGAGGCCAAACAAATTGTAATTAATATAGTTTCCATGTGATTATTTGGGTCTGTGTGGGTGCAAAATATAAGAGCAGTCTCCTTCTACACATATCCATATTACACCACACACACACACACACACACACTCACATACACTCTCACACACACTCAGGCCTCCATACATACACATAAAAGAGAAAAATGAAGTCTTTAACTTAAAATCTATTTATTTTAGGAGATAAGATCTTCCTATGTTGACCAGGCTAGCCTGGCATTCCTGGGCTAAAGCAATCCTACTGCCTCAGCCTTCCAAGTGGCTCGGACTACAGGCTCACACTAGCACGCACAACCTTACCTTGTCATAGACGGTGTGGGGCCTGAGAGAAGTCAGTAGTGGGTGCTGTTGCCTAACCACACAGAGAGAAAAGCAAGGAGGAACCGCCTTCACAGTGGCTGGTCTAAGCTCAGGAGGCAAGTGGGGCACTCTGTCCAGTGGAAGACTCAGCCAGGGTGGAGAGGCTGGAATGCTATCTACAGCCAGGGTGGGGAGGCTGGAATGCTATCTACAGGGGGCACTCTGTCTAGTGGAGGAATCAGCCAGGGTCGGGAGGCTGGGATGCTATGAAGAAAAGATGGAGTCTTTAAATTTCATCTCTTGTTTGTGTATTTTTGTCACCCTCTCTGCGTGAAAGTCTGGACCACCTTCTGATAGATGACCTTGATCAGGTGTCTTTATTCCTTTCAAGGTTGAGTTCTACTATTTAAAAATAAGTGGAGATAAGCAGGTGAAAATGTGGCTCAAGCCTGGTCTCCCACTGACTCCATGACCTTGGGCAAGCTGCTTGTCTTCTCCGTGACTCAGTTTCTTCTCCGTTAGCTTGAATTTGCTCCCACTGCCTGCAGTTGATTCTTTTGTTGTGTGACCTGTGCATGCCTCAAAATCACCATGCCATGCAAAACTGCACACCAAAGGCCACAGGGCTTACTTACTGTTGCTGTATTTAAGAAACTAAGAACACAGAAAAATTAATTGACACAATACAGAAAGCCCACAGCTAACATCATGGCCGGTGGTGGAAGATGGAGAACTTTCTTCTAAGCTCAGAGCAAGGCAAGAATGCCTGCTCTCACTTCTATCCAATTCAATTAGTAAACATTGAGTAAGCTGATTTTAAAATGTGCAAATCATTCAAACACACACTTATCCAAATAGCCAACACACATATGAAAAGATAATTGCCACCCTCGATCTTCAGGGAAATGTGCAGCATACCATAAGGAGACATCATCTTACACCCTTCTGGATTCTACCATAGAAGAAAGAAAAAGGAAAACACCCAGTGTGGTAAGGAAAGGGGGAAACTGCAGCCCTTGTGTGGTGGGATTGAAAAATGGTGCAATCACTCGGGAAAAACAGTTCAGCGGTTCCTTAACGTGTTCAACATACAATTACCATATAACCCAGTAATTCCACTTCTGGGGACAGATGCCAAAGAATTCAAGCAGGGTCTGGAAGACATACTTACATGTTCGCAATCAGAGCATCAAGGCTCCCAGCAGCCAGGAGGTGGAAGCCACCCAAGTGTCCATCAGAGGAAGAATGGAGAAGCGGAATGCGGGTATCCATGTCTTTGTTTGTTTGTACTGCTGACATGAAATACCCAAGGCTTGGTATTTACAAAGAACAAGAACTTAGGCTGGATGTGGTAAAACATGCCTGTAAACCCCAGCACTCAGGAGGTGGAGGTGAGAGGATTATGGTTTTGAGGCTAGCCTGGGTTACGTAGTAAGACCCACAGACCTGAATCAAATCAAACCGAACAGCAAAATCACCACCCCAAAGAAAGCATTTCAGAAATTCATTTTTCTCTGTTCTGGAAGCTGGAAGTTCAACATAAAGGCCCTGGCAGAGTCAGTGTGTGGTAAGGGTTCCTCTCAACTTCAAAAATGGCCGCACTGCTGTGCTGTCAGGGCAGAAGGGATCAACCCTGTGTTCTCGTGGAGTGAAAGGGCAAAGGGAGACATGTCCTACCTCTGTCCCTTCATAGGATCACTAATCCACATGGAGGTGGGACCCTCACGGTTTCAGAAGTTCCCCAGTGTGCCACCTCTTAGTGCCATCACCATGGGCTAAATTCGAACGTAACAATTTGGGGGACAGACATTCAAGCCGTAACAGTATAGAGAGAGTAATATTAGCCTTAGAGGGGCAGAAAGTCTGCCAGGTGGTGGTGGCGCTCACTTTTAATCCCAGCACTTGGGAGTCAGAGGCAGGTGGATCTCCAAGAGCTCGAGGCCAGCCTGGTCTACAAGAGTGAGATCCAGGACAGCCAGGGCTGTTACACAGATGAAACCCTGTCTAGAAAAAAAAATTCAATGAAAAAAATTGTGGAGAGGTTTTACAAGGTGAATTTATTTAACACTCCTGAATTACACACTGAAAAATGGTTACTTTTATGTTATGTGATTTTTTATCACAATAATATGAATTTTAAAGACTATCACAATAGTTATTGCAAAATGAGATAAAAATCATTTTAAAAATAATTCATCGGTGACACAGAAAAAAAAAGACGTGACCATAATAAAAAGGTAGTTTTAAAAACATTAAATGATGAGAATACATAAATACTACAATAAATATATTTTTCCTTGAAAAGGCTCTGAAGTTGGTCTGTTGGAAGGGAGCATTGGTGCAAAGCGGGGGAGACTCCCTTGTGACTGGGCAGGTCTTAGCCATCAGAGAAGCCGTCAGTGGACTGCACAGTGGTTGGGGAATGATCTGTTTCTGGAAATCCCCTGGAAGACTCACCCAGTGGGATGCTTTACTGGGACTCACTCAGCTCAATTGAGTTGACAATCAAGATCAACCATCACAACACACAGCCAGGTTCCCACAGATTCCTTCAGAAGCCTGATAGACTTTCAGCTCTGCTGAGCCATCTGTTCACAAGTCTGTGGTGTTGTAAAAACAGCCTTAAGTCAGCGGCGAATGAACCAGTGCTGTGTGTCCCAGTGAATCTTTATTCATAAAAACTGCCCACCAGCCAGCAGGTTGCAATCTGTCAATCACTAGCTGAGCGTTTCCCATGTGGAAAGTCACACGAGAGCCAACTGAGATTTACTTTATACTCAAATTATCCCCTAATGTACAGTTGGGTGGGAACAGAGGCACATTTTCAAAACACGTTGTCAGAGTAGAAATGAAAGAAGCCCATTGGCTGTTATGAGTTGGGGAACTGAACGATGGCATGAGGTCCCTAGGCATTGGTACTTCCACAGAAATGGACATTAGAAATCACTGGCTCTGTTCCAGGCTGCTATTGAGAACACTTTAGATTAGTTTTGTAAAGTACTTAGAACACTGTTTAAAGACTCCATTCTTTCTTTTAGAGCAATTTTAGGTTTACAACAAAACGTGAGGAAGGTTCAGAGATGTCCCCAGCCGTCGGCCGTGCACAGCTCCTGCCGCAATCCCTCAGCCCACGTGCACAGAGTGAGCCCACACAGACACATCACAGTCGCTCAGCGTCCACGGCCCACCTTAGGGCTCCCTCTTCATGCTGGGTGTCCGATTGTTGTGAACAAAATATAGTGGCAGATGTCAATCATTATAGTATCGCACGGAAGTTTTCTGCCCTAAAAATACTTTGTACCCCTCACTGACTCCTGGCAACCACAGATCTTTCCAGCATCTCCATAGTCTTGTTTTTTATATGATACTCTTGCAATCACATGGCATACAGCTTTTTCGGAACGACTTCTGTCACTTAAAACTCAATACTTTCTGAATAAAAGCAGTCATCATTTCCAAATATAAAAATTACATTTAAAAAAGAATAGGCGTGGTGAGAAGGCTCAGCGGGTAAAGGCGATTGCTGTGCAAACCTGGTGACCTGAGCTCGATCCCTGGAACTTTCATAGTGGTGGAAAGACAGAACTGACGCCACAAGGTTGCCCTCTGACCTCCACACTGTGCAAACCGCTCCAACAAACAGTGCGCGCGCACACACACACACACCACACATACCAATAATAAATACAACTTTTTAAAAATGGGATAAAATGCACATAATATAAAATGTGCTGTTTTAACTGGAGCACACAGCACAGCATGAACATTTGGCACATTTGTAGTGCTGTGCTATCTTTGTGACACTCCAGGTCATGAAGCTTCTAGGAGAGGAAGCTCATTCCTTTAGGCAGTCAATTCCCATCCCATCCTCCTCCAGTATCCGGAAGATCCTTAGAACACGCGCGTGCAAGCACACACACACACTACACATACACTACACACACATACCTCCCACACAAACATACATACAAACACATACCACACACACCACACACATACACCCACACACCACACACAGACACCCGCACACCACACAAACATACATACGAACACACCACACACAAACATGCAAACACACACACACTCGGATGTGCAAATGCACACGCACACATGCTCTCTCCTGGCTGAGGCGGAGCTGTGCTTACAGTCAGGAGTACCCTGGATTTGCTGTTTGGGTAAGCACAATCTTGGTCACGTTTTTAAGTGAGTCTTGTGCAGGGTTATGTGTTACCTATGCTTGGTAACGGCCATCTACCTAAGGTGCCTTCCAGAACGCCGTGCTTCAGCGGAGAAATGAATTGCTGGGCCTGAAGAATGGCGGGCAGAGAGGGAAGACATACATTTTGCTATTAGTGAGGCGAATATCCGTCATTGGAGGAGTAACTGCAGCCGGCGTCTTCCCAAGCAACAAGCAAGTGCCCTGTGGGACGGGAGAGGAAGACCCAGAGAGACAACACTGGGTTAGGTTTGGTTCCTGAGATATATTTAAAAAGATGGCCTGTCACATTGCAAGCAGCCAGAGGCAGGGGAGATTGTGAAATCCCCTGGAATAAACAGGGAAAAATGTCCAACAAATGAAAAGCATGGCCTGCGTGTCATGTGGGACTGTTTCTAGAGTCAGTTGAACCATGGTACCATCTTTCTCCGGTGTGTGCAGAACAGCGCGTCTTCCCAGCGACAGCCTTGAAATGATACTACATAGAATTATCCAGCTGTCTATCTCCATTAGCTTGTCTCCTTCCCTCTCACTCTCCATGCTTGTTTGTTGTTTTTAACTGGTGGTGGTGGCTTTGGCTTATATAACAGGGTGCGCAAAATAATGGTTGCACCAAGACAGAGGTTGATCACACCTCAGATAGACAGGATATGGGAGCAAACACCCCAGAGGGTAGGGCAGTTGGGTCACCGGAGTCTTGAGTTTTAGTTCCCTGCCATCACAAACATGGCATCCACCTTATGGTCCTCAAAGGCCTCTCTAACTCTAGCCATCATGCCACTGTGGAGGAAAGCGGAGGAGGAAAACTTTTATGACTACTTCTTAGAAGTCATAAATGACGCCGCTGATACCCTGTTGGCCGGAACTTATTACACGAGTCTAGATAGAAAGTTCAGGCTTCTGTCTAGACATCATGTGACTGACGAAGACCCATGGGTCCTATTACTAGGGAAGGAGAGAAGGGGTATTGAGGGAGAAATGCCACAATTATTAAAAGTCATAGTGCCAATTCAAGTGCATTGTGGGACCTAAGAGGGTCCGTTCCATACGTGCAATAGAGCTGTCGTGTGCAGAAGGGGTGTGAGCTATGCAGAACTTAAAGGGAGAAGAAAAATAAACAAGGGAGCAGGCTTGGTGGCATCTACCTGAAGCCCCAGAACTTAGGAGACAAAGGCAAAGAATCATGAGTTCAAGGCCAGTCTGGGCCACACACTGAGACTCAGTCCCAACAACAAAATAGACAAGGCTATTTGAGGCAGAGGATGACCAAGCAAAGGCCCTGGTGCAGGAGGGCTTTAAGGGGGGCTTGAGACCTGCTAAAGCTGTCTTGGTCGGTCAGGGGGCGGGTTGTGTCCAGAGAAAAGGGCCCCGCAGATAGCTAGCTAGCTGGTGCTCAGGCTAGGGGGGGCTTCCTGTGGTGTGTGATCAGCGCGAACTCATGCAACCCTCTGAGTGTGTACTTCCTGTTATGCACATCATGCTTGTCATGAGTATGCACCAAGGATCTCACGGAATGAAGCAAGAGGAAGCCCTTATAAGCTATCAGCATCCCACATGACTCTCTTGCAAGATAGTTGAGCATCTGCCTCCAGGATGGGCTGAGGGTGGGCATGGGAAGGCATGAAGTGTGGCCTTCATGCCTCAGTCCTTCTGCAGTCTGCTTATCTCCTTGGGTGGGAGGGGGACTTTGGAAAGAAGAGGCAAAACAAACCTCAAAGGGACAGAAATTTTTAGTGGGACACGGCCAAGACACACAAGTGTTCCTAGGATGAAAGACAAGGGCAGGTAGAGTGGGGGAAAGACAGCTCTGGGTTGTCATTTTGTCTCACTTCCCCAGGAAGCACAGTGGCCTGTGATAACCAGAGACCCATTCAAGGACCAGGGCTCCCTGGAGTCAACCTGCAAGGTCCTACATGCCCAGGTTAGAACAGAGCGTGCAGGGGGAAGCGAAGCACACAGCTTACTTGCAGAGCTCTGGGGAGTGGGCAGGCCTCACCTCCCTCTGTCCTTCCGTCCCTCCGTCCTTCCCTCATTTCCTCCTTCTGTCCCTCCATCCTTCCTCCCTCCCTCTGATTGGCTGCCACATACAGTCTCAGGCAGTCACTGTTCAGAGTGAAGCCCTGGGCACAGGCTCGGAGTTGTCATGGAGAACATAGCTGGGTCTGCTCAGCATCGACTCAGAATTGGTCCCTCCAGCAGAGTGGGATAATAGCATTGCCCTTTGTAAGTAAAGATGGTGAAGACGGAGGCTAGAGCTGAAAATATGTTACCCGAGGTCAGCTGGTCCAACCCTCACAGAGTACAGAGCGGAGCAAACCCTGAATTCAAAGCTACACAGCCAGGCTTGACTTCTGAAGACCTCCCTTGTCAGCGTCTTGAGTCTGACTACCCTGAGTTTTTCAAGTGTTTCCTCCGTGGCACTCACAACAGTCCTGGGTGTAGGTAAGAGAATTCCTATTTGTAGGGAAGCCGAGATTGATCAGTGTCTCGTTCATGTTCACGGGGCCGCGTGAGGTGGAGCTGGAGTTAGAACTGAGAAGGATCTAGACTTTCTTTCTCTGCTATGTAACTTGGCACCTTGCCTTCCATGGCAGGAATGATATTACTCTGTTAGGCCAAGATGGTTGCTGCTCTTCTCAGCTCCCAACAGCGATGGCTATCCGGATAAGGGGTCACCTTAGCATCCCTTGAATACCTTCCTGACCCGGCTGGTGCATCCTTGACTAAGACAGTCTTTTTCCTGGTAGGAGTCTTGTTTTCCATGGGTCACTCTTTTTAATTTATGTCCTCTTCTCACCCTCTGCCCCCAAGCCACCTCAGTTCCTGACACCATAGTTTAGATGGGTGTGGCGGCCACTTGGTCTCCTTCCGTAGGAGAGGCTGCGGGCAGTTGCTACACAATGCCAGGTGGTCTGATGTGCAATATGAATATCGTAGACCTGAGTTGTCCTGCAGACACTGGAATGTGTGGTTGCCAGAGGCATGAGGACTCTGGTTCTCCCATGATAGGGAGGTAGCAAAGATAAGTTGAAGCGTGAGAAAGACGACGGGGTGGGGAGAGGAGACTAGCAAACTCCTAACTTCCTCAGGGCTGCTGTTGGAAGATGGTTGTGGGGCCTCCAACATAGGCCAGCCCCTCTTTGACCCAGAAACTCCTCCCAGCTCAGGCCCCTGCTCCCAGCATGTCTCTGCAGCAGCAGCAGCAGTAGTAACTGTGCGTGTCTCCATAGTTACCCAGAGAGCCCGCTCTACCCTTAGAGCATGCTAATGTTCCCAATGCGTCTCTCTTTGTCAGGAGGCATCACTGTAGGAGAGAGGCCAGCCATGAAACTGTCAACACCACTTAGGCAGGAGGACCCCAAGACAGCAGGCGTTGAGAGGACCCCAAGACAGCAGGCGTTGAGAGGACCCCAAGACAGCAGGCGTTGAGAGGACCACAAGACAGCAGGCGTGGAACTCGTCAGCCAGCTGCAAACATGTCGGTCTGGTGTGCTGCTCTGGGAGTGACGCTCATAGGAGTGGCCCAAGGTGGCTGGTGAGAGTCCAGAGACAGATGGCTGCCATCAACTATTATCCTGATGGCCCCTTAGCTTGCCCAGAAGATATAAGTGGAGGGACCTTCAGGGCCAAGGTGTCAAAGGTTAAAGGGGCTGTGCTTCTCAGACTCTGAAGGCAACTCAGTGTCCTTTATGACAAGGCATTCTCCTATGTCTTCTCTCCAGGCCGCCACTGACCTGGCCAGTTAGCACTGCATCACACAGGCTATGTGCACTGACCTGGCCAGTTAGCCACCATATCACACAGGCTATGTGCACTGACCTGGCCAGTTAGCACCGCATCACACAGGCTATGTGCACTGACCTGGCCAGTTAGCACCGCATCACACAGGCTATGTGCACTGACCTGGCCAGTTAGCACCGCATCACACAGGCTATGTGCACTGACCTGGCCAGTTAGCACCGCATCACACAGGCTATGTGCACTGACCTGGCCAGTTAGCACCGCATCACACAGGCTATGTGCACTGACCTGGCCAGTTAGCACCGCATCACACAGGCTATGTGCACTGACCTGGGCAATTAGCACCGCATCATACAGGCTATGTGCACCGAGCATATCAGAGGAAACCATCTCCATTCCTGCCAGCTCCAAGACTCTGCCTACCTACCCCGTCAAGGATGGGGTTAGACTCAGGAAGGAAAAGAGGAAGTTCGCCTGTACTGTAGCTAAGCTGTGGTTGTGGTCTGGTAAAACAGTCGCTGGTTGCTCATGAGATAAGCACAGACATTCTGAGTAAACACTTAGAAACGGTCACCGCAGTTTTCCACCAGGCCCAAGACACGATCATCGTTCTAGAGATTCATTTTGATTATATTTCATAAAAGCGTTGATCCATCAATGGTGAGGTCTTTTAAAAGGGGTCCTTCACCGCCGAGAGCTTGAGATGCACACCCTGCAAATGCCCGGTGGTATCTTGTGGGACGTATGTGGGCCTGCGAGACCTTGTCGGTCTATTTTGTCACCCATTGTTGGGACTGTGACTCCCAGGAAAGAGTGCCAGAAGAATCTGGGGGAAATGCAGACGTCCCCGGGAAGACAGAGCTGTGAAAGCCGGAGGGCAGACTGAGTTAGGGAACAGCATGCTCCTGGAATGGTTCTCTCCCTGCAGATAACCTCCACATCCCATGTGGCATCTGCTCTCAGCCCCCTGCTGCGCCTGATGGGCCTCCACACTGAGCTCCTGCTGTAGACACTGTAGACTGATCTGGGGCTAGCTGCTCTGAGGCAAACCAAATGGAGACGGTTTGTTGAGCACTCACTGAGATGAACTCATTTGCTTTTCCCATGGCCTTGTGAGATACGCTCTATTTTTAATCTTCAATCTCAAGACAAGATGTCTTTTTAAAAAATCAGTCTGTAAGTAGCAGGAGTAGGAGCTGGCTTCCAGACCGCCCATTCCA
This sequence comes from Microtus oregoni, assembly GCF_018167655.1. Classification (NCBI taxonomy): domain Eukaryota; kingdom Metazoa; phylum Chordata; class Mammalia; order Rodentia; family Cricetidae; genus Microtus; species Microtus oregoni. Next base: position 18,040,403 of record NW_024543095.1, on the reverse strand, counting down.
GGCCCAGGATCCAAACTAGCTTTTGATATCATGACCCCACCTTTCAGGGGCTTAGAGATATGTATGAGGCCCCTGTCACCTTGTGCAGTAATGACAGGGATGAGTGACTGTCAGTGCCTTAACTCCTCAGGCCCTAGCTCCCCTCACCATCCCACAACATCTCAGCTTCAAGCTGTCTCTTTTGCCTGGGCTTGAGTTCAAACGGGAAATGGCTGGGATAAGTCTTTGCAAGGGTCTATGGGGCTCTGCCTGGCCTGGCTTCTTATTCACTCTAGGCCTGCTCAAGTCTTGCTTGGCCACCAAGGCTGAGCTGAGGCCGGCTGCATCCAGAGAGATGTGCTGGCACTGGTGTGGACCCATACGGATGGGTCCTAGGGAGCCGTGGCCACACCATGCAGCCCCACCATCACCCTGCCCATCCTAGCCCGGGTTCACTCTATTCCTGACTTTGCTGTAGCATTTGATGGCTTCCTAAGTCTTTCTACTGGGATCAGCAGACTTGGGGTGGGGGTGGGGTCTCTTAACTACCCAGGAGATGGCTTGAGGAGCAAGTTCTTGTTATTCTTATTACACTAGTGAGGAAAAGACATTGAGAAAATTCAAAAGACCAGGCCAAAGCCACAGAGCTAGTTAGTGGATTTTACGGGGGTAGTTCACCCTCAAGCTCTGATGTCCAGGGTGTTCTGCAGCCTGCCATGATTATCTAGAGCACCCCAAAGCCAAACATATGTATCACACTCATTCACCCCTTATTTTAGTCTTTCATTAATTAAGAAATTTCATATTAGGGTACATTATACATGGTCCTATCCTGTATAGATTCTTTTTTTCTCTTCCTTTCGTCCTTCTTCCTCTTCCTCCTCTTCCTTCCCCTCCCCTCATCCTCCTTCTCCTCCCCCTCCTGTCCTCCTTCTCCACCCCCTCCGCTCCCCCTCTTCTCCCCTTCCTCCTTCTCCTCCCACTCCTCTTCTTCTTTCTCCTCCCCTTCCTCCCTCTCCTCCTCCCATTCCTCCTCCTCTTCCTCCTCCTCCCCTTTTTCCTCCTCTCCTTTCTCTTCCTCCTCTTCCTCCTCCCCTGTTCTGGCATCTGAGTCCTCCCTCAGGCTTCCCAGAGCTGTGGTTCCCCACCAGCCTCTGAAAGCCTCCTCGGTGAGGTTGGTGGAGAGAGTCCAGCCAGGGCTGCTGAGGCAGACCTGTATCCTCCATATGTCCTTGGGATCTTGGATCAGGAGGGCAGGGCTGTGTTCTTGGCAGGACAAACAGTCCTGGTTCTGAAGGCCCCAGAGGCCAGGCTTGAGTTTTAAATAGTTAGTGCTGGGCTGATTGTGTTGTCAGCGTTGACTGAATCAGGTTTAATTGTTAGTCGGTGCTGAAATGATGAATGGGAGGAGGCTTTAAATAGGAACCCTCCGTGTTTCGGCCTCACCCTGGGTGGGAGCTCCGAGTGTGTGCGGCTCCTGTTCGGAGTGCCCTGGAGGCAGAGGCTGTGGAGGGCTGCCAGGCCCAGCTCCACCTGCTTTGTAGAGGTGGGGTCTGGAGTTCCTGGACAGAGATCCAAGGAGGGCCTGATGCGCTTGATGATTTAATAATCCACGGATCAATCCAGCCACCCGTCTGTCATTTTTCTCACTGAGCCTGCCTGTCACAGGCCCCATGGTGGCCACCTGCTGCTTTCCTGGCTCCACTTTTACCCCACTCATCAGCAGAGCGTCTGCAGAGAAAGCAGGTTTCTAGTCGGAGTTTGAACTCAAATGTCTTGGCTCCGTTCCCAAACTGGCTGTCGACATGTTCCCAGGCTCCCTTTGCTGGCCAACCTGAGGAATGGCCTAGCTGACTCAGTGAAGGCCAGGAGAAGAGGTGAGGTGGCCAGGGGAACACCAGCCCTGTGCCAGAGAAGCGTTTGGCTTGCAAATGGGTTCTTCAACTCCTCCTCCACCTCACAGGCTGCTGGGACTGTTCAAGAGAAGGCTCTAGAAGGAGGGACAGTGAGCTTGGAAGAGCGGGCAGAGCCTTCATGTGTGTGCTTCTGATTGAAGCGTGGGCCACCTCTGCACACTCCTCACACCACTCCCAGCCTCCAGCCACATCCTTGTGGTGTTCGTGGACCCGTCTACACCCACACCCTTGCTCCCCTTCCCTGTGTGCCTTTGAGATGTGTGCCTATCCTTGGCCACAAACCCCCATATTAGGGGGTTCACATCACTCTTTTTAGATCACTGAGAATGTGAAGACTGAGCAGGCCCAAGGCACGTGTAAGGGTACGATGAGGAGAGGGTTGCCCCCTAACGTCGGGGTGGCTTCCGAAATGTCGCTGGTCCATCTGCTAAAATAAGCTGACAGTAGATTAGCAAGAGGAAAGGCACAGGACTCAGAACATGAGATGCCAAGAAGGCTGGGTGGGGCTGGAGAGGTGGCTCCGGGGTTAAGAACACTTGCTGTTCTTGCAGGAGACCAGGGTTTAGTTCCCAGCAGCCAGATGGTGACTCACAACCCATCTGTAACTTCAGTTTCAGAGGATCCAACGCCCTCTTCTGACCTTTGTAAGAACTGCATGCATGTGGTGCACAGACACAAAAACGGGCAAAATACCTCCCAACACGTACACACAATATAAATAAATAAACCTTATTTTTTTAAAACAGGGCTAAGTTTAAACAGCACTCTGATTACAGAGGATAGACTAGGAGCTTGGGATGCTAGGCAGCAGGCAGACGAGGGGTGTTACAGGGTGAACAAACACTGTCATTTTAGGGGGGTTCTCTGCATAACAGCCCAGGCTATTCTGGAACTCGCTCTGTAGACTAGGCTGGGCTTGAACTCACAGAGATCCACCTGCCTCTGCCCTCCAAGTGCAGGGATTTAAGGCTAGTGCCCCCGCCACCCGGCTAGATGTTGTCTTCAGAATAGAGGGCACTGTAGCAGGTCTTTGTGGGCAAACTGGTCTGTGGTCCCCCTTTCCTTTGGGTTTAGTAGGGGACCAGGGAGGAGACTGTGACAACTTCAACTCCCCTGGAGCCACCTCTCTCACAGTTGAGGAGACTGTAGAGAAAGTCTCTTCCTGTGCTCCAGGAGGGAAAAAAGAATAAAACAGGCCCAGCAGTGGTGGCGCATGCCTGTAATCCCAGCACTCAGGAGGCAGAGCCAGGTGGATCTCTGTGAGTTCAAAGCCAGCCTATTCTATAGAGTGAGGTCCAGGACAGGCTCCAAAGTTACAGGGAAATCTTGTCTCAAAAAACAAAAACAACAACAACAAATGCATGCCACAGGAGCAGAAATTAAAGAGGCCAAAATACCACACTCTGGAGAATTTTCTGAGTCCCAACATCATCTTTAGGTTTCTGGTTTTGTTTTTGGTTTTGGTTTTGCTTTGTCTTGTATCAAAGGCTCCAGGAGCTGAAGTACAGACGTGAGGCTTTTGAAGAGAAGAAGTCAAGACAATTCTGCCAACCCCGGTGGAAGGGTGGGACGATGATTAGGGACAGACAGGATACTGCACAGCTAACCAGGGTGGCTGCACTGTGCTGTGGCATACAGAGCCCTCCCCAATCTGTCATCACCTGCTCCCCCAAATTCAGGAAGCTGGCATTACCGGAACATCCACTTGTGATGAAGGAAGCAACTGAAGTAGCTGTAGTCCGTAGTGCCCATCCAGAGGCTTAGAGGGACTCACAGAGATGGAACAGAGGACGAGACTATGAATGTCGCCACTGAGTGGTTGATCATCCGTGGGCAGTGGGTGAAGAGTTCTAGAATCCTCTTTCTGATCCTTAACCACCCGACACAGGAGATGCAATCCTTCCCCTTTTATAGAAACCCCAAAGTACTGAGAAATGTGCTCATACATCCCACGGCTAGGAAGCGAGAGGCCAGGCTGGTCGCCCACACCCCACTGGTCCCAGGGTTGGAACAGGCATGACAGAGGGTCACCTGGGACCATCTTCTCATATCTAAAGGACTGTCATGGCCAAGGGCAAAGATAGGGATTTCTTCTCTTTACCTGAAGCTAGGTTTAGGATTTGGGTGATTCATGGGTAAAAATGACAAGGGGGCAGATATTAGTTTAACTCCCCAGAAGCATCGCACACAAGCTTTCCTTAGATTTAAGGACTAGAGATGGGCTCAGATAAAGTCTGGAAGAAGTTCCAGCCCAAGTGCTTCGGAAAAAAGTCCCATGCCTGGGGATTGGCAGGGCCTGAACTCAGACCACATCCTGGTCCTTTCACTGACCTGCCCCTTTGTAACTTTGATTGACTGCTTATCCTCTCTGGGTCATCATTTCTCTGTTTGCAACCACGGGAAAGCCAGGCTTTTGCGTGAGGGGGCTGTGGGACTCTGAGCTCTGAAGTGTGAAAGTCCTTCTGCAGTGGCATTCCCAATGTGGGCAGACGCCGGGAGCTTGGACCAGGGGACACTAGTCATCCCTTGTAGCTCAATGCAACTTTACTCATCGCACTGGCTACAGGCCCTGCCTTGTGGCATTTGCTACAGGAAGTCAAACACATAGGTGGGATTGTGCCAAAGTTGGGGAGGAGAAGGGGAGACATCTATCTAGGGGACTGACTGCAGCTCGTGGCGTCAGCTGCACTTGTTTGGAGGTGAGCCCTGAGAGAGGAGAGGAAATCTCATGATGTGTCTGATGGCACACTCTTCTCTCATTCCCTTCTCAGGGCTCCACACACTGAGGCTGCGATGGTGCCGTGTGTGCGTGCGTGCGTGCGTGCGTGTGTGTGTGTGTGTGTGTGTGTATGCGCGTGTGCGCATGCTTGGGAGGGTAACGGGAACGGACAGTGGCCTGGGCCACATTCTCTAGTACTCTTCCCACAGAGGCGTCCCAGAGCAGAGGAACTGGCCCTCTCTGCAGTGCCAAAATAAACTTGCTTTGCTTCCAAATGCACAAGAGGCCTCAAGTGAAGTTGTGTTTGCCAAACCCTAAAAGGAAGGAAGACTGAGGGAGTGGAAGGGGTGCCTGGACCAGGGTGCGGATCCCCTGCTGCCCTCCCACCTCTAGCTCTCTCCTGGCTTTCAGAAAACTCCAGATAAGCGAAACCTAAGGCAGATCCTAAAGGACATTGGGAAAATCCAGGCCTTAAGGGGACAAAGAAGGGACCATCACCACCTTTCATTGAGGAACAATTACCTTCTCAGTACTTGGTCCCACAGCCATGTTACTGGGCTTGGATATATATATATGTGTCCAAGCACATATATATATATATATGTATATATATATACATATATACACATATACACGCATGCACATATACATACATACATACGTACATACACACACACACACACACACACACACACACACACACACACAATGACTTCAGTCAAACGCTGAATCTGCTATTCATTTGCTGTGTGGCCTGGGCAGACAACTCACTTCTCCGAGTTTCTGTTTCCTGGAGGAGAAGTGGAATCATAACCGCTGTATGTAGGATGGCTGTCCTGAAGGCTGTCAGGTGATACAGTAAAGGGCTTAGTGCAGTGCACGGTGCAGAAATATACTCAGCATGTGTTATTTATTGTGTGGTTGGTAGTAATTATAGCATTAAAAAATCCTTTCTGAACAATGCCGAGAGGTAGTTATGGTTACATAAAAGCGTTACAGGAAAGTGAGGGTCAAGAGGAGTAGCGGCACCGTTCTCGGTGGCAGACTCTGAGACCCATCCCGACAGTACCTCATCTGAGATGCAGGTCTGACTGGGCTTCCTGGTTTGGCTGCCAAGTGGCTCTGTGACTGGGAAATGAGAAAGCATCAGAGGCCATGAGCATCTCCCTAGACTCCATAGGTTTGGCCATGATTTATCTGGACCTGGCTGACCACCAAAGTCTTCGCCTCCTATTGCCAGCTCCAGGCTCCCTTGTCTCCAGATCATCTGTCTGGCGTAAGTGCCTGCAGCGTGGGCCCCACTCCGAGCTTCATCTGCACAGGTGGCCCCCAGGCCCTGCACAGCTGGCCTCCCTGTGAAGCTGAGTCAGTGAGGCCAGGCATAGACTCCTGGCTCAGTCACTCACTAGCCAGGTGACTTGTGATGAGTTTCTGCCCTCCCTGAGCCTCAGTTTCCTTGTGCACAGCTCTGAGCCTTCTATCCAGCTTCCCGATTTCCTGCAGGACCTACTGAAGACAACACAGACCAGCAGCAAGCGTCTGAAGGCATCAGCTCCCCTCCTTCCTCTTCCCATCCTGAGATGGGCGCTCCTGACCCTCCCACTTGTTCTTGACCACGGGACCATGCATCTTGGGCCGGAGCCTATTTTTCATTCTGATATGTATTTTCTGCATGCCATCCCTAATGAAAGACGAATAACTCATGTGTTTATTTCATTAAATGCTGCCCCCACAAAAGTGTGGGCTTGTGTAAGCTCCAAAGACTGTCAACTGGAAGATATCTCAGGATTCCTAGTAAATCATGGTTTCACTTTGCTGCCAAGCCTGTCAACTTTCTCTGCCTTGATTAAAGGGGGAGGTGGTGCAGGGCTCGGGTGGAGTCTGACCTGCTGGCTAGTCTGGGTCCTGCAAACATTCCCGTGTCTCCGAGCCCCCGGGTCCGCTGCTACAACTGTGTGGCCTGTGTCTGTTGTGCTCTGCAGGATTCCTTTCCTTTCCCAGTTTTAACGTTCTGAACTTCCTCTTTCCTTTGGCTGTGCTCCTCTCCCCACCCCAGCCATCCCCCCCATCTTGTAGCCCCTTTCCCGTTCTCTCCCCCCTGCCCTCCCGCAAACACTATCTCTTCAGTCAATCAGGTCAAATCAGCTTAGACTGTGGAGAAAACAAAACAAAACACATCTTTGCATTCCTGGCAGACAAAATCTTCCCAGTGCCCCTTACTGAAAAACAGCCCTTCTTTGGGGTGGAAAGAAGGGCAGCCAAAAATCTGTGGTTCTGTCTTGGGGTTCAGGAAGGGGCACGGAAAGCTTTGTTCATGGAGCTGAGGAGAGAGAAATGTAGAAGCCAGAGCCAGTCTCTTTGCTGGTTGTGGCTTTAGAAAGAGCTCCCAAGACAGCTTGAGAGTATCTGGGTCGGCCAGGGGAGCACAGGGGTCTGCAGGCTGTGGGAGATGAGCGTGGAGTACACAGAGGAAGATCTCTGGGGGTGAAGCTCTGGGAAGGAATTCCCTCCTGAAAACCAGTTAGAGCTGGTTTCTAGAGGAAGGAAGGACTGAGGGTGAGAGCTATAAACAGGAGATCAGAAAGGTTGTTGAGAATGGGGGTTGAAAAGGAGAGGGATTAAGAGCAAGCGATAAGGACAAGGCTGGTGGGAGAGAGGGGAAGGAAACCAAACAGAAGAAAGAGGGGAAGATGGGTAGAGACAAAGGAGATGGGGGAAGGAGAGGAGAGAGGATACAGGAAGGAGGGGAAGGAGGAGGGGAAGGAGGGGGAGGAGAGGAGTGGGGTGAAGAAAAAAGAAAGAGGGAGCCTGGTGAGGCCTTTAATCCCAGCACAAAGGCAGAGGCAGGCGGATCTCTATGAGTTCAAGACCAGCCTGATCCACAGAGTTCATTCCTGGACAGCCAAGGCTGCTCAGGGAAACCCTGTCTTGAAAACAAAAACAGAGGTAGGAGAGTGAGTATCTAGTGCTGCCCTAGTGACCGTCCTCCATGGCAGGTTGAAAGCAAACACGAAGCAGCACTTTAGGGACTTCCCAGCATCCATACCTCTGGGCACCTGGTGCATGATGCTCATTGCTCTATTGGCTCCCCAGCAAATGTGGATTCAGAACTTGCCATCACCCTACTCAAAGAACAAAAGGAAAATCAGAACTCTGGAAGTTTTCAAAGATGTGGAAGATCTCGTGTGGTTGGCAGGGTCCCTGTAGCATGGTTAGACTTGGACATGATAGAACTTAAAAATACAGAATGTGTTACTTTCCCCATGAAGTCATTCAGTATGCTATAGTCTTGGGATGCACCAAATCTATATAGATACTTGGAGAAACTGACTTCTTTACAATACCAACAGAATATAGGTAGGTGTACTATGTTCATGGAGACATACTACACGGAATTATACTGCATCCCAATATTTCTAAGAATATCTTTTAATGACCACCCTTGAAATCAAATCATTTTATAGACATACAGGTTAAGCTTGGGCACATACTTAAATTTTGTTGCAAATATAAATGATCACTTTAAAACTTTTCTCAATGCTTATTGGTAATATACATATTGACTATATATCAATGAAAACATATTTTTGTGTGCCACTTTTATACCCAGCAATCTTGCTAAACTTGGGCTAATCATATTTGTACATACTTAGATTTTTCTATTCACAGAACAATATTTATTTATTTATTTAATTTATTTATTAAAGATTTCTGCCTCCTCCCTGCCACCGCCTCCCATTTTCCTTCCCCTCCCCCAGTCAAGTCCCCCTCCCTCGTCAGCCCAAAGAGCAATCAGGGTTCCCTGACCTGTGGGAAGTCCAAGGACCACCCACCTCCATCCAGGTCTAGTAAGGTGAGCATCCAAACTGCCTAGGCTCCCACAAAGCCAGTTCGTGCAGTAGGATCAAAAACCCATTGCCATTGTTCTTGAGTTCTCAGTAGTCCTCCTTGTCTGCTATGTTCAGCGAGTCCGGTTTTATCCCAGGCTTTTTCAGACCCAAGTCAGCTGGCCTTGGTGAGTTCCCAGTAAAACATCCCCACTGTCTCAGTGTGTGGGTGCACCCCTCGCAGTCCTGAGTTCCTTGCTCGTGCTCTCCCTCCTTCTGCTCCTGATTTGAACTTTGAGATTTCTGTCCGGTGCTCCAATGTGGGTCTCTGTCTCCTTTCATCGCCTGATGAAGGTTAGTAACGATATTATCTATATATACGTAAAGTTAATTTTCTCGGCCTTTAAAATGTATTTCTTTCTTTAATGAAATGGGCTGGCTAATATAGACAAGGGTTTTGAGAGTAACTGCCCTTCTTTGTTCTCCACCCCACAGGCAGGGACTTGACGAGATACTCCCTGGAGCCCTTCCCAGGAGAAAGCCCTTGTTTGTCTCCATGTTCATCTTTCTGTCTAAGGCAATTGCTCTTAGCTTTATAGGTTTCTATGCTGGTTCAGGATGAGAATCATAGTTTATATCCAGTCTTTTGATAGATACTTACATGCTTGCAGCCTAAATAGGAGACTCTGAAGTCTGGCCGATTGATTACTTTGTAACATTTTATAACAGTTGAGTCATTTCCTTCCCAAACTTTTAAACCATTTCCAGTTCACATTTTGGAGCATGACTAATCTTCACAAGAACTGTGATAACTGAGATTGGCTCTGCCATCTCCTTGGGACTCCCCCAGGGTGGGAGAGATGAACTCTGGCTTTGCTTCTGTATTCAAACCTGCCTGAAAGACGCAGTGCCCACCGGGCTCCTCTGTTTGTGCAGGAGTGTCCGGGCTACTCTTAGGTTTCAGAATACCAGCTACGGCACAGCCAGGCTTGCCAACATTTGCCCTCCCTCAGCAGAGAAACGCCTGATGTTGTAGTAGACTTTTCTTGAGAGCTGGTGAGACAAACAGCTATGGGAAGCATGTGTGTGGGGCTGCAGACAGTATTCATGTTGTTCAGTGCTTCCCCTATGAGGACCACAGAATGTCTTCTGGAACTGAAAGTCAGCACAACTGGATGCTCCTACCAGACTTCTCTTTGTGGGATTCCACCTCCTGGGATGATTCGCAGATAACCCATTGCCTATAAACACTGCTATTCTGGGTGTTGTGCTCATAGAAGCGATGCTTGATTTTCAGATTTGGGAAAGCAAGCTATTGTCAGGAAAAAAAATAGGGACTTATTATATAAATGATTCTCATTTAATGCATGAAGTGTGAGGGAGGCCTGAGTAGATCTTGAGATAATGATGGAAGCCTGATCTTGTTGTTATGATCTGTGGGAAGAGGGAAGGGAGGGACCAGCCAGATCAGGCCTGAACTCTTTTCTGTCACTCCACCCCTCTCTTCCCCAGGAAGTCAGGGCAGAGCCTGGCAAGTTGGGAGTTTTTGAAGAATACAGAGATATGAATGTGACAGGGGCATCTGAGTTAGACCCATAGGTGTGCTGGGTCTACTGGCAGCTCATGACGGCAGGGAGCTAGCTTTACCCCTCACTCAGAAGATAGTAAGATGCACAGAAGAACCCAGACTGCCTCCCCCAGCTGCATCCCCCTGAGTCATTTGCCATGCTGGGGCCCAAGGGATATTCAAAGGGCTGACATCCAAGCCACCCACAAACGAGGATTCTCAACTGCTAAAGCGGACCAGAAGTTTGTCAAGTTGGATAACAGTTCTCCCCAGGCCTCTACACAGAAAGAATAGTGAAGGGAAAAAATTGAAAGCCTATTCCCCCATAATCACTTGGTACATACTGAGAGTGCTGTGAACTCTGATCTCACTGTGGTGGCTTTTTAGCTGAAGAGCTGGCGTCTTCCAGCGTAGGTGAGATGGGCCTGAGTGTGCGACCCAGGCTGCACAAGGTTGGTGACCCCAGGTAATTTGACAGTTGTGAGCCTCTTTTCTCCCCCCACAAATAAAATATGGTTTTGTTGGCATAAAGACTGGTTCATTAATAACAGACATTAATTCATTTTTTCTTAACCTAATTGTTCTTGTTAAATTCTAGTTGTAAAGGAAATTTTTATTTTCATGATCTCTAACATATGATAAAATAAAGTACGTAGGGACCCGAGTGACCTGCCTTTCCCTCAGTTCGGGCCGTCCCTCCTCGTTCCTGTTGCTCTTCTGTACCCTGGAACTGCTGGGCAGAAGGACCTTGGCATGTGTAATAAGGAACACAGGCTTCCTTTCTTCACTTCCATGGGTTGGCTATTCAGTTTTTAACTCAACGATCTTGCTTCATATGTGGTTTTCATTGTGAGTCACCTTTAAAATTCTCTTTGGAAGTAGGTGGGGTATAAATTATAAATAAGAATTCCTTTTTACTCCCTCAGCGTTTAGCACAATGCCTGGCTTTGTGTTCTCTGCCCTTGTTTGTTGACTGTGCCGGTAAGCGGTTGCCTCCCCTCCCAACCTCCACCCACCATGTCCCACCAGGCCTGACAGAGTCTGGGAGTATGACCCTTCCTTTCTTCCTCTTCTCTCCCTGGAGAATTCTCAGTTCCTGCGGCCTGTGCTCTGTTGGCTGTCAGTTAGAGGAAGCACCCACTCACTGTCAGGCAGACTGGATGTGAACCTGTGGTCTAGGGAGCTGGGGCTCATCAAGAATGAACTCTACAGAGTGAGCAGCAGGATGAAGGCTGAGCCTGGGTCCCCTGACCCACCAGGGCAAAGTGAAGGGTGCTGAGCCTCTGAGAGATCAGACTGGATCTGGTCACAGCTCAAGTCAAGCTCTATCTCCATCTCTGGAGGTGTGTGCTCAGCTTTGCCCCAGTCAGGCCCCACCACTCACCCTGCTGGAAGCTTGCACTGAAACCTTCTGCCACAGTGGAGGGAGGGCGTCAGAAGTGAGGGTGGATAACAGAGTCTCAGAGAGGGGACTGGGGGTTTCAATGGGTTCCTTCTTTATCCAGCCCTTGGAGCACTTGTTACCCAGCAGGCCCTGGGACCTTAAGAATGCACCAGCGCCTTCACGTTGGCTGCTGGTCAGCACGTATGTAGAACCACTTGCAGGGAGGTGTTCCTGCATTTTGCACCCTCCAGGGCTGCCTGGTGGAAAGAGGCAGTGTGGTGGGGGGAGCATCTTTCCACTTACTCGGGAGAAGGCAAAAGTTGCCCCATGGTGGGGCAGAATCTGCAAGTTAAAATGGGAAACCTATGCAAGTCTATTTACGTCCTATTACACCAGCGCCTCCATCCTCCACCCCAGCCAACCCCCTCAATCTGCTGCATTCAGGGATCTGGGGCTCCGAGCCTTGGAATGAATTAAGCGGATTCAATGACATGTCAGGGTTGGGAGGAGGAGGAGGAGAAGAGAAAGTGGGCGAATAAGATGGAGGGCTAAATTAAAAACACAACCAGGTGTTGGGAATCAATTCACAAATCCCCTGCAGAGGAGATGAGGTCAGCCAGAGAGACCTGGATCGTTCCAGTTGGAACAATCACAATCATATTAATAACGGGGCACATTTATTGAAAGCTTCCAGGGTCAGACACTGTTCTAAGTCTTTTTACATAGATTAGCATGTTTAATCTCCCAGCTGCCCACGGAGTCAGCTCTCTGTTGTAAACCCCAGATTATTGGTGAGAACCTCTCTGTGCTCAGAGAAAGGAAGCGACTTCATCAAGGTACTGCTGCCAAGAAGCAACCCCTCACCTGGAGCCCTTGCTCATCCCGTGGATCTATACAGGTGCCCGGGTCCCTGTGTGACAGGGGAGGGCAGGGTGCGGTGTGTGCCACCACTGTGGTTTAGTGGGCCTTAAGGGTAAAGGGTATGGAGTAGGATTGGGGGGAGTGTGAAGGATGGCCCACCATTCATAATTCTGTGACCTTGGACAACCTCTTTGACTTTCCTGTATCTCTGTGTCCTTAAAACTGAGGGCTCAGGATGGTGATAATGACTTGTCTGGAAAGATTTATATGACTCTGTAGCCAGTGGGCTAGGGAATTGTCCTGGCAGACCCACTGATAACAACATCACTTTCCTTGAGATATCAACTGGCTTCAAAGGTGAGGTTTCCTTTCCTCCACCACCTAGGTTTTCTAGATACCCTGTATTGTCACCCTAGCTCTCCCTGGGGGCTTCCACTCTTAGTACTCTCTACTGAGGGAGGTGGCCTATGTCACACACTCAGAGCCGTGGAGAGATGACATTGCATATTGAAGCTGTCAATATTCCAGCACTCAGGAGGCAGAGGCAGACAGATGTGTGAGTTTTAGGCCAACCTGGTCTATATAACAAGTTTCAGACTAGACTACAAAGTGAGATGCTGTCACAAAATAAAAAAAAAAATTTAAAAAGAGTATATTGGAAAATTAGACCAAGTATGGCTGAGCTTGATGTATGGGATCACTTTGGACATGGGCTGTTTGCAAGGGGCCAAAGAATGCTGGAGGATATGGGCTAGCCTCTGCCTCCAGGTGGATACGGGCTAGCCTCTGCCTTCAGGTGGATACAGATGACTGGGAGCAGAAGATCTCTCTGCAAAAACCAAGAGAGTGCTTCCCAAGGGACATTGCAAAGTGTGCTCTGTTGTGGAATATTAATTTAAGATGTGTTATATTGGTTTATTCTGTGGAATATTTGTTTAATAATGCAAAGATGTGTTGCATTCTTTTATGTTACATTTGTTTAACTCTGTGAATCTGTGTTACTTTGCCTGCCTAAAATACCTGATTGGTCTAATAAAGAGCCTAATGGCCAATAGCTAGGCAGGAGAGAGAAATAGATTGGGCTGGTGGGCAGAGAATAAATAGGAGGAGAAATCCAGAGAAGAGAGGGAGGAGTGAGAAAAGGAGGAGAGGAGAGGAGGACACAGGGGCCACCCAGTGACAGAGCCAGCCACTGAGTAAGAAGGGAGGAAAGATACAAAATAAAGAAATATAAAATGTAGTTAAAGAGAAATGGGATAATTTAAGTTAGAAAAGCTGGCTAGAAACAAGCCAAGCTAAGGTGGGGCATTCATAAGTAAGAATCAGGTCTTCCTGTATTTATTTGGAAGCTGGGTGGTGGGCCCCCCACAGAGTTAGAAACCCAACAGCAGTCCTCCTAGCTATCAGACAGCGGACTGGCAGGTGAGCTGGGGCTGAGAGCTGGCAGGGGCAAAGAAAGTGGTGAGGAAACGGGAGAGTATTGAGGATACCATGGCGAAAGGATGCAGCTCAGCCACCCAAGGATATCTTCAGATATTGGTCCTCCCCTGCAGTGGGGCCTCCAGCTCAGCCTAGCATGAATTGTCTTGCCCCCCCCACACTTTCTCCATTTAGTGGAGGGTGACTATGGCTGTGTGTGAGATCCACCAGGTCAGAGCTGCTCTGGGTGGAGCTAACCGAAGCTTGTGTGTGCAGGGCTCGTTCTGGGGGAGGACACTGAACATGCCGATGCCAACAGCTCTTTAGAGATGTGTTTGTGTGCCTGGTCCATCCCACCTGCCCCAGAAGAGGCACGGTGACCATCTGTCAGACTCCCACTTCCACCCCTATGTTCATTTTTAACCACAGCTTTTCACAGCTTGCCTTACTTATTTAAATGTTATTTGGGAGGACACGTGAATTGCTAAGTAAGGCTCTCGCCCATTGAAACCTGTTCTATCCATATTCTGTAGCTGGCTGTGGTCCCTTCCATAAGAGACTCTCAAGCCTGGGTGTCCCTTAACCAAGCTAGAATTAGGAATGGGTCCTACCTGGGCTGTTCAGAGCTTATAGCATTTTCCCCCAAGAGTAATAATGTGACCACAATTTCTGGATCTGTATTGTGGGGAATGGGACTTCTGTTGTTACCCAGGGACAGTATCATGGTGTTGACATTTGATACTCTTTATTTATGTTGTGCAGCTGACCACTAGTTCATTTACTTAGCAGATACTATATGCCAGCCACCTGTGATGCCTCAGGATGAACACGTCTATAGAGAAAGACAGATCAGTAAGCCGAGGACCAACTGTGTTAGATGTTATGGAAGCAGAGACTACGATGGAAAGAGTACGGTAAAGATGGGGGCCCCTGGAGGATGACACAGAAGTGGTACCTGGGAGAGGAAAGCTGGAGGGGGAATTATGGAGAGGAGTCTTACATCCCTGGTGAGTGAGAGAAATCTGGCCCCGAGCCTCACTCTCCTCTCTGCCTAGAGGACCTCCTGCACTTCCCTCCACGCTGTTGTGGCTCCTTGGGAAAGGCCAAGCTCAGAGCCCTGCCCAGCATCAGCACCGCCGGGAGTGCTTTGCCTGCCTGCTTACCCAGCCATTTACCTGACCAGAGTCTCAGAGGCATTCCAGACCCTCCCTAGGCACACCAATGTTGTGAAATATCAGTTGAAGATGTGTTACATTTGTTTATGCTGTGGAACATTTGTTTAATGATGCAGAGATGGGTTGCATCCCTTTATGTGACATTTGTTTAACTCTGTAAAGCTGTGATACTTTGTCTGCCTAAAACACCTGATTGGTCTAATAAAGAGCCAAATAATCAATAGTAAGGGAGGCGAGAAGATAGGTGGGGCTGGCAGGCAGAGAGAATAAAGAAGAGAAATCTGGAAAGAGAGATCAGGAAGTGAGAAATAAACGAGAGGAGGACATCAGGGGCCAGAAACCCTGCTGCACAGCAAGTAACAGAGTAAGGAGAAAAGAGAGGTGGATGGAATAGAGAAAAATAAATGCCTAGAGGCAAAATGTAGTTGGGATAATTTAATAAAAACTGGGTAGAGTTAAGCCAAACTAAGGCAAAGGCATTCATAAGAAAGAATAAGCCTCCATGTGATTATTTGGGAGCTCGGTGGTTGGCCCACCCAAAGAATGAAGAGTAAAACAAACAAACAAACAAACAAAAAACAAAAACAAAACTGCACATTGCTTCTGCACACTGCTTCCCCCAAACCTCATCCTAGTGGGTGTGACCTACTGCCATCTCTGGCCGTCTTGCAAAGCTACAAAAGCCACTCATTGTCACCCCTCAGCCCCCATCCTTCCTGGATGCCCCCATCCTTCCTCTTTGCTTCCTGGTGACATGTGGCAACCGTTTTCTGGACTTCTCTCTGCTCTCCCCATTCCTTCCCTCCTTCCTTTCTGCTCTGTTTTTGACACTTCACTATAAGGTCACTGCCGTGGTTTGAATGTGACATGTCCCCCCACAGGCCCATGTGTCTGAGCACTTGCTTACCAGTTGGTGACACTATTTTAAAAGCATTTTTAGGAGATGGAGCTCCCACTGGAGACAGTAGGTCATTGGGGGTGAGTCGTGAAGTTTTGTAATTCAGACCTATTTTTTTTGCCAGCTTGGCATCCTCCACAGAAATGTGAGGAGCCCCAATTCTACACGTTTGCCCCTATGGAGTTGGGTGTCATGTGTCCCCTCAACAATGGATTGTATCTCCTCAACTTGTAAGATGAAACAAAGACTTTCTCCCCAGAGCTGCTTCACGTCCGATATTTGTTCACAGCGAAAAGAAAAGAAACTAGTATACTATTACTAACTGTTAATCTCTCTCTCTGTGTGTGTGTGTGTGTGTGTGTGTGTATGCGAGAGAGAGAGAGAGAGAGAGAGAGAGAGGAGTTTCACAATGTTGCCCTGAAACTTATAACCCCCCCCACACACACACACACCCTTCACGGTAATATGTTGCACAACGTCTCCCAGGCGCTAAGGAAGAGTGCACTGTCACTAGGGCTGTTGATGGAATCCTTCATGACCCATTGGAATAAGGCACTGCATTCATTCAGCCTCTATTTAAAAATTCTGTCCCATTTCATGCTTATTCCATATGCCACTCTTTAAGTGGTGACCTCTTGTATGGGTAGGAAGGCAGAAAAAGGTTACAGGATTTATCTTCCATCACACCCAGACTGGAAGCAGTTCTGAGACAGTGTTTCCTCATAGCCTAGAGCTCTTTGGCAACATCAGAAAGTTGAGTCAGAAAGAGCACATTTCTCGAGCACTCTGCTGAATGGTGTTGGCTGCATATACACTCCTGGATTTATATCACCCTCAAAATGTCTGTTTTAAGATGGGAGCTGGATCTAGGCATGGTGTCTCAGTGTCTGTCATCACGGCCTTGGGGAAACTGAGGCAGAGGATTGCTGTGAGTCGAGGACAAAAATAGTTTCAGGCAACCCTGGCATATAGGGGTAGATACTTGTGTGAAAGGGTGTAGGGGGTAGAGGAGATGGTGGGGAAGGAGGAAGGAAATGGAAGGGAGAAGAGGAGGAGGCCCCGTAGCTTCTGGCCACCTATTTGAGAAGCTTTCATTGAACCCCTACTGGATACTGAACTTAGCACCCCGGGAAACACCAAAGATTCAAAGCCTTTCCTTCATTATACTCATAATTACTCAGGGGAAAGGACCCAGAGTATTGGCAAGTGGAGAAGGGAACTCAGTATTGGACAACGCGTCCTGTGAGGTGCAGAGGAAGTGGGTGGGCTGGAGCAAGGAGCTGCCTCTGAGGACAGGTGACAGCTAGAGGTGATCTCGCTGGATATCATGCCCACAAGCAAATGTTTCTCTTCCTCATTTGTCAACAGCAGCATCAAGGAGTGCAAATGCTGTCTCTTCAAATGGTGGATGCCTCATCCCAGAGGGCTCTACACAGGGCTGCTGGCTTTTTCCAACTTAGTTAAATTCAGCTCAGTTCAACTCCTCTGCTCAGCCTTACTCTTCATTCACATGACCCCTGGGAAGGGAGCAGCAGTGTGTGCCATAGTGGGAAAGCTAGGACTCTGGGGAAGGCACACAGAGCTTTCTGTCTCCTCTCGATCACAAGTGTCATCCCAGATCCTCATAACAGGAACCATAACAGGCCACGGAGTGAGAAGCTCTTCATGTGGGGCTTCAGTGAGCCAACAATCGGGGGGGTTCTTACAGACTGAAAAATCAACAAGCACAAAGTGGTAGACGGAGCAGTAACCATAGGGTGAGCCCCACTTGAGTGAGCATCCACTAGCCATTAAATATTATTTCTGGACTTAATATCTCATCACAGGTATTTTCATATAGCTGTTCTAGAAACAAGGACACTGGAGCTCAGAGATGAGGCTGGCTGCCTGATGCCACAGCGGTCAAGCACCGAGTGCATAGCTAAACAGCTCTACAATATTCGTCTATCTGAACATCATTTGCAGAGTGTCTCCACGTGCCAGGCACTGTTCTAGGCATCGAGAACATGCACAGCTACAAACACATGGACAAACAGCTCTGCCGTGTTCCCAGAATCACAACTGTCACGGAAACTGAAGTGACTATGCCCAGATGGAGAAGAGAGGCCCAAAGATCCCGAGTGACATGCTCGTGGCCACTCAGAAAATCACCAGGCTGAACCAGGTGTCCTGACTCTTGACTTCTCTGTCGTTCCTCCCAGCTTTCCTAGGTAGCCAGAAGACCTTTTCATTTTCTGGGTTCCCTACACAGTCCTCCCCATCTCTTTGGAGGAGTCTTTTTTTTTCTTGCCTGCTGGGACCCTAGTTCATGAGCTTTAGCATGCAGAGCTTCCAGAGAAGTGTGGTTTGGGACATTTATTTTCATTTTGGGGAGATATGGATTTTTTTTAAATGCATGGTATTTATGAGGGCTTTTCCCCTGGGGCTGCCCCATGTTCTGAAAAGTGAACACGGCAAGCAGGATGGATACATTTTTAGCACAGTAAGTGTAACCAGATGTGGGGATGGGGTTGAAGAAACACAGCACGCTTTTGTAAGGGCTTCAGAGCTAGAGACCTGGCCTGTTTCTCTCGTCTCTGGGGAATGAATTTATGACTGGAGAAACCCTCCAGACCAAGGTCTGCCTTGGATAAGGATACAGGTTCTGTGACCCCTGCCAGATCTGAGGGCCTGGTCCTACCATCCACCCAGCCCTCAGTAACAGCAATAACCAGGTGTTTGACACAATCCTCTCATCTTGTGCCAATCGAACCCATGGAACTCGCCCATGAGGGGAAAACAGCCTGAATTCGGTGGACAGAGGGCATGGCTATGGTGGAAGCGGCAGGGTTGGGTTGGAAGCCTATTTCCCTTCTGCTCCACATCTCTTTAGATAAGTCTCCATGTCCCAGATGCTTATGTCTGGGACCGGTAGACCTTTAGGGAACCAACAAGGCCAAGATAAGAAGTTCCACCCTGGCAACAATGAGAAATCTCTCCTGGTTTTCTATAGCCGCTCGTGATAAGGGTTCAAAATGGTGCTCAGCCCTGAGTTTAAAACCAACGGAGAAGCAAGATGCAGATGCATTCAGTCAAGCTGGGAAAGATGCATGCCAATAGTCAGCCTTGATGGATTCCAAATAAATAAGAGGTGAATACTTGCAGAGCTCCAGATTGTGGCCTAGGGAGCATTTAGGCTGGAAGATATTAAGAGGCATCCAAAAGATGGAGGAATTTAGAGAGACAGAGGCACAAGAGAAACTTACCAGGCGAGGAGTATAAAAACATCAGGAATGCAGAGGGAAAGGAAAGCAGTAGCCTGGGGAGATGAGAGAGAGCATTTGCGTGGTCCTTTTTTTTTTTTTTTTTTTGAGACAGGGTTTCTCTGTGTAGCTTTGGAGCCTGTTCTGGAACTCCCATCTGTATACCAGGCTAGCTTCGAACTCAGAACTCTGCCTGCCTTTCCTCCCTAGATCTGGGATTAAAAGTGTGCTGCCACCACCCAGCCCTTTTGTGTATTGTGAATGACGCTGAGGGGGATTGAACCTACATTTATTTAAACTGGCTACATTTTAGTTTTAGTTACTGATAAGAAAAACATACACATTCTAGCTCACAGGTCGATGAGCTTGGATAAACGTGTCTATCTTTGATGAATGCTTTCATCACCACAATCGCTGTGTACGTTTACATGAAACCCCGAGAACACCCCCAGTATCTGTCGTGGTTAGCTGCTTCACCCATCCAGCCCATCATTAATCTAATTTTTATCACTAAAGATTTAGGTTTGCTTTTTCCAGACTTCAGATAAACAGAACTGAACCTTGGCTCAGCCTGTGTCACTGCAGGCATCTGTAGCTGCTCCTTTATCTTACTAAGTAGAAGTTCGTGTTCGGGTCACATGGCATTTGCTTCTCCTCTCACCTACTGGTGAGCATCCGAATTGCTTCCATCTTGGGCTGATGATGGATAAATTTCCATGCACATTGGTGTGGTCGTTTTCATTTCTCCCAGATGAATACGCAGAAGGAGAATTTCTGAACAGATGAGTGTGGGCTAACTTTCATAGTAAGTGAGTTGTTTTCCAAAGCAGTCTCATCGTGTGGCGTTTCTAATAGCAACGGTCCAAACTGTCGCACCTAGACGCCAACACTTGGTATCGTCAGTCTTTCAAATGTTAGCCATTCTAGTGAGTCTGCCCGTGCAGCTCACCGCGGCTTGAATTTGCATTTTCCTGGTGGTTGCTGGTGTTCTGTGTCATCTTGTATTTATTTGCCACCTGTATAACTTTTATGTAGCATCTGAATTAGCTTGACACAGTTTGTCCTTTTTTTGTGTGCTGAACACCTTGCTTTTCACTTCTCACCTGTGTCGTTTTAAGAGCAGAAAAAGTTGACTTTTTATGAAATCCAATGTTTTATCTAAAGACCTTAAGTGTCTTTTGGCCATTTGAACTTCTTCTGTTGAGAATTCTCTGTTCAGCTCAGGGCCCCATTTTATAATTGGGTTGATTAGCCTTTTACGGTCTAATTTCTTGAGTTCTTTATATATTTTGGAGATCAGACCTTTGTCAGTTGTGGGGTTGGTGAAGATCTTCTCCCAGTCAGTAGGGTGCCTTTTTGTCTTAGTTGACAGTGTCCTTTGCTTTACAGAAGCTTCTCAGTCTCAGGAGGTCCCATTTATTCAATGATGCCCTTAGTGTCTGTGCTGCTGGGGTTATACGTAGGAAGTGTTCTCCTGTGCCCATGTGTTGTAGAGTACTTCCCACTTTCTCTTCTATCAGGTTCAGTGTGTTCAGACTGATATTGAGGTCTTTAATCCATTTGGACTTGAGTTTTGTGCATGGTGATAGATATGGATCTATTTTCATTCTTCTACAGATTGGCATCCAGTTTTGCCAGCACAATTTGTTGAAGATGCTCTCTTTTTTCCATTGTATACTTTTAGCTCCTTTATCGAAAATCAGGTGTTCATAGGTTTGTGGGTTAAAGTCAGGGTCTTCTATTCGATTCCATTGGTCGACTTCTCTGTTTTTATGCCAGTACCACGCTGTTTTCAATACTGTAGCTCTGTAATAGAGTTTGAAGTCAGGGATGGTAATGCCTCCAGACAATCCTTTATTGTATAAGATTGTTTTGGCTATCCTGGGTTTTTTGTTTTTCCATATAAAGTTGATTATTGTCTTCTCCAGATCTGTGAAGAATTTTGATGGGATTTTGATGGGGATTGCATTGAATTTATAGATTGCTTTTGGTAGAATTGCCATTTTTACTATGTTGATCCTCCCAATCCAAGAGCAAGGGAGGTCCTTCCATTTTCTGGTGTCCTCTTCAATTTCTTTCTTCAAAGACTTAAAGTTCTTGTCAAATAGATCTTTCACTTCCTTGGTCAGAGTTACCCCAAGATATTTTATGCTATTTGTGGCTATTGTGAAAGGTGATGCTTCTCTGATTTCCCTCTCTGCTTCCTTATCCTTAGTGTATAGGAAGGCAACTGATTTTTTGGAGTTGATCTTGTATCCTGCCACATTATTAAAGGTGTTTGGGATTTTGTTAAAAGGATGGAAAATGAACTAATAAAAAATGAGAAATGAGAACTACCACCACCCAGGGAACGCACTGTTTTAGACAATAGTCCACATCTTCTGCAAATGGTCTCCTCTTCTAAGATATGCTTTCCAGGGTGAGCAGCAGAGTCAGCTGATGTGGCCCCTAGAGGTGAGAAACATTGGTTGTTCCCAGCTGGATAGTGACTTCCAAGCCAGAATCTTCTGACATCGATCTGAAGCGTGATTGACAGCTCTTTGCAAAAGGAACTGCAGGCTGCCAGCCTTGTAACTTTAGTCCATCAGAGGGTGGGCACCTGAAAAGGGACAAACTCCAAAGATGGAAAGTGTTTCATACCATGGCCAAGAACCTGGTCTTCCTACTCCAGAAACACAGCCAAATGCCCACCCTTGGAACTTATGACACATTCCATTTGGGTTTTTTTTTATCTTCATTTTGTGTTAGTTCATTATGAGGGTACATTCTCAATATCTACACTTCTGTGTCCCCAGACTCAACAGAGATGGAACACATGGGGGTGAGCACCACATCTGTCCTGAACAGACGTATTTTTCTTATTGCTATTTCTTTAAACAATAGAACAATGACATACATAGCCTTGATGTTTCTTAAAGTATTTAGGAAAGCTAGAGATGACTAAAGCATATGGGGAGGATGTGTGTAGGTTTTATGTAAACATGTCATGTTGTGTAAGAGATGAGTATCTGTGGATTTTAGTATCCATAGGTGTGGGATCCTGCCACCATTTCCCATGGATCCCAAAGGATGACTGTACTTAACAGTAAAGAAATCCGTAACTGGTCTTCCTTTTTTTTATTTTTTATTTTTCGAGACAGGGTTTCTCCGTAGCTTTTTGGATCCTGTCCTGAAACTAGCTCTTGTAGACCAGGCTGGCCTCGAACTCACAGAGATCCGCCTGCCTCTGCCTCCTGAGTGCTGTCTGGTCTTCCTTATGACAAAAGTTATACATGTACTATTTAAGCCCCACAGCATCCCCACTCACTCAGTGGCAAGACAGGAGTTGAGGTATAATCAAAACTTAGGATGTATGAAAAAGTCATTTGGAAACCTGTCATTTTATAAGCTTATTAAAAATATCACAAGGGATTTTGAATGGAAGTACCCTCCTTGGATGGATAATACTGTCCCCATAGTCATAGATATTTAAAAATGAAATCCCATTGCCAGTTGTGGGTACCCCATTGGTCAGGGATGTTCCAGAAGCCCTTCCAAATACAGGCTATTGTCATTGCTCTTGGTTGCCTCCCAGAATTTTGTTTGTCAAGACAGAGCTCTCTATGTAGCTCTGGCTGTCCTGGGATTCACTTTATAGTTCAGGCTGGCCTTGAACTCGGAGTACCACCTTCCTCTACCTTCTGGGTGCTGGGATTAAAGGAGTGTACTCTTAATGCTGGCTTTGCCTATGAAAATTGTATGTTAAGGCCTATTGCTAAAGTCACCACACATGGTCGCAGGCATGAAGAGATCAAGCTGGAACTGATCTGGAAGCCTCCTCCCTCCTGGCTGACTTTAGATTACTAGGAGATGTTAAGTAGGCTGTTAGCAGTGAGAAGTCATCAGCTATGACTCCTGTGAACCATAGTAACAATGCTGGCTAAGACCCACCCTCTGATGAAACAGTGGCATGTCTGTTAGTGGAATAGCAAACTCTTCTCTGATTGGATTCGACATCTACTACACAGGAGGGAACGCATGCCTAGTGAGGTAAACCTGTTCAAGAGCCCTTAGCTGAGGAGGTGTTAACAGGCCCCAGTATGGAACACACTATTATTATTTTGCTAAGTGGTCATGTTGTCAAACTGCCTTCTAAATATGCTTACATATCCATAGACTAGTGCTGCCTTTATCCTTCATCAGGGAAGCTTTGTAGGCAACAGTTAATGCAGGAACCCATTAGCTAACCAAGTGCCTAGACTAATGATGGTAGAGTCTTACTTCTCAATGGGACATCCATACCATCCTCTCCAGCGCTCGGAGAATATGGAGGAAGAAGGGGAGGGAAGAATGTAAGAGCCAAAGGATGGAGAGATATGCAACCAAAAAGTGTCCCATGGACATGACATAAGCATTACATTTATGAACTTAGAGCAGCTGTGCTATTTGAACAAGACCTGCGTAAGACTGGGTCCACCAATGGTTCACCAGAGATGGGGAAGAACCACAAGGCCCACCTCCCTAAGGGAGTAGGGGCAGTTAATGGTTACTGGGGTAACATTTTCTTCAGGGGTATAGTAGCCATTGAGGAGTTGCTATGCTTCAGTAAATAATCTCCATCCACAGAGGTGCTAGAAACCAATTATGAGCTCAGTGGGTCACCAACAAAAAAAGAGGACATGAAAGTGGAAGCGGTGGGGTTTGTTGGGAAGACAGTTTCAGTAGGAGAGAGGAGGTTGGGGTGAAAATGACAAAAATTCATTACATTCATGTATGGAACGGTCAAAGAATAAAAAGGGGGAGAAAGGGAGAGAGAGAGAGGTTAGATAGATTCCCTTGCCAGCATAGAGGCTTCCTATAGGCAAGAAGTGAGCTGTGTGGATACAATGTGACCAGCTCCCTAAGGTCCTGCTGTAGTAGAGACTTCTCTGCTGTGATGGGCTAATCTGAACTGCAAGCCAGAATAAATCCTTCTCCCTTTAAACTGGGTATTAGGGTTTTTCACCGCAGCTACAGGAAAAGGAACCAGTGTATTTCTGTTCTCAGTGGGAGACCTGGGGCTCCCTTTGAGATGCTGAGACTCCCCATCTGTGAGGCAGGCTCCCTCCTGCCAAGGGCTGAGCAGCAGGAATGGGCCTGGAAAGGGCTGGGAGTTTGAAGAGTTGCTGCTTTCAGTGCACAGTCAATCTCGCCAGGAAGACATGGAGCCGTTCTCTGGTGTGTCACCACCCCTAGGAAGCACCCAACAAAAGGTTCAGAACCAGGCCATCAGAACTGTTGGAGAGCATCTGAATTCTGCCAGACCCAAGACCTTTTCTGATACAGACAAGGAGCAGACCACCTTACCGGTGAGGGTCACAGAGTCATGAGGAGGCCACACCTGATTACCACTTCCCTCATAGTCTTGCAAAGTGACACGTGCTTTCCATATTCTCTGTCACATATGGAGGACTTGGGAGGCACACACACACGCACGCGCGCGCACACACACACACACACACACACACACGCACGCACGCACACACGCACACACACACGGGTCACGAGTCTAACCTTTTAGAGATTTAGAGATTCAGGCAGACTTTATACCTCTCTCACTTGGTCCTGAGCTCAGCTCCACATAAGGCCAGATACTGTGGACATGAAGGCTCCGCTGCCAGCCAGATTCCAAGGTTCCAGCCAGGTGCCGTCATCTCCAGGACTAGGACATTGGCATCTTTGGAAAGACAGTGTTGTGTTACGAAGGCTGGCCAAGAGGATGGTTGCTGCCCCCAGGGGGCAATTCAGACTACTCTTGGAATCGTGCTGACTTGCCTAGCAAGAGGCCTGGCATCCTTGGAGTTTCTGCCACAGGGTGAAGCCACACAGACAACCTGTGCTCCTAGGACAGTTACCACCTCAGTCAGGTCACTGTGGGCACCTTAGCTTTTGCTTTGGACCCAACACTTGCTTCAGCCTGCAAGTGGACGGGCTCTGACATAAACACGTAATGGCCGTCCTTGAAGGGCTTCCTAACTGGAGAACAGATTTCACTGACCATAAAAGCCCAGTCTTCCTTAAGAAGGGGGGAGACAATGGAAATTCCAGGACAAAAAATATTTTTTGCACCCATACGCAGACAAACACTCCCACACATACAAAGACACGTGCACACACAAACACACAGATATACACACACACAAACACTGAAATATTGGACCAGCACCAAGCCACAGATGACATCTCCAACTCTAACCTTAAAAGCTTTGACTAAGAGGAAGGAGGAAAAGACAAGACCTCCTGAGTAAATTTGGAGCATGGGAGTTATGGGAGAAGGTAGAAAGGGAGAGGGGAGTAATGGAGGGGAACGGAGAAAAATGTATAGCTCAATAAAAACAATAAAACAAAGATGAAAGGTGGGCGTGGCCTTCCTGGCATCAGTTCTCTGTGGAGAGAAGCAGACTCCCACTCCTGCATCCCACCCCTAACCCTGCAGACACCCACTGTCCTCATCATCCCTCTTCCCACACATCTGCCATGCTGGGCTCCAGAGCAATAGAACCAAGAAGGACTAGATAGAAGCAGATTGCTCATAAGTGAATGGCCCACGATTATGGAGGCCACAGAGTTCTGCAACTTGATATCTGCAAGCTGAAGGCCCAAGAAGGGCTCGGTGCCATTCCAGTCTGAATCTGATGGCCAGAGGAGCAGGTGTGAGCATCGTGAGCCTGAAGACATCAGGATCAAGAGAGCAATGATAGGGTCTCCGTCTAAACGGGAAGATTCGGGAGCAGGGACTCCGGGTCTCCATCTAAACCGGAAGGTCCAGGAGCAGGGACGCTGATGTCTGAGGATGGCAGGAGATATCTGTAGGCAGAGACTGCTCATTTATTTCCAGACTGCTCAGTCCCAAATAACCACACAGTAACTGTATTACTTACAATACTGTTTGGCCTATTAGCTTAGGCATATTTCTAGCTAGCTCTTACATCTTGAATTAACCCATTTTTATTTATCTGGGTATCATCACAAGGCTGTGGCTTACTGGGTAAGGTTCTGACTGGCATCTTTCTTGACTACATAGTGTCTCCTTGACTCTGCCTACTTTCTCTCTATATCTCTGTTCGAATTTCCTGGCTGGCTTTATTCTACTAAGTCATAAGCTGAAACAGCTTTTTTAAAAAATAATCAATGATAATAAAGCATTTTCATAGCATACAGACTGGAATCCCACATCATCTCCCCCTTTCTTTCTAAATAAAAAGGAGGGTTTTAACTTTAACATAGTAAAATTACATATAACAAAACAGGTATCAAGCAAGAAATATAGTTACAACATTTATGTCTATTTTATCTTTTATCATGACTAAGGAAAACTATATCTATTCTTCAACTCCATCGAAGACCCCAGAAGGATATAATATTACCTAAGTTAACAGGAAGTGTATTGTAAGCAACTTCCAAAACTCTAGAATTGACAGAGACATCCTGCTGCCTGGACAGTCACCCAAAGTTCTTCTGTAACATTGGGGCATCCATAATCAGCCTACAGGCCCATAGTGTCTATCAGACTTTTCCATGAAGCAGGAAATCTGAAAGACTGTTTTGCCTCTATTGGCAGTTTCTTCTGTGTCCTGCAGAATGTCTGGCAGACTCTTTCATGAAGCAGGAACTCTGAAGGACTGACTCACTTTTAGGCATGTTCAGCAATTATTTTTTATGTGGGTCCTATATGTCCAGCTTAAACAGCATACCATCAAACAGTCCAGGCAAGAGCAGTTTCTTGCACAAACGGCTAAAAAATTCCATAAGGAGCTCCTTTGGTGCCCATCATCCTCTTGAAGTAGATTGGTGCTTCCAGGAGCAGATGTGCCTCATTGTCAGGAAAAGTATTAAGATCTTAAAACATTTTAAATGCCATATTGTTAGTCTTTGAAAGGTTTAAAACTTATCCATCTGAAATATATCTCTGTACATCCAGAAAACCTAACTAACATGACTATAGCCTTGACTATTATAGATAATTATCTATTAACCTATATTTCTCTTTTTCTTTTTTTGGATTTTTCGAGACAGGGTTTCTCTGTAGCTTTTTGGTTCCTGTCCTGGAACTAGCTCTTGTAGACCAGGCTGGCCTCGAACTCACAGAGATCCGCCTGCCTCTGCCTCCTGAGTGCTGGGGTTAAAGGGGTCAATTTTGTTATATGTATATTTCTTCTCTTGATTAAGATATTGTTTTCATACAGCTCATTTAAAAATGCATAATTAAGAAATACAGGTTAAGCTGGGCGGTGGTGGCCATACAAATGCAAAGTATTCATCTCTATAATATATCCCCCCTTTAAATGTACATACACATTTATAAACAATAATTTATGGAATTTGGGTGTTGTTCTCTAGACTACTTCCTGCTGATTGGGGCACTGTTAATCAGGTCTCTACCCTATAAGATAGGGTAGACATATATAGGGTAGAGACCCGATATAGGGTAGAGACCTATCATGGCTCTTGACATGAGACAGAAACTCCAGAAACTCTGGTTTTTTTTTTTTTTTTTTACCAACAGGCTTGCAATTGGAGAGGGACCGAGCCAGAGTCCAACTTCAAAACCAGTTCTATATATTTATAAATAAATGTACATTAATACATATTTAAATATAAGAGTAGAATAATTTTACTTACGAGACCTATTTGATTTTTTGCCAATTTTTATTGGGTTGTAAATAGTTTTCATCTGTTAGTATTTAAACATCCAGGGTCCCTTGAATTTTTTGAAGATGAGTGTTTTCCTGCAGAGATAAGAAGAGAACCCTGCCCCCGTACTATATGTTTTTCTTACCACCTGTATGAATATCATCATTGTGGATGAGCTGTCATTTCTCCTTTCCAAGAGGTTTCTCCTCTTTAAATCGAGAGACTACGCGGGCCTGTGAAGTTTAAATCCACGTGGAGAGGCAAACGATAGGGTGCGTGGGGACTTGAAGTCAATCTGAGGTGTCTATTGGGAAAATATAAAGAACTACAGCAAGAAAAGCTGGCTCTATGCACAAGGCACAGGCCGCTGCTGAGGGAGGGAGGGCTCACGCCAAGCTGAGCTACTGCAGGCAGGCAGCCGAGGGGGGGGGGGCTAAAACCAATCGTTGGGTGCCAGATGAAGGAGAAGGCGTAAGTCACAAACAATCCCACACCAGTTTGGAATTATGATTAATAGAATGGTTATTTATTTAAAGGAGGAAAAACTTACAGATCACCATCCCAGACAACAGCCCTCTGCGCAATCAGGAAGGGAGTCTAGTTGCTGGAAGCGGAGCAGGAAGTAAGAGAGAGCGAGGAGGGAAGTGGCCGCTTTTTTAAAGAGAGAGACCACGCCCCAATGGGCTGGTATCTCAACGGCTATTGGCTGGAGGAGCGGAGGGACCTTCTGCAACATGTGTGTGTCTAAAATTTCTTCCCAATCTCTCTCAGGTTTTATTTGGATGTAGTTGGGCCATGTTGGCATGCCATTTTGTAGGCAGAGATTGCTCACTCGCTTCCCAACCAAGCGCTCAGACCCAAATAATTACACAGAAACTGTATTAATTACAACACTGTTTGGCAAATTAGCTTAGGCATATTTCTAGCTAGCTCTTACATCTTGAATTAACCCTTTTTATCCATCTGTGTGTCGCTATGAAGCTGTGACTTACTAGATAAGGTTCTGGCTGGCAACTTTCTCCTTCAGCAGCTACATGGCATCTTCTTGCTTCTGCCTACTTTCTCACTATATCTCTGTTTGTATTTCCTGCCTGGCTTTACTCTACAAGCATTGGCTGAAACATCTTATTTAATAACCAATGGTAATAAAACATATTCATAGTATACAGAAGGGAATCCCACATCAGATGTCCCAGCTCACGAACAGAGAGCAAGCTTGCACATCCTCCATGACCTTGTTCCATTCAAATCCAGCAGACTTGATTGCTGGCACATACTGCATTGGCAGGTCTTCTTCACCCAGTAATCTTACCCAGAAACACCTCATACCATTCTTTTGTTGACTTAGAAACTGTGATTTTGTTTTAGCTAACTGAACATCTCCTCACCTAGGCAAGGCAACCCTAGCTATCGCAACATGCAAAAGCTTTGCCACTGTGGTATAGGTTCATAGATGTATTCCTAGAGTACAGCCACTACATCCTTTGTAATTTATGTCCTGCAAGAAGGGCTGGAGAGATGTCTCGGTGGTTAAAAGCACTTGCTGCTCTTGCAAAGGACCCAGGTTCAGTTCCCATAGCCTTATACCCTCTTCAATCCTCCATAGGCACAGACACACGTGGTCCACACAGCTGGGCAAATACTTACACACATAAAGTAAAAAGAAATCCTAAAAAGTCCTACAAGCCAATCTTATTTTTATTTTATATGATCAAATTATAAAGAAGTTTAAAAAAGCTGGGCAGTGGTGGCGCATGCCTTTAATCCCAGCACCTGGGAGTCAGAGGCAGGCAGATCTCTGAGTTCGAGGCCAGCCTGGTATGTAAGAGCTTGGTCCAGAACAGGCTCCAAAGCTACAGAGAAAAACTGTTTCAAAAAGCCAGGAAGAAGAAAGAGGAGGAGGAAGAAGAAAAGAAGGAAGAAGAGGAGGAAGAAGAGGATGAAGAGGAGAAAGAAGTTGAGAGAAAAAAAGGGAAACAATTACCTAGGTTAATACTATTTCTTGTACTCTACTCCTTTCTATATTTGGATTTAATTCTGTTATTTTCCTTCTGTCTGAAAAAGAAATCTTTGGATTTCATGATAGCAGGGATTGAAACAAGGGCTTTGCACATGCTAGGTAAGCAATCCTGCCCCAAGTCTCTCCCCAGCCTTTTAGCATTTCCTTTTGAATGCCTGTTCGTGACATTTCTCTTAGTTTCCTTTCATTTGAAAACATCTTTATTTTGCATCCACCCTTTAGAGGACTTATTTTTTTTACAGATCTAGTATTCTGTATTGATATATTTATTTTTTAGTGATATCTTAACAAGTTCTATTCCATCCTCTCCTGCTCATGTTGTGTCTGACGAGGCAGCCGTGAGAAGACATTGTACATCTCCCTGTGTGTTGTGTGCTGTTTTTCCCCTGCTACTTTTGCAAGGTTTGTCCTTTGTATTTGTCACTTTGTAATTTGTGTGCAATACACTCTAAGACATCCTACTTATTAATTCAAAGTTAATACTTTGAATCTATATGTTTATACTATATACACAATTTCTAGATTTTTATAGATTTGGAGGTTCATGATTGCTCACATTTGAGAAATTCCGAGCTATTGTTACCTCAGCTTTTGCCTGCCCTATTATCTTTCTCATTTCCTTCTGGAATGTTAGACGTACATATCTTAGACTGCTTAATATATCTCAGAGGCTCTGTTCTTTCAATTAAAACAAATCTCTGTTCATTATATTGGATAATTTCTATGAATCTATGTTGCTCTTGTTTATGCTGCATTTGTTTAACTCTGTGAAGCTGTGACTCTTTGCCCATCTAAAACACCTGGTGGTCTAATAAAGAGCTGAATGGCCAGTAATGAGGAGGAGAAAGGAGAAGTGGGGCTGGCAGGCAGAGAATATAAATAGGAGGAAAAACCTGGTAAGAGAGGAAAGGAAGGAGCAATGAGAGAACAAGGGGAGGAGGACATAGAGGGCTGGGTACCCAGTCAGCCAGCCACAGAGTAAAAGTAAGATACACAGAAGTAAGAAAAGAAAAAGTCCCAGAGGCAAAAGGTAGTCAGGCATAATTTAAGAAAAACTGGCAAGAAACAAGCCAAGCTAAGGTTGGCATTCATAAGTAAGAATAAATTTCCATGGGATTTATTGGGAGCTGGGTGGCAGGGCCGTCAAAAGTCGAGTAAAAACCTAACAACTGCAGATCTATCTTCAAGGCTCCTTATTTTTTTTTTCTGTCATTTCCATTTGATGATAAACTTAACCAGTATAGTTTTTAAACTCACTGGTACCTTTTTTCCTGTTGTTTCTGCTATTAGCTAAAGTTTCCTGCCTCAACTTTTTACAAGCACATTTTTAAATTTTTAATGAGGACTTTTTTTTTTTTTTGGTAATTGCTACTTAAAAATTCTTCTGCTAATCCTACATGTAGCTCCCGGCTTTGTTCTCAGTCGATACACTCTTTTGGAGTACCTTCCATTTCTTGGCTGTGTCATATCCTAGACACTATGAATGCTAAATTACAGTGATTTGGGACTCTGTTTCCCCTTAGGGGTATTGGTTCGTTCCCTCCCTCCCTCCCTCCCTTCCTCCCTCCTTCCCTGTACTGGGAGTTGAACCCAAGGCCTTGTGCATACCACATACTTACTCTACTGACCTAGAATCCAAGTTCTTCTTCCTAGATCCCAACCTACCTTCCTCCTTTGTCTTTCTTTAGAGCAGACAAATATTTTTAATGAATTCAAACTACAAACTTTTGGCTAGGACTTAGGATCTCACTCCAGACCTTTTGTCCTCAGCTGGGCTCCTCTGAGTCTATTTTGCAATGTGTGATGTAGGAATCAGGAGAGAGGGGAAGGTTCAATTGGAGCATCCTCTTCTAACCCCGTGTCCTCTGTATGTCTAGTCCATGCGAAAGGCTCCTGATGAGCCCTACCCTTGATAACAGCCAAGCATTCGGCACAAGAAAGAACAGAGAAGAAAGAAATGCCACCAACAGCTTCACAGTGGCACTAACACCCCGGGGCTGCTGGCCTTCCCAGTACAGAGCTCAGAACACAGCTGATCCCCAGAAAAGAGCCAAAGCACCCCCCTTTTATCTCCAGATTCTGAGCAGCTGGGCCCCACATGCCAAGGCAGGAAGGCTTCTGGGTGTAGCATGATTAATAAAAACCCAGGGACAGAAATTGGGGTCCAACCTGAAGGTCAGAAAAACAAAACAGCCAGTCACTGGCTCTTACCTCTAGCTCAGTCTGAAATGGCGAGCCTGCCTCCAAGAAGCCTCAGAATGAGATTGTGTCTGTGAGCTGTCTTCTCCCGTCTAATAGTCTTCTCTAGGGCTGGGATTAAAGGCATGCACTGCCAGGTTTCTATGGCAAATAAGTGTGGCTACTGGGATTAAAGGTGTGTCTCACCACTGTGTGGTCTGTAAGGCTGATCAGTGCAGCTGTTTTACTCTCTGAACCTTATTTATTAAAAGCTTTATTTATTAAAATACAAACGAAATCTCACTACATCTTGGTCTGCCTCTCCCTCTCTACATCTCGTCCTGATCACCTGAAATCAACAGGAGTTGGTGGAAAACAAGGGCTTAGGCTGGTCAAGGGCTCCTTGCACTAACAATAGCTTTAGTGTTTCCGTTCTGGGCACCGAGAAATATGATTGGCATATGGTTCGTCTGGCGATCACCCATTGTTGGGGATGATGTGACCAGGAAAAAAAAAGCAAGCAAGAGTCAGGCCGTGGTGGTTTACACCTTTAATCCCAGCACTCAGGAGGCAGAGGCAGGTAGGTCTCTGTGAGTTCAAGGCCAGCCTGGTCTACAGAGCGAGTTCTAGTACAGGCTCCAAAAGAAGGA
Organism: Microtus oregoni; assembly: GCF_018167655.1. Lineage (NCBI taxonomy): Eukaryota > Metazoa > Chordata > Mammalia > Rodentia > Cricetidae > Microtus > Microtus oregoni. Next base: position 18,007,916 of record NW_024543095.1, on the reverse strand, counting down.
AAGAAAGCAGCACTTTTAGAAACCCTGGTTTTAGAGTTACAAATGAACTGTCCTATATTAATGAGGACAAAACTAATGGGAGCAGGTATCTGAAGTTGAGTATGGGCCTGAAACACTTACATCCCACACAAATTGGGTTCTGGGAGCCTCCTACTGAAGGCCCCAGCTGTGCAATGGAGCTAGGGCCCACAGTGATTGGTTGGTTGGTTGATTCCACCTGTTTATGCCTCTGTGGTGTGGGAGGTCCTCCTGTCTGTGTGTTGCTTTTATTGGTTAATGAATAAAGAACTGCTTTGAGCCTATGGCAGGGAAGAACAAAACTAGGTGGGGAAAGGTAGGAGGTATGCTGGGAGAAAAAAGGGCGGAGAGAAGCCATGGAGCTGCTGAAGACAGACGCTGGGCACAGTCACATGGCAATATACAGATTAATAGAAATGGGTTAAATTAATATAAGAGTTAGCTAATAATAAGCTAAAACTAATGGGCCAAGCAGTGATTTAATTAATATAGTTTCTGTGTGATAATTTCGGGTCTAAGCTAGCCAGGTGGCCAGGAACCAACAAGCGGCTCTCCTCCAACACCTCTCCTTGCTGTTCTGGTAACAAGACATGTATCTCAAAATGAGCAAAATTTGAATTGGTATTAGTTGAAAAACAGTTTTGACATCATAAAACACTTTTAGAAACAAGACCTGAAGGCCAGGTGGTGGTCCACCCATTTAATTCCAGTACTCAGGAGGCAGAAGCAGGTGGGTTTCTGTGAGTTTAAGGCCAACTTGGTTTACAGAGAAAGTTCCAGGACAGTCAGAGCTACACAAAGAAATCCTGTCTTAAAAATCAACAATAGCAACAAAAACTTACCTCTATTTCACTAGAGGAAGAGAGCTATGTTTGGGATAAGTAAGCCAATAGACTGAAAACACAGTTTCCAAAGAGCCAAGAGAAAGTGTACTACTGATGGAGGAGAACAATTCAGAAATATCACACACACACGTGCAAGTGTGTGCACGCACACACACATACACAAATGAAAATATAGGAACTCCATTGTTAGCTCTGAAGAAGTCCAGATAATAAAACATCATGTCATAGTTGATGTCTAAGTCAGTGTTCTATTGCTGTGAAGAGACACCACGACCATGGCAACTCTTACAAAGAAAAACATTTAATTGGGGCTGGCTTACAGTTTTATAAATTTAGTCCATTATCTTTCATCATGGTAAGAAGCATGGCAGCATGCCACAGGCAGACCTGGTGCTGGAGCAGTCCCTGAGAGTTGGATGCACAGGTAGCAGGAAGAGAAAGACTGGGCTGTAGGGATAAGTCCCGCCCCTTAGGGGGCGTGTTCGCCTCGGGCTAATGTCTTCCTATAAATTTGGCCAGCGTGCCCCCAGCGTAGCTTCTGCTTTCCTGGTCTCCGCTGGAACGGTGGTTCTGTAAGTCTCTTTCGACATTAAAGCTATATATATATTGTTACAATCTGTCTGCATTCGTTTACGCAGCTACACTGGGCCTGACTTGAGCATTTGAAATCCCACAGTCCACCTCCAGTGACACACTTCCTCCAACAAGGCCACACCCACTCCAACAAGGCCACACCTCCTAGTCCTTGTCAAGTAGTTCCACCCTCTAATGGTGAAGCATTATGAGCTTATGGGGGCCATTATTATTCAAAACACTACATTGGGAGCAATTACTGTTCAAATCACCACAGGTGAATTCTCTAGAGGAGCCACTCATGCAGAATTTGCTATTCAAAATACATTCAGGACTGGACACTAGTGAAAGGAAGGGAGAAGAAAAGGCAGAAGAGCTGAATCTCAACAAAAGCACAGGTTACTGTGGTCCTGCTGCCAACATCTGGGCGTCCTGCCTCTGGTACAGGATGCTGTGCCCTGGCACAAACACGACCTTGAGTGAGGCAACCCTATGAGGGAAAGGGGAGAGGTTATAATGGAAGAATGGACAGAACACTGAGAGAGCCCACAGCCAGGTGTCAGAGAGAACAACTGGACAGAGCGACAGGGCCTGGAAGGCAGACAGGTGCGTGTGCAGAGGAAGGAAGCTCTTGGTGGGGAAGGGAAGCCAATCTTCGAAGGAGCTCACGCTGACTGCCCACTGGGTTTCCTGAAGGCCAGGCAGGAAGCAAGCGGATTCTGGGAAGGGACCTAGACGGTGCAGTTCACATTCACAGATAACTGTACCCCGTGTTCTTGGACATTTTAATTTTGACAACCTCTTTGTCCAAGCCTCTGTTTCTCTTGGGCCATTTTCTGTTCTTCTTGTTAAATAAACAAAGGGCAGTTTGAAGGTAGGGCGATGAAGAAAAGAACCACTCAGGTCTTTTCCCTTCACCTCTCCAGCAGGTGACCTCCCACCAACCCCTGCTGCCACCCGTCCACTCTGCTGCTGCACCTCCTTGCAGTGTGTTTAAAGTCTCAGGACAGCGAAGTGAAAAACTGAAGACCAAACCCCAAATCTCTTCATGACTTTATCTGTTCTCCCTGCAGCCTGTGGACAAGCGTTTGCTTTCGTCTGAGGCAACGCTCAAACTTTTAAAAACCATTTTGTGGGGCTGGAGAGATGGCTCAGTGGTTAAGAGCATTGCCTGCTCTTCCAGAGGTCCTGAGTTCAATTCCCAGCAACCACATGATGGCTCACAACCATCTGTAATGAGGTCTGGTGCCCTCTTCTGGCCTGCAGACACACATGGAGGCAGAATGTTGTATACATAAAAAATAAATTTTAAAAAACCATTTTGTTTTATGCAATGGGCTCCTTGGCTGAAGGGCTAGACACAGGCTCCTTCTGTGTTCTCTGAGGTGTCTGGATAGCATTGGGCACGGGACATGTACTCGTAGGTTCTGGTCCTAAATCAAATGCAACTTCTTTGGGAAGGAATGTTCCAAATGCAATTAAATTACAACCATATATAAACACTTCTCGCTGCCGTGGTTTCCTCTTTGAAGGGAAACAGGCAGTCAATGAAGGGACGAGGGGGAGCTGCATATGAGGACTCAACTTCATTCATCTACAGAACGGGGAGCAGGGGCTTTCTTTCTAGCTTCTCGGGGTGGACTGAATGGTACAAGGACTTAATGGATCCAAGTCAGGATCTGTGACTCTTGAACCATTAAGCCTCAGAGCCCCTCTCAGGTCATTCAAAGTATTAGCAAGCCCTGCCATCTACCTTTAGGTTTGAGAAGGGGCATCAAATAAAGGCGGTGTGGTATCCTCCCGCCTAGCATACTTCAGGTGATTGAAAGTCACCGGAAACGGAGAGCTCCTCAGACAGGTGATTCACTGAATGGAGGACTCTGGGGGCGCCAAGAGCTTCTCGAGAAGCCCAGGAGGCTAAAGCTATTTCATCATCACATCGTCACCTTCTTTCTCTCATGAGCACACAGCAGAGTTTCCCAGAGGCTCTGTGGACTATGACATCGTTACAGTGGTATAAAATGGGATGAGGGTTTGTGCTCCATTGGGTTTCCTACAATTAAAAAAAAAATTAAATTGTGCATATATGTGTGAGTGTGTGTGGGGGGTAGGGACAGTATGTGTGCAGGCACCTGTGGTGGTCAGAAGAAGGCATGGATCTCTTCGAGCTGGAATAAGAGGCTGGTGTGAGCCACCCCACATGGGTGCTGAGAATCAAACCCCAGAAGAGCGGTACAAACTCATGAGTGGACCGTGTCTCCAGCCCCAATCCTACTATTTTTTAAGGTGGTGCACTTTCAAAGGTAACTCAGTTTGATTTCAGTATTTTGAGAACATTCTTAGTACCTTTCATTTTAACCTCTATAATTTCTGTACTTTGTCACTGTGCCAAAGTTGCTTGGTATTTATTTGGAAGCACCACCACCACCACCAACAAAAACAAACTTAATATTTTAAAGAAATATTTTTTCAAAAATTAAACAAATATAAAATTATCTAAACTTACTGCTTTAAGAGTCTGTAAGAAAATAGGAAAATTATTGTATATTTAACTAAGAGGTAAGACTAATTTTCTTAAGTCACACTAGTTAAGACTTAAGTCACACTACATTTTAGATGATGAAGACAAACTAAAAGCGCAGAACCCTTGGCCCAGGGAAGAGGGGTCAGTGTCGTGGAGAAAGCCGTCTTCCGTCCACCTCTAAGGACATTAGTAATTCGCCACATGTGTCTTACACGACAAACGATTTCAACGTCATTTTGAAACTGATCAGAGTTTGAAGGAAAAGGAATATGTCAAAGGTAGATACGATGAAATCTTTAAAGGCTAAAGATAGCTCCATGCTTTCAAACTGGAAGTGGAAAAGATCTTATATGTTGTTATCATATTGTACTGGCTAGGAAGGCGCATGCACAGCAAAGAAACAAGGGCTTGCCTGGCCGACATTGGTGCACGCTGGCTGCACAAAAAGCTATGAGAAAGACACCATTTGAAGGCGTAAGTCATAAACAATGCCACACCAGTTTGGAATTATGATTAATAGGGTGGTATTTATTTAAAGGGGAAAAAACTTACAGATCACAGTCAGCCCTCTGCGCAACCAGGAAGGGAGTCTAGTGGCCCGGTGGAGCAGGAAGTGAAGAGAGAGAGGAGAGGGAAGTGGCCGCTTTTTTAAAGGGAGAGAGACCACGCCCCAATGGGCTGGTATCTCAGCAGCGATAGACTGGAGGAGTGGGAGGACCTCCCGTAACAACCATTGCCAATTCTCTACAGTGTTTTAATATCACATTTCAGATTCCAGATAAACACAAAGATTCAGGTAGTATGTCATTCACAGATTTGCTCCTGTACCTTAAAAATGACCAACTGGGGCTCGAGAGGTGGTTCCAGCACCTAAGCAGAGCACTTAAAAACAGTGTATTCTCCAGAGGACTGAGTTCAGATCCCAGCATACATACCCAGTGACTCAAACCCTGTGTAAGTCCAGGTCCAGGGGTTTCAGACACACACACACACACACACACACACACACACACACTTAATTTATTTTGTTTTTATCCTTTTTTTTGGATTTTTTTAATTGATATTTATTGAGCTCTACATTTTTCTCTGCTCCCCTCCCCACTTCAATCCTCCCCCAAGGTCCCCATGCTCCCAATTTACTCAGGAGATCTTGTCTTTTTATACTTTCTACTTCCCATGTAGATTAGATCTATGTAAGTCTCTCTTAGTGTCCTCACTGTTGTCTAAGTCCTCTGGGATTGTGGCTTGTAGGCTGACTTTCTTTGCTTTATGTTTAAAAACTACCTATGAGTGAGTACATGTGATAATTGTCTTTCTGTGTCTGTGTTACCTCACTCAAAATAATGTTTTCTAGCTCCATCTATTTTCCTGCAAAATTCAAGCTGTCATTATTTTTTTCTGCTCTGTAGTAATCCATTCTGTAAATGTACCACATTTTCCTTATCCATTCTTCGATCCAGGGGCATTTAGGTTGGTTCCAGGTTCTGGCTGTGACACACAAAGCTGCTATGAACATAGTTGAGCACATGTCCTTGTGGCATGGTTGAGCATCCTTTGGATATATACCCAAAAGTGGTTTTACTGGGTCTTGAGGAAGGTTGTTTCCTAATTTTCTGAGAAATCGCCACACTGACATCCAAAGGGGCTGTAAGCTTACATTCCCACCAGCAATGCAGGAATGTTCCCTTTTCCCCACAACCTCTCCAGCATAAGTTGTCATCAGTGTTTGTGATCTTGGCCATTCTTACAGGTGTAAGATGGAATCTCAGAGTTGTTTTGTGTTTCTCTGATGACTAAGGATGTTGAGCATTTTCTTTTTTTTTTTTTTTTTTTAGTTTTTCGAGACAGGGTTGAGCATTTTCTTTCTTTTTTTTTTTTAGTTTATGGTTTTTCATAACTGCTTTCTTTCTTTCTTTCTTTATTTATTTATTTATTTAGGATTTCTGCCTCGTCCCCACAACCGCTTCCCATTTCCCTCCCCCTCCCCCGATCAAGTCCCCCCCCCCCCCCATCTGCTCGAAGAGCAATCCGGGTTCCCTGACCTGTGGGAAGCCCAAGGACTGCCCACCTCTATCCAGGTCTAGTAAGGTGAGCATTCAAACTGCCTAGGCTCCCACAAAGCCAGTACGTGCAGTAGGATCAAAAACCCACTGCAATTGTTCTTGAATTCTCAGTATTCCTCATTGTCCGCTATGTTCAGCTAGTCTGGATTTATCCCATGCTTTTTCAGACCTAGGCCAGCTGGCCTTGGTGAGATCCCAATAGAACATCCCCATTGTCTTAGTGTGTGGGTGCACCCCTCGTGGTCCTGAGTTCCTTGCTCGTGCTCCGTCTCCTTCTGCTCCTGATTTGGACCTTGAAGTATATGCTCAACTATGTTCATGGCAGCATTGTTTGTAATAGCCAGAACCTGGAAACAACCTAGATGCCCTTCAACGGAAGAATGGATGAAGAAAGTATGGAATATATACATATTAGAGTATTACTCAGCAGTAAAAAACAAGGACTTCTTGAATTTTGCATACAAATGGATGGAAATAGAAAACACTATCCTGAGTGAGGTAAGCCAGACCCAAAAAGAGGAACATGGGATGTACTCACTCATATTTGGTTTCTAGCCATAAATAAAGGACACTGAGCCTATAATTCATGTTCCTAGAGAAGCTAAATAAGGTGAATCAAAAGACAAACACATAGGCATCCTCAGGAATATTAACCTTCATCAGGTGATGAAAGGAGACAGAGACAGAGACCCACACGGGAGCATTTTCTTTAGTCTCTTTCAGTCATTTTAGATTCCTCTGCTGAGAGTTCTCTTTTTAGGGCTGTACTCCTTTTTTTTTTATTGGATTATGTGATCTTTTGGTGTCCAATTTCTTGAGTTCTTTGTATATTTTGGAGATCAGACCTCTGTCTGATGTAGGGTTAGTGAAGATCTTTTCCTATTCTGTAGGCTGTCATTTTGTCTTGTTGACCGTATCCTTTGCTTTACAGAAGCTTTTCAATTTCAGGAGGTCCCATTTATTAATTGTTTCTCTCAGTGTCTGTGCTGCTGGAGTTATATTTAGGAAGTGGTTCCCTGTGCCAATGCGTTCAAGTGTACTTCCCACTTTCTTTTCTATAAGATTCAGTGTGGCTTGCTTTATGTTGAGGTCTTTGATCAATTTGGACTTGAGTTTTGTGCATGGTGATAGATATGGGTCTATTTTCATTTTTCTACATGTTGATATCCAGTTATGCCAGCACCACTTGTTAAATATGCTTTCTTTTTTCCCATTTGCTATTTTTTTGCTTCTTTATCAAAGATCAGGTGTTCAAAGATTACACACACAATTTTTTAAAAATCTCGAAAAACCAAAAAAAAAAAATCTGTTTTTTAATCGACAAATTGGCTGGAAGTCGTGGCACAAGTCTTTAATTCTAGCAATTGGAAGGCAGAAGCAGGTGGATTTCTGAGTTTGAGACCAGTCTGGTCTACAGAGTTCTGCTTTCTGCACCCTTGTCAGGTAGTTCACAAATACCTGTAACTCCAGCTTCTGGGGTTCTGCTGCCCTCTATGACCTCTGAGGGGACTTTCACACACATATGAACATGTATACAGACACATATACACACACAAATCAATAATAATTTTTTTAAAAGTCGTTGATAATACAATAAAAATTCTTCACTAAATTTCAACTCTTGAGCACACATCATCTTGCTATTTAAGAACAATGTAGATTCATATATATGTATGTATATATATATTTATCAAATTTTTTTGTTGTTATTCAGTCTTTGTTTTTTTTTAGGTTATTTAGTACTTGTTTGTGAAACGGTCCTACTATGTAGTTCCAGCTAGCCTGTGAACAACTCCCTATGCACTTCCCTGTGTAGGCAGGCTGGCCCCGATCAAGCTCATAGACATCCAGCTGCCTCCCAAGTGCTCGGATGAAATGGGCGATACCACACGGGGCACGTTTTAACCTGTGGAGAGTTCCCATAAAACATCCATCGATCCTGACCTACAATGGGCGGCTCCGAGAAACACCCGTGGGGTTGTGCAGGCTGCGAGCTGAGCATCGTTTTCATCTGAAGAACAGGTGTGGAACTATGGCTATCTGCTGGGTACATTGCCTTTTCCCCTTAATGATGCTCACGGAGAACAGCTGGTAGCACGGGCAGACAGGACAGCAATTATGTGTTTTATCTGCTGGGTACATTGCCTTTTCCCCTTAGTGATGCTCACGGAGAACAGCTGGTAGCACGGGCAGACAGGACAACAATTATGTGTTTTTCAGGAAAAGGAAAAAAAAAGAATTTTGGAAAACCTTCCTTCAAAAATAGTGTCTCAACATTTCAGATCCGTGGAGCTGCTCTCGGATGGGACTTCTCATATTGTCTACTGCAAAGGAGCGCACATGAGGAAGTACTCTACCTCAGTGAGCCAGTACCTCCCGGGTGATGGATGCATGCACTCTCACAGTCCCGGGCAGGGCTCAGCTCTCACTTGCCACCAACCCCTAAGAAACAACCCATAGCCAAAATTTTGTTCTAGCATCAACAGAGCATTTCCATAACTATTTGAAAAGTCTATTAAAATACTCCTCTCCTTTTCCAACGGCATATCTACATGGAGCCAAGTTTTCTTCATATTTTTTAAGCAAGGCAAAATATTGGAGCAGCTTGAAGAGAGAGACAGATGAGACTCTCCAGCTGTCTCCCACGAAGGCAGATGCTCGGGAGACGGGCAGAGATGCAAACAGCCCTGCTCCTCTCGCCGCAGTTCGCCTAAAAGAGGTTCTTCCTCCCCCAAAGGTTATCCGGGTCGCATGGTTTTTGAGTTAGCACATATGTCTCCTGTTTTATATTTTTGTTTCTAATATAGTAAATATTGGTAGATAACTCTTCAAGCCTGGGTAGGGAGTAATCGATTCTATTATAGACTACCATGGGGCTTTTACAGGAAAGTATTTAAGAAATGCTGTCCTGGATGGCTGGGAACCTGTAAAGGCTGGGAATGGGCTCAAGTGATTGGCTGGGAACCTGTAAATGCTGGGAATAGGCTCAAGCGATCCGCCATATGGGCATCCCTAGAGAAGGAAAGGAATTCTCCCCGATTCCATGAAGAGACAAGAGGAACAGACATAGGTGAAAAGCCACATGGCTGTCACCCTTGACTCCTTTTGGTACAACTGGAGGGGACTGAGCTGAGGTTTGGCCATGACTGGACCACTTCTCCTTAGAGAAGTCACTTAATTGGACACAGCCAGTGCCTGTAGACATGAAAAGGGACTTTTATGTAGGGTTAGGAGGTCCCAAATGGGTATTAAAAAATACTTAGTACATCTAACCAAAAGTTTCAAACTGTGTGTTTTATTAGCCGTGAGATTTTATTCTTTCATCCCAAAGCAGAACAAAATAATCATAGGATTAAAAGCCTATCTGTGGTATCACACCTTAAAGAACTAAAGTCACCAGAGAACAGACCAATGATAAAGAGACGAAAGAGCCACTGTCACCCATCCCTTTCCTTAAGGCAGTGGGGGTTGATGCCCCTTTCACAGGGGTCATCTAAGACCATTGAAAAATACAGATATTTACATTATAATTCATAACAGTAGGAAGATTACAGTTGTGAAGTAGTAATGAAAATAATTTTATGTCTGGCAGTCACCACAGCGTGAGGCACTGTATTAAAGGGTCGCAGCATTAGGAAGGTTGAGAACCACTGCCTTAAGGTTTCTGGTTGATGTATGTGAACATGGCATTAGCTAGTGACTTCTCTTTCCTCTTCCCCTCTTCTCCCCCACTCCTGTCTCTTTCATCCCAGGCTGGTTCCGTACTCACTATGTCGCTGAAGATGGCCTTGAATTTCTGGACCCCCTGCCTAGATTTCCCTAGTTCTGGGATTAATGCTGTGTGCCATCATGCCCAGTTTATTCAGGACTGAAAACCCAATCAGGGCTTCATGCATGCCAGGGAAGCACTTTACCAACCCGCTTGTACCCCAAGGCCAGCACCAGCTTTCTTGAACTGGGAAGAGGATGGAGTGATTTACAGTGGACTTGAACTTGGCTTCTAAGGATGCTGAGTGGAGTGGGGTGGAGTTCCTTGTTTACCTTGACTGAGCTGAAAGGAGAAGTGCGTGTCTTGCGCTGATCTGGAGAAGTGCGTGCCTTGCGCTGATCTGGAGAAGAAGTACGTGCCTTGCGCTGATCTGGAGAAGTGCGTGCCTTGCGCTGATCTGGAGAAGTGCGTGCCTTGCGCTGATCTGGAGAAGTGCGTGCCTTGCGCTGATCTGGAGAAGTGCGTGCCTTGCGCTGATCTGGAGAAGTGCGTGCCTTGCGCTGATCTGGAGAAGTGCGTGTCTTGCGCTGATCTGGAGAAGTGCGTGCCTTGCGCTGATCTAACTGTGCCCTCTTACAGTGCAGGCCTGAACACAACACAATAGCAGCAGAGCTTGGAGAAGACTGAACTGGGAAGACTCCAAGCATTGCCACATCTCTATCAGGATGCAGAAATGTGAATTTCCAATCCTGGTCCTATTGATTCCAAAACAAATTCTTCTACTTGGTGGACAGCAAAAAACACTTTGTGAGCATTAAATAAACTGATGAACAGGATTATGGTGTGTTTTACTGTTTCCTACTAATTTTCTAAGTGAGAACTTTTATTCTTCCAATGAAGATCAGAGACAATGTTCTAACATTCTGACTTCTGTCCTTCTGTAAAACTCCGTATTAAAAGCACACAGTCCACAAAACTACAGGTTCAGTTTACTTTTAGTGAAGCCTGTTGTAGAAGGAAGGCTGGATGCTTGGTTAGGAGCTCTGGATTCCAGTATTTTATTTTCATCAGGGGACTGATATGTGCAGATGGGCACAGGAACACAGAAAACAGCTAACATGTGCCAGACACTGTGCTGTGCTCATCTCCAAGACCATCGGCTACCGTGTCCACAGCCACTGCTGGGCAGGCAGGAGAAATCAGGTCTGTTAGAAGCAGGAGACCGACTGGTGAACAGTGGCTGAGTCACAACCCGTTCAATCTGCACAGCTATTGAATAATGTTGAGATCTCTGGAAGAAAACTCTTTTCTACCATAACAATTAAGGATCACAGTTGGTATCTCCTTGGTAGAGCCCTAGCCTCAAATGCACAAGACCTGGCTTGGAAGCCAGAAGCACAAATTTTCACAAGTAAGTTGCTCTGACACACTAGCTGCTATTTGATTATACAATGTCTTTTTTGGTAATGTCACAGAATTCTAAAAATCACTGGTGGTGCTTTGTCTTTCCTCATCTGAGGTAAGGTCCAGATGTGGGTCTGTGAGGAGAGCATCATTTGGTTATTGACAGGAAGGAGAGATGGCTCAGAGGTAAAGAGCACCGGCTGCTCTTCCAGAGGTCCTGAGTTCAATTCCCAGCAACCACATGGTGGCTCACAACCATCTGTAATGAGATCTGGTGCCCTCTTCTGGCCTGCAGGCATACATGCAGGAAGAACACTGTATACATAATAAATAAAAAATAAAATCTTAAAAAAAAGACCATATGAATGGCAAGCACCTACCTAAATCCCAGAACCTAACCGATGCCATAGCCCCACCTCCTTAGGATCTTATAAACACACAGATCATTGCTGGTTTGCATTAAAGATTAAATGACACTCAGTACCATGTAACTTCGAATCTGAGATTTCAGTTTTTGTTGCCCTACCTACATGAAGGCCAGCCTTAGGGCTCTCCAGAACCATTTGCCTTATCCTTGGATTTCCTCATTCTCCATAAAAGTCTCCAAGTTCCTTATTTTCTGCATCTTTTTTTAAAGCTAACTGGATGGTCAACTTCCTGCTCACGCTGCAAGAGAGAGCACAGTGCCCACCTCTACCTTCAGTCCGCTGGATCTCTTCACTCAGTAACCGAGGGTCCAGCAGAGGCCAAGTTTAATGAATGATTGAAGCTGTAATCACAAACCATTTAAAATCACACTGCTCTTTGAAAATTTCTCCATTTCCAACACACCGTGTCACTGTTTACTGAAGTCCTACGTTGCTTCAAGGTGTTAGCATAGAAGAAATTATTTTCATTTTCTGTGTTTGTTAAGCGCAAGGGCACACACACGCAGATGGCTGGTTTTGTGTATCCGAATTCTTAAGTTATCCACAGAGCTTTGAAAAATAAATAACATACATACTTTACAAATCTCTTGACTTATAAAAAAGGAATATTATTTGGATACAAATGTACAGGAATAAGACTGGGGAAGACACAGGCGAAGAAGGGAAACATCAGAGATCGGTCCATTTGCTTGCAGAGAACACGCGACCCCACACTCCCGATATTCGGGCAGGAAACACACCTGTGACCAGCAGCAGTGGTGGCACACGCCTTTAATTCCAGCACTCGGGAGGAAGAGGCAGGTAGATCTCCAGAAGCTCGAGGCCAGCCTGGTCTACAGAGTGAGTTCCAGGACAGGCTCCAAAAATTCCAGAGATACTTGGTCACGAAAAATCAAAACCCAAACAAATAAAAAATTCCAACCAACCAACCAAAAAAATATCCACATCTCTGTTCTTTACATGAAACCAACACCTAAGTGACTTCCAAAATTCACATACAGCATGTGTGATAGCTGTGGTTGGTACTAGCTGTCACCCCAACAGGGTCTGGGGTCATCTGGAAAGTGGGGCCCTGTGCTTATATCTGAGGGATTATCTTGATTGGTGCAGGGAGACTATCCTAACTGTGGGCAGGAGCATTCTCTGGGTGGGAATCCTGGACTGCAGGAAAGCAGAAAGTGAGCTAACAATGGAGGGCGCACACTGAGCGTCGGCATTCCTTCTGGGCTCTGGCTGCAGGTGGAATGCCACCGCTTCCTCGGTTTTCCTGCCACTGTGGAGTGTGCACACTGAACTGTGAATGAAAACCCTTCCTTCCTCAGTGCCTTCTGCCAGCTCATTTTATCACAGACAGGAAAAGAAATTAAGACGCATTGGATTTCAAGGGAAAAAAAATCTTAGTCCGACTTAAAAAAGACTCTAATTGTAATTGACTAGCTATGGCCGTCTAGGTCACTGTGGGTGCAGGCTGGCCTGCAGGAACCACTTCAGAGTGCTTTGCTGAGCAGCGGTCACAAGTTCAGAGTGCATGACTCAAACATAGTGATCGCTTTCACCTAACACGCGCACACACGCAGGTGGGCACAATGGCCAGGCCTATAATCCCGGGACTCAGGAAGCAGAGGCAGGAGATCCCGAGTTCCAGGCCATCTGGACTACCTAGCTGAGTGCCGCCTCTAAATAAATAAGCAAACAAACAGGTGTAATCACATTTGAGATGAACAGAGAACAAAGACAATAAAATACGATGTCGATGGATGAGGAAGAAGTCAACAATCTACTTCCTGTTCTGCTTCTAACCCATTTCTGTGAAAAGCGGAGCATGGGTGAAGGACGACAACAAGGTCACTGTATGTACAAGCATCGGACACAGATTCCTTCCCCAGAGAACTAAGACTCCAATAAAGTACCAATGACTAAAGTATCAGGATGTTTACAGAAGATAAAGGGCACACAGGTGACCAGAGAAGCCACTGTGCCCCAAGTGGGGGATGGGCTTCTCAGGCTGTAGACCCGTGAACTTGACATGCTCCTAGGCCACAGTCTGGGATGGAGCACCAGCAGTAGAGGGTATGCATTGGAATTTTCACGACCCAGCCCGGGGTCACCAGGATAATTTCTGTCAGATTAACCTGACCTTGTTTCAGAGATTAAAAAAACAAACAAAAAACATAAATGGGAAAATTAGGGAAACATATTGGACATGTCCTTTAAAAAAGGATAGGTAATAAAATTCCCATGGTGTTTTTTGAGGTTAGGATGGCAGAATCAATACAAATGGATTTTAATTCACTTGTTTAGAATCTCAAATATCTGTTTGGTAATGGGCAACCATCCTAGGCACTGAAAATAAAAAAACAGCAAAGGCTATAGATATGGTCTTGCTTCTCAGGGGAGAAAGTCACTACTCCAAAGCTGAAATAAGCAAGGTATTGACAAGCTTTTATAATACTACTATGAAGGAAACGAAGGCAGGGTAGAGCTGATAATGGGGGAGCAGCTCCGTCAGTGGGCAGGGTCAGACTGCTACAGAGTGGGAGGGATGAATGGCGCTCCCTCGCCCTGAGAAAGAGTCGGGGAGATGAGTTTCAGGAGGGGACAGGAGGGGCATCTTCTTGAGGTAGAAAAGGCACTGGAGTGTTGTCCCACTTGGAAGATGACTGGGGTACAGGACAGCAGTAAAGGGGAGGAGAGCAGGGTCAGACAAAGTTCGAGAGGTTGGCAGGGACACACCAAATCACAACATGGAGACTATGAGTGGAGGCTGTTATGGCTCGCCCTTTTGACACATATGCTGATGGTTTAGAATCTACTTTTGTTATTTTTTTTTTAAATCTATTTTGTCGGGCTGGAGAAATGGCTCAGAGGTTAAGTGTACTGGATGCTCCTCCAGAGATCCTGAGCTCAATTCCCAGCATCCACATGGTGTCTCACAACCATTTGTAATGATAACTGGTGCCCTTTCCTGGTGTGCAGGCAGAACAGAGTATACATAATAAGTAAGTAAATCTTAAAAAAAAAAAAGTACTGTCATCTTGGAATACAACTGACGAGGACAAGCCAGTGGTGGTGGCGGCGTACATCTTTAATCCCAGCACTCAGGGGCAGAGGCAGGTGGATCTCTGTGAGTTAGAGGCCAAACTGGTCTACCCAACAAGGGCCAGGGCCATGGCCAGGATAGCCAGGACTGTTTCACAGAGAATTCCTGTCTCAATCAGTGCCCCTAAAAAGAAGAGGCCAAAGGAGATACTAAATTTGAATTTAAAAATGAGAATGCCAAGAGTATAACAAGTAAGAGATTGGCCTCTGGCCTAGACTCCTGTTTGAAGCCTGTCTCTGGCATTCCCGCAGTGACCTCGAACAAGGTACACTGCTCCTCTAAAGTAGGTATGAAAGACAAGGGGAGGATTAGACACAGGCAACTCAGATACACCCTGTCCCGTGGCATCTGCCACTATGTCAGGTTAATCAAGGCCTGCTGTGCCAGAAACCGTTCCTGAGCTTCCCTGCCTGGTTTATCCTCGCATGCTACCCAGCTTCTAAAAGAACTGGTTATAGATCAAACATAGGTCCTCCTTCTTATTCTGCTATTACCAGTAAGTGATGTTCTCAGATTATCTGATTTTTCAAAAGATTGAGAAGTTTAGGACAGTCAAATTCTAGAAAATAATTTGAGACTTTTAGATCTCTTACCAGGAAAGAAATTGCTAAAAGCTGAGATGGTATTTCAAAGGTACGATTTATGAATTGTCAATGTTAGATTTACTAAGCCAACTGTTTCTTTACTCTTTCAGAGGGATTAAAATTCAATACTGGCTCAATTACACTTAAGGGCACAAAATATTTGTAAGACAATAAAACTTTAAAAGTATCACAGTTCAGCTGTTTAAAAAAATGACTTTAAAACATTAAAGAATGTTTTAAGAGAACCAGAAATAAAATAATGTATCCTGTAAAAGAGTCAGGATAAAAGCTCCGTATAAGTGAATAATTGCATCCATTTCACAAAGAGGGGGAAAAAATACAAAACCATTCAACATAATGACAAACTTACATTGTTAAATGACAAAAAGAGACTGCCTGGTAACTGTGCACAACCAAGCACTGCTTCCTGCACCAGGCCTACCTACAGCTCCCAGGAATTCTGCTTCAGAAGTGCAGCCTTGCCCAGGCTCCTGCAGCAGGTGAGGACCATAGCATACCTACGCCACTGGGAAGTTCCTACTCAGTCCCACGGGGGGGGGGGAAAGGGATAGCTCCACCCCACCAAGACATAGTCCTGTCCTGAGTAATGTAAGACCTCTACTGAAAGAAGAAAAGCAACTGAACAAAAAGAGACGGTCAACCAACAAACTACTCCAGACCGGAAAATCCAAGTCCAGAAACAAAAGCAAAATAAAAAAACAAGACTTGATGCTTTCAAAAGTGACTAATCCCAACATGACGACATCATCTTGACTCCACTCAGGGCAGTTTTGCTTTCCCTTGTTACAAGTCTTCCATGTGTAATTACTTCTTATCTCATGTATTTCAATTCCCGTTGTATTTATCCATTGGTCCGTGTACCACTCTACTCTCAAGAGAGGTGATGTTCCTCATCTTTGCAATTGATGCTTATTTCCAAAGGCCCCTCCATAACTAGACAGCACAGTCATCGAATGGTTTGCCCATGACTTAACAGTGACATAAGAAAACCTAAGACTTGGTGCTGGAGAGATGGTTCAATTCCCAGCATCCACATAGTGGCTCACAGCTATCTGTAAGCCCAGTCCTGGGGACTCCAATGCTCCTCTGGTACACACATGGTACACAGACATCTAAGCACACACTCAGAGTGCAGCTAAGTACCAGTGCTCTGCAGACTGACTCAGGATCCCATTGTCCCCTCTTCTATTCAGTGTGTCATGCATAGTTTATTACATTCAGCCCTTGTCACTAAAACACCGGGAGCAGTGGAGGTGATTGTTGTGATTACCTCTGAAAGATTGGAAAATAGGAAGGGTACAGGAGTTCAGACCGTTTAGGTTTTTGTTTTTGCTTTTTTTTTCTTTTTAACTTCTTTGAGACTAGGTCACATTATGTACTGCTGGCTGACCTAGAACTCTCTATGTAGATCAGGCTGGCCTCTGCTTCCCAAGTGCTACCATGCTTAGCTTGTTTAGAATTACATAAGCTTGTATTTATAATGTTAAAGTTTGTAGAAAAATAGGTACATAAGCAAACCTGACATGGAGAGTTAAAATTCAATGCAAGGCTTGACTATACTTTTTGAAAACAAGGCCTCTATTGAAGGTATACGGTTAAAAAACAAATAAACAAACAAACAAACAACCGAACTGATACTGTATATCAAGAAACTAAAATGTTACTTCCCTCACAGAAATACTTCATGCATAGGAAAACCATGTTCCCTAAACTGTATTCAAGTACCCAACTGTGCACTCAAGTCTCCCATTGGGGTCAGAGAACCTCAGAACTGTACACATCCAAGGCAAGATTTGATCCACTGTCCAATTTGTTTGTTTTTCTAAAATCTCGGCCAACAGCGTCATTGTCCTCGTTCCTATCAAAATCTGAGTCATTTCCTTTTCCAGACAGATTGTCTGCTGACTTGTTAGGGTGCACTAGCCAGCTTTGAACTCATCAAAACCCTCCTGCCTCCACCTCCCTAGTGTTGGAATGACAGGAATGTGACGCCATGTCCCCCGCTTCTCTTCTGCACAACACCCATTTTTTTTTTTTATTTGACAAGAACTTTTTTTTTTTTGGTTAAGAAAATCTTTTTTTTTTTTTTTAAATTGAAAAAAAATTTCTGCCTCCTCCCAGCCTCCCATTTCCCTCCCACTCCTCTCCCCCTTCCCCCACTCCTCTCCCCCTCCCTTTCCAGTCCAAAGAGCAGTCAGAGTTCCAAGGTCCTCCCCTCTCCATCCAGGTCTAGGAAGGTGAGCATCCAAACTGGCTAGGCTCCCACAAAGCCAGAACATGAAGTAGGATCAAAACCCAGTGCCACTGTCCTTGGCTTCTCATCAGCCCTCATTGTCCGCCATGTTCAGAGATTCCGGTTTTATCCCATGTTTTTCCAGTTCCAGTCCAGCTGGCCTTGGTGAGCTCCCAATAGATCAGCCCCACTCAGTGGGTGGGTGCACCCCTCATGGTCCTGACTTCCTTGCTCATGTTCTCCCTCCTTCTGCTCCTCATTTGGACCTTGGGAGCTCATTCCGGTTCTCCAATGTGGGTCTCTGTCTCTATCTCCATCCATCGCCAGATGAAGGTTCTATGGTGGATATGCAAGATATTCATCAGTATGGCTATAGGACAGGGCCATTTCAGGTTCCCTATCCTCAGCTGCCCAAGGAACTAACTGGGGACATCACCCTGGGCACCTGAGAGCCCCTCTAGGTTCAAGTCTCTTGCCAACCCTAAAATGGCTCCCTTAATTAAGATATATACTTCCCTGCTCCCATATTCACCCTTCCTTTATCCCAACCATCCCATTTCCCCAAGTTCTCCCCATCCTCACCTTTTAACATTTCTCTCCCCATCTCCTCTTACCCTCTTCCCACCCCACTCCCAAGATCCCAATTTTTTGCCCGGCAATCTTGTCTATTTCCATCCATTGCTGGTGGGAATGCAAACTTGTGCAACCACTTTGGAAATCAGTGTGGCGATTTCTCAGGAAATTCGGGATCAACCTACCCCAGGACCCAGCAATACCACTCTTGGGAATATACCCAAGAGATGCCCTATCATATTACAAAAGCATTTGTTCAACTATGTTCATAGCAGCATTATTTGTAATAGCCAGAACCTGGAAACAACTTAGGTGTCCTTCAATGGAAGAATGGATGAAGGAAGTGTGGAATATATACATATTAGAGTACTACTCAGCGGTAAAAAAACAATGACATCTTGAATTTTGCATGCAAATGGATGGAAATAGAAAACACTATCCTGAGTGAGGTAACCCAGACCCAAAAAGATGAACATGGGATGTACTCACTCATAATTGGTTTCTAGCCATAAATAAAGGACATTGAGTCTATAATTTGTGATCCTAAAGAAGCTAAATAAGGTGAATCCAAAGGAAAAAATATAGTTATCCTCCTGGATATGGGAAGTAGACACCCAATTGTTTTGCCACCAAAATACACCCTGACACAATCACCAAGCCTCCCAAGCTCCCACAGTCACACCTAATAAAATCCCCATCTTCTCCACTGCCAGTTCTCCATCCTCCAAAACAATGGCAAGCAACCATGCCACTCCCCTACCCAGAATCCATCAGGTCCAGAGAAAATCTAAACTCCTTAAGAGCACAGCCCTAAATGGTCAGGATTTTTGCCAACTTCGGTGTCTTACATTTTCCCAGCCAATTTGTGGGTGTTTTCTCTACATGTGAACTCACTCCTGTTTTGGGAAAATAGCTTTTATTTTCTCTTCATCTAGGATGCTTTGCTTTTTAGTCTTGGTGTTTTTTTATCCCACCATTCAAGGTTATTATTCCTCAGTGATCCTATCAACACCAGACTCTCCTCTCAGGTTCTGCCTCAGCCTGCTTGGTTTTTGAGACTGTATTTCTTAGCTGTCTTCCCTGCTAACAAGCAGGAAGCCCCAGAAGGAAGTAGTTTACTTTGTATTTTGATATCTACCCATTCCAACGACTGGTACATGAGCCGTCGGTGAACACTGAGGAAAGAATGACAGAGGTATTTAGTCAAGATTCTCAGGCATGAAAACAACTGCCTCGGTGGACGCAATGGTAACGGCAGATGCTATGCTGCCTGCAATCTGTCAATCACCTCCCACAGAAATCCCACTCAGGACTCCTGGAGCATTTCTCCATTCTCTTCCACGGCTGCTGTTACAGTAGGAGAAAACCCCACCCTCTTATATTGGCGATATCCCCGTCCCTCTCCCCATTCCCAGTTCTTCTGGTACCTAACATTCTCCCTTCTCTGGATCAAGTCAGCCTGTGTGCACATTTTCACTGTGTTTGACGTAAGCCAAGGAGGACACGCAATGGAGTATGGCATACGTGAACAAGCCTGTGTGACTGGTCTTAGGTGAACACTCTCAGAGATGCATCTGCTCTGGGTCTTAGGATTCTGACTCACTCACAGGTCAGGACTCTCCCAAAAGGGTTTTTTTTTTTTTCTATTTTCTATAAATATAAGATTTAGGGCCAGCCTTAATAAAAAACATCACCAGGCTAGTGATAGTGCCAGGAAGCAAAGCAGTTTTAAGAGGAGAATAAATAGCAACCAGATCAAAATGTTAAAAAAAAATTATAAACCTTGGATTTGGTCAAACTGAAGCTTGAAATTTAAGTACAATTTTTATCCAGCTACTGCCAGTCATCAAAATGTCTAATGATGTTCGAACAGATTGGTTTGTAGAGGATGATTTGGGCTCAATATTTTGTCTAAGACTATAAATTTAATTTTGACTTACAGTTGTATTTAAAGCAACTATTTCTTGAATTTTTTTTTTTTACTGTTTCAAGCCAGAAAATAAAATACTGATAAATTCTCTCTCTGTGAAGTGACTGTATTATAGAAAAGACAATGGGCAAACTTTATGGAAAATAACGAAATCTGAATGGTACAATACTCAGGATCTACAGAATAAATAATCTTAACTTAGATGGCAGTATTACTGTTTAAAATATCACCACTGTGGGTGTCTAAACATGCATCTGTATAAATGCATATTACAGTGCATATAAGTATGTATACTGCAGACATAAGAGAGGGGAGAGAGGGTGGAAGGGAAGGGAAAAGGGAATGAAGAATGAGGACACGAACTGAAGCATCCCCCTTAATGTAATTATGTCCACTCCCTTCATGTAAAAATGTACCACAACTTTGGAAGCATTTCTTGATTTGGAATAAAATGCGCTACCCCCAAAACATAAAAACACGAACGTCGTCAAAAGGCTACAATGGGATTCAGAAAAATACACAGTGAAGAAAGACTTCGGTGCACTTTCATGCTGGTGATTTCTTTTTTAAATGTAAGCTACTAATATTTTAACAAAAAAATTTAACCCCAAAGTTGCATATTTATATTGTACATAAACTGAAACGTGCCTTTTAGCACAGTGTAACACATGCTTACACAAACTCAAGTCACACACTTAAAACAATTTGCATAACACAGGAGAACTTCTGAAATACATAAAAGCATTAATATTTTCTATAAAACTCTAGTGAGAACATCAGTTTGCTCCACGCATATAAAACCAGCAAGTCTTTCCCCGCGTTTCCGTGTTCTTCACGGCATCACTTGCTCACAGTTCTCTCCGATACTCAGCATGGACTGCCTTTTCCTCAAGAGGTTTACTTTCCAGGTACAGTATAAGCTCAAGAAAACAGACCCAACAATTATGCAATAGAATTATGTCATAACAACTTAATTGCACATTATGCTTTGAAAGTAGGTTTGGATGAAGTTCTCAAACACTTTGGTATATGTTCTTCAGGGACTTCTACTACAAGTAACAGAAAAACCTAAGTTCCTTCAATCCCCGTTTTGCATTAAAATGGACAAGTCTTTGGTTAAAGGTCCACATTTTGGGCATTTATCATCAATTAAAATGGTCCCCAAACCACTAAATGGTGCTGTGTCCCGGTTCACAGACCTCATGGAACCTGTTTCTGATGCAGCTGGATGCACTAATGTTCCTCTGCTAACGCTACTGCCAGCTCCAGTCTTTGACTAGCAACAGAGAAATCACCAGGGTTTCACTCCTGAGTTTTCTGTCGTAAACTGTACACCAATTTGCAGTTAACTGCAGACACTTCCACAGAATGGATTAAGGTTAGAGCGCTAGAGAGCATTCACTTTAGAGTTAGCTTATTCTGACAGGTCAATATTAGGTTGTAGATGAATCTGTGCTAACTACAGGAAGTTGCCAGGTAATGCTTATTGTAAAACCCCAAACCATTCCATGTACAAGAGAAACTGTGGCAAATGTATAAAGCAGCAGATATTACAAGGCGAACACCAAACATACTTTATTAGCACAAGAAAGCAGCCAGAACAAGGCACAGCAAGCAGAGACAGACGCTAGCAGTCAAAGGGTCAGTGCTGCATACAAACATAGCGTTTCTTTTCAGTAGCCCCGGCGATAGCCAGAGGGATATAAAACAGCCTCTGCAGCAGCTGGCGTGGACCCCAGGAGTGCTCACCAGCGGGCACAGAGCAGTCACAGACAACAAGAATGGACTTGGTTACTGTAGTGCAAATGTCTAGGACAGAGCCGAGAACTCAGCCCAACACTGAGAAGCAACACTAGACTCTGACAATACTTCCTAAAGCGCTCACTCAAGTTGTGTTACGTACTATTCTAAGTGACAAAAGGTGCCAAGTGACGTTATTTACAGACATCATGGTTGTACAGTACCTTTTAAATCTGCAATTTAGGTTTTCTTTGAAGAATTAACTGCACTAAAATGCTATAAATTGTACTTAAGTAATTCAGCTATGAGCTTACAACAAAGAGATAAATACTGCTGTCCAAATGATTAATTATAGTTTAACATAACTTGACATCAGCAACCAGTGGAGTCACTATTATCTGATATGTCTGGGCATCTGCTAGTCTCATTTCCCTCCGGGTTCACAAACTCAAGGGCACAGGAAAAGATCCAATTTTGATGAAACAATGTGTGGACTGCTCATGTCAACTTAGAAAAAAACCCACTCGAAACTCCAACTGTGTGCCTGTACGGAGTCACAGCACTCACCACAAATGAATACCGAGGGCTTTGAAACAAGACTCTACTACTAACCTTTCAGTCTGAAGTTTTAAGAACATCTTAGAGACCTTGGTTTACTCGTGAGTCTCTTTCTCTGAGGAGAACAGGAGACTAGCCATAAACCACATTGACACTGCACAATGCCCTACGACCAGAAAAATTGCATTTTTTTTTTCTCGAAAAGGCAGGCAGTCTTTTCTTTACTTATTTGTTTTGGACTTTCGAAGCTTGATTTATAGTTAACTACAAACATCACTACTTTTGGAAGGTTATAGAAAAATTCTTAGAAAAAATAATTTCAAACATTAGTCACACTGTTGAAATACTCATCCAATATTAATAATTTGTTCTTCAGTAAGAAATAGAACTCTTCATAGCAAATGCCCCAGAGCTGCCTCACTCGGTCGTCACAGCCATTTAAAACCAAACCGCTTGTTAACTAGCTGTGTCTTCCCAGCCCGCACACCGGCAAACCATCTGCTGATTCTAGGCACCTTTGTCTGTGTAACAGAAGATCCTATTGGATAGAGGCTAACGACTAAGCTCACATTCTAGGTGAAAACTCCTAGCAGCCGACTCTGTGCTTCCTATGGCTGTACTGTCTGATGCACACGAGAACAGACCTAGGTAATGCCCTTTGGGGACAGGGGTTACTTTGCCTTGACTGGTTCTCGCTCTAACCAGCGAACCCTAACTTTCTGTTTATAATGATACTCTTTTAAAAAATCCTGTAACACTGATGGCAGAGGGAGCCCACCGATCCCATCATAGGTAGTGCATCTGCAGATCACCGCACGGCAGATATACTGCAGGCTGAAAGGAAAAGTCCTATTCAGTGATATCGTAAGCAATGGTTCAAAAAACATGCAAGAGCTGGGGTCTTTATAGTGTTCCAGAAGCCCAGTGACAGTGGAGGAGTGGAACACACAGGGGTCGTGGGCATCGAAGCTAAAGTTGTGGTTCCACTGTTCGATTCGGGCGTGCAGAGATCTGTTGTAGCGGCGGAAGCTCACGGAGAAGAGGTAGTCCTCCTGCGCAGAGTCCCTGAGCAAAAACGTGCCTTCAGGTTTCCCTTCCAGAAGGGCTTCTGCTTCATACCGGTCCATCACACCCCAGTAACAGGGATTCCCTGTGATCTGAAGCAGATCTGGCACAAGGCAGTGTATGTAGTCGATCTGCGTATGAACCTTCCAAGCTCCCTGTCTGCTAACGTGTGAGTGGCTATCCCCGGACACCTGACGCTGCTTCTGCCTCCGTGACTGCAGACACAGGGTGGTGGAGTCCTCTTCCGAGTCACAGTTCGTTTGTGGAACTGCAGAACCATCTCCACTAACTTCCGTCATCCCAGGGGCTAACTTTGGTCCCAGTTTATACAATGGATTGACCTGTGCAGTAGCTTCAAATGTGTGTATTTGTGCATTGGGAGGGGGGTCCACCCCTTCTTCGATACTAAGCCGTCTTCTCTCTCGGAGCCTATCTTCTTCATCTTCTGTAGACACCAGTGAGGGATCAAATGTATCAAAAAATGTTGAGTGTGGGCTCACAGGAGCTGTATGCTGTTTAATCAAATGCCACTTTTGCGCTAAATCTGAGCCAGCAGGAAAAGGGCATTTCTCCAGCATTAATTCAGAAAGATGAATTTTTCTCTTATTGGAAAAGAGAGGCTTTGACTGCTTGCTGTAAGTTCTCATGGGGAAACACAAACCCACGGTGTCCTGGAGCCTCTGCCTCAGAGAGCGGCTCCCGACTGCCCGGCTGGATACACTGTCCATGTCGTGCATGGAGCTGACCCCATAGCGCCGCTCTCGCCTCTGAAGGCCGCTCCGAGTTCTACCAAACTTCTTCTCAGTATCCAGTGAGCTCTGGGTCTTTGTGGAACAGGAATGTTTCTTCTTCCCTCCCCACGGGGCATGTCGAGAGTAGGAGTCTCTTCGCGCGAGCCTTGTTCCTGGGGTGGCACACGAGTCGCTGTCCTTCTCGATGCTCATCTCCACAACCTGAGGGATCTCTGCGGCACAGTTCTGGTTTCGTCTTGAAAAGGCCTTTGAAGGGCTCAGTCCCAGCTGTAAGGCAACATTTTCTCTTAAGGGACTGCTCTGCTGCTGGGGAGCGGGCTCGCCCAGACGGATGCTTTTCTCGTTGACAGACAGACGCCTGCTGGAGCTCATGTCCACAGTCTCGCTGCGGCTTCCTCCTTCATGGCTGAATAGAGCCTGGCACCTGTGTTTCAAGTTGTTCCACATTTTCCCCACTTTATCCATTGATTAGAAGAGCTAGAGAAACAAACAGAAAACAGAAAACCCCGTTAATCTGAGAGGCCTGGGCAGCTGGAAAGGCGCTGCACTGGGAAACACAACTGGGTCAAGAACTGCCTGACAGGGCACCTACAGCAGACCACACTCTGGGCAGCAGCGAGGTCCTCAGTGCACTCAGGCCAACCACACTTTCCACCACTTTCAGAGAGAAGTCAAGTTAACTGAAAGGAAATAAGCTCTCCCGAACTATGCCTTCTTCATTTCTTAGCATTAATTAGGCATCTCCCTGCTCATTTCTTATAGAATGGGCTTCTGGATCAACGAGGTTCTGGCTCTGAAGGCAGCACCAGCATGGAAGGTGCTCTCGGAGGACTATGTGAAAGCCTGTGGGTGAGCCTGCAGGAGGCTCCCAGGAAAGCCAGTCGGCCAGGTGAATTCAGTCCCAACACTGACACCCCTGTGCTTTGACTGCCATCATCACTCCATCTTCTAGTTAAATTCAGAGTTCAGTGCTCGGCTCACAGGTCTAATTTCTGCAGCATTCTTGGTGACTCTATTACCTTTTCCAACACCCCAGCCCTATCCTAGCTTTTCCTTTTCATTTCTTTATGGATTTAAAAAGTTTTACCCAATTCATAGTTTCAAGTTCAAATTCTGGTAGAAGGCTAGTTTGGTTTGAGGCTCATTATGTAGCTAAGGCTAGCCCTGAATTTGTGGTAATCCTGCCAAAGCCTTCTGAGTCCTAGGATTGTGGGAGGAGACCGCCTCACCCTGCTCTAAAGAGAGTTTAAACTAAGAAATATCGCCATTAGCCACACTCTTCTATTCCTGCTGCCCATTCCCAGAGATTCAAAAATAAATAAATAAATAAATAAATTCTTAATTAGCTGTTTCTGTAGATATTTTTGTGTTTCTATATAACATGTCTGGATTATTACTAACTAGCCTTTTAGTACCAGAGATTATCTGGGGACTGTAATTTGAAGATGGTGGGCTTGATCTTTCGATCATGGTATCAATAAACATTTTCCTTTAACCTTCCTTCCACAAAAGAGCTAAAGCCCAGACCCTAAGAGAGAGATACATGGATCTAATCTACATGGGAAGTAGAAAAAGCCAAGATCTCCTGAGTAAATTGGGAGCATGGGGATCTTGGGGGAGGGCTGAAGAGGAGGGGAGAGGCAGAGAAGGGAGCATAGAAAAATGTAGAGCTCAATAAAATAAAAAGAAAAGACTAAAGCCCATTTTCTGGCTAAATAAGTATTTTTTTTTTCACCACGAGAGCGTGAATGTTGTCTAGAGGTAGACCATTTCCTCTCTTACACCAATGGTTCTTTTTCCTAGAGGAGCTGTCTCTCATTTGCTCAAGCTTCCCGGTATCTACTAACTGCTCAGCAGACAAGGCTTCAGCACCGTCCTGACTCCTTTATGTTGCTCCAGTTTCTTTTCCTTCTATAATAAACCATTCGATTTCATTCTTGTTTTTCAGTCTCTCAGGATAAAATCCTGGCTCAGAAATAATCTATCCTGCCGGGCGGTGGTGGCGCACGCCTTTAATCCCAGCACTCAGGAGGCAGAGGCAGGCGGATCTCTGTGAGTTCGAGGCCAGCCTGGTCTACAAGAGCTAGTTCCAGGACAGGCTCCAAAGCTACAGAGAAACCCTGTCTCAAAAAAAAAAAAAAAAAAAAAAAAAAAAAAAAAAAAAAAAAAAGAAAGAAAGAAAGAAATAATCTATCCTGGCAAGTTTGGGGCATCACCCCACTATTTTCCTGTTTCAAGTTTCTCATCTTCTCTGTATGACACGTGCTGACTCTCTGAAAGTAAGACTGCCACTTCTCAGTGTAGAAGTTTTCAAGTTTCTCATCTTCTCTCTATGACACGTGCTGACTCTCTGAAAGTAAGATTGCCACTTCTCAGTGTAGAAGCTTCATGTTCCCTGTGCTAAGCCTTTGACTGTCCGGGGCTCTTCTCCTCCCTTCTCAATAGAGTATATTGAAATATCCTTCCTTTTACACGTTCTGGCAGCTTCGGCTTCAGTTTCCAACTTCTGCAGTGGAGGTGCAGTCATCCTGAACAAATGTGGCCTGTGACCAGGATTTGATCTAAAGATGATTTTAAAATACTTTAAATTTATTTTTATTTGCAATGTGTATGTCTGTGTGTGTCTACATGTATGTCTGTGTATTTGCATGTGGCTGGTACCCACGGAGGCCAGAAGACGGTGTTACTGAGACTGATGTGAGCCACCATGTGCCACATTGTTAGAACTTTTTGGGGTTGGAGTAGACAGGCAAGACATGGACCAAAACAAAAGCCCCCAAAAAACATTTCCCAGAAATTATAAGTAACATACATACAAAATCAAAAATTTTTTTTCTGGTTCTTTTCAGAAAGTTGACTGAGCCCTAGTTAGACCCTAAAGCTGTCAGATAACAATGAGGTACTAGTCTAAACACAAAAGGAGTTGTCACACTCAGGAAACTCCAAAGTTGAGCATTTTTCTGTGTTTATAGATGTTGTTGCTTTCTAAAGGTATTTTCCTATCACGTAAATTATATAGGAAAGGTGACTATTTTACAAAGAAGCCAAACACAAACCTGTACATCTTTACAGACTGCTGTTCACAAGTGTCACGGGCAATCAGGATGTGCAGAACATATCTATGCTCACCAGGGCACACACGTATTGTCTGACAAAACTTTTCCTGGGAGACCCACCATATACACCTACTGAACCCAGAAAGGAACTGTTAATCACAGAACCGAAGTCCAACTTGGTAGCATTACTGGGGTTACTTATAGGAGCAGAAGTGACTCAGAGATAGCAGCATGTATCCTGCGGTTAGGAGTCAAGGAATATCAGAATCACACTGCACACCAAACTACACAACAGGATTTATTAGGAAAGACACAGAAGGTGGTTGCCTCGGCTCTGGTGAGATGCTGCAGAGAACTGAGTAGGAGGAAGGCTTATAGCATGGGGTTTTCTAGGGTGGAAATTTCTGGGGTAAGGATTGGTGGGATTTTAGGGGCTTGTGCATTTTCAAAACCAGGAACTGAGCACAGACTTTTACCCTACAGGCAAGGGGCTACTAAGGAGCAGAAATAGCTCAAAGACAGCTGCATCATCAAAGCCCAGCCCAGCATGGGTGACAGCTCATAAAGCTGGGAACCCGGAACATACTGCACAGCCTGCAGGCAGCTCAACAGGCCTGAGAGTGTTCTTTCCAGGTGCCTCAGCTGGTCTAAACCTCTTCCAGGCAGCTGGTCTGATCTCAGCTTTCACTGAAGCTCGCTTGTCTACTAAGTCTTCTCTGCAGCTTGACTCCAGTCTTCTGGGGGCAGAGAGTCAGTTTTTATTGCTTACTCTGGCAAGGAGGGGTCCAAAAAATCTGGTCAGTTTCAGGGACTTCCTAAAGCTATTCTGAGTTATCTACCTTCCTGCTTAAGGAGATTCCTACAGGATGGGACGTTTTAACCTCAGAGGAAACTGTTAAGACGATATTCCATCCCTTCCTCCTGTTCTTACATTTTTTCTGCACCCCCCCCCCGCCCCCAGGCAGATGATCCCTGAGTTTTGGAGAATGACTACAAATGTCCTCCTGTGGCTAAGAAATAGGCCACCATGTCAAAGTAACAGTCTCTTGTTCTCTGGACTGTCACCAGTTGGATATAAACACGCTTAGAAGACAGCTTGGACAGTTTGACAGGCACATGGCACCCATCTAGAAAAACCACAGAAGTTGCTTCCCCACTGGGATCTATGACTCTCCAGGCACAGGTTTTTGTTCTGGTTTACAGTACCAGGCTTGAACTCCCACTTGTGGAGCAGGCTTTAAGTCCAATATGAAGGCTGCTGTTCTTACCCACGATAGGCAGGCCACTATTACACAAGCAAGCACACTCTGCCAGGCATTCTGATGTTTCAGCATGACGGGTCCACAGCCAAGCAGGGATGTTTGTGACAGTTCTCCACCAGTGGCCTGCATGGCCCCTTCCGGTACTGTGAAAGACAGTCAGTAGGGTGGGGGTCTCCAGTTCAGTCCTTCACGTCCTACAGGGAAGCGTGCTCATGTGGAATCTTCAGCAATAAGGCTTACTGTCTAGCTCTGGCATACAGACAAAAGCAGTAGCTTTAAAGGTTTGTGGAGCCACAGGGGCTGCCCTGGCCAACAACTTGGGATTTCTGTTCAATAATCTTATGACCTCTGGGAGTGTCCTTTTCCACCCATGTAGTATATCTTTTGGATTTTTTTCTCCTTTTAATTAACCCAAGCCCAGTAGGGTTGTAAGGTGGGCAGAAGTACCAGTGCACCTGGGTACTCTCTCTGGGTGTCTCTCAAACCACTCAGAGATTAGCATTACATCATCTCCATAACAATGTCTTTTCCAGAGGATATGTAGGACAAGGCAACATCCTAAACCACCATCCCATAACAAATGGTGGAGGTATACAGATAACCTTGGTGAAGCGTCTCAAAGTCTGCCGTCACCTGTTCTCAACAAGTGACAGGTGACCCCAGAAGCGCACAACTAAGAAGGCACTAGAGTTAAAAATAAGCAACATGGCAAGGCTCCATCCATCTGTATCACTGCTTCCTCCACAGATAAAGGTTGGGTACAAAGCATGGACAGGCAGAGCTAACTTAGTTCCCTACAATCCTTACTCCTTCTCTCTGAACCCTTGTGTTTCCATATCCTGGAGTCCTTCCAAGGAGCCTCCCTGTATTTCTCCATACCTAAGGAACTCAGGCCAAAGGGGAATGTGGTCTTTCTTTCACCTATTGCACCTGCTGGCTCTGGGGCAGGCAGGCCTGGTTTGTGGATATAGCTGTAGCTTCTGCCTCCTTGTTCACCACACAGGGCTGCTGGGAGAGTTCCCAACTGGGCAAACCATGTCCACCCCTAACAACTTTTTTTCTGGAGGGAAACATACCCTCCTTAGTCTGGGGAAATCACTATCTACCCTGGGACATTGATCATTTTCACCTGTATTGTTCTATCATGGATGTCTTCTCGGGCTTTAAAGGCCTTCCAGAAGCCCCTGTACACACAATTTGACTTATCAAATTTTTCCTTAGGAACACTGGCTGAACACAAATCTTGTTACATTTGTCTTTGAGGAACCCTGGCAGACCTCCTCCTATGTTTTATCATTTTCCTTTCTGTTTCTTTATTTTTGGTTTTTCAAGATAGGGTTTCTCTGTGTAGCTTTGGAGCTTGTCCTGGCCTCGAACTCACAGAGATCAACTGCCTCTGCCTTCCCAAGTGCTGGGATTAAAGGTGTGTGCCACCACCGCCTTAACACCTCTAAGGTTGTTTTCTTAATCAATGAACACTTTTTACATACTGGTTTAAGTTACTGACAGCTTAAAATTGTTTCTATTTTATAAAGATCTTGCTCCACTGAAGGGCTCAGCAAGACCCCCTAAGCTCCACACCAGTCTGGAGGTTCCCACTGATCCAACTGCGTCTTAACTCCTCTGTGGTGAACACAGTTCTATCTTGCTTGGTTGAACTGGGATTGAAACACAGCTTCTCCTTTCCTAGTTTCCTCCAAAGTGTCTATCCCTTCTCTATAGTCCCCCACTCCATGCTATTTGCAGGGATCTCAGATGGAGATAACCAAGTACTTCCAATGGCTCTAATAAGCCATTCTATCGAGTTCTATGAACTTCCTTCATACAGTCTCACAGGCTTTGCCTTAAGAGGGATGGGTAGTTGTATCACTCAGTTTTTCTGCCTCCAAGCAGTCAGACTGATCCCATCTGCTGCCATGTTCCACAGCTCACAAGCCAGGCTGAGACAGGCTCTTTATATGCTTAAATCTTCCCTGATTCCAGCAGCTCAGGTGCTAAGTATTTTCTGGCCATTCTAGCTTCTTATACAGGACCATGGGTAAGGTCCCCATCTGCATGCTGGATCAGATTTTTGCTTTATAGACTAAAGACTGGATTTGAGGGCTCTTCTACCACTTTTACCACCTCTCATCCTTTCGTTCTTCTACTTTACTTGCCAAGCCAGAGGCTAAGATGGAGGATGCTGCAGCATCTCCTTGTTGCAAGTATTCCTTTACACAAACAAGGTCCCGCCTGGCCGCTATCTTGACCTCAGGTGCATTTCTGACTGCACACAACGGAGGCCAGGCAACTTGTGCTGTTGCTTGCTGACAATCTTTGACCCTCTTGCACTAATCTCAAAGACTGTTTTCAGGGCAACTCCATGTTCACATGGTGCTCCCACTCCTCAAGCAGGCACACTACCCCATACCACATAGATGAAGGCTGCCATCCTGGGCTTCCTCCCACAGACACTCCTAATCCTGATGGCTCAGCCTTAGTTGTGTGTCTCACTACCCAGGGTGAGACTCACGTAGCTGCTGTCCTAGCACAAAGGCATACTAACACACCAGTCAGGAAAGGACGGCACCATCAGAATTTCCTCCACGGTCACTCATCCTCAGGAGCATGCCCTGCTATACACAGCCAAGGGTAAACACTCACTCTTCTCTACCTCATCTTTGGTCCTGTTTGGGAGGGTGCCAATCATGTTGTGTGACTAAACTTTTCTTGAGGAGACCCAACACACATCTACCTTACCTCAGATATCAAAACAGATACCACCAAAGTCCAACTTGGTGAAGCATGACTTTTACTGGGGTTACTTACAGGAACAGAAACGACTCTTAAGACAGCTGCATCAGCAAAGCCCACCCCAGCACAGTTTACAAACCTAGGAAGCTAGAGCACACTGCACAGCCTACAGGCGGCTCAACATAGAAAGTGGCCTTTCCGGGTGCTAAACCTCCTCCAGACAGCTCAGCTAGTTTCTGCTTCTTCTAGAGCCAGTCAGGTCGCACAGTCTTCTCTGCAGCCTGGCTCCACTTATATGAAGGCTTTCAGTTTTTATTGTTAACTACTGCTTCCTCTGGCAATGAAGGGCCTAGTGAATCTGATCAGTTTCAGGGACTTCCTGAAGCTTTTTTGAGTTGTTTTCCTTCCTGCTCAAGAAGCTTTTCATAGGATGGGATGTTAAAACACCAGAGGAAACTTACACAAGGTAGCTTCTAGCACTGAAGCCCTGGGGGTTCCACAGATGGAACAAACAAGTCAATTCCTTTTTTTTTTAAATTTCATTTTCAGAATAACACTTTATATGTAATATTTTAAGATAAATTTAAAATTACGTTTATACTAATGGTTCCAAATTTACAAAGTGTATCATATTTTATAGGGAAAAATAAAAGTTGGCTTTACTCATAATCTTTAAAAAATTCAATTGACAAGAAGGGGCAATTACACTGAAGGCATTTTTAGAGCCATAATGTAAAGACTTAATACTATAGAAGCATCCTAAAATACATACATGCATGAAATGAATCTATATAAGGTCACTATCTAATGGGGAAGACAAAACTATAACTAGACATTTTATGTCACCAAGTAAAATCCCTATTGCTAGGAATAGTTATGTTTAGATGGGTAGGTGGTCATAGACCTCAACCCTCTAAAACATTACAGACTATTTCCAAGGCTACTGGTTACACTCAACAACCAATTGTTAAGTTCTACTGCTGAAGATACCACTTACTCATGACACTGAACACAAATTGAGCAGGTACCTAAGAGCTCCTCTCCTACTGGCAAGTCAGTTCTTTTAATATGGAGACTCTCAAGACGGCACTGACAAAACTTCCCTCTTTGAGGAAGAAAGTGGGCCCTACTTTGCTCTGCTTTTGTTTTTAATGTGGAAATGCTGTGTGAGTGTGGAGTGTGTGTGTAATTTAAAAAATGCTGATAGTGACTTATTGTTGAGGCAAAAATCAAGAATGCATTTCAAATATCTTAATGTCACATTTGAGTTTTTGTGGCTAAATTTCTGGAAATGTATTTAGTCTAGAGCAGAAATCTTTTGAGATGTACATTACAATCCTATTGCCTTGTGGTTTCTCAATGAAGTTGCACGGGCTCAGAAGAAAAGCACTAAATGCCAAGTATCTACCAGAATGAAAGTGCGTGTCTGCTACAGTCTTTCCCGTTTCTACACACGCTAAGCTATCCAAACCAATTTTCTAGATAGTTATTACTTTCCTCAAGGAGTCATAATCTGAAGCTGGTTTTATAATGCTTTTGTAAGTTAAATGGCATTTGTTGAAAACTTCTATTTAATAAAATAATAAATCAGAATTAAGGAAAATCAGGTCAAATTCTATTACTACAAAAATTGACATAAAAAACTAACTAGTACAGCAAAGGCTCTCTTTATACCAAGTAGTACCTACTATATGTTTTCTATAAAACAGACTAATTGAAATAGTTTGCAGGAGTGCATTGCAATGGGACTTATGAGAAAGAGATTTCATAAACCCTGGGTTTTATGAGAAATAGATTCAGTAAGTTTTAAGACATTGTATGCTACAGTTGGTAGGAAGACTCCAGCCCAATGCCAATCTCTCCTCTGCCGCTTAGAGCCAGCCTCTGCTCAGTAGATCCTCTCACAGATGAAGCACTCCCATGACAGTAAGGACACTGGGTCTTGTGACCGATTAAAGTATTTCTGTCAAGTCAGTTTTCTGCTAATCTTCACGCATTTTAGTGTTTAGGAAATAATACAATATGTTAATACTACCATTAGGGCTGACCCACAATTCTAGGGATATATGGCTGTCATATTTCTAAACATTTTCGAAGAACTTGAGAACTATATAGAAAACCTTATTTTTAATTACCTAAACACTATGTTGTGACTTGGTCTGTATATTTATTAGACGCCTATTTATCACCGATGCTACTAACATCAGGCTGAAACACATGCAACAGACCTACATAAAAGTTGTTTCATGAGTTTAAATGACCACATTATTCAAGCTCCCAAGTTATACTACTACAATGTACACAATGTATCAATAAAGGGGCTGTATGTTCACTCAAAACACTGTGGAGCCCTGGCTGAGTTATACTGTTAGTTATGATGGGTTCCAAACCACTTATATTAAACTATAGGACTTAATTAATGGTGATTAATATAATGGAATGTTGGAAGACTGGAAATCTATATTGAATGACTGTGGAATACTCAATGATTATAGTTGAATGAATTGAAAAATCTTATAGCAAAGACCCATTAAGTTTCTAAATTTAGAATGTATCAAGAAAGTCTAGTTTAAAACCCCAAACTGGCTTCTTACACGTTAAGTTCAGATAGAGTTCTGTAAGATAAGGTAGAGACCTGCAAAGAGATATCCTCATCTCAACATAGGGCCAGCTCCCTCCGCAAAAGCTGACAACAATGCAATTACATTTGCTAAAATAAGAGCTACATTTTAATGTGTGAATCATTTTATTAAAATCCACAAAGAACTGGTCCAGGCTGTGTCAGATAAGAGACTTCCTCTGCAAACATTAGGTCTAAGTGATGGCAACATTAAATAGTACCAAGTCTTAACCATCACAGCAAGACAGCCCTTTGGAGAGAGTGAGTAGAACCGCTGGGGAGGAGACAGTCAGAATTTTGTCCTGAAGAAGCGATGAAGAGGAATGAATTAGGACAGAGAGAAGGATATGTAAATGTTCTGAACATGAACAACTGCTGAAGTGAGAACGGCCTTGGGGGGTGAGACAAAAAATGTGCTGAGAAGAGGCCAAGAAGTAGGCTTTGTAATCCACTCTACAAGAACACAAGACTATGCTGGTAGCACACTGGATACAAACACAGAGGTCTAAACAGGAGCTGAGAGGTGGTGGTACACACCTTTAATCTTAGCACTTAGGAGGCAAAGGCAGGTAGATTTCTATGAGTTCAAGACCAGCCTGGTCTACAGAACTAGTTCTGGGACAGTCAGAACTACACAGAGAAATCTCTTCTCAAACAACAACAACAACAAAAAACCCCAAATTAGACAAACAAAAAGATCAATTAAGAACAGAGAAAGAAGCCGGGCAGTGGTGGCGCACGCCTTTAATCCCAGCATTCGAGAGGCAGAGGCAGGTGATCTCTGTGAGTTTGAGGCCAGCCTGGTCTAGAAGAGCTAGTTCCAGGACAGGAACCAAAAAGCTACAGAGAAACCCTGTCTCGAAAATAAAAAAAAAAAAAAAAAAAAAGAACAGAGAAAGAGAGATATTCACAAGTCAAATCTACAGGGACCTAGGATGCAGAATGAAGTGGGAGATGTCAAAACAACTTGGGTAGATTTCTAGCTTGCGCAAATGGGCAATAAGATGCTTTTTCAGAGAAAGGACAAGTAAGACAGAATAGCGCCAGCAAGTTAGGGCTTGGAGAAAGATAATAAATTCAACTTTTGAAATGCTGTAAATGAGATTATTAGACAACCATGTAAGTGAACTCATCAGTCCATACAACATATATTCATATAATAGAATATTATAGGAAGGAGATGATTTCTGTCAGTATACAAAAATCTCCAAAATAGATTAAGAACAGATTAATACCTACATTATGAATAAATTTATCTTTCAAATAGTCTCTAAAATGTATTGTTTAAACATACACATGTGATGGAGGAGGGTCTAGGTGTTACTTTCATTGGTTAATAAAGAAACTCCCTTGGCCCTGATAGGACAGAAAATTAGGTAGGCGGAGTAGACAGAACAGAATGCTGGGAGGAAGAAGCCGAGTCAGGCAGTCGCCATGCCTCTCCTCTCCAAGATGGACGCACGTTAAGATCCTTCCTGGTAAACTACCACCTTGTGGTGCTACATAGATTATTAGAAATGGGTTAATCAAGATGTGAGAGTTAGCCAGTAAGAGGCTAGAGCTAATGGGCCAAGCAGTGTTTAAAAGAATACAATTTGTGTGTTGTTATTTCGGGTATAAAGCTAGCCGTGTGGGAGCCGGGTGGCGGGAAGCAGCCCGCTGCTCCTCCTTACTACACACATGTAACAAAAGTATAAAAATTAAGAGTATGTTAGCAAAGTCAGGACAATAGCTGCCTACTGGGAGAAAATACTGAGAATTAAGAGAGCCACCCGGGAGGTTTCTAGAGCACTGGGTAAGCTTCCTTTTCTTAGGCAGGGGAAGGGGCTCATGTTTCTTTCTTATTAACTATATTCTTTGGATATTCCTTCAAATTTATACATTTTCCTTATATACTATGTAATAATTTAAAAATCACATAGTGTAACGATTATGCATGAGCGGGATCTTGGTGCGGGTGGGTCCAAACCAAGCAGGACATGCCATGCAGACAGAGCTTAAATGGAGAGTTTTATTGAGAAAAAGGGAGTGAGGGAAGGGGAGAGAGGTTGAGAGAGAGAAAGAGAGGCAGAGACCTGCTTGCCTCTTCAGAATAACAGAGGGGAAGAGAGAGCGGGAATGGGCAGAGCTTATCTTGTCTCTTAGCGGGGCCTTTTGCACCTGTGTATGGACTACATAGTGACTTAGCAGCCATAGGATGACCCTGGGCTGGCCAGGGCACTTCCTAAGTGCATCCTGACAGATGGCAGGCCACCATAATGCCTGAAATCCTAATTCTTAGGTAATATTTTTTTAAAAACAATAACACAACCAGATATCAACTAAGAACTAGACCAGCCTGGGCTAGATAAATAGCAAGACCTTATCTCAAAGCAAACTATTTGGAAAATAGTATACTGATATTTTGCTACACTTTTCTATATGACCAACTAAATGATATCAAAATGCTCTTTTAAACTTGGTAATTATCCCTCACATAGCTTCTTCAAACACAGTGATGTGGGGTTGAAATAAGGCAGCTAAATCAGGTGGAGGATAAAGTTCTTGCTGTGTGCCATGAAGACGTGGGTTCAGGTCCCCCTAGGGCCCACATACACACTAGTGCAGTGGTGTGTGCCTACAGCCTCAGAGCTGAAGGAGACACAGGCAGATTTGGGGGAGGGGATCAGTAGCCATCTAGTCTAGCAAAATGGTGAGTTCCAGGTCCAGCAGGAAACTCTGTCTCAAAGAAAACTGTGGGAGCAAGAGCAGACACCTGACATGGACTTCTGGGGAAAACTGTGGGAGCGAGAGCAGACACCTGACGTGGACTTCTGGGGAAAACTGCAGACACCTGATGTGGACTTCTGGGGAAAACTGTGGGAGCGAGAGCAGACACCTGACGTGGACTTCTGGGGAAAACTGTGGGAGCGAGAGCAGACACCTGACGTGGACTTCTGGGGAAAACTGTGGGAGCAAGAGCAGACACCTGACGTGGACTTCTGGCCCCACACTTGTGCTTCCTACCATTAAAATGTGTCAAAGGCAGCAGACGCCCACTTCAAAGGAAACCCCTGCCCTATGAATCGATATTCTCACAAAATGAATCCAGACTAAACAGTGTTATTTAGAGCCCTACTATGGATAGCCTTGATTTTTTTTCTGGTAATGCTGGGGCAGGATGTTGGACCCAGGCCTTGTACACAGTAGGAAAGTATTCTTCAGTGAGATCATTCCCAGCCATGAACGTTCTGGTTTCTATTCTCTATATCTACTATAAATGTGTTTGCTACCACACGCCCAGCTTAAAGAAATGATAGCTAAGACGTTCTTGTATTTCTCTATGCAGGTCAAGGGAGGGAGGGAGGAAGGGAGGGAGAGAGAGAGACTGACTGACAGAGACCTAGTGTTACATAATAATATCCCTCAGCTACAGGAAGACAATTTAAGGTCTTTTTTTTTTCTAATTTAAAAAATAGGTAATTTTACATTTTTCATTTCTTAAATTTTATCTAATTCTAACTTGCAGTGTCCAAGTGGTAGGAAGTTCTAGGCCCCCCCACCTCAAACCCTATTCTTAGGTCAAACAAACACTTTGACTCTTGACTCAGGCAACAGAATAAAAAAGGTGCAGGCTAGAAATGGTTAAGCACCGAGGGCTGGGGAGGAGTCTAAGTGCCTTTGCTGTAAAGAGGCTGACATCTCCATCAGGGTCTGATGTGAAGATTAGGAACCGCATACATAAAGACTGTGCTCCCAGAGCACACACAGCAGAGGCTGGCCGTACTACAACACTGCCTTGTGTCTTCAGGGT
Organism: Microtus oregoni; assembly: GCF_018167655.1. NCBI lineage: Eukaryota > Metazoa > Chordata > Mammalia > Rodentia > Cricetidae > Microtus > Microtus oregoni. Next base: position 17,970,332 of record NW_024543095.1, on the reverse strand, counting down.
TTTCTTTTCCTTTTTAAAAAACAATTTTCCTTTGCTTCTTCTGGGTCACACCACAAACATAAGCATCTTCCTAAGTCTAATATCTGCCAGACTGAGATTTCTATCAATCATTCAAGTGCCCACATTACTTCCCAGGGAAGGGTGCAGAGACTTCAGTGTTCCCTAGCAGCTGGAGCTACAGCTCATCTCCAACATAACTAGGGACGGCTAATCTGTAGAGTCTTGGACAAGGTCCAGCAGCATAATCCCTACTCCTTTGAGTTTTAAAATTCCTTTTTAGTCTATAAAATGCTGCTACAGTTTAAACTGTATTCTACGATACTGTACATTTAGAAAACCATAAAGTCCTAACTTCATTCTCTATGGAGAAGTCTCTTGTGTGATGTACTAACAAACATACCAGTCTCCCTGGCAGATTCTAGGCTCTAACGCAAATAACATGTGTTTTAGATTTAGCTGGACCCAGTGTCACAGTCAAGCATTCATTAGCTGTGTGAGATGTCTCAACTTTGCCATTTAAAAATAGGAACAATTACCACCTCTCTTATGAGGATAACATGATATAAGGCAAATACAGCTTGGGGTTCTAACGTGGCAGCGTCTGATGCACAACCAATGCAAGAGGAGATGGCTGTGTTAATAATAGAAGCAAAAGGCAAGGCTGCTGCATATCCAGGAGATTACTGGTGAGGTACTCTTGCCTTTGTTTCCATCTGCAGGGAGGAAGCAAGCGGTTTCACTGAGCACTAGATCTAGGTGTGATTAGTAGTACCATCAGTCCTGCCCGCTATAAGGTCATTCACCCCAGGGCACAAGACACCAAGGCCACCTCACATCTCACTTCACACCAAAGGGCAGCTAAGCAAGAAAGCATATGGACAAAGCAAGCAACTTTCTGTAGAAGAATTCAGGGAGTATCTTAAGCCCAGAAAAGTGCCTAACCTGGGAAACTGTTTCACAGTGAGCTCACTGAGCCCTTCCTGCTAACTCACAAAGAAACACCGTGGAATGAGTGTGCTCCAACTGTTTCCTTCCTTCATAACGCCAGTGACCCAAAGTGTCAAGAGAATCACCTGAAAACTCAAGAGCTTCTGAGGACACATTCCCTTTTCCCATAAAACTACTTGGATACATTTACCACTCATTCACACAGTTAAGGACAACACTCTTCTGGCCCACATTTAATTCTAAAGAGAAATAATGAGCTTCAAGTCATTTGACAGCTTGCAATAAATCAAAGGAAGAGACCACTCAGGTTTTTTCTTTTCTTACTTACTTACAGGTGATCTAGCTTCTCTCCCACATAAGAAAAAAGTAAATGTAAATACCTTCAACTTAGTTTGTTCTTCCAGGAGCTGATTGAGAAAGGTATTGGAAAGGCTAAAAGCCTTAATATGATTGTCTTAATAAGTGTAGAGAAATATACTAGCTAAAATTACAGATATAAATCCCAAGTCAAATATCTTACTTTATCCATTAATACAACAATTTTATTCTGAAACAGGACAATCTAAAACCTTTAGTCTGTTAACAGAATCAAAATAAAACTTGACCCATCCAATGCTGAGAAGTAACCGAAAATCACAGCTTGTCAAGACTATGTAGACCTTGCTATGTAGATGAGGCTGGCCTCAAATCACAGAGGCCCACAAGTCTGTGCTGGGCCAGTTTTCAATCACATTTGACAACAAAGGTTTTTCTAAAGACCAGCCATTTCTTTGAGCTCTTTAAGGTTAAATGTGTATGCTTACAGTTGTTCCTAACAATTTCTGACAAATCTCTGTCGTTTGTTCAAGTGTTTCCCTCTTTAGCCTTGGGCTGTAGTTTCTGGACCTAAGTTCAGAAAGATTCTTTGTGACATGTGCCAGAATTATAATGTATTTTGAAAATATGTAAAGGAATAATGAAGAAAATAAAAATTACCTATTATTCCACCCCAACAAAACAAATGTTTGGGGTAAAGCAGTTATACACTTGGAAAGTTGACCTTGTTGTTTACTAGAGTGTGTGATGTTATTTAACAAAAATGGAGAAATGCCCTGTATTATGGATTTACCAGATAACCCAAACACAGTAGCTGCTTCTATCTGCTTTACCCCAAACATTTGTCCCTAAGTGTTATTCCCCAACCATATGTTAGCAACCACAAAGACATTCATCAGTTTTTAAAATTCCTATGACCTTGACAGAGTTAGTTAAAAGACTAGCTAATCAAATGTGAGATATTTTTATGAGGGCAGAATGGAAGAAGAAACTAGAACGAGGGAGGCTTGTAGTAAGCACACACACGCAGGCAGGCAGTTACTATGAAGAAGATCAGAACTTACCAAGCTCCTCCTTTTCAAAGTTTTCTACTACCAGCAGAAGCCTAAATGGAAGTCCTCAGTCTAAATTTCTCTTCCTTTCTCCTATCGCCTGAAACTTCTAAAATATTTAGAACTTTTGACCAATTACAGTAAATATCCAAATACTGGTTTGTCAACCACTCACCATCCTTCCTGAAGTAGAAAGGGACAAGTTTTCTCAAAACCCAAGCAGGAACTGTTGTTAGGAATGGTGAGAACTAAAAGGATTAGAATAACAGGTAAATCTGCCACTTAAAAAAAGTGGTAACAAGCTGAGCGTGGCGGTACACCCCTGCACTTCCAGCACTCAAGAGGCCAAGGCATCAATCACATCAACTGCTACAAGGCAAGATCTTGCTTAAAAAAATTAAAAATGTTAAATTTATACTTGTAAACATTAGAGATGGAAGGCATCTCAAAGTGATGGGGAAACCTACTGAGCCAAAATGCATTAGAAAGAAATCAAAAGAAAATGAGGACCAGAAAACCTAGCAAAGCTGGGACTGTTGTCTGACGCCTGTAATTCCAGCACTCCAGAGGTTGAGGACCAATTTTATCCTACTGCCTCGATAAACAGCATGACCAAGGTCACTCTTAACAGAGTTAAGTTAGTTTGGGCTGACACTGAGGGGAACACAGCCCACCGTGGCAGGTAACCCTGGAAGCCCGCCTCGAGTGACTCGTTCCCTCCAGCAAGGCCCCTTCTCCTTCACCTCCCAAGCAGTGCTGTCCATCAGGGACCAGGTGACACTGGGGACATCTCACACAAACCACTGATGTAGATTTAAGACTTCTGCACAACCACACATGCCCTGAGCAGAACTAGAAGGTAGTAAAGTAGTACAAACATTTCAACATACGACAAAGAGTTAAAATAATTAACTCATTAAGGGGAAAACCCCAGAAAAATGTGTGTAGAAAAAAAAATCACAAATCAGATGTATACTTGATAAATATGAAATAAGGTCATTAGATATGAATTTATTAAAGATGGCAATTAAATAGAACTATTAAGTTATAATAATAAGAATTTAAATCCACATAACATTTTGTATCATATATTAGAACTTCAAAACTATGCAGAACTTTTTTACTTGCTGATTCACAAACATACATTTATCTAAGAAACTAATCAGATAAGGATTTAAGATTTATACACAAAAGCCATTCGCCACAGCGTAGCAGCCGAGTGCTCCAATGGTGTGTAATAGGTTCTGTTTTGAGGTGCTTTCTTGGACTGGAATGCCTGCTTCAGGATCATCAATTATCCTGGAAATGTTCATGATATTAAAAGAAAATTAAGAATTGTGCATCTAAGCTAGTTTTAGTACCAAAAGCACCTATACACAAACATTTAAAGTCCTTATTGTGCATGTGAGCACAAGTATGATGTGTATGCGCAAGCCAAGGACACGTATGTGGTGGTCGTAGGACAACTTTGGTAGTTGGCTCTTTTTCCTCCAGAACATGGACTGATGAATCAACCTAGTCCCGAGGGTTGGGCAACAGCACTTGTACTGCACAAACTACCTCCCTGGCTCACAAATCTATTTAACAAAACTTACTGATAGAGCTGAAGGGATGGCTCAGCAGTTAAGAGCTCTTGCTGTTTGTGCAGGCCAGATTCATTTCCCAGCACCCATTTGGCAACTCACAAGTATTTGTAACCCTAGTTCTAGGGGATCCGATGCCTTCTGACCTCCAGGCACCAGGAATATACGTGCTATACATACAAACATGTAGGCAAAACAGTTATGTACATGAAATAAAAATAAATTTGAAATATCTTTAAACTTATAGACAAGGAACACCACTGTGAAGATCTCTGCACAGTTACTGATTACTATAATTTCATTTTTTCTTTCAAAAATATCTAAACATTTGATTCAATGTTTATTAATTTTTAAGTTGAAAAAGTACTATTTAAAACAAGTAGATCTTGGGAAATATCAACCTTATAAATCCACAATTATATGTAAAATACAGAATAAATAAAAGTATAAAAACTTTTCAAAGAAAAGGTGGGAACAGAGAAATTAAAGAGATTAACAAGGGGTGAGAGGTAAAGGACAATTAATGGAAAAAGTAATGAAGATTCCAGTCCCTGCGATGTCAGCTTAAGTCTCAAATAGCCCCAGGGTTTAGTGTTGAGTTACAGTGAATTGGCAAATAGGATATATGCTTCTAAAGAGGCCAGCACTGAATTGTATTCCCTTGTATACAGATGAGATGCCGGAGAATATGGACAGCAAGGACAGCCCAGGGGCTAAATGACAAGTCCAAGACCCTGCCCCAAATAAAACAAGCAGAAGGCTCTCGTTCTCCTGGACATTTTATCTACATCTTGTAGACTCTAAGATGCTATTCTGTTCTGAACAACACAAATTTTGTCCCCATTCTACATATCACTAGTTATGTGAAGAAATCAGAATTCCACTCCTTTATTTAGATGTAGGAAAGAAAACCTCAGTTTTCTGGGAATGATGAACTTCATTTAATAAAATTCACCTAGTTCCTTAAATTAACAAGGGATACCCCCATTTGTGTACGTGTGTGCACATGGAGACCAGACACTGGTCTTCCTCAGTTACTCTCTGCCTTACCTTTTTAATGATCTCACATTGAACCTGGAGCTCAATGACTTAGAATGGCTGCCAGCAAGCCTTGCAAATCCTGTCTCTGCCTCCCCGGTACCTGGGTCACAGGTACAAATTCCTACACCCTGGTTTTCCTTTTCCTTAATATGGTGCTAGGGATTCAGACTCAAGTCCCCACACCCGTACACAAATGACTTGCTCAATTTACCTGAGTGAGCAATCTACCCAGACTCCCAAGTTAAAAATTTAATAAGAGTTTTATCAATGTCTCCCTGCCACCCCCCCTCCCCGCCCCAAACCTTCTGCTCGGGTGTTTACAGTGTGAGTGTTTGAAGGCGAAGTCTTGCCTCCTTGAGGAAGCTAGATGTGTCTGGGAAAGGCACCTCTAGGTCACACAGTCACTCTTCAGCCCACCAGTAACGTCAAGTCTGTCCCAATATGGTATTCCTCATTGTACATCACGTTCACAGTGTCTAAATTAACAATCCCACAGTTTGTAAAAACGTCCTTTTCCTCCACTCAATACCATCTATATGGCCTTATTCAACAGCCCTTTCCTCCAATGTCTGTCTCTCAAACAGACCTTTCTTTCCCCGTTTTCACAGCCAGTAACCTTATGGAATCTTTAATTTTTCTTCTCTCTCTCTCTCTCTCTCTCTCTCTCTCTCTCTCTTTCTCTCTCGTTTTTATTGAGACAGGGTTTCTTTGTGTAGCTTTGGAGCCTGTCCTGGAACTAGCTCCGTAGACCAGGCTGGCCTCAGACTCACAGAGATCCGCCTGCCTCTGCCTCCTAAGAGCACTGAGAGCAGGGATTAAAAACGTGCACCAGCACCTCCCGGCTAGCTTGTGGAATCTTTAGAGGTCTACTTCCCTAAACTTCTCTACCATCTGAGTGGCGGGTTTTCCCAGCCTCGTGTAGCACAGACCCATTCCTCTAAGAACACTCAACAGACGAAGCACCTGGAGCCCAAGAGTCCCTACCGCCACCCACGATGCTCATTCACAGGAAAACTAACTTCTTATTCCCCACCTGCCCTTCACCATTGAATTCATTTTCATATCCACATCATGTTCTGGTGTCTCTGTTGATTTTTCAAAAAGAATTTATACTATTACAATTCATTACTGTCTTTTCAGAGCATTTCAGAGATACCAAATTCTTCTCCACAGGAAAAAAAAATCCAAAGTGGAAGGACAGTCATAACTTAAAACACCTGGTGAGGGATTGGACTTTACAGCAAGTTTTAAAGGGAAAACATGAAAAGGGCATCAGAGGCAAGCACTTGGGCTCTGGTCTTAGCTCAGGCTCCTGATTACAGCTATGGGTTGCTAAAACCTCAGAGGACTCCTCTGTCTGCACCTGATCTGGACAGACTCGTTAGCGAGAGAAACCCACTGCTCTTTGCACTGTGTGCCTACTAGAAAGAGGTCCAGAAACAGAATCTTCTGGGCATGAGGCAAACCACTGATGATCAAATTTTCAATGATTACTGACAGTAATCTTCTACCTAAAAGCAAAGGAATAAAGTTAATTTCATTTTCTTACCTGCTGGAAAAAATTATTCTCTTTAACGCCAGAGAAATTTCCATAAGACAAAACCATTAAGCTGTGGCTGCCTTCTCCTTCTTAGTGTCTACTCCTGGTAAACACAATTCCCAATGACCAGGAAAGTATGGACTGCATCCTGTATCTTCATGACATAATCCATCAAGCTCTTAGAACCTGTCTTGTGAAATGCCCTGCTGGGTTCCCCATTTCACCCTGTATTCACCTTTCGGATGGTAACTATCATCACAATTTCAATGTTATCATCCTTTATACTTCAGAAAGTGTAACTGGAAGACCCAGTAAAAACGTCCAGCAAAGTTCTTAATGTACACGATGTTTTTATCTCCATGGTCCTTAGCTTCATTGTACTTTAAATATTTTCTTTTGAAAAGGTATCCTAAGGAGAAGGCTTACATTTGGAGGTAACAAACATCACCAATTCTTTAAAACAAACATTCTTGACAAATACTGATAGAGCTTTTCTGAGAGTAAAACAATCTGTGCAAAGCAGCACCACTAGAGAATATGCACAAAAATCAAGCAGTATTAGCATTCTGTAACAGACAGTTTGTCAGCAATATCTGTAATAAAAGACAAAGCTAGAACAGATTTAAGTTTCAGGCTGAACCTTCTAAGCAGAAGAAAACAATCTTCTTTCAAAAACGCACAATTTCATGTATGTAAACAATGTCTTGATCATATCCACATTCCAACTCCCTACCTCCTACGTCCCCTGGACACCTGACACATCCTTCAGCAAACAAATAATCTTAACAATTACTAAACAGCAGCTAAATAAATGCAAAGCACTACATTCGTGACTTTAACTACCTGATTTAGTTCTCACGACTATCTTCCGAGATAGGGGGCTAATGACACGGGCTGGTAGTTCAAGCAACTAGGGAAGCTGAGGTAAAACGATCACAAGTTCAAGGCCTGCCTGGACAACAAAATGAGTTCAAGAACAGCCTAAGCAGTTTAAGTGAGAGCCTGTCTCAAAGTAAGTAAAACAAGGTTTGAAGAGCTGGTGATATGGTATTTTACACCTTGGCGCTAAGGAGACAAACTCAATCCCAGAACCATAAAACCAAATAAAAATCTACACAGCAGCTGCTTCTGATGAGAAAATTGAGGGGCAAGATACTAAACAACTTGCCTACAACTGCATAGCTCTTCACAAAGTCTACCAATAAATAAAGGAAACTGAACCACTGTCTCCAACCTTGAAGACAACAAGAACAAGTTGTGAGAGCTGGCAGACAAAGCTGATACAAAAGGTGCAGCTACTAGACCATTGTGCTTTGACACTGTGCAATCTTAATAAAAAAAATTGAGAAATAAGCTGTCTCCTATATTAGTCTTCTCTAAATTTGCTTAAGCCAAAATCTCCTCCCCAAGGTCCTTGGACTCCCCATAGGGCAGGGAACCCGGTCTGCAATTGGGGGAGGGGGAATATGGGAGGCGGTGGGGAGGAAGAGACAGAAATCTTTAATAAATAAATAAATTAATAATAACAATAAAAAAAAAACCCCAAAAACCAAAATCTCTTCCCCATACACAATGAGCTTCTGGATCTGCAGGTGCTAAAACCAATCCATTCTAGAGTACTCACACCGAAGTAATTTCTGGTCCAGTGGATGAAGGTGCCACCCTAGAGTCTACGTCATCAGCTACATTCATTTGTTTGATCTGTGTCTGGTTTTGGTTTTTTGAGACAGGGTTTCTCTGTAGCTTTGGAGCCTGTCCTGGAACTAGCTCTTGTAGATCTGCCAGCCTCTGCCTCCCGAGTGCTGGGATTAAAGATGTGCAGCCGGCTTCTCATCAACTACATTCTATCATCTCTCAATATTAAACATTCTCCATTCTAAGATGGTCTATGCATGGCAAATATATATAAATAACTTTCTGAAGCATCTCCAGGCCATGTGCCTGAGGCGCTGGAGACAGACTTGGGGTCCTCTACTTAGAGGATGAAGGTGAACTATAGCTCAGTGAGAAAGAAGGGCGTGCCAGAGTGCAGGGCCCTAGGCAAAATCTCCAGCACCAGAAAACAAAACAGAGAAACCGAAAGGAAAATGAGGGAGTCTCAGAGCAGGTGAATGCAAGTCCAAGGTCAGCCTGGGCTTTGCTAATTAACAAAAGAAAAAAATTAAGAGAACTACACTTCCATTCCCAGCAACTGGAGTAAATGGGACTGGCCAGACCTCCTTCATGACAAATATAAGTTTAGGCCCTATATAGGGCCCCGAATTATGATGGTGCAATTTAGGCTTTTCTGACTTTACAATGTCAAAAAAAAAAAAAAAGTCTCCCATTCAGCAGAATCTATACTTGCAAGTTTGGTCTTTTCTTGGGTTAGCAACACTCAGGGACATTCTTCCCATGTTAAAAGTGAAGGCAAGAGATCTGGAATTATGAGTTCTGGAAGAGTCTTCCCGGTGGTGACGGAACAAAAGGACACTTTGGAGACAAAAACAGATGACACGAAACACAATCCCTGAAAGGAGGACAAGGACTCAGGTGGGGCTAAGCAGCCACAGCTTATGGCCTGTGGGCCTAGGACTGCAGCAGCTGATTGCCTGGAATCTCAATACAAGAGGGAACCAGAAGGCCAGGGTGCCTGACCTGAGTGAGATGCCAAAGCTCAAGCAGAGGTTTGTGGTCCCGGGAGAAAGTATGCAGGGCAGATCACAAGAGGAGACTCTGAAAAGACTGCAGAAACAGGGATTAGAAAGTAAAAATATTACAGATTTCTTAAAAATACTTCCACAGAAAATATACACAAGAATTAAATAAATATATATAATATATATTATGTGTAATATATATATATGTGTATATATATACCGTTGCTACAGAGGACCCAGAACTCTAACATAAAAGAAAATACTAATAAAATGAAAGACACCATCATGAACAGGCAAGCCACAGACTGAGCCACAGAAAAAGCTAAAATTTAGTAACAGACAACCAGCTGTTTTGAACAAAGGAAAATACGTGCATGACAGAGTACTCAATTATCAATAATTGCCACAAAGGTAAAGTTCAAACCACAAGAGCTACCCCCACTAGACCACAGTGGGGACAAACGATGTAAACAGTTCTCAGACTGCCTGCTAATGAGAGGGTATGTCAGTCAGTTTTGTGTCCCTGTAACAACTAACCCAGGGAAAACACCTTAAGGCAGTAGTTCTTAACCTGTGGATCATCACCTCATAAGACTATCTGAAAACACAGATATTTACATTATGATTCATAATGGTTAAAAAAATTAGTTATGAAGTAGCAAAAAATAATTTTTGGGTTGGGGGTCACTACAACACGAGGAACTGTATTAAAGGTTCGAAGTATTATGAAGGATGAGAACCACTGCCTTAGGGAGATCCATTTGTTGTTGGTTGTTTTATTCTTTTGGCTTTTGGGGGGGGGGGGTGGTGCCACACAGCTCCCAAATAAATCACACATGGTGTCTTACTCTTTCTTATGAATGCCCAGCCTTAGCTTGGCTTCTTTCTAGTCAGCTTTACTTAACTTAAATTATCCTTGGCCTCTGGGGCGTTTTCCTTGTCTTACTTCTGTATCTTACTCTCACTCTGCTCCATTGCTGAATGGACCCTTCTAGCTGCTCCTTCAACTCAATCTCTCTCTTTCCCTCCCTCCCCAGATTTCTCCTATTTATTCTCTTCTCTCTCCTTGATCCTGTCTCCTGTCTTGCTTTTGGCCAGTCAGTTCTTTATTGAAACAATCAGGTGTTTTATACAGACAAAGTAACATAGTGTCACAGAGTAAACCAAATACAACATAAAAGAATGCAACACATCTTCGCATTATTAAACAAATGTTCCATAGCATAAACAAATGTAACACATCTTAAAATAATATTCCATAACATACAATTATTTTATTTTATTTATTTATTTATTTTTTTGGATTTTTCGAGACAGGGTTTCTCCGTAGCTTTTTGGTTCCTGTCCTGGAACTAGCTCTGTAGACCAGGCTGGCCTCGAACCCACAGAGATCCACCTGCCTCTGCCTCCCGAGTGCTGGGATTTTAGATTATGGTTTCATCCCACCATGGCCAGGAGGACATGGCAAAGCAGTATATACAGTTAATGTCATCAGAAGGCACCTGACAGAGACCCCCATTCTCCTCTTTTAACATCCAGAAGCTAGAGGATAGTGATGCCCACATTCAGGGTGATCAACCGTAAACAGTTCTCCTGGTAGATGAACCTCCTCATCTCTGGGGGCTTTCTTGATCCAATCAGGCTGATAGGTTAACCACCACAGACTGTAAAATGGTAAAGCCACCTCAGAAGCTGTCTATCTCAGCAGTTCCACTTCTAGGATTCCCTGAGGAGAAACAGGAACTCTGCCTGTGAGAAGATACAGTCTCCAATGCTCACTGCAGATTGTTATTCACCACCGTCAACAGCTGGGAACAGCCCTTCCACAACAAATCACACAGTATCATTCCAGCTTGCAGCTGGAAGAAAAACAAAGAACTACCATCATGTGTAACACAGGAGAACCTCAAAACATCACACAAGAGTGCACGCTACCATCACGAGTAACACAGGAGAACCTCAAAACATCACATAAGAGTGCATGCTACCATCACGTGTAACACAGGAGAACCTCAAAACATCACACAAGAGTGCACGCTACCATCACGAGTAACACAGGAGAACCTCAAAACATCACACAAGAGTGCATGCTATCATCACGTGTAACACAGAACCTCAAAACATCACACGAGTACACTCTATCATCACGTGTAACACAGGAGAACCTCAAAACATCACACAAGAGTGCACGCTACCATCACGAGTAACACAGGAGAACCTCAAAACATCACACAAGAATGCACGCTACCATCACGAGTAACACAGGAGAACCTCAAAACATCACACGAGTGCACTCTATCATCACGAGTAACACAGGAGAACCTCAAAACATCACACAGGAGTGCACGCTATCATCACGTGTAACACAGGAGAACCTCAAAATCACCCAAGAGTGCACTCTACTATACCTCTTTAACACAAATTCTACAGCAGACAAACTTAATCTTTTTTCTGTGTATACTTGGTGTGAGCACCTGTGCACGTGTAAAGGCACATACTGATCAGGTACCATCCTCTATTGCTTTCCAGACCTGAAGCTTGCTCTTTTATCACGACTGGCTGGTCATCAAGCACCTGGGACCCACCTGTGGGGTTACAGTCACGTACAGTCACACTTGGCTAAGAGGTTAGCGACCCAAATTCAGGTCCTCACCATTGTTTAGCAAGATTATGCCGAGCTACTCTACACAGCCTTCAGAATCATTTTATAGTGTGTGTGGGGGGGCGGATTAAAACATTGACTGAAGGGAGGGGAAAAAAGAGAAAAAATCTGAAGGAGCACAGGGATCCTTTGGACTGATGGGAACTGTGAATTACATGATCTATAAATAGTCAAAAGTACAGAGCTGAAGGTGGACTATGGTGGCTCAGGCCTGTAATGCCAGGGTGGAAGGTGGAGATAAGGGATCAAAGACCGCCTGATATATGAGACAGGTTAAAAAACAAAAAAGCATACCAGGCGTGTTTGCATTTTACTGCATGTATTTGTTCTTCTGGTTCTTCTCATGCTTTTTTTTTATTTTTTAACAGGAAAACAATGACCAAAATCTGTGATTCTGTCTTCTTCGTGCCTGCCCACCCTTTAGAACGGTTCTTTCCAATCTCTGGACTGAAGATCGTGTGTATCAAGATCACTGGCCCTCCTCTAACTTACCAAACCAGAATTTCAAAACCCATAATACTCTCAAGTGCAGGAGCTTTTAAGAACCAATGTTACAGTGATGCATAATAACAGGATGAAGAGAACACATGGGATTTAGATTGTACACAGACAATCGGTGCTGTCTAGACTACAGACAGGCATCACAAACAGAATAAATCTAACTGCTATTTTAGTGCTAAACTGCTTTTTGCTACATTATCTTCTCTGTTCACGTTTAGTTTTCTACTAAATTGCTCCTGGGAGCCCCAACTCCAAATTTTAGTTTTCAGTCATTGACCTATTCTAATTTCTCACTAACCCCAATTCAAACTGCTTTCGTATGGATTAAGAATGCCCCCCAGGGCCAGGTGGTTTTATCCCCGCAGAGGCTGAGGCAGAGGCAGGTGAGTTTGAGAGTAGCCTGGTGTACAGAGCTAGTTCCAGGACAGCTAGAGCTGTTACACGGAGAAATGCTGTCTTGAGAAACCAAAAAGAATGTTCCCCAGTCAGGAACATGGCAGGAAAACCCACAGAAACTACTAGCCTTGCTCAAGGAACTTGAGAGTCCTTCTGATAACAGGAGCAGAGGCTGTCTATCCCCGGTGCTTTGACGGGCTCTTGGGAACCTAATCCTCATGCTGGATTGTCTTGTCCAATCTGAATATTAGCGGCGGGGGAGAGGGGTGCGTTTGGCTTTACGGAAGCTTGATATGCCATGTTTTGCTGAAGCCCACGGGAGGCTTGCTCCTTTCTGGGAACTTCTGGGCGATTATGAAGGAAGAGTGGATTGGAGGGAGGGGGTGAAGGAAGGGGGCAGGGAGTGAAAGGCTGTGGTTAGGTGTAAAAAAAAAAAAAGTTTCCTAAAGGCCTAGGTGTTAAGGACCTAACCTCCAGGTAGCAGAAGCTTCAGAGGCAGGTCTGGGGAAGGTCCTTAGAGGTCACCAAGGGCTTGCCCTCAAGGGGAATTGTGAGATCTGATCTCTTTTGCTTTCTGGTCAAAAGATGGGCAGTTTTACTCTGCCACTTACTTCCACATGATGTGTGGTATCTCTACAAGCTCGACACAATGGGGTCATCAATCACAGACTAGACTTTCCAAAACCATGAGCCAAAGAAACCTCTTTATAACAAAATAATTTAGGTCCTGTGTTACAATGACAGAGAGCCGGCCTTCATCGTCAGTCTCCTCTAATTCCTGACTTTATCTTGGCACTGTGTCCCCCGCCCCCCCCAATCAATGTCCTTCCTTTCACTGCACAGTCCTGTCTACTTCCTTTAAGGCCAAACCTAAGTTCTTCTTCTCCATTCAACTCAATCACCACCAGACTGTGCACTTCCTCTCAGCGCCTGAAGCCCTTGCTTCTGACAGATGTACTCATTTCGCTGAAGCCCTGCGTCTCCATCTTCCTGGAGAACCCTCCATTGTGGGGGGGGGGGGGGCTGCTGCAAACTCCCAGCACTCTCCAAGGTCCTCCTCTCAGGGCCTCAAGCATTAACGGGCTGCAGGGTAAGCTCCAGAGGAAGAGGAAAACGCACTGGCTCAGTTCTAGAGTTGAAAAAGCCTTCATGCTTCCTCCATGTCTGCTGGGAGGACCAACAGCCCAAGGCAACAAAGACCCTGAACAAGAGCAGATTTATGGCCAGTGGCATTTTAATTCCCAGCACTTGGGAAGCAGAAGTGGGAGGATCTCTGTGATTTTGAGGTCAGGCTGGTTTGCGTAATGAGTTCCAGGACAGCCAGGACTATAGAGAATAAGACTTTTGAGTGACGGTAACAGGTAAATATTTTTAAATGTTTATATTTTTGTTTCCATGACTTTTTATTCTGAATGCATTATCACTTAGAAACTATGGTTATTTGCCATAGTTCATGATTTTCAACAATAAACTAATGCCTCCCAATTGTATATATACCATGATCAGGCTTTGATCTAGACCTGATGTCAATGACATCTTGACTGTGTCCTTACTTAACTGTGTATACTCAAGCTCAGCTACTTCTACCACCTTCAGAACCAACCCAAGGACTGAATTTCTTGCATTTCCATTCTACCACAAACTCCTTGATTCAGACTCCTTCGTATAGACTCCTTATTTAAATGGCATCCGTGATCACGATCTCCTGGTGAGGAGCCAGACAGGCATGTCTCATTTACTCACTCGTCTTGCCATAGAAAATAAGTACTGAGTAAGGTCTCCAATCTTCTTCCCTCCAAACTATTCTTTTTATTATCTCTATGACCACTTTTCTAAAATGTTGGACAGTCCTACTTCTCTACGTATACAGCCAAATAAAAATTCAAGCCACTCCAGTACGACACGGAAGACTCTACCTTGGATCTACTCTTAACTTCTTCATTTTTTTATACTCTCAGAAAACTCAAACTTTACCCTCCTTTAAGCATACTATGCCCTTTCATTTTTAATAATACAGAGTAAACAGTTACCCAGCCCAGCTTATTTTATTCTTATGAGCTCCCTTATAGTATTTAAAGCCACTAGCTAACCCTGCGCAGAAATGAGTGAAGAAACAGACAATACAGCTAACTTTCAATTAGCTATTTTCACAGCCATATTAACATCTGCATAAACTAAAAAGAAAAGTGGAAAAGATATGCTTCAACTATATGCTTTCTTTCTTACAGTAACGACAAACTCTGTTTCATTGTTAACTTGCAGATTTATGACTTTCAATGCACACTTAATTCAAACTTGTTCATATTTGTCTCCTGGACTAGGGGGCTTTTTTATAATTTTTTAAAAGATTTATTTACTTATTTTGTTTACAGTGTTCTGTCCACATGTATGCCTGCAGGCCAGAAGAGGGCACCAGACCTCATTACAGACGGCTGTGAGCCACCATGCGGTTGCTGGGAATTGAACTCAGGACCTCTGGAAGAGCAGTCAGTGTTCTTAACCATTCAGTCATCTCTCCAGCCCTGGCTTTTTTGTTTTGCTTTGTTTTTCAAGACAGGATTTCTCTATGTAGCCCTGATTATCCTAGAACTTGCTCTGTAGACCAGGCTGGCCTTAAACTCAGAGATCCACCTGCCTCTGCCTCCCAAGTGCTGGAATTAAAGGTGTGTGCCACCACCGCCTGAACTTTTGCCCCCCTTCCCTAGTGTGTTTTCTACTTGTTTCTCCTGCCTGTCTTCCCTTCACAAGAGCATCACTAGTTCTTTATGCAACATTCTTATGTGCACAACACTTAAAATTTACAAAATATTTTCATATACACTAACTTGGTTACTATAAAATCACTTCGACATGTAACAGTATAGATGTGTATATATAAATAACCATGTAGAGGACTGGAGAGATGGCTCAGGTTAGGTTAAAAGGACTGACTGCTCTTCTGAAGGATTCAGGCTCAATTCACAGCAACCACATGGCAGGTGATAATTGTCTATAACTTAAAGATCTGGCACCCTCACACAGACATACATGCAGGCAAAACACCAATGCACATAAAATTAAAATGAACAAATTATATTAAAAACCATGTATAGTGACAGCTGTTTTGGTACTTTCTTGTGTTTTATCTTAGCTCTGAGACCATTCTGAGCTTGGTGATTCATCTAACAATGCTGTAATCCCCTTGCGTCCATCACCACCTGCCCTGCCCAAGTCTTCTTTAGTCTAGGATAACTTCGGCCTGCCCCAATGCGACCCCAGTGCATTTCCTACTAAACAACACTTCAAAATTAAAGTCAGCCAAATTAATATTTTAGGGGTGACCAAAACCAACCTTCTAATTTTAAAGGGCAAACCTTCATAGCAAAACATCCCTATTTTTTCTTGAAAATCATTTTTCCTTTTTTAAAGGCATTTTTTAATTTTTTTATTTTATGTGTATATTTTTATTTGTGTGTTTTGCCTGCATGTTTGTCTGTTTGTGTGCTATATATGTCCATGGTACTGAAGAATGCCAGAAGAGAGCATCAGATTCCCTAGGATTGGGGTTATAAATGGTTTATGACCTCTACTAGAAATCGATCCTGGATCCTCTGGAAGAGCAGCCACTAAGCCTAACCACTGGGCCATCTCTCCAGCCCACTTTTCTGTCTGTTCAAAATTTTGTTATGGCTATGTCGCTCTTAGGCTGGAGTCAAACCTGTGCTCTTGCCTCAGCTTCTGAATGTTAGGATTATAGGCCTGTCTTTCCATGCTCCTAAAGGCCCAAAAGTCAGGGGTCTGAGGCAGGAAGATCTTGAATTCAAGGTCACACTAGGCTACAGAGATTCAGGGACAGCTTGAAGCTAGAGTTACACACAGACAGACGAGAGAGAGAGAGAGAGAGAGAGAGAGAGAGAGAGAATATATATAATTTAAATACGACTTACAAATTCTCAAGGTACTTACATATACTCCTTATGCAAGGAGTTAAAAGTACTTCATAAGCCCTAAATTAAACTATTAAGAGATGTTTTTAATATCCTGAGATATATGCAGGATTAATGATCAAAAGACTAGAGCCCTGGTTCCAAATCCACCACATAATAGCTGTCTTTGGAAAGTCACTAAATGTCCTTGAGTTAATTCATCTGTATAAATTGGATAATGCCACTTACCTTTCAGAATTGTTAGCAACTGAAGTGAAAGAACAGCTGTAAAATAACAGCTAAAAAATGGTGACCTTTTGATAATTACTATTATGTACAATATTGTTTTTGTTTTCAGAACCATGTCCAACAACTCTCAATATATTGGACTTCCTGGTCCAACAGCAACCATGATAAACGCCTTCAAGGAAGCCATCTATATAACTTTTGGATCCCCTTCCCGGGTCACAAGTCAGGTCCTATAAATAGAATCTGGAGTATCTTCCTCCATATGTATTATCTCTATGCTTCATGAAAACTCACCACAGGATGCTCCTCAAACTCCTCCTTGCTGGCTTGGCCTAACTACCTGGCACCAGCTACACATCTGGCAACTTTCACTACAGTCTTTTCAATCACTTAAACATGTAAAATGAAACGTCCTTGTGCTGATGAAAGTGAAGCACAAGAGTCACTATAGCCGTGTGCAAACATGAGATGCTCTAGTTAATGTTTAGATATCCTTTAGATCAGTTTCCTAGGGGATCAGCTCCCAGGATCCCCCTATATAGAATGCACAGATGCTCAAGTACACTTATTCAAAATGGCGCAATATTTGCATATAATCTATATACATCTTTCCATTTCCTTTTTTTTTTTTCTTTTTTAAAGGTAGGGTTTCACATAGCTTAGGCTGGCTTTGACTTTCACATAACTGAGGATGACCTTGAACTTGTTATCTTCTTTCTTCGGCCAGGTTTAAAGACGTACCTCTCACACCACTTTGTGTGCATGCTAAGCAAGCACTCTACAAACTGGCTGCAGGCTCGGCTGCTCTATAATACCAATAAAAGTAAAAGCAATGTGAATCGCTGTTATAGTGTATTGTTGGAGGAAATGACAGGAAAAGAGTCCATACATATTCATTACAAATATGCTTTCTCCCATAATATTTCCAGTGCAAGGTTGAATCTAAGGAAGACGAAGAACCTGGGACTTAGAAGGGTAAACTACACTTACAAGACAATACAGCAGAGAAGGGCCAAGTGACTGATGTTTACATAGTACCCTAAAGTACAGTAACAAAGAGGCTTGGGGAGGTGGTGGCAACAAGTCCAGGGAGGCTGCAGCAGAGCAATGCAGTTAATAACAGGTTGTGTTGCAAGGCAGATAAAGACTCCAAGGAAGGTGCTGAATGGGTGACAGCCTGTGGCAATCTGTCTGAGAGAGGTGTAGTCCTCTAATCTCTCTTCCATTGGTAGGATCTTTCCTAGATCCCCCCCTTAATTTAAGGACACAAGAGAGGCTCACAGAAGACTCCTTTGCATCACTGTTTACTAGTGTAGATTGCTTTTATAGATGAAATTTCGTCTACAAAAAGACAGCTCTTTAAAACTATCCCAGTGTCGACAGTTTTTCTAAATATGCCAAAGAAGTGTATTTTAGGGTGGCATATTTTGGTTCTCCACAGTGTTAAAACGCATATATGAACATGTGGAAATGGAATAGTGTAGTTATGGTCTCTGAAATCATTTATCTGAATTGTTCACCTACAGATCAAGGCAGGCAACTAACCTTCATTTAAACTACCCAAGTAAAATTTACCCAGTATCACCATGTGCAAACAATCTAGACTCATTACCCTTCCAAGATCACCTCTGCTCTATCCAAATTCAAAGGCCCCTTTCCTCCTGAAAACTAAGCCAGCTGGCCAATGCAGATGAAGAGTTTATTATGTTTTATACTGTCCCTCGTATTCTCAAACATCCATACTGCGGATAAGACAGCATTCTGTTCCACTCAGCCCATGGACTCTAATGACAGACCATTGTTAATATTTACTAGCACACATACTCTCTTCAATCCAAAATAAAAAAACTGATCTAATGTCTATTATACCTTAATGATAGTATTTTTGATAACTTCTAAAATTATATTTAACTAAATAATGTATTTACATAATTAGAATATGTGAAGATATAAGAAACCCAAAGAAAACCTGTTTTGCTTCTACAGATTCCAAAAATATGTCATGAATCCAACAAGTGTTCTATAAACCATGATAACATCATTTTGTTTATAATAATCAAAAGATTGGGAGCTGGTCAATTTTCAAACATTAAAATTCTATAAAAGTGGAAGACAACTATAACCCTAACAATTTTTGATGGTTCTAGGTGACTCTCGGGTAACTTTAGTGATTCTGAGCCTGCTAACAATAGATAATAATTGTTACCATCTGAACAGAACATGTTAAACCACAAGGTCATAATACTAGCTGGGCCTGAGATACAGCAAATTAAAAGAACTCTACATCTTGAAGTTGGAATTACACAAATTTATCACTAAAACCTAGCAGTTTAATGAGCAAAGCTACAAAACCAATTCAATTGATAAGGCCGGTGAGGTGGCTCAAGAATGATCGACTGCAGACTTGAGCTCTACTCCCAGGACTCACACAGTAGAAGGACTCCTGCGAGCTGTCCTCTAAGCACGCGTCAGCCCAGGCATGCACTTGCTCATACACACAGTGCAGTAAATAAGTAAAATGTTGATGAGAAATTAACTTATAGAAAATAGAATTCGATGATTTTTATCATGATTCCATTAGCACAAAATAGTTGCAATCAACAATGGACCTTATAAACTTGATGTCCTTATCTAAACTCACTTAGAAAGCTCTAGAACTCAGAATTTCTTCAGAATACCTGCAAAGCAGCAAAATACCTTTCCATTCTAGAATAATGAAACTGGAATGAGGGTTTCTCGGAGAAAGAGAATTTTCTTCCCAGACCCAATGTTTGGTACTAGGGTCTATTAAAAAAAAAAAAAGCAATAAACAGATGAGCAAGAGAAAGAGGAATGACACACAAATTTATAATTTGCATGCATGGGTGCCACACAAAAGATGAAGTAAAAAAAAAAGGCCAGAACCGAGTAAGTAACTGGTGGAGTGCTGACCTGGTGTGCTTGAGGATCAGGATAGATTCTCAGTCAGCACTGGGGATTGGAGGTGGGGCAGGCTTACAATTTTGAATGACAGAAAGAAACAGGGGCTTGAGAAACTAGGAGTGAGGGTAATAGGTTATGGGAAGGTGAATAGAGGAGATGCATTTCAGAAGAGAGACTGTCTCATACAGGCAAAAGTATCTCAGTAAGAGCCTCAAAAGACATGTGGCATCCTCAGAGTATATGATACTGTGGTAGTATGGGAGAAGGTGGATGGATCACCCATTCTCTCCTAAATCCAGCTAGGGCAGATAAAAGAGCCCCCTAAAAGATTTTCTTTCCAGATAGATAAATTTCTCCCACACATTAGGACAGTTTTACAGAGCTACTCTTTGCTTGAACGGCCACTCAGAAGAACCACCTGGAAACATGCCAAAAGAGCACACTTTGGGGGAGCACTATTTAAATGTCCCCCCACCATTCAGAGAAATGTACACATCAACTCTAACTTGATATGTAGATCCAGTTAATGTCCATGATAAGCCGAGACTGAACAAAAAAACATAAGCATGCCATTTCCTCCAAATGCCCATTAAGGCAAATAACTGTTTGTATATTTATCTAGGATTTTTTTTTAAAAAAAAAAGTCTGGAAGAATGTAATAATAGCAAGGTAAAAAGAAAGAGCACACATCCTAATTAAACCTAACAAAACACAGAAAATAATGCCTAATATTTATTGTGCCCTTATGCACATAGAATCCTCACCAATATGCTCTAAGATAGGTACTTCCTTTTTCCTTTCTTTGAAATGGGATTTTACCATGCAGCCCTGGCTGGCCCTTAACCAGCACTTACCCTGCTCCCTGCCCCTACCTTCCAAATGCTATGATTATTGATTACTAGTGTACCACACCCAATCAGGGCAGCTTCACTTAAGTGGCTGAAATACAACTCCTGTCTCTGTTACAACTATAGCATAAAATATGTTTTCACAATTATGTAATTCTACTTCCTTTTAAAGAAACTAAAATCCACTTTAACATAAGAAATACACCACACTTAGAAAATAATTTTCACACAATTCACTTAAAAATACAAAAACCCTTTTGAATTCTAAAAGTCTCAACTAATTTTAGCACAAAAATAGAACATTAGTTTAATCTAAGATGCTCATTTAATATTTTAGTCTAGATGAGTTTTGTCTCGAAAGGAAACAATTAGCATCTTCACTGGTAATGCAGCACAACATTTTTAACTTTTAATAAAAGCTTGTGCAGTTTTGCATCACGTATAAAGCCTTCAAAGTTCTCTATCGTTACAAAGGAACAATATCACAAATAAGCCAAAAATTATTTATAGTTGGCACTAGAAGGCTTTAGAAATAAACAATACAGATGTGATAAAGTAGGAAAATAACTGAACACTCCAGAGTCAGGCCCACCAATCCTGGCTCCGATAGCAACTAGCAATTTAGTCCCTTCAAATACTCTAGGCCTTGGTTTCCTAATCTACAAAATAATCATCTCCACCTTCTCCTCTTCCAGCTCTGAAAGAAATGACTCACCGGCATCTCTTCCCCAAGCCTCTCATTCTCATTTTGTGTAAGTTATTACCATTACTTCACAGCCAGTAAACTTGCTTGAGGTCCACACTCCTAGGAAACGGCCCACTCCAAACAAGGTGAAAAGGGAAAGAAAGCCTCCCTTCCCCACTAAGGGTTTGCCACAGATGGTTCGCGAGGTGAATGATGTAGAAGCCATTATAATGTCAAAAGGTGTTAGGTTTCAATATTTTAAGCTGCTGTTTTTTATGCCAGTACATTCTCCCTAAGGACAAATAGTAAAATTCAAGGACAATAGGAGAAAAATATATAATTATTCATTACTTATTCAAGTACTTAGAAGGTCAATTAAAAACATTAGCACCTTTTTGCAGAAATGTCTGAATTAGCTGGCAAGATCTGCTCCAGAATTTCTTTCCCTAAATCTTAAGTACTCTCTAATCAAATGAGTTTTCATATTGTAAACCACAGACAATTAAACAAATGTATGAAATAAGTAATATATAGATGTGACGTAAAAAAAGGCTAAAGACTAATCATGCTTACTCCTTTCAATGGAAATGAAAATGGTAATATGCCTGCAGGACAGCTCCAAAGGTGAACTCTGGACATCAGCCATTGCCTCATGTTTGTGTCTCGCTTCCGTTTCTAAGGCAGTCTCAAAATCGGACCATGAATACGAGACAATATATTAAGATTAAAGTACGCATCCGACAGAGATTCCCAGCTGTTAGAGCACTCTTTCTAATACTAGCATCTTTCCTATTTCAATACTGAAAGAAAAACCATTTTAAAACTTCTATAGAACATGTAGCTCAATTTTACACGGCCTTGTAAAGAAGCAGGGAAAAGCAAGCATGATTTATTAGTCTTCTAGGATAAACGTCAGAAAAATCACAATAGTACAGTCCAGCCTAATGTTAACTTTGAAAGAAGCAAGCCTCCAGTGTGGATGGAGAAGCTGCTACAAACATTTAAATGTGTAGTTTTAAGAATGTCCAGGAAAACTGCTAAGTACCCAAACCCATCAAGTACATACAAACAATTGAAAATCCAGGATCACCGACAAAGTCCAACAGCAAGCCACCTTTTGCTTGGAACGCCAAAATGTCAAAACCTCGTGACTGATTTCCCCAAGCCTTCAAATTGAGAACCAAACCAAGAGGTACTTACGCTGTTTCTTAGCATCCTTCTGTCAATGCAACTCCCTCCTCACAAAGTCAGTCCGCTTCAGCTACTCGGATGCTCAAACCCAGCACCAAAGCATCGTTTATTAAGAGTCCAAGAACTTGAAGCGGGGTCTTCCTTGCGACCACCTCCGCATCCTGTACTAACCACCCCAGGTTAACCCCCAGGAGATGCTCCAGTCTTTTCCCGCATCCACGCTCCCCGGCTCCTTCTTTCATCTCCCGGTAGACCTTTTACCGTCGACCTTGAGGACCCTCAGGTTGGAGCTCTGGAGCTCCAGGTGAACTAGCTGGTTCCCTCTTCCCTTGCATTGGGTACCCGACGACCTCCCCCACCCACCCAGTCCCCGAGACCCCGATAACGAATGCCCTCCAACCAGCCCCAGATGACCCCTTCTTCCCCTTAGGTGCCCTGACTCCAAACGAAAAGCAATTCCTCCGAAACGTACCGAGAGCCTACTGCGCGCAAGCTCCCACTACGCGCGGTCCCGTGCGCAGGGGCTCAATGCCCCGGCTTGTCTTCCTCTTCCCGGTCGCTCCATCCCGGCCCAAGGGCCGTGCCGCCTCGCCGAGGTGCGGAGGCGCCCGCCCGAGGAGGACTGCGCCGGGCGCGGGGACCCGGGCAAGGAGAGGCTGCCGCTTGCGGGCGCTGGGCGACCGCGGGGGACACTCGGCGGCCGGGGCACGCGGGGCGGCCTCATCCAGGGCACCTGCGGCCAGGCAGGACGAGCCGGGGCAGCGCAGTCAGCGACAGGGCGAGTCCGAGCGCTCGCCGAGTCCCGTCCTCCGCTCCTGCCCGGCCGGCCAGCGCAGCCTCGCTTCCTCCGGACGGAGCCCGGAGACCCCAGCTCGGCCGGATGCCCCCGCCAGCCCCCACCCCTTCCCGGCCGCCTCCCCCTCGTCACCCTCTCCCCTCCCCCCGCCCCCCAACCCCCCACCGGAATGGAAAATACCTCCCGGGGCGGGGGGGGCGGGGCCACGCCTCTCTGAAGGGCAGCCTACCGTGACCAATGGCAGGCGGAGCTCTGGAGGGGCGGGATTCCCGTCGGCCAATCCAGAGGCGGGTAGGTGAAGGCCCGAGGAGGGAGGCTGGGAGCGAGAGAGGGGAGGCCGGCGAGTCAAGGAGGTCCAGCCGCGCGGGTGCGTGCTGTGCGCGGCTGCCATTTTGGAGTAGGGCAGCTGCGACAGCGGCCCAGTTCGGCAGAAAAGGGAGGAGCCAGTCAGGTGGGAGAGAGGCTGTCACGTGGGCGAGGTGGGCGGAGTAAAGCCGGCTAGGCCTCGAGGGGAGGGGGCGAGGCCGGCGAGTCTAGGAGTCTTGCCGGGGGTCACGTGGCCGGGGCGAGCGCTCGCGGTGGGCGCGAGGGTGGAAGGTCAACCTGAGGTGCGGGTGGGAAGTAGCTTTGTTCGTTTGGACTCCGTTAGAGAGACTGAGAGGAAATTGCTGAATGGAGGTGACGAGTGCCGGGTAGGAAAATGTGAATGAGTCTCCCCAGCTCCCTCCAGCATGGAGCCATCCAAGTCACTGAATTCCAATATTCACGGGAAACCGGGCACCTCATTGAATTCAACTCTTCCGTCCAGCCTCTCAGCTGCCACGAAGATGACTCATACCCGGGGGGAGGGGTGTTGTAGCTCCCTCTTTTCGCCTGAACTCTATGTGAATCGCCCCCGCTATCGAAATGGCTGCGAGGACAGAGAAAAGTGTATCTGGGTGATTGTGATGCCCGCGAGACTCCTCAGCTGGCCTTTTAGAAACCTGGTCACCATTCATAATCTAACCGACCACTTGTTCTTAGAGATACCTGCGATCGCTTTCCAATACTCTTCCCGTTTACCTCATGATTGAAATACAGTCTTTTCCTGCGAATCTACTGATAGTGGTCCTCCTTTTATCAGTAACATCTTTATATCAAAGTTCAAGGGTCACATTTTAGTCCTGTTTATTTGGAACAGTCTCACAGCCTAGGCTGTCTTGGAAGTCAATGTGCAGCCCAATCTGGTCACTATTAGTCGTGTTCCTACTTTAGCTGCTCAGTATTGGCATTAGTGACCACTTAGTCTTTAATGTCTTGCCGTGGAGACTGCAGACTACATTTTTCTTGAAGGCTTTTCTTAGATTCTTTCAACCCCGACCCTGCCTTAGCACTGTACACCCTCACATTGTCCTTTTCAGTTATTTTTAGTGTCTGTTCTCTATTGACTCTTTGAAAGTTCCAGGGTCTGACCCTCAGACCACACTTTGTATTGTATACTAGCTGATCTAACCATTCAGCTAGAATCAACAGTTGGTCAAGGGGGTCCAGATGTGCTTACGTAAGGGACTTTTAGACCCTTGACTTGTCTATTGGAGTAATATCCCCACACTGGAACTCATGCCTTCTGAAGTCCACAAAGCCTGCCCCTCCTATTGTCCTCTTCCCCAGAGCTCCGAGAACCCGAGAACCATCCTCTATCCACTTTCTTACTACTCCAGCATCTGTATCTGCTATAGTTTGGATCTGCGATGTTCTCCATAGGCTTATGAGTTACTCTTAGTCCCTGGCATAAAGGTGATGGATTGTGGGAAGCTTTAGGTTATTGGGTGCCCTCACAGTGCATTGTGAGACACCCCCCCCCCCATCTCTTTCTTTCCCTTCCTGTCCATGATGTGAGGAGTTTTGTTCTGCAGTACAGCCCTGCCCTCTTCCAGTTAGCTTCAGCTGATCAGTCTTCCATTTGGGAACCCCCTCAGATAACTGCTGCCTTGATCAGATTGACTCATGGTCATTTTCTTGATTGATCATCATGTAGAAGGCCCAGGCAATGTCTGCAGTGCATTCCCTAGGCAGTGTGCCTAGGCTCCATAAGAAAGGTAGTTAACTGAGTGGGGACCTAGGAGCAAGCCGGTAAGCAGTTTTCCTATGATCCCTCCTCGAGTTCCTGCCCCAACTTCCCTTGATAATGAACTGTAAGATTAAATAAACCCTTCCCTCCCTGAGCTGTTTTTGGTCATAATGGTTTTGACCGCAACAAGAGACAAAGGAGAACGTGCCCCGATGTGCATGCCCTTCACCCCACGAAAGGCCTGTAAAGAAGAAGCCCACCGATCAGTATTGGAACTCCATAACTGAGCCAGAATAAACTCGTTCCCTTCTTAAGTTGGCTGCTGTAGTGACATTAAACTACCTGACACACTAATACTTCTCGTGGTGTTACTTGGACTATTTGCTAAATTCTCTCCATCGCCACTGTCACTTCCTCTTTTGTGCCTTTTAATCATTAGGCCAATATTTATTGAGCATTTTTAGTATTGGCTCAAGATTTAATGGTCAACAGAACTGACAAGGCTGCTGGATGAGGCAAGACAAACAGTATAAAGTAATAACTAGGTAAGCCGGGGATGACATGCATTTCAAAAGCTAAAACAAGGGAGGCCTAGCAGACCCTTCTGCGATTGGTAACCAGCTCTTGACTGCACTTGCAGACTGCACTTGCCCTGTGGCCCTCTTGCTTCTCTTCAGAGCGTACTGCCTTGGCCTTTCACCTGGCCGTGGTTCATTTATCTACTGAGAGCTTGTCCTGTTTCCTGTTACTGCTGTCTAAATGAAAGTCTTCCACATAGAATCAGATGGGACACTTGAGGGTTTTTGTTTGTTTGGGATTTTTTTTTTAGAGGTGATGGTTTGTTTTTATTTTTGTTTTTTCAGTTCGTTTTGAAATGGGGTCTTACTCTGTAGCCCTGAAACTTATGATGGTCCTGTCTCATCCCAAGTCCTGAGCCACCATGTCCAGCAGGAATAATGCTATACTTCTTTGTGCCTGTACAGTGCTCAAAGTAGGTGCTCACAAGTGAGTGTTAAGTGAATTGGTGAGTCGCCAGTGCTTGAGTCCGGCTACCACGAAAGCAGACCTACCCAAATTAGAAGGCAAGGCCAGTGAACTCACTTAGTTGAGTGTGCTAGAAGTGATGTTTAGAGGTAAGAGATGGGATTATGAATGATACCACCTGCTTTGGTACCTTCTAGGCCTGGGATTCCATGATGTTGTACCCCCTCATGTGACAGCATTTGCTTTATAAATACTGCTTTACTGCCAAGTGCATGTGGGCAACTTAAAAGTACTCTTTGTTTCGCATGATGAGCCCTAGACCCGAAGAGCGCTGGGTGAGTTGCCAGGATGGGCCCTGCAGGAGGCTGCAGTCACCACTTCACTTCGGATCTCCAAGCCCTTGGGTACTGCACCCCAACAGGGAACAAGCTGTTGCCAGTTCCGTCATAGTCTTTGTAATTAAATCCAAGTCTGGCAGAGGGCAGTGCATAATTATGAAGTATTATTATGGTTTTTATCATTATTAGGCACCCAGCTGCCCAGCCCAGGAAACCACAGTAGTAAAACACTGAGAACCAAGCTCCTCTCCCAGCTGGCATGAATAAATACCAGGTGTATTGGCACAGAGTTTTGCAGCTCTACATTCATCAAGATGAGACCTTCTGTCCCCTCCTTTTGGCAAGATACGATTTTAAATGAATGGGAAAAGGAAATGCAAAGAAAGACCTTTGCTGCCACCTCTGAATCAAATTCATTTTTTTCCATCTCCTAAGAACAATTTCTTCTCATCTACATATTTACTGCATAAATCTTTCCCGACTTTATCCTTGACATGCACACTTCCTAAAAATCAATCTACAGTATCACCTGAGGGCATACGGAGTTTGTGAGGGTGCTTGCAGAGAACACAAAGAAAAAATGCCCAGAAAGTATAGCCGTGTATTTATTGAGCTCCTACTCAGTGCTGTGCTTGGTACTTAAATTAGCCGACTCAGTCTTCAGCCCCCTACAAGGTAGGTTTCATTACTCCTACTTTCTTCAAGGTCACAAAGACTTAGTAAATGACAGACCCAAGATCCCAAAACAAACACAAGAAGTTGGCAATCGTGGGCGATGGTGGCGCACGCCTTTAATCCCAGCACTCAGGAGGCAGAGGCAGGCGGATCTCTGTGAGTTCGAGACCAGCCTGGTCTACAGAGCTAGTTCCAGGACAGGCTCCAAAGCCACAGAGAAACCCTGTCTCAGAAAAAAAAAAAAAACAGTTGGCGATTATTCAAAGTAACTTGTTCACACTGGTAGCTGAATGGAAGGGTCAGATTTCCCTCTTTCTGTCAGCTTAAAAATGGTTTCCTGTACAAAATGGGTTTTAAGTTGAGCACTGAAAGGACAGTTCGGAAGTGATGTTGAGGGAATAGTGCCAAATGAAGACACTATATTGGCCATAAGCCTAAAATCAATCAATAAGAAAAGATTTTTGTATTACTCAGAGATGACTCATGTTTTATTCTTCATGTACCTTCACTGTCTCGGCTGCTCCGAAGTGGGAAAGTCAACAGGATGACACTAGGCTGAGAAAGTGTGGGCCAAGGATGGATGTGGGATAACTGGGGGTTGGATGCCCCCAATGTAGAATTCCCCAGATGAACCAGCACATCCGGCCTTGGCTTCTGAAGCAACTACAGCTATGCAGAATGCTGCACTTGTTTGTGACTGCCGTGTGCCTAGCAGCCTCCTGGTTCATTTTTACTAAGTCAATTGTTTAACAATTTCTTAATAATTTGTTTAGTACTCACTATATTTTATAAGGAACTATGCTTCTGCTATCTTGAGTGCTTTTAATGGGGATTTAAAATTCAATAAAATATACTCATTTTAAGTATACTAGTTCTGTTTTGAAATACATATATCCCTTTGCAGCCACCACCATTATCAAGATGTCATGCATTTTCATCATTCTGTGGAAAGACTTCCATGCCCATTTGCAGCCGGAATTTTAGTTCAACATCGTGTGTGTGTATGTGTGTGTAGAATCTTTCTCTTCCATCTTCCACCCACACGTCAATAGGTAAATCTAGTGCCCGTAAACGTTCTGACTAGGTCTTCCCCATCGCCACTGTCCTCACTCACTTACCTCATTTGCACAATCACATGAAACTGTGCGACTCCTTTCTTCACGCTCCAATTCATTCACCAATCTGCCACTGTCATTTTCTTTCAAAAACCCAGATCTGTCTGTTTCAATCCAGTTTCCAAAGGCTGCCCAACAGCCTGTAAAATAGCCCTGAATTTTTGCTTCTATTTATTTATTTTTTGCTTTTCAGTATTGCCCTTTATGGGTAAGCTCCCCTTCTGGACTTTCCTGTTTCTCTCTATACATTTTTCATTTTTTTTTTCTGTTTGTCATTACATCTTTACTCTAATTGCACCTTCTTGACTTGAAAACTGTCCGTTTGACACAGTCCCATTTAACCGACCTTCCCCCGCTCTGTGAAGCCTTTGCCCTGAGACTGTCCCCTCTGTCATGTGCTCGCTCTTTCCCAGAAGGATGCTGGCGAAGGAGAGCAGGGGAGCTTCAGCAGAAACCTTGGTGGAACATCTTGGTGCTCACTAGTTGTGCTCTCCTGCAAGTCAGAAAGCATCTCCGTATCTTGGTCCCTCCACGTGGAAAATGACCGTTAAAACAGCTGAGGCTAGAAAACTGCCTCCTGATGGATTTTGAGCAGTGCAAGTGCCAACCCAACATCTGGATATGTCCCCCCTCACTTCCTGTGTGAGCCTGCCTGTTCTGTAGACTGCTGTATGACGGAATTTACTTTTTTTTACTTTCCCATTTGTTACCTCAGTTAACTCTCTCCACCCATTTTCTGTACTTCTTCAAAAGCCAAGCACGATGGTCTCTGCCCTTTTTATAATTATTTGTTGGTTTTATAATTAAGTAGTCACATAAAACGTTCTCAGAATAAACAAAATGAATATTTGTGGTTTGTTTTAGAAAGCTTTATTTACTCAACTTTTCAAAGCCATTATCTGCCAGCCTTGTTCTAGGCACTTGAGCATACAAAAATGAACAAGAAAATCTGTAACACATCATAGGTGTGGGGGCAACACATACAAACCATGAGAGTTTGTAATCTGTATAGTTAAAAGGTACTAAAGAAAGCTCAGTTGATGTAACTGCAGTGATTTGGATAAAGCATCCCCAAGGAGACAGCACTTGCTCAGAAGAAAGCGCACAAAGAACAGGTGCAAGAACATGTCAAGGAAAGGCAAAGACACTGACAAGCCCCAAGGCAGGAGCAGAAACTTCAAGAACACAAGGAGGAAGCCAGAGTGTTTGTAGAATTATACAAAGAAGCAGATGAGTCCGGTTTTATCCCAGGCTTTTTCAGACCCAGGCCAGCTGGCCTTGGTGAGTTCCCAATAGAACATCCCCATTGACTCAGTGTGTGGGTGAACCCCTCGCGGTCCTAAGTTCCTTGCTCGTGCTCTCTCTCCTTCTGCTCCTCATTTGGACCTTGAGATTTCTGTCTGGTGCTCCAATGTGGGTCTCTGTCTCCTTTCATCGCCTCAGGACAGGGACCCTGATTGATCTTTGGGCTGATGAGGGAGGGGGACTTCTTTGGGGAAGGGGAGGGAAATGGGAGGCAGTGGCGGGAAAGAGACAGAAATCTTTAATAAATAAATAAATAAATTAATTAATTAATTAAAAGAAGAAGCAGATGAGACCAGAGGGTCAGAGTGAAGAGTTTAAATATTACTCTAAATGGAATCATAGTCCTTTGAAGACTTTTGAGCAGAATTGTTTGTTTTCTAGGTCACTTTTAAGTGTTTATAGGGAATGCGTTCTCAGGACGGTGGGGCAAAGGATCGGAAGGCAGACCAGTTGCTTTGGTCCAGGCTACAGAAGAGACAAAAACCTGGATTAGGGTGGCAATGATGGAGAGGGCATAGAAGAGAAGATTTAAAGATATTTTTCCAGGTAGAACTAAACAGTTCTACTGATGGATTTAGCTGTGGCAAGGGGAAGCCGTCAAATATAAGTAATATGTGAAAATTAAGTTTATTGAGTATCAGTTCTGTGGCAGGTGCTGAGATTATAAAACTTTATAAATAAGACACAGCCCGTGCCCTAAACAAAATTCACAATGGGAAAGAAAACATAACAGTCTAGTCACATCGGTAGAATGTTCAGGCATGAGTTGTGCACAGATTGCTGTGTGGTATAGAAGGATCCCTGACACAATTCAGTGAAGTGGCCAAGAGTCCCATCTTCTGGAAAAGGTAGATACCAAACTCTCAGCATTTACAATTGTATGCAGCAAACCACATTTTGAGGAAAATGTTGCCTTCACTGATTTCTGTGTTTTGGCTTTTTTGAAACAGTCCTTCCTCAGTCTCCTAAGTGTTGTGGTTACTACTCAGAACACAATTACTGAAAATAG
Organism: Microtus oregoni; assembly: GCF_018167655.1. Taxonomy (NCBI): domain Eukaryota; kingdom Metazoa; phylum Chordata; class Mammalia; order Rodentia; family Cricetidae; genus Microtus; species Microtus oregoni. The sequence goes on along the minus strand of NW_024543095.1, from coordinate 17,939,583 downwards.
AATATTCTACAATTTCTGATTGATTGATTTAAGAAAAGAGGAAAGAAGGATATTAAAAGAAAAACCTGAAGATATTGGAAAAAGCAGTCTGTGCAGCTATGGAGAATGAAAGCCAATATGGCAGAGACGTCTCCTGCAGCTTACGGCTTGAGTCCCACTAGCAATATATTTTGGATCATTGATTTGGGATTTTTTTAATTAATAGCAACTATAACTTTTATGAAATTACCTTATACCTCCCTAATGATTTCTCTTAAACATTTCTTTTTAGTACAGATTTATGATTGATCAACCTTCTCATGTGTCATGAATTAAAACAAAATAAAAAGGTATAGAATGGTCTCATTTTTTGCCATCTCCTCTCACTTAGTTCTCAGTTACCATTATGGGTAGAGATAACTATTTAGGTTGGTCCTCTGTGTACTCCATGTTTCTTCAAATACAAGCACTTTTTGTGTATATTTTCTCTTCTCCCACATGAAAAGTGGCAGGTCGCGTTTCTTATCTGTGCACTGTTTTCCCTCTAGAGTTGTGACTTGGTGATCTCACCTATCAGTTCGAACAGAACTTCCTCGTTCTTTTAAACACTGCAGGATATGCCACAGTTTGTTTAACCACTCCCCTATTGATGAACGCTTGGCTTGTTTCCAGTCTTTGCTGTTTATTACAGACAATTCTGCAGTAAATAACCTGGCATGTATAAAAGCAAGAATAGCCTTCAGATACATTCTCAGAAGTCTCCCAGACTGTAATAAACTTTAATAAAACATTCTGAGGAAATGTTCTAAGATGGTATGACAGGGTTACCGAACTAGAACCTCTGCTTTCCAAGGATTAGCTTTGACATTTCATCAAGAGTACTTCCTTGTTCTTGGCCTGTAAATGATATCTTTGTGTTCTTTCCAATAAGGAAAATTTCAAATATTTCAACTGCCTTTCCTGCAACGAACAATAGTTGAGATGATGCTTTCAGAGAAGAATCTGGAAAGAATGCGATGATCTGAGCATTCCTCCGTGACTGAATTGTAAGCTGTCGAGCACCTTCGTTCCCTTGATTCATCACGGGAATGCAGTGCCAGATAAGGATGCTAGGTTTGGAACTGAAGACTTAGGAATCCTGATCCAAACAGCGCTAGTATCACCCTTGCCCAGGGTCAAAGAGCCTTTGACATTTTTGTTTTTTGTTTTGTTTTTGTTTTGCCAATGCTTCTCCTTTCCTCATAGCTGAAATGCCCTTCTCCTGAGCAAATGTCTCACTTAAATCACATTCTATTCCCCTTTGGCTATTACATGGCTCCCACCACCTGCCAAGAACAGTGATATTTGATGGGATTTTGTCTTCCTGGTTTCTGATGTCTGTAGGGAGCATCATTCTATTGACTACTCTTATGCTATTTGGGGGACTGTGGCACTTCATTCTCAGCCTTGAGAACAGGGATGTGCCAACCCTACTCAGCACCTCCTTGCAGCAGGAATGAAGCATATGGTGTAAACTGTACAATATTTACTATTCCCTTGGCTACAGTGAGCAATTCTAAATGTTCTAAACTGAGTCCCCATTGAAATTGGAGTAACTTGGACACACGCAGGGAAAGCCAGCCCAAGAATGGGACTAATATCGAAGATGCTTAATTGAAAAATGCTTAAAATAGAACCAATACTAAAGATATTGAATTTCAAAGTGCATTGAGAGAATTAGGTAGGCCCTGGGTGCAGTCTATGAAGCCTGTCCAAGCTTCATCTGAACCAGATGCTAAAAGTTACTCATATTAGGTTGTGTTAGCTACTTTTCTGTTGCTGTAGTAGAACACCATGTCCAAGGCAGCTTATAAAAGGATTACAGTTCCAGAGGGTTAGATCTCACCATGGTGGGATTCACGGCAGCCAGGGGCAGGAATGGCAGCAGGAACAGGGTGCCCAGAGCTCACACCCTTCACTGCAAGCATGCAGCAGAGAGGGCAAACTGGAAATGGAGTGGAGCTTGTAATCTTAAAGCTCATCCCCAGAGACATAACTCAGCAGCAGGCCAGCAAACTTAGCCTTTATTTTACTTTATCGTGTGTGAGTGTATGCGTGTGTAAATATGTATGCGCATGTATGTGGAGAGCAGGTATCTACCCTTCATTGCTAGCTCTCCACCTGATTTTCTTTCTGATATAAGGCCTTTCACTGAGGTCTTAACTTACTGATTGGCCAGACTGTCTGGACAGCAAGTTCCAGGAGTCTGCTCATCTCTGCCTCCCCAGCATGAGGGCAAAAGGTGTATGCACCATGCCCAGTTTTTATGTGGGCACCGGAGACCCAAACTCATCATCGTGTTTATGTGGCAGGTGCTTTACTCACTGAGTCATCTCCGCAGCCCCAAGTTTACCTTTCTGATTAGGCTAGTTTGGATAACATGTTTTTCTCTTTAGCTATCAAGTAATTTTTAGTTAATACAATATTTTCAAACAGAATTAGATGAACTAAACTCATGTTGTGGTCCATAGTTGGACTAATGATTTTCCCCCAATTAATTCCTAGAGTCCTCTATTCTTGGTAAGAGTGATGCTACCATTGGACCATACCCAGGGGTTGACACCAAGCCAGAGTTCTCATCCCCGCCCCCCTTTTCTTCTCTTGAAGTCTTTACATAAGCCCAGCTCACTGGTAAAGCTGAAAAAATGAAGGGAAATCGTGATATTCTGAGGGAATTACACCTGTTCATTTGAGGGATCAATTCGAGTTCACTTTCAGGAGTGAATGAAATTGTCGGACTCCGTGTCTAATTCAAACCTAATCATCTGGACTGATTCAAAGTTCATATGGGACAACTTCTTGGAGGGTTCCAGTTTTATTTCTGTTGTAGAGAACCGTGCATCATGGAATCAGGTAGAGCCTGTTTTATTAGACCTTATTAGATATTTTGTACTAAAAAAGTTAGCATCTGTACTGGGCAGAGGGGGGCTGGCTAATATTTTTCTTTTTTGTTAATGTGTATATCTGCATATATGTATGTGTCCCAGGCTGTGGGCACCCATGGAAGTCAGACCCTTGGAACTGGAGTTATGGGTGGTTGCAAACCTCCATGCGGGGGCTGCAAATCCAACTGGGGTTCTCTACAAGAGCAACGAGTGCTCTTAATCACCAAACCATTTTTTTTTTACATTCTCTCTTCTTCAATATTTTGAGGCAATGTCTCAAGAAATATATAGCTCAAGCTGACTATAGCCTAGCTGTTTATGTTATAGTCTCCTCAGTGTAAAAACTACAGGCATATGCCACCAACCCTGAGTTTTTGCCTCCTTTAAGCCAAATTTTTCAAAGATAAAACACTTACAGCTTCTATTTGAAAACTTGATGGGCATAGCGGCACACACCTTTAACCTTAAGCATTAAGCATTTGGGAGGCAGAAGTAGGCTGATTTCTATAAGTCTGAGGCCAGCCTGATCTACATAGTGAGTACCAGGACAGCCAAGATTGCATAGTGAGACCCTGTCTTGGAAAAAAAGAGAGAAAGAAATTTATTTCAAACTAGAATGTTATTCTGTCCAATGTCTTGAGGCATTAGGATATAAATGACCAGTTTTAGGACAAAATTATTCTCTAGAAAATGGTCTTTAAAATGTAGGCTCAGAACATTAATTGGATCATTTCAAACCTAACTAATCAAATGGATTACAGGCTCTGATATGAAATATCCTTTGTTTCCTTGTTTCCATTCAAAAAATTCAACACATAAAATGCTTAATTTGTTCTAGGTTATGTTTTGAGAGTGGGTGGTATGCAAACCAAAGGTGAAGTGACAGATGCCGCCGATATTTCACAAGACACCTCTTCCTCAGGGATGTGCACCTGAGAAATGGATGAGCCTGGAACAGGTATCTTATTCGGGCAGACACCAGAGCAGGACACAGCTGCCAAAGTGGACGGGCCTTAAGAGCAGCTCTCATGAACGTATACGCATCGGTGTGGTCTTCTGTAAAGAAATTCACCTAACTCAGTTTAGTTCTCCCTAAATTCAAGACAGTCTATGGTCACCCAGATGGACTGCATATTTTTCTGGGCTCTTCTGGGTTTGTCATGTTTCTCCTGACTGGCGCTCAAAGTTAAAGGCTGAAATGCATTTACTTAGGTCTGCAAAACACCATAACTGTAATTAATTTTATAGCATTAAATTCATTGGCCATGTGCTTTGAAAGGAATAAGCATGTGTTCTGCAAACGGGCTTGGCTACACAGAATTTCAATGCTTCAAATGATGTAATTTTCTATAATATTTAGCCTGCCATTTTTGGTTCAGTGTTCAGATAATAGGAGACTTCGAAGAAAAAGCTGAAGCGAGACTGATCTGCCTGGTAGTACTTCTGTTCTTTTGTTCTTTTAGAATCTAAAATTAGCCAACATCTGCAGTGTCAACAAGGACTCCATATGGCATTCCAGTCCGTGCTTCTCCTAGAGAATGCATCGAGGCCATGCAATCCGAGAGGAATGCTGAGGTGATGCTGGATGGACTATTGTGTGCTGTGTAGTGCTTCAGAGTTGAGAAATGAGTTAACACATAGGACCGTAGCTAAACCTCACCACAGTGGTAAGAGGCGAGAGACCAGATATTCATGATAGTTGGTTTATGCCCACTGACCAAATAGGATTTCAGAAATACGCAGTGCCAATGAGGCATGGTAGTGTCACCAACCTGGAAAGAAGCAGTGTCAGAACATAGGCAAGGCCACCTGATTCCTAAGACGTGCCCTCTCTACTGTTTTACCAGGGTCACATTATTGGCAGTCCATGTCAAGATAGAACATTTTCATATGAATAGACTCCGCAAGTAACGGCCAGGAAAAAAACTGAGAAGGAAAACTCAGTACCAGAAACTAAATAACTAAGAAGCATGTCTGCGTTTTAAAATTAGACCTCATCTGATCCATTAAAATTAGTCAATTTCTATAGAAGTTCGTCTAGTTACTCCTCTGATTTTCTCATCTACCATCGAAACAAAAGTTTTCACCCAAACACTTACTGTCTGTGTGGAACTGTCCCTCTCACATCTGCAGTGGTACTAGCTAGACAATCCAGGAACCACTGTAATGAGGTCTTTCCTTTCCGTAATAAGTACGACTCATGTCTACCTGAGGTTTGTAACACTTTGTTTCCATTCAAACATCTGTAAATTTTTGTATCATAGCAATCTTTCAGGTCGCCTGTGAAGTTAAAGGATGTATTAGAAATACAGCTTGAGGTTGGAACATAGGCAAAGAGTTAGAAGGCCCCTTGTGGCCAGGTGGTTGTAGCACACGCCTTTAATACTAGCAGAAAGAGGCAGAGGCAGGCGGATTTCTGTGAGTTTGATGCCAGCCCTGTCTACGGAGCAAGATCCAGGACAGCCAGGGCTACACAGAGAAACCCTGTCTCAACAAACAAACAAGCAAACAAACAAACAAACCAGACCCTTGGATTTACTGTCTTTCTTTATAGAATGTCTCACCTATGTTGTATAACTGCTTCTACATTAAGAAGCAGCAAGATTCAATCACTTCCACTTCTTGGAATTTAAGGTTTGAAAATGTCTGAATATCGGCCTTCTAGAAGTGGGACACTGTGTTTGCAGCATCTGAAAGGTGCTGACATTCTTCAACACTGACAGGCAGATATACTTCCAACAGGTGGAAACACGGGACAACATTGGCAAAGGATCCACCAGCAAGAATTTTAATAAGGGTTTGGCCCAGCCACTGCCGGGTCTGTGGCTACTTCACAATGTGCATCTTTAGGAAACATCGTCCACCAAGTGGAAAGTTGGCAAGAAGCAGCATTCGATATTATTGACAGCATAGCCACTCCAGCTTCCTTAAAGCCTTAAGAGAACCCTTTCCATTAGTTGTTTGGATGTATTCAAGGAGCCACACAGAAAAGCAGTGTTTAATTCTGATGGTGTCCAAACATTCTTGAAACTCTAATAGGCTACCCAGTCTCTGTCAGAGATTTGTGGAAAAAAACTAAACGTCCCTGAAAATGTTGCTTAACCTGAACAGAAAGTTCTCTCCTCAAGTGGCTGTGGGATTATAAAAAGGGACCGTGAGAGACAAAGGAGTGGCTTGTGCCAGCAACCATTAGTGATGGACTGTTGTACGGAGACCAGGACACTGCAAGGACCCACCCTATGACAGTCTTCACTTCTTCAGCCTGATTGCTCTTGGTGTTTTGTGTTTCCTTTTTGTTTTTGGTTCCCTTTCCCTGCCATTGCAACAAGAAAAACATGTGTCCACAGGCTCAAGTGTGTTGGATGTAGGCTCATTCACACATCGAATCATGCAGATTCAGGAACTGGCAATCGTTAGCTAGCAGTGATCTCAGCACTAATCAATCAGAGTTGGAACGATAGGAATTCGTTCCCACTCATGACCTGGGGTCTCTGTGTGTAATGTGGTCTCTTGGCTAGTCTGCTGCTGATAATAGGATAGATGAGAGAGGATTGGAAGAACTCCCACAGCTCCCACAATATTCCACCTCGTCTCTGCCTTAATTTGTGTGTGTGGAGGGGGCTACTACGCCAAGTCAGGTTAGCCAACACTTGTATTGATGTTTGTGTCTGTCTGAATAGTAAATCACGATGGTACTTCCTGTTTTCTCCAAGCTCAGTATTAGACAAATGAGAAAAGATGCATACTGGGCCATGCCTAGAACACGCAGAATAACTGGAAAACGAGGGCATTCCGGCACTGGCCAATGACACCTTTCATTTGCACATTGATGCAGTAACAATTCTCAGTACTTCTCTAACTTCCTCTCCTTGTTTAGATGCAGCTGAACAGTTACTCTTGGAGACTCTGGGAGAAAGACATGGCCTGGACAGCTAGGTGATGCAGAGAAAGACCGCAGATTCCCCCCCCCACACCAGTAGTTCACTAACCTGCCTTTCCCCTTGTGGCTGCTCCGTATGTATCATTGCAACAGGAAGAATTGGGTCCCCTAACGGTCATCCTTGGTGTGTTTGTGGAGGGTGATTGTGTCTCTGAGATTTTGCCTTGCACCTACAGGTGACCTTTTAGGTCCTGGGCACTCTCAAGGGTCTCCTTCTCCTGTGTGAGAACATGGAGCCAGGAGGACAAAACCCAGTGTAATTTATCCCTGAGTCCTTGTAAGGTCTGCTGTCCAATGCCACAGAAGGAAGTCATTTTGACAACTGCAGAAGAGTCAGCCTTGAGTAGACCCACAGTGTTTAGTGATATCAGTGATACTTTCTGGCTGTCCAGATGATTCAGTAGGTTGAGGCACTTGCTGCCAAGCCTGGCAGTGGGAGTTAGATCCACAGGAGCTATGGTAGGAGAGAACTGACTCCTGAAAGTTGTCTTTTAATCTCCACATGTATGCTAGGGTGCACACACGTGCTCAGGTGCACACACGCGCACACACACACACTAAATAAATAAAAATGTAGTATCTTTTTTTCTTTTTGAGGCAAGATCTCACTATGAAGCTCTGGCTGGCCGGGAGTTCCTAATGTAGACTAGGCTGGACTTGGACTCATAGAGATCTGCCTGCCTCTGTTTCCCTAGTGCTGGCATTAAAGGTGTACTTTCCCATTCCTGGCTAAAGAAAATACATTTAAAAAAACTTTCAGATGTTTCCAAGACTCTATTTGGAGTCTCTGTGGGTCGTGGGACTCAGTTAAGAAGTCAGATTGAAATTGGAGCAGAGGTTAGGAGCGGAACCTAACATTAGGATATAACAGGGACAGCCAGCTCCGGAGCAGCCAGCTGGAGCCTTCAGCTTTTTTGTCCCTGTCTCAGTGACCTCAGCTCTAAAAGGAGAATGGTAATACAAGGAGTTCCATTTCAGAGATGACTCTGAAGGAAATCTTTGGAGATGTGTGCCTATGTTTTCTCTTTCCTCCTTCCCTTTTCCATTCTAGATGGCTTTGTGTGTCATTGCCCCAGGAGAGCCCTGTGGCTAGAGTTCCAGGATTTAGTTCTGAATAAGTCTAGCAGGGAGATTTGTGTTATTTACCCAAACTAAAAAAAAAAAAAATCTATCATTTCAAATGCAACACGGACAACATCTTACCTCTTGGCAGTACCGTGTGTGTGTCTGTGTGTGTGTGTGTGTGTGTGTGTATGTATATATGGATGTGTATGTGTGTGTATATATGTGTATATGTATGTATGTGTATATATGTCTGTATGTGTATATGCCTCAGAGATTCTGGGTCTTTGCCAGAACCCCTCTTCTCTAGAGATCAGCAGAGGGGTGTACCCAAAGGGACTGCATAGGCTGGAACTTGCCCTTGTGATGGGAAGACCCACCAAATGGTCCCTGTGCTTCTTAAGACACCTAATCCGAAGGCTGCTGATATAGCCCAGGGGCAGAACACTTTCCTAATGTGCACAAAGTCATGAGTTCAAACTCTGCCACTCCCAGTCACACACGCTGGACACCTAGTCCTTCGTAGAGCTCTCTCAGATGTCAAAGAAGCAATTTAAGGTCACGCCACACTATAAGAGGCCCAGGTCTTAAGTGCCCTTGTGCTCTGGAGCCATGTGTTGTTAAAGGTTGCTGATAAGTAAAATGAAATATGCACGTTGAAATCTGTGCGACTATTTTATTGCTACGGCTATTGAAGGGGAGGGGGTTTGTAGCATCAAGACTGTGCTGCAGCTGAGAAGGGGCAAATGCTTTGTGAAATTCAAAGTCTAGCACAAGGATGGCCATCTTCTTTATCTCAGAAAGTGTTCATTTGACATCAATCCTTTTTCAGCTTTTTTGTAGAAGACATAAATAATTACCATGTTCTTCTGAAGTAATTTTCCTGCTGTAGCTTGCTTTCTAAATATTTCAGGAGGAAGTGTAATGTGTTGTTTGTTGTCTTGTGTGGTTTAGAAAGCCTGCACTCTTGATTCAGTTAAAATAATCCTCAGAGCATTTTGTATTTCGTGCCAAACACAGAAATGCCACACCTGGATAACAAAGTAAGTCGGTGCACGCAATCCTTGTCATCTTTCCCACTGCATCATACTGGGGTGGTTTTTTGGAGGGTCACTAATTCAAGGTCTCCAAAATATGGATTAGTTTTCCATTTAATCTGAAATGTCTACAAAAATAAATGCAAAATTATTTTCCAAATAGAAACTACTAGCTGGGTGGTGGTGGCACTTGGGAGGCAAAGGCAGATGGATCTCTGTGAGTTTGAGGCCAGCCTGGTGTAGAGAGCTACCTTTAGGACAGTCAAGGCTACACGAAGAAACAGAAACCCTGTCTTGAAAAACCAAACAAACAAAACAAAAACAAATAGAAACTACTAAAAATAGTTATACAATTTATATCTTAGAACAGAATTTGCTCATTTTTCTCCATTCAATAAGAAATAAAAAGGATGCCAGGCAAAGCTTTCAGAGCAATAGTTTGAATATAAAATACGTATTTCTAGTCAGAGACATACATGCTTACTCACATGCAGAAAGGTTGGGGGAGTTGAAGATGGAAACAATATGAGGTTCCTCTTACTCAGCAGCTTATCCTGCAACCAAAGCTGAAGAATGAAGAAAAATTCTATGGAAAGGTAAAGGAATGCAGACAATAGAGAAAAGCAAATGGCTATAGAAAATAATTATTTATGTAAAATAACACCAATGTCTAGAAAGATACTTAATGAAATTGCTTTCAAATTAAAGTTGTTTTTTAAATCAAAAGAGCCTGGAAAAACTCATTGCCAGAAAAAAAGTAACAAGATTTAAAAAAAAAAAAAACCATTTTCACTAAGCTTTGTGAAGCAAAGTTAGATCACTGGAAAAATGAAACAAAGCCAAGGGACACAATGCATTCCAACATGGCTTTGCCACCTTTGCCCATGTGAGTCATAATGCTCCCAAAGGCATTACCTTGCCTATGTAATCTACTTCCAAAGAGAAACGAGTGCCTACTCAACCATATTGGTTGCCTGTTGCCAGGTAACAAGCATCTCCAAACTGGAATCTTAAAACAGCATTCATCATCATTCCTTTCTCCAGGTGCAGCTTGACCAGCTTCTCTGCTTCACACTGAGGCTCTCTCAAGACTGCAGTTCTGGTATATGCTGGAATCTGTGGCTATCAAGAGGCTCAATTGGCTCAGGATCTGTGTTCCAGGGCACTTCTGCTTCAATCCTACACAGGCCATTGGACCCAGGACCAACTGCCGATCAGAGGTTGCCTCAGTCCCATGTGTCATGAAGGCCTCTCTCCAGCTTCTATGATGTTGCAGCTGGCTTCTCTCCAAGCAAATGTGGGAGAGAAAGCCAAGATAGTGTGAAATGAAGATGGAAAGTCACATTGGCATGTAACTTAATGGAGAAATGGACACCCCGTCACTTTTTCAGTGTTTATCTGATAGAATCAATCCACTAGGAGCAGCTCACACTCCAAAGGAGAGAGTTTTCCATGGGTGTGGACACCAGGAAGTAGAATCGTTGGGAACCTTCTGCAGGGCTCCTACTACATCAACCTTCTTTTCATAACCTAGTCATAATAATCTGTTACTTTGAGATTTAAAAAAATCTTTGGAGAATAATTCTCCAAAAATCTATGTGACTCATAATCTTTTATATACATCAGTAAATTCTTTTTTTTTTTTACTTTATATGATTCATATGCCACTGAGATGACCAAATCATCTCACCTGCAGCAAACTATTTAAATCAGTGAAGAAACTACTCAGTTATGTGGTCAACAGGTGGGTCAGCTCTCTGAGGACAGGGCCTTATTTGTCATGTTTTCTGTTATGTTCCCAGTGCCGACCTCAGAGTTTGATACAACTATACATCAACAGAGAGCTAATAAATGAATGGCTTCAATTATTTTTATTATAGACCTATGTCATATGTTGTGTACTTGACTAAACTCCTTTACAAAGTGAGCAGCAGAAATATTTGCCTTTGTATCAAGAGCAGAAGGAAGACATTGTTAGAACTTGGGGTTTTCAAATGCAGCCCCAGCCTTGAAGTTACCAGCTTGATACTGACTCGAAGTATTTAGTAGAAGGAGTGCTGACTCCATGTGCAAAGTAAAGCTTTTACAGAGTGAGAGCTTTTACACTGCTCTCACTTCTAACAATAGACTCCATTGTCTATTGTTATGACTAGATTCCATGTGATGACTACACTCCATGTGATGACTACACTCCATGTCATGACTACACTCCATGTCATGACTAGACTCCATGCGATCACTACACTCCATGTCATGACTACACTCCATGTCATGACTACACTCCATGTCATGACTACACTCCATGTCATGACTACACTCCATGTCATGAATAGACTCCATGTCATGACTACACTCCATATCATGGCTACACTCCATGCGATGATTAGACTCCATGTCATGACTACACTCCATGTCATGACTACACTCCATGTCATGACTACACTCCATGTCATGGCTACACTCCATGTCATGACTACACTCCATGTCATGACTACACTCGATGCGATGACTAGACTCCATGTCATGACTAGACTCCATGTCATGACTAGACTCCATGCGATGACTAGACTCCATGTCATGACTAGACTCCATGTCATGACTAGACTCCATGTCATGGCTACACTCCATGTCATGGCTACACTCCATGTCATGGCTACACTCCATGTCATGACTACACTCCATGTCATGGCTACACTCCATGTCATGGCTACACTCCATGTCATGACTAGACTCCATGTCATGACTACACTCCATGTCATGACTACACTCCATGTCATGACTACACTCCATGTCATGGCTACACTCCATGTCATGACTACACTCCATGTCATGACTACACTCCATGTCATGACTAGACTCCATGCGATGACTAGACTCCATGTCATGACTAGACTCCATGTCATGACTACACTCCATGTCATGACTAGACTCCATGCGATGACTAGACTCCATGTCATGACTACACTCCATGTCATGACTACACTCCATGTCATGACTAGACTCCATGCGATGACTACACTCCATGTCATGACTAGACTCCATGCGATGACTAGACTCCATGTCATGACTAGACTCCATGTCATGGCTAGACTTGGTTGCCAATTTGAGTATATCTGGAATTAACTAAATCCCAAGCTGCTGGGTATCTCTGTGAAGGATTTTTCTTAATTAAATTATTTGAAGTGGGAAGATTCACCTCTAATAATCTGAAGCTTTGAGCTGGGAAATCCACCTTTAATCTGGGCCACACCTGCTGCTGGCAGCCTGTATAAAGGACATGGAAGAAAAATGTTGCCACTCTGTGCCTGTTGTTCTTCCATTCCTTCACTGGCATTAGAGTCTACTTGTTCAGGATTCCCATGTATACTGAAGACCAGCTAAGCCATCCAGCTTTGTCTGTTCTTCTAATACACTGGCCAATACACTCCATTTTCTCATAAATGCAGACTGATGGTTTCTTCTGTAATAAATTTCACCTCCTGTGTCCTATCCCCCATTCACTGAGATGCTGGCAAATGACCACAAATTTGAAAACAAAACAAAACAACAACAACAACAAATCCAGAAAAACAACAATGACAACAAAGCAGTTGACTTTTAAAAACATACAAATAAAACTCAAGTATTTTTAAAATGTATTTTTAAAAATATAAAAGCATAGACAATCCTCACCATTTGAGTTCATCCCCTGTCCCACTTTCAAAGGTAGAGTTTAGCAGTTTCTTAGGTAGCCTTCCAAATATTTTCACATGTAAATGTTGTCTTTTTATTTTCACATTTGGTATATAATAATGTTATACACTTTGCTCCTTTGATCTTAAATAATACATTGGGAGGGCTGGGAAAGCAACCTGGTGGTAGAATGCTTACCTAGAATACTCCAAGCCCTAGCAGGGTGGTGGTGGTGGTGGTGGTGGTGGCACAAACCTTTAATTCCAGCACTCGGGAGGCAGAGGCAAGCGGATCTCTGTGAGTTCAAGGCCAGCTTGGTCTACAAAAGCTATGTCCAGGAACAGGCTCCAAAGCTACAGAGAAACCATGTCTCAAACAAACAAACAAACAAAAAAAGAATACTCCAAGCCCAGGCTTCAGTCTCCATTACCACACACATAAATGGTATGTTTACATAGCCATATAGATCTGCTTCAATTTCCATGCTGCCAAAATATCCCACTGTATGGATGCACCATGAATTATACAGAATCCTTATCTAATAGGCATTTGCTTCTACTTCCTCTCAATTTCTTAGCCCTTATTATGGACACACTCACCTTTGTGCATTTGAATAGGCTTGCCTTATTTTTTTAATATTTTATTATTTTATGTGTATGGATGCAATGGTGGGCGCAGTGCATGTGTGCCTGGTGCCCATGCCAGATGAGGACACAAGATGTCCTAGAACTGGAGCTGCAGATGGTGGTGAGCCTTTATGCATATACTGGGAATCAAACCCTGGTCCTTTAGAAGAGCAGCCAGCACTCTTCACTGCAGATCCATCTCTCCATCCCTGGGTTTATTTTATAGATAGATCCTTTGCCACAGCAAGTTAGGTTGAAGAATGAGTATATTTTAAAACCTCTTTGTAAATGAAACAGAATATAAATGTGTAAAAACAAAGAGAACTCAGAGTTTAGTGGGTTGTTCTGAACCATCCCCTGCTCAGGAAATAGAACTGCTGTCGACTGCATCCAGAGCTTTCTTCATGTCCTGTGATGATCATAGCCGTCTCCCTCGGCCCCGAAATCACTATTTACTGGCTTTGGGAATCACTTCCTTCACTTTGTGGCTTTTCTGTCAACTAACTAACATTTCGAAAAAGGTTAGCTTCGCTTTGCCAGTTTTTAAAAACTTTGATGTCTTTTGACTCTTTTGGTGCCCACAGTTTCCCCTGCAAATTTCCCAGACAATTGATCTGCTGAAGCCCTTGAAGCCGGAGTTTGAGCTACAGCTCCCTGCAGTCTCTATTAGCCTGTTCACTTCTCCATGGTGTGGCTTAACATGCTTCTCTGTCCTCTGTATTTCCTGCAAATTTGCAGCGGGGTGGAAAGCTTTGTGAGACTCATTGTGATCCCATGGCATTGCTATGATGGTGAACCACCAAGAAGCACATGGCAGCTGGTTGTCTCTTTGTGACTTAAGGAGATGTCTATGCTAACTGCCTAGGTCTATTAATTGTGTGGGGTATAGACTATTCTAGTCTGCTACTTGTTAATTTACTTGCTAAAAGAATTGTGTAAGACGATGCATCTCTTCCTCTGTTTGTTCAGTGGTGCAGTTCTCCCAGGAAAGGCAAAGTAACTGCCTGCTTCCTTCCTCGTATTTATAAGTTAGCAGTTATTGAACTCTTCTTTCGCCCCTCAAAGCTAACGCGGCTTGTTCATTTTGAACTTTACATATATGCATGTGCTCACACATGTGTTTGACATATCTTATGGGGTTCAAACCACTTGGAGTTTTGTGTGTCTCGTGGTTGGCTTCTGATAGCCTCTTCCATTGGCACTTGACTCCTTTTGAGATGTTCCAGCATTCTTGAGAGAGTCCTCACTATGTGGTAGACCCGGTTTCAGGGTCACCTTCAACGTCTCACACCACAGATCTGAGCCTGCCATTCTCCCGACACTCCCTGGTTTCTTATGTGGGAAAGAGTCTTTCAAAACCTAAATTCAGATACAAAGTATGTGAATACCTATTTTTAAAGATCAAATAACTCATTCAGGAGTGGTGGTATATACCTTTAATTTCAGCACTTGGGAGGCAGAAACAGGTGGAGCTCTGAGTTTGAGGCCAGCCTGGTCTACAAAGTGAGTTCCAGGACAGTCAGGGCTACACAGAGAAACCCTGTCTTGAAAAACCAAAAATAAATAAATAAAATCATTTGATAGTTTATACAGGTATTCCAATTCAAATTAAGAACTGCTAGGTTGTCACAAGGAGCGTTTCTTTGTCCAGGTTTCAGAGTTGTAACGAAGGTTGTTCAAGACAAGTGTCTCATATACTTGTAATTTTGTTGTTGTTGTTATGTCTCTTGCTGACCAAACCTTCTTTACAGCTCTGAAACCTGGACAAGGAAACGCCCCTCAGAACAGCAGCTGAATGTGTTCGAGATGGCGTGTCTCAGGAGGATTCTAGGTGTCACACGAAGAGATAGGCTGCACAGCGATGACATTAAGAAACATCTCCATCTACAGAAGGAAGTAAACTACAGGATACAACAATGGCACTTGAGAAACTTCGGCCATGTTATGAGAATGAATGACAGCAGATACCTGAAGACAGCACTGCTTGGAGGAGTGCACGGGATAAGACAGAGAGGAAGGCCCAGAAAACGCTGGATAGACAGCATAGAGGAAGACTGTGGAACCTTGGGTATGACAATAACACAAGCATCTGGGAGTGCCCAGGATAGGAACAACTGGAGAACCACCATAAACAGGCTGCCCATGCTTGCTAAAGCAATGCTGGGATATGAATGAATGAATGAATGAATGAAGTTTTCACAAATGGCTCAGAATAACAACACTACCATTCCTGCAATCAAATGGATGGGTAGATGGCACACTTTTTCACTTGCTGTCTGTATTTGCCTTTATTTTTTGAAAAGTAATTTTTACTATATCCACATTGTCTGAGTATATGGCCAGTGTATACAAAGCATGCTCCTTATCATCCCTCACTTAATCTTAATTCCACAAGTGGCTACGTATTGAATGTTCCCTGTTAGCCTTAGAGCTGATATTTCTGGTTATTTTGGCTTTGCTTCTGACATGTCCACAGGGAGACTCAGAGGAACTCAACTCCCCGAATCTTCCATGTTGATAAGAGTCATTGTCCTTTGTGCCTGGCAGGGTTTCTTGCATATAATACTCTCAGCTTGTATCTTCTTAAGACCTGAAAATCATTGCTCCACTTCTCTCTAACATTCTGAAACACCCGGAGCAAAGCTAATTTTCTTTCTCTGTCCCTGGGATTCAGTCTTCACAAGCTCACCCGAAAGTTCCCAGCCATATGAGCATGTCTTAATTCATCATTCTTAAGTCAATATCCTAGATACATGTTCTGTGTTCTTCCTAAAGACAGGTGTCCCATTGCTTAGTTTATTTGGATGCCAATGACTGAACTTGGGCCTTGTACATGCTCAATAAGCACGTGTCCTTCCACTGAGATACATCACCAGCCCCCAAATATATATGTTTTCATTTTAAGATTTTATGTGTGTAGGTGTTTTGCCTGCACATTCTGTGCACCGTGTGCATGCCTGGTGCCTTTGGAGGCCAGAAGAGAGAGCCAGATACCACGGGACTGGAGCTATAGACCACTGTGTGCTGCCACGTTGGTACTGGGAATTAAACCAATGTCCTCTGAAAGAACACCAGTAATGTTAACCACTGAGCAATCTCTCCACTCCATCCCCTCCATTTTTTGATTCAGTAAAGATTGTTAGATATTTTTAAAGAAATAGTCCGAAGCCAGGCATAAAGGTCCACACCTATAATCTCAGCACGTTGAGGCTGGAGCAGGAGTATTGCAACCTGGGTTACATAGTGGATTCCAGGCTGGAGTAAGAGCCTGGCTCAAGACAGGCAAACTTGGAGAATGAGAAAAGACAGACAGGAGAGAGGGAGAACAAGAGAGGAAAGAGGGGGAGAACAGGAGAGAAGAGAGGATATTTGTACTGCACTCTTTCTGTGGTTTTATTCTTTACAGACTCCCATAGTTGGATGATAGATCTTCTCCTCTCATCAATAGTTGCTACTTTCTTTTATACATTTTAAAATAGATTTTTAACATCCCTTTTGCTTATGTGTATGTGTGAGTGTCTGCATGGGGTTATGCCATATGCGTGCAGAGGCTGTGAGGGGTGAAATCCCCTGGAGCTGCCTGATGTGGGTGCTGGGAATGGAACTTGGGTCCTCTGGAAGAGCAGCCAGTGCTCTTAACCTTTAAGTTACCTCTTCAGTCCCCTTTTGAATCTCTATTTTAGTTTTTACAGTTCCCCTGATCTTTTACTGTGTGTGTACATAAGTGTACATAAGTGTACTGTATGTGGACATAAGTGTACTATATGTGGACATAAGTGTACTGTATGTGGACATAAGTGTACTGTATGCGGACATAAGTGTACTGTATGTGGACATAAATGTCAGTCATTGTGTTCACTTGCTCTTGTGTTCCTTTTTAGTTTTGTTTCTGAACTAAAATTTCCTTTAATTTTTGAGTCCTTTCCCATCCTTTGTAAATTTTAAAACTGTGTTTATATTCTCCTTTCTTGTGTGTGTAACTTTGCTAATGCTTTTCACTTCCGTTTTGTAATGGTAGGTCATGGTTTTGAACTTGTGTGAGGACGTAACCTTATTTAGCCCCCATTCTCCCTTTATGAATAAGCTTTTATGCAATTGACCCTGTTCCTTTTCTACTGTTTGTTTCTGTGTGAAACTTGTTGTCTTGAACCTTTAACAGAAGACATGCTTTAGCTGAACAGCATGCCTCTGATGGCAGAAAAGCTAACTTCACCGGGTCCCTGCCCAGTGGTTTGTGTGATGTTTGAAGGCCTGAGGTTTCCTGGCTCCATTCTTTGCTCTTGCTTCTCTTCCTTCATCTCAGCTGCCACAATCCAGTTCGGTTTTAGTTCTGCTTCCCTAGTGTGGAGCACTGGCCTCTTAGTTTCAAGAGTTCTTGGGTCTAGAGACTGCTCCATACCCCATCATTGCTGTGAACTCAAAGCCCTCACCCACTGGAAACACATCAAAATCCCCCCAGATGCAGCGGCTGTCAGCATGTTGGTCCCTGTGTTTCCCAGTCTTTGCCAGTTGGAGCCGTTCTTGTTCCTAGTTCCATTAGACCCATCCTTCCTCCACTTTGCTTCTTCCTGCCAGGTATGGATAGCATGCGGCCCCGTGACTCTTCCCTTCTACTAATGTTTTGAAGTTCATGCTAATGTTCATAAAGTATACATACATACATACATATATGATTTATTTTTGTGTATCTCTGTGCATGTACATATACGTGTGCATGGTTGCCTGAGGAGGAGCAGAAGGTATCAAATCTCCCTGAACTGGAGTCACAGATGACTGTGATTGCCCTTCTCCAATGTGGGTGCTGGGAACTGAACTCTGGTCCTCTGTAAGAGAAACAAGTACTCTCAACTGCTAAACCATCTCTCCAGCCCCATGAACTATATATTTTTATCAAAAATTTTATAAAAAATGTTGGTCTTTCTTCTCAAATTACTCTTTTTGTGAAGGGTGCTAGGCAAATTTCAAATAATACCTCCTCCTCTGCTATCTTTCCAGAACCCTCTTCAACTTTAGGATGCGGGTATATGTTGCTAAATTTCTTGATATGTGTCTCAGTTACTGATCTATCGCTGTGAAGAGACATCATGACCAAAACAACTTATAAAAGAGAGCATTTAATTGGAGCTTGCTTACAGTTCAGAGAGTTAGTCCATTATCATCATGTCAAGGAGCATGGCAGCAGGCAGCAGGCATAGTGCTGGAGAGGTAGAGACTGAGCCTGGCATGGATTTAGAAATCTTAGAGCCCACCCTGAGTGATACACCTCTTCTAACAAGGCCACACCTCCAAATCCTTCCTAAATAGTCCACCAACTGGAAACCAAACGTTCAACTATATGAGCCTATGGGGGCCATTCTTAGTTTCAACAATATGCTATATGTAGGCATTTTATTTATATTAATAGACTTTCTGTTTCCAAACAGCATAGGGAAATGCCTGAGCATTCTTGGAAGCTGTATAGCCTATAAATTCTCCTGAACCAAAGTCTGGGACTAAAGAGTTTGGTAAGGGAGGGTGGCGAGCTTTGGCAAACTCCCTCCAGGCTGTCCTGAGACAAAGCACCTGGAGGACAGGGGAGCTTGCCGACTTTTGGAGACCCAGGCAGGAGACAGATTCATAGGAATCCTTCCGGGAGCCACATTTGAAGCAGAAAGTGCAGATAGCTATAGGCCAAGTTTGAATCCAAACATGTTGGAGAAGTTTATTTGGGCATTTCTCAAACCACAGGTCACATGTCTGTGTTACTTCAGATTCCTTAAGAAATCAAATCCTCTGAGAGGACAGTTGTTTGTATTTATTCCTCTGTTTCAACAGGCGTCTCATTAACAGCAAGGAACTTTGGACATTTTTAGACTGTATACTCACATTATTCATATGCCATATGAATAAACCCAACGCCTCTGAAACTAGTCATTGACTCAGAATCCTGCTGTAGAAAAACAAAACAGTCTATTTTGGACTTTATCTTCCAAACTGGGGTGTGGATCAAGTCTAGTTGCTGGCTAATTACATATTTTAGAATATTAGATTCATCAGGCCTTGTATGTTTGTGTTAACATTTGCTCTTGTGAGTTTCATGTTTCCTCCCAACTCACTGACCGTGATGCATGGCCTGATCATGTTGGGGTGGGAATCCCACCTACTTCTGCAAACTGCCCTATTTGTGCTGTCCCTGTCATTAGGAGCCTTAAGACAAAAACTCAGAGAAAATTTTTTTCTAGGACTTCTAGGCTGCTTAATCTAGACTAGATTAAGATCATGTGGAACTGATCAGTTCAGTGTGAGATCGAAGGGTATGTTGAGCCCCCACTACCAATTTTCTTTTTTGTTTAAAGTTTTTCTTATGTAAAATGTTGTATTTTGCAAAGACCCATGAAAGAATAATAGAATAGCTATTTTTAGACATCAGTGACAACTAAATCTATACCACTGCTAAATTTATGTGAATTTTACAGAATACTAGCCCACAGGCCATCTAGATCATTAATAGTTTCCAAATACTATTTCTCCTATAAACTATACACTCTCCTGTACCTTCTAAGTTCATCATGTGGCTTCCATCCATTCATTAAAAGAATTCATAAAATTATTCAAGCTTCCACCTATCAGGCATCCACATAAAGTAAGACCTAGGAGACGGTGGGATATTTCTCGTGGAGTTATCAGAGTAAAGCTCACTGAGTGCTTACTATACACTTGCTATTCACAAGTACCATGGTAAACCATATACAGTTTCAGAGTAATTAACCCCTAGTAAATGCAGATCTCTCAACTGGCGTTTGTGAAGTATGAAATGCCAAAAGCTGTGTGTTTCAGTTCTTCACATGAAGACACTGTTAATTGCCAGAATATGTAGCTTGAGAGACCTATCTATTCCTCCATTGCATTAGTTACACTTTAGCTGAGGAGGAGGGGTGTTTTCTCTTTACTGTGTTTAAACATATCCAATATGGAGGAGAGAACTTTAACAGACTATAGTAAGAAATGGGACCTAGAAAAGTAGCTGGACCAGGTTAAGGAAATGGCGTCAGCGGGACAAAGAGAGAGTTTATTATTTACTTCTTTGCAGGAAAAAGAGATGACATGTTTTGGTTTGCTCATTTTTGTTTCAAGATGAGCAAGAGGTTCGTATTTGGAAAACCAGACTCAGGGAAGAGAAGGTAGCAGTAGACAAAGCTTCTTGGAGGACTGTGCCAGCTAGATGTTTGTTCAGTATTATATTTTGGTTTTGAATAATAAGTATCTGGGCCGGGCGGTGGTGGTGCACGCCTTTAATCCCAGCACTTGGGAGGCAGAGGCAAGCAGATCTCTGTGAGTTTGAGGCCAGTCTGGTCTACAAGAGCTAGTCACAGGACAGTAACTAAAGCTACAGAGAAATCTTATCTCAAAAAAACCCCAAAATATAAAAGAAATAATATCATGGTCTAGGAATATCTGAGTAAAAACACAGGTATGTGAGATACTGAAGTCTAGAGTTTTATGTCAGCATCAACATGAAGATACTTAGGGTCACAGTAGTCTACACTGCACATGCTCATTGGCTCCTTTTCTAGCAAGAAGGCACCACTGAAACCATACAGAATGTAGAAATGGTCGGAAAGCCTCAGCAATGACCTGGAAATGAGGTAGTTACTGGAGGGGAAAGCATTATATAAGGAAGACCTGTAGGGATAAGTCCCGCCCCTTAGGGGGCGTGTTCGCCTCGGGCTAATGTCTGCCTATAAATTTGGCCAGCGTGCCCCCAGCATAGCTTCTGCTTTCCTGGTCTCCGCGGGAACGGTGGTTCTGTAAGTCTATTTCTACATTAAAACTATATATAATTTTACAAACTGTCTGCATTCATTTACGCCGCTACATTTTGGCGTCCAACGTCGGGCTATTTTGCCCCCGACTCAAGCGGGTAGCCCGCTAGCTAACACAGCACCCTCCCGGGTGCTGTTTTTCAGTTTGTGACTCAGGCCCCAGTGCCAAGTCCGAGACATACTCAGCGACACAGGCCCATTCTGCCTGCCTTGGCTAAGTTTTGCAGCGGAACCCCACTGCCTGAATTAGCAGAAGCTCAGGTACCTGCGGTTTTGCAACAAAAGCTGCCACAGCATCAGATTTGGTCTGATATAAAGTGACTTGGCCAGGCAGTGGTGGCGCACGCTTTTGATACCAGCACTTGGGAGGAAAGGGCAGGCGGATCTCTGTGAGTTTGAGGCCGGCCAGGCAGTGGTAGCGCACGCCTTTAATCCCAGCACTTGGGAAGCAGAGGCAGGCAGATCTCTGTGAGTTTGAGGCCTGCCAGGCCGTGGTAGTGCACGCCTTTAATCCCGGCACTTGGGAGGCAGAGACAGGCGGATCTCTGTGAGTTCGAGGCCAGCCTGGTCTACAAGAGCTAGTTCTAGGACAGGCTCCAAAAACACAGAAACCACCACTGGCAGGAACCGATCATTGCAGGTAAAAAAATTTTTCTTTTATAAATAAAATGTCTGAACACATTACTGTTCAAGAATTTAACAATTTTTTTAGTTGTACCATGTGGGAGATTTTACAAGAGGTGTCTATCGCACCACATCTATGGATCCTTCTGGGATTCGTAGTTTACATTGGCACCAAATGGTTTGATAATAGAAATATGATAAAGTCTTCACGAGACGAATCCAGGATTCTTAAGGTAGAGATTGAACGCTTAAAAACAATTGAGAATGACAACAATCTTCTCAAGAATCAGGTTGAAGTTCTCCAGGCTGATAACAATCTTCTCAAGAATCAGGTTGAAGTTCTCCAGGCTGATAACAATCTTCTCAAGAATCAGGTTGAAGTTCTCCAGACTGATAACAATCTTTTCGAGAATCAGTTTGAAGTTCTCCAGGCTGATAACAATCTTCTCAAGAATCAGTTTGAAGTTCTTCAGGCTGATGTTAAGGAGAAATTCATTACTATGGAAGAGGGAACAGCTGATCTGGATCGTAAGGTTCAGTCCCTTTCTGTAGGAACTGAAACATTAGTGGCTGATATTAAGGAGAAATTCATTAGTATGGAAGAGGGAACAGCTGATCTGGACCATAAGATTCAGTCCCTTTCTGTAGGAAATGAAACATTAACTGAGAGAATCAAAACTGCTGAATGTGACAATCGGATTTTGTCTAAAGCTTATGACAGATTGACGGAAAGATTGTCAATACAAGAAGGCACGGTTTATGCCATAAAAATTATGTCCAAAGATGAGATGTTATCTCTAACAGACAAACTTCATACATTAGAATCCTCAATGAAGGCTTTGGAACATAATTCTGGACAGGAGATTCAGACATTGCAGAAGGCAATGGTGAATAGAATTGAAAAGATTGAGGAATTTCTAAATTCTGATGAAGAAGAGCAAAGGGTAGAAAGGCAAATTTTAACTACATCTGTGGGTAAGTCTCTCCGGGACAATTTCCACAAAGCTCTACCTACAGCTCTACCTGCCTTTCCAGTAATAACAACAGAGAAGGTGATTGGTTCCAAAAATCCTAGGGTCATCAAGGAGGACACATGGGAGCCTGTCCGTATGAATGATCTCAAGGAAATAAAACAGGCTGTCATGACGTTTGGGATGCAAGCCTCTTTTGTTAAAGAGATGCTAAGATCTTGGGCCACGACAAGCAGAGCAACCCCCTCGGACTGGCTCCAGCTGAGCTCTGCGGTACTCGAGAGTGGACCGCAATTGAAATGGAAATGCTTATTCAGGCAAGAGGCTAGACTCTTAGAACAGCAGGAAAAAGCCAAGGGAATTGACATTTCCCTAGATCAAATTCTAGGTGAAGGGCCCTTTTCCGATCCTCAGGAACAAGCTAATTTGGATGAAAACACACTCTCCATGTGTACTACAGCAGCCTTAAGGGCTTGGGACAGGGTACAAGACCCAGGACAGAGAATGGAATCATTTGTCAGAGTTAAACAGGGTCAGAGAGAACCCTTTAGTGACTTTTTACAAAGATTAACTAAGGCTGTACAAATAGGGATATCTGACCCAGAAGCAAGATGTATAATGATTGAGTCTTTGGCTTATGAAAATGCAAATGTGGAATGCAAAAGGATTTTGGGGCCTTTAAAGCTCAGATCAGCGCCTTTGGAAGAATGGGTCTTGCATACACTCAATGTTGATACATTTGATTATGGCACTGAAGCATGGGTAGAAGAAGCTATTTCCAATGGTAAAAGGAGACACCAGAATACCAAATGTTTTAATTGTGGCAAAATGGGTCATATGAAAAGGAATTGTAGACAACGGATTTTCAGAAATAATAATAATAATAATTATAATAATAATGCATCTTTCAGAAATAATAATAATAATAATGCATCTTCTAGAAATAACAGAAATAGGAGGACTCAGCCTTCAGGTTTATGTAGAAGATGTGGAAAGGGCAGACATTGGACGAATGAATGCAGGTCTACAAGAGATAGACAAGGCAACCTGATACAGTCGGGAAACGTGAGGGGGGGCCTCACAGGCCCCCATGGCAAACATGGTTCAGTCATATCCAGTTTCTGCAGAGAACGTGCCTCATCAGGACAATTAGGAAGCCCCATGCCTACTGTTACAAGCAATAATGATCAGAAAGATAAGTTACGTGTGTTTTGGCAAACTTCTATAAATGATCAAAGACCTAAACTGAGAGTGTGTGTAAATGGCATTTTTATTACTGGCCTGCTGGACACAGGTGCTGATGTAAGTATCATTACCCCAGAATCTTGGCATCCGTATTGGCCTCTTCAGAATGTAAATGTTCAGCTCCTGGGAATTGGAACCCTATCTCGAGTAAGGCAGAGCACGAGATGGGTTGAATGTATAGGGCCAGTGGGACAAATAGGAAAATTAAAGCCATATGTAGCCAATATCGCAATGAATTTATGGGGTCGTGACCTATTACAACAATGGAATACCGAAATTAACATTCCTGCTAAATCTAGAGCGTATATTTCTGAGAATAATATTAAAAGATATTACAAACGGAGAAAACCGGCCATTCGGGCTGTACAAGAACAAGCAATTGATGTCCCTTCAGAGATACCAACAGCCTTGCCTCTAAAATGGTTGACTGAGAAACCAATATGGACAAAGCAATGGCCTTTAGCTGAGGAAAAGTTACAGGCTTTAGAATAGCTGGTACAAGAACAATTAGATGCTGGGCATATAGAAGAATCTACCAGCCCTTGGAATTCTCCTGTATTTGTGGCTAAGAAAAAATCAGGTAAATGGAGAATGGTGACAGATCTCAGGGCCATCAACAAGGTTATTCAACCTATGGGCCCTCTGCAATCTGGAATTCCTTTGCCCTCTTTATTACCAAAAGGATGGCCTCTCATAGTTATTGATTTAAAGGATTGTTTTTTCACTATACCTTTGCAAAAAGAAGATAGAGAAAAATTTGCCTTCACAGTGCCTACTTATAACAATTCTCAACCTTCCAGGAGGTACCACTGGACCGTTCTCCCCCAGGGTATGTTAAATAGCCCCTCCCTGTGCCAATATTTTGTGAACCAACCATTGCAAATAATACACAAGAAATTTCCCAAATCAATAGTATACCATTACATGGACGACATCTTGTTATCCGATTCAAACATGGATACCTTGAACAGACTGTTTGAAGAAATAAAGATACTTTTACCTAAATGGGGATTGCAATTAGCTCCTGAAAAGATTCAGAAGGGAGATTCTGTTAATTATTTAGGTTATAAAATAGGTTTGCAAAGAATTAAGACACAAAAAGCACAAATTAGGAGAGATCGCCTACGGACTCTTAATGACTTTCAAAGACTGTTAGGAGATATTTCCAGTCTACGACCAGCTATTGGAATAACACCTGATTTAATAATTCATTTGAACAAAACCTTGGATGGTGATAAAGATTTAAACAGTCCCAGAGAATTAACAGCTGAAGCAGAAAAGGAACTGACAATGATTGAGGAAAAATTACAACAGGCACATGTGGACAGGGTGAATCCAGAGCTCGATTGTATTCTCGTCATACTACCATCAAAAATTTCTCCTACAGGAATTTTAATGCAGAGAGATGATATTATTTTGGAATGGATCTTTTTACCACATAAACCAAGTAAGAAACTGAAAACTTATGTGGAAAAAGTCTCTGAGTTAATTATAAAAGGCAAGCTGAGACTTCGTCAACTAGCAGGCATATAGACCCAGCAGAAATTATAGTGCCTTTCACTGCTGATGAACTAAAGAAATTATGGGAAGATAATGAACCATGGCAAAGAGCTTGTGCTAATTTTTTGGGAGACATTAATAACAACTATCCAAAAAGCAAGAGGCTTAACTTCATAAAGAGAACCTCTTGGATTCTTCCTCAAATCGTCCGTGATGCTCCAATAACTGGAGCCCGTACATTCTATACTGATGCCAATAAATCAGGGAAGGCAGGTTACAAATCAGAAGACTTGGGTAAGGTGGAACAAAGTCCGTATAATTCTGTCCAGAAGGCGGAATTATATGCCATTCTTATGGTGCTAAGGGATTTTAAAGAACCTATTAATATAGTTACAGATTCACAATACGCAGAAAGAGTTATTTTACATATTGAAACTGCTGAATTTATACCTGATGATACTGAACTAACCTCATTGTTTCTCCAGGTTCAAGATTTGATCAGGAACAGGCTTTGCCCTATGTACATAACACACATCCGATCCCATACGGGTCTGCCAGGTCCTCTAGCACAAGGTAACGCAGAAATTGATCAATTATTGATTGGCAGTGTGCTACAAGCCTCTGAATTTCATAAAAAACATCATGTTAATAGCAAAGGTTTGAAGAAAGAATTTTCAATTACATGGCAACAAGCTAAGGAGATTGTAAAGAAATGCCCTACTTGCTCTTTCTATAACCAAACACCACTGCCTGCAGGGGCTAATCCAAAGGGCACCCAAAGGAATGAAATCTGGCAGATGGATGTGTTCCACTTTGCAGAATTTGGCAAATTAAAATATGTTCATCACACCATTGACACTTATTCAGGCTTTCAGTGGGCAACTGCTTTATGTTCAGAAAAAGCTGATTCAATAATCACTCATTTATTAGAAGTCATGGCTATCATGGGTATACCTACACAAATAAAAACGGACAATGGTCCTGCTATGTTTCTAGGAAAATGAAACGGTTTTTTGATTATTACAATATCAAGCATGTTACAGGTATACCATACAATCCTACAGGTCAAGCAGTCATAGAAAGATCAAATCGAACTATAAAGGATATGTTGAACAAACAGAAAGGGGTGGAAAACACCCCCAGAAATAGGCTACATAATGCTTTGTTAACCTTGAATTTTCTCAACGCTAATGAGAAGGGAACAACGGCTGCAGAAAGACATTGGATAATGGAAAAGTCTACTGAACTAAATCAACCAGTTTATTTCAAGGATGTGCTGACCTCACAATGGAAGCCAGGATATGTGCTACGTTGGGGAAGGGGTTTTGCTCTTATCTCCACAGGTGAGGAAAAATTGTGGATACCATCAAAATTAATAAAGGTTCGGTTTGAAGAAGAGAAGCCACTTGGAAAAGATAAATAACAATTCTTGCGCAAGGATGGTGAGCAGACTGATGGTAAGAAATAAAGATTGGTTGGGGGCAGGGTTCTTTTCTTATCTCCACAGGAAAATACTCATCTTCAAAGAAATTTAGGGACCCTGAATATTTAATAACTGATGGATGGACACATTTTGTAAGTATTAATTTTTATATACATGTCTTATTAAACATTTCTTTATAAATATATAGAGCTGGTTTTGAAGTTGGACTCTGGCTCAGTCCCTCTCCAATTCCAAGCCTGTTAGTAAGAGAAAAACCCAGAGTTTCTCGAGTTTCTGTCTCATGTCAAGAGCCATGATATGGGACAGAAAGAAATATGAGTTTAGAAAACATCTTTGCTTTTCTTCATATCTATCATACTTTTCATTGAATATATCTATCATGCCTTTCATTGAATATATATGTATGTCTATATATGTCTATATGTTTAATGTTTAAGTTTTTCACAATGAACAATGAGTTTTTCCTGAAGTGACATTTGAAGTTTCTAGGAAGAAGATGGGGCCCCACAACAACAACTCTACCTGGTTGATATGACGTCATGATACTGATAGCGCTACTACAAGATCTGTTTTGGATACCAGCTGCACAAGATGATCCCAACTTGGTTAGCTGAAATGGTGCACATCTTGTACAACATTCTGGCCAGACCTCCACAAAATACTCAGAGACTATTTGCAATTTTAAAAGACATTGATCTTGAAATTTAACCATCATTTTACTTTCACAGGATCCCCCAGAAAGAACGTCGCCCCCATGACAGCTGGAAGTAATTCTAGAGGACGACGTCCCCTCTCCCAGTAAAGTTTACCCCTGGGTTTAGGGACATCATTTAGGGGTTGGGAGGTTGGGGGAGGAATTTTATAAGCTCAAGGATCATTTTGAAAAAAAAAAAGAGGGAATGATGGGATAATAGATTTATAATTGTGAGTTACTGCTTTTAGACAAATATATTGGTATCAATTCTTGTATATTGAAACAAAGTTAAATTATATGGACTATTGTATGCATGCATGTTTCTATGTCTGTTTAAAACATTTTTATGTATTGACATATATTGTATTGATATATATATTGTATATATTTACCATATTGCAATGTACATTTCTACCTCTGATTAAGATACTTATATAATGTTTGTGTATTGATGTATATTTGCCATATTGCAATGTATATTTGTACAGTGTTTATATTTGGAGGTCATTATCCTCATTTGTTACACAGTTGTTTATTGTCTTAGTCTTTAAGTTAGATAGATATTGAGAATTATATAGATAAATAGTCATCTAAGTTTGTCATTTATAATCAGACTAATCAGGTTCTTTAGATATATAGAGATTATACTCAGTATAGATAGATAATCTTCAACCCCTTCAAAGAGCTGTAGAAAATGGCCTTTAATCTAACTCAGAGTTTCATGATAGTGAGACACAATTGCTCCTGGCAACACTGCTCTATTCCCGAGAGAATGTTGAGCACCAAAGACACTCCACCTGGAGCCTTTCTATTTGGCAGAACTGGCCTTTGGGCAAAGAAATGCCCATGCCTCAACCATTGACACAGATACAGAGCGTGCATCAATGGATAAAACAGGACTGTCATATCCTGCCAAGACAGGGTAAGATAGTTTTGAAAAGTTCCTTGCCTTTAATAATGGTATGTCAGTTATGTTAGGCCTTAGCCAAAATTGGTTGACTCAACATTGCAAACGAGACTTTGGGTGATTGCCCAGGTAGTCAGTTGTCTCTGTCAATTGTTGCACATTTTGGATATATCTTGTTTGTTGAGTAGTGTTTATTCCCTTCTCAGATCTTTGACTGAGTTGAAGATTATATAATTGTAGTTACTCTTTACATTATTTGGACTCCTTGAGATAGAATGTTTAGCAAAGCTTTTGTTCTCAATATTGTTTGTTATATTTATTATTTGTTGTTATAGTATGTAGTTGTATTTGGTTTAGTTCTGTCTTATTTAGACAAAAAGGGGAGATGTAGGGATAAGTCCCGCCCCTTAGGGGGCTTGTTTGCCTCGGGCTAATGTCTGCCTATAAATTTGGCGAGCAAGCTCCAAGCGCTCGCTTCTGCTTTCCTGGTCTCCGCGGGAACGGTGGTTCTGTAAGTCTATTTCTACATTAAAACTATATATATTTTTACAATCTGTCTGCATTCGTTTACGCCGCTACAAAGACCAAACAAGAGCACAGTTGCATTCTTTGAAAATGTGCCGCTTCTGTACTGTGCCACCAGGAAGAGTTTACCAGATGATCCAAAGTGAAAACGGAAGGAAAGCGCCCTTGAACTGTGAAAGAAGTAAGTTTAGCACATATAAAGACCTTCTACTTTACACTTAAGTTATAAATACATTCTGCAGAGTTATAAATACACCATAGCAACAAACATCAAGGCAAACAAAATAAATGCTGTAGGGATAAAGTACTCACAATGAGTTGTTAGGGAGATTAGAACCAGTTAGCATGTGTCTATACTTTGTAAACCTGGTGTACTGATGATCACTTTGATCTTCCCATCAGACATTTCTTTCTTTGTCTATCAGCATAGTCTTCTAAATGACCAAACAATTTAAGATCTCATACAGTGACACCCAAGCAGAGTACTTGATGGGAGGGAGGCTTTGGGGCTTTGGGTTGTTGAATCCTTTTTTATACTTTAGAGAAATACCATCTTCCAAATGCTGATGCTGATCTTACCTCATAGTACTTAAATTCGGATGAGTAAGGTATTTGAGGAACGTAAACATTGTCATCAATAAATAAGCCCACGAGATGCATTGCTATTAGCAATGTGATGTTAATTTATGGGCTACGAGACTGGGTTGAAACTTCTAGGTTCCACTGTGGTTTGTGCTACTGTGCAGGGAGTGGCTCGTGTGTGTGTGTGTGTGGTGTGTGTGTGTGTGTGTGTGTGTGTGTGTGTGTGATAAAAGGCAAACAGACACAGGTAAACAAGGTTGGACCAAGACAGCTGTCTTCTTAGGCTGATGAGGCATTGCTTCAAACTCTTGAAACATGTATTTATTATTTACTTAAAGTTAGCTTGGGAAGTCCAGGAAATGAGGATGGGATAGGCGTCTTCTCTGTTGGTTAAACAAGTTGGATCTGTTTCTGCTCACCCAAAGAAGGTCTGCAGTTAACCACACATAGCCTTCTTTGAAAGCAGGTGATTGAAATTCCCTTGCTACCTGAGAAGCTCATTAAACTCTATGAGGTCTGAGAACCACCTGAGAGGCAGCGAGAGTGCTTACCTAGCTTTAGTCTACAGGTTGATTGTATAGCACACAGCCAGGGCCTGATATTTTTACAGAATGACAGCATATCACCCCGTTCATTTCACTCTTCAACTAAAAAGAACAGTGAGAAAATTTAGTCTGTAAATTTGAGATCTTTTTGACTTAAATTATTTGCAGTGCCCATGGATGGCCAGTCACTAAGTTGGTGCTCCGTGAGGGTACAGATGGTATTTCTATAACCACATCATCTAGCCCAGTGAGGGCAGGTAGTGTTTGAAAAAGGGGCCGCTAGAATCTGATTTAAAGACTATAATGCTGGTCCACTCTCTCATTGTGCTCTTAGTGTTATCCTTGAAGGTACTTTATGGCCATTACATGTAATCTCACATTCCTCAAACTGTCAGTCAGCTCAAGCTTACGAAAGGAGGAAGCGACACCGGGAGGAGCCACTCACATCATAGCAGCCAACGACACAGGAAGTTCAGTGGTTCAAGTCCAACAATTCAAACTACTCTCCCTAAGAGCACACTCTACATTGGATTAAGTTGTGCTATGTAAAATAGCGTGTGCTCAGCTGTGCTGGGTCTCGAGGGAGGCTAATCATAGTGGCGACCTAATTTTTGACAGTGTGGCTTGGGAGAAGTAATGTGGGAGACCAGTTCTGGAGCTGTAAATTCAAGTTTCAACATCATCTCCTTTTGAAAAAGCCATTTATCTTCCATGCGTTTCATTTACTGCTTCAAAATATGAAGTTCTTATCACATACAAGATTATAGGGAACTTTAAGATGTGTGAAACACTTATTTATGTCTTCTTCAGGCTCATAGTTTACTGGGGAAGATGAAATCAGTAATCTATCTGCAAGGCAGAACACAAAGAACCCACAGTTGCTCATATATATATATATATATATATATATATATATATATATACAGTATCCTGAGCAAGATAAATGACTTCCTGCTGCAATAATCAGGAAGGCACTCTAGAAGCCAGTTGAGCTGAGGATTAAAGGATGATTAAATTTCATTAAGCAGAAGACTGGGGGAGGGCGGTTCAAACAAGCGCTTGGGCAGCAGCGAAGGTGCAGAGCTGGAGACTACAGAGCTATTTTGGTATGCTTCGACAGATGGCTTGTGTGGGTGGCCCATGGGAGATAAGGCTCGTGGCCTGCTTCATCCGTGTCATGGAGTGGCCAATTTCTGCACTGGAGAAATAGAATAAGGAAGATGCCTCAAGAGAACCCTAGGATGGAAACTGGGAGCCCAGACCTCAGCTTCGTCACCACTTCTCTGGACTTTCTTGGTCATGTATATCACTAGGAAGTTATGTTGTCCTCAGATGTCTAGTGGGGAGAACTGACTGTTCCTACATGATCCTAAGAGTTAAAAGGACAGAGTGAACAGCAAGGAGGAAAGGCAAAGGAAAAATGGCTGTGTCTTCCCAGTCAGAAGCAGCTGGGAGTGGAGGAAGCTGAGTACTCTTGAGAGTACTAAGTACTTGGTGCGCAGTAATGTAATTCTTCTTCAGAACAGGGCAGAGAAGCTTGGGCAGAGTGCAAACTGGGATCGCCTGGGCTGACCATGCATCTGCCAGTCTCTCAGATGGAGGCATGCAAGCAGCGAGTGTAATATCAAATGGAAGGCTCACCGTGGCAAGGGAAACCAGGGCTAAAAGGCTCCTGGAAGTAGGAGATTGGGTCAGATCTGAACCCCAGGGACATCCTCAGAGAACAAAAGCCTTCTGATGTACCTGCAGTTCATCAGCCGGCCAGCCCCTCTGCTCCAGGGAGGGTACAGAACAGGAAGAAGCAGTTCTTTCCTGGCCAGTAACTTACCTGGAGCCAAGCTACTCTGGCATCCAGACTCCAGACAGGATGGGTGTGCCACCACCTCAGCTTCCTGGATGAATGAATCCTGCCCTTTTCAACCTATTTCCTCTGCTCTTAGATTCCAATGAGGATTCTACCAACAACAAGTCCTGTGTTTCCCAAACAAGAGTTGGTTTAACAATTCCTCCCTTGCCTACTTGGGTCAGGCTAGATGCCCGTTGAAACATCTCAAGTCCGGGTTCCAGAGGCTGTGGCTTCTTTTAGTGTCTGGGCTCTGTGGGCAGGATAAGGCTATCAGGTGGACAGATCTATCAATGTGGCACTGTCCATAAAATCACAAGGATGAGTATCAACCTTCTGGGGAGTTTTTCTTGACACTCCTCATCAAAATCACAACATCTGTCAGCTCAGTGATGAAATGAGCCTGTCACCTCTAGTATGGGCCAAACCCCTGTGACACAGAGCCTTCAGGATCCCACTTTCTGTCCTGAGTATGTGCCCAGGTGTTGGGAGCGGCAGACCCCTGGCCCCTTGACTTTCTTTGCCTGCTTCAGACCCTTTGCCTGCTGGAGTGAACTGAACAACTTGTTTTCCTGTGCCTGCAGCTGCTCTGAGCATCAGACCCTAATGGCAGGGGAGTGGGTTCTGCTGAGGCCTGCAGCTGAAAGATCCTGAGAGCTGAGGTGGCTAAGGCCCTATATATATTGCCCCTGAACACAATAGAATTGGCATTCTTGTATCAAGGATGACCCGTGTCCCCGTCCATCTGTGTGCCTGTGTTTTTAAGGCCCCAGCCTAGTTCCCGGTTCACATACCATCCCATAGTGCAGGCAATACACCCAGGCACCTTCTTTCTAAGCCAACATTTGACTTTCCATCTAAGGTAGAGCTCGTGGGAAGATGAGGGAAAATGAAGATCATGGCCATGGAATCTGGTTCTGGGCAGAGATGTACTTTCAAGATTGCAGATACCCACATCCACCGCTCACTAGGCAAAGTGATTTGGAGATGATCTCAGGGGTCTGGGGATCTTGAGCTTCTTCATTCTGCCCTGACCAGTGGCAGGGGAGAAAGGGAAGGTGGGGAGTGGTCAAAAGGAAGAATTAAAGCAAGAGAGCATTTGTCTGAGTCCCTTGGGGGAAAAAAAAACAGGTGACAAAAGGGACATCAGCCCAGGAAAATTATTTTCTGTATCAGTCTCCTGCTCTGTAAAACATTACGAAGATATTCTCCTTTAAACCTAGAGGGGGAAAATACCTGTCATGTCTTTGTGTGCTTGCCACAACATTATTTTAGTGGGAATGGTGGGTTCTGGTGATGTGTTCCTGCTACCACAAGTGAATACGTTTCAGAAAAGTACTGTCTGCGGTGTGTGAGGGTCTGCCATGCTGTCACAGTAAAGGAAGACAGCGGTTAGACCTTGTTTCTGGCAGCAAGTGGACAGGAGCAGAGTTCAGTGCTGAACTTGACTTTTCCCATCACAGCTGCTGTGATGGGACCGGGGTGTTTGGAAGCCTAGGAAAGCCTTTGCCAAAACAGAAAGGGCCTGAGCCTCGAGGTGATATGTTTGCATGCTGAAGCGTCCAGGAAGACCAGGATAATAATAGATCTCTTGAGTAATAAGAGTACCCATGATTTCTTGTGACTTCTGCACACACAGAGTAAGGAATTAGGAATGTGTGTCTATGCTGCCTAGAGATAGGTCATCACTACATGCTTGCATGTGTTTGTTTGTTTATGAGCTATTTTATATAGTGATACGTGTACAGTACACACCTATGCACTAAATATTATTTGTTCTCCACGTTGACTCAGGAAAGATTTTAGGAAGCATGTTTTTAAGACAGGATTTCACCATGCAGCCTAGGCCAGCCTCAAACTCATGGTTCTCCTCCTTCAGCTTCCTGTTCCTTGAGAGTGCTCGTGCACACGACCAAGCTCAGCTAGGAAGCATACTTTATTCTATGATTTGTAGTTCATAAGGCTTTGCGATACATAGTTGTCTGCCTTTATCTTTGGGGTATATGTTCCAAGGTCCCTAATGGATAGATATTTAAAACTGGGGAAGTACCGAACCCTATATATATATACACTGTAAGAGGGTAGTGGCTAGTCACGTGACCAAAACAGCTAGCTGCTAAGTGACTAGTGGCCAGGGAACATATGAAACATGGGTATGTTGGATATAGATTTGATTCACATTCTGGAATGGGTGGAGTTGGCAATATATTTTATCACACTACTCAGAACAATCCAGAATGTAAAACAGTATTTCTGGAAATTTCCACTTAATGTTTTCAGGCCTTGACTGCTGAAAGGGGGAGACACTGTGTGAAAAGCCATCTCTACTCTTCAGCAAGTCAACCTGGGGGAGTAATTAGATACGTCCAATATCATTTCACAAAATCAGAGTTCAAAGGGAGAAGAATGGAAAGTAACATGCTTGGGTATATCTGTCCCTGGATTTACCTTGTATTTGGCTATTAGATCAGATAGGATAATCTCTTTTAACAACTTTTTTTTTTCTCTCCAGATGACCCCAACCTGCTCTGTTCACTGGTCCGGCCTGTCTCCAGTAGGTATGGACTTCTTTCTTTGAAATTGCTGGTGCTCGGTGATTGTCTGTCTTCTGGTAAGACAAGCGCTCTAGGATCAGGGCCTGCTGCTTCATAAGCCAGGGCCTGTTTCCTAAGGAGAGTTCTGTGCTATCCCACCATGATCACACACAGGGCAGATCTCCCTGCTTCCCCAGACCAGGTCGCTTGGAGAAGCTGCTGTTCGCTTACTGAATTCAGTTCTAGTCGGCCAAGTGGTGGTAACAGGACCTCAGGCAAAACGGGTTTGTGCTGCAGAGTAGAGAATCCCACCACAGCCAGGGGTTGCCCAGTGCAGAAGATACCGTGTTTCCGAGTGGCTCATTCGTCTTCTCCTTCTCTTTGTTCTGTCACATACCCTTCCAGCACCCTCTTTCTGTCTCCTGATTGTCTTCTATAACCTAGTCAGCAAACCCTCGACAGGGGAGGAAGTCTTCCACATCTGCCTTATATGTTTTACACAGGATAAAACAAAACTAAACAGTAACACATATCGCAAAGTCCTGGCATTGCCCCAGAGTCTCTCTAGTTGACAGCGTCAACTAAAGGATGAAGTTGGGAGGTTTTGGGGGACAGTAATTAGCTGTCTGTTGGAGAGTTTTAGAGCCCCTTCTCTGGGCTCCACCATTATCATACAGTCCCAAATTATTTGGGTGAATCTATTTGGGTGCAACTGTTTGGCCTGAAGTTGTCCCCCAAGTGCTTCAACACTCACATGTACACACACACACACACACACACACACACACACACACAGACAACAGCAACAACCCCCCTCCGAATCCCAAATTGGCTCCATGTAGCAGAGAAGAGTTTTAATAGATTGAAAATGATACCCAGATGCTCAACACAAAGGAGGAGGCCCTGCCCTCCAGTTCTGAGCTGGCCACAGTGCTCCTTAGCCTGGTCCCTCCCATCTGGACAGCTGCCCTGAGCCCTCTGGGAGGCTTCCTTGGGAGACCGCCCGGGAGCTCCAACTGGCCCCAAATCCAAAGAAGGCAGGCAACCCATCTGGAATACATTGTCCAGATGAGCTCTGCACTGCCAGGCACCCTGACAGCTTCTTGGGTCCATGTGACGCTTGGATTGAATCCACCCAGCTCCCCAGACAGAGGCTTCCAGACGTCTCTTTGACTCCTTTCAGAATCTGGATTCCAACAGAGGTACAATTAGACCTGCTAGTCACTTCCAAGTCTGGCTTTCTCAGGGAAAGGACCAAGGTGTGCTCTGAGAAACACTTTCCAGCAGCTCTTGGCCTAATCACAAAGAAAGAAAGGGAATGGTTTGGGCAGGAGGCCTCTCTCTGTTTCCTTTGTATTCCCACTGTAATATGCCAACCATCCATCCAGCCCTGACAACTGACACTTATTTGGAAAGAAAAAAAGAGAATAATCCCATTCCATGACACTTGGTGTGTGTGTGGGGAAGCTTTGTAAGTGGTAGTCTTTCCACACCCTCTTGACACCATGCGAGGTCTGGGGGAGGGGAAAGGATTGGGAAGGCATTTGGGATTGTCCTTAAATCAAACCGTCAAAAAGACTGAGGGCTTATGTTTTCTTCTTTAAAATCATAAATCCCCGAAAACAATAGGTTGATTACAGTTTTTCTTCTAGGACAACAAATGCTCTGTTGGCGTGTGAACAGTATTAAATTACTCCTTCCCAAAGCCTCTGCCATCTCCCTTTTCCCTGTTTCCACTCCTTATTCATTTCTTCATTGATAAGAAAAATGCGTAGTTTCTCCTAAATCTCTCATCAGAGAGCAGATTCCTAGGTAATCGGGCCTATGTTGAAGAGAATCTACTGTGTCTCAGACCAATGCCCTCACATGACCAGAGTGACAGTGAATCTCAGCATTATCAGCATCATTTCAAAACTGCTTTCGAAGCTTCCAGTATGTTTCTCTAACAGGGATATGTTTCATGTCCTGTGTGTGTGTGTGTGTGTAAGTCAGCTGTGTGTGTGTGTAAGTCAGCTGTGTGTGTGTGTGTGTAAGTCAGCTGTGTGTGTGTGTAAGTCAGCTGTGTGTGTGTGTGTAAGTCAGCTGTGTGTGTGTGTAAGTCAGCTGTGTGTGTGTGTAAGTCAGCTGTGTGTGTGTGTGTAAGTCAGCTGTGTGTGTGTGTGTGCATGTGATGTGTGTAAATCAGTGTAGATGTACATGAGCCAGTGTGTGTGTGGAAGTCAGTTGTGTGTGTGTGTGTGTGTGTGTGTGTGCAACTTTCTGGAGTTGGTTCTTCCCTTCCACTATAGTATTGAACTCAGATCATCAGGCTTGAGTGGCAAGTGCTTTTGTCTGTGGAGTCATATTGCCAGCCCAACCAATTCTTAATACAGAATTATTTAGCTGTGTCTGTCTTGTTCAAGGGAGCCATCCAAGACATGGCTGTCGATAGAGCTCGTTTATTGCTTCTCCACACCGAGGAGAACCTCTTGGATGAAGCACGTGTCCTCTGCAGGAAGCCTTTGTGCCAGATCTCCTGGGCACAAAGAAACAGAGGATGTGGTGGCGGTGGGATGGGCTGGGGACTGCTCCACTGCAGACACGAGGACTAGAAGTGACAGTGCCAGGCAGGCGGGCAGCTTACGGCCAGGCTCACCTTGGACGTCATGCCAACTCGAGTCTGAACTTTCCAGTTTGGTTGGCAGGGCATAGCCCAAGAGAATTAAGAGGCCGTTAGTGACTCAGAAATCCTCTAGGTACACAGATACCATGGACAAGTTTGCTTGCCAGATGCAGGGCATAGCCGTAGGGGCTGAGTATAGGTGAATGTTCCACCCCAGGAATGAGACCAAGAGGAAAGTTCACCTTCACCAGCCACTGCCCACCCCCATGAATGAACCATTCAAAGTAGCTTCAAGAAAGGCAGGGCAATAAGGAGAAACGTTAGACACCAAGGTCAAAACTTTCAGTAGACGTGGGGGCTATAGAAAGAGCTTTAGCTCAGGGCCAAGGGCTGTTACTCAGTAGTCAAGGCAGAGCCCTCAGACCACCAGTTCACTAAGTAACAAAGACAGTAGGGCAGTAAAATAGATGCACGGCCCTTCGTAGTGGACACCCAGCTATGGCAATGCTCTCTGACTCTCTGCCCTATTGGATCGTGAATAAAGGACCAGAGTGGGCTATTTATGTACCAAGGCCGGCGGAGCCAGCTATGCTGGACTAGGGAAGGCAGAGGAAGAGGAGCCAGCATGTGGGACCGGCCATCTTCAGTCATAAAGGGTAACATTTATGATTAAAATAGCACCTTGCTATTTTAATTCTGGTCTTGTGCCAGCCCGAAGTGGTAGAAGAAATACCACAAGAGTTTAGGTATCTCTGGGGTAGTCTGGCTGAAACGATCCGCCAGTTTGGGACCCCTAGATATGTCTTTTTATTAACTATAATGGGTTCATTTTCCTCGTTTGTAAAAATCAGGAAGATAAGCTAAACTAAAGGTTTTCCAAGCGTCCTCCGAAACTGGCAGTATCAGCGTCACCTGGTGGCATATGGGAAATTCTTGGGCCCTACCTTAGTTCTGCCAGATCAGAAACAATGAAAGTGAAGCCCAGAGACCCCTGCTTTTAGACGTCTCTGGGTGGTTCTGAGCCCAGCAAAGTCTGAGATGCAATGGCCTAAATAATTCTGAACCTGTGTGCCCAGGTGCCTCTGCCTTTGCATCTGCCAGAAGAGAAGAAAGGCGCCCGCCCCTGCTCTCACACGCACAGACGCCCCCAGAGCAGGTCTCGGTACACAGCCTTTCTCTTTAGTCTGTTGCTAAGCCAAGGTTGTCTCTGCAAGGGGTGGATTAGTGCGCCAGCCAGCCAGTTAGAGAGGATGCAGCGTTCTTGTCTCCTTTACCTCCTGCCCAATTAGCCAGGGGTAAGTTAGGAAGATTTACTCTTTTCCACAAGCAAGGTCACAAGCTGAGGTTGTCATAGAAGCCGGTTTCCACCCTGGCTCTCCCGAGGCTGCAGCAGCGGATTGGCTAGTAGGCAGATGGCTCTGCCTGGTAGCAGGGATTTAATAGGCAAAGCGATGCAGGGGGGAGAACCAAAGGGGAAGAATAGCTCTGCTAAGCCTGTTGCCTTCTGCTTAAAAAAATTTATAGGTCTATTTATAACCTGTCTTGCTCCACAAAGGGTTTCAGGCGGCTGCATTCCTTGTTGGAAAATCCTTGATGCCAATATTTGGCATCTGATACCAAGGACTTTCAGACCCAGAGCAGGGGGCCAAGTCTTTGTTCATGCGGCCTCAACAGAGCTCACAATGGGTACCCTAGGCTTTGTGTTTTAGGATATCCATTTTTCCTCACCTCCTTTCTTCCTGCATATCTCCACGGAGGATGCAATCAGCATCTTGTCTGCCCCTGTCTTCAGTGGGCATATAACCTGCCCCTGTCTTCAGTGGGTATATAACCTGC
The DNA here is from genome assembly GCF_018167655.1 of Microtus oregoni. Taxonomy (NCBI): domain Eukaryota; kingdom Metazoa; phylum Chordata; class Mammalia; order Rodentia; family Cricetidae; genus Microtus; species Microtus oregoni. Next base: position 17,900,689 of record NW_024543095.1, on the reverse strand, counting down.
CCCTGTCTTCAGTGGGCATATAACCTGCCCCTGTCTTCAGTGGGCATATAACCTGCCCCTGTCTTCAGTGGGCATATAACCTGCCCCTGTTTTCAGTGAGCATATCAGTTATAATCTGATAACTCCTGGTTTTCATCTTTTCCTTTTGGGTTAAATAAGTAAGAGCCAACCAGAAAAAGTCCCAAAGCCCAGTTTGAGACTTGATTGTCAGAGCTCTGTAAATAAAGGGAACCCTCCAACTGTCCTCAACTATCTCTTCCTCAACGGAAAATGCCAACTGCTCCTTTATTGATTGGACTCATACTTGCAGTTAATTTGAATTTTGAGGGTTCCTTAAATTAGGTAAACTCGCAGCATGCTTTGGAGGGAGCCCAGTTCATAGTAAATGCTCAATAATTGTTACATTATATAAACAAAGTAAACCCCAGTGACATGGATGCTACTGGACCCTCTTGGGAAGTGATGGGCTGGGGCTGTTGATCCAACTAGGTTCATCCCCTCACAGGGATCACTGCTCCCTGAGTCTGGACTTCAAATTCTGGACTTGTTTTACCCTTTCAATGATCTCCTTAGCCTCCAGAGAAATTTAACAATCGAATTTTATTTATTTATTTTGTCTTTCAGAATGAGTGGTTCTAGTTCCTTGACAAATCTCCCATAGGAGGCTTATGTGAAAGACTTATTGCCTTTGTGGTAGCCAGCATTACCTACAAGTGGAAATGGCCACATGCATTGACACTGGCTGAGGGTCTCTGCAAAGGGCTGCCTTATTCTGACTCCCAAGTCCTTGGGTCCTGGACTGCAGACTTGCTGGGTCTCTGACACATAATCTGCCCCCAGCATGGCTTTGCTGCCATTGCTTTATCTGTAGGAGCTCGTCCCTACCCTTGCTGCTCACACACGGTGTTGTTTTGGACTCTGACTAACCATAACAAAAATGGACAGGGAAGAGCCAGGAGCAAAGGATAGACAAGATGCTTCTGAAGAAGAAAAGAGGCTTAGCCTGCTCAAGGTCAAGACTCATTATTAGTAGCATTTGTGTGGTTTTTCTTGCTGTTGAGCTGGTGGACAAAGACTTAAAAGGCAGATGCTAAACAAACACTCTTTTGTAACCCAGGATTCATTGTTCTGTGTGCGTTTTTGGTATGTGCAAGAAGAAATATAATGATAAAAGGAACTGCATTAAGCAATAGAAGTTATAACTTTGGGCAGGGCTAGACTAGCACACAATAGAACGGAAGAGAGAATGCAGAACGGACCACGCCTGGACACTGGACACTGGAGGTGGCTATAGGGGATGGTGGCTATTTTGAGTGGTCCTGGAAAGCTAGTTTCCTTATACATGGAAAAAAAAAACAATGGATCTCTACCATATACAGAGAAGAAAGAGTATGAGAAAGTATATATACATATATATATATATATACAGAAATACATACACACATATATACTATATATAGCAAATTTGAAACAATTTGTAAAACCTCCATTTATTTTGTTATTTATTTATTGTCGGGGCACATGTAGAGGTGAAGGGACAGCTCGAGGGAGTTAGTGGGTCCCAGGGTTGAATTCAGGTTCCCAGACTTGGTGACAAACGCCTTTGCCTGCTGAGCCCTCACTACCCATGAAGCACTTGTTAAGTATGCCTTATAAAATATAAGGTGGGCTACAGTATCCATTTTTAATGAGTGCAGTAGTACCCCCAATGCACACACTTGCACGCGCGCGCACACCAAAACAAAACAAAAATTTTTAAAAATGGCCCTGAAAGGATAAAAAAAAACAGTATTATCTTTATATACAAAGCACAGACATATATATGATACAAAACCCATTTACTCATAGGATTGAAATGTCAGTGAAACTGATTAGAAAAGAATATCTGGAAAACTTTAAAGGTTAAAGGGCTGAGCGTGCCTGAGGCCATTCCTTGCCAGGTGCCTTAGTCACTGGTCGACTGCTGAGAAGAGACACAGTTACCCCGGCTGCTCTTATAAAAGAAAGCGTTTAACTGGGGGCTCGCTTACAGTTTCAGAAGGTCTGTCGTTATCATCACGGCAGGGAGCATGGGAGCACACATGGCCCTGGAACAGTAGCTGAGAGCTACATTCTGATTCACAAGCAGAGAGACTGGGCCTGGGCCTGGCGTGAGCCTATCTATCCCTAGTGACACACTTCCTCCAGCAGTGACACACACCTCCTAATCCTTAGAATCCTTTCAAATAGCTCCAATACCTGCTTGGACTAAGCCTTCAAATATATTAGCCTAAGGGAGCCATCCTTATTCAAACCGCCATAAACATTATAAAGGGCAGAAGAGACATCACAGGTTTCAACACTGTAGTCACCTCTGAGGGTAGGAAGGGTGGGGACTGAGACAAGGGAGGTACCCAAGGGGCTTCAGTTAGCATTGGAAACATGTCCCTTCAGCTGGGTGGGATGGATTCAAAGGTGCTGATTTTCTTCTGTAACATGTATGGGAAATGGATACTCATGTGCAGATACAATCTAGTTCATAGAGCTTGGTTTGTTTGTTTTTTTTAATTGGCAAGGTAGTAACTAGAAAAGCGAGGTAAAATGAAAAGAGTGCTTCCTGGCCTGGAGAACTGGCTGCATTTTTCATACCTGCTGCTCATCTGAACATCAAGGAAATAATGTCCTGCCTTCAAAGTTGTTATGATTAAATGACGTTATATAAAGTCTGTGGAGTGAAGTAGTAAGGGCGGCGGCGGGGCTGCGTCCCCAACACCCCAGCCGCCTGCCCGGCTAGCTTATGCCCCGAAATAATTACACGGACACTGTATTCTTTTAAACACTGCTTGGCCCATTCTCTTCTAGGCTAATTCTCACATATTAATTTAGCCCGTTTCTAATCATCTATGTATGGCACCCCAAGGTGTGCTTACCGGGAAGATTCTAGCCTATGTCCATCCTGGGTCGGAGCTTCATAGCGTGCGTCTGCCCAGGAGCCAGGAGCATGGCGTCTCTCTCAGGCGTCTACTCCAGAGAGGAGAGCTGTGGAGACTCTGAGCTCACTTCCTCTTCCTCCCATCATTTTGTTCTGTTTACTCCTCCCACCTATCCTCTAACCAATAAAATGGGCCAGGGCAGTTCCTTTATTAGCCAATGACCTTCCTCCATCAGTGGAGTCACATGTTCCATCAGCCAATGCCCATCAAGTATTTTCTCCTCTTCTCTATCTTGCCATTTAATTCTGTGGCTTATGGCCTATGCCTTTATGAGTTCCTGTGTTCTGACCTCTTGATGTCCCTGACTCTAACCCCAGCTCACTGGGTCCTGCACGAAGACCTGGGCCTGTGTCCTCCCTCAAGCTGCCTGACTCAAGTCAAGAGCCCCCAGAATGCTCAGCCCACAGTGTCCTCACAGTTCCTTACAAACTAGATGTTAATAAAAATAGAAATTAAATTATTATCATGGGTTCTCTCTTCAACCACAATTGGGACTGCACTAGTCCCACCTTGTCCAAGATCCCTAGAGGACGTCAAAGACCAGAGAGAATACTGAGACCGGTGAATAGGGCTTTTCCAACATGTACACATCTGTGATAAAGCTTAATCTATAATTAGATAAATAAATGATTAATGGCAATAAACAGAATGAAAATGACACAGTTATAATATGCTATAATACAAGTTACAATTTTTTTACTCCTGAAATTTATCCTTCAGCATTTTCAGTAAAGGTTTCTAAGCCATGGATAAAGAGAGCTACAGTGATTGTAAAAATCATTTAGAACAGTGATCACTGCTAAAGACCCACCCGCATCTCAAAAATGTAAAATAAAAAGTAAGATGAGACCAAGACAGACCTGGCTTCAAACCTGTAGGCCATGGTGCCCATAATCTTGGAACTCAGAAAGTTGAGGCAGGAACATCAAGAGTTTAAGACCAGCCTAGGCTGCACAGTACATCCCTGTCTTAAATAATAACTTCAATAAGTAAATAACCTGAGACAGACCTGCATGTCCTTGTCAGTCAGGCGTAAGAGTCTCAGCCGTCTGAGTGAGTGTCTTGCTGTTTTCTCGCATTGTCTCTAAACAGAACAAGAACACCGGCACTCTAGAAGCCAAGGTTGAAGAGCTTGCAACAGACATGTGACCAGAATGACTTTGTCTTTCTTTGCACGATGCCAAGCTGCACAGTGCTCTGTAAATTTAGTGAATTGCAGAGCTGCTTGGCTGGCTGCCGGGGGAGGCTTGGGATGGGAACAAATGAGACTCAAGGTGCCAAAGAAAACTTGACCCATGCTCTAACAGTGTCTCTAGGCATGGTTTCATACATAAAAGCCGTCAGCTGGGCCTGTCCTTTTCTGCTGTGTAGGGTGGGGGGGGGGGGTCCCTTAATAAGGTTGGGGATCTCTGAAGGCAAGGACAGCAGGTTTTTAGCTCTCCTCCTTAACCAGCTTCTCTGGATTCTCCTTTGTCCGATCTGTGTTCTGAGGTCAGACTCTAGTTCATGACTATTGGAAAATCTTAAACTTGGCTCCTGCAATGCTGGTGGGTGCTCTTGGATTCGAGTGTGTGTGTGTACAATGCTGGTGGGTGCTCTTGGATTCGAGTGTGTGAGTGTGCAATGCTGGTGGGTGCTCTTGGATTCGAGTGTGTGAGTGTGCAATGCTGGTGGGTGCTCTTGGATTCGAGTGTGTGAGTGTGCAATGCTGGTGGGTGCTCTTGGATTCGAGTGTGTGAGTGTGATTTCCTAGGGCTGCTGAAAGATTTACAGATCCACAGGAGATTATGTGCATGTGTGTATGTACACAAATATGCACATACGTATGCATGTGTTCACAGATCTTTGGTCTTCCAGCCAGGGAAGCACAGATTGCACAGGGACTGAAGTAGGTCGTGCCCCCTGCTTATGATTCCTATAATTTCTACTCACAAGGTGCCGAGATTGTTTTTTTTTTTTCCACAGATACTTTCCCCACACAGATCCCCTAGCATGCAGAAGAGGCCCTGCAAGTCCAGCCTGCTTGTCATAGCAGGACCTGGGAACAACTTATAATAATCATGGGCGCTTACTGAGTGCAGGCAGCTCTTGCTGGGGGCTACACAGAGTGTAGGCACGCCATCCTCTGCTCGCTCACAGTCCTGCTTTGGGAGAGTCGCTGCTCAACAGGAAAAGCTAGGCAATGCTCGCTGGACACCTGGCCAGCACCCCACCATTTATTGCCCATGGTGTAATTTGGGTTCCAAAGACATTTGGACTGGCCAAGAGGGAGGTTTTTGTTTGTTTGTTTGCTTGTTTGTGTTGTTCTCTACCTTGGCACAGAATTGGTAGAACTCTCTAGAATACTTTCCTGATTTCCAAGATGTTCAAATTATAGCCCAGAGAGGTTCCTGACTTTCTACTCATTGCATGGGCTGTTACACTCCCCATGTTTCAGTTTAAGAACTGGAACGTTAAAAATTTCTCATTATTTTTAGACTAAATGACTATTAGCATCTTGCATCTCTGTCATCTAGTTTAGAGATTTTGTTCAAGTTAGTTGATCTTTGTTTTTTTAAATCTGTGAAACAGGGTAAATAACACCTTCCAGGATGATTGTGAGGGTGAATTAATTGTGTGATACTCAAAAACAAAACAACAACAGCAAAAACCCAGTTGGTCCTTACTTCCTCCTTTCTGCCCCCTTTCCCCCCTGGTTTTTCAAGACAGGGTTTCTCTGTGTAACTTGCTGTCCTTTGTAGACCAAGCTGACTTAGAACTCACAGAGAATCACCTGCCTCTATCTCCTGAGTGCTAGGATTAAGGCATGCACCACCAGGCCTGGCTTCTTCCTACCTTTTTAAGACCATAACAAACTAAAAAAAAATTTCCTGTTCCATTGACAAGCTAAGCTCAGATTCACATTGCAAAGCACTGTAAAGCAGTTTAGGTAAACCAAGGGCATTGTACAAGGTGCTGTGGGCAGGACAGGACCCTGGGATGGGCACGGGATTGGGAAGGGGTGTGAACTGACTGAAAAGCCTCCAAAGGGAAGATAAAGACTTTTTCTGCATCTTAAAAAACAGTGCTGAAGGGGAGGTCTGCAGAGGCAGGGGGTTGACAGCAACTGCAGAGATAAGCAGCTTCCAGGGATGCAGCTGTGAGTCTCAGTAAGCAAGGAGTCTGGTGGCTTCCAGGCAGCCCAAAGATCCCGAAGGAAGACAAATGGGGCATTCATTCAGGTCTCCATGGTAAGCATGCCATAGCAGAAAGTTGTGTGGGCAGCATGTCTGAAGAGACCGTCTGCCCCTCTTCAACCACATGAAGTAAGGGAGAACACAAGAGTCCCTGAAGTGCCATGGGAAGAGGGACTTTAGCGGTGATTTAAAACTGTTCTGGGTACACTGCCCTCTGGTTATAGCCCTGTGCCAAAGGTATTTGCGAGGCAAAGAGGGCCTCTTGGTTTGCATTTTCACATACGGAGCACATCAGAAGACAGCCAAGTTCAAGACATTTTCCCGTGGGGACCGGGGAGATGTTCCCATTGGGTAAGATTGCTTGCTGTGCAAGCATGGGGATCTGAGCTCAGCCCCCCAGCATCCATACAGAAGCCAGGTGTGACCCTGTGAACACCTGTAGCCCTGGCACTGTTTCTACAGGTGGGTAGAAACAAGAGGTTCACTAGGGCTCAGTGGCCATCCAGTCTACCCCCAAAGTGGCAAGCTCTGGGTTTAGTGAGAGACCTTGTCTCGAGAGGATAAGCGGAGGGTGAGAGGGCGGGACCTCCACCCTGGGAGCATGGGCATATGCATTCCCACACACATGTGTACATACCTACATACAACACACATAGACATCCAGTCTGGTGCTTTCATAGCAGTGATGGGCAGTAGGAAGGTCTCCTGACTATGGCTGTCCTATAGACTATAGAACAGAATGGAATCTTTCTTGAAAGGAATGTCTGACATTGGACTGAGAGGCAAATTGAATAGAAACACAGCCCTGCAATGCTAATGGATCACACTCAGGCCCAGTTGTCTCTGTCTCTTCAGGCTCCCTGAGCAGAACCCAGAGGTCCCATGATGAGGATCCCTGGCTCTCCAGAGGCCACTATGGTCTGGAGAGGCAATCCAATTTGCATTTGGAGGACAATGCAGTAACCCTGAGATCCAAGAACCCAGGGCTGAAATGCATGGTACCCAGGCTGCTGCAGCCATCCCGCAGTTCCTCTACACAGATCCGGGTCTCCAGGCTTAGGCCAAACCGGAAGTAATACCCAGATGGGGAGATATGACATTTGTCGAATACTGGATGCTAGTGGCTTAAGGCGAGAAGCTAGGGTGAAATACACATGAAATAAAAATTAAACTGTCCAGGCTAGCCACCTAGCTGACTGGTGATAAGGGATCCACCTGAAGGCAAACAGCACCTCGGAGGTGAATTCCCTGGACCGGAGAGCACAGCTCCATCTCCAAAGAGGAAAGTGATTGCAGGTCGGTTGGACACTCACGGAAGAACTGACGTCACTACTCTTGTCACTGGTTCCAGAGAAGGGTTCCTGTTCGGAAAATTGTTTCTGTTCTGAAAGTGTGTATGTGGGGGGGAGGTGCGTCTTGTTTCCTCTTGGTAGCTCCAAGTCCTTCTTGTACTTTCCAAAATATAGTTCAACACCTACCCACACCATGAACAATGAAGGGTGACTTTGCCAGGACCACAGAGCTTGTAAAGACTAGCTTAACCACATCTCTTTTTTTAGAAAAAAAAGTTAAATATTTGCTTATTTGTGTGCATGTGTCCAAAGAGGTCAGAGGAGGGTATTGGATGAATCTCCTGGAACTGGAGCCACAGATGGTTGTGAGCTGCCATGTGGGTGCTGGGAATTGAACCTGGGTCCTCTAGAAGAACAACCAGTGCTCATAACCACTAAGCCATCTCACCAGCCCTCTTAACCACATCGCTTCTCAGGGAAAATCTGTCTTATCTAACTACATCTCTTCTAGCCTCACAGAGTCTCCATCCTTGGCCAGTCCTCTTTGTTGGGGAGGAACCCTAGCTTAGGGTGGATGGAATGTCTTGAATCATGAGGCACAACAAAGTGGAGCAGATGGCAGGAGATGTCTTTGGTTGCTGAGCCAAGGTGTATCTAAGTGGATGAAGTCTGGAGATAATGGTGTTTCAGCTGGTAGAAACATGGGCTCTGACTCCAACTTTCCGGATTGAGAAGCTGCATTCACAATGGCCTTAGCCAGCTCAGCCCTGCGCAGCCACAGTAGCTTCCTCTCTGGACTCCAGGTGAGGGAGATGGCATATCTCTTCAGTCTAGCCCTGGCAGTGGACAACCAGCTGACACTTGAAAACGTCTTTGCTTTCCCACACATGTCTACAAGGTCACTTATGTGAATGGAAAAAAATTCTTTCTTACATTTTTTTTCATTTTTATAATCTGTTGGTCTTTTCTAAAACCCCCGACCCCATTATTTCCTTTCTTTCCTGTAGCCCTGGCAGGCCTTGAACTCACTATCCTCCTGTCTCAGTTCCTGAGTGCTGGTATTGCAGATGAGGGGCACCATTCCTGGCCTGTCTTCCCATACCTAAGGTCCCACAATACTTTACAGACCCAGTCCTGTTATTATTTTCAGGTGTGTGACTTTTGTTTGGGGTGCATTTGGTTAACTGTGAAGCTGTGATTCTTTGCCCGTCTAAAACACCTGATGGTCCTGAGAGAGTTGAACGGCCAATAGCGAGGCAAAAGCAAGGACAGGCAGGGCTAGCAGGCAGAGAGGATAAATAGAAGGAGAACGGAGAAGGAAGAGCAATGAGAGAACCAGGAGAGAGAGCACCAGGGGCCAGCCACCCAACTATACAGCAGTCATGGAGAAAGACATAAAGAAAGGTGTACAGAAATGGAGAAAGATAGAAGCCCAGAGGCAAGAGGTCGTTGGGATAATATAAGACAAGCTGGCAAGAAACAAGCCAAGCTAAGGCTGGGCATTTATAACTAAGAATAAGCCTCCGTGTGTGTGATTTATTTGGGGGCTGGGTGGCGGGCCCCCCAGAAGAGAAAACAGAATAAAGCATCATTACACAGTGGCATGCACCACATTCACTAATCTGGTCCTTTCGTAAGTTTCTGTGTATCTATGTATGTTCATGGCACACATACAGACCACAACACACATAGACATTGTTGACATGTATGTGAGGATGTGTTCATGCTTATGCACCTGTGTAGAGGTCAAAACCTTTGATACAGGGTCTCTTGCTGAACGTGGAGCTAGGCTGGTGGCCAGCAAGCCCCAGCCGTCCTCCTGTCTTTACCACCCGTGTTGGAGTTACAGGGCTGTACATGTTCATGCCTGGCTCTGTACATCGCTGCGGGGTTCTGAACTCAGGTCTTCATGTCTGCGTGGCAAGAGCTCTTACCCACTAAGTCACCTTGCTAGTCTGCCCAGTCACAGCCCTCTTATTCAGAGACAGGGTTTTGCCACAGCCCAGACTGGACTTGAACTCATGGTCCTCTTTCTTCTGTCTCCCAAATGCTGAGATGACAGCTCAGCCCACTTCTGCACTGTCAGTTGTGTTTTGGATGGTTTTCAAACGTGTGTCTTGTCATTCCAATTGTGCAGGAGGTTACTTTGGATTTAATACGAAGCTGACTGTTTTTAAACCTAAGTACGCTGTGTAGATTAGTTCATCTAATCTTCACAGCAGGTCTGGGGCAGATGCCATCCTGTATCTTTCCTGTTTAGCGGAGGGGAAGAGAAACGTCCACAAACTCTTTTAAGGTTCTTGTAGGGGATGAGGGAGTTGTAACTTCTCGTCTACAGAATGGGATGGCTAAACAGCACCTGCTTCAGAAGAGCGCCATGAGGAATGTGCGAGCTACGGAGTACAAAGCATCAGAACGGTGCCTGGCACACGCGCGCGCACTTCAACGACGTGGGGAAGCCCATGAATGGAAAGCTACATGACCAAGCTGGAGATAACCAGGTACTTCGATTCCTGATAATCCATTCCTGTGTACCATGTCTCCCCTGCCAGGTCCACTGGTCTGCTCTTCTTCTTTCCCTGAGGCTGTTGGCAAGGCTTCTCACAGATGGGGAGACTGAACTACAGAAGTCATGGTCCAGCCAGGGCCACAGTCAGAGAATTCCATAGTGACTCTTCCTGTAGTCAATGGGCCACTCTGCTGACATTAACTGATATACTGGAAATACTGTCTTGGGCATGGGAAATGCTCCTCTTGTACACAGATGAGGAAGCAGGTGCAGGGTGGCCCTGACACAGCTCTTTCTGACCTCCCCCCCCCCCCCAGGGCCTGAGACCAGCCAGTTCTGCTCAACAGGCCCCGGAGCAGGAACTGGTATGTTAACTTATTTTATTTAATAAAAGAAACCCAGAAGCTGAGTATAAACATGTCCTTACTGGGGGACAAGTACCAGCCTCGCCTGGCCTGTTTCGCAGTGATCTATGATGGACCCCAGATCTCAGTATCTGCCGTACTCTGACTTCAATAGGCACATCAAGCACACCTCGTCTGACCTGTTGCTAGGGCAACCAGTTGTCTAGTTTGTCAGAGGCCAATCGTTTGACAGCCCTGTATCACAGGAAACTCCTCAGTCCTGAACAGTGATGTTCTGGGGCTTGGTGCTCAGTACCCTATAGATTTCCAGAGAAACACTTCTTTTTTTTTTCCCAAATAGTCCCCATATCATTTTAATTTTGGGAGCAGCTTGAACACATTTTCAACCATGGGCATAGGGAACATCATGTGGCATATGTTCTGTCCTGGTGGGCAGATGCCCAGGGTTTATTCTCCATAATCATGCCAGAGTTGTGTAACCAGTCATGTAGCAAGTTCTCCTCCCGTCAGTGCACCCACAAAGCTATTATTGCACCCGAGCATTTTCGAAGGTCTACATTCCGCAGCACCATACAGAATAGAGAGATGAGTTTGGCATCAGATGGTGGTGGGGGCAGCTTGGACAGAAGACAGAGCAATGACTTCACAGGGAGAAAGATCTGCTGTGAGTCTTGTCTCTGAGGGGGTCACTTTATGACTTTGAGCAAGCTTATCTGCTAGGTGACAATACTCTGCAAAATCGGCAATGACTCACATGAAGCAGCTTGCAAGGAGAGGGTGTGATCAGCATTGATGTCTGACCCAGGAGGCCCAAGGCAAGACTTGGGCACCCCATGACTGGCAAGGGCCTGAGCTCAAGTGGGGTTTGGTATGACTGCCCAGAGAGATGCTCTTGAGTGGCTACTACCTGTCTCACATGGCCACACTCTTCTCTTCCCACTTTCAACATCACTCCCTTAGGCAAGCTTTATCATAGACTCATAGCATCCTGTGCTCTGTTTCTTTATACACGATAAATTTATTTTGGTAGTCATTTAAATTCCGTCTTCCTCTTCTAACAACAAACTTTCTAAAGGTAGAAGACATATCTATCTTGTTCATTCCTGAAGTATTCACAAATACTTGTTGAATTGAAATAAACCCATCAAATGACCATCCATAGGTATGCGGAGAAGACAGCGATCGCCTCGGAAGTGGTCGGCCACTAGATGGCGCAAATGCCCCACACGCAAACTGCAAGCAGGCTTTCTCAAACCCGAGGGATGGGTGGCAAAGGCTGTTTCCAAATCTGCTAGGAAGGGCTTCTGTTGAGTTCCTAACATCTGTCTTTACTGAGTGCCTTGCTGGGGCCCTTTACATTGCTTACTATAGTTCTTACAACCGTCACTGGGGAAAGTTGTAAGGTTCTTCCCACTTTCAAGGGAAGAAACAGATGTCCAGCAATTTGAACTAACTTAAGAGACACAGCTTGCAGCAGGAGATTAACATTGCAAACCCGAATCTGTCGGCTTCCACATCTGAGTTCTTTCTAGTGTATGCTAGTGCTTTTATTATGGTGGCCTCATAAACCAATAATGTACTTTCTTCTATTTTTAAAAAAAATCTTGCCAGGCAGTGGTGGCACACGCCTTTAATCCCAGCACTTGTAAGTTAGAGGCCAGCCTGGTATACAGAGTGAGTTCCAGGACAGCCAGGGCTACATCCTTACTGGTGACGGTTGTTTCACCACAGACCCAATGTGAAGTCTCTGCATGGCCTTTGGTTTCCAAAGTTAACTTACAAAAGAGGGGAAATCAAGTCTGAATAGACTCCGTATCTTTTAGGCCAGACATTTAGGTCCTGAGCTTGTGGATAAGCTAAGCATAGTACTTGGAGAAAGAAGAAAATAACCCTCAGTGTATCAGCCAATCATGAAGAGCTAGCTCTTCATCCAGCAAGTAAGTTTGTAGCTGGCCTGGCAGAAATGAAGAGAATCTAAAGAGATACTGAGTCTCTTGATTTATCTCATATCTCTCAATTTAGCAAACTGTTGAAACAATGGATCCCGAGGACATGGGAATTTGCCCAGGAATCTCATCGTGGAAGAAGGAAAGGGCACCTGTCAGAGGAGGAACTGTCTCCATGAGAGAAACATGATACTGATACCGGATGAGACTGATGATGAATCCCTTGTGGCAGGGACCACATCTTCTCCAGGGTTGCTTAAATGCACACACCCTTGGCCCTCCATTTAATCTTGGATCTCACTTCAGGCCCCCAAAGACAGACTTGAAAGGCTGATGGATCTCTTTGTCCCTCTTCCGAGGGTGGCCACATTACTACTAATTTTCCTTTGTTCTGCTTTCCATTTATAATTTGATTATTTTAGTTGGCTCATTGAGAACCTGACTTGGGGCATAAGGTGTTACTCCCAAATTTGATAACAGACTCACACCCAAGGTTGAACAACACAGGTGGGTTTACAACCTGGTCCGTGATGTTAACTGTGGGCAGGTGAGTCACATCTACACACTCGGCACCTCAGTGGCAGGCAGGTGAGACACATCACAAGAGAGAGCATCATGAGTTTGAAAGCCGGAAAGATTCCTGGAGCAGGTACTCCCAGATCCGAAAGGCAGAGGCGAACAGAAAACACATCAGGGAGACAGCGAATAAATTACATCCTTTTTACTCAAGGTGCAGACCAAAGACCAGAGGTGCTGGCCCTCCCTGATAGCTTGTGGCATGCTATCCCAGACCTCCTGAACAAGAGTCTGCACCTTAGCAAGCTCCGAGTGATTCGTATGTGTTTAAGACTTCCAAGGACCAAGTGTTTGTGTTTCTAAGTCTCTTTAAAATATACTAACACTTTAAACTCATCTTCCTTTTGGATTTTGTCTTGTTTTTAAAGGTGTTGTACTGTGAACTCGGCTCCTGCTGTTCTTCACATGGACCCCCATAGATACTGCTATTGGCCAAGTTGTCTGTGAGCTGGTACGTTATTAACTAGATGGGAGGCTCTTGCCCTGAAGGGTTTTTGTATACGTCTATATGAAACAATTTCAGGAAGCTAGACCTTGAAAACAATCTGAAGGATTAACTTTTTAATCACTAAAGGGACTTTCACATCCTCATTTGAACTGTGATATACTATAATCCTTTGGAGATAAATAACTTCCATATGTTACATACATCAGTACTCCTCAACTCACTGTTTAGCTCCTCCATGCCTCTCATTCAGCATTCCCAATTCACGAAAGTTGAAACCTGGAGTCCATGTCTACTGAGATGGACGGAGAGCTCTTAAGATCCAAGCACTTCCAATGGAACTGATTTAACGTCTCCGCGAGGAGACAGTGCCCCTTATGTCTACCCGGGTTCATGTGTCTATCTACCCAGGAACGTTATGTGAGCCCATTTGGATAGGCAGTGTGATCTAAATTTAAAAAGCATCAAAAGCTCTGAACAGAGAGCAACACGGTCCCTTGGCTGACAGGTCCCTGTTTGCTGTGTCTAAATAGGGGAATTTAGATGTAAGGTCCCTTCCCTGGTCTAGTATTACATGTGCCTGGTTCCCTAGGAGTAGGAGCATGGGTTGTTATTCATTAAACCCAGAATATATATTCCCAAATAGAAATGACCCACACTATCCTCACTCCCAGATATAAAAGTTGAGAATGCTGGTTACCATGGCAACTCACCTTCATGGAGTCATTTAGAAATTCAATTCTGGAAAGTGACAGTATTATGTACCAGCACCTGCAAAGTTCTATAATATTTCCTCTACTTCCCTTCTTGCCCTGGGCTATGGTGCCAAGGATTGTCATAATCTGGAGAAGCAGTCAGGGTTCCCGAGCTGCCTTTCGGGCTGCTGGCACAGAAGGTGCCGACAGGGGTGGGAGTGAAGGGAGGCCTCGTTTTGTTTTACTAATTCTGCAGCCGCCCTCCACAAACTCCAGCAAATATTGAGTGATGTTGCAAGGTGTTACGAGAAGTGAAAAGCAAGCTGCGAGTCGGCTGGCGTGAAGACTTTGCAAACACGGAAGGGTGATGTGTGGCAAGGCAGACGATTACTTCCGGGAGTCCGCAGAGCGGAACGCTAAAGAGCGCCTTCTGCCAGGCGCTGCCATCGTGCACACTGAAGTTTTATTTTTAAACACAGGACCTATTTAAAATTATTTGGCCTAGTAGGTCTCCCATTTTGGACCCTGGGCTCTTGGGAGCTCTGGAGTTACTGCAAGAAATCTGCAAGCGCCCTGTGTGTTCTCTCTGCAGAAAGGATGAAAAATGTGCTCATTTCTATGAATTAGTTTTCAAGTGTGCACGAATATTAAGATGGCCAGTATGCATAAATTAAAGTTAACTCATTTGCAATGCTACTGACTACGTCTTAGCTGTGTTTTTAAATCAACTGATCATAAAAACGGGGTAAACATCATTCTTGAGCATAAGGAAAAGAGGTGATTTGGGTGGAGTTGGCTGCTGAAGTCTTGATTCTGAGGGCAGAGGAAAGGGATGCCTTACTGTTCGAAGGGAAACTCTTCTTCAGCTACTGGCTGCATTTTCATGGCCTAAGCGGAGTTTATTTACCACCATCTTCTAGAACGTTAGCACCTCTTAGGGGCCCTTAGTTGGCCAATTGGGCACTTTTTTTCTCCATGGAAATGTCATATCCGAATATAAGCTGTGACCGATGGGTGGAATTCTTAGTACACATGCTCTTATGACAAACATAACTGAGGTACTAGGAGTTAGACAGATACCCCGAGAGACAGACAGATGGGGAGAAGGGCCATGACTAGGTAATAAAGAGTGTGAACTTCCAAGATGGCTAGCTTCTTCCTCATGATGCAAGACACATTTGACTGCTTAAAACAAAGGACTCCTGGGGCTGGAGAGATGACTCAGCAGTTAAGAGCACTGACTGCTCTTCCAGAGGACCCTGATTCAATTCCCACTGCCACATGGTGGCTCAAACTGTCTGTAACTCCAGTTTCAGGGAACCTGATACTCTCACACAGACATACACACCAATACACATAAAATAAAAAGAAATAAATAAAAACAAACAATCAAAGGACTCCTGCTTAAAATCAGGCCTCCTGCTGATAGATTGGCTCAGTAAGTTCAAGGCCTGATAAGAACATGTTCCGCAACAGTTGTGGGCCAATCAGCCATAATGTCTTTCTTCAAACTGACCAACCCTGAACTGGGGGACCCCTCAAAACCCCACCAAGCCCTCAAGGAAAAGTTTGGCTTAGGCTTCCTGAGACCCTCCCACACCCTGCTTTGTAGAGGGTCTTTTTTCTGTGTGTGCCTACTGGGTATGTGTGCTTCTTACCCCTAATAAAAGCTGATTCTGTCTGTTGCAGTTTGCTTGTTCCATAATTTTCCTGGTGCTACCTTTCATACTTGAGATTTTTCCTGTCTCTTAATTTTTCAATTGGCAGAGGCAATGAGCTGAATCAAAACCCATAGACAGGGTTAATCCCAAAGATGCAAGGAGAAAGACCACCAACCCAAATCATTATGACCAAATTGATTAAAGCAAACATTTTTTATTTGTGTACATGGGCTGCCTCCCCCTAAGGCAAGATGTGAGGAAGACAAGGTTTTTATAGTTCAGGAGTACGGGTTTTCCAAATGGAGGATCTGGTAGGCAAGTAGGCGGGGCTACAGGAGCAGACCATAACAAGGTAGTCAAGACAACAGGTGGTTTTAATCGCCTTTGGAAACAAAGACATGGGTGTAAGAGGTCATAACAAGGTGTTGTAACAACTTTTTGAAATAAAGGCATAGTTCCTGTTTTCTTGGAATAGGCAGTACAGAACTATTTGTAGTTAAGGTTACAGGTGGGACATAGCCCAACCCTTGAGAAACAGAGGTTAATTTCTAAAAGGAATGGGTCTAGTTTGTCTTTACTATAAGATGGCTTTCAAGCCTAAGATGGAGGTAGTGTGGTCCATCAACAGTAACTTAACTATTTAGTTCCAGACCTCCTTAAATTCTCATTGTCAAAGATGGAACTTCAGTGAATTGATGACTTTCAACCTTATTTTACCCTGGAGCCTTGTCTAGAGAAAAGGAGGGGTCAGGAGATGCCAGGAGTTCACTGAGAGGGGGCAAAGGGCTTGAGGAATCTGACCTTCAAGTATATCCTTCCATGCCTTTATTGTATTCTTCACTGTTTGTGTGATCCCTGCATTTCTCTCGAATTTTCTTGGGCCCCAGGAGACATGCTTAAGTTTCAATGGGGCATGAAAATTGCATAGCTGCAAACAACAAAAAAGACGGTGTGCCATGCGGCAGACAGTGCTTCTGTTGGCGTCCATGTATGGGAATGCTAAAAGAAAGATTTCTGCAGATATTTCTGTTGGATATTGTGTTGGTTAAATTTTTGTAAAATTTGACACCAACTAGAGTCACCTGGGAAGAGGGGAGCTCCAGGAATTGCCTCAGTGAGATTGGCCTGTGGCCATGTCTGGGGGCATCTTCTTGAATTGTGATTGATGTGGGAGGGCCCAGCCTGCTGCAGGTGGTGCCACCTGTGGGCTAGCGGGCCTGGGCTTTATAGGAAAGCAAGCAGAGCAAGTCATGGGAGTAAGCCCGTAAGCAGTGTTCCTTCGTGGTTTCTCCCAGTGAGCAGTCAGTCTTGGTCAGTGTTAAATCACAGCAACAGAGACACACACCATTTCTTTGCTGAGGTCCTGCCACTTTCTCGGGGGCTCTACTAAGGTCACAAGAACATGTACTCCAAGTCCTACAGGAACAGCCGAGACTGCTCATCTTCCTAGGTGGGCCTGGGTCATAGAGCACAGCTCCCTACCATAAATCTATTTTCCCAGAGGTCTTGTCCTCATCTTTTCTTCCAAGTATTGTGTCTGTGCCATGGTTTGTTTTCCCCCATCCCAAGGGAGCTTCTAAAAAAATGCCAGGACGACTTTTGTTATTGTTGTTTCTCTGTTTCTTGCTGTTATGTGTCTACTCTAGGCTCAGGGCATAAAATCTTGACATTTTCTATAAAGGGGACTGGACATCCAGAACTCAGTGCTTGGAACACACTCAGGGCTTTGGAACACAGCATTAAAATACGATTATTTTTCTCAGGATTGGTGGATGATGGAAGCTGTTGTCTATGACAGCCCCTCAGCCTAAGTCTTGGCAGGAAATGGGAAAGAAAAAGCAGCTACTCACTGCCATGGCCAGCCCCTTGAGACATTCTCTCTATTCAAACGCTCTCTCTTTGGAAAGTCCCTAACCCTCAGCCTCTTGGAAACACAGCTGCCTCTGATTTAGTAATTTCTACTTTTACCAGAACAAGAATAATTCATTAATAGTTTATTGATTTATTATATAATTGTAAATTAATAGTTTAATGATTTATTAATAGTAAACCATTATTTTATTCAAAGCCTTTTTAAAACCCATCGACTTCCTGTGGTGAGCTATGAAGTAGGAACAATGTCCTACCTTCACATCGGTGACTTCATCTAAGGGGTCTGATGAACAAAAAATACATCATATTTGGATGTATGAGTCTTTTTTTTTTAACGGTCCAGAAAATATATTTAATAAAATTATAGAAGAAAACTTTCTCAACCTAAAGAAAGATATTCCTTTTTTTAAATTTTTTTTTTATTGAGAAAAGGAAAAAAAAAAGTTTCCGCCTCCTCCCAGCCTCCCATTTCCCTCCCCCTCCTCTCACCCTTCTCCCCCTCCCCCCACTCCTCTCCCCCTCCCTCTCCAGTCCAAAGAGCAGTCAGGGTTCCCTGCCCTGTGGAAAGTCCAAGATCCTCCCCGCTCCGTCCATGTCTAGGAAGGTGAACATCCAAACTGGCTAGGCTCCCACAAAGCCAGAACATGAAGTAGGATCAAAACCCCGTGCCATTGTCCTTGGCTTCTCATTGGCCCTCATTGTCCGCCATGTTCAGAGAGTCCGGTTTTATCCCATGCTTTTTCAGTCATAGTCCAGCTGGCCTTGGTGAGCTTCCAATAGATCAGCCCCACTGTCTCAGTGGGTGGGTGCACCCCTCGTGGTCCTGACTTCCTTGCTCATCTTCTCCCTCCTTCTGCTCCTCATTGGGACCGTGGGACCTCAGTCCAGTGCTCCAGTGTGGGTCTCTATCTCTATCTCCATCCATCACCAAGTGAAGGTTCTATGGTGATATGCAAGATATTCATCAGTATTGCTATAGGATAGGGTCATTTCAGGTTCCCTATCCTCAGCTGCCCAAGGAACTAACTGGGGACATCGCCTTGGGCTCCTGGGAGCCCCTCTAGGTTCAAGTCTCTTGCCAACCCTAAGGTGGCTCCCTTAACTAAGAATTGTGCTTCCGTGCTCCCCTATCCAGCCTTCCTTTATCCCAATCCTCCTGTTTCCCCAAGTTTCCCCCATCCTCCCCTTCTCACTTTTCTCTCCCTATCTCCCCTTACCCCCATCCCACCCCACCCCCAAGATCCCACTTTTCTCCCCGGCAATTTTGTCTACTTCCCATAGCCAAGAGGATAACTATATGTTTTTCCTTGGGTTCACCTTCTTATTTAGCTTCTTTAGGTTCACCAATTGTATGAGTCTTATAGTTCAGTCGGGGAATGAAAGAGCGCATGTAAATGCCCGTGGAGTGACCTCAGTATGATGGGGAAGTGCAGGCTGTAGGTCACAGAGCAACAGGATACCTAGCAAGGCCTTGGAGTGACAAAGAAGGCTTGCTGGGTAGGCTAAGAAGAGGACCAAGGCTCTGGGTGCATGGCTAGCTCTAACAGCACTGCTGTAGGCAGACTGCCCTGTATGTAGGAAGGGAGCAAAGAGCAGCTGGCATAGCTCTGACTCAGACCCAAGTCCCTAGGAGCAGTGATGGGCTCTATGTTTCAAAGCTGGTGGTCTTGAACACACTTTTTCTTCCACTCAAAAGATTGAACTGCGCATGCCTAGGCAAGAGGCTTCCACTCCCGTTCATCCACATGCGCTGAGAGAATCAAGAGCCCATGGAGGATCTCTTCTCCCTTGCCACTTGGGGAGGAGGGAGCAATGCTTTACAGGGGCTATGTTCCAGGATGTGGGAGGCGTTAAAAGCTGGATCAGACCTTTTGCAAGCAATGCATTTCTGTGATTAAGCCTTTGGGTAAAGCTTACTTGTTTCAAACGGGATGCTTTAGCTGAGTGTGTTCATCTGGGTGTGGGGTAAATGCCTTAAAGCACAGGTTTGCTGCGAATAATTTGCAGAGGAGTTAAAATTCATTTTATAAAATAAGGATTGCCCGAGTTGTAGGAGGCTTTCTGGCCCATTGAATCATGGGAAAGAATTATGTTTCTGCAGCTGTGAAAAAGCAAAACTAACATCCTATCTGGGGAACCCCAGCCGCATCACCCAAAGGCCGATTTCATGTCATGGAAGTGAATCAGAGGGCTGAATTTGGAGAAAGTTCATAAATTCTAGCTTACACAGGAAATAATTACACACTATTATTATTGAGTGAATGTAGCAAGAAATTATGATCCTTGAGTAAATAACCAGAAAGATCTAAGTCCATTTGTGTTAAGTGCAAACGGTCCTGTGGATCAAATTACTGATCATTACGCTCATGGATGTACAATAAGATGTGCTTCAACTTAGGACAGTAGACAATCTTCAGAGATGTCTAAGCGGCTTCTGGCCCTGACATTAATCCGGAGGTCACTGGGGAATTAAAAAACAGTCTGGGAAAATGTTGAATCATTGCTGGGCAGCCATTAACCTTACATAGCTTCTCAGTTTCCCAAAGATACTGAGCATTTCTATGACAAGGGTCAGGACAGCAGACTCACTTTAAGGAACAAGCAGTAACTACTGTAGGCTTTGCAATTCTGTCGTCTCACAAAAAAGAAGTCACTGAATGTCCTAACAACTATGTCCACAATAGCGAGTGCCCGTGACTATGTTCCAGTATGACTTTATCTGTCAAAATAGTTAACTTGCCCCTGGGCTGTGGTTTCTTTATGCCTGACTCTGAATGGTTGCCATCAATGCAGAAAGATTTTAAATTCTTTGAGAAAAATTAGGAGCTCTCTGGGGATCCACAGCAGACTTCGGTGAAACAGTATTTTAAGGGCATATTCGTCACTAGCCAATGGACAGTGTCCTTTAATATTTATAAATCCTGCATGAAGAAGTCTGCTTTTGTAAGAGGCCAGATGCCTCATCAGGAAGCAGGTTTGGGGCTGGGATCAGGGAGAAGTTCTAATCTGAGGTGTAAAACGCTTAGATTAAAGGAATAACTATATTAAGCATATTCTCTTACACAATTCCTTTCTCTTATATATATTCTCTTTACACATTCAACTTCAACCAGTTTAATCTCTCATATCCCCCGTTAACATCTTTCCCCTCATTTCCTGCTGTTAGCCTTTGGTTTTGTCCCCACCATTTCTCCTATTGACATTTTGGGTCAAAATTTAATTATTAGGTTGGTTTCTGGCCTAACGTTTGTGAGGGCACTCTCCAGTACCACAAACTAGATGGACAGCTAGACAGATAACAAGACAGACAAGCAGGGATGAGAGTATAATGTCCAGTGAACACGAGGAAGATGTTGAAACTATAAAAATACAGGAAACTAAAATTTCTGGCAAAGTCAATAAAATAAAAGATATCTAATTTTGATCCTCAACTTTCCCCCTCTAAGACTACATTACTATATTTGGAGGGGGAAGGGCATGAGAGGACACCCCATCCATACCTAAGAGTGAGTGAGGAAGAGACAGAGTTAAAACAGTGTGGGGGTAAAAAGTTAAAAGATGCATGGCAGAGCTCGAGAAAGGATTCCAGAAATCCTTCATAGCCATCGTTCTGTCGGCCAGACAGTAAGGTGTGCACGCGTGTAGCGTGCAAGCCCATTAGGGCAGGGAAAGTCAAGAATGGTTGGGAGTTGAAGAGTCCCCAGCTTTGGCACAGGGTGTGTAACTCCAAAATTCCAGCATTCAGAGAACCAGATGTGGTGGTTGGTGCCTACAATCCCAGTGTTCGGGAGGCTGAAGCAGGATGATAGATAGGAAGCTTGGGACAGCCTGGGCAACATAGACCCTGTTTCACATTATTTCTTACATTGTAAAGCTGGGTCTCTGCCTGAGGCACCTTCTGATTGGTTTAATGAAGAACTAGATGACCAATAGCTAGGCAGGAGAGAATAGGTGGGACTTCTGGGCACAGAGAGATAAACAGGGAGGATTCTATGCACTGTGACTTCTCCAGCAGCCTCTCCAGTTGGATGTGCTGTACTAAGTAACTGAGCCATGCGGCAGAATGTAGTTTAAAAATATGGGTTAACTAAGTTACAAGAGCTGGTTTGGAAAAAGCCCAAGCTAAGGTCAAGCTTTCATAATTAAGTCTCTGTGTTGTTATTGGGGAGCTGGCCATCCCACAGAAGGAAGTCTGACTACAATTAGAGAAAGCTTTTTACAGGACCCTGTCCAAACACCTAGCATATAGAGTGGAGGAGCCCTCACTGACAATAAGGCTTCAGAAGTAATCCTGAAAGGCCCACGCCCCCGCAGGAGCTAAACTACCCTTTGAGAGGGCTCCTCTACATCAATCCCAACAGAGCTAAAGGTATGTCAAGGAGCAAGCTCAACCATACATAGTTCCTCACAGTAACAAAGTCTAGCAAATCCCTTTCAAGAAATGCACTTTAACATTCCTGAGATTTGTTGTGGGCCTTTTGTTACCTTAGAAGCAAAGGAATTTCTAATTTTATAGCAATTTTCATTGTGATTAAATTGTTAAAAATATATTATTTATATAACTGTGTGTCTATGTGTGGGGTGTGCTCACCTGTTTGTACAAGCAGAGGTCAGAAGAGGGCATTGGTACACTACTTCACTATTTTTCCTGTTCCTCTGAGGCAGGGTTTCTTCTTGAACCTGGGGCTTAAGTTTCTGCTAGGTTGGAGGTGCTACCGTGACCCTCCTGTTTGCTTTTTTTGGTCCTGGGATTATAGGCATCTGTAGGGGACCCTAGTTTGTTTCATGGGTGCTGGATCTGAACTCTGGGCCTTACAATTGTGGAGCAATTGTTAATAACTGCTGGGTCATCTCTCCAGGCCCCAACCACTGCACTTTATCAAGTGGGTTTTCTACACTTTGAGATGCTCATGTAGCTTTAATTTTCTAGTGTATGTACCTTTAATAGGTTTTAAAAAAATGTCAGTCACCCTTGAATTTCTAGAATAAGCCTAAACTGGTCACAAAACATTGTCCTGTGTTGCTGGATTAGTTTTCTAATATTTCTGTCTTTGGTCTGAACATTAGCTTTAATAACATTTTAAGTATATTTTTCAGAATTAGAGATTTATTTAGTTGTGTGTGTGTCTACGTTTGTATGGAGGCTGTGAAGGCCAAGGTGAGGCTGTGGGTCACCATGTCCATGCTGGGAACCGGAACCAACTCCTGGGAGAGAGCAGTGTGCACTCTTGACCACTATTCCCCCACCCCCTTTTAAATATAGTCTCATGTAGTCTCGGGTGGCCTTCCACATAGCCAAGGGAAACCTTCCAGCCTCTAATCCTCCTGTCTCTATTCTGCAAGTGCTGAAGCAGCACACTTAGTATATATGGCACTAGTAATCAAACCCAGGGCTTCATGCACCCAGGCAACCGCCCTGTAGGCTGTTCTTATTTTCCAGATTTTAAATATTTCACGATAAACTTCTCTGGCTTATTCACAATATTACTGGGAACTTAAGTTCACATATTTGGTCTTTGGATTGCTTTAACTACAAATATTTTAGCACGATGTCAAATTAAAAACCAAGCGGAGCATCGTTGCCATCTGGTGGAAATGCCTGTTACCACATTGTAAAACGGTCCACTGTGATGCCAGTCTTTCTGCTCAGGAAATCAGCCCTGCCAGTTTCTCACTGGACCTCTCCAATTTGTATCTTTATTTTCATCCACCCACCACTACCTTAGTTCAGCTTCTCATGTAATTATTTGGCTAAAATCATTGTTCTGAAACAGGCCCAGATTCTACTTTCTGTGCGAACAGTTTAAAACGATCAATCTGCCTAGAGATAAGAATACAGCAGGAGTCCAACGAGTACCGGTTAAATTTTAAAAGCACTCCACTCCCTAACAGTACCTGGAGGGAAGCAGAAGCACACACTTGCACGAACAGACTGATAAATGACACACATGCTGGTTGTCTTGCGGGCTTGCCAGAGAGAGTAACACTTACACCAGTGACACTTGGCAGAATAACCACAGGGCTTGGGGTGGGAGAACAAAAGTAAAACAGATCTGAGAGCAAAACATCCCTGCGGGAGAGTATTTCCATAGATGTGCCCGCCTGGGTCCTGCTATGATTTCTGTTAAGGTTTTGGTTTAAAAATGCCCGTGCTCAGAGAGGCCAGCGTGCTCTACAGGACAGCCAAGGCTACGTAGAGTGACACTGTCTGAAAACAACAACAACAACAACACCCAAACCCTAGAACTCCAAAACTGATTACAATACAGAAGGATAGTTTTTGTCCTGATAGATAGTATTTGTATTTTACATTATTCAGTAATCTTTCTGATTACAGAATAATAAATAACAAAGCATCCTAGAAAAACACTAAAAAATCTTGTAGATAAAATGAACTTTTTCTTCACAGTAATTTTAGAACAATAAGCAATGCCTACTTTTTCATTATTTATAGTGGTTCCCACATTACATAGTGGTATGTATGTTAAGATTCCACAACTCAAAACAGAATATCCTTTTGGTCTCCTGGTAGGCTGAAGGTTTTAAAGATAGAAGGCCTAATTCTAAGAAAGCAACAGAAGAAAAACCTTCATTTGGAACCTCAGATCCTGGCAGTCTAGGGTAGTATCATTAATACACACACAGAGCCAAGCTGTTTGTTTTATTGGTTTCTTGGGTGGGGGTGGCAAAGAGGTTAAGAAAGGGTTTGTTTCCTGCTTCAAAGAACACTCCCAAGCAGAAACCTTCATTCTCATATGAACGACACTGCCTCCACGCCCCAGCTTTCATGACAACCTGAACTTAAGATGATGCTGACAGGGTGCATCTCTCTGAAGTACAGGGCACTCGGCAGGAGAAATGGGCACTCCGTGGGCTCCTGTTCACAGCTAAAAGGAACTGGCACTTTAGCTTCAACAACAAATTTAAAATAAAAAAAAAAATGTAACTTGTTTGACTTGTGGCAGGACTGGTTACTAAGGAACCATTTAGCAATAATGGCCTTGAATATTTGTAGCTAATGAAAATTCATTTAACCAAGGACTGCTGATTCTAAGAACTGTGACATCTGTGAGGAAGGGAGGAAAACTAAGTCTGAATGTCAAATTCAGAGCAAAGCATCAGTAATTTCACGTTTGCAGCATCTATAAATAAAATACACGGGCCATATAAGAGTTATATGAATAATGTTAAATTGAAAGTGCATACAGAACTCAGGAATATGTTTTCTCATAAATTTTGTCACTTATTCTGGTTCAGTAAAATGCTCACAAGGAAAATAACCACTTAAGGCAGAAGACTGGTTATATCATTGCTGTTCGGAGTTTCATGAGAACAAATGAATCAACTTCCTGCTTTAGATTGAATCATTCATCTTGAACCAGGTTATTCTGCAAGATGGAACATCTGTGTTACAACTTGAAAAGTCAAAGCAGAAAGTACAACCATAGAAAGCCAGAGAGTTCAGCAGAACATCTAGACGGAAGTCTGTTTGTAGTTTTTGGTATCCAAGACCTTTTTGCCACACATTGCACAGATGCCTGAAAAAAAAAAAAAAAAAAAAGAAAACAAGTGAGCAACCAAATCGTACCAACTTCTGGTTTACTTATGGTACTCTAAAGCTGAAGACCACTTGTGGGCGTGGAGAAAGGGCTCCATGGCTAAGAGCACTGACTCTGCAATTGTGCCAACTAGAGTTTGGAGCTCAGCATTCACATAGCCTCACAAATGCCCGTAATTCCAGACCCAAGTGGGGTGGAGACAGGAAGACCCCTGGGGTTTGCTGGCTTCCAGCCCAACTGAGGAAACAGAAGCCCCAGGTCCAGAGAGAGATCCCTCCACGAAAAGGAGGAAGTAGAGAGTGCAGAAAAAGAAGACACGTGATGCTCTCTTTGGGTTTCTGTGTGCATGCCTGGTGTGTCTCACATGCGTGTACGTGCACAAACACAGGTACAGAAACACACATATAAGCTTAAGTAGAACCTTTAAGAATTTCAAAGCATCATAAAAGAAAAAAAGAAACATCCTTTAACTACAAATATATTTTAAACTCAATTTTGTCTTAGAAAAGAGAGTATTTGACTAAATACTTCTTTCCGTTATCCAAGTTAACTGCAAATCAAGTATATTTGATGTAAATAGAAAAATTAAGTTAAAGAAACTTACCTTTTTTGTAGGCACAGCCTTGGCAGTAATGAGAACCTGGCTGGTGTACAGAACTTTTACAGATTCTGCAAGTGGAGAACTTATTCTTTCCATACGGATCAAACCTACAAAGTTTAAAAAAAAAAAAAAGACATCCATTTGCACGACAATAGAAACTCTTCACCACATTTTCTCCCATCAACTTCCATGACTGGCGGACAGACCTCCTCTGGTTCATTACTGTGTAATATGTATGCATTCCGCTGCCCTTCCATGTAAGCTCATGAAAAGCCAGCTGTATTTATTTTCAGACCTGTTCCTATCACTTCTGTATGTTATTCTATCTGGGTGACAAATATGAAAACTGATGAAATGTGTGTATAAGCAATGGTTGATTCTACAAAAAAAAAAATCTAAGAACCCGCTTTAGGACAACTAAATATAAACTGTTAACTAACATTGAATTGGGTATGGGTAAGCCAACCATTAAAAATATTAAAAATATTTTGTGTGTGTATGTGTCTGTGTGTGTATGATGCCACATTTGTGTATGTAGTTGTAGAGGTCAGAGGGTTTGGGTCCTTCAGAGATTGACTTACAGGTGGTTTTGAGCTGCGTAATGTAATGTAGGTGCTGAGAACCAAACTCAGGTCATCAGTTCCAGTCCCTTCTTTGCCTTTTTTTTTTTTCTGTAAACCCAGGCTGGATGACCCTGCACTCATGATTCTTTTTTTTAAAGATAGATAGATTTATTTATTTATTTGTTTATTTATTTGTTTGTTTATTTATTTATTATGTGTACAGTATTCTCAGTTTTCTGTCTGCATGTATGCCTGCAGGCCAGAAGAGGGCACCAGATCTCATTACAGATGGTTGTGAGCCACCATGTGGTTGCTGGGAATTGAACTCCTTTGGAAGAGCAGGCAGTGCTCTTAACCACTGAGCCATCTCTCCAGTCCTACTCCTGATTCTTTTGTCAGCAGCACCCAAGCACTGGCATCACATGCATGTGCCATCACACAGGCTTCAACTCTGTTCCACTGAGGTACAGAATATATATTCTGGTGACGGTTTATATGAGGAAAATGATATAAAACTCTCATACAGGCTTTATCTCAGGACCCAGTGATAGATGAATACACCCACAGTTTATGTTTAAGATAAAATGTGGTATGTACCTCTCCTAATGACTACTTACTTTCAACAAGCATTTTTAACTGACTGTTCTAATACCTTTGAATAAAGGGTTTTCTACTATAAAAACATGGTATCCTATCGGAACCCTAGGGCAAATAGCTTTAGAAGAGATAGTTCTCCCCAAACTGGCAATAATGTTCTAATTTAAAACATTTGCCTAGCTCTAAAATGACTATTTATATTTTTTTCTGTGTAGCATCATAGTCCTGGTGTCCTGTCTGGGGTACAATCTAGGAGCTTCTTTTTGAATTTTTTTGCCTTCATTTCTTTATTTTTATTTTATGTGTATGGGCATCTTGCCTGCATATGTCTGGACACCTGAATGCTGTGCCAGAAGAGCACTGATCTCCTACTGGAGTTGTAGGCAGCCGTGAGCCCCACATAGGTGCTGGGAATTGAACCCAGGTCCTCTGAAAGAGCAGTGTTCAGTCAGTGTTCTTAACCACTGACCCCTCTCTCCAGCCCCATTATTTTCTATATTAACAGATACCCTTTGCTTGCTAGTTTTTATTTTTTAAGACAGACTCTAGTTATATTACCCAGACTGTCAGGGAATTTACTATCTTCCTGTCGGCTTTCCACAGGCTGGGATTACCAGCGTGCATCACCACAGCCAGGCAACAGGTCACTATTAAAGGCTAACCTTCCTAAACTCAAGACAATCACTTTACTCCCACAGGAGTAAGGATGCTTGGAGTCCTTTTCTCAAACCATATTGTTATATCTTAAGACGACATTTAAATCTCCGAATTCTTATGATGAACTCGTAGTTTTTAAAGATGCTATTATTTTTTGATATTCTGTCTGTGTGTGTGTTTGCGTGCGGCTGGTGAATGTGCTGCAGAGGCCGGAAGATGGCAGCGGATGCCCTGGAATTGGAATCAGAGGTGGTTGTGGGTCTTTTGATGTCCAAACTGAACTCAGGTCCTCTGGAAAAGCAGTGCTCTTAACAACTGAGCCATTTCTCCAGCCTCCTAGTTTCTTGCTTCTTATAAGGGCACTGGAAATTCAATGTAATGTAGGTAGGATACTTTCTAAAATAAGCTAGCTAGAGCCATCAAAAGTAACAGCCACACTTCAGAAATAGTAATTTATAAGCCTGGAGGAATCAAAGGTATATAAAATTACACAATTCATATAAATAACTAGTAAAACCTGAATGGTCAGGAAACACAAGTCAACCAACAATACACATATGATGCTCTGCTGAACATTAGGTCCATTATGCTGGTTTTTTTTTTTAATCGTTTCTAATAAGCACCTACTATGTCACAGTCAGTTTATAAAGTAAAAGCTTTATTATTATTTCTTTAAATCATTGGGATGATGCCACACAATGGCTACTTATTCATTTACCAAATATCTACTGAGTACTTACTGTTCTAAATACCAAAGATGAACATTAAAAATTTTCTGCCCTCACCGAACAAATATAGGAGTGGACATGGAGAAAAACAGTCCAGTAAAACAAGTTTTTCAGATAAGCAGTGAGTGTGACAAAGAGAGCCCAGCTGGAAGCTGTAGTGGAGAGGAGATAAAATACTGGCTACGGACCCTGCACCAAGGAGCTCACATCTCAGTCAAGTAACAAGTCAGGAGGAACCTCCGAGCAGCAAACATAACCTGCTTCAGGTGACAGTGGGATTGGCAAATCTCATGAGGCTACATGACTAACGAGGAGGAGTGTGGTATACTGGGAAGTCAGAAGAAAAAGATGTCATATCATGGAGGACCTTCTAAGCATGGTAGAGAACTTAGATTCTATTCTACAGGAAACCAATGGAAGGCCTTAAGCAAAGGAATGAATGACCTTCTAGATGATCATTCTGGCTAAGAATGTCTCAGTGTGGTAAAAGGAAGCAAAGAAATGGGATAGCAGTATTCATGCAAAAATTTAACTGAATATGATGAAGTACAGTGTCAAAATCTTGTTTTGAAGATGGGAGACATTTTGTTCTCATTCTCAGATGAAAAGGTAGAGCTCAGAAAGGGTAAGAAACTCCAGGTCATATGACTACAGAGAGACAGACTCTCAAAGTAGTGCTTTGGCAATGACCCACATTTTCTTTGTACCTGTAACATCTCTCTATTTTTATAGTATAGACTGAATACAGAAAAACATTGGGTTCCCACCACCCTTGAAAATATCCTTTGCTGTATATGCTTTTTGTTTGTTAGCTTGTTTTTTTGGAAACAGGGTTCAAACTCAGGTCCAACTCAAAAGCTTATGACTTTACCTCATTTCTTT
Organism: Microtus oregoni; assembly: GCF_018167655.1. NCBI lineage: Eukaryota > Metazoa > Chordata > Mammalia > Rodentia > Cricetidae > Microtus > Microtus oregoni. Next base: position 17,871,593 of record NW_024543095.1, on the reverse strand, counting down.
GGTACCTTTGATTTGTAGGCAAATTAACAAGTAGATGAAATAAAAATCATGTTTTCTAGTAAAATAATAGAAAGTAGCACTAACATCTTCATATATTGTATAGGGTGAAGGAACAACTTAGAACAAACAGTATGTTTGCATGCCAACACTGCCTAACTCGGCCACAAGGGGATCCCGCTTAAGTTCATTCCAGTAGGCTTGCTATTTCAAAAGTCACTTTATGACTGCCCTGGGTATGTTCTCACCTACCTTGCTTTTTTTGAAGTCAAAGCTTTGTTTTCATTCAGCTTCCTTCCTCCACTTTCTATATATTAAAAAAAAAAAAAGTGCATACATATAAATTTACTTCTGTGCATTTAACATATGTTAAATAACATACATTTTACACTTCTTAACTATATTAGGAATCCATACATGTAACTCAGACGATGAAACAAAAGATATAAAATCACAAGGGGAAATCCAGTACTCTCTAGTGGTTTAAAGATGACATAAACTTTTCACTTTGCTAATAGTGAAACACTAAAGCAGTGTCCATAGTATCTGATCCAGTTCTTATTTCCTTTTTTATAAATTTATTTTTATTTTATGTGCATTGGTGTTTTGCTTGCAAGTATGTCTGTGTGAGGGTGTCAGATCCCCTGGAACTGGAGTCACACATAGTTGTGAGATGCCATGTGGGTGCTGGGAATTGAACCTGGGTCCTCTGGAAGAGCAGTCAGTGCTCTTAACTGCTGAGCCATCTCTCCAGCCCCAATTCCTATTTTCTAATAGGAAACAATACCTGTGGTGTTCCGTGCACCATCTTTCCATGTATCTGGAGTGATAACTCTGCCGAGTTTCTTTTCACCTGTTATAGCAAGATAGCAAAAGGAAAGTAGAATTAGTATCTAATAAATACACCATGTGGAAATAAAATAAGCCCATTTCTTTTCTAATTTTAAAATAATAAATATACTATATCATTCCTGAGGTTCAAAATGACATTATGTCAGATTATAGTAGGAGCCTGCTAATGTTGGAGTAGAAACCAGTGAATGAAGACTTAAGGTAGTAACTGTGGGCAATGGATAACTGATTCTAAAGAAGGTTTACTGGACAATAAGATGCTTTTGCTGTTTATATTTTAAACAATTCTGACAAACTTCAACATTTCCTAATTACCCAGTATGTACAAAACAAGGTACTGATGAAAATAAAGCCTTGAATCTAGATTTCAGGGGGCTTATACCAAGTTCACTAGTTTCTTAAGAGCTTGTAGGTAGATCATAGGAAATAAATGAACCAGGTGGATTGGTACACAAGCCTAACATGTCTATTTCTATTTTTTCTTGTTAAGAATCTATAGCGTTTATCAGATTTTCAAAGTGATCCGAGACTTTAAAACAAGTGAAGAACCCTTCAGTAAAAATATAAGTTGGAAAATAAAGTATGACAGTTGTGAGCTAATTGAAACAGTTGACATATCTGGCAATAAAAATATAAAGAAGATGAAGTCAAACTTCATAGATAAAGGACACATCCTGAGGAAAGGCGTGGGAAGTTCAGGGTCTGCAACAGCACCAAGTGTGACGGCGTAAATGCTGGTGAAAATGAGGCTGGAAAGATAAGCCAGGGCCTCATCTGCAGAGGGTCTTAGACACCCAAAATAGCCAGAGTTCCTGCCTACTGTTTAAGTAGGGAAAAGGTGAGGGTGGAGAAGTGAATTTGACATGGATACATCAATGGAATGGATGTGCTAGCTGAGGCCAAACACTTCCCAAAGATTTATGGAGCCAGAGAAATAAAGTAGATCAAAAAAAAAAAAACCCATCAAAAACAACAACAACAAAACAATACAAAACAAAAAACTACCTGGAATTTAGTAACTGAAAGGTCAAAGCTTAAAAGTTCTTTTAGTAGCACAGAAAGCCAGTTTGTACTATAAAGCTGTCAGAAGTAACTCTAAAAATCTGGAGACAACTTTTGGCCTAATTTATGACACGAGGAATGACAGAACTATTGTGGTTGCCTGACAGTATGGCTTTTGTATGAGCATACTTTTACTTGCAGGGCGAATGTGATGAGCAGACAAACTAGGAGGTTAAAAATAATAAAACACCAGATATTTTTTTCAGAAGAGCAGAGAAGTAAATAGTGGGAGGAGGAAACGACCTTTTGAGGCACATAATAAAGCCCAAAGTATGTGCATTTTATGTTAATACCACAACGGATCTTGGATTCTCAAAATTTTTATATTTCTTGGAGATATTAACTCACAATTTCCTTCTATCCTCAATGCCTGGTGGGACAAAGCACTTAACAGCATAAGAAGAATCACAAATAGCCGGGCAGAGAGCGCGCATGCTTTTAATCCCACTCAGGAGGCAGACACAGGTGGATCTCTGTGAGTTCGAAGCCAGCCTGGTCTACAGAGCTAGTTCCAGGACAGGCTCCAAAGCTACAAAGAAACCCGATCTTGAAAACCAAAAACAAAACCAACAACAAAGTTTTCAACAGATTTCAAGGGTTTCATTAGAACTAAAAGGGTGAAAAAGATCCTTTCTGGAAGCCAGAATATGAAATACACATATTTCTTTGGCGATTTTTGAGACTTTCTTCTTCTCCTGACCCAATGCTGTGGGTGTGGACCGGATGGCACAAAATACGCAGTTAAACTTAACCTGTATTAAATGTTGCACTTTTAGACTCAAATACTATAGGGACATACTACTAGTACTAGAAGCGATTTCTTGTTTATAATCTTAAAATGTAACTGAAAGCCTGGAATTTATACTTGCTACACCTGGCAAACTCTCGATGCTACCGAAAGACTTTGAAGATCCCTTTGAAGCCTCTTGGAACAGTCAAGAAGTTGTAATTGAAGAGATCCAGGAAGAAGGGCGGGATGGGAGCAACAGAAACAAGCAGAGATGCAGAACTGAGACCACTCTGAACACAAAGCATAGAACTATGCAGTCCCAGGGACAGGCAAGAATGACAGGGGGGCATGAAGGAAGACAAAGGTCAAAACCACAGCCCCGCAGGAAAAAAAAAACAAAGGTCAGGACCCCGAGAGAATTTCTTCAGGTCCCTCCGGCCTCCTCCTCCCACAGAAGCAGCCCTTAACTTACATTTTTCGCACACCATCCTTCCACGAACGGTCCCCTCAACCACCAAGGCAGGAGCAGCGGCCAAAAGACATCAACAACACAGCCGGGGAAGACTTCCCCTTCCGGCTACGTCAGCCCGCTTCCGCTCTCAGCATCCAGCTCTAGCCTATCCCGCACCCGGAAAGCCGCGGGAGGGTCAAACGAGAGCCGATGGGCGGGGCTTCTTTCATTGTCCCACCCCTCTTCACCAACGATTGGCTGTAGACTTGGGAATCCCCACCTCCTGGGTCTGCGCCTGCGCGAGGACCATGGCAGCCCGTCGCACCTGAGGAGGGTGGGAGGCTGTGGTGTCCCCTTCCCTGCGGCGGGCGGGAGAGTTAGGTAAGCCGGCGGCGTGCCCCTCGCGCTCGCCGGGGGCCGGTGCAGGACTCTGCCGACTGCTGCGGTGGCCCCCCCCGAGCGCCACGCGCCCTGCGGACCCGGGGATGTCCGCGCGCGGACCGGACCCTCTCTGTCCCCGCGTCTGTGCACGGGACAGACCCTCTGTTGCTGCCTCTCAGGTCGCCCGGGTGGGCAGCACGGGCTCGCTCTCTGCTGACGCCCCTCAGTTGCCCACACTCCCGCCATCCGAGGTTGGGGCAGCATCCCGAGCCACCCTGGGTGGGGTTGAGCTGCGGTGCGCACCGGGGCAAAGGCTGCGTAGGAGGGCTCGGGAGCAGCCGCGCCTTCCGATCCGGCTCACGTCGGATCGCGACTGCAGTTGGTGGCTTTCCAGGTCTGGAGTGCTGGGGAACTCAGGGTCCGCCAGTGTCCGAGGAAGGGCTCCATTCAACGAGCCTAGGCGTTTGGGTACCGCTCGCTGTATTAGATCAGAATTTTCAGGTGGCCCAGAAGCGCTCTCTACTCAGAGGATGGATTCCTGATCCCCTACCTGCCCGACCCCGGCACTGGAGGGAAGAGTCTCAGAAACTTTCCCCAAGTCTTTTTTTTTTTTTTTTTTTTTTTTGCTTTCTTTTCTTGGGGAAAAGAATTTCCCCAAGTCTTTTCCCCACGTTCTTCTCCGAACCCCTGAAGACCTCTTCGTGTTGAAGAGACTGTGCTTGAAACGACTTTAGTGTGTTGTAGCCTTGGCCGTGCCTGCTAACTTGTTCGTCCAGTTTGTTTAATCAGTATCATATCTACCTTTGAAAACGACGGTGTGAATTAATTGAGGGCTGGTAGAACAATGCCCAAACGGTGGATGTTTCTGTTTGGGCGGGATTTTCGCCACAATGTAATATGTATTACTCTAAGTTCTTTCTTTATTTTAACCAGTATAACGTATAAACAGCCAGTTAGGTCAAATATACGAATTTAGAGATCATAAACATTGTTCCTCCTTCTCAAGTTCTACTTTTGACTAGAATTTAGAATCTGTGACAGTGTTACTTTTTTCGAAGAGCTTCGGGAGCCGTTAGTTTAACATAATGTCCATCTAACTACCGTACTCACCTCCATTTGCACGGCCAAGTGTATACTTGGTTGGCATTTAGGAACTAAAGTGATTGCACTTTCCTGATTTTGGCCAAAAAAAAGGTAAAATTAGTTCCTTAATTGTCTCTAGTACATGCCCCCTTTGCTGAAACCAGTCATGAGTATTTAAATTTTTACTGATTTTTTTTTAAGGCTCTGAAAGATATTTGTATCGTGTTAGAAAAATCTAAAGTAATAGGATATCAGTGTGTGTTCAGTGCTTTGAAACAAATATATTGCCCATGGAAAATTATTAGCACATGTTCTATCTTTAGAGTATTGAAGTGTTTGGGACATGGGGGAAAAAATCATTGTTCTATGTTTTTCTTAATCTTTTCCTTCTAGATAGCGACCTAAGAAAAGACCATGAAAGATACTGACATCAAGAGACTTCTGTATACCAATCTTCTGTGCATATTTTCCATTGTCCTAAGCATTTTTATCCCATCCGTCTTCTTGGATAACTTCTCGATATTGGAAACTCACTTGACCTGGTTGTGTATTTGTTCTGCTTTTGTGACTGCTGTCAATCTCGTGCTATATTTAGTAGTGAAACCAAATGTATCTGCTAGAAGGAGTTCATTATCACATAAGGTAAGGTTTGCTTATTAATAACCAGTTTCTAGATGGAAGTAATAGTGTAAGAATGAAGCATTGTGCCCCGTAGTGGCGCCTGTCTTTAATCCCAGCACTTGGGAGGCAAAGGCAGGTGGATCTCTATGAGTTCAAGGCCAGCCTGGGCTACAGAGCTACTAGTTCCAGGAGATTCAAGGTTACCTTGAGAAACCCTGTCCTGAAAGAACCAAACAAAGAATGAAGTATTGTTATATCCTTGAGTTATTTACAGCATATAAAAGGAACCAAATTCACCCCCAAAAGCAGCAGCCTGTTACTTACAGTGTTTGATAGATCTTTGTTGTGTATTAATTGTGGAATTTGGCTCCTTCAGTGCATCACAATATAAATATGAGCCTGTACAATCATTGTTTTATATCATCACTGAACATAACTTTAACACACTGCAGTTTATTTTCATTTATTTTTGTACATTTTTTTATGTGGGTAGGTGGGTTACACTGTGTGCAAATACATGTGGAGGCTGGAGGACAACTTCAAGTATCATCTTTAGAAACACTGTCCACCTGTTCTGTACAGGGTCATTCATTGTCTGGAGCTCACCAGGTGGTAGGCTAGGCTGGCTGGCCAATGAACCCCAGAGATCCTCCTGTCTCTGCCTAGTGCTGGGATTACAAGTGTGCCCCATACCTAACATTTTACTGTGGGTTCTAGGAATCAACTCAGGTCCTTGTTGCTAATTGTCTGAGCTGTCTCCCAGCCCATGGATATTTTAAAAGTTTGTATTTTTGTTCTTTGGTAACTTTGTACGGGCACACAGTGTGTTTTGATCAATTTACTCTACTCCTAATCCCTACCTAACTTCCTTCCCTTTTTGTCATTGTTGTTGTTATAACCTCCAGCGTCCCATATCCCTTATCATGGATGTGGGGCCGTCCATGGAGCATGGTCAACCTACCAGGGAGCACACTCTTAAAGACAATTGACTTTCTTTGCCTTAGTAGCCGTCAGCTGTCAATAGCTTCCTCAGCTAGGGTTGAGGCCCAGCCTAGGTATTTGCTCTCCTTAAATAAGTGAATTTTCCAGCAATTGCAAATTAAGTCATTTCACACATGGTCTACCTTGACTAAACAGTTAAAAGTTTTCAGATATTAGAACCATTTTTTTCCAGAATAGTCACTATTCTATGACCCTTGACAAATGTGTTAAATTAAAATCCTCACTGAATATCCAATAATATATAAAACTCCGTTAGACTGTTTTTGCCACCTTAACTGACTTACAGTTTAAAATGTTATTATGTGTTTTATAATTATATCTTCTTGAGTTTCAGGTCAAGTGTGTTCCAGGCATGGACTTATTTGTAGATATTCAAGCCTTTAAAAATATTATTTATACAGCAATATGAATATAATTTTGGAAATTAGTATTTTGCTTTTTTGATGTAATTTCTTCAGTTTTGTTTTAAAATGAAAGAAAATAGTAGTATTTATTATTTTCTGTAGATAATTCATGTGGGATCACTGTGGGTTTTGTATCCTGACAGTCTTTATTAATAATATTGTAATCACACCACATAAACAGAAATCAGTTTTGGTTTTTGTAGTGTAGAGTATATTTGTGTGATATTTAAGAAATATTTTATTGTGTGTGTGTGTACGTACATGTGTACATGCAACACAGCTTTCATATTGAGGTCAGAGAGTAGTTCTTTACTTTGATCGTGTGGGTCCCAAAGATTGAACTCTGGTTATCAGGCTTGGAGGCAAGCGCCTTCACCCGCTGAACCATTTTGCATTTTCTGTAGTTTTGAGGACTGTGTATGTTGTGAGACGTGATCCAGCTGTTTCAGACGCCGTGGGAGCCGCGTGTATTCATGTGTTAATTGGCAGCGTTGGTGGCTTTTAAGAGGGTCTTGCATCTTGTCTTCAGTGTACCCCTTTCTCTCTTAGGTCACCAGGGGTTTGAAGTGCTGCATCTACTTCCTTCTGTCTTGTTTTTTCCTTCATATCATTTTTGTTCTGTATGGAGCACCGCTAATAGAGTGAGTTCTGAATATTTACTTTTTGTTTTCATGTATTAGTTTACTAAATGATCTGCTAACCTCTAGCAACTATAGTAGAGTCATAGTTTGATTTGATTAATGGATCAGGGTAGAAAAAACTATCATTGTCCTATTTTTAGTACTGTTATGTTAAAAACATTGAGACAACTTAATTCTACATATATTTCTGTTATTTAGCTTTCTGATACTCATCTGTACATTGTAAACACCATATATACATTCACATACATACATATACACACACATTATAGTAATTAGTGTGTGGCTGTGAAAAACCTCCAGGTGTCCAGCCTTTTGACATTACAGCATGATGTGGTCATCTACAAAGTTGTATTTAAAGACCTTGTGATCATATTACCAAAATCTGGCAATTTTGTAAGTTTATGATTTGGGATGCATTCATAGCTATCCTTGGATGCGGGCCATAGGCTGGACATGCCTTGATTTATGTAGGCAACTCGCTATTGTAATATGTGTATATTGGCTATAAATAGTATTTCAGTGATCAAATATGATTTTAGAGTAACTGAATTTATTTTCTTAAGGGACATAGATCCCTTTATCAGATATCAATGTTTATATTAAAATTTAAGTCTTTAAAATTGGCTAGTTTCAAATTAGTGGAAACTAAATTCACAAATATTTTTTATATGAGACATTTCATTTTAGCAGTGATTAAATGATCATGGTGAAATGTGTGGTTGTACATGCACATATAAAGCTACAGGTGCAGATACGCACATAGTTGTATATGCACAATAAACTAACAGATTATTCTATTTCATGCAGGGCAGGCAAGTTTTCTTGTCATGGAAAATGGTTTCTGTATAATCTATCTTAAGAGAATCAGTGATAGACAATGTGTTCCATAGTTCAAGATTTTATCAAAATGCAAATTGTTAGACTCCAGACATAAACTCTTGAGGTGAAACTTGCTGATCGTTAGTCTAGTCTCTTAATGTTAAAAAGCAAAAAAGCAGTTAAACTTCAGAGTTCTGAAGGTTGTTGAGGAAGAAAGCTAATTACCTAGAACTGAGCTTTTTGATGGTTTTGTTACAAGGCCTCAGTCTGGATCTTCAGATTTTTAACATTTTTGAAATTTGTGATTAAAGCCAGGTAATTTCTAGGATGTCTTTGCAGCTAGTAGAATGATTTAGTCTTACTTAGTGGGTCTCAGGTAGTTTTTCAGAGTCAAGTGTAAGAGGATTCTTGAATAGTGAATGCTCTCACAACGGTGATAGACGCTTGTGAATACACGGACCCCAACACTTTTGAAAGGTTAACAGGTTTTCTTTTTCATCCTAGGTTGGTGTTGGAAACATTTTTATTTGCAGTTATTCTGTCTACTTTTACTACAGTACCTTGTTTGTGTTTGCTAGGACCAAACCTCAAAGCATGGCTGAGAGTGTTCAGTAGAAATGGGTAAGTTGAGCATTTCTCTTTTAGTGGCACTAGTAATTCAAAAGAACTACAGAAGTCTCTCTTGTTCGCGTTGGTGTACTCGTCCTGTGAGTGTTTCGAGGCGTTTGTCTGCCTCTCCCAGATGCCAGAAGGGGCGGTGCTGCTGGAGAACAGAGGCTGAAGGTAGACAGTTTGAGAGAATTCTAGACAGAGAACTCCAGCTCCTGCCTCCACGCTAGCGAGACAGAGTACTACAAGTACTCGGTCCTTCTGTGCATTTCATAATGTAGAAATGAAGTTCACAATCTCGAAATGTTTCGTGTAGCCATCTCTTTTTATGGTAATGCTGAGAGTGCAAGCTTCACCGCGTCATCTATGATCTATGTAGCTACCATACCCATGTTTTCAGCATATCTGAGTTAAAGTTTTAGCTTCCTTAAAGCCACTGAGATGATAGATACTAAACATGGTTAATTTTTAACTAAGAAACCAGGCGAGTTAGTCCTCACGGTTTGCCCTATTTATAACCCAGCAGCAAAACTTCTGGAGCGTTTACTGTGTGTTGCACATTATGCTGGCTCTGTGTGGGCTCCAGAGTGCTCAGATTACACTGGAGGGGAAGGGCCGTGTCTTTCACGGCTACGAATGGAAAGAGCAGCTAAATGGGAGTAGAGGGAGAGAGAACAGGGCTGCACAAGGGGACTGGTCTGCGGTGGATGGCATCAGAAGTCCCAAAGGCAGGAGGATGCTTCTGCAGGGTGCTGGAGGGGCACAGAAACTGAAGTCAGCTTGTGGTTTGTGTGATTAGGAAATTAGCTCAAGGAGAACAGAGCGTGGGCTCTGGGTAGCCTGTCTCTGTAAGTTACAGTTTTCTTTGGAATGAGTGGTGGTTATTTTTTATATGGTCTTGCTGTGTTTTATTTTTATTTTTTCTGGAACTGCTGTCTTTATGAGTATAAAGTTTCTAGGATGGAAATCCTTACAACTGAATATCGACCCCTCCCCACAGTGTTAGCATAGTATCTCCAATGGAATTAGTTTATTTTTAGTTTGAAAATTTTAAATATGGAAACTGGCTGAAACTTTTAATGGTTTAGCTAGATTAGTGATTTTGCCAGCTTTAAATTTTGTGTCAAAGTTATATATTTAGGGGACACAATGTAACCTGGTTCTATAGTTTGTCTGTCACTAGAAAGTTTTGTGTTCTAAAACTTAACTGTACTTTGTAAAACTTTGGCGGAATTGGAAAAGATGGAGTTAGAGTCATAATGCTTGGAGACTTCATTAATGACAAAACAAAGAAGTGAAGAAATTAATAAATATGGTAGCACAGTTTTACATTGAACTGTTATTGAAACAATTCAACAACACACACTATATTAAATAATATTCTTTTTATAGGAAAAGACAAATTTGATTCTTAGCAGTTATTGTGAAGTAGTGAAAGATGGTTATTGGAAATCTGAATATGGCTTATGATACATTAAGTAACCTAATATAGTTGGGAGATGTAGTTATATATATTCCTTATTTATTTATTCATGTGTGTATATGCATGTGCATGTATGTATGTTCAGGTGCTGTTGTGCCGTAGGGCATGTGTGGAGGTCAGACAACAACTTTGGGTGGTTGGTTCTTTCCTGTCACTACATGGGTCTCAGAGATTGAATTCTGGTCAACAGATTTGGCAGCAAGTGTTTTTATCTGCTGTGTTATTTAGGTTTCTTTTGCTGCAGTAAAGCACTGTGACCAAAAGCAGCTTGCGGAGGAAAGGATTTATTTATCTTACATGTTCCAGTCATAGTTTATCATTGAGGGAGGTCAGGGCAAGAAGTCAAGGTAGGAACTGAAGCAGAACCATGGAAGGATGCTGCTTACCGGCTTTCTCCTTTTGACTTGCTCAGCCTGCTCTCTTACACACCTTCATGCCCAGGGATGGCACTACCCACAGTGACTACGGCCTCACAGACCAATCATCAATCAAGAAAATGCCTTACAGATCAATCTAATGGAGGCATTTTCTCAATTGAGCTTCCCTCTTGATATGATGTAAAGTTATGTCAAATTGAACCATCATGCCAGCTCATGGGAGAAAAAAATTAAAAACAATATACAATTCATGCACTATTAGTGTCACCTGCTGAAACATGAAATGACGATTTTTAGTACAGTCACAGGTCTGCATACCCACCACTAGAGTCAACTTTAGGGTTTTTTTCATCACTTCAAAAGTTTTATATTCTTACGTCTTATTGCTACCCTGTTACTGTGTCTAAGCAGCCATGAATCTTGTTGCCCTCTCAGTAGGATTGCCTGTACTGGGCATTTTGTATAAATGAGCCCTACAGTTTATGATCTTTTGTAACTGATTTCTCTTACTTAGCACAATGTTTTCAAGGCTCATTCATGTTGTATCATGTATTGATACTTAATTTCTTGCTATAGTGGTATTAGGGATTAAACCTTGGACCTTGTATGTGGGAGGCAAGCAGTCTACCAACTGAGCTGCATCCCTGGCACTACTTAGCTTAAGCAGAAAACCCACCAAGATTAAAACTTGTGTATGGAATGCAACAGTTATGTCCGAAATTGGAAGGGTAGAAGAGGTAGAACCATGGATCTCTAAAGAATGCAGAAGGTGGTGAAGTATTGGTTATCTCTGAGGAAAACATCTAAGAAGCTAGTAGATAAGCTAGAGAAGCTTTTCGTGGACACTTTTTAGCTAGCCTGTGAAATTTGAGCCCTATTCAGAATGAGAATAATGAGTAAGATATTGAATTGATTTCTTGGTTATTGAAAGTTAGGCTTGTAATAGGAAGCTGTTAGGTTCCTCATATGCCACCGAAATGTCACTAGACTATAAAAGCTACCCTTCCAAAATTTCTAGAGTAAGATAATAAAAATCAAAGAGCAAGCGTTCAAGAAATGTTTATCAAATGGATTAACAAATATTGGGAGCATCTATCTCCCAATCTTATCTCTATCTCAATCATATGTCTATCATATCTCCACCCTAACTATAGTTTGTCTCAATAATTCTGTTTGCTTTTTAAGTAGCAGACCAGCAAGTGTGGTACATGAATACCACAGAGAAGAGTACAGCTTTGCCAGTTAATGCATATGGAGTGCACATGACCCTGTCATTAGAGTGAACAGAAGTTTCTGTGTCTCCATATTGATTAGCGTAGCTAGAAGCATTGGAATGAACCTAAGATGCTGAGGGTGAACAGGTCTGTTTTGAATTGGCATCTCACCGAGCTTCAAATCAATATAAAACATTTATACTACTTTTAAGTGAAATAACTAAGTTTTAATTTATTTGTTCATTTGTATGTGTATGGGTTTTGCTTTCACATATGTCTGTACCTGTGTATCCCTAGTGCATGGAGGCCAGAAGAGGTGGTCGGAACTCCTAGGACTGGAGTGGCAGATAAGCCAGCTAGTATGTGGGTACTGGGAATCAAACCTGGGTGCTTGGAAGGACATCAGGTGCTCTTAGCCGCTGAGTCCCCTCCAGCCCCTGGGTTTAATGTATTTATTTGCTTGTTCATGTAAATTTAGTGCTGAGCTGAAAACGCAAACATTTTGAACTTGAAGATTGAGACTTCTATATAAAGGATCAATTCTGATGCTTTTGAAATTTAGATACTTAATTTCATTAACAGGCTTTCGCCATAAAGTTATTCCAGAAAAGTAAACAAAACCACTTCTTAGAGAATGTTCTTGTAAATAAACTGATGACAAAAAAGTAATTTGGTTTCTTAAAATATTTTTCCAGTTTCTTGTTGGTCTGCATAATATTGAATATACTTGATTTGCAAGAGTTTAATTTGGTTTGTCGCCTTGTATTTTCACTGCGTGTTCCTTTCACTGTGGACTGTCTTATAAAGGAGAGCATAACCTAGCATATGCCTGTGCTTTGCAGTGAAGTTTGCCTTTTGATTTCTCAGTTTGTTTATGCTGTTATTTAAGTGTCTGAGTTAGTGCTTGGTCCCTTGAGCTAAATATGTTCCTGGATAGGATGCTCAGATCAGCTCTCAGTAACACCTGTTCTATAGATGAAAACAGGCTTCTTTTTGTCATCTTTATATTGAAACAGATTTTATATTGAGAAAACTACCATGGATATTGAGTCAAAGATTTGCTCATATAAAAATAGGTAACTTAGTCTGAATGTAGTCACACAAACTTAGCAAAGATTTTAATATTCATTTAGTGGGGAGAGTTTATATTGAAAATTGTGTAAAATATTTTTAGCCACCAGGAGGAGTTGTACCCCCCTTTTCCTTAGATCAGATTCTATTTGGATTAAGCAGGTGTACTTACTGTTAATTGCATCCAAGTGGCCGATACACTAGCATACAGGAAGCACTCAAAGTGGCATATTTCAGTTGATATATAACATAATGAATTTCAGTGAAGCCAAGTAATATGGGCAGGTACATAGGCCTTATTGTCATGAAGAGTGACCTATAGCATTTCTTTAAGTACCTTAAAATTTTATTCATAGCATAATAATAGGCCATTTAGTCTGTTCTCAGCCCTACTGGTTATGTGCAAATGTTCTATAATCATGACTGTACTAGTAGTAATAATATGCTTTAGATAAGTTTATTATGGAAACCTATGAAATGAAAATAAACTGGTATCAGTCCTGCAAGAAGTTAGTAGGAATTTGCCTAGTTTTAATTTTTTACCATTTCTTTGTTATAAAAGAATGCATGTGTGTACATATTTTTTAGCCTAAGTAGTAAAATACATAAATTTTGTAGTAAAGGCATATGATTTTAAATAAGATTAAAGTTAAAAATTCAAATAATGGAACAGAAAGTTAGAGAACTAATAATACTATTAAAGGAACAATAATTACAGATTTTATGTACTCTAATTTTGTTTCTTCATATAATGTGCAATTTTGAAACAAAATCAGTTACTCTAATCACTGCCTTATAATTTAGTTTAGCCCACTGATATATGAGTGTGTGTGTGTGTGTGTGTGTGTGTGTGTGTAAAATGTATCACGTTTTGCATAGCAACCTCAGTTATCAGATCTTTAAGTGGAATGAAACCTCAGCCTGTATTGTTTGGACCATGGAGGAATACGGTGATGCTGTAATACAGATGCTGGTGCTTCTGGATACAAATAGGACATTCTGTGCTTCTTAAGGATTCTGCCAGTCTTTGTCCTTGGTCTAGGATGGGAAAGACAGTAGTTTCCTGTCCTGAATACTGAGAAGGAGAATAGGTCTCTGTGGTTGAATTAGTCTAGTATTCATATCACTAAAATTGTTCTGGGATTGGTTTACTGTTGAAAGTTATCAGATTTTCCCAGCTGTAAATCAGGTGGTGCACATCTTTGTTCCACCAAACTTAAGCAAGGGTTTCTTGGAACAATGTGAGCAGTGTAGTGCACATATTTGTTTCAGCAAAACTTAGGGAAGGGTTTGTGAACTAGGCTGCTGGAGTAGAACGCAGGGACCAAAGGCAGCTGGTTGACACTGTCAGACTCGGGTCCTAATGTGAAGAATGTATATACAGCTACATAGATTTTCTCACCAACACAACAGCCATTCTCTGACTCATTGTCAGCTTTCCTTGTCTTTTATGACTCTAAGAGCTGTTTTCTCCTGGGCCCCTGCCAAGGACACAGATGGCTCCACAGTGGCCTCGTCTGGTTTCTAAAAGGATGTATAAACCCTGGCCAGGAGTTTTTAAAGTGTGAACCATGGAGCTACCATTTACTCCACTTTAGCTGAGTATTACTGTTGAGTCACAGAGGTAGCATCTACCTTGGTCTTCACCATTCTTTCCCTTTGCCTTAAGATAAACAACAACAGCAACAAAAGCCACAGGTAGAAAATAACACCCAGCATTCAAAATGCAGATTCACAACAGGAAAAATTGGAGCCAGTTAAGATGAAAAGACAGCACCAAAGAGAATTCATTTGTTATATTTCTGAGCAAATAGGTAGCCTCGACAGGTTGTCAGTGGAAAGTGTGAGAAAGAGAAATAGACATGGCACACAACTGTGAGGGTGGGTGTCATGGGGTGGGGGGGGGGGGACATGTGCACAGGCAATGAACAATGTGTTCCAGGAGAACATGTCCCTGGACCAAAACCAAACATTTTCATACGATTTACCATAGAAAAATGTTATTAAGTATATTAATTTAGTAAAAAGAGCAAAGATGAGAAAATGAGCCAAAATGAAGGAGACCAGACTGCAGAATCAGTGCCATAAATTCAGAACCTAAAGAACATCTTTAAAACATATTTTAGAAATGTCAAGAAGCGGCTGGGTGGTGCACACCTTTGTTCCCAGCACTTCGGAGGCAGAGGCAGATGTCAAAGCCCGGTCTACATAGGAAGACAGTGTCTCAAAAACAAAACAAAACAATGAAAGAAATATTGAGAAGCATAAAGTAAGTTGGAAAATCAAATTTTAGTGTGAAGGAAAGGTTTGAGCCAGTCAAAATAAATGAAGGGTAAGGAAAGGGTTGGGAAGCATGAAGTTACTAGGGAACATCTGACAGA
This sequence comes from Microtus oregoni, assembly GCF_018167655.1. Classification (NCBI taxonomy): domain Eukaryota; kingdom Metazoa; phylum Chordata; class Mammalia; order Rodentia; family Cricetidae; genus Microtus; species Microtus oregoni. Next base: position 17,856,412 of record NW_024543095.1, on the reverse strand, counting down.
TATGGAGAAAGGACAAGGGAGGCTCACACCTAAGACTCCACGTGCTTCTGTTGTAAGAAGAGAAGTTAGGAAAGAGGCTCATTACACCAAGAGAATACTTGAATGAGTTAGAGGTGTAGAGCAGAAGACACTGTAAAGTAACACAAACAAGTTGTTCAATGGAAGAAGAGGAATGAGAAATATAATTGTACCCCTCAAAGCCTCAGGTGTTCCAGCTAGCCGTAATGTTGCGATATGTTCAGCTTCCTCAGGGGATAAGGCTTAAATGAACCTCTACACACCAGTGAATCTGCTCTTACCTGCAACCCTTCTCCTCCTTCAGGAAACTCGGCTTACACCATCTAACCTCAAATGAAATCTAGACACAATAAAAGAGAGACAATAGAATGAGCAGAAGATAACCGCATCTTTTTGTGTGTGTAAAGGGAATACTCAGCAGTATTGGAACTCTTGGAAAATGAACTAAATACTATAGAAAAAAACACAAGTAGAGATGAGTTGGAAAAAATTCTTATTCAGACAAAATGATTTTTTTGTATGTGAAATGTAAGATAACCAGGGGTAACGAGATGCTTAGAATCTTCCAGAGAGTGGGGAAAGCATGTTACTTGTAGGAAAGGGAGTGGAATGATACTGAACCTTTCGGTGGGAACCAGGACCCAAGGGAACAGTGCTTTCCAAAAATCTGAGGCAAATATTTGTGGCAGTCATAATAAAGTCATTTTCAGATGTAAAGTATCTCTTCAAACCTATTTTTGATAAGAGAAGGAAAGGTGATGGGGGATGGAGGAGAGAGAGGGAATGAGAGAATGGATCAAGATCTGACTCTGAACCCAGGCAATTGATCCCAGAGCAGCGGTCCCGAGACAAGGAAATTCCAAGATGATAGTGCAGGATCCTCAGAGGACTGAGCTGTCAGCAGGCTGAGAGCAACCAGATAGGAGTGAGTGAGACACTTCAGAGAGAAAGGGGAGCAGAGAGAGGAAGCAAACATCTAGAGTACTACTGAGATAGTTTTCCTTTTCAGTGTTTAAGATGAGTTAGTGACGGAGATAAACAGGTGTGTGTGTGGGGGGGGGGGGAACAGCTCTAAGCACCTGAGGAAAATTAAAAATTGTACTTATTAAGAGAACAGACATGTAATTGTGGTTTGCTCTATGGTTATTACAAAAACACTTGTTATCCATTCAGCTAAAGGGGGCAGTTTTAGTATTGAAGAGATGACAGAGGGAGACGTTGACACGGAAGCTTGTGGATAAAAGGAGCTATGTCTTCTACAGTAAAACGCAGAAAGTAATGACATCTTGAAATATAAGGCATGCAATATGTATATACTTAATATATAAGTATATATTTATATGTGATATATGTTTAATTGGAAGCATCTGTATAGGGTGTAGAGATCAGGTAGAGGAGGAGACTTTTATTCTTATTGTTGTCTTTGACTTTAAAGATGTTACGTAACAACCTACCTTAAGACCCAGCAATACCACTTTTAGGTATATACCCAAAGGATGCTCAATCATACAACAAGGACATGTGCTCAGCTATGTTCATAGCAGCTTTGTTTGTCATAGTCAGAACCTGGAAACAATCTAAATGCCCCTCGACCGAAGAATGGATAAGGAAAATGTGGTACATTTACACAATAGAGTCCAGCAGAAAAAAAACAATGAACTCTTGAAATTTGCAGGCAAATGGATGAAGCTAGAAAACATCATATTGAGTGAGGTAACCCAGACCCAGAAAGAAAAATATCATATGTACTCACTCATAAGTGGCTTTAGACATAAAGCAAATAAAAACTAGCCTACAAGTCACAATCCCAGAGAACCCAGACAGCAATGAGGACCCCAAGAGTGACATACATGAATCTCATCTACATGGGTAGTAAAAAAGACGAGATCGCCTGAGTAAATTGGGAGCATAGGGATCATGGCAGAGGGTAGACGGGGAGGGGAGAAAAAAGGAGGGGAGCAGATAAAAATATATAGCTCAATAAAAGCAATAAAAAGTTACATAAGTTATTTTGATAAATGCATTCACTTAAAATACAGACTGCAGAATTTTTATAGTTTTGTATAGGTCTTCGTTCCGTATTTTTTGATGTTTATAGTATGTAGGATCACAAACAATCATGGATACGCTGAACAATCAAAACTGAAAACCTCTTGGATGTTTGCACTTTTTATTTTAATAAGCAAAAGTTGGTTACACTGTGCGGAATAGTGAAACTGTGAGGAGCATCTTTGTTGGCACCAGTGGCTCTGATTACAATCCTTCAGTGACTTCTATAGCATGACTTGAATGCAGCCTGAACCATAAGTCTGCTGCATTGAGATACTCCCACTTCACACTGGCTAGAGACTGGAATCCACAGATAACTAGGAAGATGTAAAAAACTGGAACCTTCACCCTCAAGTCGTGGGAAAATCAAATGTTTTAACTGCTTGGGAAAACTGTCAGTTCCTCAAATAGCAGGTGACCCAGCTATTTCCTTCTAGGTATAATCCCAAGAGAGACGAGAACATGTTTCCATACAGAAATTTGTTCACAAATGTTCCTAGCAGCAGTTTTTTTTTTAATAGCCAAAAAAAAAAAAAAAAAAAAAAGGTAGAAACAACCCAGATGCTAACCACCTTTTGATTGGAGAAATAAAATCTTTAGTGTCCATTCAAGGGAGTATGATCCAGTGACATGATTGAAGTGTCTATACATGCTACACCATAGATGACCCTTGAAAAGATCTAAGTGAAAGGAATTAGCATAAGAATTCATGTCAGTTGAGCCCACTTAGGTGAAATACTTAGAATAGGCAGATCCATAGACATAAAGTAATTCAGTTGCTTTGGGCTATGGGGAAGGGGAAAGGAGAGTAGTTGCATATGAATGAAGAGTCTCTTTTTATAGTGATTAAAATATTCTAATATGTCTGGTGATAAATATGTAATACTGACTATCCCCAAAACCATTGCATTATAAATTTTCGATTAGTAAATTATGTGACTAGAACAGTATTTCCTAGGGTTTTTTGTTTGTTTTTGCTGTTGTTGCTATACTCAATAAAGTCATTATTTAACAATATCCCAGGTTGGACTAGAACTTGCTGCATAGTCCAAGCTAACCCTGATCTTGTAGTATTCCTCCTGTCTCAGCCTCCTTTGTGCTGGAATTACATGTGTGAGCTACCACAACTGGCTTGAAGTTGTATAAAACTCTGACCCACTTCTCCAGCCTGTTTCCCGGCTTGCACTAGATGCAGTCATATTGAATAAAATATGGCATGAAGATGAGTTGAGAAAACTATTCTACATCCATATATACACACACACACACATTTTATTTATGTAGATATGCATATGCACTTTAAGATAAAATTGTGTGTGTGTGTGTGTGTGTGTGTGTGTGTACACCTGCACAGACTCTTTCTGGAGAGGAACATAATCATTTGGAAATGAACGTTGCTGTGGGGAAGGACTCAGGAGGTGTGATATGAAAACATACTTGTTATTACAGCACTCTTTGGGACTGTCTCCTCTCACAGTGCACACGCAGTACCTTTAAGTGGAAATACGTGTGTTATCTTCATGTTTCTATGCCAGTTTGTGTTGATTATGTAAATGGGTGAGAAATGTGTGTAGCATCAATTTGTGCTAGTGCTTGTGTGATTTTTCTAGTTGCTGTAATATAAATTGCCAATAACTTGTGTTTTGTGTCTTACAGAGTTACCTCCATTTGGGAGAACAGTCTTCAGATCACTACAATTTCAAGTTTTATAGGAGCATGGCTTGGAGCATTTCCTATTCCACTGGACTGGGAAAGACCATGGCAGGTTGGTTTTAAAGACTTCAAACGAACAAAATGTGTGTTGGCACAGTAGTAGGAAAGCTGATAAAGAAAGCTAGTATGTGGTGCAAGGTATTTGGTTGTTCAGTAAAGTAGGGAACACAGCTCAGTCTCGGTGGCTGCTATTGGGATATGATCCAGTGCCACAGGCATTCATGTTGGCCTGGATCTACCGTACAGCTGTTTTTTTTCTATATGCATAAGTGAGTGTTTCATTTTAAACTGTGCGTATATATGTTGTATGCATGTATCTACTTACGTGTGTGATTATGCATTTATCATGTGTGCAGGCCAGAGGTTGACATCCAGTGTCTTCTTCTGTTGGTCCTCACCTCATTTTTTGAGACAGGGTCTCTCACTGAGCCTGGATTACTGATTGGCTAGGCTGGCTAGCCATTGAGGCCCTGGATCCCCTGCCTGCACTGAGATTACAAATGTTTGTCACTATGCCTGCCTTTCACATGGGTGCTGCTGATCCAGACTCAGGACTTCATCTGCAGAACAGTCACTCCTCATCTGATCTTAGATTATATTTTCGTAACTAGATAGATTGCTTTATTGAATACTTACCTTGAAATATGTTACAAAGCATATAGCAAAGTAGTTTCTAAAACAAGCTTTGTTACATTTTTATTTAGCTCATGTGCACATATGTCTGTGGGTGCACGCATGCTGGAGTGCATGAGTAGGAATCAGAATAGGTTCTCACCTTCCCCCAGGTGGCTCTAAGAATCAAACAGGTGCCCAGGTTTGGCAGCACCAGCAGGTACCTTTACCCACTGAGATGTCCTGCCAGCCACTACGTAATTTTCAAAATAAAGGCAAATGGTTTGAAAGGAAGCTGAACAGTACACGGATACCACTGAGCCCCCCTTGGTGCTTTGAGACAAGGTCTCTTGCATAGCTCAGGCTGACTTTGAACTTGTTCTGTCATCCAGGCTGGCCTGAAACTTATGAGCCTTTTGCTCCTGCTTCTAGATTACAGATATGAGTCACCACACCAAGCATCATTATCTTAATTTTTAGATATGGTTGTTTTGAGACAGGATCTTATGTAGTCCATGCTGGCCTTGAATTCCTGATCCTCACACCTTTCCTTCCCTAGTACGGGATTACAAGCATGCCACCGTGTTCTAATACTCTCTGTTGCTGCAATAAAACACGGAGCAAAGGCAACTTGGGGGAGGGAAAGATTTATTTGGCTCATACTTCCAGGTTACAGTCCCTCATCGGCGGAGGTCAGGAGAGGAACTCAAGACAAGAATTTGAAACAAAAACCGTGAAGGAACACTGCTTGCTTGTTCCCAGGTTCATGCTTAGCTAGCTTATGGGATGGTGTCGTCCACAGCTGTCATCCTCCTGCATCGATTAATAATCAAGATAGCCCCCATAAGCATGCCCACAGGCCAGGATGAGCTGAGAAATCCCTCGGGTGAGCCTTTCTTCTCAGATGACTCTAGGTTTGTCAGGTTGACAATTCAGATAACCAGGACACGCTATAGTTTGTCAGCTTGACACACAAACTCATCACTGTGGCACCATAACCTTTCCTTTTTTTGTCCCCAAGATCTTGTTTCACCAATTTTTAATTGTTTTATAATATGCTACTTTATTATATAGTTATTTTATAATGTAATAAACTCACTATTGATCATTTAGTTTATTACTTGTATTTACTATAATAAACACTGCTGTGATAAATACTTCTGAATCTATAGCATCATGAATTTTTCCTGAGATAATTTCTCCTAAAAGGAACAATGATATTAAAAATAAATGTACTTTTTTTTCCAACATGAAGGGAATATTTTCTAGTCTCAAAGAAAAAAATATATGTGCCTTTTAAATTTAAGCTGTATTAATAATTTTTGTAGAAAGTTAAAATTAGCTTTTTTTGGCCCCATTCGGTGAGGGAAAACCACCGTTTGTATTCTCCATGCGTGCTGTTCATGATGTACGTGGTTTTTTAATCTGCTTTTTCCCTTTAAACTTTATATAATGGTGTTGCCACACTAGCGAAGAATTATATAAGTGCAACATTCTATTTTCTTAAAATAATATGTCAGGTTTTTTTCCCCTTCTTTTTGGGTTTTTCAAAACAGGGTTTCTCTGTGTAGCCCTGGCTGTCCTAGAACTCGCTCTGTAGACCAGGCTGGCCTTGAACTCACAGAAAGCCGCCTGCCTCTGCCTCCCTAGTGCTAGGATTAAAGGTGTGTGCCATCACTACATGGCAATACATCAGTTTTTACTGAATGGGCATTTAGGTTGTTTTCAGTTCACTGTAGCAGCATTAATTTTATTATTGTCATACTTAAGCATGTATCTGCATATTTGCCGAGGTTGTAGGGTCAGTTCCTGGGTAACAAATGGTTGGAGTTAAGTCTTTCACACATACTTCACTTATAGGACCTGAATTTTCTGTTGAACATACTGCCTATTTTTAGATCCATTTTTGTGGTTTCACTTAGATGTTCTCTCTCAAACAGTTGAGTGTTTCTTTCACATTCAATAATTCTGGTGAGCCGCCCTCCGCATGATGATGGATTGTTCCGTGGTAGAAGTCTCAGAAGGAGAATGTGGCAGTACTGGTGTATCGGGAGGTCTGGAGAATGTGGCAGTACTGGTGTATTGGGAGGTCTGGAGAATGTGGCAGTACTGGTGTATCGGGAGGTCTGGAGAATGTGGCAGTACTGGTGTATCGGGAGGTCTGGAGAATGTAGTAGTACTGGTGTATCGGGAGGTCTGGAGAATGTGGTAGGTAGTACTGGTGTATCGGGAGGTGTGGAGAATGTAGTAGTACTGGTGTATCGGGAGGTCTGGAGAATGTGGTAGGTAGTACTGGTGTATCGGGAGGTGTGGAGAATGTGGTAGTACTGGTGTATCGGGAGGTCTGGAGAATGTGGTAGTACTGGTGTATCGGGAGGTCTGGAGAATGTGGCAGTACTGATGTCCTTGTGGGGTGTCAGTGCTCGTGAAGCAGAGTCCTACTGCTCATCCTGTGGTGACAGAGCTGACATCTCATTGCAGTCAGCCATACTTGGTTTCATTCAGCTGAAGATAGTGACATAGATTGGAGGGCAAATTATTGAAGAAGGTACATGAATTATTTCAAACAACCAGATTCATGACTTTAGGTTAATATAATTAAATCTAAATATAGAATATTAATAGAAACTAAAGCACAGTGGGACATCAGCTCTAACGAGTTGGTAAAATGTCAGCGTGTGTATATACATTACCTACTTTAGTGTCTACAGTTTGATCATACCTGCAAGTCCACAGAACTAGAAGCCATACTGTGGAGGGCGATGTGCTGATTAAAGCAGGTGTCTGGTTTGCTCAGAAGACATTATTCACAGTCCATTGTCCAGTTTTAGATTAGCCAGGCTTTTCTGCCACTATTTTTTTGCCCTCTATACTTACAATGAAGAGTGAGCAAGATTCAAATTAATATCAAATGTTTTAAATTATTGTAGTTTTCCCTTAACTTGTGACATTGGGAAGTGTGATTTTTGAGACAGGCTGTCACTCTGTAGCCCAGACTTGCCTGGAATTCACGATATAGCCAAGGCTGGCCTTGAACACCTGATCCTCCTTTCCCCACATCCCAGGTGCTGACTGAATTGGCCTTTTGAATCTCTGTGAGTGTGCACTGTGCACTACTGCACACGGGGCAGTCACCTCTTAGATCTCTGTGAGTGTGCACTGTGCACTACTGCACACGGAGCAGTCACCTCTTAGATCTCTGTGAGTGTGCACTGTGCACTACTGCACACGGAGCAGTCCGGTGGAGGTGCCTCATCGTCACCGTGTACACCTAGCTAGCTGCCTCTCTGGCTCCTGTCTCCTGGGGTGACAGCAGCTTGGGATACTACTGAGCCATCTTCTGAATGAGGGACTTTAAACAAAGATTTTCTAGTTAGCTAATTTGAATCCATTACAAGTTGTTAGTCATCATTATTGAGAACATTTCATTCAGCTGGGATACACTGGCTGTTTTGTTCGTTTTCGAGTACTACCAGTGAGAGCCTGGCTTATTCGCTGTCATCCTTCTAAAGGGGGACACGTATGCATAGGGAAGAAGAGAATCGACGTCTCGGGCCTTCTACTCAATCCTTCACGCTCCTTTTAGGGTTTTCTAATAAACTGGAGGAGTGATGAGGTTTTGGTTTTTTCTTTCACTTTCATTTTCAGCAAACAAAGTTTTTGTGGTGCTATTGTTATTTTTTAATAAATTAAACTCTACAGAACAAGACCTCATGGTGGCTCATAATGTTGCCAGAATCTGCCAGAAAAGTGGTAAAGGAGATAAGGGGATAATGGCATTTCCTAATGTGGGGATTGTGCAGAAGAAATTTCAGGACACAGTATACTGGGTAACTCTCCTGTGAGAAATTTCAGGAGAACGGTATGCTGTGTAACTCCCCTGTGAGATACAACATGCTATTAAAGGCGAATTTTAGTTCTTTGTTTCTTGTAGCCCAGTACACACTTGATATATTTAAGGTATGTTCAGAGCAAGCATCTCTGGGTTCTGTTTTATTTATATTTTGGAGAAGCAGGAGCATCTGGTTTCTTTAAAAACACACAGCCAACAAAAAGCCTGTCACACTTTAATGCTGTTTTCTCTACTCTGAATTCAAATTTGATTTCGTAATGTTCCTGTGGCCAGGCGTTGATGGTGTTCTGAATGAAATGAGAAATCTCGGGCATATTTGTAGTTTTCAGATGGATTCTTCATTAAGGGACAGGGAAGGCTCGTGGAAAATTGGTGCCAATGAAAACTTACTTTCAACTTAATGTGAGCTTTCAGTATTTTAGTAGCGACAGGTGATGAAACTACTGGATATTTCCATAGTTGAAGGAAGACCTCCCTCCCTGTGTAGAAGGCAGCAAAAGAAGGTGGCTACAGAAAGCAGGGTAGGAGGTACCTACCACACTGCTGTGACCTATGAAAGGTGTGGTTTGCTGACAAATCTTTCAGCATACACAAATGGCAGCTTCATTATGTACACCGAGCTCTCACCGTCTGCTTTTAGTCCTGTTCTTTCTGCTAGTAGTCCTTAAGTGAGTTACTTTCCTTTTGTTTCTTTGGTATTTTCTTAAGCCAGTTTATTGAGGTTCTTGAATTTCATATCGTGTTCAATTCTGTGTGACATTTCAGATACAAATAGAACATGAGTCATTTGTAGGTCTCTATGTTCTAGGCATGGGTCTTGGTGCTGTGCCAAAGGAAATGTAATCATGGCAACTGTAATGCAAGGTGGATCTCATTCCTGTTCTTAACCCCCACAATGTGTGGAAGGGAAGAGTACACTCCATGTTCACCATTATTTGACTGGAAAAGGAACGATTTAGGATCCGAACAAAAGCTCCACCTACACCCTGATTCTCTTCACTGCTGGAGACTGAAACAGTGTTTGTTTCTTTCAGGCCGTAGCTTTGTTCTCTTTAGAGTATTAAATTGTTTTCTTCTCCCACATTGTTTCCTCTAACTGTCGTCATCACCCCGGAGATGTCTGTATTTTTAGACCAAAATTTAATACATTTTTAGAAGCATATTTAAAGCTAATTTACAGTGCTGTTGTACTGTAAAACTCATGCTTTTTCTTCAAGCATGTGCACACATATGTAGCATGTGACTATAGGAAAGTGACATCTGTCGTGTTCTACTTACTCCTTCTAAAGACTTGTGTGTCTGTGCACATGTGTGTGCCCATGGAGTCCAGATGTGGTGTCATCAGAGTAAATAGGGATAAACTGATGGATCGCAGAGGAAGGGCTGTTAGCTCTCTGCAGCCGGTTCTGTGTCTCTCACAAGCTACTTGTTAGTGGGTTTACTGCCCTGAACTGTTCGAATCCATCTGACGAGGTCTGGTCATGTACCGCCTTCAAATGATGATTTACGTTTCCTTTGAATTTGGTCTTGCCTGTGTTGCCTTGGATACTCCTAATGCAAATGCTGCCCTCTGGTGTATGGAGCTGCTCATCTGGACCTAGTTTGCTAATTGCAAATGGACACTGACCTGCATTTACTCTGACCTTTCTCCTACTACAAAGAACACGTAGTTAGGAAATTACTTGTGGAGCGGTGAATTCCTGGTCAGGACTCCTTAAAAGTGACAGTAAACACTCCTGAACACACATATGCATGCACATAAGCTGCCTCAGTCCTGTCAGCACAGCTTACAAAGGGCACATCCTTAACCCAGGATCATTTTCCGTTAAGTATTACTTTTCCCAGTCTTGAAATGTGTAACTATATATTAACATTTTACTTGAATACAGTATAATCCCTTCAGCAAGGGAAATACCAATTAACCTAAAATCATGTAAGTCCCAATTCAATCAAACCAGTGATCTTTGTTTTATCCTTTACTTTGGCATTTTGCAGTGACCAATTCAGTTATAATCCTAGGACTTCTAGTTTCAAATTATGCAAGAATTTGTGACATTTGTGAATTTTAGAAAATGTATATTTCAAAAATATGATTTTCTATCCTGGCGAAAAAATCATATGGTTTTTTACATTGATATTTATTATTGCTGTGTATGTGTGAGCACCTGCAGGGTGTACACTGGACACAGTACAAAATGGCTAGATCTCGCCAAGGACCACATGTTGAGTAAATCTTAAGTCAAGATTCAAATCCCGTGTTCTTAATCACTGTATATACCAGCTGGAGCGCAGCCGAGAAATACCACACACTGCATAGATGTGCGGGAGCGGTTTCTTTCCTAAGACAGCAAAGTGACACGCTTTTGTTAGATTACTTATTTTACATACTTTGTGTCCATGTATGTGCTGTGTGTTCACAGAGGGTGTTGAATCCCAGGACTGAAGTTACAGATGGTTGTGAGCCTCCATGTGGTGCTGGAAACCATACTCGGTCCTCTGGAAAAGCAGCCAGTGCTCTTCACTGCTGAGCCATCTGCCCCAGCCTACACTGTTCCTTTCAAACAGTTTTTATTTCACATAAAAAAACACACATGTTCAGTTTATTTGTATATTTTAAAAGTGCTTTTTGGCTTATGAAGATGAAATTATTTTATTTCTGGAAAAAAACTTACTACAGGTTTCATTTACCCAAATTCTATACTAGATAATATAAAATCTTTATTAATTTTTATTACTTTGAGAAAACAGACCTCTTTTTGTTCTTATTCAAGTGATAAAGGAAAAAAAACCACAGTAACATAATTTATAGGAAGAAACATAATGGTGCCCAGAAAGCAAGGCATTTTTATTTATTGGGGGAAGGGGGTTGCTTGAGTTGGCTTTTTGTTTTCCTTTTTTTTTTCTTGGTGTCTTGTTTTTTTTTTTTTTTTGAGTATGCTGTAGCCAGGCTGGCCTCAAGCGCGTGGTGATCCAGCCTCTGAAGTACAAGGTCAAAGGCGAGATTTTGTGAGATAAAGTCTTGCTTTGCAGCTGTGCTAGTCAGACACAAGCGAGAGTCATCTGTGAGGAGGGCACCTCAGTGAGAAAACGCTTTCATGAGATGGGGCTTTGGCAAGTCTATAGGGCATTTTCTTAACTAGTGGTGTGGGAGGGTCCAACCCATTGTGTGTGGTGCCACTCCTGGGCTGGTGGTCCTGGGTTCTATAAGCAGGCATGACTTCTGTATCAGCTCCTGCCCTGTTTGAGTTCCTGTCCTGACTTCCTTAGATGATGGATAGAGAGATGTGGAAGTGTAAGTCAAATAAACCCGTTCTTTCTTCCCCAAGTTGCTTTTGGATATGGTGACTCATTACAGCATGGCCACCTTAAGATGGCATCCTATACTTCAAATGAACCATCCTCTTCCTCGGCCTCCCGAGTGCTGGGATGAGAGGCAGGTGCACTGTGCATAGCTAGGATGCTGACTTTGTACCCGATGAAGCTGCTCGTCTCTAAAATAGGGTTTTCTTTTGATAACTTTACTAATTTTATCTACTTGCATTGCATTATGTTGTTATATAACATGAGATGTTTCTTCCAGTTAGTGATTTTAAAGAAATATTTGAAGTTAAAAGGAATTAAATAAAATGATCATCACTTTGGTGGCAAACTATGAATGGCTTTCTTAACATGAATGTCTTTGTTCTCAATTTCCTATTTTCCTTAGATAAAACCAAGTAATTATATGGTGATCTCAGATCATCATAATTTGGAGAAGTACTTGTATCTCTGCAGCTGAAATAGCACATAGGTTCTAGAGATTCTCAAGAAATACGAACGTGCCATAAAGAATCTTAAAACAAGTCTTTCTGTGAAACAGGAAAATAAGTTTTAAATGGAAAACTTAAGATCTCATTATTAAAATATAATTAAGCTGGGCTGAGTTGATAAGTCGGGATGAATTCTGTGCTGTGGTGTGGTTTTAAACATTTTAAAGCAATTGTAAGGAAGCCAGCAAGAAGCGCGTAGGAGATTGTTAACTGTTAAGGACTTGTGTGTCACCGGAGAGCCATGCCAGCCTTCTGAAAGGCACAAAGCCCGCACCATCACTAGAAAACCGTCTGGAAAGTTGGGACATTTTCTTTTGCTGATGGTATGGCTGTCTTGAGCTTTACATAACAGCGACTTACTGAATGTTCCGAGCTTTAACCCCTTAGAGGAGAAAATCATTTAAACCAACATTTATTTTATTTTTCCACATTCTTTGGAAGTGAAGTATGGCAGCTGTCTAAAGTGTGTGGCTGTGTATGTCTGTGTGTTTGAGAACAGTGAACCACAGAGTGATTAAAACAGAATTTAGTGCCCGAAATTGGAATTTGGCTGGGAGCCACAGGGATTGTTACTCTCCCCACACTCTGACTGACAGAGAGCCTTTTAGGGGGTGCAGGTGCTCACACATTACCGACAGAGGACTTTGTAGAGGGTGCAGGTGCTCACACATTGCCAGGGGTGAGCAGTCTCAAAGCAGAGGGAAGGGATTAAATAAAAACTACTAAGGTGAGAAGTTGAGTGCTTTACATAAATAGTAAACTGCATTTCATTTTATTTATGACCCCATATGTTAGGAAGGGACGCTGTTGAAGTAACAATCACTTAAAAAGCAACAACCAACAAACCAGTATTTAATTTGGTATTTAAAACCAATAATTAAAAAGTCAAATGGAAGCAATGTCTAAAGTAACTAAGATAATTCATAACAAATAGCAGGAACCCAAGCTCTTACTTATTGAAAATATAATTCATTGCAAGTGAGCTACAATGCAAGGATGGAGTGAGGGCACACATTAGCCAAGTTCTATGAGATTCCCCTAACAACTTTAAAGGACTTCAGAACAAATCTTCTGTGCAAACACTGATGAATTATAATTTCTTCTAAGTTCGTTCATACATGACCTTATTCGAAGCACTGCATTCACTAGCACAATTCATGTTAATAAAATAGTTTTGAAACGTATTTTCTTTCTTAGGTATTTCACTAGTTTGAAAGGGATTTTTCCAGAGACTAGTCTGAATTTCTGTCGCAGCTTAAGCCTTTAATGAAGATATGCTTCTGAAAAATAAGGCATATTCTCTATAATCTGCCCATGAATAGAAAACAAATCTTTGGTTTTTTTTTGGTTAAAGTGGCAGAGAAGATTTTGCAAAAAGAAATACTAAATAACCAACACAAAGAGTTCTTAACAAGCAATGGGAACTCCAAACCCCATCAAGGTAAATAGAGTACCTAAGGCACCTCAGGTTCAGATGATACAATCGTCTGCTTAGAGTTCGAGTATTCTATATACATGGTTCTTACCATCTGCAGAAAGGGAAGCTGAAAAGGTGATGCCCGACTATGAGTGCTGTGAATCAGAAGAGAGTGAAGGCTCATGAGTGGGAGAGACCCTGGAGAGCGTTCCCATGGTCACAGCATGAGGAGACCAGCGACACCAGTGCACCTTTCCCGATTCTTAATCCACTTCACTGCCTAATACACTAAGTGTCAAGGGTTTCACAAATGTAGATTTGAAGAAAAAAAGAGAAAAACCAAGACCCAAACCCATCAAATCTCCAAAGGCAACTTGGAAATGAATAACACTTTACTGTCGGGATTCCTTCATATCATGGGTTTGACAACTTAGCTAGCATGTTAACTCATTATACAGTTTCTTTCAGTTCTATCTAAAAACAGACCAAAACAAAATGGGGAAGATACAGAAGCCCCATCTGAGCATACATAAGGCCATGATGCTTAATGTGAACCACCGCTGCTTGGAGAAAAAGACATCCCACGTCCACTTCCAAGAGAAAGCTCTTGTCCAGTAGACTGTCCACTACCAAGTGGGGGCGTGTGGTGCTTAGACTTCAAAAACTCCTACAAAGTCACATGCAAGACAGTACATCTAGATTTGTGACTGGTAGAACATTTAAGGCTGTCATTTTCAAGTATCAATGTTTAGTGTTCCATTACCCAATCTGTGCAATAGACAAAGCTGTGAGCACAAGTCCTGGAAGATAACACAAGCTCGCTAAAGACAAAGAAGTCGTAGTTTAAGCAACAGCAAATTTAAATCTAAGAAAGGCCGGCAACACGATATGGATTAGATTATGCTTCCCTAAACTGCATGAGGTGGTTCTCATGGAAGCGTCACCTAACACTACTGTCTGTTGCATGGCATTTAGAATAAGGCAGATCCATAGCAGATTGAGGAAGAAAACCAAATGGTACCAGCCAGTTATTAAGGTGGTTTGTCTCCACTACACTGTGATGGCCTATTCCCCGAAAAGGGTCAGCAGTGGCTCCAGTACACCGAATAAGCTTTACAAAGAGACATGGAAGTTTGCTCCCCATATTTTTTTACACAGGGCTTTTTATGTAGGGACCCACATATCCTGTCTGCGGCATTAAAGAAATCACCATTATTTAGTTCTGGTTTAATAAAGTATGACATGGCTGGAGAAACCGTCTTGGGAAGCCTGTAGTACTGTTTGCCTTGTACTCTATGTGTATAAGCTGTGGGCTGTACCCTCTGTGGCTACGGTAGCCGTAGCTCATGGAAGCCAAACACCCTCACATTCCACAGAACATGCTTAGATTCTAGGTCTTCCCTGACCCCACGGAAGGTTTCTAAGGTTTGTCAGCCTCCTCCCTTCTTGTTTCCTTTGATGTACACAGCCAAAGTGGGAATTAGAAAAATGACCAACTAACTCAGAGAGCTAAACTGAGTTCAGGATTATGGCACACTATGACCCAATTTTTAAATTTGTACCTTAGCATGTATTTCATGCAATCTGGGGAACATCAAACTACATCTACAGCTGCCAGAAGCCTTGCTACCTTCTGATGCACATTAACTAAAATGTGTACATTTTAGTGTTCGTGGTAAATGCAATTGTGACCTATTAAACCTTTGACATTCTTTAAGAAAGCACATTAAGCTTCACTATAGAAATGTTTATGTTATACTTAATTTGTGCTCAAGTAATAATAAAACATCAGTTGGTTTTGATTTCATAATTCTTTCCTCAGGTGTGGCCCATCTCCTGTACACTCGGAGCAACCTTTGGCTATGTGGCTGGCCTGGTGAGCTCACCACTCTGGATATACTGGAATAGAAAGCAACTCACATACAAGAGCAGTTAAGAGGAGGAAGGGGAGAAGCTGTTTCTTGGTGCAGATTCCATAAGGGCTGTGCAGAGGTGGATGGTCAAAGCCAAGCGGTTCCATTTACAGCACTGTTGTTTGTCAATGTTGTCTCAACGTGATGTGATTGTAGCTTTTAACTATGAAACCCCTGAGAGATTGTACCTTCTAGTTGAAATAAAGTATTTATAGTAGACTGTGGCTTCAGATGCTGTTTGCTGCCGCTTAGACCTTTAAGAAACATTCTCTGTGAACTCTGTAGAATGCTGGGGACAGGTTCCCTCCCCCCTCAAGTTAAACTGCTTCATTGTAAGAGGTCAGGACATTGCCGTAGCATTTCAAATGCTTTCTGGGAGAAATGGACAGTTTCCTTGGCCGCTACAGACTTTTCTCACGTAATCAAACAACAGTTTATACATCTTGATCCTATTCTTTTTTTAACTGTGTGTTTCTTTGGAGTTAAAATGGCTATGATAGCCTCATCAAAAACAGTCTTCAAACCCTTCTGGGTCAAAGCTGAACATTCCACATAGCAGCATGCGCCTATCTGGGAAGAAAAGAAAAGCCACGATTACATAAAACAGTTTTTATAGAACTCAGTAACAGCACATTGTATGGGAAGTTGTAAAATACAGCTATGCCAATTAATACCCATATTCATAATCTCCAGAGGCAGACAGTTGTTGAAATGCTAGTGTATGGCCTTCTAGATTTCTCTATGAAAAGTTCATTCATCAAATAGATACTTGCTACTGCTTAAGTGCTGAGGACTAGAGGAGCACAGAGCAGACACAGGCAAGTGCTGGGGAGAAGGAGCAGAGGGAGTCCAGAGAAGCCTTTCAGGTCAAGGTTGAGCAGTGAGTGAGGAATCCTGAGGAGCCGAGCAAGACCCAAAGACCTATGTGGGAGGTACTTGGCACAGCCCAGACAGCGGAGAAGCCAGAGGTGGGAGCGACAGGCATGTGACTGCTCACTGTGTAGACGCTGGTCATTCTCCAGTGTCAGTTTCTCAGGATCGCCACGCTGCTCTGTCCCTACTGTGTTCTCCAGGTGACACATGGCTTCTGGCTCTCTAGCTCTGTGCCCACAACCTTAGGCTTGATCTCTCTCCCTCAAAGAAAGAGAAAGTCTCAAGAGCAGGGAAGGAACTCAGTGTTGTCCTGTTGTGTTGCCAATGTGGAGGCTCGTGCTTGCTTCTGACCTGGTGGCCTAGGGTGGATGCTCTTAGCCCACTATCTGCAGGGACATATGCTCTCTGCTGACTAATTCGTCTTACGTAAGGGGCTGCTGTATGCTGAGACGCCAGCGCTCTACACATTGGCCGACTTTATTTCCAGCACCTGATATGATAGCACATTTTGTAGTCCACTCTCTGCTACAAAAAAGTTCCGTTTTGTAGAACTTTTGCCTTTGTGCATTAGAAATTCCTTCTCTCCCCAAGATGATAAAGTCAGATGCAAGCAATTTCTCAAGTGGTTTGTTGGTGAAGTCCTTTCTATTTGCTTTAGGAAAACTGTCCTCCAGAAAGTTCTCTTGCTTCTTCCTGTCTCCTAGTAGAATATTCTGAAAGACCTCACTAGATAGTACTTACACAAAAATCCTATTAAAGCTAATGGAAAAGAAGGAGGAGGAGGAGGAGGAGGAGGAATCATCCAATGTGGAAGGGAAAAGAATCTAGCTTTGGTTAGGTAAGGGAAAATATGAGTTAAAAGGTATTCTATGTATCTGTAAATATGTTTTAGAAATCTAGCCATATTTTTCTTTTTAGCCACACATTTAAACTGTTACCCAATGTCACTTCAACTACACCGAAAGCAGAGCCGAATTTGGCACACTACAAATATTTCAATAATTAAGAAAGGTATGATGTCTAAGCACCTGCTTCTGGCTTTTAAAAAGCCACCTACCAATGGCTTTAAAGACATCATAGTTGTAAGCATACCATAGACAGGCATGTGACCTGGAAGCCCAGCTCTGACAATTTTACTGCGAGATCTCAGGCAAGCCCCCCTGATATTTAGAAGCACGTCCCCATTCTTTCTCGTCTGCAGTCAGGGAAACAGTCTTTCCTTGTGACACCAATGCAGAGATAAGAGAGATAAGGGGAGAGAAGTACCCAGCAGCCCTGGGACACAGTGCACAGCGCAGCTGGCTTCTGCTGTGACTTCACATTCATGGGAAATCCAGCAGGAACTCATTACCTCTTTTGCTAGTTTCTGTCCTTGTTCCACACAGACAGGTTTTTCTTTCATGTCGTTCAGTCTTGCTAAAGTTTTGGGGTCATCTCGGAGATCAATCTAATTAAGAAAGATCGATAGTGTCCCATCATGTATATTTTAAAAGAAACCAATGCATATAGTCCCATTTAAGTCCACATATTAAAAAATAAAACAGGATTTAAAAGATATTAATATAATTTGGGAGAATTATTTTTATGTAAAAATGAGAGGAATTACCATTTGAAACTTGTTAAACACATCATTTGCTAATCCTAGGGTCTTTTGTCTGACAGCAACCCTCCAAACTAGCTGGAGAGCTTATTCTTAACATAATAAAATCCAAGCAGACACACCTGAGTTCCTATTAGTAAGAAGGGGACATTTGGTGCATATTCCTTAAGTTCCGGTACCCATTCCTCTTTCACGTTTTGAAATGAGGCTGGATTTACCACAGAGAAGCATATGAGGAAGACATCAGTCATGGGGTAAGATAAAGGCCTCAGACGATCATAGTCTTCCTATGGACAAATAAAATGAGAAGTCATTATTTACACTTACATGTCTACCAATTAGTAACAATAAATACATTAGGTCACATGAATCAAAAAGTTCATCCAGGACTGTATCTCTCCATGAAATAAGATGATTCCACTTGTTTTTGTTTTTCATCTTTTTTTGGTAAAACAATTTAATACAATTAACAAATCAAATAAAAACTAAGAAAATAGGGTGGCCCACTCCGTAACTCCAGCATTTGGGAGGCTAAGGAATGGAGATGGAGAATTCTAGGCCTGCCTGAGCTACAAAGTGAGATTCCCACCTCAAAACACACACACACACACACACACACACACACACACACACACACACACGGAGGGGAAGAGAGACAGAATACACTGATTCCTAAAGCTATCACTGCAAAGTTTGTACAAAGACCCAAGACGAGCTTGATGCTAAGTATTCTAACATAATAACACACACTGAATAAGTACAGCAAGTATTACAATGGTACAAGTAAGTCCAACATGGTCTTTCATGGACTTATTCCTGAAAACTGTGATTCACATACAGAGGATGGAGAGCTAGAGTAAAGATGCTGGGCTTCCAGCTGGGGCTGACAGCGTTCTTGGTGCTTAATGAACCTTCACAGAGACTCTTTGGTTTTGCTTTTCTTGCCCTCTCCCCTCCCATCCTTTGTGCATACGGTATATGGATATTAAATGTGTAAGTCACAACCCCTCCCACTTCCCTTTCTTTCCCAAATGTTTTCTTTGTATTTGCCAGCTTTTTTTTCCTTTGCATATATACACCTGGAACATATATACACACATCCATAAAGCCACACATACATTTTACTCTGCAGGCACCTTGTCTACTCTGCCTTGGTAATCACCACACCAAAATACACTGAACTATTACACGGGTCACACCGCTGCTTCAGGGCTCCGTTCCTGACTACACTGGACTATTACAGGTCACAACTGCTGCGTCAGGGCTCCTTTCCTGACTACACTGAACTATTACATGGGTCGGGGCTCCGTTCCTGACTACACTGGACTATTACAGGTCACAACCGCTACTTCGGGACTCCCTTCCTGACTACACTGGACTATTACAGGTCACAACCGCTGCTTCGGGACTCCCTTCCTGACTACACTGGACTATTACAGGTCACAACCGCTGCTTCGGGACTCCCTTCCTGACTACACTGGACTATTACAGGTCACACCGCTGCTGCGGGGTTTCCTTCCTCACAGGTTTTAGTTTCTGCCACACAATAACTATCTCATTTTGCGTGATCTCATTTCTGTGACACTGAATTTTAAGTACACTCTAGCAAGAGAACAGAGTTGGGGTTCCACTTCCGCCATGGCTAGACTCATCTGCTTTCTCGGAAACTGGTTTTGGAGTAGACTACCCCTTAAATGACCCACTTTACTACCAGAACTGTATAAGTGCGGAACTAAGAGAATATTCCCAAAGATCTTCCATTTAGTTTCTGCAGCATTACTCTCCACTGAAGAATTTTCCTTCCACGCCATCTGACATTTTTAACTTCAGTCCCAGCACCTCCCCCTACTTGTGAGTGACTAGTTCCAGAATCCCCATGACACCCAAATCTGCAGATGCTCCAAGTCCCTTCTATAAAATGGGGCCATTACTTATGTGTAACCACTCTCCACCCTTGTGTACATCTTAAGCCATTGCTTAGAGTGCCTAATCAACACAAAGTTAGCTTACTGTATCTCTTAGTGTCCTGGCTAGTTTTATGTCAACCAGACACAAGCTGGAGTCACTGGGAAGGAGGGGGCCTCAATTAAGAAAATGCCTGCATAAGATGGGGCTGTAGACAAACCTGTAAGCATTTTCTTAATTAGTGATTGATGGGGAAGGGCCCAGCCCATTGTGGGTGGTGCCATCTCTAGGCTGGTGGTCCTGAGTTCTATAAGAAAAAAGGCTGAGCAAGCCATGGAAAGCAGGCCAGTAAGCAGCTCCCCTCCATGGTTCCTGCATCAGCTCCTGCCTCCAGTTTCCTGCCCTGTTTGAGTTTCTGTTCTGACTTCCTCCAGTGATGGACTATGATCTGGAAGTGTAAGCCAAATAAATCCTCCCCCCACCCCCAACTTGCTTTTTGGTCATAGTGTTTCATCATAGCAATGGAAACCCCAACTAAGACACTTAGGGAATGACGGCAGGAATAAAGATCTGCATGCATTGTATATTTTCCCCCAAGTATTTCAATCCATAGTTGGTTAAAATTTCATAATTGGATATGAAACCTGCAGATAAAAAGGGCTGATGTATAACATCTAAATCCTTGTCTATGGACATTAACTTTTCTATTTTTTTTTTTGTGTGTGTGTGTGAGTCTTTCATTTGGCGATATTTTGTTCGTGCTTTAACAAATAAAGCTTGCCTGAAGATCAGAATATGGAGCTAGCCACACTAGTTAGCCATAGAGGCCAGGCAGTGGTGGCTCACACCTTTAATTCTAGCACTCCGGAGACAGAGGCTGACGGACCATAGCGAGTTCAAGGCCACCCTGGGACACAAGAGATGGAATCAAGTCTACTAGAGAAACAGAGCCAAGCAGATGGTGGCTCAACCTTTAATCCCAGCACTAGGAAGGTGGAGACAGGCGGGGATGTGGCTGAGCAGAAAAAGGAATATAAACTGGAAGGAACAGCAGCTCAAGGCAGTCAGTCTGAGGATTCGTAGAGACGGGATCTTGCCTATTTGGACCTCTAGTGGCTGGATGCTCTGCTTCTTCTGATCGTTCAACTCTCACCCCTTAATATCTGACTCTGGGTGGTTTTTGTTTTTGTTTGTTTTTTGTTTTCCAAGGCAGTGTTTCTCTGTGTAACAGCCCTGGGTGTCCTGGAACTCGCTTTGTAGACGACCAGGCTGACCTTGAACTTACAGAGATCCACCTGCCTGCCTCTGCCTCCCAAGTGCTGGGATTAAAGGCGTGCACCACCACTGCCCAGCTCCGGGTTTTTATTTAAAAAGACTAATTAGGATTGTGTTACATTTCAAATGACAATATATTCTACAGCAGCGTTGCTGGCTCATCAAAGAGCCACAGGCAGTGAAAGTTTCCGAGGTGACTGAACAGAACAATTGCTACAATCTTCGTTTATTTTTTCTATTTATTTAATGTATACAGGGATTTCGCCTGAATATGTAAGTGTGTGTGTGTGTGTGTGTGTGTGTGTACGTACGTGCATATACCTGGTGCCTACAAAGCCAGAAGAGCTGTCAGATGCCTTGAGACTGGAATTGCAGATGGTTGTGAGCCACCATGTAGGTGATCTACAAGAGCAGCCAGTGCTCCTAACTGCTAGGCTGTCTGTCCTGCTGTCTGGCTTTACTTTCCAGTGTGGAGGTTTCAACTTACTTCTGACTACATCTGAGCCCTGTGTTTAGAAATCAGGCCCTAGGCAGCAGGCGAGCTCCTGTACAACTGGCTGCAAGCATGCAGGGACGCAATGAACTATGCTCATTCTGGCCTACAAGGGTGGAGAGAGGTATCCGTGAGAAATGAGGCAGCTAAGAAACAAACAAAGATACATCAGAGCAAATAATACAATCAGACACTTATCTAAAAAGAAAACACCAGAAAAAAATACTGAATGTCTTCTGCAGTCAAGGAAAAGGAAGTCAAAATTACACTAATTACACTATCGTACCCCAATGAGAATGCTATCAGCAAGAAAGCAAGAAGGAGCTAGGATGCTAGGCATATTGGCCAGACGGAACCTTTATTCTCTGTTGATGAGAATGTAAATTAGGACAGCCACCAAGAAAAACAGCAGGGAAGTCCTAAATCACACATACGGAGCCTCTGAAAACTGAACTACCATATAAGCCAGTATACTGCCCCAGAGTATATATTCAAAAGAATCAGAGTCAGGATGCAGTGGAGACACTGGTCCACCCGTTGTAAGAACATGAGGCCATTAGAACCCAGCAAAATACCCACGTTCACTGTGGCATTATCCATGGTAGGCTAGTTATAGAATCAGGCTAGGTGTCCATCAAAAGGTGCATGGGTAAAGAAAATGGTCTGTATATGAAACAATTTCATTCAACAACGTCATCTCGTTTGCAGGAAACTGGATAGACCTAGAAGTTGATTATGTTAAAATAGGTCAGACAGAGAAAGACAACATGTTCTCTCTCATTTGTGGAAAGTAGCAGGGGACAGCTAGGGAAGGGTTAGGGACACAGGGAGTGAGGAGGGTAGAAGCATGGGGTTGTGAGGGTGGATACAACCAAAATATAAATGAGCGTATGGATACATCACAGAAAAACCCGTTACTGGAATTAGTATGCATTAATAGTTATGTGGAGTGCCGGGGAGCTGGCTCAGGGTTTAAAGGCACTTGTTCTTGCAGAGGGCCCAGGTTCAATTTCCAGCACCCACATGGAAGCTCAGAGTCATCTGCAACTCCAGTTCCAGGGGACTGGACACCCTCATCTAACCTCTGAGGGTACTAGGCACACACATGGTACACAAACATACATGCAAGGCAAAACATTCATGTGCATAAAATAAATCTAAAACAAATTCCAAAACCCTGTTTTAGAAGAGCAGTCTGAGTGTCAGGTGGTACACTCGGTCGTCCTGAGCACGTCTTCAACACCATGTAGCCCCGCAAACAGCCGGCACGTGAACCGCGGAAGGGAAGCGCACAGTTCCAGAATGGAAGCTGCTGAAAGCTGCGAAGCAAACCTGCCCTTAGCGCTCTGGAGTGGGCTCTTCCCACTAAAATCATTCCTCCCACACTTAGGTTTCCAGTTTTCACAGGCACCACAAATGTGGTGTTACCCCGGGATGAGGAGGAACAGTCTCCACAATGCGGTGTTACCCCGGGATGAGGAGGAACAGACACAATGCTGTGTTACCCCGGGATGAGAAGGAACAGTCACAATGCTGTGTTACCCCGGGATGAGGAGGAACAGACACCCCAATGCAGTGTTACCCTGGGATGAGGAGGAACAGACACCCCAATGCGGTGTTACCCCGGGATGAGGAGGAACAGACACAATGCTGTGTTACCCCGGGATGAGAAGGAACAGTCACAATGCTGTGTTACCCCGGGATGAGGAGGAACAGACACCCCAATGTGGTGTTACCCTGGGATGAGGAGGAACAGACACCCCAATGCGGTGTTACCCCGGGATGAGGAGGAACAGTCTCCACAATGTGGTGTTACCCCGGGATGAGGAGGAATAGACACAATGCGGTGTTACCCCAGGATGAGGAGGAATAGACACCCCAATGCGGTGTTACCCCGGGATGAGGAGGAACAGTCTCCACAATGCGGTGTTACCCCGGGATGAGGAGGAACAGTCTCCACAATGCGGTGTTACCCCGGGATGAGGAGGAACAGTCTCCGCAATGCTGTGTTACCCTGGGATGAGGAGGAACAGACACAATGCGGTGTTACCCCGGGATGAGGAGGAATGGCAAAGACAGAGCCACTGAAACACTCAGCATCCTGCACCCAGCACATGGAAGGACACCAGGCTTTAATAGAATCCCTGTCCCAGGAGAAGCCAACTCTCCAATTCCTCCACAGTCCTTGCAAGGTCCCAGGAACCCTGTGCTCCTGGTTTTATCGCCAGGAGAAATAAAATTTCCTTCCTGAGAAATAAAATTTGCTACACTCTCATCAAAACACCCAAACCAATGTCTCGAGGGCACCACGCGTTTCTGATTAATAGAAGGAAAATGATTTGTTAGCGCTGTGTTAATTGGGCACTTTGGAACACAACCAGCTTAAGACTATTGGAAACATCAAAAAATAGCTGTATTTTTTTTTTAAAGAATGCCAATTTTTTTTTCGAACCAAGTTTATTTCATCAGGGAAACAGAACTCTGTACTTCTTTAGGGGGCTGTGAAAAGAAGGTTAAAGTAGTTGGATGATGGAGGAAGGTCATTGGCTAATAAAGGCACTGCCCTGGCCCATTTTATTGGTTAGAAGATAGGTGGGAGGAGAAAACAGAACAGGATACTGGGAGGAAGAGGAAGTGAGGTCAGAGACTCCACAGCTCTGCTCTCTCGGGAGCAGACGCCTCAGCAGAGACGCCATGCCCCGCTCCCGGGATGAAGCTCCGACCCAGGATGGACTAGGCTAGAATCTTCCCGGTAAGACCGGTTCTCACAGATTATTAGAGATGGGTTGATCGGGATGTGAGAATTAGCCTGTAAGTGCTAGAGCTAAAGGGCCAAGCAGTGCTTAAAAGAATACAGTGTCTGTGTAATTATTTTGGGGCATAAGCTAGCCATGTGGGCGGCCGGGTGTGGGGGACGCAGCCCTGCCGCCCCATATTACTACAGTTGGCGCCCAGACGTGTGGACAACTAAACCCATTTAAAAAACCTGAGAAGGCTTAAAAATAAGGGAAAGAGAGTTTAACACAGATTTTTGCTGTTTGTTGGTGGCGTGCTGTAGAGAGATTTCCTGATTCAGCAACAGTAGCAGAAAAAAAAAACGCTGTGTCATTTTAAAGCGCGACTTCCTGGGGCTGTGCCGCCATTGTGATCTCTGTCTGGCTCCTGCGGGAGACAGAGCTTTTGAATAGAGCATTTGGAGTAAAGTGCTACGATTTGTTTGATGGCAACTAGACTCACTGTGTTCTCGGGTCTGCTCTGCTTGCTAGAGGCAAGCAAGCGCCTCATCTGAGAGAGGCTTCCTGACTCAGCTTTAGCTGCAAAACCCTGTAGCTCATTAAGAGGTCCTGCCACGAAACACTTAAAAGGTGTTGACGAAAAGCTGAACGCATGCTTTTCGGTTTTCAGCCATAGCAGGAAAAAAGCTGCGCTGTTTAAAGATGCCGGCTTTCTGGGCCATCCTGCCAGGGCAAACTCTGACTGTTTGAGGCAGGAGGGCCGGCTACCGAGAGAGGAGAGAGAGGACTTGAGTGTTGTCTGTTGTAGCTCACTTGCTGGCAGGGACCTTGAAATGCCATACAGTTGTTGCAGTAAACATGGCTACAGCCTGTATATCAGCCATGAGGCTGGAAAGCTAAGGAATGGGCTGGATCCAGCCGGCAAAGCCACGCCTTTAATCCTACTGACATTGCTTGGTAAATTAAAGACTCATGTGGTCAGAAAAAGAGAGATATACAGTAAAGAGAGATTCAGAGACAAAGAAAATTTTTAAATGGTTTAAAGTGTGTTAAAAATATATGCAGACTAAAAGTTGAAGTTCTTAAAGTAAAAAACAAAAAAAGGAAGAGAGTTGTTGTGTGTGGTAACACACGCCTTTAATCCCAGTGCCTAGAAGGCAGAGACAAACAGATCTCTGTGAGTTCAAGGTGTAGCAGTGTACACCTTTAATCTCGAATGCCTGGGAGGCAGAGACAGGCAGATCTCTGAGAGTTCAAAGACAGCCTGGTCTACAGAGTTACTTCAGATCAAAGATACAGAGAACCTGTCTCATAAAGCAAAGAGTTAAAAGTAAAAATAAACAAAATAGAGGTTAAAACACAGCTGCACAAAGATGGAAAATACACAGAGAATTTTGATACTGTATGCTATTATGCTCTCTTTGAATTGTTTGAATGCTGAGGAAAGAGCAAAAGCTACTAAAAGATATTTGTTTATAAATGCTGCTGAACTAATCCAACATAGATATTTTGAATTTGTATCTAAGGATATGATACTTTGGAAAGGAGTTTCTTATTTTGTTTTCACAGAGGATGAGACGCTGTTCATTTCTTCTATTCCGATTTGGTATGATGGACCACGCCCTCCTGAAGGGTTGGTGTGAACACCTTCAGAAAATTGCTTCGCTCAACTGCCAACTGAGATGAAGCTAGCACACAGGTTATACCGTGAAAGACCTAATTAACGACGCCCCCATTCAGCAGGAAGCAGGTTGGAGAGAAAAAACTGCGCCCATGTTCCCAAATATGGTTTATAAACGTTCTTTATATTTAAAGGTGGATATGATATAGAAATGAATAATTGACATTAGCATAGATTTTGCTTTATTGATAGAGATTTAAGGTCAATTTTGTTAACTGCATAATTAAGAAATATAGGTTGTTAATGGATAATCATCGATAATAGTAAAGCTTGTAGTCATGTTAGTTAGATTTTCTAGATATATAGAGATATATTTTAGATAGACATTCTTCATGTCTTTCAAAGATTACAGAATAGGACATTTAATGTTTTAATAACTGAGGACTTTTCATGACAATGAGACACTCTGCTCCTGGCAGCACCAATCTACTTCGAGAGGAAGATGGGCATCGAAGAGGATCATTATGGAGTTTGATAGCCATTTGGGCAAGAAACTGCTCTTGCCTGGACTACTGCATAAACTGGACACAGAGAACCCGCAGAGAGAGGACTACTGAACTTGCCTAAGGTGAGATGATCTTTCGGGGTTCCTGATTCATGAAAGAGTCTGCGAGACATTCTGCAGGACACAACAGATAGTGACTGAACTGACTTTGAATTTTCCTGCTTTATGGAAATGTCTGCTGGATACCATGGGCCTGAAGGCTGAAGATGGATGCCCCAACGATACAGAGGAACTTTGGGTGACTGTCCAGGCAGCGAGATGTCTCTGTCATTTCTAGAGTTTTAAAAGTTGCTTTTTTCTTGTTTGCTTAGGTAGTAGTGTATCTTTCTGGAGTCTTTGATGGAGTTAAGAATAGTTAGTTATAGTTATAGTTTTCCTTAGTTATGATAAAGATTGTTGTAACTTTTACTTGATAACTGTTTTGTTATATGTAATTTTGCTATGTTAAAGCCTTTTTTTTTTGTTTAAACCGAAAAAGGGGAAATGATGGAGGAAGGTCATTGGCTAATAAAGGCACTGCCCTGGCCCATTTTATTGGTTAGAAGATAGGTGGGAGGAGAAAACAGAACAGGATACTGGGAGGAAGAGGAAGTGAGGTCAGAGACTCCACAGCTCTGCTCTCTCGGGAGCAGACGCCTCAGCAGAGACGCCATGCCCCGCTCCCGGGATGAAGCTCCGACCCAGGATGGACTAGGCTAGAATCTTCCCGGTAAGACCGGTTCTCACAGATTATTAGAGATGGGTTGATCGGGATGTGAGAATTAGCCTGTAAGTGCTAGAGCTAAAGGGCCAAGCAGTGCTTAAAAGAATACAGTGTCTGTGTAATTATTTTGGGGCATAAGCTAGCCATGTGGGCGGCCGGGTGTGGGGGACGCAGCCCTGCCGCCCCACACAGCTCTGCTCTCTCGGGAGCAGACGCCTCAGCAGAGACGCCATGCCCCGCTCCCGGGATGAAGCTCCGACCCAGGATGGACTAGGCTAGAATCTTCCCGGTAAGACCGGTTCTCACAGATTATTAGAGATGGGTTAATCGGGATGTGAGAATTAGCCTGTAAGTGCTAGAGCTAAAGGGCCAAGCAGTGCTTAAAAGAATACAGTGTCTGTGTAATTATTTTGGGGCATAAGCTAGCCATGTGGGCGGCCGGGTGTGGGGGACGCAGCCCTGCCGCCCCATATTACTACAGTTGGATTCAAAGTTTCCTAGAAATACTTAGTCATATTAGTCCAAACCTGATTGCTCTCATGAGTCAGGCCTGACTTTTCCCAGTGACAGATGTGGACATACCGGAGCACAATTAGATCGATCCTTTCTAGGTATCTACTAAATTGCATTTTTTATGTTAGAATAATTACATGCCAGGAACTATAGCTATAAAAACAGAATTTTTGTAAAAAGCATGTACAGACCTTCCTGGAAGTAAATAATGCTAAACTGACTAAAATGAACTGCTCTTAGCTGCCATCCTGGGCTAGATAACCAGCAGTTATTTTAAGAAGGAGCCCTCTCTTGCTCTCATCCAGTCTGCGTAATTAGGAGGCTAATAATAGAGACAAATTAAAGAATAAGTTAGCTTTGTGTGCAAGGCACCCAGCCTCACACAAAGCACCTTCTTCCCAGTGTACAGTGTCTGCCTCGGTTTAACCTCAAATGCGTTCAAATGCGTGTCTGAGAGGGACGATGCGGGGCTCACGAAGTCTCTCATCTTGGGCAGGCTGTTGTAAACAGAAACACCTTGAGAGTTGGCAGAACAAGCACCCTTACTTTGAAACGCCCATTTTTCCAAGTCAGAACTTTCTCAACCAAATCTCCTGTGTCCTCCTAATTAGTAAACCAATTATACGTTTTAGTTCTAATTGTTAAAATAGGCATTTAACTGGAACATTCTCAGGAGCACGGCTACGTGTACGAAAAGACAATTACCCAACATCAAAATCCTGAATGTTGTCAGCGGGACTTTTGGGCTGCTGATGGGTAACGGGACTTTGGGGCTACTACTGGAACTCTTGACTTCCTACCAACTGCCTACCGCAGACTGGTTTTTAATCAGCCAGGTTCTGAGAACTTATTGAGCAGGTTTTACAATATTGGAAACCAGAACTGGTAGAAATGATCATACACTTAGCAGATGACAAGAATCTCACACAGGGGGAGAAATATGCTCACAGAAAACACAACAGGTCTTCGGGAGCAACAGAACGAAAGTGGGTACCCTATCAGAGAGTTCTGTGCTCAAGGCCCAGCCAGCAGAGCCACCAGCCTTTCCTCGTTAGCTCAATGCTCACTTCCTCCCTGCAGACCTGAGCATTTCCTCCCACCTGGCTGGTCTTCGGATATCTGTTTACAATACAGATCCATACAAAATTCCTCATCAGCCACTGACATTGGACAGCCTGCCTTTGCTGTGCATTGCCAATGAACATTCCATCACCCTGGCCACTCCGAAGCCGTCAGCAAACATTGGCTGAGACTGCATTGCATGAAGATGTCCTAAGATGCATGCACAGACAAGGATATACATGCACAGACAAGGATATACATACACAAGGATATACATGCACAGACAAGGATATACATACACAAAGATATACATGCAGACAAGGATATACATGCACAAACAAGGGGCTTGACGGTATCTCCTGGAGCATCTAATTTAGATGGATATTCAAGACATAAACAGAAAAAGATGATCATAAACAACAACAGCATGGATAGATGCTTATACAGGTGAACAGATAAATGCTTAATCCAAGAATCACCATTAAACAGCCCCGGAGTGCTCAGAATGGTGCTATAGTCAACAAGGACATAGAGAAAGAGCAAGACTCAAAATCTGATTCCTAAACTACATTAGAAACATTTACAGAGTTCTCTCATGAAAGATGTGTGCTAGCAATAAGGCAATGAGGGGCCTGGAGAGATGGCTCAACAGTTAAGACCCCTGACTGCTCTTCCAAAGGACCTGTGTTCAATTCTCAGCACCCACACCTGTTTGTAACTCCTGTTCACAGGACCTGATGTCTTCACACAGACATGTATATAGGCAAAACACTGATGCACATTAAATAAATAAATCTAAAAAAAAAACAGGCGATGAAGTTAAATGAACATGCAATCGCAACACACTAGGGCTTTGAACACCGTAAAGATGTCTGTGCGCACACCCTTACAAGTCAGAATGTTGTATATATCCAAGTGCTGACTAGGAGATACCAAGAAAAGAAAATATCAGAAATGTATTTGAGTCAGGCCTTACAGCTGAAGAGGTCTGAACACATACTGGGGGTGTGGCCTGCATTAAGCCTCTCACTTCTGGGAGCCTTAGTTTCTCTGTAAAATGGGAGGTTGTCAGCAACAAATACTTCCAAGGCCAGAAAAATGCCATAGGGCTAAACCATACTCCCCAGTGATCAGGATACAGTCCACTACCAAAGTCTCCAAGCCCCCTCTGAGACAGCCTGGAATGAGAGCAAGTGGGCCACAGAGGCCTACCTCTTTCAGGCAAGCCCCAGCCTTCTAAGTCCAAAGCAGCTGCGTAGTATTCTGGGAGACAGAAAAGCGGCCTCACCGTCAGGAATGCCCCGACAACTGCGGCTCTGCTATCCACAGAGCAGCAACTGACGCAGCCAATGCTCGCAGCAGTCCACTCCATCCGAAACATCTGTTTTGAGTGGCAAGTCCAAAATAGGCACCGTGCCCTCTGGAAACACCCGAGCCCTCAGACAGAGTGCACACCCAGGCCAGGTGGGCTCAGGCGCATGGATGGGGTAACTCATGAATGAGAAATAGGTTTGTCCTAAGTCCCACAAGATTTTACAGACATTCCCAGATCCTTTGTGGTAACCGTAACTTCTGAAACTTTGTTTCCTCAGTGGAGTCAATTGGTCACTTTCGAGTTTGTTTCCTTGTTAACTTTCGGGTGAAAACAGCATTTCTTCTCCACCTTAGTCAGTGGTGGAGTGGAGCGCTTGCCTGGTACTAGGTGAGATCCTCCTGCACCACAGAGGGACTCGGTATGGCGAGAGGGACTGGAGAGATGGCTCAGAACAGAGGGCTGAGTTCTGTCGCCAGAACCCACGCCAGGCAGTTGACAGTGGCTGCAGTGGCTGCGAGGCCCCTGTCCTCCATACACCTGTGCTCACGTACACACCCCATCCCACTCGTTACCGCATAACTAGAAATAAAAATTAGTATTAAACAGTAACTCCAGGGCTGGGGATGCAGCTCAGCAGAGGAGCTCGCTTAGCATATGTGTAACCTCGGGAGGATCCCCAGCACTGTAGCAGCAACAGCAACAGCAACAACTCGCTTTTCAAAGAAGCGGGATAAGTCCCTTTCCTTGCCCGGTGGAGACTGTATTGATAAAGACGGTTCAACCCCATGGCCAGTGAGTTTGCCAACTTACTTTCTCCTACCTCCTCCTACTGCTAAACAAAAGGAAATTTGGGGAGGAGAAATCATTTTTAGGGTGCTATAAATTCCTAAGAAGTGACTGCGTTTTTTTCCAGAACCTTTTTTGTATATTTAGCCTTTTCCTATTTTTCAATCTTCATTTTAGTTATGAAATAGTATTTGTAAGTCATGGGCCTGATTAGCTCTAGTCAGAGAATTATTGAACTTGAAGGCTTGCTTTCTGAGTTCTGAAGTGTCTTTTCTCTGTCTCTCTGTCTCTGTCTCTGTCTCTCTCTCTCTCTCTCTCTCTCTCTCTCTCTGTGTGTGTGTGTGTGTGTGTGTATGTGTTTAAACAAGTCTGTCTCTCTTTTAATTTACCAATTATTTTGGAGCTTTGGACCCAGATTGCGAGCTTCTCCACAGATACGTTCTTTGTAGCCACCTGACTGATCATAAGGCCAGTTTTAGTTAGCCCAGAGGACAGGAAATGTATTCGATGAGCTCGGGCTAAATGACACCCAGTGGGAGGAACTTCACGGACCAGTACCTCCTCTCTTTAAAAGGGGGGGACTGAACCTGCATGTCACCTTGTGAGTAGCCCTGGGAAAACACTTCTCCTAGAGAAAGCTTAAGTCTCAGGGTTCTGTTTTATTTACGCTGATCCCCACAAGGCAGAGGATCAAGATTCAGCTAAATATGGTCCTCCGTCCAGCAAGCCTCGCTTCCCCATCCATGTGGAGACAATAAATATAGCATCCACATGTTGAGAGGAGGGAGCTGGATACGTGCTTTGAGCTCTTCTAGCAGACCAGGCTGACTTTCCAAAAAAGGATAAGCCACAGCCTATCGGCCAGTGCTGTCTCTTTGGTACAGGATGAGGTGACTCCCCTGGTAGGAGAGGTTTGGGAACTGAAATTCTACACTGTGGGGAGCTATAATTACAAGTCGTTTTTACTAAAACAGAGGTCAGCTGGCCTCCAGCTCCAGGAAAGGAGTTAAATGCCAGCTCACTCTCCTGGGTATAATGCCTGACTTTTTGGCTGGAATTTCATGTTGTTGGGATCATACATTCACTTACTCAGACAACACCCTCCCTCCCTCCCTTCCTCCCTCCCTCCCTCCCTCGCT
The DNA here is from genome assembly GCF_018167655.1 of Microtus oregoni. Taxonomy (NCBI): domain Eukaryota; kingdom Metazoa; phylum Chordata; class Mammalia; order Rodentia; family Cricetidae; genus Microtus; species Microtus oregoni. The sequence goes on along the minus strand of NW_024543095.1, from coordinate 17,824,443 downwards.
CCCTCCCTCCCTCAGCTAAGGTCTGGAAACAAGGTGTTGGATGTGGCACACACACTAGCGAAAAGTGGGTATGAATCTTGCCCTTCTGCATTTCTGGCATAAAATGAGGGGCTAGCAAGGGGCTTTTCCTTAGATGGTACAATTCCGTCTGCAGGACATCCTGGAAAGCGAGAGTTGCTTTTGACTGAAAGGGGCCCCTACAGGCACTCTGAGATTGCTACCCCTATCTGCTGAGTATAGGCGTCAGAAACGTGAAAACAACTTTGTAATCACGTGACTCTAGGACCTGATCTATTTTTGTTTTTAGCATAGTTAAAGTACATTTTCTAGGAAGGTGATCTCAGTGTAAACCAAAGGAGAGAGACAATCGTTCCAAGCACTGAAACATCACAAAGTGACACCAGTGACGAAGGTCGCAGGCAATACTGCTCTTAGCATCCAAATAGTCAATAAAACATTATTATGTCAGTCACTCTGGTTATGGAATGATGATTTCAGGAATCTTCCACCCTCGGAATCTAGGAACTTGGTACCGAAATAAATATTTCATGATGGATTCCTTTCCCCATATCCCGGCTTCACACGTGCAATGTTAAAGGCTGACTTGGAATTAGGACTCTAGGGAGGTTGTAGCACTTACAGATTTCATGTGAGCACAAACAGAAGAGAAACGTTAGTTATAAGATGGGGTGGCAGGGGCTTAGTCTGATGAGGCTGAGGCACTGAGTCAGGAAAAGTTGTCCCCAGAGTGCTGGGGTCAGCACTGGGAAAGGAAAGGCCCAGGAACTAGTAAAGGTTTTGACTAGGCAGATGGATTCTGGCAGGGGAGAAGGAAAGATCTCAGCCTGAGGTCTGAGAGCAGGGTTAGAGGTCAGCCCCAAGGCCATGATGGACGCTGATGACGACACTGGGCAAGGCCAGGGGGCAAAGCCGGTCAGAGAGTCAGCCTGAGTCATGGAAGTCAAAGACTGTCATTAAACCCGGAGGGAGGGGGATCACAGAATCCGACTTTTTCAAAAGACTGGAGGTGGACAGGGCCACAAGACAGGCTGTCACTGGATGCTGGAGGATGAAGACGGTGGCCTGGATTCAGAGAACTGGTGGCATCTCAACCCAGGCTCGGGGGACAGGTTAGACACAGGGTTCTTGCTTCTAGAAGGATGGCCGGAAGATTTTACAGAGCACAGGCAAACACATTAGGGAAGAAACTGGCGGCCAGGGTGGACCATGCTTAACTTTAGCCATCACATAGGTAGCTCCAGACAGACTTCAGTACTCCAAAGCCTCTTCTGGTTGAATCAGAACCTCCCGTGTTGACAATGTGAACTAAATTCTCAAATCTGCAACTCAGAAGTTTGCCACCTCAGTAAGAAACTGCTACCCACTCAAGCTGCCCGAGCTAGAAACCCGGAAATCCTCGATGCACTACTCTAATGCACACAAGAATTCAAGCACGCATCTCCAACCAACCGACTCTGCTTCCCTCTCCACACTTCCTAACCTTTGCTCTCTAAATTATTTGGTCTGACAGATCTCAGCTGGATGCCGAGTTCAGATCCACCACCGCTGGCTCTGAACTTCCACAGCACCGATTCTGCTCCTGTTTCTGGCACTGAAACAGTGGTGCCTCCTCTCTCATCTGTATCCCCTGGGGACTCCCTGGGAGCAGGTCTGAGGGCCTGGTATCGGGTATCTGCTAGTTGGTGGCCAAGCCAGGAATCTTCCTGAAGCTTGCACTGTGCTAGCTAGGGCTGGAGCAAGTGTATTAGCTATCCGAACTCTCAAGTGACATGCTAATTTGTTGGGTTGCTATTGTCACTTTTAAAGAGAAATCAAACTGGCTCCTGGGACTAGGGCTATGTCCCTGCTGAATGATGTTTGCTCTAAACTCACTCAGCAGTGACCTCGGAGCCCAGGAGCCTCACACTGAGCAACTCCCGGCTTTTAGCTCCTGCTGTTGCTTCCACCACAGCCTTCCATCATCATCTGGACATTTATGGTGCCGAGGTGCAGAGGACGTTGTCTTTTCCTTCTTTCCAGAACCCTGATCCAGTTCAAGGGTCATCCTCTTCCAGTTAGACACATGGGTCCGGGGAGCCTGGTCCCACCCTGCTAGAGGAGGGCCGTATTTGGGTTAAACTTAAGTAGTGAGTTCCACTCTCTACCCCTGGTTCTTGCATGGGTACACGACTTAAGCTGTCCAATCAGAACGAAGCAATACCTGAGCAGTCCAAGATGCATTTGCCTCTCCTGCTGCTCCCTTGACCTCCTAGTCTACCATCCTCCCCCAAGACGTAAGGATTTACCTCTCGCTGGCCCGGTCTCTGCAGTGCATGGAGCTAGGCCAGGCTGTCCTCAGCAACGGGTCGGAGACTGCCTTGTGTCGCTTTTCACCTTCGGTTCTAAAGGAGGTGGGGGAGTCTTTTGGAAAAGTCCAATTCTATGTATGTGACAACTCAGTCACAGAACCAGTGTCTGTCTCTGGGACTATTTCTTGTCATTGTCTCTTAATAGCACAGAAACATAACTACCAATGTGTCAGTATTGTAAGTAACTTGGAGAGAACTTGGAGCACACAGGAGGGTGCTGGGGCTGCAGCTCAGTTGCTGCGGGGTTTGCTTAGCATTGGAGCAGCCCTAGGTTCGGCCACCAATGCCACAAAAGGCATTCAAGGTGCCCATGCCTGTGATCCCAGCCCTCAGAAGATAGAGGCAGGGAGGTCAGGATTGCCATAGGTACTTCCACACTCCTGAGCATAGCTTATCCTCCTGGGACTTGTGTGACACCCCCCATCCCCTGCAGAATCACTTCCTTTGCCTCTGACCATGTTGTACTGTGAGGGTTGCCATGGAGTCCTGCAGGCCTAGTCTCGGAAAGGCTACCTGGTTCTGCTTCCACAGAAGTTCCAACCATCCCACTGGGCTTCACCATTAGCCCCACATATAGGAGGAGCTTCCTGCTCCATCAAAAAAGCTTACTGCTTATCCAGTATTACACGAACAGCTGGGCAGAATTCTAGCCCGAACGAAGTTCTCTAGACAGCGAGGGTTTGCCAGCAAGGCGTCATAAGCTTGAGTCACTGACCTTCTGAACCTGAGCTGGGCTTGCCAGCTGTGTGGTCTCTAGCAGGTCACCTTCTCTGTCTCCTTTATCTAGACTACTACAGATCCTCACAGTGAGCTGGGGTTAGATTAAAAGAGCTGAAGTGGAAAAGGCTCTCGGCACATGGGGTGGCTGCTCGTCTAGATCCAGCCCGCCAGCAGCCTTTCTTCCCCATTCGCTTTCAGATTGGGGGCAGAGTTATAAATAGGTGTGTGTGTGTGTGTGTGTGTGTGTGAGAGAGAGAGAGAGAGAGAGAGAGAGAGAGAGAGAGAGAGAGAAAGAGAGAGAATGAATATATGTTGTGGGCAAAACTGACTTTGAGAAAAACACATGCTCATGTTTGCTCTGCTCTGGGGACTAGGGAGCCAGCTCAGTGGGTGAAGGGAACCTGACTCTATCCCCACAATCCGCTTCAGAAAGCTAGGTGCCTGTAATCTCAGCGTTGGGGAGGCAGAGGCAGGCAGATCTCTCACTGGCCGGCCAAACTAGCCTCCTTAATAAGCTGCAGGTCAGTGAGAGACCTTAAATAAAGTAAGGCAGTGTTACCTCAGGACAGACACCCGGGACTGACCTCTGGGTCCCATCTACATGGACACAAACGTGAACGTTCACCTACCCAGCCGGGACAGACCGGTTCCCCACTGAAAGAATCTGGTTAGGGAGACACATCCGTGACACTGACCAAACCCAAGCTAGGAGCCAGGGTGACAAAGGCACAGTGGTTTAGCTCTGCAGTGGATGAGTGACAGCAGCCGTCACCAGGGTGACAAAGGCACCGTGGTTTAGCTCTGAGGTGGTTGAGTGACAGCAGCCGTCACCAGGGTGACAAAGGCACCGTGGTTTAGCTCTGCAGTGGTTGAGTGACAACAGCTGTCAGAGAAGTGGCAGCCAAGCAGCTTCCGTGTGTACCGTGGTGTACACACAGGACGTTCTTTGTGTACTGTTTTAGGGAACTGTCTCAACTGTCCTCAAACCCCTCAAATGTGCTAATATAGCTAGGGGTAACTGAACTGCCCCTCTTGCCTCTACCTCCCCTACGGTTGGGAGGACAGGTTTGCACCATCCAGGCCTTCATGCATGCCCGGCAGGTATTCTACCAATCCTCCTACAACCTCAGAGGCTGTGCCCGTCTGCCTATGTCATCCCATCCCAGGCCACTGAAGACAGCAGCCAAACTCTAGGGGACTACAGAAATGAAACTGTCCCAGAAGCAAAGTGTTCCCAGGGGTGGATCCCAAGGTCAAGACCACACCTTGTGACCTGGTCGAATTATACCTTTAGGTTCTGGCTCCGGACCCAGCCGTGTGATACCTGTCCAGTGAGTCCCTTTAGAGCTCATAGTCCACTATGGAGGCTACATAACGTGTTGTTTGGAAAATGAAAATGTAGAAGCCCCCCGTTAACAAGCCGCTGGGTTATTTAAGAAAGCTAGTGAGATCTGGCCGCAAGAGGAAGTCACTACACAGCGGACTGCAGCTTCAGCGTGCAGGGTCAGGGCCGAGGACATGCGCTCTCTGAAGCCACGCGTTAACCCTGTTTATTCAGTCTCTCCCCTCGTCATTCGTGTGAGAGTGCATGAGTGTGTGCATGGATGTATAAAGGTGCTGGTGTGCTCGTGCACAGAGGCCAGAGGTCAAGGTCAGCCATCTTCCTGCTCTCCCTCTACCTTTTTTTTTTTTTTTTAGTTTTTCGAGACAGGGTTTCTCTGTAGCTTTGGAGCCTGTCCTGGCACTAGCTCTTGTAGACCAGGCTGGCCTCAAACTCACAGAGATCCGCCTGCCTCTGCCTCCCGAGTGCTGGGATTAAAGGCGTGCGCCACCACCGCCCGGCTACCTTATTTTTTGAAGCAGCGTCAGTGAGAGACCCTGGAGCTCACCAATTTGGCTAAACTGGTTAGTCAGCAAGCCCCAGGAAGCCTCCTGATTCTGCCTCCCCACCACCAGAATTACAGAATCTGTCCCTCTCAGTCCTATCCCACTCAGCATGTTATGGACTGACACTAGGAATCTGAACTAAGGTCTGCACGCTGGTGTGAAGCCAGCTTCTTGTATCAGGCCTTATAATCCACCATTAAAATAAAAGCAAAGAGATAGAAACTTGTTCAAGGTCAGTTTGCTTTTGTGATGGAGCGAGACGCGGGTCCAAAGAGGATCTTGAGTCCTTGACTGCAGGTCTAGGCTGCTAACAAGGTGCCGTCAGAAGGCAGAAAAACTGGCCCCCTCTTGAGGACTCAGAAGAGGCTATAAGAGCTATAAGGAAACCACCAGATGTCCATGTCACCTGCTCTGACAGCACTGGTCTCCAGGCAGCATTCGCTCCTGATTGGACGGTTTAGAAGGAATAACTCTGGAGCAGAATGCTCCAGACCTGCCACAACTGACTTCAAGCTCTTCTGCCTACCTAAGTTTGTTTCGAGAGCTCATTCTGACCAAAATGGACACAGGATGCTGCGCATGCCTTCCACCCACCCCAGCCACTTCCGCACACCTTCTGTGCTTTTCTCTTAGCCTGGAGCACTTCCTCCACCAAGGGTGTCCCCTCTCCACCCACACCCACACGCTCATGCCATCTCCTTACCCAGGAAACTGTTTGGGTCTGTGGGTGGGCTGGTTTTATGTTAGCCTGACACAAGCTAGAGTCTTCTATGAGGAGGGCACCCCAGTTGAGAAAATGCCTCCATGACATAGGCTGCAGGCCAACCTGTAGGGTACTTCCTTAATTAGTGATTGATGTGTAAGACCCAAGTGCATTGTGGGTGGGGCTGCCCTGGGATGGTGGTCTTGAGTTCTATAAGAAGGTAGGCTGAACCAACCAGTAAGCAGCACCCCTCCACGGCCTCTGCATCAGTTCCTGCCTCCAGGTTCCTGCCCTGTGTGAGTTCCTGCCCTGACTTCCTCCAGTGATGAACAGTGTTGTGGAAGTGTAAGCCTTTCCTCCTCAACTTGCTTTGGGTCAGAGCAACTAGGACAGTCTGCCCTTGACCCAAAGCAGTAACTTTTCTTCCCTGCCTTCCAATAGCAGCAACATCGCAGACAGTTAATGGAGGGGGTTACAGGAGCCACATAACCACTGGCAATAAATAATAATAAAATACATTTTGAGATATGAATGAATGGAAATATGTTTATTAGTCATCAGTAGTGCCAGTGACTCGGGTGACTGAGGATCATGAAAGTACCAAATCTAATCAGGGGACTGGGCTGCAACCAAAGGAAGCTGCAATCTGAGAGACAGTATTTACATGAGAATGTGTCCAGGGGACCATCACGGTCTGTGCAGACCCCACGAGTGCTGGACCTTGGTGGACCCAGATTCCAGTCACTAGAAAGCCGGGTTCACATGTGGAAGGAAAAGGCTGTGATGTGGTTCAGGTCCTAGAGGACAAAACCTCTGACACATTCACTGACTTTTGCTCTAGAGTCTGAATGCCAAGCAAGCGTCGTAAAATTCATTTCTCGGCGTCTTGAGGCAGGCGCTGAAAAGGAGCTGCGCTGAAACATATTTGTGTTTCTAATTATAAAGGGGACGACTGTAGCTAGATCCCAGTGACTGAACACACGCATTTATCTCTCGTCTCGCTAAAGTCCTCTAAGATGTACTGTGATTTTTTTCTTTTCTTTTTTTTTAAGTCATACAGCCACATGGAAAAAAAACCAATAGAAAAGGAAACAGCAAGCCACAAAAATTTTAGAATCTAGAGATTCTGGATTCTAAAAAGAACAAAGTGAACCAGCTGAGCAGGCCCAGGACTGTAGCTCCTGGGCCAACATAGTGGGCCTCAGGAGCAGCTGTCTGAAATACGAATATGTCCCGGGGGCTGAGATGTGAGGTCTGGAGTGGTATGCTCTTCTAGATACAGGACCAAGGTGAAGGCATGGTTTAATTTCTGCCCCCTTCTATGCCATGACAAACTCTAACCTTGCAAAAAGAAGAGGGTATGTGCTTAAAATTGAGGCCCTCAAGGTGCCTTTTCCAACTGGTTCCCAGGATATCAGCAACTCTGTGAGCTGTTGGGCTGGAGGATGGATATTCTTTTCTGGGAAATATGACCCTAGCCCAGGAAGAAAGACAAAAACACTACTGATTTTCACAGAATTCCCAAATGAAGGGTTTAGACAGACCACAGTAGAATCATGACTTTCACCTGGAGGTGGGGGAAGTGTGGCATTGTCCCAAGGGGACGTGTGTCAAAGTCTGTGGCATTTTGAATGCCACAGCTGAAGGAGGGTACTACCCGCTCAATGGAGAGATACCAGGGTGTTTCTGCACATCCTACAGCGCATGAACAGCCTCTTCCCATTAAAGAACAACGGTCCAGCCTGTATGGATGGTATTTGTTGAGAAACCCTGACCTGCGGGGAAAGCTGAATTAAACAGCCCCCTTATGCACAACGTCTCCTCACATGCTAAGGCGGGCCAGCACCCGTGGAGACGCCAATTAAACCTTCTGTGGTCGTGCCTGAGATGTAAGCAGAGAGACAGAGACAAGCACTTCTAAAGAACAAACACAAGAAGTCAAGGCCCATTCAAAGGACCAAGATATCTCCACAGCGACCACCCTGCAGAGAAACACACATGGGACTCCATAGGAGAGGTCTTTATTTCACTAGACTCAGTCACCCCGATGTATACCACAGTCACTAACTCAGTCACTGCGTGAGGTATACCACAGTCACTAACTCAGTACTCCCTGATGTATGCCACAGTCACTAACTCAGTACCCCCTGATGTATACCACAGTCACTAACTCAGTACTCCCTGATGTATACCACAGTCACTAACTCAGTCACTGCGTGAGGTATACCACAGTCACTAACTCAGTACTCCCTGATGTATATCACAGTCACTAACTCAGTACCCCCTGATGTATACCACAGTCACTAACTCAGTACTCCCTGATGTATACCACAGTCACTAACTCAGTACTCCCTGATGTATGCCACAGTCACTAACTCAGTACCCCCTGATGTATATCACAGTCACTAACTCAGTACTCCCTGATGTATGCCACAGTCACTAACTCAGTACTCCCTGATGTATATCACAGTCACTAACTCAGTACCCCCTGATGTATACCACAGTCACTAACTCAGTACTCCCTGATGTATGCCACAGTCACTAACTCAGTACCCCCTGATGTATACCACAGTCACTAACTCAGTGCAGCGCTGGAAGCCTCAGGAGGAATACGCCCAGGGAGAGGCTGACAGATGCAGGACGTGGGTGATGCACGGAAGCGCAGGCTGATGGTGAAATAGGCGGCAAAGTGACATCTAAGCAAGGGGGCAATGCCCAGCTCCACAGGACACAGGACAGAGCGGGTAGTGAGCAAGGCACCCTACATACAGGGCTCAGCTGTGACCAGTCACAGACAAACGCTCATCATCCGGGAGACTAAAACTACAAACTCGCCACTGGGAAGGGCACCCTGGAATCGTGGCGTCATTACAGGGCTGCAGCATTGCAGCGTAGACAGAATGTCTGCCACTGAAATGAGCAGCTGGGAGCAGACAGTGGGCGTGAGGACGGAGGGGATGCGTCCTTGCTGCAGGAGAAGCATGGAGAGAGCTTCTGTTTCTCCTTAACGGCTGACTCTTAAACCATCTACACTAAAATTTTTATAAAAATAATATGACTTTCAAAAAAGCTGGCAGAAAACAGAATAAGAGGTAAATTTCTAAAAGTATTTGCTATCACTACTTAGAGCCGACCGCTTTGACTGTTGTGTTACATTTCCCCTTATTATACACGTGTATGTTTTCAAAGTTGTAGTCATTGCCGTTTATAGTTTTAACGCACGAGTTTTCAGACCGCGTGAATCATTAGCTTTTGACATTTCTTTACAATTTTGTGAAGGCAGATTTTAATGGCTGCTATTATCCTAACACACACTGTCCTGTGCTCAGTAGCCGCCTCTCACTCTTCATCAGTGTGTTTAGAATCCACTGCCGTACGTGATGCCGCGAAGAATACCACTGTATGTAAGTCTGTGTGAGCTCTGAGTATTTTCTTGTTACAAATTCAGAGAAACGGATGGCGGCAAACTCAAGAGGCTTTGTCAGACATCCTCAAACTAGCTGGGGCTGCCTTCCCTCCTAACGACATGGCCCGTCCAACCTTTGGATCATCAACACCACAGAGTTCACACTTAAGAACTGTGATTGAGTTAAACAAAAATCTCTCCCACATGCAAATATCTCAGAATGTTTTAAGTAAGCTTATACTTTTTTTTTTCTGGGCCACATTTATAGCTACTTTGGGGCGCATGTAGCCCAAAGGCCAAGTTGGCCATGCCTAGTAGTATATTGACTTTCCTGTCTCTTGGATCATATTTTTTCTATCTTATCCAATTCAATAGATTAGAGTTTTGATTGGCTACTTGCTTTTCTTCTTCTGTGGCCTACTGGTTTATATCTTTGTGTTTCCCCCTACATACCTGTTGGCAACCTCACTTAGACTCTTGTTTCTTACAAGACAATACAGACGCATGGACCTGACCATCATGACTGTCCCCAATAGAGCCACTTCTGAGTTGAGGGGACTCTACAGAGACTCTGCCTGGGTGGACACATTTGTAACACTTTTCTCATTTTTACAGAATCTTCATTTTCTATGCGTATTTCGGTCAGCTGTGTACATGGCTTCCCAATTCTATAAACCATTCCAACAAAGGGGAAACCCCACTGGGTAGGTATTTTTGTTCCTTACCTCATCTGTGCTTAATACATCCATACATTTGATGAATAAGGAAATTAGGGTAGGATGGGGGTGAGAGAAACCAGAGACCACAAAGGCAACAAGAACACTGGACAGGAGGAGGAAGAACAGCCACATCCTTTGGGGAGCCAAAGGACAGCAGAAGTTTGCACTCTGTCCCACCCTGAATACGGTCCCCAGAACCTAGAAAATGGACATGGAAAAAGACTAGAGAACGTCCAGCTAAAAAGGAATGAGATACTGACCGTTTCTACAACACAAATGAACCTTAAAAACATGTTAAATGAAAAGAGCCAGACATAAAAGAGCAAATATCTTCACAAAAAGCCCAGAATAGGCAAGTCTATGAGATAGAAGTGGACTGATGGGGGAAGAGGATATGAGGAAGGACCAACCGCGGGTGTGAAGTTTCTGGGCGTTGGGGGATGATAAAAATGTTCTGTGACTTACAACATCTCGGCTTCGAACATAAAGCAAGTGTGAACGCATACATCAGCAGTTTGAGCCACCGGTGAACAGCCCTGGCTGACTTGCCAGGTTACTGATACCTCTGTTGCCCCGTGGTAGCAGGAAGGCTGTGTTGTCTAGACCCACCAGAACGATACAGCCTTTCTGCCACCTCCTCTTATGTCCACAGGTCACTGCGGAGGAACACCTGATAGCAGGCAGTGCTCTGTGGGTCTAGACTCACCGGAGAACAGTTCAGACCCACACAGCCACTGTTAGAGCCAAATGGACCCGGCAGCCTGTCTCCTCCTCTGCCCTGCAATGAGTACCATTGTGCTTACACGGGCAATGCATTAAAACCACCACCTACACGCTGATTTTAAAGCCTTCAATAATGTCTAGACAGGTCAAGATCCTCTTCCAAATGGCAAAGTCACTTATGAAAGTTAGGTTTTTTTTTTTTCCCCATAATAACGTGACTAACGGACTCTCTGAGATCCAACACCCACCTAGTTCTTATGGGGATTTCCAAACCTTGTGTAAAGTGCTGTGCCACACATATTCCCCCGCTTAGGGATTTCAACAATCTTCATGGGCAATAAAGATCTACCCAGGAATGAAGCCACATGTCAGATTGTAGCTCGGTCAGTCACAGGGTTAAAATTCAAAAGTGGGGTATAGGTCAACCTCAAATGGGAGGTCAACCTCAGACTTTCTGGATTTCTGGATGATTCCACTTGTTGGAGAGAGTCCCTGGTGTAGGGAGCAGAAATCTCTGCCCCTCCTCTGCACCTGTTTTGTTCTCTTCCCACATCTACCACCATCCCCAGGTTTTCAGGGCCAAGGAAGCTTCTAGAAACACCTTCGGGTAATAAGAGTGTCCGAGCCCTGACCCAGCTGGCCGGCGAGGACAGCCTTTTGCTATTAAGCCGGAGCAAATGGAGCTTTAATTGAACTTGGGAGTCGGAATTAAATGCGCTCAGGGGCAGCTCCTCCAAAGGGCCTCCTCCAAGCCTCCTCGCTCATAATCCTAACCATTATGGTAGTCGAAGGATGATGCTTCTACACTGGAACAAGTTGGCTGTGGGTTTCTGTTTGTTTGTTTTTTGTTTTTATTTTATTTTAAGGGAAACAGATAAATTTGAAAGGAAGGGGGCAGGGAGGACTAGAGAAAGAGGTCACTCCCTAAAACACTGAGGTCTGCCAAGGGAAAAAGTTGCCAAGGTGGGTGTGGACCAACACAGCATCTCCTCTGCCTCCAGCCACTGTGACCGGCCTAGGATTTACGACCAGAAGGGGCCACAGCCCATCTACTCTGGAGCTGAGACACCACAAAGTCAAACCACCATCCCGATGGGGCACAGGGTCTGATGCCATGAAGACGCCTCAGCTAAGGAGCTCAGACCAAGCGACTCAGTGTGCAGGAGAGAGCACACTTTGGCTGGAGGAATACCTGTGGCGTCTACTATCTGCATACCCCTAAGGCAGACAGCACACTCTGGGGCTGAGGTTTGTCACATGACATCCTGCCTCTATTTTTCTGATTTGTCTACAGGCAGGCCGGGAGGGGTCCATTTGTTGAGCAAACGTGGACAGTCCCAACACTTGTTCAAAATGAGGAAGGAGGCCAAGCGAATGTTTGGGAGGGAAGAAGATTAGACATGAAGTCCAGTCACTATCCCCAGACAGAGTGTAAGTGGGTGCGGCACAGGGTGTAAGGTAGGTGAAGGTGGGCGGCTTGCTGAGAGGAGATGCCGGGACTCACCGTGTCTGTGCAGCAGCTCTGACTTTCTGACCTGCATTAGAATCATGTGTCCAGCCTGGACAACTGATTTCCCCAAGCTTGTGATTTAGGAGATGGTGGTAGATTCTGAGATTTGAGATGCCTGACAACTTCCCAGGCAATCTGTGCTGTACAGAGGACTACATTTCAAGAAGCCAGTATATGTAGGAATCCAATCTGAGAAGCCCTGTTTTAACTTAGTTCTCATTAGGAATTCATTACCAGAAGAGCAGACGCTGGCCTCCTGGCAACCCCAGAGACAGACCCCAGTGTACTTCCACCACAGGTCCCAGCCTGGATTTAATACTCGGGGACTGTTGATTGGCCAGCTATAGAGCGATGTTCTCATCTAGCCAGCTACCATGGGACCTGGGAGCCCACGGACAAGGTGGTGGCAATGCAGGTGGCCCAAGTCAACAAACTATATAGATAGCAAGCAGCAGATGGAGATATGGGATGCATGAGGGGTCATTTGGACAGGAGAGACATTTCATTTCAGTGAACATAATAGGCAAGTTCTTTACCATTGTGCTATACCCCAAGGCCCAGACACACATTTGTGAAGAGACAGCTTCCCCTAAATAAGAACACTCCGAAAAGGGGTAAAAGAGAGACCCAAGCGGCCAGTGTGGGGCAGTTCCCCGACCACAGGTCAAGTCAAGTGGGCAGGATAGGGCACAGGAAGCAGACAGGGGTACAGAGGGGGTGTTATCCCTTAGGCTTGGGGAAGTCCACTGACAGTTCAGCCCAGGACACAAGGCAAATGCCACCAAGCTTCGTCCACTCACTCATCCGCAGAGTGGCATGGGCATCACCCCGACATGCCCCTTTTAAGGAAGTACAGTGGTTTGTGGGCAAATAGACAAAACAGACTCAAGCTCACAGGAACAACATTTGCTGAAGCAATTTCAGCACCAGCCCTGACACCCCACCTACGGAAGCCAGCCTACCAGCTCTTCTGCCTAGAAAAGTGATTGGAGCTTTCGCATGACACAGTCAATAAAGGGAGTATGTGTGGTGGAACAAGGCATTTACTGATGGGCAAGCTGATTAGTGTCAACAAACACAAAAGATCCCAAGATTTGCAGTCCAAAGTTCTGCCCTGGAAACTTGTCTTTTAATTTTCACCAACTACATGGCCTGCAGCAAGCCACTTAACCTTTCTGACCCTGCAGATTCTGGCAAACACCACTACCCTCCCTGCCTCACGGAGGTGAGAAAACAGAGAGGCCACAAGCTTGCACTGTGGGGAAAATACCATTCAAGGCTCAGGCCCCAGTCTACCCTGAGGCGCCACAGAGATATCTGGGGATCTGAAGAGGAGGCAGGCTCCCTTCCCTGGCCAGACACCACCAAAGAAATGCAACAATAAAGGTTTCCTCCTCCGCTGACTTTTCTATTAAAATCAACAAGCAACAAAGCAGCAGATTAATATCTCTCTAATTACTAAGTTGTCAGTCAAGAGGGGAAAAGTCCATAATGTAGTTATCAAGCCTACACCTCAAGCTGACAGCCACAGCGGGCATCCCAGGCCCATAAAGACACAAGTGGGACACCGCCCAAGCCTGCCCTCTCTCTACTGCTTCCCACACCCCTGCCAAGATGCGAGCTTTCTCTCACTACTCTACTGCAAGACCTTATTTAGTGCCATGCTTCTCAAACTTGCACTTAGTGGCAGAGACAGGAGCGTCTGTGTTCACACATGCTGGGTGGGGACGAGGAGCATGGGTAAGTGACTGGAAGGGAAACATGAAAGTGTCCCAAGCATTACCTGGCCACCCTAAGAGAAGAGGAAGTTCCCTTTGGACTTAGCGCTTAGCTCCCAAACCGTACTGGACAGTAAGTACTATCATAACCCATTCTGTCATAACCCATTGTATAGTTGGGGACATCAGCCTGGGAGAGGTGAAGCTTCTCGGCGGAAAATGGCAGAGCCTGGGTAGGATTCTACAGCCCAGTGAGACAGCCCATCCTGGCTGGCAGTGCTCTCCTGCCTCCTTCCCTTCCCTACATCTCCCAAACACGATCCTACAACGCTGCTCTCATCCAGCTTCCCACTTGCGCAATGCATTTTGCAGGGTCCCTCCATCTTCCCTTTTCTCCCACAGAAGGCTAGAACGCCAAATGGGTGTCACCAGAACCAAGGTGATGCGGCACTCCTGGGACTAATCCTTACTGCCACCTTGCCCAAAGTAGAAACTGTCTCTGCAACCCATACAGAAGGAAAACGGCTGGGGGGGGGGGGGGGGAGGGAGGAGCTGGGCTGGTGGACTTATCTCAGCCACACCAAAGTACAGACAGAATTTGATGTTTATCTGCAGAATCCAAAGCCCACCTTCCCACTGCCAAACTACCTTCTGTTCAGGAGATCAGGGAGCAAAAGCCTTGATGATACAAAGTCCTGAACCTGGTACCCTTCAAGCCTAGCGAGTCAGGTCAGAGACACTGGGCTGGGCTCGGGGATGTGGTGCAGGAGGACACACAGCGCTCCACCAGCCTGGGGCCCAGGGCCTCCATAGAGGCAATGGCAGACAATGGTCCAGGGGGCACATGAAGGGCTAGAACAGCTGGCCACGGACCACCTGCAGGCTTTCCTGGGTTCAGAGCAGCTGCAATAAGCACTGAAAGAGGAACAAGAAAGTGCTGAGGGCAAAGAAAGCCACTCCCCAGCCAAAGTTGGCCAAATTAGGGCAAAATCAACCCCCTAGGTGTAAAAGGAAACTTAGCCTATCAGTCATAAATTGTTGGATTTTTTTTTTCTGCATTTGTACGTTTTTTTTGCCTGGTTTCTCTGCCTCTGCCTTTTTTCTTCTTCGGAGCATCACTGCCATGCCTGGGGCCTTGGGGTATCTGCTGCTGCCAACACACATGTCTTTGCTAGAAACTGATACTCCCACGGAGACCTGCTTGGCTTTGACAATGAAAGCACAGAAGTCCAGTTCTCCAAAAAGCCCCTTAGCATGAGGCTACAAGTTCAAACCCCAGTAGTGTACCAAAACAAACAAACAAACCCCCCAAAAAACAAAACAAAGAAACTCTAGCCATATCATGGCACACACAGCAATACACGCTCAGCTCCCTGAGGCCTTCCACCTCCCCAGCTCCCCAAGGCCGATGGGGCAGCACTTGGTATGTCTGCAGCACTCAGGCCTAGCATACCTCAGGAAACATTAAAGACGGGAAATGTCACCAGACCTCGGGAGAATCAGGTTGAAAATTGATCAAAGGGCCCAGAAAGGTTGAAGCCCGTCATGGCGCAATCAAGCACTGCCCCCACCCTAAGGTCCCTGCCTGTGAACCCAAGTTGGAGCCGGAACAGACCACCCAAGTCCCACGCAGGAAAACATGGTATATTTTAAACAGCAACTACTTATGAATGGACAGAGGCCACCTTCCTTCTCAGTACAGAGGAGGAAACCAGCATGCCTGCGTGATACGGTACAGCCTAGGATATAAATAGCTTCTACGAAGGTTAGCAAAATGCAGACAAGAAATCCACAGTGGGTTACCAAGGGAAACCAGATGCTCGGCGCCACATCTCACCTGTTGCAGCTCATATCTAGAAGGAGCTCGGGGCTACTCTCAGGCGGGGCTTAGGGAAGCTGAGCTGAGGGCTGTGAGTGGCCATTCCTGATGCCCTTACTTCTGCACAATGCACACTTACCCTGACTCACTGCTTTCCTATCAGCTCACTTGCTTGCTGTTCCCTCTCTGGGAAAAGCCAACCTGAAAAGGTGCCTTGAACTAGCCCTGCCTGAAGAGAAGAGGCACCTGGTGCACTGGCAGCACCCTTGCCCTTCCCTGCCCCTCCTCCCATTAGACTAGTTCTTGGGTGCTATCCCATGAAATGCAGAAGAGGGGAGGGACCTGTCTGCTGCCTTTGTTGGAGGAAGTGCCTCCCTGGCTACCCAGAGAGCCCCTGGGGTGGTGGTGGGGAACCAGTCACAGCTGCTGGGCTCTGTGGCAAGTGGGAAGCAAATCTCATTTGTCATTGAGAAGCTAGCCCAGGGGACACCGGAGTAAGGATATTTATAGCGCTCATGTATGCAACCCTGAACTCGGATGCTTAAGTTGCCAGATACAGCAACCATGTACATAAAGCATGCGTGTGAACTTGGACACAGAGACAGTGGCTAAAATCTATAACTTTGGGGATCCCAAACTCACCCCACCACACACCCTCCCGAGTGTGGGTGCTCTGCGACCTGGGATAAATTGGATCAGAGCTTCCCTCATCAGAGCATGAAGTTCTGCCTTCCTGCCAAGGATTAAGAGATCAGGTTTGGAGCCAGGAGCCAGAGTGCAGCTGCCAACAGATCCCCACTTCCTTTCATTCCCAAGAGTGGAGGCAGTGGGGACAACCCCACCTTTCTAGTCCCTTCCCAGAGCAGACAGAGGCTAGTGCAGAGCCTACAATGAAGGCCCAAAGTCAGACACAAAAGGAGAAGTTCCCCAGAGACAGGCAGAAAGCCAGACCTCCCCAGGGTAGAGGGAGGTGACTGTCAACTTCCATTCCAGAACGCTTGACTGTCCAAATGGCAAGCAGTCCTAGGACCACCCGGGGCTCAGCCAAGAGGAGCAGGGGAGTTCCCTTCAGCAGCAGTGCTTGTGAGTGAGCTGAGTGGTGAGAGATGTCTCCAGACAAGGCACAGGGTGGGGACTGATGCCCAACACACTCTCGTACTCATTCTCTCTCTCTCTCTCTCTCTCTCTCTCTCTCTCTCTCTCTGCTACTCGCAGCAAAGGTCAAGTGACAGCAGCCAGGTCAAGAAGGCCAAAGGTCACCACCTACCCCCCCCCCAACTGGTAGATTCCTAATATGTCAACTGGGCAAATGACGCTTATTGCTTTGCACTTGACTGGAGTCATCAAGAAAGTCAAGACTGAAAAAGTGGACTGGGGTGCCAGCCTGAGGGCGGCACAGCTGCACTTCTTTAAGTAGGTATGCCAAGCGCCCACACGCACGAGCAAACAGTTTGGAGAGAAGGCAATACCTTCCTCCCCATCCCTCTGTCTCTGGGACAGAAGAACCAACAGAAACCTGCATATGCCCCTTGCTTCTCAACTTCTCTACGGAACCCGAAACGATTCCTGTGGCTCCACACATCTGCTAACGCTTCTAGTAGAATCTAGCAACTTTAGGCACGCAGGATACATATGTCCTCTTCCACGTGTGACACCCCTGTTACCCTGCCCACTGCAGAGCACAGTAATCTCTTGTAATACCGTTTGCATGCCTACTATATACAAAGAACTGTGGACGCCAACTGTTTCTGCAAAGGTTAATGAATTTAAGACAGCCTACAGTTCTGCAGTGCAGATGCTAATTGTCTACATTTTACTATTACAGAGAAAGTAAATAACTCAGCTAGAACCACACACAAGGTAGAGACCTGAACCCAAGACGTTTTGGTCTCAAAGCTCATAGTCTTTCCTCTGTTATCTATCTGTCTGAAAATCCTCAACAGGTAAGTATGTGTATATATGTCTATGTATTTATTTACCACTATTAGTATCATAAAAGGAATCATATACCTATTCATAGAAAAGTGGGGTTTTAATAATCAACACAGAAATCTATGTAAGACGCATGAACAATCATTTGATCCAGACTTTTACATACACTCACACCAGCAGTGGCAGGCCCCTAACTTAAATGTCTTCTTTTGTGTTCCCCAGTTGCTTAGCATGATACAATGGTCCTACTATGTTGTCTGATAATGATTAAGTTTACTTCTTACCAGTGGAATGAATTATACATAACTTTAACCCCAAATCAAAGGTACCAGTGAATAAGTGAAAAACCACCGGAGCCGACCATCAGGTAGCACACGACCCCATCACATCCTCCCCACCTTCACTCTGTCTACGACCACCAAGAAAATGACTAAAACTTCAGGTATTCTATGCACACAAGCAATCTGGCCAACCCGGGGAGCATCCCGGCACGTCCCAGGACCTCGAACTGGAGTGGTGCAAGGGTCTTCATCCCAGCAGCAAGCTCTAGGGAGCTGCACACCCTGAGATGTACATACATAGGCATATGGTCAATAGTAACGTATCTCTCTATAAACAGAACTCCGACGTTCACACGTCCTGGTAAACAAGGCGCCTGATTGAAATGCGATCACCGCAACAATGAAATGAGGTAGTATAAAACGTTAAAAATAGAAACTTCCCCTCCAAACTTTATTTTCAACTAATATCAACTTCTTATCTGTCAACAGCACAACTTAAAAGTTGGTGGTATCTGGCTGAGTTCCATTCCTTGCCTTTCATAACTGGCTAAGGCGGGGGACATTGAAAGACTAGCCAAATCAGGCCCCCAAATCTGTGAATCAGACCTGGCTGGCTTGGGCACCTTCATGACAGGGAATGTCCTCTGGCCGTTAAATCGCCAGTTCTCCAGGCTCAGATGTTCCACTAATGGTTTAGAAATCAGGGCCACATCAAGTCCTCCCCCTTAAAAAAAAACCCTCCAACCCACAAGATATTTCTAGACTTCGGTATAGAATCTGAGAGCATACAATTCCAAAAGGCAAATCTAAACAAACAACATATTTGGCATATAGTATCTATGGTGGTCGTAGTTTTCTTCTCCTTCCTTCCTTCTTCCTTTCTTTATCCACCTCCTTTCTTTTTCTTTTTCAAGCCCCTGTGCACAAATAAAGCAGCTCAGTGATTGAATTTCCCCCAGAGCCAGTAGCGGGCCTTCAGTGGCTCGCACATCCTCAGAGTCCTCAAGTCTGCACAATATACAGAAACTTCTTCCTGAGACTGCAGGCCAAACAGCAGAGCTGAATTCTGCAAAACTTCATCATCTTAGCCCCAGAGGAAAGAAAGTGGGTCTGGCAAGGCGGCTGAGCTGGGTCAGGGAGGGAGAGAGAAAGAACAAGCGCCTTAATCCTTCAAGAAGAACGGCCTGGCCCTTCAGGTTTGCAAACACTAGCCAGTGGCAGAAGGGAGAAGTGTTCCTTTCCTCTCTGCAGGATAATCTCTCCAAAGAAAACATGGTCACCTGGCCCTCCAGGGGGAAGAAAGCTCTTCCTCCAAGATTCACACTGAACTCTTAACCCTAGCCTCCCTGCACCCAAGGGAGTGGCTGATAGTTGTCGTTTCTTTCCTTTTCCCCTGTGGTCCTCTGGCAACACCACAAATTACGTTTTCAGGGACTGGAGTCCCAGAGTGCAATGATATTGTAATAAACATAACCAGAACCAAATGCCTTCCCATCATGTTAGATGATGCCATTTCCTACCAATCAGGCTCCTCGGGCAGGCAGACCACTCACCAATGAGGGACCAGACAGAGGCTGTGAAGGGGGGGAGACCTGGTCATCAGCAACTAAAAATAAGAGCGCTTCACCATTGGCCGCCGCCACTTTGCAACAGGAGTTGGAACCCACACAGCAGGCAACATACAGAAAGACCCATACAGTCAAAAACTTTCACGTCCCGGGGGTTCACACTGGTCTGCATTTTCTTTTTGGTTTGTTTCCTTAATTTGCTGACTTAAGAAAAAAAAACCTGATCCAGAAGGAGCCCCTGGAAGACACACCCTCCCAGTCAGACACCTCAGTTTCTAAAGGCCCTTCAGTCACACAGCATTGGCGAAGGGTGGGGGTAAAGGAACCGGCCAGAGGCCAAGACACTCACCTGTCCAGCTGTGTCATAGAGTCCCAGGAGGTACTGCTTGCCCCCCACGGTGACGCTGACTGCAAGGACAGAAGTGGGGGTGGGGAGAGAAGCTCACAATGACCTGAGGTCGAGCAATTTCGCTTCCCACAGGACCCTCCTTTCCCAAGTCACTGGGAGGTGTGTGGGTGCTCCCAGGAAAAGAACACCCCCGTTTTGTGTCCAGCTCTTTGTCATGTGGCATAAGATCTAGGTGTAAGGTGGACTCCTGCTATCCACCCCTCTTCTCCCAAGTCCCAAAGCCACGTCTATCCTAGTGTCCCCAAATGTCTCCCCCACAGGGGCTTTGAGAAGCAACCGTGGGAAGGTCAAGGAGGGCGCTCAGGGAATTGAGAAGTGTGGGAGAAGGGGCGAGGGGGAATATAGGAAGGGAGTGGGAGCTGCTTTGAGGGGTTAACCAGAGTCACAGTCTGGAGGGGGGGGGGGGCGCCAGGCAGAGGGTGAGGCGGGGGAGGGGAGCACGCTCAGGGGAGGCAGCCAGGGGGCTCAGCCAAAGTTGCTCCAAAGTTCCCGGCCCGGGATCAGCCCCTTAGTCAGCAGGACAGAGACTTACCTGCGTAGTGGTCGAAGACAGTGGGCACGTACTCCTCAGGGAAGGCGTCGTTGGCATAGCTCATGAGCAGGCACGTCTTGCCCACCGCCCCGTCGCCGACCACCACGCACTTGAGCATTAGCGCGCCGGGCCCGTGAGCCATGCTGCGGCCGGCCGGCCTCGGGGCATGGTCTCCCCGGAGCCCCCACCCCGGCCCCGGGCTCAACCCCAGCCCGCCTGGGGGGTCCGCCGTCGCCGCCGCTTGGCGCAGCAGGGCCGCCCCCCTGGCCCCATAAAGCGGTTCCCCTCACCGGAGGGGAAGGTGCGGCGGGCCCGGGGTTCTGCTGCCGCCGCCGCCGCTTCGATCGCTGCCCCGCTCCCCGCCCTGGCCCCACTCGCCGCGTCCGCCTGATGGCCCCGCCGATCGGCGCCCGTACCCGCTCCCGGGCCCGGCCTCCCCAGAAGGATCCGCCGGATCATAAGACTGGCCGGCCCCAAGGGAGTCGGCAACTTTGGGGAGGGCGGCGGAGGGGAGGGGCCAGGCGGCTCTGCCCGCCCCGCACCGCCCCGGCCCCCGCCCGCCTGGGCCGGGAGGAGGGCGGTCCCCGCTGCTCCCGAGTGCCGCGCGTCCCGAGCCCCGCGCTCGCACCCGCGCCCGCCGTGGGGGCCCTGCCGCTCACCCTAGCCTGACTCCCCGCGAGGCGAGCGTGGAGACAGTGGAGGAGGCGCCCGGGAGGACGGAGGGGGTGGGGAAGGGGGAGCTGGAGGGAGGGGCTCTCGGGCAGCGGCTCGGGAGGAGCCCAGGGCTCCTCGCGAAAGTGCGGCCAGAGCCCGGAAGCGTCTGCAGGCCCTGGTGCGGGGAGGAGACGTGGAGGCCTTTCGGGGAACCACGACGACTTCAACGGTGACGCAATTGTGCAAAATTACACAGATGTATTTATTTAAACTCAGCCTGGAAGGAAGGAGCCATCCTATCGGCCTGCAAATGCTCCACGCAACTAGAAATCAGGAACAGAGGCCAAGAAGGTTATAAAAATAATTAATAACAATAATTAGAAAGACGCGCGGAGGCTGGAAGGGTGGTGGTTCTCTGAGCTGAAAACTGGGACTCCTGGCTTATTGCTTTCTCTAAAGCATCACCACCCCCACGCCTTTCGCAGCACGAGCTTGAGTCATTTTCTATGAAATTGGTGACTAAGAGATGCAGCATATTGCACCCCCAACCAGCCACAAAGGGGCGAGCCCTGTTCAGGAGACAGCAAATGTTATTTGTGCTCCCCCTGGAGGCGACATCTTCCGAAGCTCCCCCCCCCCCCCCCCAAAGTCTCCAAAAGTATTTGGTTGTGATTCTTGAGATATGATGTGTCCTCATGCTCTGAGATTTGACTGGGGATCCAGGGCCAACCCTGCGCCTCTGTCTGGCAAGTCCGGAAACACTTGTCTGGCCGGGGCCGTTCTGTGGCCCAGTGCTGCTTTAAACTTAAGGCGCTGGAGAGAAGATGCTCTCAGTGCTGAACACACCCCCACCCCCGTCCCACCCCACCCCCTGCTTTCTGACAGGGAAATCGCTCCTACTCACCAATTGGCAGTGGTAGAAATAACTGTGGTGAGAGGGGCGTGGGGTCATTTAGACCCTCGCCCTCGGGTTTTGGATGAGGAACTAGTAGCTGGGAAGTGGTTACTACTGGCAGTCAAGAACTTCGGGAGCACTTGAGGGAAATGCTTACCGCGATGTCCTCATTTCATTCTCAAACCCGAAACCCGATTTCAAATCTACCAGGAGGATTTCGAGTATCATTTAAAGTTCCTTGTGAACGTATGGTAGTATCTCTCTCTATAACCTGCCCATTGCATTTGAGTGGAAGGCCTTGCACTGGCTGCGTTGATAAATCTGGAAGTTATTCCTAAGTTCTTAAAGGCTAAGAAAGGCAGCAAACTGCCTTGAAGTCAGATCTGCCTCTTTCCCGTGGAGAGGAGGGAAGGAACACCATTAGCTCAGGCGCCCCCGTTTTTTTGTTTGTTTTTTTTTTTTTTTTTGCAGAGGCTAGTATTCTGAAAGGAGGATATGTGGAAGAGGCGAGGGAGCTGTGGGAGCCAGCTCTGCTGGAAAGCTGAATTTGGTCCAAGCACCACAAGTTAGCAGCGAGTCCGCCTTTCTCTGGGCCTGTTCTTTTGCTCTAAAAATGTGAGCAGGTCTCCCAGGGACCCCAGGTTCTGGATGGCTGTGGGAAGCTCTGGGAATCTTAGAGCACACTCCAAGTTGGGAACTGATGGGCGCTGAATCATAGAGTAGTGATTTCACTGGCGACGGTGACCTCATTCCCTTGGCGCATAGTAATGCCAGACAGACTGCCAAGAATATTAGCACTCTGGGGACGGTCACACCTGGTATGGCTATGGCTTGAAAAAGGGGGTCGGGGAGTCATTCGGAATACTGCCTCGTCAGCCCCTGCTCCCTTCAACTGGAATAAATAGACCTTTGCAAGACACTCTATTTCCCATGGGCAAAAGGTGGTAAAACAGAACAAAACCCAAAACAGTTCTCAAATGTCAAGGACTGGGGGACAGGAAGCAACTTTGTCCTTAAGCATCCCATAGGCCTCTGCTTCCCCCCCCCCCCTTTGTTCCAACTGTGAGCATTGAAACAGACACAGGTTTGTGTGGGAACAGTGAGCTTGTCTAGGCTGCCTTCTCTTTTTCCTCTACTCCTTCCTTCCTCCTCCTCATTGATTCATTCAGTACTTCATTTAACAAGTGTGAATTGAGGTTGACTAGAAGCCAGGCTTTCTTCCTGGCCAGGGGACTTAGAGCTGGCAAGCCACCATGGCTAGAGGGGGAGCGGAAAAGGACCTGATGGGCAAACAGATAATTACTACGTAATGTAATCAGTACTGTGGTGGAGAAAGGGCAGGCTTCAGGAAGAGCCGAGGAGCAGCCGTGCAGAGCTATGGGCATGCTGAAGAAGGACTTGCAGAAGTACTATCATTGGCCTGGGACTTGTGAGGCTAATAGGAGAAGGCCTGGGAGAAGCAGAGGGCAGGCCCTGGCCAAGGGAGAGCAGCACACAATTTCTTAGGAACGGCGGCCATCTGAGGTGGACAGAGAGCAGACTTAGCGTTGCGTAGGAGCCGATGATGCTGCCTGTTTGTCAAACCTTATTGCCACATAACATACAGAGAGGACCATCTTTATCTACACAGCAAGAGACAAAGATACTGTCTAGGTGAGCCTAAATGGAAGGAGATAGTGAACATGGTGAACGAGGGAGGGATTGGCAGAGCACCGTGTGGGACCTGGGTTGTGCTGTGCACTCGGAGGTCAGTGATGTAGGTAATCTTATTTTATCTCTGAAATACTATGCAGGATGAGACTTGTAGACAGCGGCTATTGGCTGCTCAGTCTAAGACAGCACCACTTGCTTCTAATAAATATTCTTTGTAATTTCATCTCTGTCTTCATGTGACTTGGCGGGAAGCTCTTACTTTCCACATCCTGCCTGAACCCACAAGGACTAGCCCTACATGGGTACCGCAACCAAGGCAAGACAAGGCACACATTTCCTGGAGTTTTCAAATTGGGAGTTCACAGCAGGGCTTCTTTTCTCCTCTTCACTGCATAGCTGGCTTGTGTGGGTCTGAAAACCATTGGCTATTCAGAAACTAGTTAGTGCAAGCCAGAGGCCGGAAAGAAACCACGGTGGAGATGTGCTGCCCTTAAAGCATGCACACACACACTTGCACGAATGTGCACATTTGCATGAATGTTCACCCAAAGAAAGCTCATGGGGGTAATCTAAGTTCAGGATTCTTGTGCTCCTGTGGCTCTTTAGATGGCCAAACAGCTGGTATAGCGTGCTCTCTGGTTTTTTTTTTTTTTTTTTTTTTTTTTTTTTGAGATAGGGTTTCTCTGTGTAGCAGCCCTAACTGTCCTGGAACTAGCTCTGTAGACCAGGCTGGCCTTGAACTCACAGAGACTGCCTGCCTCTGCCTCCTGAGTGCTGGGATTAAAAGCAGCTGCCACCATTGCCCAGCACAGCTCTCCTTTTTGCCTTATTGACGTTAGTTTTCAGTCACTGGTCACCAAAGGGATTCTGACTTCTACAGTGCTCTCCTTATAAGCTGAGGAAAGGAATATGCAAAGGCATTGAGAAACTTGCTCAGTTACACAGCCAAGTAGCCGGGCTAAGGTTTGAAATGTCTTCCAGTCTTATGCTACTGGCCATATGTTCCATGACAGTGCGTTGAAGATTGTAGGCAAAGAAAACGACAAATTTAGTCTGTCGTTGGAGACCCCTCTGGGACTAGAGCATGGATTTGGTGAGTAGGAGGAGACTAAGACAGAGGGAGGAGGGGGAGAGGTCACATTAGACTGAATGAAGCAGGGCTGGAGAGATGGCTTAGAGGTTAAGACCACTGACTGCTCTTCCAGGGGTCCTGAGTTCAAGTCCCAGCAAGTACATGGTGGTTCGCAACCTCTCTAATGAGATCTGGTGCCTTCTTCTGACCTGCAGGCAGAACACTGTATATAAATGAATGAATGAATGAATGAATGAATGAATCTTTAACTAATTGAAGCATTACCATGAATATGAAGAAGAGAGTCAGGTTGGAGAATGTGTATACGACAGAAATCCGCAGGGCTCGCTAACAGCATGGGAAGGGCTTCTATCTTCTATTGACTGCTCCAACCAGCAGGTTTTCCTTGACTCAATAATTAAAAGACTTAGACTTCCTCTGATTGGATCGATTCAGTTCGTCCTTAAGCCAGTCATGGTAGGGAAATGTTGGATGGCTTTTGCCTAACACCCGGGTGACGCCTCATCCATAAAACCATCCTTCTGGAAAGGGGTTGGGACCATTTTGGTCGGCTCTATCCACCCTTCCTACTGAGGCATGGGCTTCATTCTTACTAGATTCTGTGCTTCCCACGTGATGGGCCACAGTTCCAAAGGAGGCTCTCTGCTGGAGAGGCAGCCAGCAGTGTCACTCACCTGGGTTGTTGCTCACTAGGGTTCGCAGGTCCCCCAAGGCTACAGTGGGAATGACAGCTTTAAAGGGAGAAGTGTGTCAGGTCAGGAGCAGAGGAAGGTGACATGCGTCTATCGCAAAGCCACGATTTGTCTCCAGTTCCAGTCTGTTGATTTGTCTCTACAGGAGCCCATGCTCACTCCGAGCCTTGGCACCGCCATCCCCTATGAAATTCCTTATGGGAAGTTGCCAATTAGGAAGTGGAATGATCTATCATTTGTCACCATAATGCTTTCTCTTACACATCGTCCCTATGTTCAGATTAAGCCATGGATGTGCTAAAGGCTCATGACTTCATGTCATTTGGCCGAATACCCTACCTACACTTTTCCTTCCTATTTACACCTCCCATCTGCATTGCTGTCTTTGGTAACAGACATTGCATGGTGCTGTGAGCTGGGGTACTAATGGCTTAAACACTGTAGTGAGTTCTTAAAAGTCTTCGGACCTTAGCAAGTAGAATGATGGAAACCAAGTCTAATAAGATTGCCTCACTTGGTTTCCATTTCCAAGTGACTATAACTAGATTCCCCCTTTCCAGTTCAGTACCTTGCAGAAATTCAGGACAAAACCCCAGACACTGAGGATTCTAGCTCAAGTACCGCTCATAATGTTTGCCATCTTCTGCCTTCCTCCATACCCTGGGTTTAGGAAAGCAGTCTTTGTGACTGACAATGTCACCACCAATTGCTGTAGGAGAGGACACGTCCTTAGGGGTTGATGCAATAAAATAGTCATATAATTTGGGAATTATTCCCTTCCATAGCCTCAAAAAAGGCTGGGTCACAGATTTCTCTTTGAGGAATGAAGTCTGTGTTTTATCCCATGCTTCATGTCTAAGAGTGGTGTAATGGAGTTCCTGGTTCAGAAGTGACAGACACGTGAGTTGTTTACATATATGTGGCAGCAATGACACCTACCAGCCAAACTCATTTGTGGCTGTTCTTTCATAGTAGATGTTCTGGTCAGTGAACTTCAGAACCACATTTTGAATGTAGAGCATCTTCTGGTTCAGTGGTTCTCACCATGACCCCTTTGGGGTTGCGTATCAGATAGTTGCATATCAAATACTTACATTACAATTTGTAACAGTAGCAAAATTACAGGTATGAAGTAGCAATGAAATAATTTAGGGATCACCACAACATGAGGAACTATATTAAAGGGTTGCAGCATTAGGAAGGTTGAGAGCCATTGGTCTAGTTTGTGAGTCTCGGTGGAAGAAAAGAGCTAACCTTAAAGTAAAGAAAGACATTGCAGACGTTCCATCCGTGCCAAATTCATGAGTTAGTGAAACTCAACTTAAATGTAAGCAAATACTCTCTGGAGGTTCAGCTTCAGCGATGGGTACGGAAGTCAGTTTCTGACATGGGAAGGGGCACCTCAGGGCAGGCAGTGGTTACAGATGTGGTATGATTGAGTTCCTGGGTCAAAAGCGGCAGGTGTTCACATGGGTTGTTGAAAGCACGGTCCATTGATGAGAACGGTGGCAGAAGTGGTTTTCTTACCAGAATAGCTCCCGAGGTGTGTGCTGGACACCATTCCCATCTTCAAGTTTTGGTGTGGGAGGTCCTTCTGTCTGTGTGTTGCTTTTATTGGTTAATGAATAAAGAACTGCTTTGAGCCTATAGCAGGGAAGAACAGAACTAGGCGGGGAAAGCTAGGCTGTATGCTGGGAGAAATAAGGGCAGAATTAGAGAGAAGCCAGGGAGGTGCCAGAGATAGACGCTGGGAATTTTACCTGTTAAGCCACAGTCATGTGGCGATACACAGATTAATAGAAATGGGTTAAATTAATATAAGAGTTAGCCAATAAGAAGCTAGGCCTAATGGGACAAGCAGTGATTTAATTAATACAGTTTCTGTGTTATTATTTCAGGAACACAGCTACACTGCTTACGCAAAGTGCATTCAACGTAGACATCTGCTTTTCCACTCCTTTCTCAGGAGGTCAGGTTGCAAGCAAAAGAAACAATGTCTGATTAAACAGAAAAGTCATGGAGAACCTTAAGAGAATCATGAGTAGTAGCATGCAAGGTGACTGGGAACCAACAAGCAAGGGCCTCCTCCAACAAGGTTTCCCTAGGCTTTCTACAACCTTGCATGCTACATCATGAATTAAATAGTATTATGGCAGTTTGGACAGGAATGCCCCTGTGGTAGTTTGAATGTATTTGGCCTTCATAATCTCATAAGGAGTGGCAATATTAGGAGGTGTGGCTTTGTTGGAAAGGGTATGGCTTTGTTGGAGGAAGTGTGTCACTGTGGGGATGGGCTTTGAGGTTTCTTATGCTTAAGATACCATTCAGTGAGTCAGTCGATTTCCTCCTGCCTGCAAGATGTTCAGTCTCAGCTCCAGCACCGTGTCTGCCTGCATGCCAACATACTCCCTACCACGACAATACTTGATTAAATCTCTAAAACTGTAAGCTAACCTCTTAAATTAAATGTTTTCTTTATAAGAGTTGTGGTCATGGTGTCTTTTCACAGTAATAGAAACCCTAACTGAGACGCCTCCATAGGCTCATCTGTTTGAATACTTGGTCCCCAGTTGATGGAACTGTTTGAGAAGGATTAAGAGGTGTGGCCTTGCTGGAAGCAGTGTATCACCTTGGGTGGGCTTGGAGCCTTCTGCTTCACCCCCAGTCTCTACACAGCTCAGCTTTAGCTTCTGTGCCTCCACTCATCCTCATGAATTCCACCCTCGGGAACCACAATCCCCAAATAAACTCTTCTGTATGCTGCCTTCGTCATGGCATTTTGTCACATCAATAGAAAAGTAACAGAGACAGGTATGGTATTATTTGAGCCTTGTCTCCATCAGTCTACTACTGTTCTTATTTTGAAAATGTGTTAGATTGAAGCCGGGTAGTGGTGGCGCATGCCTTTAATCCCAGCACTAGGGAGGCAGAGGCAGAAGGATCTCTGTGAGTTTGAGGCCAGCCTGGTCTACACAGTGAGTTCCAGGACAGCCAGGACTGTTAAACAGAGATACTCTGTCTCTATACAACAAAAAAGTGTTAGATTGGCTAATTGATAAATAATTGAAGTGTGCTGTTTATATAGTGACCTTGGGAAATTCAGAACCAAACACTAGCCAACTTTATCATATCTGGAAAGGAAAGGGTTTACTCTTTGCTACCAGGAAGGCATTTTGGTTCTGCTTCTACTCTGGGGGACGAGAAGGACAAAAAGAAAATGAAAAAAAAGGTGGGATGTATATGAACCCACAAGACCTTTCTATAAGAGAAACCACTGCACCCACAAGTTCTTTGCCCATCAAAATCATATTAGATATAAGAACATCTCATGTCTAAGAACACCAGGGGATAGTTTGTGGCAACCATGCCTACTGTCCATGGAAATGGGGATGTGGACATGAGAACCTTTGTGTTTTGGTACCTTAATAAAAAGGCAAACTATTTGTTCTTTGAATGAGGGCTGAAGAATGGGGGAAAGTAGAGATTCTGCATTCCTAAGACATAAGTAAATACCTCATAAGAACCATGAAAAGCCCAACCACCATCCCGGCAGAGCACCCTGAGCAGGCCATCAACTTCTGTTCAATTCTGTCTACTTCCCTGCCACCGTCCTGGTCTCACACATCCAGGTCAGGATGTGGGATTCCCCTCTGTATGCTGTGAATACCGATTGGTTAATAAAGAAACTGTGTTGGGCCTGCACAGGGAATAGAGGTAGGCAGGGGAAACTAAACTGAATGCTGGGAGAAAGAAGGAGGAGTTAGAGAGAAGCCATGTAGCCCTGCCGGAGACAGACATCAGAACTTTAGATGGTAAGCCACAACCACATGGCGATACACAGATTAATGGAGATGCGTAAATTAATATATAAGAGTTAGCCAATAAGAAGCTAGAACTAATGGGCCAAGCAGTGTTTTAAATAATATAGTTTCTGCATAATTATTTCGTGTCTGAGCTTCCAGGAGGCTGGGAAACAAACAAGTGGACTTCTTACAACAAGGTCTCTTGGTCCCTCAGGGGTAGAAGGCATTGGGCATAGGTGGCATCATGTAGTACGGGAGGCAAAACATCCTTGTCCTACATTACTTATTCTACAGACCTTCAACTAAGCATGGGAACTTCCTTAAGTTCCATAGATCCAAAGCTAACTTACTGCTTATAACATATCATGTTCTATAGCGATACGGGTTTAAAGGTACTGAAATAATTTTGCCTTGTTTGTAAACACTCTCTGTCCCAACCTCCCCCAGGAAAGTTATCTCAAGCCTTTCTCTGACCTCCTTATTTGGTATCTGGAGGGTTAATACGGGGCTAAGAAGGGAATTTGGAATGCAGTTCCAGGAGGCAGGACCACTCTGGTTGATCTCATCTTCTACTTGAGTGTAAGTTAGAATTATGACTTCCTTATAGTCACCCCTTTGAGTAGAATAGTTTCAGAGGTTTCCAGACAAATCCATATAACTACCTCACACTTCACAACTTCCTGTGGAGCCCTGTGTCCCAGCAAGGTAGGCTGTATGGGAGCCCCACTGGAGCAGGCCACTGCATCACCTTCCATCAACACATTTGGTCTTCTCTCATTCAGACAAAGGGCTGAAAACACCCAGGGTTGTTAGCAGTTTATAGGGGGCACTTCACCATCCAACCATTCGTGTGTCGACTCAGCGGGTAGCTATGATGACATCGCTGCATTCTGCCGCCTCCATGATGAGTAAGGAAAAGGGAAAACAGCTCTTTTCCCGAAGAAGTCCCTGAAGAGATGCTGGACTTGGTGTTGGACAGACATTTACATCCTCTTCCTTGCAAACCAGTACTTGCCCTGTGCTGGGGGTTGAGCTGTGTCCCTCTTAAGGGTTGAGGCCAGGACTCTTACGATGGTATCAGAGCAGTGTGTGCTCTGAATATGTCATGTAGAGCTGAGGACTAATAACAGACATGGCTGCTGTTTGTCTCTGAGGCTGACATTTGTGTTCCTTCTCAGTTCTGAAGTTCTGGATGGAGAGCTCTCTCTGAGGCGATATATCCCAAAGCTACTTACTCACCTCACTCTTAGGCTTAGTCCTCTGGAGGCTTCCTGGGACCTCTAATCTAGGCTCACTTCCCCACAGGTAGTTAGAGGGTCTGGTTCTATGTAAGGTCAGAGGGCAGGAACCTTAGAGGTGAGGCCAGGAGAGTTACACTTTGTAATAACAAACTCACCTAGAACTTTCCAAAGATTGTTCAACCTTCACATCTCTGGCTCTTCAGTTCCATTGTGAGGGTGCCAGCATCTCTCCTCCACAGATGTGACTTCCATTGTGAGGGCACCAGCATCTCCCTTTCACAGACGTGACTTCCATTGTGAGGGTAGCATCTCTCCTCCACAGATGAGACTTTCATTGTGAGGGTACCAGCATCTCTCTTTCACAGACGTGACTTTGTTGTGTCAAATAAGACCATCTGACCCTATGTTAGCTAATTTTTGTCAATTTGGCACTAGAGGAAGAGGCAATCTCGATCAAGGAAGTGTCCCTTTCAGACTAGTCTATGGACATATCCTCAGTTAAGGAAACGCCCTTATCAGGCTGTCCTATAAACACATCTGTTGAGCACTTTCTTGATTAATGGTTACAGTGGGACGGCCCAGTCCACCATGGGTAGTGCCATCCCCTGGACAGGTGGAATTGTATACATCCCATTCCCTGGGTTGTATAAGAAAGCAGCCTGAGAAAGCCATGGAGCAGCATTCAGTCATGTCTTCTGCTTCAGTCCCTGCCTCCGGGTTCCTGCCTTGACTTCCCTTCGTGATGGACTGTAAGCTGTAGGAGGAACTAAACCCTTTCCTCTCTAAGCTGAAGCTAGTATCAGAGAATGGGCTGTTACAATAGCCTACCTGGCCCTGCTCCTCAGGAGAAGATTCTGGAAGCATCTGTCAGTCTGGTCTGGAAATGCCATCAAGGGCTTGGAGCTTTAATGCGCTGTTCTGTGGGAACATGGACGATGATGCCAGAGCAATGCTGATGGCTTGTGAAATTTCAGAAGGATGCAAAGCCTCTCGGGGCTGTCAGTATTGGGGATCTGTGGGTTGTGGTTAGCTGTGGCTCTTGGCTAACAAGAGACCAGCACCCCTGAAGTGAAATCTTTGCTTTACTGGGGCAATCGATGCTGGTTACCTAGGGCCGAAAAATCATCTATGACTAAGAAGAGACCAGCACCACTGCGGTGAGACTCTGGAAGCATTCCTGAAGGGTCAGGACCCTGGGACTGTGGTCCAGAGGGGCCAAGGCTGTGTATCGAGGTAGCAAGTGAACTTGGTGACGTGTAAATGCATCCCATACAGGACAGAATCATTGGCTTAGAAGTTATAGGACTGAAGGAGTCAGGGGAGGGCTGAGGCATGGTACTGTGAGGTGCCAGGAAAGGCCACTGGTGAAGGGGCGGCCTCAGCTGCAGTGGAAACCCCAAGGTGCTAAGCACCGTGTGGCAGGGTTGGAGTCCCCGAAAGAAGCCATGAGAGGCCACTGGTGAAGGTATAGCCTCAGTTGTCATGGAGAGTCTTACTTCTTTCAAGGTGGTTTGGGTTGTATCACCCGGAGGTGAGAGAGAACTGGAGGGCTCTTCTTGTGGAGGACACCGTCCCCGGAAACCAAGCTATACTAACTTGAAGCAAACCACTCTTGGGGAGAACCCAACTTCTCTGAAGTACTGCTTTGAAACATCTGGCCTGCAGATGTTTTAGAAGAGGCTAAGTTGTGGTTTCTTGATGTAAATGATTTTGGAAGAAGTGTTTCCCTGCCTTGTCTGACTCACTCTTCCCTTTCTGCCTGGCCCCTACAGGCATTTTACGTTCTGCAGCCAGGACAAGAAATTGCTTAGCCACTGGGATGGAGTCCCCGAGACTATATACGGTCCTTACTGTCATCACTGAAGATGTAGTTTATGCTTTTCTGACTGGATTTTCTCTCCAGGAGTGGACTTCTACTTCCGGAGCAAATGAGTGTAAAGCTCTTACTTGCCCCCTCCTCCAGCTGGCTCCGGAGAGCACAGCATGTAGTTCCCACTGTTTGACAGCCTTAGCACAGCCCAGCTCTGCCCTGGGAAGGGGCCGCATCCACAGCCTTAGCCCAGCCCAGCCACTCTGCCCTGGGAAGGGGCCGCATCCACAGCCTTAGCCCAGCCCAGCCACTCTGCCCTGGGAGGGGCCGCATCCACAGCCTTAGCCCAGCCCAGCCACTCTGCCCTGGGAAGGGGCCGCATCCACAGCCTTAGCCCAGCCCAGCCACTCTGCCCTGGGAGGGGGGCACATCCATAGCCCCAGCCTCATCCCAGCGGCTCTGCCCTGGCTGCATCTACAGCCTTAGCCCAGGCCCAGCCTCAGCCCAGTGGCTCTGCCCTGGGAGTGGGGTTTTGGGGGGCTGCATCCACGCCTTAGCCCCAGCCCAGCCGCTCTGCCCTGGTGGGGGGGGGGGCACATCCATAGCCTTAGCCCAGCCCAGCCGCTCTGACCTGGGTGGGGGCTGCATCTACAGCCTTAGCCCAGGCCCAGCCTCAGCCCAGCGGCTCTGCCCTGAGAGGGGTGCACATCCACAGCCTTAGCCCAGCCCAGCCGCTCTGCCCTGGGAGGGCCGCATCCAAGTGTCGCACCTGATTGCTCTTATGCCTCCTCTTTCATTACTGCCACCCTGTCTCTCATCCTGGGCCTAACCTGTGCCGTCCCTATCTGCTTTATAGCCAGTTCATCTCATTTGCCTCTGCCACCACCCGGTGAATCTCCCTAGCCCAGTGTTTGGTCAAATTACAACCCTATTCAGAAACCACAGGCTCTGTCACTCATCCGAAACCTACAGCCACCTTATCTGTGCCTTTTCTTTCCCCTTACCCTCTCTCACCTTGGATGGCAGGTACCTTTCCACACATCTTAGCCAGAGGCCTTTCTGCACAGTTCAAGTTTCTGCTAAGAATTGGAACTCCATGAAGACTTGAGTCATTCCTGACAGCTTGGGAATCAATTGCAAGTTCCACCAATGTCCTGTCTTTTCCAGGTTGACTTGCTCCACGTTAAGGTGCTATATTGGATCTCCCTGAAACCTCGCTTTGTCCGAATGTCTCTAAATTTCTACATATCCATCCTTTTATCATCATCCTTTCCCCCCATTTGCATTTTATTGTCAACACCCAGACGTTTGAAGCCACCCACATGTAAGATTGCAGACACGCAGGGCCATACACTGTGACAGTCTACGATGAGCTTGGTAGGAACTGCAGGGCTAGATCTTTGCATGCATGTAGCCTTAGTGGCTTCGTGGATGCCTAGTCCTCTGGCTTGTGATTTCCTGTTTACCAACCATGTCTCCCATCACACCAAGAGCTTGGGAGCCAGAACTGGCATGGCCTTATTCTCTCTGTTGGCAGTGCCTGCACAGTGCCTCACACCCTGCTCAGCCAAGATCTGCTAAAAGACAGAAGGGGGCACCTCCTCTCACATACTTAGTTATGAATCTCCCCCCCCACACCCCCGCAAAAGGACTTCCTAAATTGCTTCACCTACTTCCTGAGCCCTACATATTGCCCCATGCTTCAAGTCCTGGAAAGCCCCTTCTTCTTGTTGCTTGGAAACCCCGAAGTGTCTAGAGGCCTAAATCTGAAGCTGCTTCCCTTTGGACGGGGCAGTGAGACCACACCACACACATCTGACCTCAGGCATGCTTACAGACACAGCTGGAATGAAGGACGGTTGCTCAGGGTCTGGACAAGTTTCTGGCTGACAGACTCCTGGCTTCTTCTTGGTTATAGGATTCCTCACTTTTTTAGGGTGTACATGGCTTCATGTAAGCAAGGGCCTGAAGAAATGGAGACTTCCAAGCTCATGCTTCCTCCTAAAACCTTTCCCTCAGTCACAGATACAAAATCACCAGTCCTAAAATGTCCCATCCACAGTCTCAGTAGGGGGTGTCTGGAATATGAGAAACATTTTTTAAAAAAATTAATAACTTACTTTGTATGGAAGTGTTGTGTATTAGTGTGAACATGCCATGACACATGTTTGGAGGGCAGAGGACAACCTGTGGGACTCTGTTCTCGCTTCATCATGTGAGTCTGAGGTACTGAACTTAGGTCATCAGGCTTGGGGGCAAGAGCACCTTCACCTACTGAGATATCTCGCTGGCCCTGGACACCTCCCTTCTCGACCTGGGTGGTAGGTAGATTCCAAATATTTGCTTGGGAGTCAGGACTTCCAAGTTAGAATTCATTAAGCTGCACATTTTTATTCCGTGTACTTTGCTGAATATATGTTGTATTCAATTTAAGAAGACAAGAAAGGAAGGGAGACAGAGAGAGAGAGAGAGAGGAAGGAAACAGCGCATTCCTTCCTGACTCCAAGCCCCTAGTCCAGCGAGTCGCATTGAACAAGCCCCCGCCTGCACCCGCCTCTGCTGAACTGTGGAGTGCGGGTGCCCCGGCCCCACCTCTGAATTGTTGTCATTTTGATGCGGAGCCTGGAGGCCCAAGAAGGAGTGTGACTCAAACTAGGACTGAAGTAAGGGTGGGGCTCAGTCGAGCTGGACATTTTACTTAGGGAACCGTGTGAATGAACATTGCTCAGTGGGACTGCGCTTGCGTGCTTGGGTCTGAAGCAGCAAAGATGCCCTGCTATTGGATATGGGGAGACACTTGGAGGTATGTCTGGCTTAGAGGCCCTGATTTGCTGTCATAACCTCAAATATCATTGGGACAGGTATTACTTTCAGGGAAATAAAATACAGGACTCTGGGTTTTTGTGCGAAAGCTGACATGAGATTTTTCTCACTTTTGTTTGTTGTTTTGCTTAAATCAGAAGCCCACATGAACTCACAATTTCTATCCAAGACAGGCAGGAAGTTACATCTGCCAGACACATGACATGGCACCCGAGTTCCTGCAGACGCATGGCAGGGCACCCGAGTTCCTGCAAACACATGGCGTGGCACCCGAATTCCTGCAGACGCATGGCATGGCACCCGAATTCCTGCAGACACATTGGCTCTAGCCCTGAATTTCAGCTCACCCCATTGTGTAGACACTTCCAAGACCAGCATTAATGAACACAGTAGAAGCGGGTGCACACGGAGGGCCCCAAGAACGGTGAACTGCAGCAACGGCAAGGAGCTGTGATGAGCTACGAGGCGATCCACTCCCACCCCCAGCCTGGGACCTTGGAATTCAGAACTCTGCCCACCATCACCGAGCTATGCC
Organism: Microtus oregoni; assembly: GCF_018167655.1. Classification (NCBI taxonomy): domain Eukaryota; kingdom Metazoa; phylum Chordata; class Mammalia; order Rodentia; family Cricetidae; genus Microtus; species Microtus oregoni. The sequence goes on along the minus strand of NW_024543095.1, from coordinate 17,788,948 downwards.
TGTGTCTGGACTACGAATGAGGGCACTGTAAAATGTTCGAAGAGTCCCTGAACTCCAGCCACGGCTATAAAGTTTACAAATTAAGAGCCAAATCAGATCTAGCTCCTTTACACTCAAAGAGGAACTGTGATGAGGGGCGACACCCAAAACCAAGGAGAGGTCATAGCAGCAGTGTGCTGGTGACAGTCACCATCCAGGAAGACACACTCTGCCCATCACTGTGACCAGCCTTCTCTTCTTTCATTTAAGCAATGGCCCCCGGATGTGGATGCTGTTATAGTCCCATTATACCCGCAATGAAACTGGGTGCAGGGGGACCTGAAGCGCTTTAGAAAATCACGTGCATGGTCAGTGCAGAGCTGGGCATTCAGGCAACCCTGCTGGGGAGCCTGCACAGTGGAAGCTGTATGGACACTGAGAGGGGCCTCCATCATGAAAGGAAAACCAGCAGCCCCACAATAGGAGTGACTAGCTTAAAGACCATCTGGTGGATTTTGATTGGACTGCGTTCTCCTTAAACAGCCTTCCAATTTGGCTCCACAGGCTTCAAGAAAAAAGGCCATGACCCGTCAGCATGGCGGCTGTAGTTTGCATTAGTAAATGAATAAACTAGCTGCTTGGGTCTATATACATGTCTGTTAAGGGGAGCCCACTCCAGAATCGGGCCCACCCTGTACCAACTTAATTGATATTCTGAGTGTTGCAAGTGCCGGCTCCAGCTCCGGTGCCAAAGGAGCTCTCTCCTGGACTCCTCTAGGCAGAACTGGCCAGCCTTCCTAAGGGACGGCCTAGCTGTGAATTTGAGCTGCTTGGTCAGATGGCCAGGGTCATCTGGACAGAAGGCTGGACACAAGGCTATGACGGTGCCAGGTTCCAGTGTGTGTTCCAAGTTCCACATTCTGTAGCAGACTCCAGGCGCCAGACCAAAGGCGGCTCCAAGCAGGGAACCGGTAAGGGCTGGCCCCGTGTGTTTGTTCCTCCACGCGCATGTCAGGGTGCCCTACATCTCCAGCTCCCTAGCCTTTCATCCACAGTGGCTCCGAATGCTGGTGATGGCAGAGCCACTCAGCGAGTCTGTTCAAACCGATTTCATCGACACGTCTCATGTAGGAGCAGGGAATGTTTTGTTCTATTGACAAAACAACTTAGTTTTCAAAAGTCTACCTCAAAATAATACGAGATGAGTTCCGTATCGTTCTTTTTGGATAAAAGCTATTTTAAATAGGAACTTACTATGTGGCTCTGGCTGGCCTGGAACTTACTATTAGACCAAGCTAGCCTCAGACTGACTTGCTCCCAAATGCTGGGATTGGAGGCGTGCGTCACCACGCCCAGCCCTTTTGAAAAAATTAAAATTACATGAATGCATATCAGGGTTCAGGTGTAGAGCTTAAAGAACTTACTAGAATCGGTTTTTCCTTCTACCATGAGGGCTCTAGGGGTCAAACTCAGGTTTTCAGATTTGGTGGTAAGAACTTTACCCTCTGAGCCATCTCACCAGGCCTGATTATGACTTTAATATCCTTTTAATTCAGTTATTCTTTAGCTCTAAAATTTATTTAGTTCTTTGTATAGTCTCTCTTATGAATATTCTCATTTTGTTCAGGCATTTTCCTGAGCTTGATGATAGTTTTTGAGTTTTTAAAATTAATTTATTCTTAGACAATTTCACCTGTGTATATAATCCATTCTGACCCTCGGATTCCTCCACCATCCCTTAGTCTCCTCCCACACCCACCTCTTCCATGCTTCCTTTTCTCCCACCAAATCTTCACCATACTTTGTGTTTTTGTTTTGTTTTTTGCTTTGTGACCAATGGGGTTTAATCAGGTCACTCATGAGGACACGGGCATGGAACAATGTAGCATTAGTGACTGACGGATATCTTTGTTACTGAAGAAAATGACCTTCTGTCCTCCAGCAGCTCAAGACTGCCGTCAGCTTTCCTGGGTAGGGTGGGTGGGTACCCCACCAACCCTCATCCATCTGGGATTGAATGTTTATGGATTCAGCCTTTTGTAGGTCCTATGTAGGCAACCACAGCTGTTGTTAGCTCGTGAATGTCATGGCCACACCATGCCCATAGGACAGTATTTTATGGCCCTAGTAGGAAGGTTTGTTTTTTGTTTTGTTTTGTTTTTTGCTTTCTTGTGTTTTTGTTGTTGTTGTTTGTTTGTTTCTGTAGTACTAGGATGAAACCCAGGGTTGTGTGCATATTAGGCAAATGCTCTACCGCGGAATCACATCCCCAGCCTGAGGATTCTCCTCCTCCTCCTCCTCCTCCTCCTCCTCCTCCTCCTCCTCCTCTTCCTCCTCCTCCTCTCTTCTTCATTATAATTATTGCCAGAGGAGGATATGTATATGATGAGTGTTTGCTGTTATAGAATATTATTTTAAGATGTGCTACATTTGTTTATGCTGTAGAACATTTGTCTAATGATGCAAAGATGTATTGCATTCTTTTGTGATGCATTTGTTTAACTCTCTAAAGCTGTGTTACTTTGCCTGTCTAAAACACCTCAATGGCCTAATAGAGAGCTGAACACCCAATAGTAGTAAGGCAGGAGAAAGAATCGGTGGGGCTGGCAGGCAGTGAGAATAAATAGGAGGTGAGACCTGGTAAAGATCGAGGGGTGAGAAAGAGGAGGAGCAAGAAAAGAAGGGGACAGACACATAGCCACACAGTCACACAGCCAGCACAGAATAAGAAGGAAAGAAAAGAAATACAGAAATAAAGGGAAAACCCCAGAGGCAAAAGGTAGATGGTATAATTTAAGAAAAGCGGACTAGAAACCTGCCAGGCTAAGGCCGGGCACTCACAGGAAATAATAAGCCTCCATGTGTTTATTTGGGAGCTGGATGATGAGCCACCCAAAGAGCAAAGAATTGCACACACACACGCACGCACACACACATGCGGACACACATGCACACACATGTGCACACACACGAACACACATGCGCACACATACACACATGCACACATGCTCGCGCGCGCACACACACACACACACACACGCACACCAGTTTGTGAGTATAAGGTCACACATACCATGGAGCATTCATGGAGGTCAGAGTAGAAGAGTTGGGTCTGTGTTTCTTCCTTTACAGGGGTCCTGGGGACCACACACAGGTTGTCGGGACTGTTTGGCAAGGGCTCTAGCCCAACACTCATTTTCAGATCCCAGATCCCAGACGATGCTGGCAGAGGTTTTGATGACAGCTGGTGTAGGATGAGCAGCAGGAAAGGAATGAGACTTTCAAAGATGGATTTCTTAAAGGCCCTTGATACGATTCAAATATCTACACAAGTTGGAAACCCTCCCTGGTGAAAAGACTACATCTGCAGGCCCATGCCTCTCCCCAGGGTGCCTTTCTCCTCTGAGCCATCCTCTTAAATCTGTATCTTTAGAGGCCTTGTGATGCCTTCCCGAGCAGTCTTCCTAGATCGAATCCTGCCTTACCAGGTTCTCATGATTCTCCTCAGTCCTCCCCAGCTCATAATGTATCTATTTGGTTTTTTAACCTTTTTTTTTTAAAATAGTGTGCATGAGTGGTTTGCTTGCATACATGTCTGAGTGACACATATGTGCAGTGCCTGCAGAGGCCATCAGAGGGTCTAGAGTTACAGGTAGTTGTGAGCTACCATATGAACACTAGAAATCGAACTCAGGTCTTAATGGCTGAGCCATCTCTCTAGCCCCACGTCGAGACATTCTTTATGTTTGTATATTGATTTGATATTTCCACTCCATTGACTTTCCATCACTGTGTTGAGAATTCTGGACTAGAATGGCCCCAACTTGCGGCTATTGGGTGACAATGAGTGGAAGAGGAATGGAACGGAGGGTGAAGCCTCTGTTACTAGGGAATGAACAGTTTCTTACAAATCTTCTTCCATCCCTGGCTTTCCGTTTACTTCTCTATACACTGAGGGCTGTAGAGATGGTCTCCAGGGTCTTTCCTTTCAACTCTGATTAGCCCTTTCCTCCTCTGTGGATTCCACAGGGAGGACGTAGAACATTAGGAGCACTCTGGAAACTGCTCTGAATCGAAGGGTCCACGAGCTCTCCCTCTCCCCACGTCCTGAGAGCAGCTATGGCCCTGAGTGACACCGATGTGCAGAAGCAGATCAAGCACATGATGGCTTTTATTGAACAAGAAGCCAACGAAAAGGCCGAGGAGATCGACGCCAAGGCGGAGGAGGAGTTTAACATTGAGAAAGGCCGCCTCGTGCAAACCCAGCGACTAAAGATCATGGATTACTATGAGAAGAAGGAGAAGCAGATAGAACAGCAGAAAAAAATCCAGCTGTCCACCATGAGAAATCAGGCGCGGATCACAGTCCTGAGAGCCCGAGACAACCTCATCTTGGAACTGCTCAAGGATGCGAAGATGAGACTCAGTATAATCGTGCTGGATCCGGATATCTACCAGGAGCTGCTGGACAAGCTCGTGCTCCAAGCCTTTCTCCGGCTCCTGGAGCCTGCGATGATCGTCCGCTGCAGGCCACAGGACCTCCACCTGGTGGAGGCTGCCGTGCAAAGGGCCCTCCCTCAGTACGTGATGCTCTGCCAGAAGCGTTCAGACGTCCAGGTTGATCATAAGGCATACTTGTCTCCAAATGCCGCTGGCGGGGTGGAGGTCTATAGCAGCGATCAGAAAATAAAGGTTTCCAATACTCTGGAAAGTCGGCTGACTCTCGCGGCCCTGGAAAAGATGCCAGAGATACGAAGGGCTTTGTTTGGAGGTAATTCCAATAGAAAGTTCTTTACATAAAGGCGCTGGAAAGGGAAGCTTGGGCTGAACAGCAAAGTCAAAAAAAGTCTTAAGTCATTCGGACAAAGGGAACTGGGGTGGGGGGATGCGTCTGCCTCTTTGGAAGCTCTGGTGTTGATTCCTAGCTTTGAATAGCTAAAAGAATGATATTTTGTCAACTTTGGAATAAAGCACAAATAATGCTTCAGAAATCAAATTCTAGTTCATCCATATTGATGACAATTTCTGGGGCATTTTGAAGTCTGGAATGAATGAAGTGAAGATGTCTTCACCTTAGTTGAGATATAAATAGCCCCTTTGACCTATGAGTCCAAGGCTCTAAGCTTATTCAGCTATGAGATGGGTTTTTCCTTCCTTTTTTTCAGCTTTAGTAACTTGTGACAATGGTATTAAATCAGGGCCAGCATCATGGATGTGCCTGGTCCAGCTTCCCCGGAGCTCATGATCAGAAAAGCCCCGGGCAATCAGAAACGGAACCTACAGTTTCGTGGCTCTAGCTTCTGCCTCGAAATTCTTGCTATCTTTGGAGATGAGTAAGAGAAACGTCAGTGGGACATTTGAGTGTGTACCATGGGTTTGGACCCTGAACTTATGAATGCTACAGATTCCAGAAGTCCACCTGTATTTCCAAAGTACATTCTTGGCCTGTCTCTCCCATCTCCCTGCTGTTCCAAGGTCCAGCCTTCTACGTTACCAGCCTACATCACCACCCCTCCACCCCTGTATGCATGCTGGGTCAGAGTGGGATATACAAACTCTATGGAGTTCAGGATCAACTACAAAGATAGACATCTCTGCTCTTAGTTCAGGCACAGTGTGCAGTTCTTGAGGTTGATGGGAAAGAGAACCCAGCAGTTGTCAAACTTTCTGGGCCCAAGTATCATGGCAGGATCCTCAGGGGCTTCTGAGCAGTCTGGGGTCTGCAAAAAATCCCCCCACCTGCAGGAGTCTTCCCTCAGATAGCCAAATGCCTGTGGAGATTTGGGCTGGGAGAAGCCGAAGTCGTTTTTGTTTACACGTGGGGATTACATAGTGTCAAATGAACAGTAGGACTGGAGATGTAGCTCACCAGTTAAGAGCACTTGTTGCTCCTTCAGAAGACCCCAGCTCATTTCCAGCACTCAGATGGCTCATGGTCATTCATCTCTAACTCTGGTTCCAGGGGATCCAATTCATTATGACCTGTGCAGGCACCAGGCACACATATGGTGCACACACATACTTGAGGCAAACCCTCGCATGTGAACAGTAAAATCTGTGCTCATCTTGCTTTACTTAGGAAGACATTAAGTAGAAAACAAACATGAAAGGTGGAGAGTGTAGCGAGCTGCGTGGTGTCACACCTGATGGAGATGTATAATCAACTCCTATGGCTAAAGGATCATCAGCTGCTTGCAAATGCGTGGGCCTATGGGCAGTGCCCACCTGGTAATCCGGGATTGGCAGCCCATGCCTACTTAAGGGCTGGGAGAGGTTTGCCTGGGGAGAGAGGTCAAGGAGAGAGAAAGAGAGAGGAAAAAGAGAGAGAGAGAGAGAGAGAGAGAGAGAGAGAGAGAGGTCAAGGAGAGAGGAGAGAGGAAAAAAGAGAGAGAAGAAAAAGAGGAAGGAGAAAGACAGAGAGGGAAAGAGAGAGGTTTGCCCAGAGAGAGAGGGGAAGAGAGAGAGTGAATAAAGTCCTGGAATAAACCGCAGTGAGAAGAGCTCCGGTGGTCGCGTCATTCCTTGCGGGACTAGGGTGGCCGTGACAGGAGAGACTGCAGAAGCACTTCCTGTGCCATCACACTTCCCTTACTGTTTAAACAAAGGCGCCTTCACTTTTACTGTACAGTGGACCCCACAGGTTCCATATTTAGTCTGCATGGGTATGTATGCTCTCAGTTGAGTTCGTGAGTATGTGCCTTTGATAAAAGGCTTGGAGCAGAAGAAACCCTGGGCACCTTTCCAGAGCAAATGCTATACCCTGTCTGACCAGGACCATGTACTGAACAGAGAAGCCCATAGGACGCAAACACAAAATTAGGTTATTAGTAAGTTGGGGTACTTCATAACCCAGGGACAGAAATCTCCCAAGGCCTCAGAAAAGAGCTGCAATTGAGACTCAAAAAGCCACTTAGAATCCTCTTCCTCCTAAGTCCTGCCTCCATGATTTGCCAAATTCTCCTCACAGCGTTACCATGCCACCCATTGCTTGGCCTTGCTCTTCCCCCTCCTCCTCTCTTTCCGTGGCCCCAGAATACCCCTTTACCATGTCCCTTCAGCCAAACCAAAAGGGATGTTCAGCCAAGCCCTGACATTCTCCCAGTTCCCGGCCACAAGGACCACGTCCCCTTGAGGGTTCCACACAAGAGGCCTTTATTTCCTGATGTCACTTACACACTGCCTTCCAGACAGGGGTCACCTTTGCTCTTCTTTGTAACCCCGCTGCCTGGGACTGGCACTGCAGCTGGTGGCTCTGGGTGAGTAGTCAGGGACATTCTGGATGGGGGACTCCTGAGTCTCTCCTAGGCTGACTTGTCAGAAGGGAACGGATGTGGCACAAGGGTCTGGGGAAGGGCATCTCCATGGTATTTCAGAATCAGAGCTTGACAAGAAAAACCTTCTCCACTGCTCCTGGGAGAAAGGACTGTAATGGGGCTTTTGAGCTGGGCAGTGGTGGCACACACCTTTAATCCCAGCACTTAGGAGGCAGAGGCGGTGGATCTCTGTGAGTTTGAATCCAGTCTGGTCTACAGACAGAGTTCCAGCACAGCCAGGGCAACATAGAGAAACCTATTTCAGGGGAGAAAAAGTTACTGAATTTGAGGAAGTATGCCTCCTACCTTGCTTCCCTTCTGGCCTGAATGCATCTGGGGGCTTCTGCACCTCTTCCTTCCATGGGAAGGGCCTTGCTTTGCACCTGTGTGCACAAGCTAGGGTGCTCCAGAAGGCGTGTGCCTAACCAGTGTCCTTCACAGGTGTCATAGGAAATGCATCTTCCAGCTTCGAATCTGCACAGCTCCAGGACTAAGTTGGCATGGGTGGTGGACTGCCTCATCATGCTGTGGAGTTGAGAGCCGTAGGTGCCCTACTGCAGGGTACCCCAGGGTCTTCACTTTAGAAGCGCTCGCTCGCCTAGGCATTTGGTTAGCAGGTATGCACTCTGCGTTAGTACTCACATCCTACCCCGAAGAAGGTGTGTTCTTGGAACAAACTGTGAGAACCCCCAAGCAGGCACAGCCCTTCTCTCATTAGCACTTCCTCCTGAGGTGTGAGAAAAGCTGTTGGCTGCAAAGCAGAGCAGCTGTGCCTAAAGTGGCCTGGATGCTGTGGAGACTCCTCCCACTGAGAGGAGCTGGATGCTGGATGCTGTGGAGACTCCTCCCACTGAGGGGAGCAGGATGCTGTGGAGACTCCTCCCACTGAGGGGAGCTGGATGCTGTGGAGACTCCTCCCACTGAGGGGAGCAGGATGCTGTGGAGACTCCTCCCACTGAGGGGAGCTGGATGCTGTGGAGACTCCTCCCACTGAGGGGAGCTGGATGCTGTGGAGACTCCCCCCACTGAGGGGAGCTGGATGCTGGATGCTGTGGAGATTCCCCCCACTGAGGAGAGCTGGATGCTGTGGAGACTCCTCCCACTGAGGGGAGCTGGATGCTGTGGAGACTCCTCCCACTGAGGGGAGCTGGATGCTGTGGAGACTCCTCCCACTGAGGGGAGCAGGATGCTGTGGAGACTCCTCCCACTGAGGGGAGCTGGATGCTGTGGAGACTCCTCCCACTGAGGGGAGCTGGATGCTGTGGAGACTCCTCCCACTGAGGGGAGCTGGATGCTGGATGCTGTGGAGACTCCTCCCACTGAGAGGAGCTGGATGCTGTGGAGACTCCTCCCACTGAGGGGAGCTGGATGCTGGATGCTGGATGCTGTGGAGACTCCTGGATGCTGTGGAGACTCCTCCCACTGAGGGGAGCTGGATGCTGTGGAGACTCCTCCCACTGAGAGGAGCTGGATGCTGTGGAGACTCCTCCCACTGAGGGGAGCTGGATGCTGTGGAGACTCCTCCCACTGAGGGGAGCTGGATGCTGGATGCTGTGGAGACTCCTCCCACTGAGGGGAGCTGGATGCTGTGGAGACTCCTCCCACTGAGGGGAGCTGGATGCTGGATGCTGTGGAGACTCCTCCCACTGAGGGGAGCTGGATGCTGTGGAGACTCCTCCCACTGAGGGGAGCTGGATGCTGGATGCTGTGGAGACTCCTCCCACTGAGAGGAGCTGGATGCTGTGGAGACTCCTCCCACTGAGAGGAGCTGGATGCTATGGAGATTCCTCCCGCTGAGGGGAGCTGGATGCTGTGGAGACTCCTCCCCCACTGAGGGAAGATGGAGCAGGGGGTACTGGGGGATAGGAACCCTCACCACCAGTTTCCCCCCTCCTCCCCTCCACCCATTGCACAGAATGAGTGTTTCATCAAGAGTTAGGTCAGTCAGCAGACAGAGGAAGGGAATAGATTTAGCTCTGACTCTGAGCTTCCTGGAGAGCAGCAGACAGAGATGGTGTGGTTGCTTCGGTCATGTGGCCAGTCTCAGAGAAAGCTGGGGGACCAGACCTGCGTCAATGAAAACACAGCAGGGCTCTGGCACTGCCCCTGAGGTCATGGGTGTCTTAGATTGTAGACTGTAGCCCTCCTTGCACCTCTGGGGAGCAACTGTGGCCCCTTGTTTGACTGCCTGGGGACACTTTCCCCTCGTCCAGCTTGATCCCACCCAGAAAGTCACCCTCGCTACTGAGAGGACAGGAAAGGAAGCTCTGCTTTCTCCTCACCATCACCACCTCTAACCTCTGTTGTAGGAAGGCAGAGTACCTCTGTCTGAAGACAGTAGAAGGGGCCCCAGGGGCTAATGTTCGAGACTGAGGACTCTTGGCCCACATCCTCAGCCATCTCCCGAGAGTGATGGATGTGAGCTCTTTCACCACTGGGCAAGGAGCCTGTGGAGGGTGAGGTTGTATTCATCTGTTCATCCAGGATGCTCCCAGACCTGCCCTGGTGTTGTTGGAGGCTGCTCATTCCTTCCTGGGTGCCCTGACCCGAAATAACCACGCAGAAACTCTGTTAACTGCAATACTGTTTGGCCAATAGTTACAGCGTATTTCTGGCTAACTCTTACATCTTAAACCAACCCATTTCTATTAATCTGTGTATTGCCACGTGGCTGTGACTTACTGGGCAACATTCCGGCGTCTGACTGCTCTGGTGGCTACATGGCATCCCAGTGACTCTGCCTACTCTATCTATCTATCTATCTATCTATCTATCTATCTATCTATCATCTATCTATCTATCCATCTATCTGTCTGTCTGTCTATCTATCTGTCTGTCTGTCTGTCTGTCTATCTGTCTATCTATCATCTATCTATCTATCTATCTATCTATCTATCTATCTATCTAATCTCTTGCATCCTGGCTATAGTTTGTTAAGCCATTGGCCAAAAGCAGTTTCTTTATTAACCAATAAAAGCAACACATATACAGAAGGACTTACTGTACTATCCTAGATTTTACAGGAGGCTCTGAAGTTCAGGACACCCAAAGAGCCAAATGTCTGCTTGAATCCGAAGTCCTGAGGAAGCAAAGAAGTAGTCCAGCCAGGGCCTGACCTGCTAATAAGACTCCTGGGATTGAAAGCAAGCCAGAGAAGCCGGAATTGTCACCGTTCAATTTTATAAAAGACACATTGTGTAGGAATGAGAGAGCCTTGGCGGCCAGTAGGCCGGCTGTGACAATAAGTGCACGGCCATACCTGGGGCCCCAGGGAGGCCTTCGTCCTTCACTCTCGGGGCATCCTGCTCAGGTTTAGTCACACGAGGACCCACAGACCAATGGTACCTGTACGAGAGCAGTGACCGGAGGGGTCCAGGGAAGGACTGAGCCCTGTACAATGTCAGAGTACTAACAGCACCCTAAGAAACAGAGTGGGTGGGAAGGTGTGCCCAGCCCTTAGCACCTGGCTCAGGGTACTGAAGACTCTCTGAAAAAGGAGGGAGGGGAGGGAAGGAGGAAACAGAACAATATAGATGGGTGGGAAAGGAGGGAGAGGAGGGAAAGAGTAGAAGCGAGATGCAGCAGGGCTTAATTGGTGGGAGGAAAACAGCGGCAGGCAGTCAAAGATTGTCGTCTTTGGCTCTTTGGAATCTGAGTCCTGGCTTTTCACACAGTGAAATCTCACACCAACAGACCTCTTATTCATGCATTCTGAACATATTTATCGTGTCCTATTGTGTCTTTACTAAGTGTCCTTTGCACTGAACAGGAGAATTAAGGCCTTTAAGGAACCTTCTGATAGGCATGGTGAGGGCAGGGGTGGGAGGAGTCACCGGGCACTAAACACATAGCCGGTGCATGATTTTAAGTGGGTCTGAGGAAAAAATTAAAGAGTTATAACTCAAGAAGTCTTCCCTAGCCCCTGCTCAGGCAGGGGTCCTCCTAACTGTCCCTAGGTATCTCTGGAGAAAAAGAAAGCAATCACATTAGCAGATAAATGGCGGGTGGGGTCAGGGGCTGAGCAGGTGCTCTCAGCTGAGCGGTGAGGTGTTGCTGTCGCTGTCGCTGTCCTGGTCTGTACCAGAATGCTTCAGGTAAGATCATTTTTAAGCATCAGAAATTTGTTGCTCACAGTCTGGAAGCTGAAAGTCAAGGTCAAAGGCCCAGAGACTTGGTACAGGGGGCTGCTCACCAGAGATGGTGTCTTCTGTAGGATTCCATGTGGGAGAGGGGTCAGCGAGCTCCCCCAGGCTCTTTCCTAAGAGCGCTTACCATTCATGAAGGTGTGCTCCTAATTATGACCTAGCCCCCCCCCCCCAACCCCAAAGCTGTACTTTGTTTTGTGCTAGGCATGGAACCCAGGCTTCTCCCTCCATCCAAAGGCAGGGCATGTGCCCAGGATGTCTGCTTTTGGGACAAGAGTTGCAATGTAGCTGAGGGGTTGGGAGAGAGGCAGGAGAATGCTTCAGGCCATAGGTGTCCCTAGAGAGCATGAATTGGGCATGCTTCCCATCTACAGGCTCACCCTCTGAAAAGAACCCACACTGGGATCTTAGATCTCGGGGTCTTCATAATAGCTGCTTGTATTTCCAGCAGTCGTTAACATAGGGGAATCAGTACATTAGAGGCCAGGGCACTGGGCGGGAGGGCACTGGGTGGGAGGCCGCTGGGCAGGAAGCCGCCAGTGCAGGTTCTGGTTGCAGAGTTGCTAGCCGTTTGCTGGAATAAGCTAATCACTCCCTCACTCTCTGCTCTGAGCAGGGAGGAAGAGGGGCTTCTTTTCATTGGGGAGTTTTGAGACTGAAGTGAGACAAACTAGAAAAAGCTGTCTAAGAAAAAAGTCAGAGAGAGTCAGTTCCATGTGTTCCGTGCTAATTTAGACACCGAACCTTAACTCCATGGAATTATTTTTAATTACTACATTATACAAGAAATATGAAAACATTATGGACGTCTAGAATGTTTAAAAAGCCTTAAAACTTTGAAAGTTTAGTATTTGAAGTTTTAAGCTTGGCCATCCTCTGAAGCCACCACGTGCTGGCTCTCTGCTTTAAAGAAAGCTGTCTTTAAAACACTATGCATAGGTCCTTCTCACTTTATACCCAGGTTTGTCACTTAACGGGAATGTGGGTCTTCCTAACTTAATTTTCAGTGTCCATAAACTATTGAAAATAAGGTTTCATAATTTAATAAATCCAGCAGTCCTTGATAGTTGAGCTCCTTTTGAGGATCCATTACAGTAAACGATGCTGTGATTAACCCTTTTTTATGGTAAAATCAATCTGTGTGTACTGTTTTGTCTAATTGTCCTACTGAGAGATATCATGCCAAAAATATGGAGATACCTGCTTTTTGAGAGAGAGAGAGAGAGAGAGAGAGAGAGAGAGAGAGAGAGAGAGTCTAGTAACTTAGGCGGGCTTCAAACTAAGTAATCAAGGCTGATAACTCTTATTCCTACCTCTGTTTCCGAAGTGCTGGGAATACAGGCACAGACCACAGCACCCAGCTCCATTCTTTTTCTCTAGGTGTAAGGTGTATAGTGGCTCCTATGTTTATGCATATGAACACAGTGTTAAGAATGTGATTTAAAAGTTTATTGTGGTAAGCAGTTAAGAGTATGAGGGTTAGGAGGTCAGAGCCTAGACTAATATGAACTTAATTCAAATCCATGCCCTGGCACTTTACCCTTTGGATTGTAAGCATTGCAGCTCATCTGGAAAGGGATCTCCCCAATGGTAGGGGAAGGTTTCCCCAGTAAAAGTGTTACAATCTTGCTGGGATCTGCCCAGGTTCCCTCTCTGCACCAATAAAAGAAGGTCGTTATCCAAACCTCATTCAAGAGATTTATTGGAGCCAGGCAGTGGTGGTGCATGCCTTTAATCCCAGCATTCAGGAAGCAGAGGCAAGTGGATCTCTGTGAGTTCAAGGCCAATTTGGTCTACAAGAGTTAGTTCCAAGACAGCCGGGACTGTTACACAGAGAAACCCTGTCTTGAAAAACAAAACAAAAACAAAAACCAACCAAACAAACAAACAAAAAATTATTGGAAGGAAAGAACCCAGTAGGGCAGCTGCTCGGCCATGGTGGAAAAGGCAGCAGCAAGCTGAACAAGCACAGGGCTCATATAAGGCTTCCTAGGGGCTGAGTTTCTCCAGGGTGCAAATTTTCAGGGTGTGAACTGGTCAGATTTCAGTCCCTGAGCTTGTATAAACTCAGAGATTGGCTGGATTTCTCGCCCAGGGATTGGTTGGTTCCATGCTCAGTGATTGGTTGATTTACCTGCTCAGAGATTAGTTGATTTTTGTGTTAGTCAGGGGCAGTGTGTGTTCCTTTGTCTCTGGTTTCAGGGCCAGAGTGTGTTTCTTTGGCTCTGGTTTCAGGGCCAGGGTGTGCGTCTTTGGCTGGCCCCTTTACCCTACATGGATAAACTCTTAGTCTCTGTGTTCATACATTAGTAATCTAGTCAACCTTGGGCAACTTCCTTCTCCCATTCACATTTTTAGAAGGATAATTATAGTACTTGTCTCTAAGAATCATTACATGGAAAGCCTTCATCAGAACTGGCACACACTAAGTGTTCCATAAATATTAGCCATTGCTATTTTTCGTGTATGTTCCATGCCATAAAGTATTCTTGAAAATAAGTTTTTATTCTTTTCTTTTAATTTTTGTTTTATGTGTTTGAGTGTTTTGCCTGCATGCATGTACATGGACTATGTGGGTGCCTGGTCCTCCCAGATACCAGAAGAGAGCATCAGATCCTCTGTGCCACACCAACTCTAGTGTCGTCTGTGTGACAAGACATATGTCATTATGCCAGACGGGAGCTACGTGTCCTATGGGACTAGGCTTCCTGGAGGTCAATGGCAGACGGACCGGTACTGGCCACCCTTGAGGTATAGACAGGTTTCTCGAGTAGCTGGCTATGTGTGATATGGGCTTTGCACAATCTCTTTTATAATAATGATATTCTATATATCTACAAGACAAAGATCATTCTCTTCAGGAACAGCTCTGGGATAAGGAAGCACAATATGGGAATGTATAAGACTACAGCAGAACCCTTGTCATACACGGGGTGTATGATGAGCAAGGGAATAGATGCGTTAGTGTTGATGGAGAAAGACTGTTGTACTTTGAACTTTATGGATAGGCTTGCTAGATCCCAACCCCCATGGTGTCTGCTGCATTAGAAGGTACTAAAAAGTATGTTTCAACAGGTGCAGAGAACTGATTAGGCATATTTGGTCACTAGATGAGATAAAGAAAGGGTTAGAAAGAGGAAGGGCCATGATAGCGATAATGAGACAGAAACTTTCTATTCTTAAGATGAAACCACTTGTCTGAGGTTTACGTTCTCAAGGACAAGATTTCCTCTTCTAAGGATGCTTTATGTTTAACACCTGACCCTGATAATATGTTTTTCTTGAATATTGCTGATGTGACTAAAAGAAGCTTTCATACTGTGCCAACCAATGATACATGACCTTCTGATTTGTTCTTTGTTTGAATACTATATAATGAAAACACGAATTCAGTAAAATTGCAGCAGATTCCAACCACTCTCTTGTGTATTCTGTCTGTCTGTCATTCACCGAACTTGTGCCTTCCTGTTACCAAGACCCTGATTCTCCCACGGTCTGAGTGGCTCCTCTGAGCTGGTCCATGGCACCTCTGGAACCCGAATTACAGTGGTTGGCCTTCATGGGTGCTGAGAATCAAATCAGGGTCCTCTGGAAGTTCTTAACTACTGAGTCATTATTCTAGTCCTGAGATCATCATTTTCAGTGACTCCCTGATACTGTGGTGTGTTATATACCTTAATTTATCCAATGGCATCCTATATTTTGTTTATCTTAATAATAAGGCAGTGATTTGGGGGTACCTAAAGTTCTGCCCCAGTTTGAATTATTTCCACTCTAGACTTGTGTTAAACGAGTTAAAGTGTATCATTAAAAAAATAATAAAGTTTTTCCAGACAGGGTTTCTCTCTGTATCCTGGAACTCACTTTGTAGACCAGGCTGGCCTTGAACTCAGAGATCAGAGATCAGATTACCTCTGCCTCCTAAGTGCTAGTACCACTGCCCAGTTAAGAGTATCGTATTTTTTTTAAATAATTGATTTGTTTTATTTTATGTGCACTGGTGTTTCGCCTGCATGTCTGTGTGTGGGTGTCAGATCTTGGCGTTATAGACCATTGTGAGCTGCCATGTAGGTACTGGGAATTGAACTCCGGTCCTTTGGAAGAACAGCCAGTGCTCTTAACCGCTGAGCCATCTCTCCAGTCCTGGGATTCATAATTTTTAAGAGACTGCTAAAGCATGTGCTAAATTGTTTCAACAGAAGAGATTTTAAGATCAGGGCTCAAGCGTGGTTTTCAAACTGCAGCAGCAAGAATTACAATCTTGGGCCTTTTCACCCTTCTCTAGCCTCCTTTTTGGAAACTGTCCCGCGGAAGGCATACACTTCGGATTCATGCACTTTTGAGACGGTCCCTTAGTTGTGAAAGGGGCCAGCCTGTAAAGAGGGAGGCGGAGGCAAGAGCAGGTTTGAATGTCATAAACGCCCTGACTGACTGTCTCAGTAATTGTATCACAGTTGACAGATGCTGCAGCAGTCACGTGGCACGAGCATGACCTCATAGCTCCGGGCTTGTGCCAGGCCCAGCAGCTGTGGGAGGAGGGGCGGGAAGCTAGCCACATCACCCCAAGTTGGCAAGTTACTTAAAGGAGACTAGAGAGCCTGGGAACTCTTCTTGGTCTCTTGAGTGCAGAGGGTGGAGATGTTCCGACTTTTCTGATGGACTGAAACGATAATTCTCTGCTTCATTAGGCACTATCTGCTGCGTGCAGCTGGATGCCCAGCTCCAATTGCAGGCCAGCCTCTTTGCCAGCGGCTCTGCCCATTTCCTCTCCCAGCGCTCTGAGAGCTGCATCTTATTGCCCAGGAGATAGGCTTGGAAACGGAATGAGAAAACTTCAGGTTCCCGCCCAGAAGTGAGGACAAGACGGGCAGCTTTAGAGACCCCCCACCTGCACCCAGGCCTTTGAGACTGGGGCCCCCTTGGTGTGCGGGAACTTTAGGAAAGAAAAGGCCAAGGCAGGATTTACCCGGATCTATAGGGCAGAAAGGGCATTTTTGAGAGAAACACCAATATAAACAGACCACAAAGACGAAAGGACAGCGTTCCTGAAGTGAAAGAGCACTCGCTTCCCACCTCCCGAGAGCCTATGACAGTTCCTCTTCCCCCCCCAGAGTTCCTGTGACAGACTGGCAAAGACCCAGGGAACATTTACAGCCCTCGATTTTGCATGCATCCTAGACACCTTCCTATTGCATGCAAATGCCTGCCGATTCCATTGCAGGCAAGCGTGCCTTCAAATGCCCCCCACTACCCCCCACCCCCGCAACACCCCAACGCACACAGGCACAGGCGCATACACACACACAGCCCTAACATTTTTCTTAAGACTTCTTAAAAAAAAAAAAAAATCCATGTAGCTTCTTGTACATTTTTAGGTTCACACATTCAAATATTTTTCCTAAGTTTAAATAGTTACATGAAATACACTTTCTGGTATATTGCAAATATTGACATTTTAAAATAAAATGGTTACGGTACGCTGAAAGACGTTCCTAAATGCAATGCCACAGTGGTTGGCTACCCACCACCATCCCTTTTAAAAATACACGAACAAGTTGGAGCCATTTCATCTTTTTTTTTCTCCTTCAACATACATTTTCATTCTACTTTTCATTTTTAGCCCACATTTTTGTGAATGGAAGACTGTATCCCCTAGCAAAGCCCCGTTCCCTCCAGCAAGGCTATTTTTGTATGCCCGCGTGTGTATCCATAGGAAATGAGTTTAAGACACATTCTTTTTTGTCATTTTAAAAATGATCTTTAATATATTTTTTGACAATTTTATATTTGATCATATATATCCCCATCACCCTCTCTAATCCCATTGAACCACTGAGCCCTTCCCCCCACAAGTTCCCCTTCTATTTATGCACACTTGCATGTTGCATGTGTGTGCGTGCATATGTGTGTGTGTGCTCCAATTTGGGTAGCTTGGATGAGCTCAGACAGTTAGCTAATCAGTGGCTACCTTACCAATGAAAATGAGTCCCTCCCTCTCCTAACCATATACTCTTGTTAACATTTGGTCTGATTTCATATCATAGTTAGTCACCCACAATCAAAGCAGGTGCTGTTTCACACTCATAGCTAGCAAGTGAAAAAGACCTAGAGTCTAATTGGAAACTCATAGTTAAGTAGATGGAGCTTCTCCCCCCTCCCACTTCAATTAGTTCATATGCCTGTAAATGGGTATTATTGCTTTTTAAAGATTTATAATTCTGGGTAGGCATGTGTTGGGGTGTATATGCATGTGAGCAGGGGTGCTTCCTGGAGTCAGAATTGCCCCGTCCTTTGGGGCTGACATTCCTCAGGTGCTGGGAACTGAACTCCAAACTTCTGAAAAAGCAGTATGTGAACTCTTAGCCACTAGCCACTGAGCCACATCCCTTACTAGTGTTAAAAGGGGTCGAGTCATCACTAACTATTACTGTGGAGTTTTAAAAACCGGTAACAGGAGTTGAGCTCAGAAATGTCTTCCAAGTAAGTGCAAAGAAACGTAAGGACTTTTGTGACTTCGGTCATTTAATTTTCTAAACTCTCTGAGTTATTTGACAAAAATGATGAAAACCTGTCAGCTGACCAATTGGAATAGATTCTCCCCCTTTATATGAGAGCAGTGAATTGGGGACTCCTGAGGTTTCCCACTCATGATCTGTAGATGACCTCTTCTGTCCCACCAGCCAGCTCCCAAATCACAACATGGAGACTTCTTATTATGAAAGCTCAGCCAGTAGCTTAGACTTATTCCTAACTAGCTCTTATAACTTAAATTAATTAACCTAGTTCTATAATTGACTTTCTGCCTTGTGGCTTTATTGCCTTTACTCTTACTGCCCCTGCTGCTTTCCTGCTTCCACCGAGCCTGGCTGGCAACTCCACCTTCTTCTTCCCAGTGTTTTTTTCTGCCCCGAAAATCCTGTCCAGCTATGGCCCTTTTAGCTTTTATTAAACCCGTCACAGTGACATATCTTTACACAGTGTAACGAAATCTCTTGAAACACTGTTCCTCCCCAGGATTGAGATTGCTTCGGTGTTCCAGTTATTTCCCCTGAGTTAATGCATCAGACTAGGGTTTAGGGTGAGTAGGGGTTGTGTGTTTATGGAACATAAAAGGGGGGCAGGAAGAAGTGCAATGTCCTCATCTACTCAGTGGTCTCAGGTCACCAGCACAGAGGGTTCTTGTTAAGGACTTTTAATGTGAGTCTCGTACAATGACCCAGGTCCAAGCACGTACCCTGTGAAAAGCTTCTGTCTCAACCCCAAGCACTTCCATCCTTAGTCTGTACGGAGCCATTGCTGGATTGGTGAACCAAGGAGGGAAAGGATGGGCAGAGGAGTTCCTACAGGTTCTGAAAGTCTCTATGTGGGAACGAAGAGGCTCTTTCTGGAGGGAAGGTGGCCTTGCCTCTGTAAGATCTTTCTTCAGAGGGGGTAGAAAAGCATTCTGAGCCCCAGGTATGTTGGCCACTGATGTTGGTCCTAGTTATCTGTCCCCTCTGACCCACCCAGACTTCTGGTTGACTGTCATAGCTCTTGCAGTACTTTCTTCTCATCTTTCCACGCAAAGCCTCTTTAGAGGCAGGGGTGCGTGTGTATCTGTCTTAGTTAGGGTTTCCATCACTGTGAAAAGACACCACGACCAGAGCAGCTCTGGAAAGTCCTCAAGCAGATGGTGACCCAGAGGCCAGAGCACGTGTCTGGTAGGTCTCAATCCCCGATCTCACTAGCATTGAATCCCTCTGGGTTTATGGACTGTACCGGGCTTTTTCTTTTTGGCCACCAACCAGCTCCCAAATCATGAGACAGAGGCTTATTAGGTTTGAATGCTTAGTCTATCTTAGGTACAGCTCTGGCTAGCTCTTTTAACTTACATTAACCTGTTTCTCTTTATCTACCTTTTGCACTGAGCTTTTTACCTTTCTTAATTCTATATGTCTTACTGCCACTGCTCTATTTCTGTCTGTCTGGTTTCTGCTCGGCTTCTGGCCCCTGGTGAATCCTTCGTTCTCTCCTCTTTCTCTCTTTTCTTCCTATTTATTCTTTCTGCCTGGCAACCCCGCCTATCCCTCCCCTGCCTAGCTATTGGCCATTCAGCTCTTTATTAGACCAATCAGGTGCTTTAGACAAGCAAGGTAAAACAGCAACACATCTTTACATAATTAAACACACATTCTTACATCATTAAACAAATGCAGCATAAACAAAAGTAACACACCTTTGCACAGTTCAGGTAGTGTTCCTCAGCAGAAACAAATGTAATGCATCATTGCCTAACTAAGATAATATTCTACAACAATCGGCTCAGAAATCAACTTAGAAAAAGTATGAACTGGTACTCTTTGGCCTGTCCAAACCTTGCTCTTAGAGGTTCCTAGTGATCTGAGACTGTCAGTTAGACTCTATTGTTACATCTTAAAAAGGGAAATTTAAGAAATCTGGACAGACACGGGACTCCTTAGTCCAGCTCAATAGGACTCCTATCAGCCTGTGCCTCACATCCCCAAATCTCTGGGTTCAGCTGAGTGGCAGCTTTCTGTTTAGCCTGGAGCAAGGAATCTATGAACTGTGTTTTCAAAATCTGCAGTCACAGCTTGGGAAACCTCACACCCTGATTCACTAGGAAGACAAGCTGGGATGGATTTCTCTTTCAAATGTAGCCCTTTTTAGCATCTCCGTTCTGTACATTTATAGACATTGTAACAGAAGCTTACAGAGTGCCACTAAACCGTCCAAATACAGCTACAACATGGATGAACACATGCTCCAGGGTTCTAACCTCTCATTCTGATGAACCACACTTCATAATGAGCTGGAAGGTCAAGTTTAAATCTGGAACCCACATACTCCTCAGATGGTGTCATGAGAGCATGGTGACAGAGGAAGGATCTGGCTCCAGCCAACAGGTCAGTAACCTCCTCGACTGCACTCGCAGCCCATAGGTGGCTCTCCTTTCAACCCCCGCTGGGCCTCAGGCATTGAGAACTTGCTACATTCTTCCTGCGTGGAAGGCATACCTAAAGATTCTAAACACAGGTTCTCGGCCTTTGGGGTGGGAACTCCAGGGTTCCCTAGGTATGGTCCAGGAAGAGAAAGCATGAGTGTGGCCGCATGTCACGTGGAGAAGGTAGATCAGGATGGGGCGGTTTGTTAGCGTGCCAGGCTAAAGTAAGGTCTCCGTTGCTTGGGACTGAGAGTCCATCCACAGTGGTGGCCATCCCATGATGTGCCCTGAGGTCTTCTGAGGCCACTCCCTGCCCCACCCTGCCACTCTGTTCTGGTAACAGTCTTAAGAAATTATTTGTATAACATGTATTTCCCCTATTTTAAAATGTACAACTGAAATGTTTTTAGTATATTCATAGAGCTGTATAACCAATCATCACCACACTCAGGTTTAGTGCATCTTATCACCCCGAGGGAAGCCCTGTACACTTTAGCTATCACCCCACAATTTCCTGTAATCTCAGGCAGCAACAAAAGCATTTCCTAGCTCTAGCGTCTCCTACCCTGGATATTTCATATAGAGAAAATTAGACAAACTGTGATCGTTTGTGTCAGGGTTTGACTTAGCATAAATGTTTTCAGGATCCATTCGTGCTGTAGTAGGATTAAATACTTTATTTCACTTTATTGTGGAATACTATGTTGGTGGCCCACATTTCATTATCCTTCCAGTGTGTGATGGGCATTTAGGTTGCACAGTGTACTGTATATTGGCAGTGTCTGCTGTCCACTGAATTACACAGTGCACTTGCCTTCCCAGCAGGACCCTTGGTACCAATATCAATGCCCGCTCTTTCACCGTGCTAGGGTAGGACTGTTTACACCCAAGAATGGAGGAGATGGCTCTATCCCTTGCAGAAGGGCACATACTCTCACAGGAACCCGGGACCTCTCTGCCCTGTGGCTTGGAAACTCTTTTGTTTGGGTTTATCTCCCCTCTTTCTACACAGACTACCTGGGACAAGACATGACAAGACCCAAGTGGCATCATGGAGCGGAGATTCTGTCCTTGCGTGATTCAGAGTGACAGAAACACAGTTCAAACAAGTTTGGGAAAGTGGAATGCACAGGGATGTTTCTAGTTTCCAGTGGACCTAGCGCCCGAAGCAGTCCCTCGGGGACTCACATTCTGCCTCCTGTGTCCTCTCCTTGTATCTTCTGGTCTCCCCGTTTTGCTCTTCTTTGTATGGGTTTCATGTTCAGGTAGCTTTTCCCCAGGTAAACAAGACAGCCACCAGCAGTTCCGCACATTCCTTCTTCCAGCTTGGTACCCAGCTGAGATTCCTTGCTCAGAGAGAGGGGGATGCCGCTGCCCAGCAGGCCACCCCAGTTTCTTCTCTTTAATCTAGCCCAGGACCCCGGCTCATCAATGATGCTACCCACGTACAGGGTGGGTTTTCCCTCCTCATTTAAGCCAGTCTAGAAACTCCAATCATGTTGACAGTGAGGATTAACGACTGTTCCCAAACTATTCCAGTCACCATCTGCCTTGTTGGATTGTATCCTCTGAACTGTGAACTGAAATCACCCCATCTTCCTTAAGTGCCTTCTGTCCCTTGGTTACAGACACAAGGAAGTCAATTAACGTGAGTCAGCTCACCTGAACCTTGTTGTGGGCACTCCTTCCGCTAATGGCCTTTAAGATACCGGTCCACTTTGGGCGTGGTCTTGTGTACTATAAAGGCAGATGAAAAGTGTGTCTGGCTCTCTTTGCTGTTGAATTTGGTTTCAGTCAGTTCCTAGCGCACACAGAGGACTGCAGATCGCTACCCTTTCTGTGAGTTTATCCCCAAATAAACAAACCTTAGTTATACTCCATTCCGGGCTATTGTGGAGCTTTTTGGTGTGACTGTACATGGGCACCCAATGTGGGGCATGAACCCATGAGACTGAGATGAAGGGCCATGTTCTGGCTCATGTCCGACCGACTGAACTAGGCTGGGCGTGGCTAGGACCAACTCTGCAGCCCTGCCTGTTGGCTCCGTCCCATCCAACATGGCAGAGGTGTGTTTACCACTTCTGCAAGCCATGCTCACCACCCCAGCTCCAGGGACACAACAGGTCTACATCGTCATTAAGCAACTAGCAGCACACTGCTCACAAACCCCATTCAAGTGCTCAGCCTCCTGAACGAGCCAGAGCTATTCATGCTGCCAGCACAAACCAGGAACATGCCTCTCAAAGAAGCCTTGCAGTTTTTGCTGCTAATGCTGGGTAAGGAAGCTTTCTCTTAAAGGAGCCCTCCTCTGCCAGCTAACAGAGTCTATCTGAAAATATTGGGTGCCATTTGGTAAATGGATATGGCTCATTCATTTTCCAACTGTCCAGACCTGAATAATCACACAGAAGCTATATTAAATACAACACTGCTTGACAGATAACTCAGGCGTATTTCTAGCTAGCTTTTGCATCTTAAATTAACCAATTTCTATTAATCTATGTATCACCATGAGGCTGTGCCCTATAGGTAAGGATTCAGCATTTTTCTCCTTTGGCAGCTACACGGTGACTCCTTGACTCCACCTACTCTCTCTCTATATATCTCTGTTCTGATTTATCCACCTGGCTTTATTCTGCCCTGTCATGGGCCAAAGCAGTTTCTTTATTAACCAATAGTTATAAGACATATTCATAGCATACAGAGGGGAATCCCACATCAGAACCTCATAGAAAAAGACCTGCACCCAAAAGAAAGTCAGAGGAAATAAATTTTGGATAAACATATAGTGACTGTCGTGGGTACCATCCTAGGAGATGCCCTATCTGAAATCAGGCCTGCTGGTGGATCTTACACACTCAGGATTCTAATGTGGACATTCCTGGACTGAAGCTGAGGTCCTTGTAGCACACGACAACCTCCTTCTGAGAGCTTAAACATTGATTACTAGGACATTAAACCTTCTAGTGAAGATTTATAATTGAACATAACGTCTTAGGAATCCAAGAAATGCTGTTCAAACAGTGGACTCGTCAGCCTCACAGCAGGATGGTACTGAAAACATTTTGGATCCAACGGGTCTTTTGGAGATGCAGAGATTTACCACGTAGGTGCCCACTTAGTTTATCCATGTTTAATTATTGTTCTTGATGTAATTTCACAGCAGCCGGTTTATATTGGGAATGAGTAGAATCAGAGGGGCCCTGGGGTCTTAGGCAAATTGAGAAGTATTGTAGGTAGAAGCAAAAATGCAGCTCTTCCTCCAGATCCCCCTCATTTTCCCTTCCTCTTTCCTTGTTCCTTCATTACCATGGCAACTAATGATGCGCCTTCCTCTTCTCCTCCTCTCTGGTTCTCTCTAGTCCCCAGATCCCACCTGCCTTTGTCTCGCCAACATCAAAGAGCAGTTGTCAGCCTCTCCCATGCCACAGCCAGGGTCCCCAGCCTCTTCTATGACACAGCCAGAGTCCCCAGCCTCTCCCATGCCACAGCCAGAGTCCCCAGCCTCTCCTATGACACAGCCAGAGTCCCCAGCCTCTCCCATGCCACAGCCAGGGTCCCCAGCTTTTCCCCACGCCACAGCCAGGGTCCCCAGCCTCTCCCATGCCACAGCCAGGGTCCCCAGCTTTTCCCCACGCCACAGCCAGGGTCCCCAGCCTCTCCTATGACACAGCCAGGGTCCCCAGCTTTTCCCCACGCCACAGCCAGGGTCCCCAGCCTCTTCCATGCCACAGCCAGGGTCCCCAGCTTTTCCCCACGCCACAGCCAGGGTCCCCAGCCTTTTCCCATGCCACAGCCAGGGTCCCCAGCCTCTCCCATGCCACAGCCAGGGTCCCCAGCCTCTCCTATGACACAGCCAGGGTCCCCAGCCTCTTCTATGACACAGCCAGAGTCCTCAGCCTCTCCCATGTCACAGCCAGGGTCCCCAGCCTCTTCTATGACACAGCCAGAGTCCCCAGCCTCTCCCATGTCACACCCAAGGTCCCCAGCTTCTCCCATACCACAGCCAGTGTCCCCAGCCTCTCCCATGATACAGCCAGGGTCCCCAGCCTCTCCCCCTTATACCCTCCTCTGACACCTTCTCCCACCTATTGCCCCTTTTCCCAGGCCTCTGTATTGAGACTTCCTTAATCTTGATCTAGCCTTTAGTTAAATTCCCATCTACAAGAAGTTGCATGAAAATTAGATTTTTGCCACTCTAACCTGATTTGAAATGCATTAAGAGATCTGCCTCTTGGAACACCTCAAGGTGAGGCAATTTGGGAAGGAAGAAGAGTCCCCTTACTGCTGCTGTGAGCTTAAACATTGTTAGGGAGTGAATCACGTTCTATTTCTGTACCAGGAGTGCTTCTGTTTGGAGAAACTCCCCCAGCGTGTCTCTGAGGGAAACAATCTATCCTAAAAGAATAGCATCTCAAGTTCAGGGATTATGAGCTGCTGGCCTCACAGACTTCTGTCAGGGCCACAGAGTAACTAAAGAAAATTGAAGCAACATTTGAAAGCCAGCAGGTTCTCACATGGGTGTTGGAGCTGGCTGCCCTGGACAGAGGCATGGTGTGTGCATCTCCACACAGCGAAGGGGGTGGGCAGGAGGTGCCTGCTTTGTGATGCTGTGTTTCCTGCTCTGCTGGCCACACCTACCCAGCTCCCCCATCTGCCTGTTTGTGTGTGCGTGTGTGTGTGCGCGCGCGTGCGCACTCTGTGTGTGGAATGTGTTCAGTATACATTGTGTTCTTGTGAAGTATGCATGTTATATATGTGCACCTTGTGTGGTGTATGTGCGAGGTATGTTTGGTACTGTGGTGTGTGCATGTGTGAGGAGTATGTGGTAGCATGTAGCAGTGTGTGGTGTGTATTTGATATGTGTATTTGAGGTGTTTGTATGGCACATTTGTGTGGCATATTTGTGTGGTATATGTATCTGGTGTGCTTGTGTGGTATAAATGTGCGTGGTACTGTGTGATATGGGTGATATGTGTATATGGTCTGTGCGGTATGTATATAGTCTATGTGTAGTAGTGTGTGGAATGTGTGATACATGTGAGGCATGTGGTATATGTATGTGGTGGTATGTGGTATATGTAATATGGGTAATGTGTGGTATGCGTAATGTTTGTATGGTACATGTACTTGGGGTATATGTGTGGTAGTATTTATGTAGTGTATGTGTGGTATGTATAGTGTATGTTCGAGTACTATGTGATCTGCATGGTACATGTGAAAGGTGTGTGATATGTATGGTCTGTGTGTGTGTATGTTAGTATGTACTACTGTATGGTGTATGTATGGCATGTAGAGTGTACAGGTGAGGTAGCATGTATCCTATGTGTAGTGTGTATATGTGTGTATATGTGTTATGTATATGAGGTGTACGTGTGTGGTATATGTGTGTGTGGTATGCCAGTGCAGTAAAAGGAGTATGTGTGTATATGTGTACTGTGTATGTGAAACGTTTGTGTGATATATGTATGATATGTCTATATGTGCATGGTAGTATGTGATAGTGTGTGGCCTGTATATGTGTGTGTATATTGAGTGGTGTACATGTGTGATGTGTGTCTGTATGTGTGGTGTGTGTAGATGTATGTGTAGCATGGGTCTGTATGACGTGTATGTGGTATGTATATTTGTGTTGTGTGTAGTATGTGCTGTGTATGGGTGGTGAATAGTGTATATGTGTGGTATATTTTTACCTCCCCAGTGCTGTGATTATAAGCATGTTTCACCATGTCTGGCTTTTTTTTATGACTGTGTTCTGGGTACTGAACTTGGGTCAAGAGCTTAACTGACTATATCTGCAGCCCCTGGAGTCAGGGCTTTTGAAGAATTATTAAGATGAGGCCTCGGGCCAGTCTTAATGGTGTCCTTACTGTCCTTTCTTCCAGGTTGGTCATAGCAATCACAGACCCATGCAGGCCCTCTGTGAGATCAGGCCAATTTGCACACTGTTGTGAGGGAGGCAGGAGGCTCACAAGACCTTCTTCAGCAGCTCCGCCCCTCCCTGAGATTATGGAAGATGTGGGGTATTGACTGATGTGGGACTTCCCAGTGGGTCACTGCCTGTAAACCAGACTATCCAGGGAATTTCTGAAGGGGTTGTGTGGCTGACTTTGGGCTACTCCTGCTTCTGAGAACCTAATAATTTCATTAGCCTTGATAAATAAATAATCCTAATAAATCTATTAGTTCACCAGACCAACTTCAGTAGAAATCTTTTATTGGTCTTTAGGAACCTATTTGGGATGATTAGACATTTAAATCTTCCCAGAAAAAAAAAAACATGCGACAAAGATAGCTGAGCATATGGAGGGACAGGTGAGATATATCTGCACAGAAGAAGGCCATATTCAAGCCAAGCGGGGCAGCTCCTGTGTTCAGGCTTCCAATCTCCAGAACTGGATGGAATTCCTGTTGCCTAAGCCATCTGTGCCATTTGCTATGGCAGCCTGAACAGTCTAACACTAGGTGGCCATGGGATGACCAACCCAACAGTGATGCATGGTTCATAAAAACTCAGAGGGAGAAATTGGGGTTCAACCTGAAGATCTGAAAAGCAAAGCAGCCAGCCACTGACTCTTAACCTCAGCCTCAGTCTGAAATGGCGATCCTGACAGGAGGAATCTCAGAATGAGATTGTGTCTGAGAGCTGCCTCCTCCCATTTAATAATCCTCTCTAGGGCTGGGATTAAAGGCGTGCACCACTGGGATTAAAGGCGTGCACCTCCCGGTTTCTATGATAAACTAGGGTGGCTACTGGGATTAAAGGTGTGTTATTGCGGCTTGGTATGTAAGGCTGGTCAGTGTGGCTGTTTTACTCTCTGAACTTCAGGCAAGCTTTAGTTATTAAAATATAAATGAAATATCACTGCACAACAGAGTGGGCAGAGCAGACATACTGAAAGACTTTGGTCAAGGTACGCCCTGGCAAGAAGTCTTTGGTGCAGTCTGAGTTCCCAGGGCCTTTCCCAGACTCCCTCTTGCCCCCTTCTGTTCTGGGCTCCATGGAATTGCCGCAGTTGGGTGGTGTGTACAGCCACACTGTTTGCTGCTCTGGCACCTCCAGGATCCAAAGCTGCTCGTCCTCTCACAGAGCGAAGCCGCCCAGGGTGGAAGTGGTCAGCCCTTCTCGGGGGTGGGGAAGGTCCTGACACTCCACCCCCATCCCACTCCCCTCACCCCAGTACTCCTGCCAGGTCTCCTTGCTCAGCACTTTCACAGGACTTCCTGGTGGCTTTCCTCCAAGATCTTCCTCTGTCCCAGGACTGAACAAAGGCCCCTTTGATGACAAGTTTGAATCAAAGTCACCATCATTTTGTAAAAAAATGCAGCTTTCTATTTTTGGATTTTCTAACCTAGAGAAAGAGTCAGCTAGATAGTGTACAAGGCAGGAGAGAAAGGAGATGTGTCCCCAAGTTGGAGACTGGGTAGTCTCTGGGAGTCCTGTTGAGTGGCTAGGGACGTACAATGTGCCATGCTCACTAGACAATGCTTCCCTCAGGCCCAGAATCCGATCCAGTACTGGGATGTACATGAAACTGTGTAGTGACATTTCAATTGTATTTTAATAAACTTTGCCTGGGGATCCAGAGAGTCAAACAGCCGCACTGGTCGGTCTTACAGTCAGGCAGTGGTAACACACACCTTTAATCCCAGTAGCCACCCTACTTGCCATAGGAACAGGGCAGTGCACGCCTTTAATCCCAGTGGTGTATACCTTTAATGCAGAACTAGAGAGGATTATAAAATGGGAGGAGACAGCTCGTAGACGCGGTCTCATTCTGAGATTCCTGGAGGCAGGATTGTCATTTTGGACTGAGGTTGAGGTGTCAGTGGCTGGCTGCTTTACTTTTCAGATCTTCAGGTTGAACCCCAGTTTCTCTGAGTTTTTATTAAAGCTTGCCTTGGACACCAGACTCAGAAGTCCCTAGCTAGGCATACTCCAACAGCCTGCTATAGGATGGTAGCAAGAGCCCCCAGTCCTTACGCTAGGGCTGTCAGAATCAGGAATTCTCAGTGTCATTACTATTGTTGTTGTAATATATTATATTACAATATAATTATATATATGCAACATACTACAACAACAGTAATGATATATAGTAATATATATGGTATATATACACATTTTACATACATACACACAACACACACACATATACATACATATATATATATATATATATATATATATATATATATATATATATATATGAGAGAGAGAGAGAGAGGGAACTTGTGAGCAAGTGCACGGTGTGTGTACAGCAGAGGATAACCTCAGGCAGTAGCCCTCAGGTGCTGTCCACTTAATGGTTTCTCTTTTCTTTCTTTTTGGAGACAGGGTATGTCCCGAGCTGAAAACTCACCTAGGAGACTTGGCTAGCTGGCCAGAGCCCCAGGAATCTGCCTGTCTCCACTCCCCTACCTTACCAGGCCCCTCTGTCAGCCAAGCCTGGCTTCTTTGTGTGGGTTCTAAGGAATGAACGCACTTTACCAACTGAGCCATCTCCCCAGCCCTTGGGGTTGTTTTTGAATATGGGACCCTGTGCTGTTCTTTCTGACTTAGCTCACAAATTCAGGAGCCCTGTCCTGCCTGTCACCCTCAGGTCGCACATCCAGGTGGACAACCCCCTTCCCCGTCTCCTCTCTCCTGTTCAACTCTGTTCTCCCCACCTCAGGCTTTTACCACGTGACCATGTTAATCACAACCCAATGAGTGAGGGGCTGATGTGGGGACCTGCCCCCCAATGAGGCCTTTTGAGGGCACCATTTTGCTCTCTGAGGAACAAAAACACCTTTCCCCCTGGCCCCATCTCAGGCAGTGTGAGAAACTTGCGGGTTTGAGCCAATCTCCTGCCTTACTCTCGGATCCCACAAAGCTTAGGGAATACTAGTAACGAACCCGCAGCTGTGCCCCTCTGGCTAATTAAATCTAAAGAAGTCACGGGCTTTAAATTATGTAACAGGGATTGGCCAAAACAGCTTCAAATTGTGGGAGTCCTCACTGTGTTGATGTGCCCTGTGGAAAAAATCCCATCTTTTAATCATGCTTAACCTTCCTGAAGGAGCAGGGACACGCTTTAAATAATGGATGGATTTGAGCAGGATTCCTCAAAGCCCCACATAAGAGACATCAGAAAGCCTGGAGAGGTAGACATGGGCCTGAGGGATTCGAGAACTTTCTGGTGATTTCTGGAATGCTGCCTGAAATCAACTGGCTCCTCGGAAGCCCAGAGCAAGGACTGGTCAAAGAGCAGAGGGAGGAGGGACAGATGTGCAGCTTCCAGACTGGGCATCCTGTGGTGCTGCCAGCTCCTGCCAGCCTTTACCTATGCCAGGTATAGATGGACGAGGCCCTCTTAGCACTTCTAGGACCCACACCGAGGTCTCCTCACCTCATTTTCTGTATTGTCCTTTTATCTTTCAGGAATGTCCTCCAGGCCAAGAGAAGATCAGAGAAAAGAATGCAGTCTCAATCAGGGCAACAGTATCTTAGAGGGGGTGGTGCCCATCACAGTGTGCCCATCAGGCCGCTGCCCTGACGGTGAAGGACAGAGAGTTCTAGGCACACAGACATTCAGGTGAAACCGATGTACTCAGTGGACTTGGGACCCAGGCTGCCGCATGTCTAAGGTGCTCCCAGGCTTCCCTGGCTCTGCCGGCCCACAGGTCCTGGCTGCATGAATCAACCCAGGGCCTGATTCTAGGCTAGAAAGTTACCTCCAGACACAATGTCAGGTGAACTGTGTTAGCTACCAAAGCTCTAAGCCTTTGTTTTTCTCCCTGGGTTCCTAGATAATCTACAGGTCACTTAAATGAAGCCCAAGAAACTTAAAGGGGCGACAACAGGAAAGGTGGGGGAAGGGGCCCTTAGACTGATGCCTGCTGCCCTTCCCTGCAGTAAACGACAGCAATCTGGGCCTTGGACAATCTACAATATTCTATTTGGGGGTCTGGCGAACTCTGGTGTCTTGTCCTTCCCCCGAGACCTACTTGAAGTGTTATTAGGGCCTCATTATTTGGGCCAAAGCAGAGTAGACCTTGGGAGTGACTTCTTTTCGTGAGACAGTCTTTTGAGGCTGGATGTAGCACCATGGATTCAGAGTGGATCCCCTGGCCAGCAGTGGGCTGTGTTCTGTGGGTCCTGAGTCAGGAAGGGGAGAGACTGTAGCCTTGGATGCATCTCTCGCAGTTTTGGAGGATGCCCAACACTTATCGGTGTGTCCCGCTAAGTCCCCAGACTGGGCCACTGCCCTGATGGTGAAGGCCAGAGCAGTTCTAGGCACACCTGCATCTAGGTGAAACCAAGTCCTTCCCACTGTGGTGTGTAGTTGTGGCCACTTGTGCTCATCCTTAGACACAGCATGGGGCCAAGCACAGATTGGCTGCTGCCGGGCTCCCCATGCCTGACTCAACCAACCTAGGCCTCTGCCTCAGTCACTCCGGCCTCCAGAGCAGGAATGGTGGGCAGCTAGTTTCTTATTCAACTTGTCCTTTTGGAATTCTAATTTTGTTTAAAGATGCAAAAGTATTCTGATAAAAACTGTGCTAGGGAAGACAGAACAAGAGGTTCTTCTATCTTGTTTTCTTGATGAGGCCATTTCTGTTTTAACTAGAATTTGAGCTCTTTGACGGAGAATCACCTGGGAAAATCATCCAGCTCTAGTCTAGGAACCCAAGGTCAAGATGCCCCCAGCTACCTTAACCTCCCCTTCTAGCTAACAGTTTATCTTAGCTTCTGATAAATCACCTGCTTGTGCAAATTTCCCCTTTGCAACTCCTGTGTGAGATGCCAGGGTGTGGTTTTTGCCTTTAAAAGACCCTTGGCTAAATGTTCACGGCTACACTTGGAATCCTGAATACCTGGGTATAGTCCCAGAGGACTGGAATAAAGACTTTGGATTGGCTGTAAACTGAGTGGTCATCTCTGATGGGCTCCCCATATAAAACCTCATTCACTAACATGCCCTGTAGCTAGAAGTAGCCTGTGTTTGACCAATGAGATATAATCAGAAACCTGTGCTTGGGACTTCTTGGAAAGGCTTTTGTGGTTTTGTTATTGTTGAGACTAGTTCTCTGTAGACCAGGCTGGCCTCGAACTCACAGAGATCCGCCTGCCTTTGCCTCTGCTGCTCCATCACTTCTAGTTAGGAACACCTTTAAAGGGCAGGCCTTCCTTGCCACCTGCTCTTGGCCAATGGACTTGGTACCTAGAGCTGTGGTAGCACTGTAAGAGAATAAGGCTGAAGCCATAGGATAAGAATGAAAAACTGGGCGGGGCAGTGGTGGCGCACGCCTTTAATCCCAGCATTTGGGAAGCAGAGGCAGATGGATCTCTGTGAGTTCGAGGCCAGCCTGGTCTACATAGTGAGTTCCAGGATTGGCTCCATAGTTATACAGAGAAACTCTGTCTCAGAATAAATAAGAAATAATAATAAAAGCTGTTGTCATAAGGATAGTGGAGCCACCAGGACAGCGCCCTCTGCAATTTCCATTGCACCTTCACCAGCCCCTGGCTGACCACCTGGAGCTGCAAGGTTTGTAAAAGTAGTAGTCTCTGGGTTTTGTTTGGCTTTTGTTTTTTTGTTTTATATTTGAATTTAGTACTCAGACTCCAGCCCTCTTAACAGCATGGTTCCTGACTAACCTTGGGAAGGGAGGTCAGGGTGGGCAATGGAGGTCAGGGTGGGCACGGTTCCTGACTAGCATAGGAAGGGAGGGTCAAGGTTCCAGATGTGTTTTGTGGCAGGGAGGCATTGTTTTTGTGCCACTATTCTTCTCTGTGAGCTTCAGGACTCAGTTTCCCAGAGGATTAAGTCCATACTCTGAGACCAACATCCGAGACTCTAAGTAACGTTAGGCTGGAGCAGCTGTCCAGCCGTCACCCCCCGCAAGGACATTCCATGCCTTCTGCATAGATACACCTCCATGCTGATCTTGTGTGAGTCCTCCCTCCCCCTCCCCACTTACCTTTCCAGGTTTAGGAACCCCTCCTGGGGGACAGAGGCTGCTCTTCTTTTACAAGAAGCCTTCATGCCTAAGCTCTCTATGCTGTGAGCTCTCTTAAGTGCTCTTGTGTTAAATCCACCTCACCAGGCAGAAACTTGGGAAGAGTCTGTTCTCCAGAGTAAGGCTCTCTGAACCCTGGAATTCTCTACAAGCTGGTTCTGCTATGTCTCTGCCTCCCTGAGGTTTTGGCAAGCTGGCCTCCTTAAGCATTGAGCTGGTTACTTGGCATTGGAGGCACGCAGAAGCTGCTAACACATTGACTTGTTGCTAGGTTGGTGACCATTTAGCTGTGTCTCTTTCCTGTCCTTTGTGTCTGTGTGTCTCCTGATTTTCTACTTTGCATTTCAACAAGGGGACTTGTCCTAAGTTGGAGGGTAAACATACAGAGTTGCATCTTCCTCAGCTCAGGTCCCAGACTCCTGGCACCAGACTTCAAACACTAGATCTGGGGCAGAGGACAAAAGAGAGTTTGTATCTGGAACCCAGAGTGTGCCATAATAATTTAGTGGCTTAAGAGAGTTTTTCTTTCTCTTAGGAAAAACAAAAGCATTTAGGTCCAGTGTTGCTAGGCAACAGGAGTGACAGGATGGCCTCAAGCCACCTAGTTTTTACCCAGTGCCCACCTCTGTCTGTGACAGGTGAATAGGCAGGCCTGCAATTCTTTGCTATCCTAATCTCCTTGCCTCAGATTCATGCCAGAAACCTGGATCAAATAAGTGATCTTGAGAATTGACCCACAGCAAGCATCTCCATCACTGCAAGTTTAATGAGAAATGCCAGTTTTACCATTTGCAAGTTATAAGTGCCCATCCCACACAGGCGTAAGTGGGGATGGAGGCATTGAACAGGGCGGAAAATGGCATGCTAATACATCCTGACAGTGTGGTCCCAAGAGGGTCTTCTCCGATTCATTGAGTGTCACTCAGAACCCTGCCAGCTGGAACTTATTTCCACCCCTCTTAAGGCACAGCCCTGTGACAGGGAAGAGAGAGTGGGTAGAGATTCTCTGAGTGCTGCAAGCTGCAACCAGGCTCGCTCTCTTTGCCAGTTTATCTCCTCATGTGGCTCCCAGTGCCAGAGCTGGCCATCCTGCTGCTTGGGCTGCTGGGAGCTGAGCAGGTGACAGTCCCTGCTGGGGCGAGCAAGGGGGAATTAGTTGCTGTGTGTGGGGGGGGGTGGGGGGGGGTTAAGCTTCTCTTCTTTGTTGTATAGAGCTTGCAATTTTGCTTCTGGGCTCCACTGAGCCCTCTTCTGTTTACTTTGGAGACTGATGAACAGCCCTGCTGCAGGAAATTATTTACCTTGATCTCTGTAAGTCAGCATGTTTGTATCTACTTTTTGAGAGTCTGTGCACCTCTGTGTGTGCATGCGCGCCTGTGCATGTGTGTGTTATGTATGTGGTATTTTTAGTTCTTCGCATTTTCCCATAAAATAGCTACGATGACTTTCCTCCAGGTTCTCCTCTTTTCTGGGTCTGGGGTGTGTGTGGCTGTATTTTCCTGCCTATCTTACCAAGGGAGACTCTGGCTGCTTTAGAGTACCCTTTCCCACAGTTCTTAGAAACCTGTCCCAAGCTCCCTGGTGGGTCTGTGGCAGGTGTTAAGTCTGGAGCATAGCCCCAGTCCCTGGCATCCATCCCAGCCCCCTGGCCTGGGAGTATATTGGTCTGGACTCAAAATCCCAGGAGGGGTCAGGACCACTCCCACAGGGTATTTAAGTGGGCTCCCAGAGGAGAAACATGTGGTTCCGGGTTTGCATGTGCTCCCCCCTTTCCTGTCTCTCCGCCATGCGCTTGGCCACCCGTATTTAATAAAACTGTGGGCATCTTAATTTGGTTTGATTTGACCTAATTGGACTTCTTTGTGCCTGCAGAGTTGCCCCTTATTATTTTTTTTCCTAACAGCAGGGTGGCAGCGGCATGCCAATGTGTCTTCCTTTTAATCAGTTGTCTGAAGGCTCAGGCCAAACGCAGAATGGCCCTTGACAGCATGTGCTGCCATGATGATATGTTTGCATAGCCGGGAGGGCCCCGGAGTCTTGGCTCCTATGAGGTGCCTGTAGCAACTGCAACAAATAACTGTGGGCTTGGTGGCTTAAAATAAAAGGGCTTTCTCCCTTTACAGTTCTGGAGTTCAGAAGTTTAAATTGCATTGACAGGGCTATTCCTTTCTCTGGAGACCCTGGAGAGAATTCATATACTGAATGTTTCCACCCTCTAGAAACTGCCCAGTTTTTTTAAAAAAAATTTTTATGTGCATTGGTGTTTTGCCTGTGTGAATCTCTGTGTGGGGTTGTTGGATCCCCAGGAACTGAGTTGCAGACAGTTGTGAACTGCCACATGGGTGCTGGAATTGAACCTGGGTCCTCTGGAAGAGCAGCCAGTGCTCCTAACCACCGCACCATTTCTCCAGCCTTTCCCCCCATTCCTTGACTTGTGGCCTTGCATCACTCTGACCTTGAGGATGGCTCCCCACACCTGTTACGATATTGGGCCCACCTGGAAAATGCAGGCTCAGTTCCCATGTCAAGAGTCTTGGACGCGTCTCAGAATTGTAACTATGTGGGCAGGAATAAAGACATTCTAAGATAGACCAAGAGGCATGTGTGCTCCCCATTTTGGCCATCAGATTACCAAAACAATAGACGTTAAGAAATTGAAATTTCCCCAGACGTCTCATACTGGGAGAAGAAAGCTGAAGGCTGGAGCCGCCACAGGAGAGCTTGCTTCCTGGAAGGAGACTTCATGTAGTTCTGCGCTTCTCCAGACCTTCCAGGGGAGACTGGCCAAGACAGCAACGGGCAGGGCCACACCCAGGCTGCTTACTGATGCACATCTCTGGCTCTCTACTTGAGTCTAAACTTTGTGTTAGAACCCCCAAGGTGGACCTCTCCATTCGTCCCTCTTTCTAATGTGGTCACATTGAATAAATCTCCATTTTTCTGCATTTTATTACTGTCTACTTGGCCCGTAGAGGACAGGTGGTGGAGCTTCAGTTTGTGAAGGCTGCCAGGACACAGGATCTGAACTAACAACCTTAGAAACCGTCTCTTTTGTGAGCCAAAGTAGCATTCTCAAGATTCTGGGGGTTGGGACAAGGACATCTGTGTTGGGGGAGGGGCCCACTTTAACTTTACGATTTAAAGGGAAGAAAAAACCAATACTGTATGAGCATGTGTGGATGCGGTGGTATCCAAGCCAGTATGGCCACTCATGTGACGACGATTCTAGAAAGGTTTTCAAGGCCGTCCTTGAAGATCCACCCCTGAACCTCAACCTTTTAACTTCTGAACTTCTCCCTTGGTCACAGTGAGAAACAGGCTGAGGGCAGTGGCCTGGCCAGGTGTCTTCACCCACAGGCGGCAGCAGCTGGCAGCTGTGCCATCAGACAGGTTACAGTGGGCGGGGAGGAGTCCTGCCAGTGGTGGACGACGCAAAGGCACTTGGAAGTAGGACCACAGGGTTTTAATCAAACACAGCAAGATGGCTGCGAGGCAGAACAGGTAGTGCTTGGAGAAGAGAAAGAAGACCATCTCCTTGGCAACGTAGATGATGTGGATGAAGATGAAGCAGCAGAGGAACATGGCGAACTGGTTCTGGGGGAGCAGGAGGTCCTGGAGGCCTCCCGAGAACTGTGAGGAAAGAAGACGGCATAGCTGGCCACACCAGCTATGTTTAGGCCAAGATGTCCCTGAGCTAGTGAGAAATATTAGTTTAGGTACATTCAGTATTATTGAATTTATTTATCCATCCGTTCATCTTTGTCTCCCCTTTCCTTTCAACCACTTAGAGAAAGAAAACTATAGAAGGCCCCATATTCAAGCCCCCCCCCACCAAGATTTTGTAAATAAACCATAAGTAAAACACTTTTAAAAAACGATTCCCAAGGGCCCAGGCCTTAGATACATCATTGCCGAAAACAGCTTCAGACCTGTCCTGATCCTGACGGTGACCTCAAGGAGGTCGCTGAGTCATAACCCCCCTTCCCAAAATCATGAGGAAGAATGAGAAATGATAAAATAAATCCTAGTGAGGTCACTGTCACGTAGACAGATCTCATTCATTTTGTTTCTTGAGTTAACCTTATTTTTCCTGACCCTGGGCAGCAGGCCAATGCTGTCCTTCCTCTACCCCGTCTTGCCCAGCTGGGTTACTATGTGAACAAGTTCTCTAGGGCTCCAAGTTTCCCAGATCTGGACTCTGGTTCTTAGCAACATTCTTTGGATATTGTCCCCTAATGGCCTAGTTTTTGGGACGGTGGCACTCTGAAGGTACATCCTTGAGCTCAAATGAGCGTCTCAGACTCCCTGTGTCTTGGTACATGTCACATGGTTAGTATGTGGTCCTCCACCGTGGGATTTGCTCTCTCCTGGGGCAGGTGGCCAGAGTTCCAGGCTCCCTGAACCTGCAGAAGTTGGGTTTCCGGATGGGTCTGACTGTGAGTCGCTCTTTTCTGAAGTCAGTAACTAGAGTCAGACCCTATTTTGTCATGGGTGTATGAGGCAGAAGCCAATATAAATATTCTGGTCTGAGTTCAAGAATTTGCCATGGTTTCTGCTCCACAATACTTTTTAAGATGCCATATTTTAACAGCTAAATGGCAAAGGCCGAGATGCCCTAAACTAGCGAGAAATATTAGTTTAGATACATTCAGTATTATTGAATTTATTTATCCATCCGTTCATCTTTGTCTTCCATTTCCTTTCAACCACTTAGAAAAAGAAAGCTATGGAAGCCTCCATAATCAAGCCCACCCTAAGTTTTTGTAAATGAACCATAAGGAAAACACTTTAAAACTATTCCCAAGGGCCCAGGCCTTAGATACATCATGGCTGGAGACAGCTGCAGAAGTGAGAAAGCAATGATATCAAGACATAAAACTAAAGGCATGGGAAATGATTCCAACTCTGCTGTCTCTAAGGTGAACAGCAAGGAAGGCAGGAGACCAGAGGAAGAAATTCAGTGTTCTCTAGGCAGGGTAGTGCTCTGTAGGCTGGGGCTGTGTGTCATGACCTCTGCCACACTCTGCAGCCTGCATGTGTTTAGCCTGAAATGAGGACGGAGGGAAGTTATGATGTGTGGGTGTATGTGTGTGCATATATGTGTGTGTGTGTTTATATGTAATGCTCATATATATGCATGTACATATGTAATATGCTGATACAGTGAACTCTGTCTTGTTCATATTATATGTCTATATGTGTGTGTTTATACAATTTTCATATATATGAGTTTATATATAAAATGTTTATATATAATTTACTGATAGTGAACCGTCTTGCTTATATTATATATATAAGAACACACATATATACATATACATGGACGTATATACATATATCATACCTGTTAAGCTTTTCAAGACACTGCCCATAGCCTATCTTTTAAGAAGTAGAGGACTTTTGGGTTGGAGAGATAGCTCAGAGGTTAAGAGCCTGGTTGCTCTTGCAGAGGTTCTGAGTTCAATTCCACAAGGTAATTGTAATGAGATCTGATGCCCTTTTCTAAATTAATAATTACATAAATCTTAAAAAATAATAAATGAACCAGAGGACTTTATGATAAGGATTTTCATGTCACCCAGCAAGGAGAGGCATTCTTCCAATTAAAAAGAGAAAAATAAGTAGGAGGGATGGGCCTACCACTGTTGATCGCTAATTTTCCCTGTCACCTAGACAGGACCTGGAAGTGCCTAGTGCAGCACCTTTAGACATGCCTGTGAGGTCTTCTAGGTTAGGCTTACTGAGATGGGACTTCCCACCCAACTGTGAGTAGGCTCCCATGGGTTGGAGTCCTGGACAGAGTGAAAAGGTTATCTGAGCCCCAGGCCTGACCTAAGCAGCGGGACCAGCCTCCTAGGGCTCCTTCCTGGAGCCGTGAGCTCAAACTGACCCTTCCTTCAGCTGTGTTTGTCAGGGCGTCTGTCACAGCAACCAGATAAGAAACTCTCACAAATAGCATGCCTGATTTAAATAGTTTCTGGTTCAAATCTGCAACTATTTCATCCTTGGACATTGAGAAAAATCTAAGAATGTACAAGAAATGGAAAATATCATCGAGTGTGTGTGAATTCCAGAGAAAGGCAAATGTTTTCTAGATAGGAGAGAAAAATGTATTTCTGATGTCCCATTCAATAAGCTTGACTTGGCTCAGTAATATCATTCAATGTACACTTAAGCAGGTATCTTGTGAGCAAGAAAAAAATAATTAGGAAGCCAGCATGTGTTCACTGAGAACAAGTCATGTCATAGAAACCCATTTTCTCTTTAAAGAATTGGCCAGTCGTTGGGCCAATGTAACACCTTATTCTGGGAAGCCATTCGACACGGGACTCAGGGCAGCTTTCTTGGGCAAGCTGCGGAAATGCGAGCTGGGGAGAATGTACCGGCACAGTGTTGATTGATGCCCCCCCCCCCCCATAACCTGTGGTGGGATCTTGCAGTGGGATTCCCTTTGGGTCAGCTCCTTCTCAACAGTGATAGCAATCACTTAGATGAGGACAAGCTTCTCAGAACCGAGGGTGACTCAGAGCTGGGAAGCTTAGCTAATAAATCACATCCCAGTAAAACCGAGAAGCCTTGAGCAGAGCTGCTGCTGCGTGCGGGTCAAGAAGGGAACTGTATGAGTTCATAAAAATGCTAGCAGCCAACCATTATTGAGCGCTTTCCTAATGCGCTTGCTCATTGCAAAGCGGCTTGTGTACGCTCGCTCACTTACGCTTCACAATGACCCCATGAGATAGGTTTGACTTTAGTGTTGAGCAAGTTCAAGGGGGATTAGTAATGTGTTCAAGGTTAAGTGGTTTTTACCCAGAACCCATGACTTTAGAGAGCAGGAAGCACCACTTGGAAGTGGTGACTTCCTTCACCATGAAGTGCTTAGAATGGTCTGGTCACAGTGATAAGTACCTCACACGACACTTCATCTCATCTTGTCCTTTGAAACAAGGATTCGCATAGCCCAGGCTAGCCTCAAACTTGTTATGTCACCTTGAACTGATCATTCTGCCTCACTTCTGGAGTGCTGGGATCCTGGAGGCCCCACATGTGGTTTATTGGGTGCTGGAGACTGAACTCAGGGCTTCAGGCATGCAGGCCAAGCGCTCTACCGGCTGAGCTAGATCCCCATGGCTCAGATGATCACTCTTGTCCCCATTTAGGGCTAGAATGGGCTGAGTAGGAGTTGAATACACATTTCTCATGAAAACAACATTGCATTAGTGGTTATCAGGCAGAGTGTTCAACAGAGAAAGCTCAGACCTGAAAGGGAGGTGATGGTTCTGTTGGCATCCCGTGGTCAGATGAACGAGGGCTGCTGGGTCTACTACTGCATCTTGAGAGAAAGACAAGTGGTGGAAGACCAGTCGAGGTGTGAGTATCGGACACAGACTGTTAAAAGCGGTGCTGGGTAGAGGATGCGGTTTCAGGGTATCTCCTGCTCTCAACTCTCTTTGGAGACTTGAATCTCCTTTAACGTGGAAGCCCTAACAGAGTTAACCACACGGGACGTGATCTCAGACCACCCTGCAAACTGACTCAAGGCACCAGGGGCTGGAGGCAGCTACGAGGATGCTCACCACCTCTCAGCCAGACCTGGGGCTGGCAGGCAAGGCACAT
This sequence comes from Microtus oregoni, assembly GCF_018167655.1. Taxonomy (NCBI): domain Eukaryota; kingdom Metazoa; phylum Chordata; class Mammalia; order Rodentia; family Cricetidae; genus Microtus; species Microtus oregoni. The sequence continues at coordinate 17,748,950 of NW_024543095.1, read as the reverse complement.
AGCCAAACAGATACAGCGAGGTCTGTCTTGCCAGGGTCCACGGGGATGGCCCTTGGCCCTTAGCACTACTCCGCTACCTGGTGAGGCAAAGCCTGCTGCTGCTGCTGCTGCAGCTGCTCCATCACCTCCTCGTGGTGCCTCTGCCGCTCATTCTCCTGGTGCAGATACTTCAGGCGTGTCAGCTCAAACTCCATGCGCACCTTCTCCAGTTCCATTGCATTGTGGTGTTCTGTCTCCAGGGGTGGGGGCAGCTCCATGGGTTCCTGTCCAGGTCCGTCACCAGCCTGACCCTTGGTGGTATGGCCAGACTTTGGGGACAGTGACTTAGGGGTCCCTGGGCAATCTCTGTCTTCACAGGTTTCATTCTCTTCCAGGATGGGCAGTTCTAACTTTAGGGGTTCTGCATCCTAGGATGGGGAAGAAGGGGTGGGATGATGATGGAGTCAGTGTGGGGCTCCCTAAAACCACATCCTCAGCTCTAAGCCTCAGTTAGCCTGGGGCGTGTTACAAAGAGTATTTAGGCTAGGGAATGGTGGTGCACACCTTTAATCCCACCCAGCTCTTGGGAGGCAGAGGCAGGCAGATCTCTCTGAGTTCAAGGCCAGCCTGGTCTTCAGAGTGAGTTCCAGGACAGCCAGGGCTGTTACACAAAGAAATCCTGTCTTGGAAAACAAAGCAAAACAAAAACCCTAAAGACAAAGAGTGTGCACTTAGAGACTCAAGAACAGAAAGCAAACTGCCACGAAGGCGTGGTCCCTAAAGTTGGAACTGAAGGCATTGATAGGTGAGGTGGGCATCTGCTTAGGTAGCAGTTCTTGTCACCAGGGAGGTCACTTTCATATTTCCCACATTTTACCTAACTGTTAGGCAATGGGCCTTTCAGGGACTCCAGAGTGGAAGAATCCTAGGGTCTGTGTTGAGAGAACCAGTCAATACATGTATATGTCTCTGCACACAGAGAGGAGGAAGGGTCTCAAATAGAGAGATAAGATAGTTTCATGGAACATTACAATCCCACGACGGGTTGCTGATTCCTGGAGGCAACTGGATACCTACTATGGGGATGAGACCCAGTCCTGCTCTTCTTGGCATCTGAATCTCATAGTAATGCCTTAGACTGTAAAGCTTAGAGTGCCCCGCCCCGCCCCGGCCCCATGGAATGTCTAGGGCAATCAAGAGAGGCATCCTCTTACCAAAGAGGCCTTTGACTTCCCTTCGGGCATGTTGTCACCAGGTGCCACCTTGGAGAGGGTGGGGCAACTTTCTCCTGCCCCACGTGCTCCCATCATCTCTCTGTCCTCTGTTGCCATCCAGATAACCACAGTGCTGCCAACTAGGGCCAGAGGACATATTTTGAGACAGCAACATTTGGCTTCACCAAGTTCTGGTGACCATCATAATCCCTTATCCTCATAATAGCCACATTCTACCAGTTGCTAGGGCACTTTTGGTTAGAGGCTGTCACACCATTGAGGAGCCATTGGTAAGAATGGCAGGTTGGGGGCAGCAAGGTAGTTCAGCCAGTAGAGTTGCCTGCTAGCAAGATCCAGTAACCTGAATTTGATCCCTGAGATCCACATGGTTGAAAAGAGAGAGAGAGAGAGAGAGAGAGAGAGAGAGAGAGAGAGAGAGAACTGACTCTCTATGTTTCCTATGGAATATGTGTATACCATATAACCCCCAAAGAAATAAACGTAATAAAAAATTAAAAGACAAAGCTCAGTGAAGATTGGGCCTTTCTTACCCCAGGGCTGCTGAAAACTGGAATGTCAGTTGTTGGTGCTAGAAGCCTATTGTATGAATTCCAATCCCTTCGGTTTGCCCTTTAAATGCGGATTATATTGGGATGGATCGGTTTTCTCCTCCCCGAGTTCTATGCTGAATGCTCCTCAGGACCTCAGAATGTGACTTTATTTGGAGATGGGATCTTCCTAGCAATGATGTCACTGCACTGGATGCTAATCCAGTGTGACTAATGTCTTTAGAAGATAAACGCACCAACAAGTATGGAGGGAAAGTGGTGCAGGCACAGCACAAGAGGGGAGCCTTGTGTTGGGTTCCCCAGAGAAACATGGAAAAAGAAACATGAGAATTAGCTCACATAATCATAGAGATTGAAAAAGTCCTTAGTCTCCTGTCTGGAAACTGAAGACCCACAAAGGCTGGTGTTGTAAAAGGAGCGGCAGGCTGTGTTCCTGGTGCCCAGCCACCTGGCTAGTTTACATCCGAAGTAATTACGCAGAAATTGTATTAATTTATTTGCTGCCTGGCCCATTAGTCCTAGCCTCTTATTGGCTAACTCTCACATCTTGATTTAACCCATTTCTAATAATCTGTATCGTCACTTGACTATGGTTTACCGGCATGAGTCTAACCAACGTCCGCCTTGGGCAGGAGAAGCATGGCGTCTGTCTGACTCTGCTGTCTTTCTCCCAGCATTCTGTTCGGTCTGCTCCACCTATCTAAATTCTGCCCTATCAAAAAGCCAAGGCAGTTTCTTTATTTGACCAGTGAAAGCAACACATAGACAGAAGATCCTCCTACACCAGGCTGGCACTGCCAGCTGTTACTGCTAGGCTGAGTCCAAAGACCTGGTGCCCTAGTGCAAGGGCAGAAGACTTAGGATGCCATAATACAACCAGCCACCTTCCACCTTCCATTTCATTTCATTGAAGACTCGTTGCATTGGATGAGGCCCACTCCCATTGGGGGTGGCAGTCTGCTTTTCTTACTCCATTTCCTTAAAGGCTTGTGTCTTCTATAAATGCCCCTAAAGATACGCCAGTAAATAACACCTAACACAATACTAGGCACCTGGGGCAAGTTGACATGTAAAATTAACAGTTATCGGCTTGGATCAGAGCCTTCTGTCCCAGTGATTTTGGAAAAACTGAGCCTGCCGATGCTTTGATCCCAATGTCTAGCTTTTGGAACACTAAGAGTGTAAATATTAGTCGACTGAGCCACCCCACCCATGGGACCCTGCTGTAGAATCACTAGAAAATGAATGCAACTTGAGCTATACATTCCAATGAATACCATGGGTAGTGGAGGAGGAGGTGAAGATTCTGGAAGGCTGGGAAATATACTTTGTCGTCTTTGGTTCTATTAAAACTTTAACAAAACACTTTCAGTAGGCAGAGTCAGGGTCACATTACAGGAGAAAGGGCTACATTCCAACTCTAGCTTTGTTTACATGGCCGGCAGGGTGGCAGTTGGTAGTAATGTATCTGGGGTTCAGTGCCCTCATTTATGAACGGGGAAAAGTGACAGAGCTGCCTGTATAGCACAACACTAATAGGAAAATGGGGTGGCGCATTCCACAAGGGACTAAGCATATGACTGCCACCATGATTATTGTAATGATGATGGTGATAATGATGGTGGTGTTGGTGATGATGATAAGTGCTTTTTTATGGAGTGAAATAAGAGATTAAAAGTTACCGTTTTGGAGATGGAGAGGTGGCTCAGTAGTTAAGGGTGCCTTCTGCTTTTGCAGAGGACCCGAGTTTCATGCCCTGCACTCATGTTGGGCTGCACACAATTGCCTGTAACTCCAGCTTCAGAGGATCTGATGCCCCGTTCCTGCCTTCATGGCATCACACAGGCCCAGGAGCAAGGCTTGGGATGACCTGGCCTCGTAGGGATAGTTATGGGTTCAAGGCAGTCCTGAGACCCTTGCTTGTGTTTCACTGTCTCTACAATTTGGCTGATTCGGGAGCAGGTCTCTGCTCCTGTGTGGTCTTCTTACCCCAGTCTTGTCCCATTTTAAAACTGTTTCACAGCTAAGATGTGCAGGTTTCTGCTCCTTTCTGATTCATCTTATTAATGACATCAACTGCAAGTGGTCCGTCAGGGTCCTGACCACATGGCCACTCTCTCTGCCTTCTTGGTCGTCCTAAGTCACTTGTGATTTGCCTAGTAAATGGTTCCAAGGGTGAGACACAGAGTAACCTGGATACGGTTACAGATGCAGGGCCTTGCTCTGTAGTGCAAGACTCAGAGTAACCTGGATATGGTTACAGACGCAGGGCCTTGCACTGTAGTCGCTGGACAGCCTCACAGAAGGTGCCCGGCCCAGTTCCATCTGGTGTGAAGAAATGGAAGGATGCAAAGCGTACGGCAGCCTTAGGTTGCCAAGCAGCAGGAGCTGCAGGTGGACAGCTGCTCTTTCAAGGGGCGGGGCAAGCAGTACACTGGAAATGGAGGGCACATCACAAAACATGCATCAATTACAGGTTTGGCAAAGACTTCGATCTGTGAGGACAGCGCTCTTGAGATTTCACACACATTTGAGTCTCAGGATGCCCCCCCTGTGAGGCAGTGCAAGGCAGGTGCAGTTACCATGGCCTAATACGCAGGGAAGCTGGGCATGCAGAGCGGCGGGGGGTGTGAGCCTGGCCTGGAATGCAGACCTTCCTTTCTCTGCCCTGTTTCAATACAAGACCATGAAGGTGATCTTTGGGGGTTTCAGCTCGAAGACACCAGATGTTTTTTGCATCGAAAAAAAAAAAAAAGCTGGTGTATCGTAGAGAATTTTTTACAAGCGTATTTGTAGCAGCAAGACTGGGAGCCACTTAAATGTCATCAGAAGGAGCTGATTAAATAGCTACCGTCGCACGGATGTCCAAACGGCTAACTGGGGTAGTAGTGCAGGTCTGGAATCTTAGCAGTCCGGAGGCAAGACAACTGAGAAGTCAGCACCAGCCTGGCTTACATGAGATGCCATCTCAAGAGAACAAACAAAGCAGATATTTTAAAGAACCATATGAAAAAAAAAAAAAGACGGTAGCTTCATTTACACCCGTATCTTGTCCTCAGAGAGAGATGATTTAGAAAAAGCAAAACAGTCGCCCTCTTTGCACTAAAATGTGAAAATACATTGAGTTCACCATACCTGTCGAGAGCATGTCTGAAAAGACTCCAGAGGAACCGCTTCCCAATGGCTGTTCTGAGGTGAGAGAGCTGAGGAACCAGGCTTATTTTCTTGTTAACTGTGCCATTTGTAATCTGACTTTAAAAAATGTGCATGTATTATGTTTTAATTAAAATTTCAAAGCGTGCCCAGAGGGGCGAGATCTGCTCAGCGCAGGTGAAGAGGTCAGGACGAGTGGCGAGAAGAACAGGGAGCCTTAGAAGCACTTTGTCCTGTGGGACCCGCACACCCCCTCAACCTCATCTAGTCTGCTCTTCAGTCCGAGATGACGTCGCGCTGTTGAAGCAGCCCCTCCCCTTCTTGGCTCCTCGGTTCTGGACTTGGCAACATTGAGACACTGTCCGCAGGTTGCTGGAGTGGTTTAGAGGGTTAGAATGGTAACCATAACAATAGCTTGTGGCTGTCGGGGACTAACTATATGCCAGACACTGAAATGTTTTCCATGGTGTATTGTACATAAGTTTCAGAACAGCCTGTAAGTTAGGACTATCGCTATTTCTCTAGAGGTAGAAACTGTATTACGGGGGAGGCTCAGCAACCTGGCCACTGCTACACAGCTAGGAAGAAACCAGGACTTCACCACGAATGTCCCTGTCTTAAATCTCTTCTGACTTGAAATACTTGGAGTGTAGGGTTAAGCCAGCCCATTTAGGGGGTGGGTTTGCCTCGGGCGGATGCATACGAATAAATCGGCGCAGGAGGCCGCTTGCCCCTTTTCTTTCCTACCTCCTGTGCTACGCGGGAACCTCGGTTCTGTAAGTTTTATTTAATCATTAAATTTGTATATATTCTTTAATATTTGCCTGCGTTTATTCACGTCGATACATTTGGCGCCCGCCCCGTGGGGCTTTGCAGAGACCCGCCCCAAATCGGAGTCTCTTGGGGCCACCGCTCACAGCGGTGGTCCCCCTGGGCGCGCAGACTACCCTTTCAGCCGGTCCGACTACGGGCTGGGGACACAGCTGAGATTCTGAGCGACTCGATCTTTCCTGGTGCCTGCTAAGGGCGGTGGTGGCGCACGCCTTTAATCCCAGCACTCGGGAGGCAGAGGCAGGCGGACCTCTGTGAGTTCGAGACCAGCCTGGTCTACAAGAGCTAGTTCCAGGACAGGCTCCAAAACCACAGAGAAACCCTGTCTCGAAAAAATAAAAAATAAAAAATAAAAAATAAAAAGTCAAACGGGACGGGAGTATTAGCACTCCCCCGGCCCTGCCCTGCCTGACAGTGGCACAAGCGCCTCTGTAACAGCTTGATCAGTCTCTGTTCCCCTCCCACCTCCGCCAGCGAGCCGGCTCAAACACACCGGTCCCTTTGATTTGTTCACTTTGGCGGCTTTCTCTCTGTTCCTTTTCCGGCCTAATTGCTATTAATCAGCCTGGTGTCTGCTCCAATTTTGTTTTTGAGTCATTTATTTCAGACTTAGGCCACGTGGACTCAAGTTGACTCTTTCGCCACCACTGGCAGGAACCGGTCATTGCAGGCAAAAGAATTTTTTCTTTTATAAATAAAATGTCTGAGAACGTGACTATTTCAGATTTCAACAGCTTTTTTTGAGTGTACCATGTGGGAGAGTTTACAAGAGGTGTCTATCACCCCACATCTATGGATATTTCTGGGATTCTTAATTTTCCTTAGCACTATGTGGTTTGATAATAGGAAAATGATAAAATCTCTTAAGGCAGAGGTAGAACGTTTAAAAACTATTGAGAATGACAACAATCTTCTCAAGAATCAGTTTGAAGTTCTCGAGGAAGAAAACAGATCTTTGTTTAACATGACTCGGTTAACTGAGCAAAATTTAGAAAAGGTACAGGCTGATGTTAAGGAGGAATTCACTACTATGGATGAAGGAACAGCTGAATTAGATCGTAAGTTCCAACAGTCCCTTTCTGTAGGAACTGAAACATTAACTGAGAGAATCAAAATTGCTGAATGTGACAATCGAATTTTGTCTAAAGTTTATGACAGATTGGTGGAAAAATTATCAATACAAGAAGGCATGGTTTATGCCATAAAAATTATGTCCAAAGATGACAAGTTATCTCTAATGGACAAATTTCATACTTTAGAATCCTCAGTGAAGGCTTTAGAACATAATTCTGGACAAGAGATTCAGACATTGCAGAAGGCAATGGTGAATAGAATTGAAAAGATTGAGGAATTTCTAAATTCTGATGAAGAAGAGCAAAGGGTAGAAAGGCAAATTTTAACTACATCTGTGGATAAATCCCTCTGGGACAATTTCCACAAAGCTCTACCTACAGCTCTACATGCCTTTCCAGTAATAACAACAGAAAAGGTGATTGGTTCCAGAAACCCTAGGATCATCAAGGAGGATACATGGGAGCCTGTCCGTATGAATGATCTCAAAGAAATTAAACAGGCTGTCATGACTTTTGGGATGCATGCCTCTTTTGTTAAAGATATGCTAAAATCTTGGGCCACAACAAGCAGAGCAACCCCCTCGGACTGGCTCCAGCTGAGCTCCGGGGTCCTTGAGAGTGGACGGAAATTGAAATGGAAATGCTTATTCAGGCAAGAGGCTAGACTCTTAGAACAGCAGGAAAAGGCGAAGAGAATTGACATTTCCCTAGATAAAATTCTAGGTGAAGGGCTCTTTTCTGACCCTCAGGAACAAGCTAATTTGGATGAAAACACACTCTCCATGTGTTCTACTACAGCAGCCTTAAGGGCTTGGGACAGGGTACAAGACCCAGGACAGAGAATGGAATCATTTGTCAGAGTTAAACAGGGTCAGAGAGAACCCTTTAGTGACTTTTTACAAAGACTAACTAAGGCTGTACAAATAGGGATATCTGACCCAGAAGCAAGACGTATAATAATTGAGTCTTTGGCATACGAAAATGCAAATGTGGAATGCAAAAAGATCTTGGGGCCTTTAAAGTTCAGATCAGCGCCCTTGGAAGAATGGGTCTTGCATATACTGAATGTTGATACATTTGATTATGGCACTGAAGCATGGGTAGAAGAAGCAATTTCCAATGGTAAAAGGAGACACCAGAATACCAAATGTTTTAATTGTGGCAAAATGGGTCATATGAAAAGGAATTGTAAACAACGGATTTTCAGAAATAATAATAATAATGCATCTTCTAGAAATAACAGAAATAAAAGGACTCAGCCTTCAGGTTTATGTAGAAGATGTGGAAAAGGCAGACACTGGACGAATGAATGCAGGTCTACAAGAGATAGACAAGGCAATCTGATACAGTCGGGAAACATGAGAGGGGGGCCTCACAGGCCCCCATGGCAAACATGGTTCAGTCATTTCCAGTTTCTGCAGAGAATATGCCTCGTCAGGACAATTAGGAAGCCACATGCCTACTGTTACAAGCAATAGTGATCAGAAAGATGAGTTACGTGTGTCTTGGCAAACTTCTATAAATGATCAAAGACCTAAGCTGAGAGTGTGTGTAAAGGGCATTTTTATTACTGGCCTGCTGGACACAGGTGCTGATGTAAGTATCATTACCCCAGAATCTTGGCATCCATATTGGCCTCTTCAGAATGTAAATGTTCAGCTCCTGGGAATTGGAACCCTATCTCGAGTAAGGCAGAGCACAAGATGGGTTGAATGTATAGGGCCAGAGGGACAAATAGGAAAATTAAAGCCATATGTAGCCAATATTGCAATGAATTTATGGGGTCGTGACCTATTACAACAATGGAATACCCAAATTAACATTCCTGCTACTTCTAGAGCCTATATTTCTGAGAATAATATTAAAAGATATTACAAACAGAGAAAACCAGCCATTAGGGCTGTGCAAGAACAAGCAATTGATGTCCCTTCAGAGATACCAACAGCCTTGCCTCTAAAATGGTTGACTGAGAAACCAATATGGACAAAGCAATGGCCTTTAGCTGAGGAAAAGTTACAGGCTTTAGAACAGCTGGTGCAAGAACAACTAGATGCTGGACATATAGAAGAATCTACCAGCCCTTGGAATTCTCCTGTATTTGTGGTTAAGAAAAAATCAGGTAAATGGAGAATGGTGACAGATCTCAGGGCCATCAACAAGGTTATTCAACCTATGGGCCCTCTGCAATCTGGAATTCCTTTGCCCTCTTTATTACCAAAAGGATGGTCTCTCATAGTTATTGATTTAAAGGACTGTTTTTTCACTATACCTTTGCAAAAAGAAGATAGAGAAAAATTTGCCTTCACAGTGCCTACTTATAACAATTCTCAACCTTCGAGGAGGTACCATTGGGCTGTCCTCCCCCAGGGTATGTTAAATAGCCCCTCCCTGTGCCAATATTTTGTGAACCAACCATTGCAAATAATACGCAAGAAATTTTCCAAATCTATAGTATACCATTACATGGACGACATTTTGTTATCCAATTCAAACATAGATACCTTGAACAGACTGTTTGAAGAAATACAGATACTTTTACCCAAATGGGGACTGCAAATTGCTCCTGAAAAGATTCAGAAGGGAGATTCTGTTAATTATTTAGGTTATAGAATAGGTTTGCAAAAAATTAAGACACAAAAGGCACAAATTCGGAGAGATCGCCTACGGACTCTTAATGACTTTCAAAGACTGTTAGGAGACATTTCCAGTCTACGACCAGCTATTGGGATAACACCTGATCTAATAATTCATTTGAACAAAACCTTGGATGGTGATAAAGATTTAAACAGTCCCAGAGAATTAACAGCTGAATCAGAAAAGGAACTGACAATGATTGAGGAGAAATTACAACAGGCACATGTGGACAGAGTGAATCCAGAGCTCGATTGTATTCTCGTCATATTACCATCAAAAATTTCCCCTACAGGAATTTTAATGCAGAGAGATGATATTATCTTGGAATGGATCTTTTTACCACATAAACCAAGTAAGAAACTGAAAACTTATGTGGAAAAAGTCTCTGAGTTAATTATAAAAGGCAAGCTGAGACTTCGTCAACTAGCAGGCATAGACCCAGCAGAAATTATAGTGCCTTTCACTGCTGATGAACGAAAGAAATTATGGGAAGATAATGAACCATGACAAAGAGCTTGTGCTATTTTTTTTTGGGAGACATTAATAACAACTATCCAAAAAGCAAGCGGCTTAACTTCATAAAGCGAACTTCTTGGATCCTTCCTCGAATCGTCCGTGATGCTCCAATAACTGGAGCCTGTACATTCTGTACTGATGCCAATAAATCAGGGAAGGCAGGTTACAAATCAGAAGACTTGGGTAAGGTGGAACAAAGTCCTTATGATTCTGTCCAGAAGGCAGAATTATATGCCATTTTTATGGTACTAAGGAATTTTAAAGAACCTATTAATATAGTTACTGATTCACAATACGCAGAAAGAGTTATTTTACATATTGAAACTGCTGAATTTATACCTGATGATACAGAACTAACCTCATTGTTTATCCAGGTTCAAGATTTGATCAGGAACAGGCTTTGCCCTATGTACATAACACACATCCAATCCCATATGGGTCTGCCAGGTTGTCTAGCACAAGGTAATGCAGAAATTGATCAATTATTGATTGGTAGTGTGCTACAAGCCTCTGAATTTCATAAATAACATCATGTTAATAGCAAAGGTTTGAAGAAAGAGTTTTCTATTACATGGCAACAAGCTAACCTTCTCTTTCTATAACCAAATGCCACTGCCTGCAGGGGCTAATCCGAAGGGCACCCATAGGAATGAAATCTGGCAGATGGATGTGTTCCACTTTGCAGAATTTGGCAAATTGAAATATGTTCATCACACTATTGACACTTATTCAGGCTTTCAGTGGGCAACTGCTTTAAGTTCAGAAAAAGCTGATGAAGTAATCACTCATTTATTAGAAGTCATGGCTATCGTGGGTATACCTACACAAATAAAGACAGATAATGGTCCTGCTTATGTCTCTAGGAAAATGAAACGGTTTTTTGATTATTACAATATCAAGCATGTTACAGGTATACCATACAATCCTACAGGTCAAGCAATCATAGAAAGAACAAATCGAACTATAAAGGATATGTTGAGCAAACAGAAAGTGGTGGAAAACACCCCCAGAAATAGGTTACATAATGCTTTGTTAACCTTGAATTTTCTCAACGCTAATAAGAAGGGAATGACGGCTGCAGAAAGACATTGGATAATGGAAAAGTCTGCTGAACAAAATCAACCAGTTTATTTCAAGGATGTGCTGACCTCACAATGGAAGCCAGGAGATGTGCTGCGTTGGAGAAGGGGTTTTGCTCTTATCTCCACAGGTGAAGAAAAATTATGGATACTGTCAAAATTAATAAAGGTTTGGTTTGAAGAAGAGAAGTCACTTGGAAAAGATAAATAACAATTCATTCACAAGGATGGCGAGCATTCTGAGGGAAAGGTTTACAGATCGGTTGGGGGCAGGGTTCTTTTCTTATCTCCACAGGAAAATACTCATCTTCAAAGAATTTAAGGGACCATGAATATTTAATTACTGATTGACGGAAAATAGTTATGACCCACTAAGTATCAACAATAAAATTCTATACATACTGTAAGTATTGATTTTTATATATATTTATATGTTTTATTGAACACTTCTTTATAAATGTGTAGAGCTTGTTTTGGAGTTGGACTATGGCTCAGTCCCTCTTCAATTCCAAGCCTGTTGATAAGAGATATTTCAGAGTTTGTGTCTCAGGTCAGGAGCCATGAAATGGGACAGAATAAGAATAATTTTATACTTGATAAACTTTCTTTGCCTTTCCTCATATCTGTGTCTTTCTTTATATGTCAGTATATGTCCTTGTTGTTAATGTTTAAATTTCCCATAACAAGCAACATATTTTCCTACAGTAATCTTTGAAGTTTCCAGGATGAAGATGGGGCTCCACAACATCAACTCAATCTGGTTTTTATGACGTCATGAATTTTTTTTAAGCACTAATATTAGACCTGTTTTTTGGTACCAACTGCAGGAGACAATTTCGAATGATGCACATTTTTGACAACACTCTGGCCGGACCTTCTCAAAACGCTCAGAGACTAGTTATAATTTTCTTAGGTCAAAGGTTAATTTGGGAATTTTACCATCATTTGCTTTCACAAGGGCCCCTAAGAAGAACGTCGCCCCCATGTCAGCTAGAAGCAATCTAAGAGGACAACGTCCCCTCTCCCAACAGAGTTTGCCCACAGGGTTAGGGACATCTTTTAGTGGTTGGTTTAGGGTTGAGGGGATGGGGAGATATTGTATGGAATTAGGGGTATATTCAAAAAAGGGGGGGATTAACTGGTTTGATGGGATGATTGGTATTTGTGACTTACTGTTTTTAGAAAATTATATTGGTACTGTTTTTTGTATATTGATATATTGAATATTGAATGTGAGTGTTCCTACCTCTATTCTTGTATAAGAGTATGCTTATATTGTATGGATACATCTATCATATCACAATGTAAATTTCTACCTCTGATACTATTTATGTAATAACATTGTTTACATTTGATATGTAATGGCATTATTTACAGGTGAAGATCATTGTCTTCATATTTTGCACAGTTGTTTATTCTCTTAGTTTTCAAATTAGATAGGTATTGAGAATTATATGTTTGTCATATTTATTTTTAGGTTAATCAGGTCTTTTAGATACATAGAGATTATTTTTAGTACAGATAGTATAATCTTCAGCCTCTTTGAAGAGCTGTAGAAAATGGCCTTTAATCTAATCTAGAATTCTGTGCCAACGAGACACAATTACTCCTGGCAACACCACTCTACTCCCGAGAGAACGTTGAGCACCAAAGACACTCCACTGGGAGCTTGTCTTCTTGGCAGAACTGGCCTTTGGGTTAAGAAAAGCCCATACCTCAACTACTGACTAAGATATAAAACAGGATTGTCTTATCTTGCCAAGACAGGGTAGGATAATTCTAAGAAAGTTCCTTGCACTTGATAATGGTATGTCAGTTATGTTAGGCCTTAGCCAAAGTTGGTTGACTCAATGTTGCAAACGAGACTTTGGGTGATTGCCCAGGTCGTCAGTTGTCTCTGTCATTTGTTGCACATTTTGGATATCTCTCATTTGTTAAGTAATATTTATTCCCTTCTCAGATCTTTGATGGAGTTGAAGATTATTTAATTGTAGTTACTCTCTACATTATTTAGACTCCTTGAGATAGAATGTCTAGAAAAACTTTTGTCCTCAATATTGTTTGTTATATTTATCATTTGTTATTATTGTTTATAGTTATATTTGGTTTAGTTCTGTCTTATTTAGACAAAAGGGGGAGATGTAGGGTTAAGCCAGCCCATTTAGGGGGTGGGTTTGCCTCGGGCGGATGCATACGAATAAATCGGTTGCGGGAGGCCGCTCGCCCCTTTTCTTTCCTACCTCCTGTGCTACGCGGGAACCTCGGTTCTGTAAGTTTTATTTAATCATTAAATTTGTATATATTCTTTAATATTTGCCCGCGTTTATTCATGCCGATACATTGGAGTGATTTCTGTTTTCTTTTTTTTTTAATATTTATTTATTATGTATACAATATTCTGTCTGTGTGTATGCCTGAAGGCCAGATGAGGGCGCCAGACGTCTTTACAGATGGTTGTGAGCCACCATGTGGTTGCTGGGAATTGAACTCAGGACCTTTGGAAGAGCAGGCAATGCTCTTAACCACTGAGCCATCTCTCCAGCCCCGATTTCTGTTTTCTTAATCCAACCCTGCTGGTACAAGGATACTCAGGAGAGGAAGCGACTATAAAGATGCTCTGAGGATATGGGGGAAGAGACATGGAAGTGGAGGATGACACCGGAAGTGGAGGATGACACCCGGAAGTGGAGGATGACGCCCGGAAGTGGAGGATGACGCCCGGAAGTGAGGGAAGACACAAGGAAGTGGAGGAAGATGCACAGAAATGGAGGAAGACGCCCGGAAGTGGAGGATGACGCCCGGAAGTGGAGGATGACGCCCGGAAGTGGAGGATGATGCCCGGAAGTGAGGGAAGACACAAGGAAGTGGAGGAAGATGCACAGAAATGGAGGAAGGCAAGGTTCTGTCGGCAGCATCCCAGAGTCCCGTAGGCTGTGTGGGAGTGTTTAACCACTGTAACCAGCTAGGAGACAGGAACACACAGTGATTCCAGCAGTGAGGGAAGGAAATACAAAGGATTAGTAGTTACAGCAGGTTGAGAAATACAGGAAACAAAGAAGGTAGGGTCTGGAGAGATGGCGCAGTGATTAAGAGCACTGATGTTCTTTTTCTTTTGGTTTGGTTTGGTTTGGTTTTCTTAGACAAGGTTTCTCTATACAGCAGTCCTGGCTGCCTGAAACTCATTCTGTAGACTAGGTTGGCTTCAAACTCACAGAGATCTGCCTGCCTCTGCCTCCTGAGTGCTGGGATTAAAGGCGTGAGCCACCACCACCTACTGGAGCACTTGCTGCTCTTACTGAGGACCCGGGTTTGGTTCCCAACACCCACACAGAGGCTCATAACCTATTAATTGGAGGCAACTCCAATTCTAGAGATGCCGACATCCTCTTCTGGCCTTCCTGGCACCAGACATACATACACAAGGTACACATACATACATGCAGACACTCAAGCATACATATTTTTTTTTTTAAAAAAAACAACTTTACATTTCAGAAAAGTGAGGTTAGGGAGATGGCCGGGACATGATGATGGGAAGGCGTTTGCTGTACATGCATGAAAATTGGAGATTGAGTCCCCAGCACCTGCGTAAGAGCTAGGTGTGGTGGTGCATGTCTGTAATCCCAGCACTGGGCCGGAGGAGAGAGGTGGATCTCTGTATCTCACAGCTGGTCTAGCTGAATCTATGAGTTCTAGGTTGAGGAAGATTTCCCATCACACAAAGTAAATGGAGAGTGATCGAGAAAGACCTCAACCTCTGGTTTCTATACAAATTACATGGACCCACATGCATGTATACACCACACACACACACCACGCCCATGCCACACACATACCACACACACGCACACTCAAAATACACAGCACACAACATATACACACACACCATGTACACAAAACACACAACCACACTCACACACTATACACCTAGCCACCCTTACCCCTCCCTCACGTGCACTACAGAGAAGGAGATGCTGTGAGAGGCCTCCTAAAGGTTGAGCTTCAGACTTCGCAGAAGAGGGTGTGGCCTAGTCACTGAAGTCAAGGTCAAAGGGAGTCAAGATTGTTAGATTGCCAACAAAACTGACCGGGAAGTCGTCCCAGGAGATGGTGAACTTGCCAGGAAGTCATTGCAGAAAAATCTCAGCTGGGGGCCCTAGCCCTGCTGAAACTCTAGAGTGGCACAGTGGCCAAAGGGTTTGGCACTGGGGTCAAGCACTGTAGCACTTGTTAAGAAAGGTACCCTGAGCCAGGCGGTGGTGGCGCACGCCTTTAATCCCAGCACTCGGGAGGCAGAGGCAGGCGGATCTCTGTGAGTTCGAGGCCAGTCTGGTCTAGATAGAGCTAGTTCCAGGACAGGAACCAAAAAGCTACAGAGAAACCCTGTCTCGAAAAATCAAAAAAAAAAAAAAAAAAAAAGGTACCATGGAATCAGAAAACAGAGCCTCTGGCCAGTGATGGCTCAGCTTCGCCCTCTGCAGACACAGTTTAGAATCACACGCAACAGACACAGTACAGGGATTGTTCACTCAGATCCCAAGAGGGGCAATGAAGGATAAGTCAGTTGAACACCTGCCTCGCTGACCTACCTGCCTTTGAGAAGTCACCAAAAACCTTCCACGGCCCTGACCCTGGTAGAGTAATAGCAAGGATCATCACGTGCAGTTCTCTCTGTGGAGTGTGAAGCCGCACTAGAGAGAGGAGGCGCCTCTTGGCTTCGTGCTCCCTAAACACACATATATGGCCTGTGCCCCTGATCACACAGGCAGACATTGCTCAGCCCAGAAAGCCCTCCTGGGGTTGTCTCTGGCTGCTCCCGATAAAAGGATCTTTTCACTTTTCTAGCTGGATAAGATACTGCTGTGGTCACAGCCTTGTCCATAGCAAGTGCCGGTCAAGGGGCTGTTCAGCCAGTGGTCCAGATAGGATACTGAGTGGTCAATGTGACATGAGCAGGCAGGCCAAAGAGTCACGGAGCCATACCCCCACCTTGGGTCTGGACACCCCAAGGAGAACCAGAGGTCCTGCTTTGTAAGCCACTTTCTTCCTTCTGCCCCTCACCTTGACATTTTCAGTTTGATTTTCAAGGCTTGGGCAAAGGTGTGTGGGGTTTTGCTATTTAAAGAAATTTTAGTTTGCTTGTATAATGTGTGAATGTATACATGTTTGTATATGTGTGTAGAGACCAGAGGTGAATGAAGAATGTTCTTTATTGCCCCCCCCCCTCTCATAGAGAGAGACATCTATCTATCTATCTATCTATCTATCTATCTATCTATGTATATATATGTATATATATGTATATATATATATATTTGAGACAGGGTCTCTCACTTACCAATTCAGTAATTCTAGCTGGCCAGCAGGTCCCAGACATCTTCCTGTCCTCATTTCCCCAATACTGTGATTATGGGCACAAGTTACCTGGCTTGCTTGCTTTTTACATGCGTGCTGGGGAGATTCACACTCAGGGCCTTATGCTTGCCCACCAACCACTTTATTGACTGAATCATCTTCCCAGCCCTACTTATATATGCTTTGGAGAGAGGGCATCCCCATATGATTGAGCTAGCCTCGAGTGTATGGTTTTCTGGCCTCATCTTCTCGAGTGCTGGAACTAACGTCCAGCTCTTTACAGAAACTTTGCATGATTTAACAAAGCTATTTCATCCCAATGTATGCTTATAGGACACGAGTTACTTTTTTATATATTGGGTTTATGATAGCAGAGCCCATTTATGGGGACCCCAGAAAAACCTGAGTGAAGGAGTCCTGTGCTTTAGCCAGCTTGGTGCTTCCAAAGGATGGAGAAAGGATCCTTCATAGAGAAATGTTAAAGAAAGAACCTATGCCAGGAGCCTGGATCTCAGCACTTAGGTGGAAGAACCTGGATTCCTTCCAGCCTGAGTGCACAGTGTCCCCATTACTGGCTTGTGGTCAGAGGACAGGCCTATCAAACACAGTGGGTGTCGCTGTGCCCAGTACAACTCTGTCACCAGCCAGGCCAAGAGCGTGGCAGGTAGGTCACTGAGCACCCTGGGGCTGCGTGGGCATTGAAGCCGATGCTGTTTCCTGTAATCTCTGCTGTTTCTAACTTGTCACATGCAAGCCTGATTGCAACGGTGGGCCCAACTCTTCACTGACCTTTCAGAACGAGTTTTCTTGGTTCCAGGGGCCGATCTAGATAAGCTTAACAATGAGGGGATCTTTCCTTAAAAAGCTGCCTCACCCGGTGTCCCTTTCCAGCACCAAGAACTCCATTCCATCCTTGCCCTCAGATTCCTCTTCGCCTTGGGCATGGAGCATGAGCGCAACTCTACGATCATGTGGGCCAATTCTGCCCCCTTGTGGTCAGTCTTTGTTGAGCCGTAGCTCAGTTTTGCCAGGGATTCATGGCAGGATGATCTGATCACCTGCAAAGAAGCTGAACCCACAGATCCTTGGGAAACGGTTTCAGTTCCAGAGAAGGCCTGTTGGTAAACCAAATCTGTGGCCCCATATTTGTGGAGGTCTGTGTGTAGGGAGGAGAACCACAGGCTGCCATCGGGAATACCGGGGTGCTGGACTGATGGGCTGAAGTGAATGGAGCCATGGGCATTTAATTTCAGGGACATCAACAGGAAGCAGCCAGTAGCAGCACCAAGAGCCTTGTGGAAGTGGCCCCTGGAGTTCTCTTCCAGCCTGCAGGAGGGGTGTTGAGCTGTGGCAGCACACGCCCGGCTTTGCTTTTGGGTTTGGGTGGAGAGGGATCTCTGGCCCTACAATGAAGGTCTAAGAGTTTGGGATTGGAAGTGGCAGGGAAAATAGAACACCCAGGAAGGAGGCAGACAGTGGGGCTTAACAAATAAGGTAGGAGAAGGCACACGTACACAGCCCTTGAAACTGGGATAGCAAGTGAGAATGTAGCCCAAAGCCACCTGTGCCCCTCAATGCCTGCAGGTGGCTTAGAGGGCCCTGGATGGGCTGGGGTCTCCTGAGGTTAGCTGAACACACAGAGAAAGATGGCGTGGTGAGGGGTCACCATCCCAGGCCTGTTTGGATCTTTCTAAGATTCCACAGAGTCTGATTTTGGCCCTGCTACCCAACCCGTGTTTCTTCTTTATCAGCTCTGGCCCTGTGCTGTCCTTCAGACTGCACCCAGACCCAGCTCTGATGTCCTTGTTAGGAAAGCAAGGAGATCGGGTCTACTGACTGAATGAAACACACAAAATCGTGGAGACGGCCGACAATAATGCAAGTATCCCATGGATACTTGTTTGCACTAGAACCAAGGCCTCTTAGCCAAATGATAGCATTTTAGCTGGAGAGGTAGAAGGGGGGGGGGGTGATGACCTGGAGTTAGAGGAAGGCTTCTCAGATCGATGCTTGTGTCTACAAGCCCTAAACAGCCCAGGTGGTGTTGTCTGTAGGCCAGTTTGGCACTGTCTTTGCTTGCTGATGGGATCCCAATGGCTTATGCTAAGCCAGGCATGGTGGGGCACGCCTATAATCCAGCACTTGGTGGATAGGGTGAGCAGAGCCAAGAGAATCAGGACTTCAAAGTCATCTTCATCTGCATAGCTAGTTTGGGACCAGCCTGGGCTACTGGAGACCCCGTCTCAAGGAAATAAGCAAAGGCTCACATTGACGAGGGTGGAATGAGTACTTGGGCCTCCCCGCATCAATAGGAGTTTCTTCTTGACTTTGCTTTCAGGTATCAAGCCCAGAGGGCATTTCTCAGGAAGCCAGTCCCTAAGGGAGGCTCGGGTGTCTCTGGTCACATGTGTTTTGGAGGTTCCCTCCTGCCATGTTGATGCTCCATAATAATGCTCACAGTTCACAGTGATAGAAGGTGGACCCGTGGAATCCAGTGGTACACGAAAGGGAACACCTTGGCTTATGCAGATGTCTCCAAAGTTCTTTGATTCAAGACTTATTTTTCCCTACGCGTGTGTACTATGCCTGAGAACTGGTTCCCCAGCACCCATGAGGAACCTGCTTTTCTCATCCTGGGATCATGAGAGTGAGATAAAGTTGAGGCTTTAATCTTCAGAGGCTACTGTGAATTCCTGACCTTACTCCGAGGGGCTCTGACATTTACTTCCACTTGCTCCTTTGATGGCCTCATGTCATGGTCTCTGTAGGTTTTGAAAGGATAATGAATGCAACAGGAGGTAGACCAGATGTACTTGGTTCTGGATAGGCAAATGTTTTCAGTATCTCCCAGGCAGTTTGGAAGATGACCAAGAAGCATGGGGAATTCTCTGGGCACAACAGCTGGGACCTTGGCATTGCGCCCTGATGCCACCACTATCAAGCATTTACAGAAGCTTGCATGTGACCATGTTTTTATTTCCCCAAGGAACTTCTATGGTCATCCTTGCGGGTATTGTGGCTCAAAGTGATTAAGTAATTTGTCATGGCACACAGCTGTTAACTACCAAAGTGGAGATTCAAAACCAAAGCTGTTTGGCTTTGAGTTCTGATTTTTTTTTTACCTTTTTTTGCCCCCTTTCACCCTCAGTTCTGTTTCACACATGTAGATTGAGCTGATGAACCCACAGGTTCTGAGGAGTTGTCTTGAGAAAAGGCCCACAACGCCCATCTCCTTATATCTCTTTTCTTCCTTCTCCTCTTTATCTTATTTTGAAGCAGAGTCTCATATAGTCCAGGATGGCCTTGAACTTGTCATGTAGCCAAGGCTGCCCTTGGACTCCAGGTCCTCCTGGCTCTACCTCCTTATGGCTAGGGTTCTAGGCCTCTGCTACCACATTCTGCTTCTCTCCCACGTCTTTCCGATGACCCCCAAAGCCTCCTGGTGACCCCCTTCCTAACTGTCACCAGATCTATGGCCATGAAGGAGCAGTGAGAGATTTTCGATTCAGTGTGATATTAACGAGATGCTTCTATCCTTTCTTGTTCTGCCACCCCCGTAAGACGTCAGCTTTGCTGTCTCCTCTGGCTATTTCCCCTTGTTCCAAGCAAATTTCCTCTTTGGGGACTTGAAGCCGGTGACATTTTACTCTGCTGCATGGATATCTTCAAGTATGTCTCGGCTCATATGCTTGACTCTAGACTTCAGGCTTTTTTGGGTCAGGGACCATGGGATTTGTGCCCACTACAGTATCTGGCATCTGGCATGGAGAAGGTGCTCAGCCACATGCCAGTTAGGTGACAAGTAAGGCAAGGGACCCTGGAAACGATTTCTCAAAAGAAAAGCAGTGTGCAGTTGAACGCATCTTTGCTGTAGAAAACGACGCTCTTTATTGCTTTCCTGGTATTTAGGAATGGCTGCAGATTTGTTCTGAGCCTGGACCCATTGCTTCCTTGGCAGTGTTACTGCCTTTGTCCAGAAGATGGCGAGCAAAGCCAACAGGAAGGAGAAAGTTCATTAGCTCAGGGTCAGGCCTGAGTGAGCTGACAGTTCTTCTCATGAAAGAGACAGGGATGGAAAATTATTTGTCAAAGTTTATAAACATGCACCAAAGAGGCAGGTTTTCTGGTAAGCTTCAGGAAAGTGAGCAGTTTCGAGAGGGTGGTTGAAGTGGAGAGGCTGCAGCAGGCCGTGACTGGGTCTTTCTTCCAGATGTCTCTTTAGTCTCTTTAATATCCCTCTCCTAGGCAGCCTGAGAGTCTCAGCAGGCCAGGACATCGTCCTTGTCTGAGAAGTTCACTTTGGAAATCTCCTAGCTTGTGGCCTTGGTAACTCCATGCTGTGCTGGAAGATTCCAAGGGCTTCCCATTCATCTTTGCACGGGTCTTTTTTATTGATCAGGGCTTGGGCAAGACATGCTGATTCGAGCTGGCTAGAAGAGGTAACAGCTTAGCAGAGTGGACAGACTGGAGAGGTTCCAGCAGGGTGGGAATTTGCCAAGTAACTTTTTAAAAGAGGCTGAGGAGGCCAGACAATACTATATCTTCAATGACAGAGCAATGCAAAGCAAGGGCAGCCAATCCCATCGAGGGCAAGGGTTTGACCCTGGAAAGAGGTGGCATGCCTCCCCCATCTTTAGAGAGACAGATTTCTAAGGCTGTAGCCACCGTCACTGCAATCCCCACCCCCCATTTTTCTTGTGACCTAAATCCTCCCCTGAAGCTGAGCTGGGCTCTAGGCCAGGGTGTCAGTCATGGACAAAGGCGCCCTGTTTTAAAGGCCTGGCCGCTGTGCTTGCCTGTAAGGTCTGGCAAGTGGTGTAGGCCTCCCCAAGCTGATAACATAGAAATACACAAAAAGGACACCCCCTCCCAGGATGCTAGCAACACTGCCCCCTCAGGTTTCCACTGCATGATGACAGAGCTATGTTCCCGAGGCCATTCTGTTCAGGCTGGTTGTGTGGTGGGTGCTGGGCTAGGTTCTTCTTCCAGCTGGCCCCGTTCTGGCTTTGTTTGATTTTCCTAGCTGACTGGAAAGTCCCTTTTTCTCTGGGTCTTTGGACCAAGAGTGAACGACATCCCAATATGGCCTCTCCTCTTTCTCCATCTACTTCCCCTTCTTGTTTCCAGCACCCTGGTCCCTCTGTCATTGAAGGGGCAATGGCAGAAGCGCCAGCTGGGCTGGGGACACACTGCTGTGAAGAAGGGAGATGGGTCTTTTAGTTCGGCAGGAAGTTCCTGCTCCTGTGGAATGGGGATGCCATCATCTACCTGACCTCTGGTCACCGAGAGTGCGAAGACAGTACAGGTGACAAATGGGGTGTACGTTCATGGTAGCCAGGCCTCTCGATGGGCCTGGAAGGTTCAAGCAAGAAGGAAACGTGAAAGGATGGGATAGACTTAGATGCGCACACTATGTGTGGGAGGTATGTCAGGTGGGAAAGGGGAGGACAGAGGCACAAAGATAGGAGTCTGTGGGACATTTCTAGGTGTCAGTAGGCACTTCCTTCTCACTAAACAAGAGCTGTGTATGTACATGGGCAAGGGCATCCATGAGAAGGGGCGTCCAGGAAGCTGGTGTGAGTGTAGTTATAGAGGTCTTGTTACAGCCCATTGCTTTACAGACTATCGCAACTACTTGGGCAGAGACTGTGTAGAAATTAGTATTAGGAGAATTTATGTGGCTATACTGAGGAGGACTGGAAAGGCCAGGGGGAAGGGACCGTTAGGAGGTTGTGAGTTCTGGGTCCAGTGGATGACACAGGAGATGAGGAAGATACCTGGGAATTGATGTCAACCCCATCCTACAGGAAACGTTGACACAGTCACCTGAGAGACCAGGACAACCACAGCATTGAGGAAGACACATAGGGTCCTGTACAAAAGCCTGGTGTGGGCGGTAGTGAGGAAGGTACATGGGGTCAAGCAAAAGAGTCTGGTGAGGGCACAGCTCAGCTTCTAAAGTGCCCTCGAAGGGACCTTGTTCACCTGGCCACTTGTGTGTGGAGGAAAGTGGAGCCCACAGTCAGACAGAACCCTTCTGTGCCTTCCTCTCCCACTCTGGGCTTCTCTTCCAGAAGGTCCTCCTTAGCCTGACTGCACACTTGACTCAGCCTCCTGGTCCAGGTTCTCTGCGGAGCTGTGACCACATCTTAGAGCAGAGCGTTCTGGCTTCACTTTGCTGAGGGCAGGTGTTCTGTCCCTCAGTGCCGGGATCCAGCTGTCCCGGGAGTGGGAGGGAAATGTAGCCCTGTTTGGAAGGCTCTGTTTAGGAAGTGAGACCAGTTATGTCTGAGAAGGAGGGAGGTAGGATGGGAGAGAGAGAGAGAGAGAGAGAGAGAGAGAGAGAGAGAGAGAGAGAAAGAGAGAGGAGAGGACAGAAAGAACTTTCTGGAAGTTAAAACAAGCAGCTCAACTCGTCTGTTCTTCTAGTCCAGGTCCCCTGAGACAGCTGCGTGTATGATGGATGGCTACATTTATTTGCTGCAGTTTTTCTGGGATCCCAGCTCTCTAATAAATGCCCATCGCCCTGCAGGAGAACACTGCTGGCATTGTGAGGGGTACATTTTCATTCTAAGGGAGTTGCAGAGGCAGGGCAAGACATTGAGTCGGCAGAGAACTGGCAGGAGACAGGTGTAAGAGGCACAGAGGAGCTGGGGGTGGGGTGAAGCCACCCCAGCCTGCTGCTCCTTGGTCGCCCTCTCTCCCACCTGCTTTGGTCTCAGCTGTGTGATGAGTTTGCTGCCCAGGGGCCATTACCACACTCCTTCAGTATGGTGGCTTCCCGTGACATATGCTGTGATTCCAGCCTGGCGAGGAGTTCAGGCATCAGATGCAGGGAACAGTGATGACCGCCCTTTTGGGTCATGGCAATCTCAGAACTGGCCATCCCCAGCCTTTCAAAAGCTTTGAAATCAGCCCGAATAGGGTACTGGATTTATAGGCTGCTCTCAACATAACCTCGTGTTCTTTCCTTTACCAAGTTAAGAAAATACTCTGAAGAGAGGTAGTTCAAGGCAAACTTTCACTGTTTTAAAAAA
Source organism: Microtus oregoni (assembly GCF_018167655.1). Lineage (NCBI taxonomy): Eukaryota > Metazoa > Chordata > Mammalia > Rodentia > Cricetidae > Microtus > Microtus oregoni. The sequence continues at coordinate 17,725,510 of NW_024543095.1, read as the reverse complement.
CAATGGAAGCCTTCTATGAAAGGGCTTTTATGTGGAATTGAGATAGGCAGATCATTACAAAGCTCGTCTGTTTTGGTGGAGGGGTCCACAGCAGTGGCTCCTCCCAACCTTCTTGATGCTGTGACCCTTTAATATAGTTCCTCATGTTGTGGTGACCCCCAGCCATAAAATTATTTTTGTTGCTATGTTATAACTGTAATGTTGCTACTGTTATGAACCATAATGTAAATATCCATGTTTTCCAATGCTCTTAAGGCAGCCTGCCTCAGGGATTGAGAACCACCCCTATAGATTCTGAACTGGGGAGTTGGTCAAGGGCCAACCTTAGGGCCAGATGCGCCAAAGACAGGGATGGGATAAGTGAGGTTCTAGAATCCATGTTCATGATTTAGAAAGTACTTCCTACAAGGATTAATAGAGGGTGTCTTCTGTGTCTGCTATGAACTGCCACTGAAGACAGCCAGTATGTGTCCACTGACTATCACGGCATGACCCAACGTTGTGGATGGGCCCCCTCCCCACCAGCAGACATTTTTCTCAGCAGTTAAGATTAGCAAAAGCCTAGCTTTATTCTAAGGACCTGCAATGTTTCTCAACTCTTCGTTCTAAAACACCAAGCATGTGGAAACGTGGTGAGCTCTCAGGTAGGATGCTTCCTGAGAGGAAGGATGTAGCCCCCGAATTTTGCAGAATGAAATGGTGTAGAAACAGAAGGGCAGTAGCAGCCTTTAATAACACGACCAGCCTTTCAAGGAGACCGCGCAGACTCTGGACTGCTGATGTGGGCTGCTGGAAGGGTTGTAGCTAGAGCTAAGTGGGCTCATAGAGCCTAGATAAGGCCTGGTACTCCTGCCCAAGAAAAAAAAAATATATTATTTATTTTCTTCTTTTGAAACTTTTTTATACAATATAGTCTGGTCACACTTACCCCTCACCCAACTCCTCACATATCCTCCCAACCTCCCCAACTCTACAGCCTTTCTTTATCTTTAGAAACAAATAGGCAAACAATCAAACAAGCAAACAGCACACACACAAAACACTCTGTCTCTCTCTGTCTCCATCTCTCTCCCTCCCCTTCTCTCTCTCTCTCTCTCTCTCTCACACACACACACACACACACACACACACACACACACACAAACTAGAAATAATGACATTCAAGCAAAGGACCAATAAGACAAAAAAATGTCCAAACACAGTGATATGAGACAAAAGTCTATAAAAATACCATCGAGTTCACTTCAAGCATCTGTCCACTACTAGACACAAGGCCTACCACAGAGTGTGGTTAATACTCTGAAGTGAGACTCAATTGATGAAAACAAGTTTTTCCTTTGAGAGCAGATGTCAATTTCAGATAGTTACTTGGCTAGGGGTGGGGGCACATGTCTACTTCTTCCATTGGGCGATTTATTTTCTTCATAGATATCATTTATATCTCTTCTTAGATAGAGAGAAATCTGACTAAAGGATCACACTTTGACAGGCCAAAGGAACGAGATTAGAAACAGAGCTATCTTTTAGCACAGCAGGGTGGTAACCATAGATAAGAAAATGGCTACTAGAATGGATTTTGAATGCTTCTGATACAAAGAAACAGTGCATTCCCAACTACCCTGACCTGACCATTACATGCTGTATACACACTGTATACATGTTATCCTCTACTTCCAAAATATGTAGAGTTGCTATGTAAAAAGAAAGAAGCAAGAGACGGCAGGAGATTTGATGGCCGTTCAAATATGAGTTGGCTAACAGATGGCAGAGGAAGCCAAAGGTTCTGGAGCATCCAAGAGATGTGGAGAATCAGGGAAGAGCAACTCAGGGCTTTGGCTAATTGGGCCAATGGTGCTCACTGAAAAAGACAATTCCAATAAAGGAGGATATTTGGTCATACTGATTCTGAGGTTACCTGGCAACCAGCTGGTCTGGTGTATACTTGAGAGCTGCTGTAGATTTTAAACAGTAGTCAGCACCCTGGGTGTGGGTGACTAAGGGGAACAAGATTCTAGTAAGGAGGTGGGATGGAGTGTTGAGATAGAGGAACGGAATGAAAGAGAAGCCCAGGGGAAGTACAGCAGTCAACAGTGTCATGTGAGGCCTGGAAAGTTCTCTTTGAATTAATATATTTTTCACAAATATATTGAGTCCCAACAGTAGACCAAGTGCTCTTCCTAGACCCAGGCACCAGAGGAAAACTCATCTTAGTGGCAGAAGATAGCCAACAAAAGATAGGCACAACAAATTATCTCTCACACAGTGTCTTAGAAGGCAGCACAAGCTAAACATGAAGAAGAAGATGCAGACCATACCAAAGGAAAGATGGGAGCATTAGACAGGGGGTTGAAGTTTTAGATGTGTTGGTCCTAAAGTTCAGCATGAACAAAGGCTTGAAAGCAGCGAAAAGTTGACATGTGACACGGTGGCAGTGGGGGCTGGGGACTGGCAGGAGAGGTAAAAAGTATTTGGAAAGCATCAGGAAGGTAGCCTGTGTAGCTAGAGTAGAGGAGGAGGATCTGGAAGGAGGTAGAAAGAGGCAGGATGGAAACAGTTTTGCTAGGCTCTGGTTGGTGACTGCATGGCGGCGGCTGCTGCTTCTTCTGCTTCTTCTTCTTCTGCTGCTGCTGCTGCCGCCGCTGGCACCGCCACCACAAGGGCTTGGCTTTGAGGAATCCCTGGAAGGTTTTTAGCCAGTGAATAACACGGTCTAGTGTATACTTTGCAAACTCTGGCCACTGCATTTCTACCAACCACCAGACCAGCAGCAGTGGCTATTGTGGTGGTGACTTAGTGCTAAAGATATGGATGGGTGCCTTCGAGCAGGATTGTCATAGTTGGGTTGGTCAGATGAGATGAACATTTAGGTATGTTTTGAAGGTAGATGCATAAGAATCCCTGATGGATTGGCGAGTGGGACATGAGATGAGAAATGGGTGAACCTGAACTTGTTAGTATGAGCAACTGGAGGATGATGGCATTGCCCTCAGATGAAGTAGCAGAGTCTGTGGGTGAAGTTTGAGTTTGCTAGGTGTGGCAGGGCATGGCTTTAATCCCAGTACTCGAGAGGCAGAGGCAGGCAGATCTCTGTGAGCTCAAGGCCAACATGCTCTAGACCCTCTGGAGCTACGCAAAGAAACCCAATCTCACAACAACAATAGCAACAAAAATAAACAAACGAACAAAAGCCCAACCAACCAACAAAACAAACAAAAATCCCACAAAAGTACGCGTTCAGAGACCCAGTTTGGCTTTGGACAGGCTGAATTCTATTTGTCTATCAGACACTATGTGCCATTGTGGATGGTGTTGTGGGTTATTTGTTCACATTGATACACCAAGATTGTTAATAAAGTTTACCTTGAATCAGAGGGTGGAGTCAGCGATTGGCTGACCAGAATTAGTCATAGAGATTGTGGACGATCCAGATGGGGGGGGGGCACCAGAAGATACAGTGAGGGGCTTAGAGAGATTCTTGGCTTTTACCATCTGGGAAGCGTGGAGAGTTTGGATCAGCTGGTCATTCCTATGCCACTCTTTGGATATATCACATTTTAACCTTAATATCTGACTCCCCAGGGTTTTTTATTAATAATGAACAATATAAATGTTTCAGAATAGGGGTGTGGAAACCGGATTATCTTTGATGGGGAAGCAATTGTATAGACAGAGACTGCTCATTTACTTTCTGGCCACCCAGACCCGAATAATCATACAGAAACTATATTAATTACAACACTGTTAGGACAATGACTCAGGCATATTTCTAGCTAGCTCTTACATCTTGAATTAACCCATTTATATTAATCTGTCTATTGTCATTAGGCTGTGGCTTACCAGAAAGGTCTTCAACAACTACATGGCATCTGCTTGACTCCACCTACTCTCTCTCTATATCTCTCTTCATATTTCCCACCTGGCTCTACTCTGCTAAGCCATTGGCCAAAACAGCTTTATCCATTATCCAATAAAAGCAACGTATATACAGAAGGACATCCAACACCATCTCCCCTTTTCTGTCTAGTTAAGAAGAAAAGTTTTAACTTTAATGTAATAAAATTACAAATATAAAACAGTTGTCAAGCAAGAATTAGAGTTACAATACTAAGTCTATTTACTATTTGGCAAATTAAGGAAAATACTCTATCATCTATTCTATCTTTGTGAGTCTAAATTTTATATCTAATTTATCTTTTATCATAACTAAGGAAAACTATAACTATCTGTCTTCAATTCCATCAAAGACCCCAGAAGGATATATTACCTAAGTAAACAGGAGGTGCATTGTAAGCAACTCCCAAACTTCTAAAAATGGTAGAGACATCTTGCTGCTTAGACAGTCACCACAGTTCTTCTGTAACATCGGGGCATCCATATTCAGCCTACAAGGCATCTGCCTTGTACTGGTAAAGTTCATCAGTGGCATTATTTTGTGTCCTGCAGAATGTCTGGCAGTTTCTTCTGTGAAGCAGGAACCTTGAAGGACTGTCTCACCTTCTTTAGGCAAGTTCAGGAGGCACTTTTCTGTGGGTCCTGCATGTCCAGTTCATACAGCATACCATCAAGCAGTCCAGACAAGAATAGTTTCTTGCCCAAATGTTAGCCTTATCACATTGAAGACAAATTCCATAACAACTTTCTTCATGCCCATCAACTTATTTAAAGTAATTGGTGCTGTCTGAAGCAGACATGTCTCACTGTCGAGAAAAGTCTATGTTCTTAAAACAATTTAAATGCCATATTCTGTAAGTCTTTGAATTGTTGAAGGTTATCTATTTAACTGAAATATATCCCTGTATATCTAGAAAACCTAACTAGTTTGACTATTATAGATGACTATATACTAATCTGTATTTTTAATTATACATTACATTTAAAGTGAGCTGAACAAGTATAATACCTTAAACAAGAGCAGAAATACATATACAGAGTGTAACAAAATAGACCTTAAATTTGTATCAATAGACCAAGATCCATACCAATACAAAGTATTCATACCCCCCTTTAAATGAAAACAAACATTTATAAACAATCATTTTGAGAATTTGGGTGTACTTTTCTCCAAACTTTTTCCTGATGTTTGTTGGGTGAAGTATTTTTAGGGTTCATGGAGACCTTTTGGGTGGGAGAGGTCTTGTTTCATCAAACCACATTAGTTTGGAAGGAATCCACAGGTTCCCATCCTCTGTGGAAACAAAAGCAGAACCTCTTTGCCAAAGTAACATATCCTTAGATACAAATTTTGAAGTCAAGATAACTTTAATATATATTATATAATTATATATTAATATATAATATAATTAATAATTAATATATAATATATATTGGTTTAGTTTAGCAGCGTTCAGAACAAATGTCTCTGCAGTCAAAATATTCAAAGAAAACACATTAATATGTATAATTCAGACTCTCTGTGTATTTTCCACCTTCATGTGGCTTATTTTTCTTTACCCCTTTAATCCATGACTGTCTGTACTCTTTTATATTACTTTTACTGTCCCGTTAAAGACTTTGCTTTATTTTAAAACTATTTATTTCTTTTTAAAACTGTCTATACTCTTTTTTCTTTCTCTTCCAAGCCTATATACATTAAAAAAAAAACACATAGTGCCTCATTTAGAGGTTTTTAATATCTGAAACTGTTCTATTGTATAAATGTAATCATTTTCTTACCAGGAGTTGTTTTTTTTTTTAATCGCTAAGCAGGGGTGGCTAGGACCAACTCTGTGGCCCTGCCTGTTTGCTCCACCCAGTCCAACATGGCAGAGGTGTATTCGCTGCCTCTGAGAGCCAAGCACACCACCCCAGCTCCAGGGACACAGCAGGTCTATGTCACCATTAAGCAGTTTGTAATAGGCTGCTCATAGACCCCATTTAAGTACAGGACCTCCTGAAAGAGCCAGAGTTCATGCTCCCAGCACGAACCAGGACGTGGTCTCTTAAAGAAGCTTCACGTTTTTTGCTGCTTATGCTGAGTCAGGAAGCTTTCTCTTAAAGGAGTCGCACCTCTGCTCATCACCAACACACAGAGCCTATCTGGAAAAATGCAGCTACCAAGAAGCTGTGCTTAAATCTGTTCTTTTGTGTCTAAAATTCCTTCCCAAGCTGTCCCAGTTTTTCCAAGGATGTCGTGGCCCCGCCCTTGTGCCATTCACAGACAGAGACTGCTTGTTCACTTCCTGACCACCCAGACACAAATAATAACATTCGTAGACAGAGACTGCTTGTTCACTTCCTGACCACCCAGACACAAATAATAACATTCGTAGACAGAGACTGCTTGTTCACTTCCTGACCACCCAGACACAAATAATAACACAGAAACTATATTAATTGAAACACTGTTTGGCCAATGACTTAGGCATATTTCTAGGTAGCTCTCAGATCTTGAATTAACCCATTTATATTAATCTCATGGTATTGCCATGAGACTGCAGCTCACCAGAAAGTTCTGGTGTCTTTCTCCTTCAGCAACTACAGCAGTGTCTGCTTGACTCCGCCTACTCTCTCTCTATATCTCTGTACCGATTTCCTGCCTGGCTCTACTCTGCTAAGCCACTGGCCAAAAATCTTTATTCATTATCCAATAAAAGCAACACATATACAGAAGGACATCCCATATCACACTTGGAGGTGTAAAACTGGACAGTGAGGCTATGGGCTACATGAAGATTACATACATGTGACTGTAAAAGAAAGATGTTCTGTAGGATGAAGTAGAAACTGGCAACATCGGACCAAACAAGACTCAAGTCTGAGCTCATTTTACAGGGAGGCGGAATGATTCTACTGGGAACCCAGAAGCTGGTAGTCACAGAGGAGACCATGTTGCTGGGGGGACCAGTCTTTGAGGACATCAGTTACAGTTATGCACCCAGGGTGCTCCTCTTCCTTTGAGGACTGAGATTGAGGGCAGGCACAGGTAGATTTCTAGGTGATGACTTAGAGGGCTGGGAAATGGGGCGATTTTTACTTAAATTTCTGTAAAATAAGAAATGTTGTCATTGATGCTGAGATGGTAGTGCACGACCATAATCTCAGCACTTGGAAGATGGAGACACGAAGGCCATGGGTTCAAGGTCATCCTAGACTAATAAAAGAAGTTCAAGGCCAGCCTGAGCTACGTGAGACCCAGCTTCAGGAACAAACAACAATAAAAAGTCTGCCAAATGAGAGGAAGAGGAGGCTTCATCTGGGAACTTAGAGAAGCATCTTAAAGTTCAGAAGTGACCCTAAGGGGAGTGTTGACTGAGCTGGTCTCGTAAACATGGTGCTCTTTCTCCAGAAGTTCTTACCTCCTTGTTTGGGGGTTAGTATTCACCCCATCTCTAGAGGTAGACTTGATGGAGAGAGAAGCATGATAGAGCTGAGGTGGTTGACAAGAAAACAGTTGACGCAAGCCCTCCTGAATGCTGAGAGACTGAAGAGCCAGGTGGAGCAAGGTGAGGTCAGAGAGTAGGTGCAGTGGGAGGTTCGAGAGAATGAGAGGACCACCGTGTGATATGGAGCGGTTCAGAGGTTAAGATGGGAGCAATGGGGGCTGGAGAGATGGCTCAGATGTTAAGAGCACTGACTGCTCTTCCAGAGGTCCTGAGTTCAATTCCCAGCAACCACATGGTGGCTCACAACCATCTGTAATGAGATCTGGTGCCCTCTTCTGGCCTGCAAGTATATATGCAAGCAGAACACTGTATGTGTAATAAATAAATAAATAAAAAATATTTATTTATTAAAAAAAAAGATGGGAGCAATGGTCACTATGGTGGCGGTAAAATGGAAGACAGAGAGGGGCATGGATGCCCCAATACGGAACCAAGTGCACACTGGACAGAGTGTGGTTGTCACACCCATGGAAGCCAAGTTCTCTCATGATTGGAGGAGGAAGTGGCATGTAAGCAAAGTCAGAGGGTGACAAATTCTTCACTCTAAGGTGTGGGAAGCCTGTGTAGCCTCTAAGGAACTGATAATGGAAACAGGAGGTTGGAGAGAATAAGAGTCATCCCCCTGGCCCTCTTCTACAACATTGGTTGATCCATGAGAGCAATTATAACACGCACTCACTCTATAGGTGAGTAAAGCCAACTTGCTAAAATGCTAAAACTTTTTCTTAATACACCCCACACTGCTTCAAAGAAACTGAGAGGCTTGGCCAGCTTGGAGTTAAACATTGGGCTCACTGCCTGAAACCGACCCATGAGCCCTTTATTTTCTCCCTTCAGTTTGCATTTTTGACGGGAAACCCCATTGCCAAAGTTGAAGGTCTGAGGATTGTTGAGCCCACGAGGAAAGTAAGAGACTGATTAGGGTTCCTTGTGTGCCTCTGGAGACCCTGAGACCTAGAAATGTTGGTAGAATCTGAGTTTCATATACTCTTAGAGCTCTCCAAACTGAGGCAGAAACAAAAGGGGCAGGAAAGGATGCCAAGTCCTGCAGAATCGAACTTGCAGGATTACGTGTGCAATAAACAGCAAACTGTAGGTAAAGGCAAATATTTAATTTGAGGTGGGGTTTTATTTTCCCTCTCTCAGAATAACAGAAGGCTTGGATCAAAGCCTCTGGAACTAATGACCAAATAAATTAAATTATGTGCCATTATACGCCTCTCAAAGACTCCTGGGAAGCCATCCGAACATGCAAAGGTCCTTTGTGAATGCTAGACTTGGTTCTTCCAGATTGAGAGAGACAAACCGAGGAGGAGGTGGGTGGAGACGAGTAATTATATTTGATAAACTCGATTAAAACTTCTTAGCATCTGTAATGGGTTCTGTTCTAGCGATGGAAAACTATCAACTCAGTTCCTTTGATGATTAAAATGAACAAAAGAAAGATTAACCAAGTTTCTAGAACCTGATAACTTCAAGGCAAGACCAGGTCCTGAAGTATAGAAGATACTTCAGGGCTCATTAATACACATTGGTTGACCCATTTAGCTAGGCGATGGGTCGTGGATATTCAAATGCAGGGGACAGAAGATCATCTATGCTTGATTTCGATATCATTCTGGATTTGACATAGGTGCTGTCCATGGCTGGCTTGGGGAATGTTCCATTTTCCTCTCTGTCTTCATCTTCCTGTCTCTGTGTACATAGCTGTTTATGTCGGGTTCTCACTATGGAGGTGGTGGAAGACTGCTTTAGTTCACTCGCTGATTTTGGTTTTGGCTTTAGAGGCTTAGATCACTAAAAAAAAAAAAAGCAACACCACCACCACCAACACACACACATACAAAAAGAGCCTGTATTAAGTTCTTTTGGCCTAGGGGATTCAAGCCAAGAACTAGTTGTAACTCGATTGGATTAACACTGTGACTGTAGCGAGAGTTTTGTCTCCCATGCCTTGATTCCTGTTTCTGTTCTGACCTTCAGAGCTCACGGGTAGCAGCTTACTGGCGTTTCATGGCCACTTCCATTCCATTCTTCCTCTCAGAAATGCCCTCCTTCTTGCCACTTGTTCCCTGCTATCCTCCATAGAAACTGAGAGCGATCAGGAATCTCCTCTCTCTCTGAGTTTATACAGTGACTGCATCCCAAGTGGCCCATCCCCACCCTCTGAAGCCTGTCATCTTTGTCCAGCCCCAGTGGCACAGCTTCTTGTCCATTCCTTGGCTGGGGGTAGTCAGTCTCTGGTTGACCTTCCTGACTCCATCGTTTGCCACCTGTCCTCTGTGTTGTTGCTGGAAAAGTTTGAAAATAAAAGACGGGATTATGCTGCTCATGGAGTGACCATTGGTACCCGGTTTGGGTGTGAAGGGTTGTTGGGTTCTACCTCATCCTGGCTGGAATGCTCAGTTATCTCACTGGTAAAAAGAGGACTGAAAGTACTCTGCACTCTGGAGGGTTTCTGCAAGGATCCAGTGAATGGCCTTTCAGAGTGTGCTTGGCCCACGAAGTCAGCACCCAAGCAATGTGGGGACCTACCAGCGAGCTATGGTTCCCAGCAGTCATCTCACAGGGTGCTCTGGGATGGCCCACATGTTGAACACGCTGAGGAAAGACATGTAAGAGATAATTTTTACTCATATCTCAACTTTTGTATTAACATTTTAAAAATGAAAACTGAGTCGCTAGTTCAAATCTTAAGTTTATGAAAATTCTATTTGGCAATAAGTCAATATTTAAAGTTACTTTACAAGGGCCCATATAATTTCTGCTAAAGTACTTAGACCCCCTTAAAAAAATTTTTCTTACTTATGTGTGTGGGTGTTTTGTCTGTATATATGTCTGTGCACTGTGTGTGTCTGGTGCCCGTGAGGACAGAAGAGGGTATCAGAGTTCCTGGAATAGAGATGATTGTCAGCCTCCATGTTGGTGCTGGATGTTGAACTCAAGTCCTTTGGAAGAGTGAATAAGTGCTCTTAACCACTGATCCAGCTCCTCAGCCCCATTTTAAAATTTTATCAGTTTAGTTTCCCAGCGTTTCATCTGTTTGACTAACAAACAATATCTCCCGAGATATTTCATAGTTTCCAAAACTATAATGAATACCTACATTTATTAACTGTACACATTCTTTACAAATTAAGGTTTCTACTTAAATCTATAGGTTTACAAGTAATATATATATTTAAATCAAAACCACGATTCTAAATTGTTAGTCTAACAGAAACTCTCTTAAATATGACACCTAGTTGAAAGTTACATATTATGTTCCTGAATTTTAATTTCTTATTTTTAGAGAGCATTAGTCATTTCTATACTTAAATTTCAATTGCCTTGGGTTGGAAAGGCAGGTTCACAGCAAGAAAAGAGTAGTATCATTTAAGTCACGTGGCTTATGGCTTTGAAAATTCCAAGTTTCTCGGTAGTGAGAGCAGACCCCAGCCAGGGCACAGAGCTCGAGTCAGGCCCAAGACACCGGAGCAAGATTCTGTCCTCAAGAGCCAGGCAGTCACAGTCCCCTTACTCTAAAGCCACCATCAAGTTGTACAGGGTCAAATATTTGGTGACTCTTTACCTTACACAGGGTCCAAGATACTCTGTTTCCTCTGCTGAAGCTGACATGTCTTTAGGTTTCTGAGGAGTTTACACGCATCTGCTTCTGCTTCTACCCCTCAGAACAGTTTCATCATCTCTCTTAAGGTCATTTTAATTGGTTATGTGTATGTGTGTCTATATGTGGGTCTATGCATGTGAGAACAGGTGCCCACAGAGGTCAGAGATGTCAATCCTCTTGGAACTGAAGTTACAGACAGTTGTGAGTCACCCTTGGAACTGAACTGGATATGTAGGTGATTGTGAGTTCCTGACATGGGTGCTAGGAGCCAAACCTCAGTCCTCTGCTGGAGCAGTGCTTTTATTAACATGAACCTTATCATTAAATCTACAATGGATCATGTCTCATCTTCTCTAGCCCTCTGACGTCCCCAGATGGCCTCCTCACATGAATATCCCCAGATTTTCTCCAGGGGTCTGCTGAGTACCAATCAGTGCCGGCTTATGGGGAAAGTGCCTGATATCTCAAGGAGCCACCTGAGTGAAAGGGAAGGACTCCCGCCTGGGAAGCAGCTAGGCTGCCTGCAGGCCTTCTAGCTTCCCTTCTCTGATTCCAATGCTCGGTCTGTCTCACAGTCTGCAGCAGAATGCCTGCACCCTGATGTCAACTGAGGTTTCTGTCCTGCCTGGTTCCCATAGTCGTTAAGTCCCAAAGAGATCACACAGAGGTCTGCATTAATTATAAACGGATTGGCCTAGTATTTCAGGCTTCTTATTAACTCTTATAACTTACATTAGCCCATAATTCTTGTCTGTGTTAGCCACGTGGCTTGGTACCTTTTTGGTGAGACAGTCTTGCTTGCTCTCTGTCTGGCTTCCTCTCTGTCTGGGCGACAACTGCAGACTGTAACTCCCCTCTTCCCAGAATTCTCGTTACCTCACCCCTACTTTCTGCCTGGTCACCCCGCCTATACTTACTGCCTGGCTACTGGCCAATCAGCGTTTATTTAAAATACAAGTGACAGGGTACAGACCATTGTTCCACAGTACCCTAATTCCCCATCTCCCAACTCCCATCTCAGGGGATCACATGGATCTTCCCCTCCTGACTTCCCTTCCTCTACTTCTTGCTTCATCTCAGCCCCTTTCCTCTGAGATAAACCCAGAGCCACTCCAATCAAAGAAGCAGGTGGGTGAACTTCAGATCTTTCCTCTCTACTCCTCCAAGTCCAATCTCCCAGTCTCAGCCTTAGTTTTGTAGCAGACCTTCTGTAATGGCCTCTCTTTACTCTCTGCCCCAATTCCCAGGGGACTAAGCAGATCCTGGTGGGACATCCTGCTTTTCTCCCTCCATGGACCCTTCAGCACCCCTTTTCTGGCCAATTCCCATCCTAAGTCTCAGCTCCCAATACCTAAAAATATGTTTTGTCTGGAATCCCCAGTGGCCACACCTATCAGGATCCCAGAAGAGCTACTACAACACACAGCCATTACACTCTCTTAAGAACCAGAGAGGGCAGCAGAAACCAAGGAACAAAACACCCACCTAACAAAGACAAGACCAGATATCAGCATCTAGAATCACAACCTTCCCCAAACCATATCTTTAGACACCAATCTAAAAACACAATCAACAACAGGCAGAGCCCAACAACCTTACCACAGCAGGCCCTGAGTACTGCAGCAAAGCTGAAGAACAGGAGAAAGACCTTGAAACAACCTTTATGAATATGATAGAGGTGCTTAAAGAGGAAATGGATATCCCTTAAAGAAATCTATGAAAACACAAACAAACTGTGGAAAGAAATGAATAAAACAGTTCAAGGCCTGAAAGTGGAAATAGAACCAATAAAGAAAGCCCACACTGAGGGAAATATGGAAATGAACAATTTAGAAACTCAAGCAGAAGCTCCAGAAGCAAGCCTCTCCAACAGAATACAAGAGATGGAAGAGAGGATCTCAGGCATGGAAGACACCGTGGAAGAAATGGATGCCTTGGTCAAAGAAAATGTTAGAACTAAAAATTTGGGACACTGTGAAAAGACCAAACCGAAGAGTAATAGTAATAGAGGAAGGAGAAGAAACCCAGGTCAAAGACACAGAAAGTATTATCAACAAAATCATGAAATAAAATTTCCTTAACCTAAGGAAGAAGATTCCTATCCAGGTACAAGAAGCTTACAGAACACCAAATAGAACAGAAAAGAAAGTCCCTTTGGCACATAATAATCAAAACACTACATGCACAGAACAAAGAAAGAATGTCAAAAGCTGCAAGGGAAAAAAGAAATAACATATAAAGGCAGATCTATTAGAATTAGAATAACACCTGAATCCTCAATGGAGACTCTAAAAGCCAGAAGGGACTGGACAGTTGTTCTACAGACTCTAAGAGACCACAAACGCCGGTCTAGACTGCTATACCCAGCAAAACTTTCAATCAAAATAGATGGAGAAAATAAAACATTCCATGAGAAAGTCAAATTGAAGCAGTATCTGTTTACAAACCCAGTACTACAGAAGGCACCAAAAGGAAAACTCCAAACTAAAGAAGCTGACCATACCCAAGAAAACACAGGGAATAAAAAGCCCCAGAGCAGCAAATAAATCAAGGGGAATCTCAATCTCCCTCTCTCTCTCTCTCTCTCTCTCTCTCTCTCTCTCTCCACCCCCCCCCCCCCCAGAGCAGCAAATAAATCAAGGGGAATCTCAATCTCTCTCTCTCTCTCTCTCTCTCTCTCTCTCTCTCTCTCTCTCTCTTTCTGTCACACACACACACACACACACACACACACACACACACAAAACACATCCCCCCAACACCAACAACAATAAAGTAACAGGGAACAGCAAACACTGCTAATTGATATCTCTCAACATCAATGGTCTCAATTCCTCAATAAAAGGCAGACTCACAGAATGAATGTGAAAACAAACAGGATCCATCCTTCTGCTGCATCCTAGAAACACACCTTAACATCAGGGATAGACAACCCCTCAGGATAAAAGGATGGAAAAAGATCTTCCAAGCAAAATGGAATCCAAGAAGCAAGCTGGTTTAACTATTTTAATATTTGACAAAATAGACTTCAAACCAAAACTACTGAGAAGAGATAGGAAAGGCCACTATATACTCATCAAAGGAAAGATCCGCCAAGAAGACATTGCTGTTATGGAATATTAGTTAAAGATGTATTACATTTGTGTAACGATGGAAAGATGTGTTGCATTCTTTTATGTTGCATTTGTTTAACTCTGTAAAGTTGAGTTACTTTGCCTATCTAAAACACCCGATTGGTTTAATAAAGAACTGGACGATCAATAGCTAGGCAGGAGAAAGGATAGGCAGGACTGGCAGGCAGAGAGAATAAATAGGAGGAGAAATCTGGGGAGGGGGATCAAGGAATGTGAGAAGAAGGAGGACACCAAGGTCAGCCTCCCAGCTACATAGCCAACAATGGAGAAAGAAAGACATACAAACATAGAAAAGGTAAAAGCCCAAGGGAAAAAAAAATTAGACTGGTACTTTAACAAACACTGGCTAGAAATAAGCCAAGCTAAGGCTGGGCATTCATAAATAATAAGTCTCCATGCATATTTATTTGGGATCTAGGTGGCGTCACCTTCCTCAAAACAGCAAAGAGCCAAAGAGTAAAAGAGTGAAAAGCAACTATACATTACAATTCTTCAATTTATGCATCAAACACAAGGGCATCTACATTCATAACAACAACAAAGCACAACCACATCTTAAGTCACATTTTGACCCTCTCACACTGATAGTGAGAGACTTTAATACCCCACTCTGGTCAATAAGCAGGTTATCCAAACAAAAACTAAACAGAAAAATGCTGGAGCTAACTGACATTATAAACCAGGAGATCTAACAGATATTTATAGAACATTTCACTCAAACACAAAAGAATATACCTCCTTCTCAGATCTCATGGGGCTTTCTCCAAAACTGACCACATGCTCAGACACCAAGCAGATCTCAACAGATACAAGAAAATTGAAATAATTCCCTGCATCTGATCAGACCACCACAGATTAAAGCTGGATATCAACAACAAGAGGAACAACAGAAAGTTGAACAGGAAACTGAACAACTTACTACTGAATAAAAGATGTTTCTAGGAAAAAATTAAGAAAGAAATTAAAAATTTTCTAGAATTGAATGAAAATAAATTCATAACATACCAAGACTTATGGGACACAGGCTGCCCTAAGAGGGGTACAGGAAAATCTAAAAGAAATGGACCATTTTCTTGATATATACCACTTAACAAAGCTAAATCAAGATCAGATAAGCAATTTAAACAGACATATAACCCCTAAGGAAATAGAAGCAGCTACTAAATACCTCTTAACAACAGCAACAAGAAGCTTAGGACCAGATGGCTTTAGCAAAGAATTCTACCAGAATTTCAAAGAAGAGTTAATGGCAATACTCCTCAAATTATTCCACAAAATAGAAACAGAAGGAACATTACCCAATTTGTTTTATGAAGCCACAATTACCATGATACCCAAACCATATAAAAAACCCAACAAAGAAAATTTCAGACTATCTCCCTTTATAACACAAATGCAAAAGGTTATCAATGCAGTACTTGCAAACAAAATTCAAGAGCACATAAAAAAAACATCCACCATGATCAAGTGATGCAGGGGTGTTTCAACAGATGTAAATCAACAAAAGTAATGCAGCATATAAACAAACTGAAAGACAAAAAACAAACTGAAAGATCATCTCATTAGATGCAGAAAAGGTCTTTGATAAAATTCGTGATAATATTCCTGGAGAGATTAGGGATACAATTTTATTTATACCAACACAATAAAGGTAGTTTACAGCAATCCCATAGCTAACATCAACTTAAATGGAGAGAAACTCAAAGTAATTCCACTAAAATCAGGAACAAGATAAGGCTGTCCACACTTTCCATACCTATTTAATATAGCACTTGAAGTTCTAGCTAGAGTCATTTGACAACTGAAGGAGATCAAGGGGATGTGAATTGGAAAGAAAGAAGTCAAAATATGTTTATTTGCAAATGTAATAGTCCATGTAAGTGAGTCAAAAATTCCGTCAGGAAACCCTACAGCTGATATACACTTTCAGCAAAGTAGCTGGATACAAAATTAACTCACAAAAAAATCAGTATATCTCCTATACACAGATGACAAGTGGGCTAAGAAAGAAATTAAAGAAACAGCCTTCACAATAGCCTCAAATAACATGAAATATCTTGGGGTAACCCTAACCAAGTGAATGAAAGATGCATGATAAAACTTCAAGTCTTTGAAGAAAGAAATTGAAGAAGATATCAGAAGACAGAAAGATCTCCCATGCTCATGGATCAGTAGAATGTATCTAGTAAAGCTATCCACCAAAAGAAATCTATGGATTCGATAATTTCAGCACAATTCTTCACAGATTTTGAAAGGTCTAGTTTCACTTTCATATGGAAACACAAATATCCTAGAATAGCCAAAAACAACCCTCAATAATAAAAGAACTGTGGGAGGAATCACTATTCCTGTTTCAAGTTGACTTCAGAGCGATAGCTTTAGAGACAGCAAGGTACTGGCACCAGACAGACAGACAATCAGTGGAATCAGTTAAGACCCAGACATAAATTTACACACCTTTGGACACCTGATTTGTTAAAATAAAGAACCCAGAAATTCACATTTCTTGATATAAAAAGACAACACGTTCAACAAATGGAGCTGTTCAACCTTGCTGGCTAGCTATATGTAGAAGAATCCAAACAGATCCATACTTATCATCCTACACAAAATTCAACTCCAGAGGATCAGAGACCTCTATATGAAACCAGGCATCCTGAATCTAATAAAAGAGACAATGGGGAATAGCTTTTTAACTTATAGGCACAGGAAAAGACTTTTGAATAAAACACCATTAGCACCGGCACTAAGATCAACAATTAATGGATGGGACCTCAGGAAACTGAGAAGATTCTGCATGGCAAAGGACACTATCATTCAGACAAAGTGGCAGCCTACGGAATTGGAAAGATTTTTACCAACTACTCATCTGATAGAGGACTAATATCCAAAACACAAAAAGAACTCAAACTAGATAACAAATAATTCAATTTAAAAATGGATACCAATCTAAACAGAAAGTTCTCAAAAGGGAAACTCAAATGGCAAAAAAAACCAAAACCAAAAACAAAAAACAGAACACTTAAAGAAATGCTCAACATTCTTAGCCGTAAGGGAAATGCAAATCAAAACTACTTAGATTTCCTCTTATACTTATTTCCTTTTATTGATGAATGTCAATAAAACAAGTGACTGTTCACGCTGGTAAGGAAGTGGCATGAGGAGAGCACTCATCCATTGCTGATTGGAGTACAAACTTATGTAGTCACTTTGGAAATTAGTGTGGTGGTTCCTCAGGAAGAGGGGAAATCGATCTGATGTGGGATTCCCCTCTGTATGCTATGAGTATCATTAATGAATAAAGAAACTGCCTTGGGCCTGCACAGGGAATAGAGGTTGGCGGGGAAAACTAAGCTGAATGCTGGGAGAAAGAAGGCGGAGTCAGGGAGATACCATGGAGCCACCACTATAGACAGACATGCTGAAACTTTGCTGGTAGGCTACGACCTCGTTGTGATGGACAGATTAATGGAGATGGGTTAAATTAAGATGTAAGAGTTAGCAAATAAGAAGCTAGAGCTAATGGGCAAAACAGTGATTTAAATAATATAGTTTCTGTGTGATTATTTTGGGTCTGAGCTACTGGGCAGCCAGGAACAAACAAACAGCCCCATACAACATTGATCTACTTCAAGATCTAGCTATAACCACTCTTGTACATACACCCAAGAGATGCTTAATCCTACCACAGAGACACTTGCTCAACCATGTTCATTGCTGCTCTATTCATAATAGCCAGAAATCAGAAACAACCTAGATGTCCCTCAATAGAAGAATGGATAAAGAAAATATGGTGCATTTACACAATGGAGTACTACTTAGCCATTAAAAAAATAAAATTTGCAGGTAAATGTATGGAACTAGAAAAAAAAATCATCCTGAGTGGGGTATCCCAGATCCAGAAAGAAAGACAATATGGTATGTATTCACTTACGTGCGGATATTAGCTGTTTAGTTAACGATAATTGTGGCTACAATTTGAAGAACCATAAAGGTTATAATATAGACTAAGGGACTGGGGAACAAGGACAGGTAGCTCTCATTGGGAAAGGGAAATAGAAAAGATTGTTATGAGTAGATTCTGGGAACTGGAACAGAAAGAACAAGTGGGGAAGGGGAAGGAGGAGGGAGATCAGGGAGGAATGATAGGGAGAGACAACAAAATTTAAGGGCTATTTGAGAGGTAGCATGAAACCTAATACAGTAGAATATTCCTAAAATATACACATATATGAAAGAGATGTAAATAAAATTGTCAAATAATGGGGGAGACAGAGCCCCAGCTGACCATCTCTCATCTCCAAATGAAGCTTCCATGACCAGGATTGGGTTACATCTAACTGAGTTTTTGGCCAAAGAGGATCTAGACAATTGTCTGCTCTCCACGGTCTGACGGCAAGGCCCCATTGCTGGTGGCAGCACTTATACAACTCTTTGAACATGGAGGTGTAGGGCTGGTGCCTACATAGAGCCTTCACCCCTACTTTCCAGCATCTTTGGTACAGGAATGTACTCTCCGTGCCACCAAAAGAGTGACGTAAACACCAACCCAGTCACAAACTCTTTGTTTTACAGCGGTGTCCTACCTGCTAAGTTTGTGGGAATAAATAACCAATATCTGATTTGACTTCAGGCCTACTCTAGGAGATGGAATACATACTTGGCAGTGCTTGGGTGATCAAGAACCCAGGGACCTAAGTTAAATCCAAATACTACTGTTCTATAAAAATAATAGCAATAAAACGACTCCTAATGACACTCTGCTATACTCACAGATCAGTGCCTGGTTCAGTTATCATCAGAGAAGCTTCCTCCTGCTGTAGATGGTAGCAAATGCCTGACACTATACTGAGAAGGAGAGAACTTGGAACGCGCAGCTCTAAACTGGGTGTGTCCATCAAAGTCCTCCCCTCAGGACCCAGAGAACCCCACTGAAGAGGAGGAAGAAGTGTAAGAGTCAGAGGGGATGGAAGACACCAAGGAAACAGAGATCACAGGGACTCACAGGGACCCAAGCAGCATGTGTAGGGCCTGCATGGGTCTGCATAGGTCCTCTGCAAGTTTATCGTGGCTCTTAGCATGTTTGTGGTAACCCTGAGTGTGTGAATCTTGATTTATTCTTGTGCCCTCTCTTGGATTCTTTTCCTCCTGTTGGTTTATTTTGCCCAATTCCAATGTTTTAGCTTTTTTTTTAAAAAAAAGAAATCTTATTATACTTTATTTTATTGTATTTTATTATTCTTTAGAAGCCTGTTTATTTTCTAACAAGATATATAAAGATAGTATATCTGGATGGGAGGGAAGGGAGTGGGGAAGAATAGGGAGATGGAAAACCCTAATATTGATATATTAGGTGAGAAAAAAAATTCTATTTTTAATAGAAGGTGTTGGGGAGTGAGGCTAGGATTCCAGGGAACAGTAGCCAGACAGACATCACAGAGAAAGGCGACATATTTAACTCTAATCGCCAGACATCGCAGAGAGAAAGAGACATTTTTAATTGTAATCACCAGACATCGCGGAGAAAGGAGACATATTTAATTGTGATTGCCAGACTGGAAACCCTTAAAACTCATAAGGTTGTATAGATGAGTTAGGAAAGAATCTTTTTATTTTTCAACTTAACTTTTTATTGATTCTTTGTAAATTTCACATCAGACATCTGGATCCCACTCCTCTCCCTGTCCCTCTTTTATTGATTCTTTGTAAATTTCACATCAGACATCTGGATCCCACTCCTCTCCCTGTCCCTTCCCATCCAGTCTCTACCCTTGTAACCTCCCCACGCCCCTAGGATAACCCAAAATCTCATAAATAAAAATCTCATCGCGGAATCTGTAGTGTGACACAGTGCGTCTCACGGTAGACCCTTTAGTCCATACATCTTTACTGCAAGAGTTCATCGTAATGGCTCCTTGGTCTGGCTCGAGGCCTCTGGTTTATTTGCTACACCATCGATACTGGGCCCTCACGGGGGCTCCTCCTGCATATTCTGCTGTTGTCCTGTGTCATAGAGATCCTGCGGCCTTGGGTCTGCAGGACTGGCCCTTTCACGCGTCCCTCCTTCACACCAGGGTGAGTGCTCCAGCGTTGCTCTCCTGCTCTCGTGTCCTCAGGTCTGGCTCGCCACACATGCACCACCTCCAGCTCTTCTGTGGGGCGACTCTGCCGCTGTAGATTCTCAGCTGGTGAGAGATGGGGGGGGCAGCTCGCTCACTCTTGTGACCTTGGGGACAGTTCTTCCGCGTACCATAGGCGTCGAGGGGCTCACAGGAGGTGGACAGGGCTTCTCTCCCTGGCCCATGCCATCTTATGGTAGACGAGGGCCAGGGCCAGACCCTAAATTAAATGCTGGTCTAGTTTTTAGACCTGTACTCCAAAACAAAGAATGCTAGGACTATAATATAGCTCACAACAAGACAAAACTCACAATGAATAGCATCTAATAACCCCCACCCCACATACACACATATGTATATTGCAGCCTTAATGGAGAAAAAGATCAGACAACTGAAAGTGATGACCGAATTAGGAGGCAGAAGTTCAGTTATTTTGACCATTTCCATCTTATATGTTCAAAGGCAGAGAAGAAAAGATCAGATATAATGTAGAGAACCAGAAGATAGTGACATAAGATGAATTTCCAGAGACTAAACTATGTGACATGAAGATTCAATGTACGAAGTAGTATTAAAGGCAGATGAAATGACATGCAGCAAAAGAGTTAGGGAACTTAAAACAAAATGAGACGATGAAAAATGATAGAGAGTAAATATTAGTGAACTGTTAGCACCACCATGGGAGGAAAATTATGGCTTAAGATTTTCCAACAAAAATTAATATGCATGCATGTGTGTACATCCACTAGTTTCCTTTCGGTTTTCTATGATAAAAGGCTGATCAAAAAGTGGCAAGGGCAGAAAATGGTTTATTTCAGTAAATAGCTCATCCTTACAGGAAGCTGAGGCAGGAGCCTGGAGGCAGAAACTGAGCAAAGACCATGGAGGAGTGCAGCTTACTGGCTTGATCTTCACGAATTGTTCAGCCTGCTTCCTTAGACACCCGGGACCACCTGCCCAGGAGCAGGACTGCCCATGGCGGACTAATCTTCCCACGTCAGTTATTAATCAAGAAAATGTCCCGTAGGCTTGTCTATAGGCAATCTTACAGAGGCATTGTGTTTTCCAGTTCAGGTTTCCCTTTCTCAGAATTTCTAGACTGAATCAAGTTGAGAAAAACAAACAGAAACAAAACCAACCAACCAAACAAACAAACAAAAACCCAAATCCAACTGACACAAGGTTAGAGGTCAACCCTAGGAACCGTCCTCAGGAACTGTGGACTGAAGGCATAAGTCGCAAACAATGCCACACCAGTTTGGAATTATGATTAATAGGGTGATATTTATTTAAAGGGGAAAAAACTTACAGATAACCATCCCAGACAACAGGCTTATCATTTCCTTTACATATGCAGAGTGCAAGCCAAAATTAACAACAGCTTGCTTAATTTCTTTCAGATCATTCATTGCTATTGGTGTCCATCTAGCTTCTCTGACTCCCTTTGAGCCTTTAGAAGTTGACGCTTTGTCAGAATTAAGTATAGGGTATGTCGCTAGAACTCTGGGTAAGCCAGTTCTAATAGCTGGTGGAGGCATTGTATCCTGTCCTTGTGCCTCCTTACTCTGTTCACCAGCTCTAATAATTTCTCCAATCTTTTCAAATCTTTTTATCATTGTCTCTCTTAAATCCTGAATCTCCTGACCTGTATATGTTTCCAGTGATTTCACTGAGGTATCAATTTTTTGGTACCCATTCTGCACCTGTGATTCCAAAGCTTTAATTTTTTCCTTTAAAGATAACATGTCCTCCTTAAACTTTTCTTGTATATCATGTAGATTCCCATCTTGGAGGTACATTCTGTCTGTTACCTTATCAAAACTTTATGATAAAGTCTGAACGTCAAATTCAACAGCCTGAACCCTTTCAGGTAACTTTCTAATATCCTTGGATATGGAGTCAATTTTGTCTGTCATAGTATCCACTTGTTCAGATAACCTCTAATTTTCAATAATTTTAATCCTGTCAATTAGTTGTTCATTATTAGTTCGTAAAGATTCTATCATTCTTAGGAGTGCCATATTCTTCCTTAATGATAGAATATGGAAAAGAAAACTGAAACCTAGTAACAAGCAAATTAAGGTATCCCCATAATCATATAAACCTGGTATGACATAATCCATTGTATTGGTAAATATAAATTTACTAATCCATTGTATTAGTGAAAACAAAGCAGTAAAATTTGCGTTAGAAATTAAAACTGCCATATTACCTATTATCCAGCAGGTGGCGCTATTGCCGAGTTGCGATGAAAACGGAGTCCTGTTTCAGTGCCTTAGTGGATGTTAAAAACTGGAAAATGCGAGTTTCTCAACAAAGTAAATGTAATTAAATCAGTTCCATAGATGGAACCAGAAACCCAGAATCCAGGGGTAGAGAAGAGCAACCTGGAAGCCGCTTATGCCTCCAGGTGACAGAGTCACCCTGAGGGGTTGCAGCTTTCGGCAACCAGCAACCGCATGCTCTGGTTCTGGTTTGCACCACTTAAGAGCTGTGCTTGCAAGGGAGATTTAAAAAAGACTCAGAAAAGAGCAAACTACGTGGGCAGAGACTACGTGGGCCTGTGGACTTTAAATCCACGTGGGGAGGCAGACGATAGGGTGTGTGGGGACTTGAAGTCAATCTGAGGTGTCTAAAGGGAAAATATAAAGAACTGCAGCAAGAAAAGCCACTGCGTGATAATTTAAATTAAACTGCTGGCTCCACGCACAAGGCACAGGCCGTGGCTGAAGGAAGGGAGGGGCTTGCGCCAAGCCGAACTCACGGCCAGCAGCCGAGGGGGGGGGCGGGGGGGGCTGGGGGGGAAGGAGGCGTAAGTCACAAACAATGCCACACCAGTTTGGAATTATGATTAATAGGGTGATATTTATTTAAAGGGGAAAAAACTTACAGATAACCGTCCCAGACAACAGCCATCTGAGCAATCAGGAAGGAGTCTAGTCGCCTAGTCGCTGGAAACGGAGCAGGAAGCGAAAAGGGGCTAGAAGGGAAGTAGCCGCTTTTTTAAAGGGAGAGAGACCACGCCCCCAATGCGTTGGTATCTCAGAGG
This sequence comes from Microtus oregoni, assembly GCF_018167655.1. Taxonomy (NCBI): domain Eukaryota; kingdom Metazoa; phylum Chordata; class Mammalia; order Rodentia; family Cricetidae; genus Microtus; species Microtus oregoni. The sequence goes on along the minus strand of NW_024543095.1, from coordinate 17,702,216 downwards.
CTATAGGCTGGAGGAACAGAAGGACCTCCCGCAAAAGTGGACCTTGGTTATGGAGAATTTCATGGGCCTGGAATTTGTGGACTTGGTTAACCCAGGATTTGCTGAGCTTGATAAAGACTATCCGCCCACAGAAGCTCAATAAACCCAAATGCCGGAAATAGAAAACTAAAAAGAAGTAGAAAATTCTATAAAAAGGTGAGCAGAATTGTTTAGGATCTGTGATGAAGACCAGCCAGTTAGGCCCCAGGAAAAGAAAAAGAAGCAAAGATCAGAATGGCAATAGTTCTTAGAAGGGATGTGAGAAAACACCGGGGTGGACTCTTATCATTACATCACTGAAACTTTTAAAAAGTTGTCTTTGAATTTCTTACCCAGTGATAAGATTCTAGATAAGAAAACACATAAAATACGTTTTCTGACCCCAGTAGACTTGTTAGGGACCAATAAAGGAAAGATATCTGGAATATAGTCAATATTTGAAAGATATGTAATACACTTACAAGTAATACGTGATTGAATAACAAACTCCAAGAATATTAAAATGTTTCATATGAAATGGAATTGATATAAAAAGATTTTCCAACGTGGTGGCATACAGCTAAAGCAGAACCTAAGAGGAAATGTATAGGCCTAAAATACTTGTGTTAGGAAAGATTTCTAACCCATGACCTCAGAGAGAGGAATTAGGGGTGAGGTGCAATCCGGTAGTAGAGCACTCCCTAGTTTGCATGAGGTCGTGAGTTCCAGCCCAGTGCGGAAAGCTAACAGGGTAAGAGGCAGACAGAGAACCACAAACATGTAAGCAGAAGGAAAAAAGGCGAGAAGCCTGGGAGACTGGGGCTTCACTGGGTGAAGAGAAGACTAGGACCTGGGGTTGAATCTGCAGCGCCCACATCGAAGCTGGGCACAGCAGCACTCACCTGTAATCTCAGTGCTGGAGGGAAAGACACGCAGACCTGGTGGCTGCTCACTGGAAACAGCAAGCTCCAGGTTCAGCGAGAGACTCTGCCTCACAAAATAAGGTGGCGGCTAACATCTGGCCTATGCAGGGGTGCAGCCCTACATATATGTGTAAGCATGTGTAACACACACACACACACACTCACACACACACACACACTCACACACACACTCACACACACACACTCACACACACACATACACACACACACTCACACACACTCACACACACTCTCACACACACACACACACACAATCATGAAAAAAAACCCTGAAAGAAAATTGCACTTTATAGATCATGAAGATTTTCATGGGGCCTGTCTTTCCCCATTTGAAGTAAGTGTGAATTTTTAAGTGTCTTTGTGTGCATTCAAGTGCAAGAAACTTAGCACTTTTTTCCTAATTACAAAATTCCAAGTTTCTGAACACAGTCTTTTGTCATGCACGTCAACTCTTTAGCGGGAGGGTCTGTCATTTTGAGCTGACCCGCAGAAGGAGGCTTCCAAGGATGAGCACCTGGAGATATGAAAACCTGACCCACAAGACTCTTATTCAAAAGGCAAGCTTAGGGGGCCGCAGACATGCCTTAGAGGTAAGGAGTGTATACTGCTCTTCCAAATGACCAGAGGTCAGTTCCCTAAATGACCTGCTTCCAGGGTATCTGCAAGGACAGAGTGTGTGTGGCCATTGCTATGCTCTCTGTGAGGAGACATGGGAGTGATCTCATCAAAGTCTACCCAGTGACCAGGGGACCCCACGTTTACTGGGTCAGTTTTGACTTCTCCCAGGATAGTTTAAGGGCTGAAGGTAAGGCACTCGTGTGATGTATGCGGGGCAGTTTCCTCCCAAATCTCAAACTCTTTGAATTTAGGGCATTCGGTTTCAGTGATGGAGAAGATGCTAATGAGATTCTTCCATTATAGGAGGCAAAGCCGGGGCTCAGAAACGGTCAACAGAAAAACATGGATGCAGTTGGATGAAGATGCCCAAAGGCTGTAGCGGCGTAAACGAATGCAGACAGAGTGTAAATATATATATATATATATATAGCTTTAATGTAGAAATAGACTTACAGAACCACCGTTCCTGCGGAGACCAGGAAAGCAGAAGCGAGAGCTCAGAGCTTGCTCGCCAAATTTATAGGCAGACATTAGCCCGAGGCGAACACGCCCTTAAAGGGGCGGGACTTATCCCTACAGCTCCCCTTTTTGTCTAAATAAGACAGAACTAAACCAAATACAACTACATACAATAACAACAAATAATAAATACAACAAACAATATTGAGAACAAAAGCTTTGCTAAACATTCTATCTCAAGAAGTCCAAATAATGTAAAGAGTAACTACAATTATATAATCTTCAACTCAGTCAAAGATCTGAGAAGGGAATAAACACTACTCAACAAACGAGATATATCCAAAATGTGCAACAATTGACAGAGACAACTGACTACCTGGGCAATCACCCAAAGTCTCGTTTGCAACGGTGAGTCAACCAATTTTGGCTAAGGCCTAACATAACTGACATACCATTATTAAAGGCAAGGAACTTTTCAAAACTATCTTACCCTGTCTTGGCAGGATATGACAGTCCTGTTTTATCCATTGATGCACGCTCTGTATCTGTGTCAGTGGTTGAGGTATGGGCATTTCTTTGCCCAAAGGCCAGTTCTGCCAAATAGAAAGGCTCCAGATGGAGTATTTTTGGTGCTCAACATTCTCTCGGGAATAGAGCGGTGTTGCCAGGAGCAATTGTGTCTCACTATCACGAAACTCTGAGTTAGATTAAAGGCCATTTTCTACAGCTCTTTGAAGAGGTTGAAGATTATCTATCTATACTGAGTATAATCTCTATATATCTAAAGAACCTGATTAGTCTAATTATAAATGACAAACTTAGATGACAATTAGTCTATATAATTCTCAATATCTATCTAACTTAAAGACTAAGACAATAAACGACTGTGAAACAAATGAGGACAATGACCTCCAAATATAAACAATGTACAAATATACATTGCAGTAGGTAAATATATATCAATACACAAATATTATATAAGTATCTTAATCAGAGGTAGAAATGTACACTGCAGTATGGTAAATATATACAATATATATATATATATATATATATCAATACAATATATGTCAATACATAAAAATGTTTTAAACAGAGGTAGAAACATGCATGCGTACAATAGTCAATATAATTTAACTTTGTATCAATATACAAGAATCTATACCAATATATTTGTCTATTATCCCATCATCCCTCTTTTTTTTTTCAAAATGATCCCTGAGCTTATAAAATTCCTCCCCCAACCCTCAATCATATACTAATTATAATCAACCCCTAAATGATGTCCCTAAACCCAAGGGCAAACTTTACTGGGAGAGGGGACGTCGTTCTCTAGAATTACTTCCAGCTGTCATAAGGGCGACGTTCTTTCTGGGGGATCCTGTGAAAGTAAAATGATGGTTAAATTTCAAGATAATGTCTTTTAAAATTGCAAATAGTCTCTGAGTATTTTCGTGCAGGTCTGGCCAAAATGTTGTATAAGATGTGCACCATTTCAGCTAACCAAGTTGGAACTGTCTTGTGCAGCTGGTACCCAAAGCAGGTCTTGTAGTAGCGCTATCAGTATCATGACGTCATATCAACCAGGTGGAGTTGTTGTTATGGGGCCCCATCTTCTTCCTGGAAACTTCAAATGTCACTTCAGGAAAAACTCATTGTTCATTATGAAAAACTTAAACATTAATCATATAGACATATATATATATATATATATATTCAATGAAAGACATGATAGATATATTCAATGAAAAGTATGATAGATATGAAGAAATGCAAAGATGTTTTCTAAACTCATATTTCTTTCTGTCCCATATCATGGCTCTTGACATGAGACAGAAACTCCAGAAACTCTGGGTTTTTCTCTTACCAACAGGCTTGGAATTGGAGAGGGACTGAGCCAGAGTCCAACTTCAAAACCAGCTTTATAAATTTAGAAATATGGTTTAATATTACTTACACAACCCATTCAGTTGTCTTGATATTTCCTATTGGGCAGGTATTTTTCCATCTGTCAGTATCCAAACATCCAGGGTCCCTTGAATTTCTCAAAGATGAGTGTTTTCCTGTGGAGATAAGAACAGAACCCTGCCCCCATTCTATATGTTTTTCTTACCACCTGTATGAATATCATCGTTGTGGATGAGTTGTCATTTCTCCTTTCTAAGAGGTTTCTCCTCTTCAAATCGAAACTTTATTAATTTTGATGGTATCCACAATTTTTCTTCTCCTGTGGAAACAAGAGCAAAACCCCTTCCCCAACGTAGCACATCTCCTGGCTTCCACTGAGAGGTCAACACATCTTTGAAATAAATCGGTTGATTTAGTTCAGCAGACTTTTCCATTATCCAATGTCTTTCTGCTGCTGTCATTCCTTTCTCATTAGCGTTAAGAAAATTCGAGGTTAATAAAGCATTATGTAATCTATTTCTGGGGGTATTTTCAGTCCCTTTCTGTTTGTTCAGCATATCCTTTATAGTACGATTTGATCTTTCTATGACTGCCTGACCTGTAGGATTATTTGGTATACCTGTAATGTGTTTTATATTATAATAATCAAAAAAGCGTTTCATTTTCTTAGATACATATGCTGGACCATTATCTGTCTTTATTTGCGCAGGTATACCCATGATGGCCATAACTTCCAATAAATGTGTGATTACTGAATTAGCCTTTTCTGAGCTCAGGGCATTAGCCCATTGAAAACCTGAATATGTGTCTATGGTGTGGTGTACATATTTTAATTTGCCAAATTCTGCAAAGTGGAACACATCCATCTGCCAGATTTCATTCCTTTGGGTGCCCTTTGGATTAGCCCCTGCAGGCAGTGGCGTTTGGTTATAGAAAGAGCAAGTAGGGCATTTCTTTACAATCTCCTTAGCTTGTTGCCATGTAATTGAAAACTCTTTCTTCAAACCTTTGCTATTAACATGATGTTTTTTATGAAATTCAGAGGCTTGTAGCACACTACCAATCAATAATTGATCAATTTCTGCATTACCTTGTGCTAGAGGACCTGGCAGACCCGTATGGGATCGGATGTGTGTTATGTACATAGGGCAAAGCCTGTTCCTGATCAAATCTTGAACCTGGAGGAACAATGAGGTTAGTTCAGTATCATCAGGTAAAAATTCAGCAGTTTCAATATGTAAAATAACTCTTTCTGCGTATTGTGAATCTGTAACTATATTAATAGGTTCTTTAAAATCCCTTAGCACCATAAGAATGGCATATAATTCCGCCTTCTGGACAGAATTATACGGACTTTGTTCCACCTTATCCAAGTCTTCTGATTTGTAACCTGCCTTCCCTGATTTATTGGCATCAGTATAGAATGTACGGGCTCCAGTTATTGGAGCATCACGGACGATTAGAGGAAGAATCCAAGAGGTTCTCTTTATGAAGTTAAGCCTCTTGCTTTTTGGATAGTTGTTATTAATGTCTCCCAAAATATTAGCACAAGCTCTTTGCCATGGTTCATTATCTTCCCATAATTTCTTTAGTTCATCAGCAGTGAAAGGCACTATAATTTCTGCTGGGTCTATGCCTGCTAGTTGACGAAGTCTCAGCTTGCCTTTTATAATTAACTCAGAGACTTTTTCCACATAAGTTTTCAGTTTCTTACTTGGTTTATGTGGTAAAAAGATCCATTCCAAAATAATATCATCTCTCTGCATTAAAATTCCTGTAGGAGAAATTTTTGATGGTAGTATGACGAGAATACAATCGAGCTCTGGATTCACCCTGTCCACATGTGCCTGTTGTAATTTTTCCTCAATCATTGTCAGTTCCTTTTCTGCTTCAGCTGTTAATTCTCTGGGACTGTTTAAATCTTTATCACCATCCAAGGTTTTGTTCAAATGAATTATTAAATCAGGTGTTATTCCAATAGCTGGTCGTAGACTGGAAATATCTCCTAACAGCCTTTGAAAGTCATTAAGAGTCCGTAGGCGATCTCTCCTAATTTGTGCTTTTTGTGTCTTAATTTTTTGCAAACCTATTTTATAACCTAAATAATTAACAGAATCTCCCTTCTGAATCTTTTCAGGAGCTAATTGCAATCCCCATTTAGGTAAAAGTATCTTTATTTCTTCAAACAGTCTATTCAAGGTATCCATGTTTGAATCAGATAACAAGATGTCGTCCATGTAATGGTATACTATAGATTTGGGAAATTTCTTGCGTATTATTTGCAATGGTTGGTTCACAAAATATTGTCACAGGGAGGGGATATTTAACATACCCTGGGGGAGAACGGTCCAGTGGTACCTCCTGGAAGGTTGAGAATTGTTATAAGTAGGCACTGTGAAGGCAAATTTTTCTCTATCTTCTTTTTGCAAAGGTATAGTGAAAAAACAATCCTTTAAATCAATAACTATGAGAGGCCATCCTTTTGGTAATAAAGAGGGCAAAGGAATTCCAGATTGCAGAGGGCCCATAGGTTGAATAACCTTGTTGATGGCCCTGAGATCTGTCACCATTCTCCATTTACCTGATTTTTTCTTAACCACAAATACAGGAGAATTCCAAGGGCTGGTAGATTCTTCTATATGTCCAGCATCTAATTGTTCTTGTACCAGCTGTTCTAAAGCCTGTAACTTTTCCTCAGCTAAAGGCCATTGCTTTGTCCATATTGGTTTCTCAGTCAACCATTTTAGAGGCAAGGCTGTTGGTATCTCTGAAGGGACATCAATTGCTTGTTCTTTTACAGCCCGAATGGCTGGTTTTCTCAGTTTGTAATATCTTTTAATATTATTCTCAGAAATATAGGCTCTAGATTTAGCAGGAATGTTAATTTCAGTATTCCATTGTTGTAATAGGTCACGACCCCACAAATTCATTGCGATATTGGCTACATATGGCTTTAATTTTCCTATTTGTCCCTCTGGCCCTATACATTCAACCCATCTCGTGCTCTGCCTTACTCGAGATAGGGTTCCAATTCCCAGGAGCTGAACATTTACATTCTGAAGAGGCCAATATGGATGCCAAGATTCTGGGGTAATGATACTTACATCAGCACCTGTGTCCAGCAGGCCAGTAATAAAAATGCCATGTACACACACTCTCAGTTTAGGTCTTTGATCATTTATAGAAGTTTGCCAAAACACACGTAACTTATCTTTCTGATCATTATTGCTTGTAACAGTAGGCATGGGGCTTCCTAATTGTCCTGATGAGGCACGTTCTCTGCAGAAACTGGATATGACTGAACCATGTTTGCCATGGGGGCCTGTGAGGCCCCCCCTCTCACGTTTCCCGGCTGTATCAGGTTGCCTTGTCTATCTCTTGTAGACCTGCATTCATTCGTCCAATGTCTGCCCTTTCCACATCTTCTACATAAACCTGAAGGCTGAGTCCTCCTATTTCTGTTATTTCTAGAAGATGCATTATTATTATTATTTCTGAAAGATGCATTAGTATTATTATTATTATTTCTGAAAATCCGTTGTCTACAATTCCTTTTCATATGACCCATTTTTCCACAATTAAAACATTTGGTATTCTGGTGTCTCCTTTTACCATTGGAAATTGCTTCTTCTACCCATGCTTCAGTGCCATAATCAAATGTATCAACATTGAGTGTATGCAAGACCCATTCTTCCAACGGCGCTGATCTGAGCTTTAAAGGACCCAAAATCCTTTTGCATTCCACATTTGCATTTTCATAAGCCAAAGACTCAATCATTATACGTCTTGCTTCTGGGTCAGATATTCCTATTTGTACAGCCTTAGTTAATCTTTGTAAAAAGTCACTAAAGGGTTCTCTCTGACCCTGTTTAACTCTGACAAATGATTCCATTCTCTGTCCTGGGTCTTGTACCCTGTCCCAAGCCCTTAAGGGTGCTGTAGTACACATGGAGAGTGTGTTTTCATCCAAATTAGCTTGTTCCTGAGGATCGGAAAAGAGCCCTTCACCTAGAATTTGATCTAGGGAAATGTCAATTCCCTTCGCTTTTTCCTGCTGTTCTAAGAGTCTAGCCTCTTGCCTGAATAAGCATTTCCATTTCAATTGCGGTCCACTCTCGAGTACCGCAGAGCTCAGCTGGAGCCAGTCTGAGGGGGTTGCTCTGCTTGTCGTGGCCCAAGATCTTAGCATCTCTTTAACAAAAGAGGCTTGCATCCCAAAAGTCATGACAGCCTGTTTTATTTCCTTGAGATCATTCATACGCACAGGCTCCCATGTATCCTCCTTGATGACCCTAGGGTTTTTGGAACCAATCACCTTCTCTGTTGTTATTACTGGAAAGGCAGGTAGAGCTGTAGGTAGAGCTTTGTGGAAATTGTCCCGGAGAGACTTACCCACAGATGTAGTTAAAATTTGCCTTTCTACCCTTTGCTCTTCCTCATCAGAATTTAGAAATTCCTCAATCTTTTCAATTCTATTCACCATTGCCTTCTGCAATGTCTGAATCTCCTGTCCAGAATTATGTTCCAAAGCCTTCATTGAGGATTCTAAAGTATGAAGTTTGTCCGTTAGAGATAACATCTCATCTTTGGACATAATTTTTATGGCATAAACCGTGCCTTCTTGTATTGACAATCTTTCCATCAATCTGTCATAAGCTTTAGACAAAATCCGATTGTCACATTCAGCAGTTTTGATTCTCTCAGTTAATGTTTCATTTCCTACAGAAAGGGACTGAATCTTATGGTCCAGATCAGCTGTTCCCTCTTCCATACTAATGAATTTCTCCTTAACATCAGCCTGAAGAACTTCAACCTGATTCTTGAGAAGATTGTTATCAGCCTGGAGAACTTCAAACTGATTCTCGAAAAGATTGTTATCAGTCTGGAGAACTCCAACCTGATTCTTGAGAAGATTGTTATCAGCCTGGAGAACTTCAAACTGATTCCTGAGAAGATTGTTATCAGCCTGGAGAACTTCAAACTGATTCTTGAGAAGATTGTTGTCATTCTCAATTGTTTTTAAGCGTTCAATCTCTACCTTAAGAATCCTGGATTCGTCTCGTAAAGACTTTATCATATTTCTATTATCAAACCATTTGGTGCCAATGAAAACTACGAATCCCAGAAGGATCCATATATGTGGGGTGATAGACACCTCTTGTAAAATCTCCCACATGGTACAATTAAAAAAATCATTAAATTCTTGAACAGTAATGTGTTCAGACATTTTATTTATAAAAGAAAATTTTTTTTACCTGCAATGATCGGTTCCTGCCAGTGGTGGTCTCTGTGTTTTTGGAGCCTGTCCTAGAACTAGCTCTTGTAGACCAGGCTGGCCTTGAACTCACAGAGATCCGCCTGTCTCTGCCTCCCAAGTGCTGGGATTGAAGGCGTGCACTACCAAGGCCTGGCAGGCCTCAAACTCACAGAGATCTGCCTGCCTCTGCTTCCCAAGTGCTGGGATTAAAGGCGTGCTCTACCACTGCCTGGCCGGCCTCAAACTTGTGATCCTCCTGCCTCTGCCTCCTTCAGCAAATCCTACCGGCGTGCGCCACCACAACCGGCCAAGTCACTTTGTAACAGACCAAATCTGACACTGTGGCAGCTTTTGTTGCAAAACCGCAAGTACTTGAGCTTCTGCTAATTCAGGCAGTGGGGTTCCGCTGCAAAACTTAGCCAAGGCAGGCAGAATGGGCCTGTGTCGCCTAGTGTGTCTCGGACTCGGCACTGGGGCTGGAGTCACGAACTGAAAAACAGCATCCAGGAGGGTGCTGTGTTAGCTAGCGGGCTACCCGCTTGAGTCGGGGGCAAAATAGCCCGACGTTGGACGCCAAAATGTAGCGGTGTAAACGAATGCAGACAGAGTGTAAAAATATATATATATAGCTTTAATGTAGAAATAGACTTACAGAACCACCGTTCCCGCGGAGACCAGGAAAGCAGAAGCGAGAGCTCAGAGCTTGCTCGCCAAATTTATATAGGCAGACATTAGCCCGAGGCGAACACGCCCTTTAAGGGGCGGGACTTATCCCTACAAAAGGCTGTCAAGGAAACAGAACAATGGGAAAGATTGAGGTGGGGAGGCGTGTGGTCTCCAGGAAGTGTGTGCCTTGGGTTGTGAGGGTCTAGAAGGCATGGATGGCAGAGGCTGAACCAGTGGTGCCTTTGTGGGTCTTTGGACACGAGCATAGTTTTTTTTTTCTGATCCTTGAACTACCCACCCCTCTGTGGTTAGAGCACATAGCCTGGATGTTAGATATGTATAGATCTGGCCGAGGGGACTATGCCCCCAGCCACAGCCCAGGCACTACTGTCTGGGAGGTTATTGTGACAGGTAACTTCAATCTGTGCTACAGGTAAGCTTTTGGGTGACACTCTCATTGGTTTAAGGGCCACTCAGGGTGTATGGCAGTGTCCCTGCTCCAAAGAGTCCCATCCAGGGTTGTATTTCCTGGCTTGGACTGAGGTTTCCATAAAGGGCGGTTGATCTGATGCAGGGAGAGAGGTCTCATCAAGGAAGAATCAGAGCAGGTGAGATGAGTGTCTCAGTCGATTAAGGCCGATGACTTAAATTTGGTCTCTGAAACCCACATGGTGGAAGGAGAGAACAGACTCCCAACTCCAACCAACCCAGCATGCATGCTCCCCCGATAAATAAATAATGTAATTAAAAATATTTTTTAAAGTATTAAAGAGAGACAGAATGAGCCCTGGTGGTGGGATCCCTGCAGGAAGTGCTCAGGCACACCGACAGGCAGAGCCAGTGTGGGTTGGAGTTTGGGAAAGAACCAGTTTTGAGCTGAGTGGAGCTGGGACAAATTATCTGTTGGGCTAGCACGCTGGGACATGCTTCCTTCTGTCCCGAAAATTATCATTGACTCCAATAAGATGGACAGGACTTAGGAACCGCACTGAAGAAACAGCAAAGGGTTTGGTAAATCAGACCCTAGCAAGTGTTACGTGGCTCTGTCTGGAAAGAGACTTTGGGAACACCAGGCACAGGTCCTACTGGGCCTTGCAGGTGTGAACAGCCTGGGAGCCTACATCTGCATTCCTAGGCATAGCTTTCTCCAGGCATGTGGGCCTTTATCAGCGATGTTGTTTTTAAGCAAAGTTCTTTAGACCTTCTTCATAGAGAGAGGGGTCCCTGAGACTCTCACACTGCAGGGCTCATTAGGGTGACCGTAATTCAGGATCACTGAGAGGGAGAGACTCTGTTTCAAAGGCTGCCTGTGGTGAGTGTTTGTCTACAAGAGGTGAACACTGGTCAGGCGGTGTTGGCGTACACCTTTAATCCCAGCACTCAGGAGGCAGAGGCAGGCTGGTCTCTGAGTTCAAGGTCAGCCTGATCTACAAAGAGAGTTCCTGGACAGCCAGGGCTACACAGAGAAACTGTAGCTCTTTTCATGCCCAAGTTTGGTCTACCTCTGGACAATTGTGCTTCCTTGATAAAAGGGCCTTAGGACCTTTTCTTGGCTAAGAAAAACTGAAGCGGCTACCTCACTGACATTCAGTCTTGTCTCAGCCGTAGGACCCCAGAGTGTGCTGTCTGTGACTACTTCACATGGAAGTCAGATCAGCCACACAAGCCCTTGTTGACACGTGACTCTCTTCTGGGGAAGAAAACTGGCCTTCGTGAGGTAAATACTGAAATGATCAAATGTTTGTATAAACTTTGACTTGCCATGCATACAATTTTAAGACCCTGATGGGAAATTTAAGTATTGGCTTGTAGGGGGAGAAAGAATAGGAACCTGCCCTGTAGAGGCTCCCTGACATCATTTCAACGCTTTGTCTCGTTTTTTTTTCTTTTTGTATCAATGTGCATTTGTGTGGAGTTTTACAGAGTTGAGATCCTAGCGTGTTTGTGTCCTGACCTTTTCACATAGATGTCTTAGAGATTTTAAATGTTCCTCACTGTGTTGTAATCAGCAGTCATTTGGAGTGGAAAGAAACACGCCTTATACATAGGAGAAGTTGAGTCATACGTTCTACTAGAAACAGGATTGCCATCTCAGATTCAGTGGTTTCATGAGAAGGGGTGCCGTGAGTTCAAATTAGGGAGCAATCTGAGAAATGAGAGCCTAGCAAAGGACTCTGTTGTAGGTGAGGAAACTCGAAACCTCCACTACGGTGTTCCACTGTGACCTGTTCCTTGCTGCCCTCCATGACCCTGGAGTTGGACCGATGTACTCCTGAATCCCTTGCAGTTTGTTCTTGGCTTGGGGTAAAAGCCATCCAGAGGCTCTGAAAGAGTGACATTTCATCCTCCACTGCATACACGAGAGAAGAGTTCTTGCCTAGGACACTCTGACCAGAAAAATACTTGGTCATTTTGCAGAGACATAATTGGCTTATCCCGACTTGAAAATAAAATGATCTCTACTATAAGATACTGTATCTACCAAGTACTTCACGCCTGGTCACAGAGGGCAAAGGGGGCACATAACAGGGCAGCTTTAGGCCGAGGTGTGGGCCTCCCTGCCCCATCGAAGGTCTATGGAAAAGCAGAGGAAAACAATCATGTATCACAGGATCCACCTGACCACAATTTGGGCCGCTTACAAACTCTCAGCCCATGAAAAGTACGAAGAGCAGCATTTTCTGAGTTTCAGTTACCATGGCAAAAGGGTGGGCCCTTGTTTTGCTGACTGCATTCTCTGGGGCCTCCCAGCAGATGCCCATGGGGCTTGGTGGGCTGGGACCTCTTTAGAGTCAGGAGGGCCATTGCCCCCTTGAGCTGCCCTTGGAGGCTCTAATGGGCTGATCGCTTGCTTTCTAGGTGTGTGCTCTGGTAGACCTGTAGAGTAAAGCCCAACCTGTCTCCCCAGTCCATCTTGCTGCTGTTACAGCGACTGGGCTTTCGTGTCTCTGCCCGTCCTGTCCCACCACACTCTTGTTTTGTCTTAGTTCTCATCAGACGAGCTTGTCATTCTCGTTAGTCACCTCCTGACAAAGTCTGGTTTGTTGGCATCCCATGATGACACCTCTAGGGTCAGACTTTGATGAGCAATCCCATTTTCAAGCTCTGCAGGCAGAGGAGGTCTCCCTTTAGACCCCCCTTCTTCTTTATGAAAGTATAAAATAAAGAAATCCAAGAAATTGACACACTGAATCAACACAACTATGGTCACCCACTGCCTTTCTGATGACAAGGCCAGTTACTTGCCAGGTTCATTATGGGACAAAGATAGAGGCTGGATAAAGGGGACCAGGAAAGAAAGTCAGTCTCAGCTTGCTTTCCTCCAGCATAGTAAAAAAGATCTCTTCGTTTGCAGTTCCAGAAGGCTGGAGCTGCAAGATTCGTAGACATCACCTCTGGTACCCACACAGGTTACATGACTTGCCCAAGATCAAACAGAGATGAGGATCCTAAACTAGAACCCACAGCTTTAGTCCTCTTCTCCCCACCTTTCCTAGCCTCCCCCCACGTCACTTGGCACCTCCCTGGAGATCAGTCTTTAGTGCCCCCGAGTTTCATTCGTACCTGAGAGCTTCATTCTGAAAACACAAACATCAAATGCTAACAGTGCTTGATACTCCTTTATTTTTTCCCATGAGAATCTTCTGCCCTGTGGTTTGTGGAGGAAGCTGACTAGCAATTTAGGTGACGTGGTGGTTATCAACAGAGAACAGAGGCTGTTAAGATAACACATGTGTCTAAATATGTCAGCAGGTGCAAATGCTGTCTTGCCCCACTGCGGGTACAGGAAATGTATTCACCCCCAAAGTACAGGTCATAGATAGGTCATGGAGATAGCACAGTGCCAGGGGTCAAAGCAGACATAGTACGATTTCTGTAGACAGGTGTTTGTTGCAGGTTAAGGGGTGTAAATGTCCATCTCTAGAAAATGCCTGAGCAGTCACAAGGGTGCCCATAGGATGAATCACTCATGGAAACACATCTCTTTAGAAAATCAGGGGCCAACTACTTCAGCTTTATGCTTGGATCTACTCATTGCTTCTAAATTATTTCTTGGACATTTCGATTTATTCTTCCCCCCTAAGCATTCATTCATTTATTCTATGCATTCATTCACAAATTCATTCAACTAACTTTTAGTGCCCGTTTGTGCTCACAATGTTCTCGTTACTTTCTGGATCCTGCTCCAAATTTGTCAAGAGTCTTCCAAGATCCACGTCCTATGTGGATTGCCTTTGCCGTCTATTAGACCCTGTAGAATTCTGCTTTTTATGCTTCCTCTGCCTCGTCTGCACTAGGCGCTTCAGGGAGTGGGCATTGGCAACCGACCATACCAAGTGGGTAAACAGACTGAACGAGCATTTTCGGCCAGCTAAGTTCATGTGTCTCGTCTCCCAGTAGCCAACAGATGTTTTTTTTTTTCTCATTGTAAAGGTGAGGAAACAAGACCCAGAAAGATTGAGAAACGTGCTTGTTAGACAGTTGAGTGTGGCGGTGTAGGGCTCACGGCTTGTCTGTCTGGTCCTACATTGGCATTAGAAGGGTAGTGTGTTGGTGTAAGGCTCACAGCCTGTCTGTCTGACCCTAATTGGTGTTAGAAGGGTAGTGTGTCGGTGTAAGGCTCACAGACTGTCTGTCTGACCCTACATTGGTGTTAGAAGGGTAGTGAGTCAGTGTAAGGCTCACAGCCTGTCTGTCTGACCCTACATTGGCGTTAGAAGGGTAGTGTGTCGGTGTAAGGCTCACAGCCGGTCTGTCTGGCCTACATCTGCCTTCTCACTTCCATCATACCGTTCCCACCTATTCTTTTTATTCTCACATTATTGGCGTGCAACTGTACGCTCATCTGTTTCATTCCTCATGACTACGAAGTGGCATCTAGAGATCATCAAGAAAATATGGACACACGTGGTTGAATTATGGCCATTTGAAATAGCACATATTGTTTGGGCTGAGCCTAGAAGATGAGAAAGAAAATGAAATAAATGTATCGCCATCTTAAGATACTTCATTGGTGTTCAGTTACCACGTCATGCCCCTTCAGCTGTATAATGGAGAAGTAAATGTCTGGACTATCCTGGGTAGAGGAGGCTACAATCCAAATGGCCTAAACAGATAGGTCACCTTGGTAACTTGACATCTTGTAGAGTGCTGTACCTTTCTTTTGAGTGTCTTGTCATCCATATCATCTTAGCTCAAATTTGCTGTTTACAGAGTTTGGCTTTATATCCTGGTCAGTTTATTTTTTATTTTATCATGCATTCTCTGGTGGTCTGTACCATGAGCCTAATAAATGAGCTTTACTCTCTTGGTTTGGAATTATATCATTAAATTAACAGAGCTCTCCTTAAAACTGGGTGTAAGTTTTATCTCATGGCATTTGTAATTATGTCCATGGAGAAAAAATAGTTTAATTGCTTTCATTTCTCATCTTATTGCAGTTGCCAGTACTTTTACCATGATACCAAAAGAACGGGTAAGAATGAACTGAACATTATTAACGTTGTTTCTGATCTCTTTCTCTGTGGAACACCATTAAATATGGTATCACCTATAGGCTTTTTGTTGACGTTCTCAATAAAGTTGGTGAAACGCCCTCTCCCTTTTAGTTTACTGAGAGTTTTTGTTATGAATTGGTATTGGGTTTGTTAGCTGATTTTTTGTATCAATTGATGTGAGCTTAAGACTTTTCTTCTTAGCTTCCTTTTTAAATCTCTCTCTCTCTCTCTCTCTCTCTCTGTGTGTGTGTGTGTGTGTGTGTGTGTGTGTATAAGGGGAAGTTTACAGGTGGATGTGAGTTGCCAGTGTGAATGCTGGGGACCAGCCCTGGATCCTCTGGAAAAGCAGTATGCGCTCTTAACTGTTGAGCTGTATCTCTGTCCCCTTTAGCTTCTTGATGTGTTTTATATCATCTGCTTTTTCAAATGTTGAGCCTAGGATAGATCTCACTTAGTTATGGTGTACAAGGCCTTTCTATACATAGTTGGCTTCTATTTGATAATGTTTAGGATGCAGCTGCTCCATCTAGGGCAAAGACAGAAACCAAAAGACTCAATAGTTGCCAAATACAATAAACTAAAATGCAAATTTCTTAGTCATTCAAATCCTCTGTACCTGGCCTCAGCGTATGTTTCTGAGCTTTTCTTCCTATGTTAGGGGAAGTACCATGGTTTCTCTAAGCCTCCTCTGTAATTTTTGAATATCCTGCTTCCTCCATTTATAACTAGACAAAACAACCAACTCTTTTCACCCCCATTTTCTGACACCTGACTTTCCTTAGATACCCCTTTCACAACACCAATTATGTCTTTTTTTTTTTACTTTTCTTCTGTAACACAATGCATCATATCATATTTAAGCTCTTTTGTTTTGTTTTTGTTTCTCAAGACAGGGTTTCTCTGTATTATAGGCCTGGAACTCACTCTGTAGACCAGGCTGGCCTCAAACTCACAGAGATTCACCTGCCTCTGCCTCCTGAGTGCTGGGATTAAAGGTGTATGCCACCACGCCTGGCTATATATAAGGTTCTTAGTCTACATTTTCTTAAAAGAAAGGAACTTGAATTCAAATTTATCTCATTTCTTAGAATTAGTCTATTTTTTAAAAAAATATTAGATATTGTAATTATCTAATTTAACCTGACATTCAGAGCAGTGGTTCCTCTATACCCAACACAGACAGACTTGTTTCTGTCCTGACAAATTCATTACCTCATGATTCCATTGCTGGACTTTGTAACTACTATATGGTTTATGTGACAAAGTTTGCATGCCCACACCTTCCTTTATTGCTATAACATTTGGTGGGAGAACTCAGCTTTCTTTAAAAAATTATGATGAGGAAGCCCAGGGAACTGGAAAGAGTTTGAGTTTTAGCATTGGGCAGGCAGTGTTGGATCAAATCCTAGCCTGTGGTTGCAAGCTGCAGCATCCTGGGTGCGTCTATACATTTCTCCGTTTCCCCATATTAAGAATGGGATGAGGACAGCGTTCTAGGAGAATTGCTAGAATAAATGACAAAATGCATGCATGAAATAATTTATGTGCAACATCAAATGCAACTTCTTGAATAAAGTAAGTGTTGAGTACATGGAGTCACCATCAATTAGCTCCTACGCTTGCAACACTCCATGAATTATATTGAATTATATTATACAGTACGGGAGGATGGAGGTGCTCTGGCCTTCCCTCTTAACACCTTAAAGGCTATTTTGAGTTGCTTCCCAAGTCCAGTGATCTAGTTAGAAAGATGGTGAGCTTTATTCCTTTGCTTGGCCAAGGGATGAATCCGGCTTGAAAAGGATGTGCTGTGACTTCCGGTGGGATAATGTAACCTCTTGGGGTCAGAGGTGGCCTGCTAGAATTAATTGATCTGCCATCAGCTAAGCTGAAGTTGCTAGTGGTGGTTTAGGATAGCCAAACTTAGTGTGTGGTACTTGCAAAGGTAGGAAAAATGAAGACTTTTAGGGTTTGCGGGGTGAGCCGAGAGAACTGTCTAGACAGTGGGGGGGGGGGGGGTGCACAGGAGAATTCCTCAGAACTTTCTTTTCATGTCATCAAAAGACTTGTGGGTGCAAGTAGCTATTTTCAAAGACAATTCAGAATATAGACAGGCAAGCCTTTTAAAACATTCCCCTTTCTCATGCTCGTACTTCCGTTTTAGACCTTATGAAGATAACTATATCTGGCCCGTTACCATGAGACCATGTGATTTTATTTTTAAGCTGTGAACCAGCATTAGGGTCCCAGTGTTCTGGATGCTGTATTAAGTGTTGGGGTCTTAGCGAGCAATGGTAATGAGTGCTGCACCTCCTCCAGGGCGTGGCTAACCTCTGAAAGTCACTTGCTTCAGAGATTGGTTACTATCACAGTAGCCTAGAAAAACCTTCAAAGCACTGGTTGACGGTTCATGGCCTGTTAACTTGAACAATTGCTTATACCGATGTTAAGCTTTTCTCTTAAAGTATTAGAACATTTAATGACAGTTTTAATTAAAGCTTTTCCCTTAAAGCTAAAGACTCAGGGGTCCTATTCTTTCAGAAGATTGTTTGCAAATTTTTATGTTAAAAATGTTAGTGTAGCCAGGTGGTGGTGGCTCACACCTTTAATCCTCACTCAGGAGGCAGAGGCAGGCAGATCTGTGAGTTCAAGGCAAGCCTGGTCTATAGTGTGAGTTCCAGGACAGCTAGGACTACATAGAGAAACCTTGTGCTGAAAACAAGAACAACACAATTGTGTGTGTGTGAGAGTGTGCGTGCATGTGTGAGTGTATGTACATGTGTGTGAGTGTGAATTGCGTATGTATGTGTGTGAGTGTGTGTGTGTGAGTGTGTATGTGTTTGACTGTGTGTGTGTGAGTGTGCATATGTATGTGTGTGTGAGAGTGTGTGAGTGTGTATACATGTGACTGTGTGAGTGTGTATGTGTGCATATGTATGTGTGTGTGACTGTGTGTGAGTGTGTGTAAGAGTGTGTGTGTCAGTGTGTGTGTGGGGGGGCGTCCAGGCATGTGCCTGTGTGTGATCAGAGGATGAGGTGTTGGAATTGGTTCCCTCTTCTACTTTATTGAGGCAGGAACTTCCCTACTGTTCTACTGTGCTATGTATTCCAGACTAGCTGGTCCATGGGCTTCTGGGTAATCTTTCTCTGTCTACCATCTTTCTGTAAGAGTGTGGGATTACAGATGTCTGCCATCAGATCCTCCTTTTTTATTCAGGTCCCAGGAATTGAAGGAAGCCAAGGATCGGGAACAGTGTACCATTTTGCTGAAGCACCTTACTCTGCTTAGTGCATTGGATATTGGAGGTCAGATACTGTAGTCTTATGAAATATACCCATTTTAGTCCTATTCTACCACAAGGAAAGCTTAGATAATTTCATCCATATTTATATGTGTATTTTAGCTTCTCCTGCCTCCTGCTAAAGCCTGTACCATCATTTTCTCCTTTTCCGGATAAACCACTCTTAGAATTTCCCACAACATCCTAGAATCTAATTGGTCTTAGTAGATCATCCCTCACCATCCCTATGGTGCCTAACTATTAAAGGGATCTGGGAAGGCACGAGCTGAGTGGCAGAGCACTTGCCTGCATGCCCGCTTCTGTTCCTAGCCCACGGGGACAAAAGCACACCTGGAGGTCTTCCTTCCTGGTCATGATTCTGATGAGAGTGATGCCCACATGTGCCTGGAAACTCTCTGACCACATGTCCCATGTCACTGGTCCAAATCATGACCGAGTGTTGTCTTGAAACCAGTTCAGTGGGACATGAAAAGTCCTCTATTCAATGAGACAGAATAGGGAACAGAACCAGACTCCACTAAATGCATGGCTACACGGCGTGTTTCACCAAGCCTGTACCTTACATGTGTAGACGCCGTGTGCATGCAGAACTACATTGTAGATGTGTTTGAAATACATGGAAACACTGCGTGTCTCACCAAGCCTGTACCTTACATGTGTAGACGCCGTGTGCATGCAGAACTACATTGTAGATGTGTTTGAAATACATGGAAACACTGCGTGTCTCACCAAGCCTGTACCTTACATGTGTAGACGCCGTGTGCATGCAGAACTACATTGTAGATGTGTTTGAAATACATGGAAACACTGCGTGTCTCACCAAGCCTGTACCCTACATGTGTAGACGCCGTGTGTATGCAGAACTACATTGTAGATGTGTTTGAAATACATGGAAACACTGAGTGTTTCACCAAGCCTGTACCTTACATGTGTAGACGCCATGTGCATGCAGAACTACATTGTAGATGTGTTTGAAATGCATGGAAACCTAGAGGAAGCTATGCTGCATGGCGATACTAACACAACTAACAGTTTCTGGAACAAAAACAGACATATAAGCCAGTGTGGCCGAATAGAAGACCCAGAAACCCCCCGCGTGAATTACACTTGACAAACGGAGCACAGACGTACACTGGAGAAAAGACAGCCTCGTCAAGAGCTGCTGGAGAAAGTGGAAATCCACAAGAATAATGAAACTAGATCCCTATCTTTCACCCTGTACACAACTCAATTGAAAGGAGATCAAAGACTTCAATATAAGACCCCGAACGCTGAAACTGCATGGGGAAGTCACAGACAAGACTGTCGGCAAGGACTGTAGCTCAGGGCAAGATGGCGAGGATTAACCACAAGGGTTGCACCAAAGGACAGAAAAGGAGACAGTAACTCTAGTGAGGCTGGGGATACAGACACAGGAAGACTAATTTGAGCTCAGGTGGACTACGTAGTGAGACTTACCTCAAAAACAAGCAAAAAGGCAAACACTGAGGATGGACCTGGTGGGGTGTTTGCAGCGCTGGTGGGGGCCGTGAAGGAACTGTGGGGGCCAAGGGCGGGGGGGACGGGGAATGGGGGAATAACTGGGGCAGCAGAGAACATTTGGGAATTAACTAGATAGGGGTAGCAGGTGGACATCACGGAATGTACTAAACAACATCAAGTTCAACACTTTCACTTGGTTGATTTTTTTGTTTGTTTTTTAAATGATATTATTATTTGTTATTAATAATAATAATAAGTAATAAAACATCTCAACTGGTTTCCCCTCCTCCTTTCCTCCCAGTCCCTCTCCTCTCCCTGCTGCCCACCCCTATCCACTTCTCCATTTCCTTCCAGGAAAGGGCAAGTCTCATGGACATTAACCAAGCACGGCATATCAAGTATCAGTAAGACTAGGCCCCTCCCCTCATAATAAGGTTGGACAAGGCCACCTATGAGGAAAAGGATCCCAAAAGCCAGCAAAAGAGTCAGAGACAGCCCCTGCTCCCAGTGTTAGGAGTCCCAGAAGAAGACCAAGCTGCACAATCATAACATATATGCAGAGGGCCTAGGTCGGTCCCATGCAGGCTTCATGGTTGTCTGTTTAGTCTCTGTGAGCCCCCATGTGCCTGCTAGTTGATTCTCTGTTTTGGTTTGTTTGTTTGTTTAGTTTTTCAAAACAGGGTTTCTCTGTGTAGCCCTGGAACTCACTCTGCAGACCAGGCTGGCCTCGAATTCACAAAGATCCTCTTGCCTCTGCCTCCTGATTGCTGGGGTTAAAGGCATGCACCACCACTGCCTGGCCTTTGTGGGGTTTCCTGTGATGTCCTAGAACTCTCTGGCTCCTACAATCCTTCCTCCCCAATGTCCACAGGATTCCTCAAGCTCTGCCTAATGTTTGGCTGTGGCTCTCTGCATCTGTTTCCATCAGTTGCTAGATGAAGCCTCTCTGATAACAACTGGGCTAGGCACCAATCTATGAGTATAACAGAATATCATTAAGCCTCATTACACTGATTTTTTTCCCATTGTGTTTGGTTCTATCCTAGGTTTCTGAGGTATGTAGCCTCTGGGTCCTGACACTCCAGGCGATATCAGGCGTGGGCTCTCTCTCATGGTGTGGGTCTCAGGCCAGACCAATCATTGGTTGGCCTCTCCCATAATGTCTTTATCCCAGCACATCTTGTAGGCAGGACAAATTCTAGGTGGAAGGTTATGTGGCGGGGTTGATGTCTCATTCCTCCACTGGAAGTCTTCCCTGGTTACAGGAGATGGTCAGGCCAGGCTACATATTCCCTCTTGCTAGGAGTCTTAGCTGGGATTACCCTTGTAGATTCCTAAGTATTGTATAAATTCCTCTATTGGATAAATATACTACATTTCCTTTATCCATTCTTTGGTTGAGGGGCATCTAGATTGATTCTAGTTTCTGGCTATTATGAATCAAGCTGTTGTGAACATAGTTGAACAAGTGTCCTTGTGGTATGATTGAACATCCTTTGGGTATATGGCCAAGAGTGGTATAGTTGGGCTGAAGAAATCAATTCCCAACTTTCTGAGAAACTACCACTTGATTTTCAAAGTTGCTGTACAGGTTTGCACTCCCACCAGCAAAGGAAGAGTATTCCCCTTACTTCACTTTCTCTCCAGCATGAGCTGTCACTTGTGTTATTGATCTTAACCATTCTGACAGGTGTAAGATGGAATATCAGACTCATTTTGGTTTGCATTTCCCTTGTGACTAAGAATGATGAACATTTTTTTAACTGTTTCTTGGCCATTTGAGATTCTTCTGTTGAGAATTCTGTGTAGATCTGTATCCAATTTTTAATTGGATTATTTGGGGGTTTTGATGACTAGTTTCTTGAGTTTGTTAAATATGGGCTTGGTGAAGATCTTTTCCCATTCTGTAGGCTACTATTTTGTTTTATTGATGGTGTCTTTTGCCTTATAGAAGCTTTTCATATTCATGAGGTCCCATTTGTTTATTGTCAACTATAGTGCCGATGCTATTGGTGTTCTATTCAGGAAGTTGTCTTCTGTGCCAATGCATTCAAGGCTATTTCCCACTTTCTCTTCTATCAGGTTCAGTGTATCTGGATTTATATTGAGGTCTTTGATCTACTTGGAGTTGAGTTTGTGCTGGGCGATAGTATGGATCTATTTTCATTCTTCTATATACCAATATCCAGTTAGACCAGCACCATTTGTTGAAGATTTTTTTCCATTGTATAATTTTGGCTTCTTTATCAAAAATCAGGTTTCCATAGGTGTGTGGATTTACATCTGGGTCTTCAATTCGATTCCATTAATTCACCTGCCTGTTTTTCTTTTTTTCCCTTTCTTTCTTTCTTTCTTTCTTTCTTTCAGATTTCTGCCTCCTCCCCGCCACCGCCTCCCATTTCCCTCCCCTTCCCCCGATCAAGTCCCCCTCCCTCATCAGCCCGAAGAGCAATCAGGGTTCCCTGACCTGTGGGAAGTCCAAGGACCAACCACCTCCATCCAGGTCTAGTAAGGTGAGCATCCAAACTGCCTAGGCTCCCACAAAGCCAGTACGTGCAGTAGGATCAAAACCCAGTGCCATTGTTCTTGAGTTCTCAGTAGTCCTCATTATCCACTATGTTCAGCAAGTCCGGTTTTTTCCTATGCTTTTTCAGACCCCGGGCCAGCTGGCCTTGGTGAGTTCCCGATAGAACATCCCCATTGTCTCAGTGTGTGGGTGCACCCCTCGTGGTCCTGAGTTCCTTGCTCGTGCTCTCTCTCCTTCTGCTCCTGATTTGGACCTTGAGATTTCTGTCCGGTGCTCCAATGTGGGTCTCTGTCTCTGTCTCCTTTCATCGCCTGATGAAGGTTAATATTCAGGAGGATGCCTATATGTTTTTCTTTGGGTTCACCTTCTTATTTAGCTTCTCTACCTTCCTGTTTTTCTGCCAATACCATTTGGTTTTATAATTTTAACTCTGTAATAAAGTTTAAAATCATGGGTGGTTATACCTTTGCAGGTTCTTTTATTGCACAGGATTGCTTTAGCCATCCTGAGATTTTGTTTTTTAATATGAAGTTGAATACTGTTTCTTCAAGGTCTATAAAGAATTGTTTTGTGATTTTGATGAAGACTGTGTTAAATCTGTAGATTGATTTTGGTAAGGTTGCCATTTTTGCTATGTTAGTCCTACTGATTCATGAGCAAGGGAGATCTTTCCATCTTCTGAAATCTTCTTCAATTTCTTTCTCAAAGACTTGAAGTTCTTATTATATAGGTCTTTCACTTGCTTGGTTAGAGTTACATAAAGATATTTTATATTATTTGTGGGTATTGTGAACAATGTTATTTCCCTGATCTTTTTCTCTGCCCATTTATTACTTGTGTATGGAGAGCTACTGACTTTTTAAGGTAATCTTGTATCCAGCCACTTCACTGAAGGTGGTTATCAGCTGTAGGAGTTCCACAGTAGAATTTTTGGGGTCATTTACGTGTATTATCATATCACCTGCAAATAGCAATATTTTGCTTCTTCCTTTCCAATTTGTATCCCCTTGATCTCCTTTACTTGTCTTATTGGTCTAGCTAGAAGTTCAAGTACTATATTGAATAGACAGAGAAAAAGAGAGTTGAGAGACTTTTCATATTCCTGATTTTAGTGGAATTGCTTTGAGTTTCTCTCCATTTAACTTGATGTTGGCTGGTGGCTTGCTGTATATTGCCTTGATTAAGTTTAGATATGTCCCCTGTATCCCTGAGATCTCCAAAACTTTTATCATGAAGGGGTGTTGAATTTTTCAAAGGCTTTTCCAGCATCTAATGAGATGATCATGTGTTTTTTTCTTTCATTTTGTTTATATAGTGGACTACATTGATAGATTTTTGGATGCTGAACCATCCCTGCATCTCTGGAATGAAGACTACTTGATCATGGTGGATGGTGATCTTTTTAAAAATGTTCTTGGATTCAATTTGTGATTATTTTATTGGTTATTTTTGTATCAATGTTCATGAGAAATATTAATCTGTAATTCTCTTTCGTTCTTGAGTCTTTGTGTAGTTTGGGTATCAGGGTGACTGTGGCCTCTTAAAATGAATTTGGCAATGTTCCTTCTGTTTTGATTTTGTGGAATCATTTAAGAAGTGTTGGTACTAGCTCTTCTTTGAAAGTCTGGTAGAATTCTGAGCTAAAATTGCCTAGCCCTGTGCTTTTTTTTTTTTTGGTGTAGGGGGTGTTGGGAGACTTTTAATGACTGCTTCTATTTCCTTAAGAGTTATAGGTCTATTTAAATTGTTTGCCTGATTTTGTTAACTTTAGTAAGTGGTATCTGTCAAGAAATTTGTCCATTTCTTTCAGATTTTCCAATTTTGTGGAATACAGGATTTTGAATTGTGATCTAATGATTCTTTGGGTTTCCTCGGTATCTGTTGTTATGTTCCACTTTTTATATCTGATTTTGTTAATTTGGACATTCTCTTTCTGCTTTTTAATTAGTGTGGATAAGGGTTTGTCTATCTTGCTAATTTTCTCAAAGAACCAAACCTTTGTTTCATTGATTCTTTGTATTGTTCTTTTTGTTTCTGTTTTTATTGATTTCAGCCTTCAGTTTGATTATTTCTTGCTCTCTATTCTTTTTGGGTACACTTGACTCTTTTTGTTCTATAGCTTTCAGGTATACTGCTCAGGTGTTAGTATGCAATCTCTCAAATTGCTTTATGTAGGCACCTTAATGTTATGAACTTTGACCTTAGCACCACTTTCATTGTGTCCCATAAGTTGGGGATGTTGTGCACTGGTTTTATTGAAGTCTTTAATTTCCATCTTTATTCCTGTGTTGGCCCAGTAGTCATTCAGTATAGAGTTGTTCAGTTTCCATGAGTTTGAGGGCTTTCTGTTGTTTCTGTCACTGTTGATATCCATCTTGAATCTGTGATGATCTGATAGGATGCAGGGGTTATTTCAATTTTCTTGAATCTGTTGGGATTTGCTTTGTGACTAAATATCTGGCCAGTTTTGGAGAAGGTATACTCTTTTGTGTTTGAGTGAAATGTTCTGAGTTATCTGTTAAGTCCATATGGTTCATAACATCTGTGAACTCCAATATTTCTTTGTTTAGTTTATGTCTAGGTAACCTGTCCATTGATAAGAGTGGGGTATGAAGTCTCCCACTATCAATGTGTGAGTCAATATGTGAATTAAGCTTTAGTAATGTTCCTTTTACTAATGTGGGTGCCCTTGTATTTGGGGCATCAATGTTGAGAACTGAAATGTCTTCTTGCTGGATTTTTCCTTTGATGAGTATGATATCCTTCCCCATCTCTTTTGACTACTTTTGGTTTGAAGTCTATTTTGTTAGATATTAGAATAGCTACACTAGCTTTCTTTTGGGGCCATCTATTTGGAAAATCTTTTTCCAGCCCTTTATCCTAGGTAATGTCTATCCTTGATGTTGAGACGTGTTTCCTGTATGTTACAGAATGTTGCATCCTGTTTTCACATCTATTCTCTTAGTCTGTGTCTTTTCATTGGAGAATTGAGTTCATTGACATTGATATCTATATCTTTCAATATCAATGATTAATAATTGTTATTTTGTTATAATTGTTACAACTTGTTAATTTGATATACAATAAATTGTTAATTGTTAATCTTGTTAGTTTGTTGTTGTTGTTGTGTGTGTTTCTTCTTTGGGTTATGCTGGTGTGAGATTATTTATTGCCTGTGTTTTCATGGTGTAGTTAGCCTCCTTGGATTGGAGTTTTACTTATAGCACCTTCTATAGAGCTGGAGTTATAGATAGATTTTGTTTAAATTTTACTTTAACATGAACTATCTTGTTTCTTCATCTATTTGATTGAAAATTTTGCTAAATATAGTCATTTGGTCTAGCATCTGGGTCAACTAGAGTTCATAGCAATCTGTTCAAGCCATTCTTTCTTTTAAAGTCTCCATTGAGAAGTCAGGCTATTATTATTATTATCTTACTATTATTTTGACAGGGTTTCTCTGTGGAGACCTGATTGTTCTGACCGACTGGTCTTGAATTTACAGAGATTTGCCTACCTCTGCCTCCTGAGTGCTGGTATTAAAGGCTTGTGCCACCACTGCCTAGTGAAAAGTCATTCTAGAAGGTCTACTTTTATATGTTACTTGGCCTTTTTATTTTGAAGTTTTTCACACTTTTCTTTGTTCTGATGTTTAGTGTTTTGATTATTATGTGGCAAGGAAGCTTTCTTTTCTGATTCAATCTATTTGTGGTTTGTAAGCTTCTTGTACCTTTATTGGCATATTCTTCTTTAGGTTCAGAAAATTTTCTTCTATGATTTTGTTGAAAATATTTTCTGAGCTTTGAGATAGGAACCATCTCCTTCTTCTATTCCTATTATTCTTAGGTTTGGTCTTTTCATAGTGTCCCAGATTTCCTGGATGTTTTGTATCAGGAATATTTTAGATTTAACATTTCTTTGACTGATGTGTTGATTTCTTCTATCATGTCTTTCAAAACCTGAGATTCTCTCTTCCATCTCTTGTATTTTGTTGGTGAAACTTGCATTTGTAGTTTCTGTTTGCTTACATAGATTTCCCACTTCCAGAATTTCGTAATTGTATTTTCTTTATTGCTTCTACTCCTATTTTCAGGTCTTGAATTGTTTTATTTGCTTCCTTCAACGGTTTGCTTTTTCTTGACTTCCTTGACATTCTTTAATGGATTTATCAATTTTCTCCAATTTTTCATTGTTTTTTTTTCCTCGATTTCTTCAAGTGATTTATTTATTTCCTCTTTAGGGCTCTCTACCATCTTCATAAAATTGGTTTTAAGGTTGTTTTCTTGTGCTTTACCTGTTGGAATATTCAGGGCTTGCTGTTATTGGCTAGCTGGGCTCTGGTGGTGACATATTCCCCTGGCTGTTGCTGATTATGCTCTTACACTGATGTTTAGGCATCTGGATTTGGAGTGATTATAGGTCTAGGTGCCAATTTCTGTGTTTGTCTTTGTTGGATGGGTGTTTTCTTATTGGTTTTTGTTTCCTCTCTGGTTTTCTGGCTGGAAAGGCCTGTTGTTGAATAGAGGATATCCACCCACGTTTGGGGCTGGACTTTTTACAGCCTGGATGGCCTCTAGTCCAGCAGTGGGTTGTCGCCCAAGTTGGGGGTTGGAGGTCTGTCTATGTATGTGGCCTCTGATCTTGCAGGGGGTTCTCTAGGGCTAAGGCCTGGCCTCTAGTGGAGTAGAAGGATTCTACCAGAGGTGTGGACCAGAATATGGTGATAAGAAGAGAGGAGGGGTGGTTGGGGTTATTCTGGACAGACATGGGTAGGGTGGAGAAGTGGTCTTACTTGGGGTTCAGGATGCTGCCCAGGCCTTTGGTCTGGTAGGAGGCTTCTGCCAGAGGTGTTAGTCAGGATCACATGGCTGATTTTTTGTTGTGTGCATTTTGTCTCGTCCAGGGACAGTCATACAACCTCATAGGGAGACAGGCATCCTGTTGCTTCTGAGAAATAGCTGGAAGCAAGGATTTGAAGGCCCCTTGGAGACGTTGATTCCTGCTACCGTCCTAGTGTTCTATCATACTCCACGAGTCTCCACGGAGTCACACCACGTGGCTGCCACAGTCTGTAGTAAAGAGCGTCTGCATTGTCCCTCTTCCTCTGTCATCTGTGGATTCTGTCTCTAAGGGGGAGTAAAGAGGTCTCTGGACAGTAAGTCTCCCGGGAAAACTTTATAAAACACACAAAGTAAAATCAACCTCTTTGGGGGAACATTTACCTCCTGTGTCTCCTCCTCCTCCAAAGTATAATAAAAGATCCTACCTCAGGAGAGGCGCATGGTCTAGTAGATGGGGTTCTCAGGGTCAGCCTTGCACACAGTAGATCCCCTACTAGAACAGGCCTGGAATTGCTGAAGAGGCCGAGACCCTGAGGAGTTCTCTTAGTCTTCATTCCCAGTACTTCATCAGAAAGTCTCTCTGTTCAACAGGGATCCAATTCCCCCTCTTCTCCCAAAGGCCCTGAGTTAACAAGCCCTTCTTCACAAGGCCCCAGAGCTGAAGGTAAAAGTGGATCTGCTCTCAACTTCCCGACCTGCTCAGCCCCTTCCCATTGTAATTAGATAAACGCTAATTACTCACTAGAGCCTTTCCGTCACTCTAAGGTGCAGAGGCCTTGGGCCACTGCCACTGCCTCAGTCTTAAAACAACCTGAAATGCTTTCTAGAAACATGGATGCCCCAGTTTTTCATAGATAAACTAAACCAGAGTCTAGGTGGATGGGATCTGTGCAGCTGATTCTGTGATGCCATCAGCATTAAATGTCCCAGTAACTTGGTGGCTACCTGCCTTTTTCATTGCCACTTCAGCACTGTTCTCGTCATTGCTCATATGCCTACTTCAATGTCTAAACCCAAATGAGTTCATCTAGACCCTGTCCTTCCCCTGTGAGGTCTTCCTTGGATCTGTCGGTGACACTTTCAGGTGGTGCTTAAATCTTGTCTTCTGGATCTACCCATTTGAGCTAACGTTGCATCCACAATTCTTTCCCCAACTGCACAGTAAAATGCTCCGTATTCATGATATTTCTTGCTATTGTGAACAACAACAATTCAGGAACCACAGAAACAATTCAGGAAGGAATTATTTGGGCTCGTGGTTTCAGAGAAATCTATCATAACCGGAAGGATATGGTGGAGAAGATGGTCCATGTCAAAGTGGGCCAGAATGTAGAAAAAAGGCAATATAGGAAGTAGCTACGATAAAATAACCTTTAGGGTCATGTCCTTGATCACTTTCTTCCTCCAAGCAGGCTTCCCCTCCTGTCACCATCATGTGCCCAAACTGCCGTCATGTTAGGAATCCACTAATGAATTCATCTACTGATCATGCCAAAGCTCTTACAATTTAATCGCCCGAGGAGATGCCTCCACAGACACCTGGAACTGTTTCGTAAGAAATCCAATCAAGCTATCCATCAAAATGAACCACTACACT
Source organism: Microtus oregoni (assembly GCF_018167655.1). Classification (NCBI taxonomy): domain Eukaryota; kingdom Metazoa; phylum Chordata; class Mammalia; order Rodentia; family Cricetidae; genus Microtus; species Microtus oregoni. The sequence goes on along the minus strand of NW_024543095.1, from coordinate 17,673,099 downwards.
TGTTAATAATAGTTCACATCTCAAATTTTGTTTAAGTGATAATCCTTTTAAATCTTGGGTTAGCCAAAACATGGTACTAAAATGTGTTTCTTTTTCCCCTATCTCGTTATGTAGTTACTACAAAATTTAAAATTTATACACACAGCTGCCATTCAGCTTTGTTTGGCAGGTGCTCTGTTGGGGCACCCCCACCAGCCCCCGTAATCACACAGTGCCTATGCTGGAAGTTTCACGCGAGGAAAATGGTAACTGTAGATTTCCTGTTTCTACAGACAACTGATCACTGAGCTGCCTGGCTAAGGGCCCTTATTAGTTTGGTTTGAGAGCCCTCCCTACTTCTGTCTTCCTGTCCTTCTCCTCCGTTGTTTTCTTGTCCTCTTCTTGAATCTCTGTTCTAAACCGATTAGCAGCTGCTCCTTTCCCTCAACAATGACCCACACAGCCGCAGTCCCTGCTCATCCACGGTTTTCCTAAGAAAGTTATTCACAGTAACCATGGTCTGAAAATATTAAGTGGAAAATTCCAGAAATAAACAATTCATATGCCTCAAGTTGCGTGCTATTTCAGGTGGCATGATGAAACCACTTGTCCTGCTTTCTCCTGAACCTTAATTATTTGTTTATCCAGACTATCCGCACCGTGTAGGCTACCTGTCCTTTAGTCACTTGGTGCCTGTCAGCTACCAGCTCAGCTGTTACTGTATCACAGTGCTTAGATGTAATCCTTACTTTATTTTACAGTGGCCCTAAGCATGAGGAATGAATGATGTTGGCTGTTTGTGTAGGGTACAAGGGAGAACTGGAGCAGGAAACCAACCAATCACTGAGCAACCTGACTCTGAACCCAGAGTCAGAGAAAGAAACACACCCTGTATTTGAGACCTGGGCCAGGGAGAGAAACATCTTTATCCCTAAAACCAGGACTAAAGACAATGTGCCCTGGCTCTGAAACTAGTGCCAAAGAAACACACTTTGTCCCCAGAATCAGAGCCAGTGAAAGAAATATGCCCTGGTCCTAAGATTAGAGTCAAAAAACTAAAAAGGACCAGTGAAAGAAACACAGTTTGGCCCTGAAGTCAGAGTCATCTCTGCCACTGACCAGTCCCTGAGCAGGAAAAAAACTAACCAGTCCCCCTTCTTCCTGGGAATACTCTGCCCTTAAGAAGCCCTATATAAGCCTCTTCACCCCTTCAGTTAAGAGCTGCTATTAATCCTGCCCTGGCAGAGGCAGCCACTCTCCTGGATTCCTCATTCCCAAATAAATCTTTTTCTCAAGAGTCTTGGGTGAAGACCTTCATTTTCAGTGCAGAGCAGAAGAGCCTGGTGGGGATGTCCCTTAGGGGACTGAGCTGAAAAACCTTGCTGAGACGCTCCCTAGGGACCTCAGCAAGGCAGAGCAGAACAGAAGAACCTTGCTAGGATGCTCCTTAAGGGGAACTGAGCAAGGCCAGGCAGGGATGGAGGGGATGGAGGAAGTGGGGGGGTGGTAACAACTTTTCACCAGAGCCAGAGGAGATTGCTACATTTCTGTGCTTCCCTTTAGCAGAGTGTTAGCAGAAGAAACATCTTGGACCAGAGAAGAAGCAGGTAGTTCTGCTAGGATGCTTCCATAAGGGAGCAGAGCAGAACTCAGCTGTAGCAGCTCTCCAGGAGAAGAGCGGGATCCTTATATCCTGTGGGGAGGCTATCCTCCACTGCACCCTAGCTTCAGGTAGCCTGGCTTCCCGATAGTCAGGGCACCTTTCCTCCAGGGCTGAGCTTTCCTATTGCAGCTCCAGCCTCCAGAGCTGTCCTATTGTGTCTGTACCCCCTCCCCCCGGAGCTGTCCTATTTGGGCTCTAAGTATATCCTGGCTTCCCGATAAGTCAGGATATCCCTGCAACACTACTGTAACACATTTCCCTCCAGTTTGGATATGCCCAACAGACACTATAAACACTTCTTTTGAAAGACCAAAGATCTCAGTGAATGTGTAGCATTTGGTACTCGCTGGGGTCAGACACCCACTGTGAGTCTTGGAACACATCCCTCTATAGATTATGAGGAAACTAATATTTGTTGTTTGGAAGTCTTGCTTTTTCATTTTCTATTATATCTTTTCTAAGAGGTAGAAAAACATTAAAGAAAAATCAGAATTATGAGAGCTGGAATTATGAGAGTTCTAAGGCCAAACACAAATAAAGATATTAACTGGGTATGACATATATAAGCCACTCAGGTAACCTATGGCATGGGCAGATAACAACGCATCAACAGAACATGACAAACAATATGTATAGTCAAGGAGGAGGGGAAGACACTTGATGCTGACACTGGGGGGTGAAAGTGCATTTACAATAGGAAGGAGGCTTGGGTTTAAGAGATTGGGAACCTTCCAGGGAGGGCAATTGCTTTAGGACTTTCGTAAGTCCTGAGGTGACCTGCGACCACAGGTATATTGGTTTTTCCAGACTTAGCCTTCAGAAGGAATTATTTTAGTAGCCAAGAGATTCTTGAGGATACAAAACACATGGTATTAAAATCCTTATTTTGAAGCAGGAGACATGGCTCAGTTGCAGAGCTCTGGTCTAGCATGTATGAATACAATCCCAACACTGAAAAACATTCTTGTGTAGGTCAGCAGACTTCTTGGTGGATGAATAAATCTATTTACTTTTATAGGATATTTTTATCTACATCCATGAGTAACACAGGCTTGTATATTTCCTTTCTTAAAATACTCTAAAGTTACATTTTTATATCTAGGTCATATTGGTCTTAGAAATATTTTCCAAACTTGTTTCTCTTTCAATACTACAGAAAATTTGTATGATGTTCCTAAATTATCTTAATTAATTATGGAGTATAATTCACTTTTAAGTATTTGAACCTAGAATGTTTTCAGAATATTTATAAATTAAGTTTCTTTAAGAGCATCTAACTTTTGATCCCTTCTATTAGTTTTAACTTCTTTTATACTTTTATATTTATGTTATTAAGTGTGCATCGTCATGTGTGTAGGTGCCCTGGAGCTATGGTGACAGACAGCTGTGAACATTCTGTTTTAGGTATTGGGAACTGAATGATGGTCCTCTTTCAAAACAGCACATGCTTGTAACTGCTGAGCCATCACCCCAGCACATTTTGCTTTTTCTAGGGGTTTGTCCATTTTCTAAATAAGATCAAGATTATTATTTTTTCTATTTAAAATATTTCTTTTAAGATACGACTGCAAACATTGTCTGTAGAATCTGTAGTGATGTCCCTGTTTTCATTCTTAAGATTGAGTGATTGAGATTTCTCACTTACTTGAACAGTCTAACCACGATTTATTAATTTTATTTATATTTTAAAAGAAACAATATTTGTTTATATTTATTTTCCCTATTATAGAAGCCTACCCCAGATTTTATGCCAAAAACATGAACCAATAGAATTTGTGTATATATAGTTTTAAGTCAAATTAATAAACTGCTAAATGATGTGATCTATTTTATCTCACAAGTAAAACCTATATAACAAGAAGATAAAAATACATAAAACTGTGATTTTCATATGGTTAACATTGTTAAAACATTATAAATTATTTTTATTAGGCATATCTGAGTATTCTACATATGGATCAATAATCTACTGAGGAGGAGCAGGTTGCTGAAAACAACCAATAAAGTCTTAATGAAAACTTGCATTTTTAGTAAGGTGAGCATCCAAACTGCCTAGTTCCCAAAGGGCAGGGAACCCTGATTGCTCTTTGGGCTGACGAGGGAGAGGGACTTGATTGGGGGAAGGGGAGGGAAATGGGAGGCGGTGGCGGGGAAGAGACAGAAATCTTTAATAAATAAATAAATTAAAAAAAGAAAAGGCACTTGTCAACATAAAAAAAAAGAAAACTTGCATTTTTGTCTTCTAAATAAAGTTAATATGTTTTCAAAAATCAAGATTTGCATAAGGTTTATATTTGATTGACAGTAAAGTCAAATTATATGTCTTTTCCAGAGGCTTTGTGGTCCTCTTTTTTTTTTTTTTCTGGAAACATCATCGATTGAGGTATTTGCAATTGAAATTGTCAGAGCATTGCTTTGGCCTAGCAGCAAACTTTACATACATGGCAGGTAGAGTAGAGTTGCATAATGCAAACTTTCTAAAGAAGTACACCATAGAATTTCACTTAAAAAATCCTTATCACTTAAAAGCAGTATTTAGATCCCTCTGGCAGTTGTTAAGTTCTATTATTTTCACAGTCTCCAGTGCTTAGATACAAGAACAGAAATACAGTGTGACAAATCAATCTTAAATTTGTATCAATAGACCAAGATCCATACCAATACAAAGTTTTCATCTCTATATCACATCCTCCTCCTCCTCATTATTATTATTATTGGAAATTTACTGTGACCATATAACCATTTATACTCAATCCCTTTTAAATGAAAACAAACATTTATAAACAATTATTTTGGGAATTGGGTCGTAGTTTTCTTCAAACTGCTTCCTGCTGTTTGTTGAATAAAGTAATTTTAGGGTACATGGAGACCTTTGGGGGAAAATATTGCTTCATCAAACCACATTAGCCTGGAAGGAACTCACAGGTTCTCATTTTCTGTGGAAACAAAAGCAGAATCTTGTTTCTAAAATAATATATCCTTAGACTCAAATGTTGAAGTCAAGATACCTTTAAAATATATATGTTGGTATAGCTTAGCAGCCCCCAGAATCAAATATTCTGCATTTAGCTCATTAGCGTCAAAAAATTCAAAGAAAACACAATAATGTACATAATTCAGACTCCTTGTGTATTTTCCATCTTCATGTGTTTTTTTTACTTTATTACATTTCAATATTTATTTTATTATCTTTACTCCTTTAATCTATAACTGTCTATACTCTTTCTTCTCTCTCTTAAGCCCATGTACATTTATCCAACACTGTGACCCACTCAGGGGTCTTTTTTGTCTGAATCTATCTTATTGTGTCTCTGTAATCATTTTCTGACCAGGATCACTTTTAAAATGGTAGCAGCTTGGTTGCAGTGATCCTGGATGCTGGCTCTGCTGCTCTTAGTCTTTTAACATGGCAGAGGTATGTTTACTGCCAGCTCTGCAGTCCATGATCATTGCTCCAGCTCCAGGGCCATAGCTTATCTATGTTACCATTAAGCAACTTGTAGTATTTGGCTCTCAAACCCCATTTAAGTGCAGGACCTCCTGAAAGAGCCAGAGCCACTGTCTCTTAAAGAAGTCATGCAGATTTTGCTGCTAATGCTGAGTCAGGGAGCATTCTCTTAAAGGATCTATGCCTCTGCTTGCTGCCAGCAGAGTCTATGTGAAAATGTGTGGTTACCAAGAAGCCACACTTGACTTCTGTTTTTGTGGGTGTAAAAGCTCGCCCCCCCCTTTTTTTTAACTTTTTTAGGTCTTATGTGGATCCATGTCCCAGACAGTGGGTGCCATTTTGTAAGTGGAGACTGCTTGTTCATTCCCACCCATCCAGACCCAGATAATCACACAAAAACTATATCAATTACAACACTGCTTGGCCTATTAGCTCAGGCTTCTTATTAACTAACTCTTACATCTTAAATCGACCCATTTCTATTGATCCATGTAACACCATGAGGCTGTGGCCCACTGGTAAGTTTCTGGCATCTGTCTCCTTCAGCAGCTACATGGCATCTCCTTGACTCTGCCTACTCTCTATATCTCTTCCAGCCTGACTATATTCTGCCCTGTCATAGGCCAAAGCAGCTTTATTCATTAAGAGCAACACATATACAGAAGCACATCCCACATCATCTTTTGCCTTATATAAGCTTTTCAGTTTTATGAGGTCCCATTTATTTATTATCAATTATAGTACCCACTCTCTTGGGGTTCTATTGTCTCCTGTGCCAATGTGTTCAAGACTATTCCACACTTTCTCTTCTGTCAGGTTCAGTGGATTTGGATTTATGTTGAGGTCTTTGATCCACTTGGATCAAAGTGTTAGATATGGATCTATTCACATTATTTTATATACTGACATCCAGTAATGCCAGTCTTTGTTGAAGATGCTTTCTTTTTTCCATTTTATAATTTTGGCTTCTTTGTCAAAAATCAGGTGTCCATAGGTGTGTGGATTTACATCTGGGTAAATCAATTCAATTCAGTCTTTTGATCTTCCTGTCTGTTTTTATGCCAATACCATTCAGTTTTTATTACTTTAGCTCTGTAATAGAGTTTGAAATCAGGGATAGTTATACCTCTGCAGATTCTTTTATTGTACAGGATTGTTTTAGCCATCCTGGGTTTTTTCTTTTTTTCCATATGAAGTTGAGTATTGTTCTTCCAAATTCTATAAAGAATGCATTAGGATTTTGATGGTGATTGCAATAAATCTATAGATTGCTCTGGTAAGATGGTCGTTTTTACAATGTTAATCCTACTGATTCACGAGCATAGGAGATCTTTCCATCTTCTGATATCTTCTCCAGTTTCTTTCTTCAAAGACTTAAAGTTCTTGTCAGACAACACATTTTAATTCTTAGATGACATACTATCAATGAAAACTACTGTACAAAATCCTCCCCTTTGGCAAATATTTTCCTTTAAGGTGTTCTCATTGTTTCTGGTTTTATGCAAATTTATTAAATCTATGGTTTGATATCATTTGTTTTGACATATATGTGTGTTGCGTGCACGTATGTGAAGGTTAGAGGCTGACATAATGTGTCTCCCTCCCTCCATTACTTTCCATTTAGTATGCTGAGGCAAGGCCTTTCACTGGAACCTAGAGATCACTGAATTAGCCAGTCCAGCCAGTCACTCCTACCCTGCCCCACCCACAGGAATTCTGTCTCCCCTCCCTAAGCCCTTGGATTATAGGCAGACTGCCATACCCACCAAGCTTACCTGGGTTGGTTAGGGGTCTGAACTCTGGTCCTCATGCTTGGGCTTGGCTAGTACTTCTGCTGAGTCCCCGCCCTTCTCCCTATTTATACTGTTTATTTTGTCTGGGCTTTGTTGAAACTTTGGTGTCTGTAGACTTATAGTTTGGGAATGTTTTGGCTACTGTCTTCTCAATAGTATTTTTGTTCTTTCTTTTTTCCAAATAAATTTCCTTTGTTTACTTTGCTGACATTTTTTTCTCCCATGATCTTAAAAGTTTTTTTAAGCTTCTGTTTTTTTGTTTTTTTTTCTTGGTGTTCTTTCTTTCTTTCTTTCTTTCTTTCTGTCTTTCTTTCGTCTACTTAACACAAGCTGTAGTCATCTTGGAAGAAGAACTTCAACTGAGAAAATGTCTCTATCACATTGTCTGTAGGCAAATCTCTAGAGCAATGGTTCTCAACCTTCTTAATGCTGTGGCCCTTTAATACAGTCCTCATGTTGTGGTGACCCTAACAATAAAATTACTGTGATTTTGCTACCATTTTGAATTGTAATGGAAATATCTGTGTTTTCTGATGGTCTTAGGAGACCTCTGTGAAAGGATCATCCAACCCCCAACAAGGTTGTGACCCACAGGTTGAGAGCTGATTATGCTTTAGAGCATTTTCTTGATTTATGAATCATCTGAGAGGGAATTCCCAGCCCATTGTGGGTGGAGCTACCCCTGAGCAGGCAGTATATAAGAAAGCAAGTCAAGCAGCCATGAGAGCAAGTCGGTAAGCAGCTTCCCTCCATGGTCTCTACTTTTGGTCCTACCTCTGGGTTCCTGCCTTGAGTTCCTGCCCTGACTCCTCTTCCTAATGGACTATAAGCTTTAAGATAAAATATGCCCTTTTTCCCCAAATAGCATTTGTTCATGGTGTTTTATCACAATGATATAAATCTAGCAAGACAGCCTAGAGCAGGTAATTGCTTTTGTTTTTACAGTGTGATGTTTTGACCTAATCTATATATACATTATGGAAAAAATTAGCCATGCTAATTTAGAATGTCTATTACCTACACAGTTTGTCTTTCCTATGTGTGATGAGATTATTAAAAATCAATTTTAATGGCACTGAAATACTTTATTGAAAGCTGTGCTCACAAGACTATGTAATTGCCTATTAAATTTGATATTGCAACTTTGTGTCCTTTAATCGCTGTCTTCCCTGTACTCCATCTCTTTCATTTCATTTCAGAAACTTCCTGTTGCTATATCATCATTTCTGATTGTGAAACTGTTTTCCTTTGGATTGAAAATTTTCCTCTTGGAGGGATGAAGGAGGGCCATCAGGGTCACAAAACACACAAGAGACTCATAAGGCCCTTCTTTGAGGGTGTGTGAGCAATCACCAATCAACAACGAGAGAAAGCAGACTCTTGAGTGGTGCAGCTGCCCGCCAGTTGTACCAGCATCTCCAGTGACGTAGCTCTCACCATTTTCCTGCAAGTAAGCCCTCGGGGCATTCACCAAGGTAGAGGTGGATGGAATTGTTTGTTTAGTCTGCCAACGTACTCTCTGGGATAAATGGAATTACTCTCCCCAGGAGAAGTCACACCGTACCTGTTTATCTTGTCTGTGTTTACTTTTGGATTTGGGGATTTTTATTTTTATTTATTTATTTTTTTAAAGATTTATTTATTTATTATGTATACAACATTCTGCCTCGATGTATGCCCGCACGCCAAAGCAGGGCGCCAGATCTCAGTACAGATGGTTGTGAACTACCATGTGGTTGCCGGGAATTGAACTCAGGACCTCTGGAAGAGCAGCCAGTGCTCTTAACCTCTGAGCCGTCTCTCCAGCCCTGGGGGTTTTTATTTTTAAAGCCGGACTGGAGTCTTTTCTTCACTTTGCTATCTCTACTTAACACATTTGCCTTCCTTTCACCTTCTTAGGTGTATATAGTTATGTTTGTTACTTTAATAGTTTTATTTGCATTTTATGTACGTTTCTATTTAGTTTATTTCCCATTTTGTATTTCTCGTTTCCTTTGCACACAATTTTTAAAAGCTTCAAACTCCAGACATTATGAACTTTATCTTTTTTAGGTACTGTATGTTTTTGTTTTTTCAGGACAGGGTCTCTCTGCACAGCCCTGCTGCCCTGGAGCTCACTCTGTGACCAGGCTGGCCTTGAACTCAGAGATCCATCTGCCTCTGACTTCCAAGTGCTGGGATTAAAGGCATGCACCAACACCACCTATTGTAGAATATTAACTATGTAAAGATGTGTTTTATTTGTTTTTGCTACAGATTATTTCTTTAACTATGTAAAGGTATGTTACAATTGTTTATTCTGCCTCCCTTAACAAGGTAAGGACGTGTGTTTAATTATGGAAAGATGTGTTGCATCTGTTTTACCTGGCCTGCCTAAGGCACCTGAGTGTTCTAATAAAGAGCTGACTGGACAATAGCAAGGCAGAGAAAGGGTAGGTGGGGTCGGCAGGCAGAGAGAATAGGTAGGAGAAGAGGAGAAAAAGAAGAGAGAGAAGGGAATGAGGAGAAAGAGAGGGACATGCTTGGGGCAAGAAGCCAGGCAGCTGCCAGCCAGCCAGACATGAGAAGCAGCGGAAGTAGGATATACAGAAGGAAAGAAAAGTAAAAACCCTGAGGCAAAACGTAGATACAGAGAAACCGACAGGTTAATTTGAGAGCTAGCCAGAAACGAGCCTAAACTAGGCAAGCATTCATCACTAATAAGTTTGTGTCATGATTTGGGAGCTGGTTGGTGGCCCCCAGAAAGCAAAAGCCTGGTATAACCACCCAGCTACTTTTGGATTCCTACAATTGTTCTGGAATTTTATCCTCAGATGTAATTAAATGACTTTAAAACAGTTCAACACTATCAAGGCTTCCTTTCGTGAGCCAGGAGCATGGCGTCTTCTTGTTGAAGACTCAGTTTCTGCCCCAGGTATGTGTGATGGATTCATGCTGTCCTGACATGCCAATTTGGAGGCTTTCTGTCCCAAAAGATGGGGCTACAGAGTAGCCCTGCCCCTGTGTGATTCTGGTAACAAATTTCTCTGTCTTCTGGGGTCTTTTCTATAAAATCATCTAATTTCCTCACTGCTTTGCCCATATCTAAAGATTCAGGGGACCTTCACATGGTTCAGTGTCTAGTCTGTCTCTTAAGCCTCTTTGTGGTTGATAGCGCTAATACCCATATATTACAAAAGGGGAGACCGGTGACGTACGCAGCCCAGCCCAGTCGGCAGGTGATGGAGCTGGGATGTGAATCCCGACTGTCCCAGGGTCTGAGTTAACCACCTTGTTGTAGGTCACTCAGATGGATTGTGTTGTATGCTTTTAGTGAACAAGCTTCTGAAAGCTCTGTTCCTCGTTAACCTGCAGTTTTCCAAACGGAGGTGAACTGCCGCAAATTATACAGAACTCAGTCTATTCTTTAATTACCCCCTAGATTTTGACAGCAAAGAGGGTTTCTCCTTGGGAAGATGTTTTGCCTGTGAGAGCCACAGTAATGCTCAGACTTTAATCTCTTCTTACCCTTATCCTCTTTGCAGGCAGGGTCCAACCTCACTGCCTTATGCCCTTTTGAAACTCTCTTGAGTCATCAACAAATTTAACCCTTTGAGTGTTGCCTCTAAAATAGGAGTCTTTTTTTTTTAATGCAAGGCAGCTGCTGTTGAATAACCTTTCTGTACACTGTGAATATATATTACTCTCATCGGTTAATAAAGAAGCTGACTAGCCAATAGCTGAACAGGATAAAGTTAGGCAGAAAAGCCAAACGGAGAATGATGGGAAGAAAAAGGGTGGAGTCTGGTGTCCCCAGAGATACAGAGAGAAACATGATGGGCATGTCATTTTGAGAAAAGGTACCAAGACACATGGTATAGATAAAAATATGGGTTAATTGAAAATCTAAGAGTTAGTAATGGGGCTGGAAGGATGGCTCAATGATTAAGGATACTGACTGGTCTTCCAAAAGATGTGGATTCAAATCCCAGCACATAGGCAGGTAAAAATTGTAGGTAACTCCAAGATCTGTCACTCTTACACAGACTTAACTGCAGGCAAAACCCCAATGTACATAAAATGAAAGTAAATAAATTTTTAAAAAAAAGTTAGTAGTAAGCCTGAGCTATTGACTGAGCATTTTTTGTTTGTTTGTTTGGTTTGGTTTTCTGGGACAGAGTTTTTCTTTGTAACAGCCCTGGGTGTCCTGGAACTAGCCCTATAGATCAGGCTGGCCTCAAACTCACAGAAATCCACCTATCTCTGCCTCCTGAGTGCTGGGATTAAAGGTGTGCATCACCAGTGCCTGGACGAGCATTTGTAATTAATATAAGCTCTGTGTGTTTATTTGGAAGCTGCCAGTGGGGCAGAAACTTCTACCTACATGTAGTCCTTCCTTGGTCTAACTTTTTATAGGAGGCCCAGGCAGGAGGCAGAGTTTTGTCCACCTTAGACTGCAGCCACATCCAAGCAGAAGCCAGTACAAATGACTTCTACAAATAAAGTCCTTGATACTGGATTCTGAGCCAGGATCAGCTGTGAACTGGAAAGACCACACAATGATGGCAACAACCACAGAAAAGGCTACCTAAATTATTCAGCTGAGGGTCAGGCGTGGCGGCACACACCTTTAATCCCAGCACTGGGAGGTACAGGCAGATAGATCTCTGAGAGTTCAAGACCAGCATGGTCTATCTACAAATTAAGTTCCAGAACAGCCAGTGCCACACAGTGATATCGCAAATTAAAAAAAAAAGACAAAACCCTAATTATTTAGATGACAGTTTTTAAACTATGCCTAACTTTAGATTACTTCTTAGGAGAGGAGTCCAGTCAATGCTTTGTAGAATGCCAGGAAAATATGTCATCCATATTATCTGGATTTATTTGGCTGTATCATAGCCAGTTATTTATAGGACCTAAGCATAAATAACTTCCGTTAATTATAATTACATATACGTCTATGAAAACACCAACACAACTCTCAACCACAATGAAGTGAGGTGCTGACCTAATTAATTTATTTTATGAAATGTCAAAATAAAATAACTTTTTGTCTCAGAAAGTCATTCCAATTTTGTGGATTTTGTTTGAAAACTCAGCATTTTAATGGCAGTATATGACTTAGAACAGCTTTTGGATAATATCCACAAGTCTTTTCCACCCAAGAATAAGTATTTTAGCTGAAGTTTAAAAGGAAAAGCCAATATTTGGCTAGAGAGTAAGGGTTGGTCTGTTTGTTAATTGTACCATGAGCTTGTTTCTCTCGCTCGCTGTTTTAAATCAGGAATCAGGGAGCACCCGGGTTTGTTTGCCCTGGAATCTTAGGGCTGTTCTTCCTGGTGCTTGGCAGAGAGGTGAATCTTAGCCTTCTGGGGCAAGGCACAGAACAGGTGCTCGGGATGTTTGAGGATTTTCCAGGGAACTTATAAGGAGGCAAGAAAATGCCTACCCTGCCCAAAGGGCTCATTTCCCAGCTGATAAAATTTTATTGAGGTATAAAATTCTTGCAGAAAAGAGCACAAATCAGAAGATTTGGGCTAGATGGATTTTCCCAGTGTGCAACCTGCTAGTTCAAGTTACAGAGGATGATTGGCATTTCAGAAGCCCTTCCTCTCTTAGTATCCACCTGCCTGCTCAAAGATAACTATGTGCTGACTTTTAATATCACTGGCTAGTTTCGTCTGCACTGAACTTTTAGGTTTAAATTCATACGGCCTGTAGCACTGAGCGGTTTGGAAATCATTGGTGTTCTTGCCGATGGCCTGCTGCTCCTCTGAGCTGCTATAGCACAGCCTGCTGTAGCACAGCCTGCTGTATCCATACACGACAGCTCACCTCCTTGCTCTAGCGATAACTGTGCAGGGTGTTTCCAGTTTGGAGTCACTGGAAATAGTGCTGCCATGAATGCTGTTTTTTATTAACACATTTAAGTTAGGATCTAAAATAATGGGTTTCATTGTGACGTTTTCATGCAGGTGCATTATTGCACTTTCTCATATTTGCCCCTCCACTGTCCTTTCTTGTACCCCCTTTGCCCTCCTCTGATCCCAGTCGCCCCCTCGAGTCACTCCCCTGCTTTTCCGGTCACCTCTGCATGCACCTAGAGGCCACATATGAGGAAAAGACTCGGTGTTTGCCTTCCTGCTCACCTTTGTCTTCTCTTTCTCTCTTTCCCCTGCCTGTTCATAGCCTTTATTGTCCTAAATGCTCCCTTCTGATTTCGTGCTATACATGTATGCTCATGTATATAATATTCCGTGTTGTATGGCATTAGAGAAAATGTAGAATTTATTTTCTTCAGTCTGGTTTATTTTGCTTGACAAAATTATATCCTTTCAACCAATTCCCTTCAAATGACATAATTTTATTCTTCTTTATGGTAGACTAATACTCCAGTGTGTGTGTGTGTGAGAGAGAGAGAGAGAGAGAGAGAGAGAGAGAGATATTCTGTTCATTCCTCTATTGATAGTTGTCCATCTTGCCTATTGTGTATTTTTTTTCTTTAACAGAACTTGCCTCAAGTTTATTTGTAGAAACAGCATAAGGTCCTGATCATCTGCAAATACTGTGTAGGTGTTCACACCAGTCCATCTGTCTTCACATTGGCAGACTGCGACCCTTTTTATGGGGCCTTCACGGGGGCCTGGGCACCTTTGGGAGCCTGAGCTGCAGCTGAGGCCTCTGCCTTGGCTTGAACCTTGGGCTTTGTTTTTTGGAGGCTACGACCCCTGGCCATGTAGCTTCTAATCCGCTTCCCAAGCTTGGGGTGAGCAATGAAAGCCAGGCGGGTGAGTTTGCGGCTGGGGCCCTTTGGCCCCTTGGGCTTCACCACCTGGGGCTTCACCAGGGCCTTGATGGCCTCCGCGCGTGCGCTCATGGCCTTTGCATTATTTGCCTGCATCTTCTTCAGGCCTTTCTTGTTGTGCTTCTTGGCAAAGCGCATGTTCCTCAGGAACTTGGGGTCGACCCCCTTGAGAGATTTGTATCTTTGTGACCGGGGTTTCTTGATGCCGTTTCTGTGCCATTTCCGGGACTGGTTGTGTATGGTGTGGTTCTTGGACTTGGCCATGGCTGGACGGTAATCGGCGGCTCCCGAAGCCGCCTATTGTGTATTGTATATATGGCTGTGCATATATCTCTGTGGTATGCTGATTTAGATTCATATCCATATCTACATCTATATCTATGTATTCAGGAACAGTAGAGCTGGCTTACAGGTATTTTTTGCTTTTGAGGAACAGCCATACTGGTTTCTTTCTTCCTTCCTTCCTTCCTTCCTTCCTTCCTTCCTTCCTTCCTTCCGTTTCTATAGTATTTGTGCCAATGCACACCCCCGCCAGCAGTGATTTCCATCAATAAGAAATTTCCATCATTTATTGTCACTTTTCTTCTGACAGATATTCTGACTGTGTAAGATGTAAGGTTTTTGCTTAATTAGTGGTTGATAGTGGAGGGCCCAGAACATTGTGGGTGGTGCCATCCCTGGGCTGGTGGTCCTGGGTTCTATATAAAAGCAGGGTGAGTAAACCATGGGAATCAAGCCAGTAAGCAGCTCCCCTCCATGGCCTCTCCCTCAGCTCCTGCCTCCAGGATTCTGCCCTGGTGAGTTCCTGTCCTGACTCCCTTCAGTGATGAGCAGTGCTGTGGGAATGTAAGGCAAACAAACCGTCTCCTCTCCAAATGTCTTTGCTCATGGCGTTTCCTCACAGCAATGGTGCCCCTAAGGCACTGACTGAATAGAATCTGGGTGTTGTTTAATTTGAATTTTTCCTGATAGCCAAGGATGTTGAACCTTCATCATATATTTATTGGATGTTTATGTTTTTTCTTTGAAGAACTGTCCATGAAATTCATTTGCCCATATATTGGTTGAATGAGTTTCTTTGGTGTTTAAGTTTTTGAGTTCTTTTTAGCTTCTAGGTATTAATCTCTTTCAGGTCTCAGTTGCCAAAGATTTTCGTCTATTCTGTGGACTGTCTTTTCTCTTTCTTTCTTTCTTTCTTTCTTTTTTCTTTCTTTCTTTCTTTCTTTCTTTCTTTCTTTCTTTCTTTCTTTCTGTCTCTCTGTCTGTCTGCCTGCCTGTCTGTCTTTCTTTCTTGTCTTTTCTTTCTTTCTTTGAGATGGAGTCTTACTGTGTAGACCAGGCTGCCCTGGAACTTGTGTGTAGTCCAGTCTGGCCTTGAAGTCACAGAGACCCACCTGCCTTTGTCAGTTCTTCACCAATTTCCTGAGCTATTGGAGTCCTAGTCACCGCCATCTTGATGTGTTCCTCTTTGTTCTCCTGCCATATGTGTTCTTAAGCCTTTTCCCCCTATGACAATGTGCCCATTTGTCTTGGCTATATCTAGAAGTACAATAGCCAGGTTTTGTCTGATCTCCGAAGGAGGCAGGGCTGGGCCTGGTTAGTGCTTAGATGGGAGAGAAGGTGCTTAGGGGCTGGGGAAAGCCCTTGCTGCACAAACAGAGAACTGGGTTCAGACCCCAAGCATCCATGCAAAAGAGTGGTCATGGATGCTTGTTGTTTTCTTTTTCAAGTCAGGGTCTAGCTATATAGTTCTGACTGTCCTGGCACTCTGTAGATCAGGCTGGCCTTGAACCCACAGAGATCTTCCTGTCTCTGCCCTCCCAAGGGCTGGGATTAAAGGTTTATGCTACTACTACTCCTGGCAGCTATAAAAACTTTTGTGACACATTTAAGTCTTGTGCTTATTTTCCTGTTGGACTTTTTGATGGACTGAATTGAGGAATTACATATCCCGAGTGATGCTTTTGTGGTATGTAAATACATGTCACTACCCATTCTGTGCATGACCTTTTCATGTTCAAGGAGCCTTGTCTGCCTGCTGACCATGGATGTATCATACTTTCCTTTTTCACCTCTGTGAATATGAATATTTTCCATATAGAATGAGGAGCCAAAGCTGGTTTTTCCTATATGGCATCACCTTTGTTTTAGAGAATGCCTATTTATGAATAGATCATTTTTGGTCTGCTTTGCTCCATTCTGTTCAATTGGCTCACGTTTTCCCTTACAAAATACTGTACTGTCAGAATTACCATGATTTGAAGTAGTTGTGTTTTGTGCATGCATGTGTGCGTGTTATACAATGTGTGCATGTATGTGAGTATGCGCACGTGCGTGAGGAGGTCAGAGGACAACCTTGGGTGTCGGTTCTCACCTTCCACCTTGTTTGAAGCAAAATGTCTTTGTTGTTTACTGTTGCCTTTCCAGCCCACCCACACCTACTGGGGACTCTCCTATGCCTTCCGTTTCACAGTGTAAGCACAGGGATTGTTGATATATGCTGCCATTTCTGTTTATATGGGTTCTGGGGATTCAAACTCAGGTCCTGAGCTTCCACAGTAGGCACTGTGCCCACTGAACCTTAGCCCCTTAGCCCCAAAGTGATCTTAACATGCACATAGTCATATAGAGTCAACAACTTTGTTCTTCCTCAGAGTTCTCTTGGATACTCACTGCTGTAGTTCTAAAAAAAAAGTTTAGATCAAGTTTTGTTTTTTTTTTTGCTCATCTTTGATTTATGCATTATACTCATTTAAAATGGAACTTTTCAATTATCCATTGCTGGAGATAAAATCTAGTTAGTCTTGTGTGCCATGTTTGAATCACTGATTGATCTGCAGGCCCTTTGGCATTCTCTGCGTGTACAATCATAGAAGTTGTCAAGAATGATATCTTCCCATGTATAAACTCTGCTTTCTTCTTCTACTGTAGCATTGATTGGATCCTTTAACACAGTGTCTATGATATCATTGAATGTGCGTTGAATCTTTATTCTCTTTTGAACAACTTCTAAAACACTTGGAATTTTCAGGATGATGAGAAACTACTGTATTCTAAGATGACTGGTTACCTGGTGGATCCTAGGGAATTTCAGGATTGGGATTGATCCTCAGAAAGACTAAAGCTGGATTAGATAGTAAGGACCTTCAGCCCCTAGTGAAGGGAGAGGCACCGGATGAAGGTTGATCACCAGTGGTCAACGACTTAATATTGACAGTAAAGAAGCTTCCGTGAAGCTCCAGAAGGATAGGGTTCAAGGAGCTTCCGGACAGCCAGACATGTCCCAGGAACACACGAATGTCCCTTAAGGAGGGGCTGGGGGGTTCTATCCCTGCCTCTCTGTGCATCTAGCTGTTTACCCATAGCTTCTTCGACTTCTGTGGACTGTGCTAGCCAACTAGAGGTGGTACCTAGGACTTGCTACTGGTATCGGATGTGGAGACATTTCTTGTGGGACTGAGTTCTTACCAGGTGGGATCTGATGCTATCTCCAGGAGAGTGTTAGAAATGAATTGAGTGGTGTCTTCCGGGGAATTGTTTGGTTGGTCTGTGGGGAAAACCCTTCCTAGTGGGTGTCAGAAGTGTGAGAGCCTGGGCTGAAGAAAATGACCTTGGCTGTTCCTGCCTTGTTTACAGCTGAAGTGATGTGGGCTGGTGTCTCTGCTTGTTTCTCTGGGGAAAGTTTTCCATTTTTTTCCACTGTGAAATGTGAGCTTTGGTTCAAACTTTAATCACATTGAAGAAATTAATCTCTAATTAAAACATAATGCATTCTAAGTTTACTAAACATTTTTCCTATGTCTGTTTTTATAGGTTGTCCCTTTATTCTCTTAATATAGTAAATACATTGATCCATTGTTCTGTGTTAAAATAACCTTGCATTCCTGGATAACCCCAGCTTGTTCACGGTGGCCGTCGCTATTTGGTTGAAGATGTTTGAACTGATGTGTGAGACCGGCATCTATAAAACGCCTTTCCTACCCTGGGCTTGTTATGACTCCTAGGTATCTTCAGGGCATTTCTTCTTTTTATTCTCTCAAGCATATTTGAGATAGAGTGATGTCCCTCAAATATCCGGGAGAACTAAAGGCTGAAGACATTTGGAACTGAAGCTTTCCTTGTGGGAAACTTTCATTTAAATTAAATTTGCTGGGACTGGAGAAATGGCTCAGCGGCTAAGAGCTTAGAGTGCTCTTACAGAGGGCCAGAACTCAGGTCCCTGCACCCATATCAAGTAATTTATGATCACCTGATAATTCAGTTTCAGAGGATCTGATGTTCTCTGTGGCCGCAGTGGGCACCTGCACACATGTGATGCATATAAACTCACACGCGCGCGCACACACACACACACACACACACACACGCACGCACTAATAAATAGAGAACAATCCATGTACATTCTTCTTATTTTTGGTTAATTTGATTTTTCAATGAGTATATTTTACATAGTGTACTGACAGAATATTGATTATATTAACTTTACACTTTAATTTCTGTTCTTAATTTGTGCTGACTCTTCCTGATAAATCTTGCTAGCAGCTTACCAATCTTACTGCTATCTTCAAAGAAGTCACAATGGCTTTGTAGATTTTCTTATTTTCTTCCTGTTATGTTTAAGTGCTATTGACTTTTTAACTTTTGTTTCTGTTTTGAGGCAGGGCCTTGATGAAAAGCCTTGGCTGGCCTGGTAATTCAGAGTGAGCCTCCTGCCCCAGACTCCTGAATGCTGAGATTACAATGTGGCACCTTGCTAGGCTTGACTTTCCATCTTTGTTGTTGGTATGCATATGATTGGTTTTCGGGCTGCTCTTGATCTGAGTCACATTTAAGGCTCTGGCTCTGTTTCTCTAGAAGTGCAGCTGTCCATGGATCCTAGGAGCTTCAGTTCATTGTTTCGGAGAATGCTGAAGATGCATTCCAACACTCTCTGTTTTATTTTGCTTTTCTTGAGATAGCCTTACTCCACAGGCCAGGCTGACCTGGGACCTCGTGCAGTTTTCCTGCCTCAGCCTCCCGAGTGCTGGGATTACAGACGTGAGCCGTTCTGCTCGCTTGCTCACCTGTTTTTATTTTCTATGGTGCTGAGGACTGAGCCTCTGGGTACTTGAGCAGAGTGGGCAAGTGCTCCATTATTCAGCTACATCTCAAGCCCTCAGTGGCTCCCCATCTCCTTCTTCCCCCTCCCCACCCCTCTTCTTTCTAAGATCCATGGCTTACTTCAACTCAATACTTAGTGATTCTTAAACTTACATGTGGTTATTGATTTGTATCATAATTTTGCTGTGGTCAGGAAATACGTTCTGAGTAACTTTGAACTTCAGAAAGTGTTACAGCCTTCTTAGTGCTGGTGTTATGGCCTTAGGAAACTACCATGTAGCCCTCAAAGTGCCTATTTTGTAGTTGTTGGGCAGACAATATTTTAAGTAGCTCTAATTTCTTAGTTATGCACTTTGTTTTATTTTATAGGGATAAACATCCACATGCCACAATAGTTATCCTTTAAAATGCACAGTTCAGTGGTTTTTAGTGTTTTAATAGATTTATGAGACCGTGTCTAATGCCACATTTCCACATTTCCAAGGGGACACCATCACCAATTCCCCTTCCTTTAGCCCTTGGGAAGCATGGTTTACTTCTTGTCTCCACAGTTACTTGTTCCCTGAACATTTCATCTGAGCACAGTCATGCAGTGCGCAGCGTCTGTTCAGCATCTCCCACCCGGCGTATTTTGAGGTTCGTTCAGGTTCTTGCCTGCTTCTGAACTTCGCTGCTTTCAATAATTGATCATTATTGTGGATATACCCCATGTGGCTTATTTATTCATCATGGTGACTATTTGAGCCATTTTGACCTTGGACACTTAGGAAAATCACAGCTACAAATATTTGAGTATGAATTTCTGTGCGAAAACGTGTTTTCCTTCTCTTGGATTTGTGCTTTGGAGCAGAGCTGCAGGATTGTGTGGTTGCGAGTTTCTAGAGGTTTCCAGAGGCCTGTACCATTTCATATCCATCAATAGAGTTGTCCACTCATCCTAGTGGTATGTGAATGGTATCTCATTGTGGTTTTAACTTGTATTTCCTGACAATGACAGTGGCTAGTGACTAAGTTTGTGGGCCATTTGTCTATCTTCTTTAGAAAAAGTGTCTATGTAAGTCTTTTGACTGTTTTTGAACTGGATTATTCTCTTTCTAGCTGATGGCATATAAGTATCCTTTATACATTCTGGAGCAGTGTCTATGAGATACTGGTCCTGAATCAGATCCTCCATTAGTATGGATGTCTGCACTTTCTGGATCCTCGTTTCTTTCCTACCTGCTCTACCAGTCATGGAGTGACAGTCATAAAAATCTCCTATTAGGATTGTAAGGTTTTCTTTTTCTTAGTAGGCTTATCAGACGTATGTAAGTATAGTTGAGAATCCCTTGCCATTTTGGTTCATCTTTCTTTAAATCAATTTTTGATTTTTCTATATCTCTGTTGAAGTATGAGAGAGAGAGAGAGAGAGAGAGAGAGAGAGAATATGTAGAGGCAGCTACCTAGCTACCTGTAGTACTGTAAGATTGCCAATTCCTTTTGGTTTAGCCCTATTTTTTTTCATTAGTGGAGAACGGGGTCACATTATTATTATTAAATAAACAAGCCCTGGTCTTTTGCCAGCACTGTAATTTCCCCCCACTTAGATAGAAGGTACCCAGAACTAGTTCCAGGACCTGGGCTCAGCCCAGAGTGGTTCCGAGTGCTCCATTGGAGTCACCCTCAGCCAGAAGCCACCTTGGCTGCTGCAGCCGGTGCTCTAGGATTTAAATGGCAGGAATGAACATAGGGTTTTGGCATTCCCAAACTGGCTTCTGCCAACCCGCCCCAATCTGAATCATCCTCACCATCTAGAGTTGAATGCTGGAGTCCTGCCTCAGCACTTCGTGAAGCTCCTGCATCGCTGTCAATGTTCACGCTCAGCTGCCCTGGCCTCACCCGGGCTAATGAGGCTTGGGGAAGTGTCCTTTGTCTGGAGTCAGTCGGGGCTCCCTGCTGCAACTGTGTTCTTTTTCTCTTTATTCACACACTGGGCCCCTTCATAGGGGTCAAAGCCCAGATCAGACAGACAGGGAGCCAGCTACCTTGGCAACTCTTAATCCTTGCTTCTAGAAAACAGGGTAAACACAGACAAATCCATGTGTTCAGAGTGCACGGGTGTGATGGTTCCTACATACTATAACATGAAGAAGGCATGGAAATTGTTATGCCCAAATCTGCGAAGTCCCCGAAAAAGCCAACAAAGAGACCAAGTACCGTGTGTAAAAACAAAGAGCCTTTATTTTAATCAAGTTTGCAAACTCGGTCTGTGTGTCCAACATATTGGAATAGCCGGAGAACCCCGAGCTCAATGAGAATAGGGTTTTATAGTAGTAAAGGTGGGGGTTTCTGAAGTTTTAAGACCCCTGATTGGCTGACAACTGGCAGGTATTCCTATCTACAGCAGTTGGAATGCCAGGCATTTCCTTTGAATGGTCTGTTCTTTGGTGGAGGTCTGGTGATCTCAGTTTGTGGTTCCTCCTGCCACCAGGCATTGCCTCAGGGTAAACTACTGAGACATTTAAATTCCTCACTGGCCAGAGTTTTACTCAGGCAGGTGATAATGGTTGTAAGTAAAGAACTTCCTTTGGGTGACCTGCCCATACTTAGCTTACCATAGCTAGGCCCCACAGAAATTTCCACAGATTCCCAGGAAGCCTCTGAAGCTCTCTGCCATGCTGGTCCTTTCAGGCTTCAGGAGAGGTCTGCTCCGGACTTGAGACAATGTTCCCCATGTCTCTTTATCTCAGAAGTCAGTACAGACCAAGCCTTCCAGGCCACCAGTCACCACTTGGTCCTCGTCCCCACGTTCACATGTTCACATGTCAACAGTTGCTACCCCTCCCCATCCCCTCCACTCTCCAGGTTTTTGCACTGTAGTCTCAGAAACTTGATCTGCTTCCTAATCCCTTCTCCTCCTCCTTCCCACTGGGTTCTTCTCAGAGCTGCTAACCCTGGCCTCCAGTCAGGATCTCTACCCTCTCTCCCTGGCTCTTCCCCCCTCCCCCTCCTGCCCCAGACCTCTACTGTCTCCTGCACCCTCAAGCCTCCCTTAGACTTTCTCCTCCATTTATTTCAGCCACCTTCTGAAACTTCAAATCTTGATCTTGTTTTTAGGTTCATGACAGGGTCCACAGGTATGGGTCCTTTCTACCTTGACTAAAGGTCAGAGAATTGGAACTTACTTCCGTTCCTTCAAGGTTATTGTCTACAGTTCAAAAAGCAGGTCTGAGAGTTCTGCTCTCTCAAGGTTATTGTCAACAGGTGTGGCTAATAGCCAGACCTGGTATTTCAGGTATTGAAGAAGTAGATCTGTTTCTACCTCAAACAAAAGTCTAAGGATCCAACTAGGTTCCTACTCTCTTAGGGAGATAACATAGGATTCCTCCCAGGGAGTGGTGTGCCTACAGAATGTTGTGTTCTAGGGTGTGAGTGTGACTTGCCTTGTTCTGGCAACAAAATATTTAACTAAAAATGTAACCTGTAATCTTTTAATGGGTCTGTTCATTCCTTGAATCATGTGATCTTATTCCTTTTGGGGTTGGGGTAGCTAAGCAAATGGAAATTAAATGTGGGTGACCTTCAGTATTCTCTGGATGTCCCCCCCCAATACTATCCTATGTCTTTGCCTCTTGTTTCTCCTATATCTGTGTTCCTTTTGCCTAATAATTCTAATCCTCACACTCCTACCCTGGAACACTCAAACCTGCCACAGCTAGGAGCCCGACAGAAGTCACCCCTAGAAAGGTGGCTTATGACAGGGTCACGCATTATAAAATCCCCTTCTGGGGTGTGTGTGTACATAAACCATCACAATCATTATAGATAGACATAGAATAATTCCAACATATCAATGAACTTTCTCACAGTGTCCCTTTAAATTCAAACTGTTCCTTCACCCATTTGCTGGAAAAGACCTGCTTTCCATTTCTTTTTCTTTCTTTCTTTTTTGCCCATCAGAGTGAGACACACATGGCATGCGGTGGAATGGCCTGTTCTGACCATCTCCACTCCTTGTGCTTAACCTTTGGGGTTCCCCATGCTGCTGCTTGACTCCCGCATGAGCCCCCCTAGTGCCCAGTGCACCCATTCCAGCGTGCAGCTGTGCCCTAGCTGCTGTGACCTGCATGTGCTCTGTCAAAGGGTCAGGTGGTTTTACTTGGTGATTATGAAGAACGCTGCTTAGACATCTGTGTGCAGAATTCATATGGACTTAGCATTTCCACTTCTTCAGAATAAATATCCTGCGGTTAATGTGTGTGAAATCGCCTTTCCTCGGACAATGGCTCTCTCTGCTTGGTTCCCTCCCGGGCCAGCACTCGACCTAAGAGTTTGCTGATCCTACCACTGGTTTGCATTGACTGCCACATCTTAATCGTTTTTCTTTGTTCACCACACAACTTGGATCTCATCGTCCATTGGAATGCATTCTTGTTGGAACACCAACTTGGAAACAATTACTTTGTGTGTGATGGGAAGGGTTGTGGTGCATGCATTGGGGTCGGAGGACAACTGGCAGGCCTCAAGTCTCTCCTCCCTCCATGGCGCCTGAGGATTGGACTGGATCCGTAAAGACAGACCTTAGACGGCCGGGCTTGGCAAAGAGTGCTTTTACCCATTGAGCTGTCTCACAGGTCCTCTGGGCAACATCCTTAAGTCCTTCTCCTGTACCCTCCCGGCTGAGCCCTCCCCCGGTAGACTCAAGGTTTTGTCCATTCTGCTCTCATTAGAACAGGAAGCTGTAACAGGAGGAGAAGGCACTGGCTGTGACATATGTCCATGACTGCGGTATACTCCTGATAGTGACCGTCAGCCCAAGCTTCTAATATGACGAGCTCACACTTGTATCTCTTCTCTTCAGACTTCAGACAGCCTGGCTCCCTCGCAGCTCATGGTTTGTTCCCTGGGAGCTGGGAAGCAGCCATACTGGAGATAGCTCATCATCTTTGTTATGGTTTTGGTCTCTTTAAGAGACAAGCCATGCCCACTCCCTCCCCCATCCGCTGAGGCAGGCTGATCTTCAGCTTCCGGCCTGAACTCGCTTCTCTTTTCCATCTTCCTCTCGGAGAGGCAGCTTCACTTCTGCCTCTCTCCCCACTTCTCTGCTTTCCCCCTTCTCTGTCTCTTTCTCCTCTTCTCTCTCTCTTTCTCTCTCTCTCTCTCTGTCCCCCCTTCACCCTTCCTCCTCCATAACCCCCTGAATAAACATTCAACCTCACCGTGCATGTCGTGTCTATCCATGTTTCTGTCTTCTGCCCGCCCACCATGTATCTCCCTGCCTGGGACCAGCCATTGCTTGGGGACTAGCAGCCGTCTCTGCCTGGGGCCCACTGCCTGCTGCCACATGGCCTGCCACCACTGCTCTGGGACCAGCAGCTGTCTCTGCCTGGAACTGGCTGCTCCCAGGGCCCGCTGCCTGCTGCCACATGGCCCGCTGCCACCATTTGGGACCTACAGCATTTCTGCTGCCTACTGCCACCGGGGATCCTGCAGCATTTAAAAAAAAAAAAAAGAAACAGTCTCCACATGCTAATTCCACCTGAGTGTATCCCTTTCCATTCCCTTGTCCCTGTCAGAATGATGCACAGCCCTTTCTTTGATCCAGAGCCACTGGCCCATATTCCATGGGGCACTGATTTCTCTCAGCACCTACTCCATCTTTCCCTCATCTTTGCTCTTGCAAATACTTCCTTCCCTTCTCCTTTTATCAAGGGCCCCTGCATCACCGCCATGTACACATTTCCTAATATAGATCATCAGTAAACACAACACCCCTGGAAAAGCCAGTAAGTCTACAGTTGGGAGAGCTGACAAACATGACCTCAGCTGAGGGGTCAAGGTTCACATAGGCCACGGTAGTGGTGAAGACGCATACTCTTAACCCAAGGTAATATGAGGTTCCCCTTTCAATGCTCACCACCAGAAGAACAAGAGGGAGATCTGCAAAGCCTGCGTCCTCAAAACCAGGTGTTATTATCTGTTGACCTGTCCTGCCACCTGGGTACCCTGTCACTTTAAGAGAGAAGCCCCACCCACTCCCAACCCTCCCCTTCTGCAGAAGCAAGTGGACCTCCTGCCTCCTCTTCCAGTCTGGCTCTCTCTTTTTGTCTCTCTCCTGAAGAGTTAACTTCTATTATCTTTCCCCCATCCCCTCCTTCTCCCCCTCTCCCTCTCTCTCTTCTTCCTCTTTTTCCCCTTCCCCTTTTCCTTTTCCCTTCATACCCCACTAAATAAACTCTATACCCAAACTCTCCCTGCATGGTGTATCTGTCTGTCTGTCACTTACTGTGGTCTCCCACCTGCTAAGGTGACCCACCAAAGCCTCAAGGGACTCACTGAGGCCTGGGGAACCCATCAAGGCCTCGGGTCACCTGCCACTGCCCCTCATGGGACCACCGCCCCTCGTGTGACCACCCCCCCCTTATATCTTTAAAAAGAATAACACCAGGATCACAAAAACACAGCAAAGTTTGGGAGAAGGTTAAAGACATAGGCCTGCTCAATGGAGTGTGTCTTGGATAGAATACTAAAACAAAAAAAAGTGGGGGGAAGCCGGGCGGTGGTGGTGCACGCCTTTAATCCCAGCACTTGGGAGGCAGAGGCAGGCGGATCTCTGTGAGTTCGAGACCAGCCTGGTCTACAAGAGCTAGTTCCAGGACAGGCTCCAAAAACCACAGAGAAACCCTGTCTCAAAAAACCAAAAAAAAGGGGGGGGGGGAAGGGAAGAAGAAATTAGCTCAAAAACTGAAGAAATAAAAGTCCCGACCTTATAGTCAGTATTTTTAAATTTTATTTGCTCATTTTATGTGTATGGGTATTTTGTCTGCATGTATGTATATGCACTACATGCATGCCTGGTCCCCGTGGAAGCTGGAAGAGGGTGCCAGATCATCTGGAACAGGAGTTGGAATTCTGAGCCACCATGTAGGTACTGGGAATTAGACCTAGGCCCTGTGGAAGAGCAGCCAGTGCTCTTAACTACTTAGTCATCTCTCAGGTCCATAAAGTACAAACTTGAAATAATGTACTAACACTGGCTCATCAATTGTGACATTTATATCAGTTGTGATATATATATATATATATATATACACACACATATCAACATCATATATGTATACATACATATATCATAGTAATTTAACAAAACAGGAAGCTAAGGGCAAGAAATGATAAACTCTCAGGATTTCCGTATAAAGGTAAAACTGTAAGTTTATTTAATACTGAAAATGAAAGCCCACGCCCTCCTGAAACTGCCACTCCTCACAGCTGCACTCTTTCCCCTGCTCCCTTTCCCAGGGAACCCCTGGGAATAGTTGTGCTGTGAACTTTGCTCCCCACTCCGGTCTGCTCACTCAGCTCTCCTATCCTCAACCTGCCACCAGACTGTTCCTGTGAAGGCCAGCAACCACCTGCATGGTAGCAAGTTCCAGAAGCCATCTGCTCTCCTTATCTTACCTGTCAGCCTTCCGTGAGGCCCTGCTCATGCTCCCCTCTTTGGTGAAAATGTGGTCTTGGCTTTGGTATACTCATGGACTGCTTTCCGTTCTTGGGTGCCTCCTGGTGAGTCTTGTTGCTCACTCTTCCTCCTTAGTCCTGCTCATTTCAGCGTCCTGGGCCCTCTCCGAGGACCTCTGCCTTCTTTTGTCGACCCTTACAATTATCTTCCATACCCTCTCATGGACTAAAGCACAATTACCTATTGCACCCCCCAAAGTGTGTATCTCCAGCCTTGGCCTGTGAGGCCACAGGGGGTTCGGTTTGTAAGAGAAGTCAATTGAGACTTTGCTGAGGTTACGGAGAGGCCACACAGTTCCCATATGGGTCACTGGGTTTGAATCAGCAGAGATGACATTTTGATCACTTTAGAACTGGAAAGCACCCTTTGTAGACAAACAGGAGGAGGCAGGAGATCTAGGAGACCATATTGGGGAACAGGCAATGTGTGGGAGGGAGGTCCTGTCTACTGGCTAGGAAATTGGTCCCTGTCCCTGTGATGCTAGCCTGGGCTCGGCTCCCAGCCCTGTCTCTCAATCATAGTATGTCTGTAAGCAAGTCACTTACAGCTTTTACTTCCCTGGAATTCAGTCTCTTTAGCTATAAAACACAGAAGTTGATAACTTAGAGAATGAGGTTGGGTTCAGGCCTTTGTAGGCTCCTGTCAGCTTCTACAACCAATCTGTGTGAACACAACCAGCCCCATCTCACGGATCCTGCCCTACCCTGGCCCCGGGGAGGAAAGAGCAGGATAATCGGCCTGCTCTTCTACAGAACTGTATATTCTCTCATACAAAAGCACAGGGTGAGCAGCAAACAGAAAAAGGCAGGAGATGGCTGAAACTTCAGTGTTGTAAAGGAAATGAGTCTACATCATGTCTTCAGCCAAACCACAGCTCAGAATTGGGCCAATTTGTCCTGCACTGAGGGGGTGGGGCTGGTCAAGTTCCACAGGGAAAGTAGAATCTCTTGGTGCTCCAACCTTGGGTCTGGGTTCCCCTCCCAGAGAAAGTTCTAATCTGGAAGCTACCAGCTAGAGCGACACTGAGATAGCAGGTACCACTGAGAGAGGAGAACACGCCTACAGGCAGGAGGCACTCAGGGGCTCACCAGCTATCATTTCTTTGTCAGGATCTGGTCCTGGGGCTGTGCGCATCGCATGCTGGCACGTGTCTGCTCCTAAACCACGATATGACATCGGGAACAGCCAAGCCAGTCTTCCCTAGATACCTGAGACAAAATCTAAAGCTGTGGTGACTGAGATGGGCACTGTGTCTTATGCTTATGCACCCCCAAAAAAGACCGAATTTCTACTGACCCACTGGGAACAATGACATCCTTATGCTTCCTCTTGGCCTGCTTGCTGGACTTGGAAGTCAGAGGGGTTGGACACTCTCCCCACTCCACCAAGGCCTGGAGGACCAACCACAGCTTTGGGAGTATGGTCAAGGCCAAATACTTTGCCACAGAATAACATTATAGGCTCCACAGGCCCATTGAAGACATTGGGGACCAGGAGAGTGTTCCTCCAGACTTAAGTTCTAAATTTGCTTATTCTCTGAGTTGACCTGGTACTCAAAGTGAAGTGTGTCACTCTCAGAAGAACTGAGGGAAAAACAGATGATGTTTGCAGGAAGCCCAAGATGGTGGATAGAGGTGAGAAAGAACCTGGCAGGGTCCAGATAATCCTACTCAATGTCCAGAAACCAAGGGGACCTGTGGAGGCTCGAAAATGTGAGCCTGTTTCCACGTTGACCAGAGGTCAGAGAGTTGGAACTTTCCTCTAGATCCTTCAAGGTTATTGTGCTTCTGCCTCAAACAAAGTTCCCACCTAGACTTTGGATAGGGAGTTCTGCTCTTTCAAGGTGATTTATCGTATACAGGTGTGGTTAATAGCCAGACCTTGTGCTCCAGGAATAGAGTAGATTGATCCTACCTCAAACAAAGAGCCTAAGGATCCAAGTGCGTTCCAATTCCCTTTATGAAGATAACTTGGGATTCCACCCAGGGAGTGGTTTGCCTATAGAGTGTTTTGGTCTAGGGTGTAAGCATGACTTGTCTTGTTCTGGCAACAGAATGTTCAGCTATGAATGTAGCCGCTACCTTCAATTGGTGTGTTCATTTCCTTGTATCATGTTAATGCAGTCTTTTATCTTACTCCTACCTTTTTGGGTCAGGGTATTTTAAGCAGCTGGAAATTAAACACAGGTGAATTTTCAGTACTCACTGGAATTCCCTCCCGATACTATCCTATATGTTTCTCCGTTTTATTATTTTCATTTGTGTCTTCATATTCTTTACTATATTTCTAAATCACCTTTACCCTGGAGAAAGGTATTTTTGTTGAGGCTGGTCCCAAACAAATGGCAGCCCAGCATGGTGCGATCAGCCGACAGGGACCAGAAAGAAGCAAAAACTCCAGAAGCCTCAGCGTTAAAGTAAGACTGACTGGAGTATGGCATGTGTATTGCTTGCATTTATGTATGTGCACCATGTGCATATCGGGTACCTGTGGAGGTCAGAAGTGGGCATCAGGTCCCCTGGGACTGGAATCACAGATAGTTGTGAGCTGTCACACAGGTGTTTCCTGCAAAGGTGAGTGCTCTTAGTCACCGAGCCGCCTCTCCGGCTCAGACAGGACTTTTTGCAGAAGATCTATCTCATGGCTAGCTTTGGGGCCAGAAGGAGAGCAACACTAGATGTGAGCTGTATGTTTCTTAGAAATGAGCTGGGACGTGTGAAAGTCACTGAGTTCTGGTCTCATCTGGCAGATGTGTACACACAACATCTTTTAGGCTGATGGAAACTAACAAGGCAACAATGAATCCAAATATCAGGTGTGCAGGGAATGTTGGGATGGCTGGTCATAGGGCTGTCTATACAAATAGGGATGCTGCTGGCCTCCTCTCCTCCTTGTGTCACCCTAGAAAGATGCCTGTTTGATCCCCAGAAGAGGGACTTTGACAGGGAATAGGGAGCCCATCAGGTCCACGCCTAGTGCTGGCCTTCTGCTGTGTTCTGTCTCTGGTTGAAGTCTTTTTCTCGACCTGCAATCTACCTAGGAAGACCTTGACCCCACCTTAAAAGTAATGTTCTGTCCTGTCCCTTTAAGAGACAAGCCACACCCACCCCCTCCCTGTCTGGAAGAGACAACTCCATTCTCCCTTACTTCTCCCCATCCCCCCTCTCTCCTCTTCCCTTCCATAACCCACTAAATTAATATCCAACCTCATTCTGCATGGCATGCCTATCCATGTCTCTGTCTCTCACCTACTGCATGGCTCCCTGCCCAGGACTAACTGCCTTCAGGGACCTGAGGCATGGTCTCAGGACCCACTTGGGGAACAGTACCATCACCCACCATGCGGCTCCCTGCCTGGCACTTGCTTGCTCTCAGTCTCTCACCAGCCATGTGACTCCCTGCTGGGGCCTTACTGCCCCTAGTGGGCTCCTGCCTGGGACTGGCTGCCTTCGAGGCCTGTCATGGTCACAGGACCTGCTGCCCTCTGCAGCCACTCGCGCATTCGAGCTCCTCGGAACTTCTGGATGTACAACATGAAGACACAAGGACCAGCATGCTCCTGAGTATCTCATGTGGATTTCGGAAGGCAGAAACTACGGCTTCTTCCCTTCTTTTCTAGCTTACAGAGAAAAGGATGTCTTCATTCCTTCTTCAGACTTCTTGTCGGTTTGGTCTTAACCATCTGGTCCAGTTTGGTTCCAGTGCTCATTTTCTGTATGCTGTTGGGTAAGGACTTAATTTTCCGTTGGCACAGCCCATGATAAATGCAGAGGAAATGAGAGGCACCAGCAGGCATAGGATCAGAATACTTTAATAAGATATCAGTGTCAAAATACATTTCCTTATAAAGTTAAGCTCCCAGACAGTTACAATGCCGTCAGTAGGAATTTGACAATGCAGTAATGTTCGAAGTTGTTACATTGACAAGAAAGGTTAATGTGAAGCTTGGAATATTTCTCAGTGTTTTCTGTTTTTGTTTTTTAGTAAAACTGCAAAGGGAAAATGCCCTTAATGCTGAGGCAACAACACAGGAAATCAAATACCAGCATTTACATGTCAATAACCCTTTATGTTCTCTCACCGCGTGTCAGGCCACACCGTGGACCAATGTGTGACTTGGACAACACCATGCCTAGATACTTTTAGCTAGGCTGACTTTGAAAGTTAATTTTTGGTTGGAGCAGTAAGTCCCTTTAGGCTTACTGCATTTTGGCCTGATGGACTTTGTATGTATTTAAAGTTTTATTGTACCCAAGTCAACAACATTGTATGTCGATTGGTATCACACACCCAAAACGTGGCCTACCTCCTCCCCAGTGAGTTACAAAGTGCTCTGGGACCAGTATTTTCAGTGCTTTCTACCTATTCATGTCACTTCATGTGACTGAGACCTCAGCTAGAGGCTATCCCTGGAGGTCTGCCGGCTATTCACCAGCAGGGGGCGCTGCACCTTGGCTTTGCAGGACCCTCTGCCCTGCAAGCTGTGGGCTGTGGCGCGGTGCAGGGCTGGTCAGACCTGGCACCATCTCCCAGTTTAGCTCTCCAGGGACTGGGTCACTATATTATTTGTGAATCCCTACTTGCTTTGTGAATTCCCATTCAAACCATTTCATGGTAGCTGTGGAAATACCCAAATGTGCCGCATGAGAGAGAGACAGGTCGCGTAGCGTAGCTTGGTGCACTTGAAGGGCTAGCAACGTCACCTGAAAAAAGTGAAAGCACTTCCTGCCCATCCCCCACGTGGCAGCAATGACAATGCATACGTACATAACACACAGTGAACAAGAGGAGAGACGAGAGCTTGCCACGCTCCCCCTTAGTGACTCCACATCTATGGCATAGCAACAGGCCAAAGCAAAAGGTCACCAGAGAGAGTGGTGGGGCAGGGGATCCGTAGCGGAGTTAGTACAGGCCTGTGGGAGTACTATACAGTTCTACAGTGTGCAGAACACCGAGAAGAATAACAAGAACAGCCCTAATGAGATCTTAAAAGTGATTTTGTGAGCAGGAGTCCATTTCTAAGTTTTTAGATATTAAAAGTACCCATATATATGAAAAACACCAAACCCAGATATAAATTTTCCTTAAAAAAAAACTCTCAGTTTTGCTTTAGAGTAATAATAATAGTAAAAATCCACTGAACCTGGGGTGAGATGGGAGACATCATGGTTCAGGAAGGCCACTGTGTAGCTTCACAGGTAACTCTGGAGTTTACCCTTCACATTGCTTTCCTGCCCCGCAAGTCAGATCAAAATCAGAGCAAAGAACTGGCTTTTTACAATATGGTGATTGGGTGTGTGTGTGAGGGAAAGAGACAGAGAGAGAGAGACGACAGAGAGACAGAGAGAATCCACAGTGGGGTTCGAAAAGGAAAACTCTTCTCTTTGGCAACAATGACAAACGCACTTCCGCTGAACGGAGCCAAAGCTTTCCCTAGCAGGAGAGCCAACATCCACCATGACTGTTAGTAGGGATACTGAGTGTGAGAGAGAAACCTTTGGGGAATATAAATTAGAAATAAGTCAAGGGAGGGAGGGGGAAATCTTATAAAATTTCAGAACATTTTCATCGACGGTAAAACAAGTATGTATTTTTAAAACACAGATAATCAAGTGAGCATGTCAGATAAAGGCCACGGCTTGGTGACCTGGGCAGACCGGCCCCGGTCAGTACATCTCTTAAGAAGTGTGCTGGTGTTAGATATACCTAGTTGCAACACAGACGGAAGGTGAAGCTGGCAGGACAGGATGGCCGGGCAGGAGCATGCCCGGCCGAAGGCCCTGGCTCAGGTGGCTTGATCCAGGGCTCTGAGAAGGTCTCTCCCCTGCAGGAGTGTGGAACTTCCCGGCACAGGGACGTTCACCTCACAGTCATATCTGGTCAGTTCCGGCAACAGGTAAGGTTCCAGCGACGGCCCCAGCAGTCGGCTCGCCATGCCTATGAGAAGGGGAGGGGAGGCAGTTTTAAAAGCCTGACCCAAGCCCTGACACAGTTCCTACTCCACTGTAGACAGTCAGGACGAGGGCACTCGTGGAAAGATTGACATCTCCAGCTGCCAGGCCAGGAACGTCAGGTGCCACAGCCCTCTTGCCCTGGGCTCCACTTCCCATTCAGAGAAGAGAGCGTGTCTCAGCAGTGCTGAGATCCAAGGCAGGTAGAAGTGGCAGCAGGGGTCTCATAGCTTAGGTACAGAGCCATATCCTGGGGACCTCTCCCTCCTGGGGTCCACCTGCTTCCCCTTCTTGCCTACACACCTATGAACAGATACCCCACCCCTTGTTAATTTCACCTCTTCTTTCAGTCATGGTCAGAAAATGCTCTAAATTGAAATTATTTTGGCTGTGGTTTTAACCACTGGGGAAACTGGTCATTTGCTGACTGCTGCTGACCAGATGTATACCAGGGAGTGAGCGACGCATGGTTCTCTCCTTTAAACCTTCGGGTTTGCTAGCCCACCTGCTGCCCAGGGCTTTTGGGGTTCCACAGACTGAGAACACACCTATAAATGTCTCCCAACTATACTACTGTAGACAAGACTCTGGGATTTTCACCCCCTCCCCCAAGACCACAAACTGTGACAAACAGAGGCTTCTGTGGGAACATATCTGTTTGGTGGCAACAGCTGAACTTTCGAGATTATTACCAAGCCACCCTCCTGTCAGTGGGTCCCTGTGCATGCTTCTAGAGAGATGCCCCAGAGTGCTGTGTGTGTGCACTTCAGGCCAGGAGGAGCTAAGGAAAGACAGAGACTTCTGGTCTTACGGTGCCCAGAGCCTGCAAGTGACTGAATTACTGGAGGATTCGTAGACATGGAGCCTTGCTACCCATTTCCCATGGCAGCCAGCTTGTCTGCATGGCCCATCCCACCTTCCCAAAGCAGCCAGCTTGTCTGCATGGCCCATCCCACCTTCCCAAAGCAGCCAGCTTGTCTGCATGGCCCATCCACCTTCCCAAAGCAGCCAGCTTGTCTGCATGGCCCATCCCACCTTCCCAAAGCAGCCAGCTTGTCTGCATGGCCCATCCCACCTTCACAAAGCAGCCAGCTTGTCTGCATGGCCCATCCCACCTTCACAAAGCAGCCAGCTTCTCTGCATGGCCCATCCCACCTTCCCAAAGCAGCCAGCTTCTCTGCATGGCCCATCCCACCTTCCCAAAGCAGCCAGCTTGTCTGCATGGCCCATCCACCTTCCCAAGGCAGCCAGCTTGTCTGCATGACCCATCCACCTTCCCAAGGCAGCCAGCTTGTCTGCATGGCCCATCCACCTTCCCATGGCAGCCAGCTTGTCTGCATGGCCCATCCCACCTTCCCAAAGCAGCCAGCTTGTCTGCATGGCCCATCCCACCTTCCCAAAGCAGCCAGCTTGTCTGCATGGCCCATCCACCTTCCCACGGCAGCCAGCTTGTCTGAATGGCCCATCCATCTTCCCACGGCAGCCAGCTTGTCTGAATGGCCCATCCCACACCAGCTGTCTTGCTCAGAAGTCCATCCCAGCCCTGGGCTCTTCACCATCCTCGCCACCTCCTTTCCAAAGCCTCCCCGGCCTGAATTAGTCAGAAGTGGCTGTAGTTCTGCCCGCTCTCTGGGGCCAGAGAGCCCTTTCTCCTTCTCCTGTCCCTCAGTTCAGGTCCTCTCTGAGGGCGTCTTCAAGGGGCTCTTTGAACAAGTCACTGTCAAACCCTTCCTGGCCTGATATCAAGCAGGTCCTGGCTAACCCAAGCTCATGCAGCCTGACTGGGTGAAGAGCCCTGTGGACTCTAACCAGTTGTCTGAGACTTGAATACGGCCTGTTGTCCAAATGCCGAGCTGCTATGTGAGCGGCTGCTTCCCACCCAGCTTCCTGTCCATCCAGGCCACCTGCGTGCAGGTGTGAGTCTCCAACACTCACCTGACACCTTTGGGGCTCCTGGAGGACGGAAGTCCTGGAACTGTGAGGCGTAGCCCTGTGGCGGGAACCCACTCTTGGGATTTTCTCCTGGGCTCATGGCAGATGGTGGTTGTGGGGGTGGCAGGTGTCTCAGTGGCTGACCCAGGCCTCTCATGGAGTTTTGGGTGAATTCATCTGGAAGATCCAAGCCAGAGAGTGAGTTGGTGCTGCCTGATAAGACAGGGAGTAGCTCTCGGCCTTCTTTTTCTTTTCAGAGGTCATGGAGAGACCTTAGAACCTGGAGCCCCGCTCATGGCATGGGCATAGCCCATCTAACAAGACTCAGGGAACGGGCCCTGAGCCTCCAACCCTTCACCAGACGCCTGGTTCAGGCCTGCTTACCAGGGGCCACATTCGTACTGATGGTCTTGTCAGGCATCAGAGGACAGGTCCTCCCCATGAGGCTCTTCATACGTTTCCACATCAGATGGGAACTGCTGCTGGTGCCCGGAGGGTCCCCCTGTGGATGTGAAGTGTAGCTGGAGGAAGAGGGTCGGGGGTGGAGTGGGGTGGGGGCACCACACAGACCCAGCAGGGGCAGACACAGGAGGGTGCTCACCACCGGAAGGAGCTGTCTGCATCTTTTTCTTAGCCCTACCTCCTGCCCAGCGGGGTTGAGGCGCCCATGGTATTCACAGTGAAGAGGTGGCTTACCCCACTTGTGTCTTGGAAGCCTTGCTCCTCATACTCCAGCTGGCGCTTTAGCTTCAGCTTGTTGGAGAGGGCTATCATGGCTGGACTCATCATGTAGGGGCTGCGAGCCCCGAAGTCCTTTGCAGATCTGCCAAGAAGAGGGAGTAGGAGTAGGTGCGAGAGGGTCATGGTCTCCCACCTGGCGTCTTCACCTGGACCCAATACTTATGACAAAGGTGCTTTATGGACCCAGAATGCAGAGTGCCAAAGGACCTGACCAGCCGTGTCTGCCTTCTGCTCCTCTACCTGGTGAGATGCCAAAGCCTGCCGTCACCTGTACCTCCTTCCACACACTTATTTTACCTCAGCTACTCTCAGGCAGTCCTGCCCTCCTGGGAGTCTGTCCTGCTGGATGACATCAGTCTCTACAAGGATTTCTGCCCAGTGCCTCCCACCCGAAGACTGTTTGGGGCACCTAATTACAAAAGGCACACACTACAGACAACACACTTCGGCTTCTGGGACATAGTCCAGTGAGCACCTGGTGTGTGTGAGATAGGAAACGCTAGCACCTGCATGTACCCCATAAAGGCTCTTGGGTAGAAAGCACAGGAGTGTGGAGAGAATGGAGAAACTGTCACTCAAATACCTGTTTGTGCCCAAAGATGAACCCTAGGTAAGTAAAGTTCCCTTGGGGTGATCTAAAGATAGACACCAGGTTGTAAGCCCTTCCTCCTTTCTCCTGGGATTTTGCCCTTCAATGTCAGCTCCCTAGCTAGGTAGATAGAGCGCCGGCTGCTGCAGAGTGAGGGGATATGGTGGGGTAGGAAGCCCATGGGGGGGGGGGCTCCTGAGCACCCACTAGGGGATGTGTACCTATGTCTTCTCCCTGCCCAGTAAGGTCCTTCCGGCCAGGCATCTGTCACTGACCTCATCTTGAACATGGAGACATGGGGTGAGGTGTTGGGAGGCTCCAGCTGTGATGGCCCCAATGGCAGAGCCCCCAGGGCCTCGGCGTTCTGATCGTCAGCAGGCCACTTGGTGGGCCCAAACTGTAATGGTGGGTCTGGAGGCCACTGAGTGTTGGATCTGCCTCCCATAGAAGAGAGAGGAGTACTGGCCTGGCCACAGCATGGTGGCAGGGACCCTTTGTCCCCAGGGTCAAAGAAGATGGAAGACATAGGCCAGTGCTCAGGCTCCGTCTTCCTGCTCTCCAGCTGCTGTGGGTACTTGTCCAGGAAGAAGGGGCTGTGGGCGGCCCCCGGGGCTAGTGGCTGGAAGATGCTTGTCATGGTACTAAAGCAGTGCTGGGCATTGGGCTGGGGACTCTCTGGCATGTGTGGCTCCTCCGGGCAGATTGGGCTTAGCTGGAAGTCTTCCCCATCCATTGGGATGTAGGGTGCCAGAGTCTCCAGGTCCAGCTCATTGAAATCGGTCTGAGAAGAAAAGAGCAAAGACGAATTGCGGTGACTGCCCATCCCATGTCCATCCCAGGCCTTTTATTTATTTTTTATTTTTTTTTTAAATATTTTTATTTATTTATTATGTATACAATATTCTTTCTGTGTGTATGCCTGCAGGCCAGAAGAGGGCACCAGACCTCATTACAGATGGTTGTGAGCCACCATGTGGTTGCCGGGAATTGAACTCAGGGCCTTTGGAAGAGCAGGCAATGCTCTTACCCTCTGAGCCATCTCTCCAGCCCCATCCCAGGCCTTTTAAAATGGGTCAGTCCCCCATCCAAATTCTCCTGTTGGAAAGTCTCAGGTTTGCCGTCAAGGGTGCAAGAGTTTCTGTCGTGATAGTAAGCTTCCCATGTATGTATCCCCTCACTCAGTATTGTGAGCTTCCACCCCTGACCTGCAAAGCCTTCTCATTCCATTCTCTTTCAGTCAGGCAAGCCCCCTGCCTCCACAGCATGGGCTGCCCCTTCATACTATTCTGGCTACACGTGAGCTCCTGAGATGAAGGACAGCTTACCTTCCCCTCCCTCGCAGCCCTGTAAAGGGCCTGCCATCCTCACCAGCAGGTACCCAGAGACCCTGCATCGTGTTCCCATTGTCACAGCGGAACACTCATAAACAGAGACATGAGCTGTGGGGACT
This sequence comes from Microtus oregoni, assembly GCF_018167655.1. Classification (NCBI taxonomy): domain Eukaryota; kingdom Metazoa; phylum Chordata; class Mammalia; order Rodentia; family Cricetidae; genus Microtus; species Microtus oregoni. The sequence continues at coordinate 17,636,168 of NW_024543095.1, read as the reverse complement.
GACCCCTCCCTACAGACAGGCAGACCTCTGTAACTAGCACCCAGAGACTGTTACTGCAGCAACACTGCCTGTTCGCACCCAGGAAAAGAGACACGCGCAGAGGAGCAAGCCACAAGCCTGGATGGAGAACTGGGCCTGAGACAGACTGAGGTGGGGATTGCCCCTAGCATGCTGGCCATCACCACGTCCTCCCACCTCCTCCACTTATGTTTGTGCAAGAGCATGTGACCTTGTGCAGTAAACTGTCATTGAATATACAACCCAGGAGCACCTTTGTCTGTCATTTTTTTTTAAGTATTTAAAGTGAAATGGTTTTTTAAAATGCATTGGTTGAAGAATCTGGACACGCCTCTCTACAGGTCTGGTAGCGTGGTTTCAGTCTGGCACGTGTGTAAAGGCAGCTGTCTAAGGAAGGAGGAGATCAAGTTGAGAGTTAGAAACAGAAGCGCAGGACCAAGCGGTGAAAAGGTGGGAGGAAGGGTGATGGCAAGCTCTCTGTCCCCAAGGCTTTGCTCAGTATCCCCGGGACCTCCGCAAGGGGATGCAGGAGCCTTTATCACCCACACAGAGCCTACCTGGGTGTTGCACTGGTCCTTTGCCTCCGTGTCCATGGCAAAGAGCTTCTCAATCACTTCCATCTTCAAGTGATCCTCCAGAGAAGAGTAGTAGTCCGCAGGGCTGCTGGGCTAGAAACCGAGGAGCCGACCAAGTCAAGAACATGGTGTTGTCTCCCCAGAAGTCCAGTGTCAACAGACAAGCATGGTTCCTGGCTCATTCCTCCCCATTCCACCACGTATCTATGAAGGGGGCTCTACTATTGACAAGTGGTATGAAGTAGATCCCTTCATCACCCTCTCTGAACCTTGGTCTCCTCATAAGATGTTTGCATCACTTCCTAGAGCAGGGGTCCTCAACCTTCCTAATGCTGTGACCCTTTAACACAGTTCCTCCTGTTGTGGTGACCCCCAACCACAAAACTATTTTTGTTGCTACTTCATAACTGTAAATATTGCTACTGTTCTGAATTGTAATGTAAATATTTGTGTTTTCTGGTGGTCTTAAGTGACCCCTGTAAAAGGGTTGTTCAACCCCTGGCATCACAACCCACAAGTTGAGAACCGCGGTCCTAGTGTGTCCTGAGCTGCACACTGGATAGTGGCTGTGGCCAACAGGGCTCTGTGACTGAAGCCTTCTGTATGCAGAGACCAAACTCGGGTCTCACTGCAATTTCAGGCATCCCTGCTTCGCTAGGAGTGGAGGCAGCAGTTAGCTCTACAGGCCCTGGTGGATGAGCGTCACAGCCGTTCTTAGGGAGTACTGCAATAACGGGAGGGGGACAGTACTTCTCAGGATGTCTTTTCTGTCCTCTGGCAGCAGAGCAGAACCACCCACTCTGCCTACTCCCCGGAGGGTGGGGCTCACCGTGGAGCAGCTGCTGCTGCTTGTAGCACTGGGTGTGGTGTTCCCTGGGGTGCCCGCCTGGGGCACAGTGAAGGCAGGCAGGCTCCCGGACTCACTCTGGGCACTGTGGCTCAGCTCTGCAGCCCATGGCTGACCTGGGGGCAGCACGGCCTTGCCATAGGCTGAGGACTCATCAAAGTTCTGGCTTCCTATAAAGACAAGACATGCATGGTGGACATTCGTGAGGTTGAGGCTCAGCCCAGGGAGGAAGAAGCCCAGAAGATTCACAAAGGTCCTAAAACAGTCCTGAAAGTGGACCTGGGATTGACACCCTCTGTACCCTGGAGCCTTGCTAGGACCCAAGAGCTGCTGACCAGAGCTGTGGTTCAATATGGGGACTCCTTACAACGAGAGCCATTTCTAACAGCGTTTGGCTTTCAGAACCGACTAAACCTACTGGAAGCAGTTGCTCCCTGCAGAGCACTCCAGAATGTAGATGAGGAAATTACCAGAAAAGAATGCGGCCATTTGCCTTAGTGTCACCACCAATCTGGGGCTGCGAGGTATCTCATGCAAGGGCTCAGTGCCCTTTGGAATTCGGTGAGGTATCAATTTTCCTCTCAAATGCACGTTATCAAGGGGTGAGTGAATGCAAAGACCTACAGTCCGGATCGGGCTAGGGGGAAGGGTATGAACTGGAAGAGGCCTTTGGGTGTACACAACAAAAAGTTGAAATACCTGAGAACTCTGCCTGGACCACAGTAACTTGGCTTCTAGTGAGACAGGTGACCATTCTAATGTGGACGATCTTGGGGACTTCATCCTGGGCCTGAATTTTCTCCCCACTGGGTGTTCTTGGCCTTATTCCTTCCTTAGCCTTCCACTTAAATAAGGGCATCCTCTTTGAGATGATACATGAGGGGCCCTATCGTCTCTCTGGATATACCCAGAAAAATCCTCTCTCCCTCAGCTCAAACTCCCACAGCCAGGTGGAGAATGGACCCTTCTCATAGCCCGCCACCACTTCACGAGGACATATAACTCAGTGGCCAGGGAGTTTGTGGTTCTTTTGTGCCCAGCAGAGCCTGACCATGAACAAGTGATTGGCACAAGGGCAGGGTGTGGCTCTGGTCTAGCGAATGTACGGCTGCAGAGGTTTGCCATAAGAAGAACTGTGCCCAGTCTAAGGGAGTTCAACTAGGGCTAGGAAGTACCCACCAAAATCCAGAGAAATAATGGCATCTCCCGGGGTGGGGGCCAGCTGAGCTAGCTCCTCGGGCTCCTCCTTCAGCTTGGTGAACAGGTAGTTACTCTTCTCAGATCCAGCTACGCCACCACTGCTGTCGAAGATGCCGTTCATGGCCATCAGGTGGGGCCTGAACAGGGACTCGGTCTGGTCCATGGAGAACACCACATCGTTCTTCTCAATCTCACTACCGGCATGAGAGAGCTGGTCAGGGTTTCTGCAGATGTCTAGCCAAAGCCTTTAGCTCCCCCAGATATGTAGAAAGCCTGATAGCTAACCCTCGTAGACAAAAGAGATGGGCAGAGATACTGTTGGCAATTTGGAAAGAGTCCAAGTCTGTTAGGCACGGAGGCAGAGACAATGAGAATAACCTCTCCCCATGGGCTGCTTCAGATGGCTGCGCGCGCGGCTGGCGCACAAGACGCCTGGATGCTATGTCAGTCTCCTTCATACTAGCAATGGCTGCCTCTGGTGTTTTTCCCAGGCATGGTGGGGGGAAGAAGGCACAACATCTGAGTCTCCCCCAAAAGCAGGAGCAGCTCTCCTGTTTCCCATCCACACAATATTAAGCAACTACTGTGTACAATCTTCTCCCCACAACACAGTCAGAGACACGACACCATAACAAACAAGGCGGAAGGTGGATTAGGAATGTCAAGAGTTCTCCTTCTAAGATCTCAGAAGGATTCCTCCAGCAAACAGCTTTTAGAGGTAGCACCCAGAGCGGAGGCTGGTGCCCACCCCCCCACTCACCTCAGGACATAGTTGACACACATGATACACTGGGGTTGCAGGTTGCGGGGGTTGTAGATGACTGTCCCCTGGGTCTCCAGCCACACATAGCCTCCATGTTTTGCTAGCATCCGGTACTGGCCAGACACCACCTGCCCCTTGGTGCACACTAGGGAAGAAAGGGGGCAAAGGTAAGGGATGTGGGGGAGCAGTGCACAGCACACACTCAGGTCCCACAGGAAGTATCACCTGCCAGGGGAGGGGTGGGGTGGGCAGGGCTGCCAGATAGACACAGGGGACTGGAAAGACTGAGCTAGGAGCGAGGCTGGAGGTCATGTCAGCATGACCTTTGTTTTAGGAAAGGAAAGCAGAGCACTGCCTGCCCAGTGCGGGAATGACCCACTCCCCGCTATCAAACTCCCAGGCAGCTCAGTGGAAATTATAACCAAGAACAGCACCCTACTTTCTTCACGGGCTTCATCCTCTGCAGGCAGCAGGGGCTAGAATGCATCTTGGAGAAAGGTCAGCTGCATGGGTGCGGACCCATCATCATTCCCTGACTGAAGGACAGACAGAGGGTCACCCACATGCTGGACTTGCAAACCCAACTGTCTGCTTTCATTTTAACACAAGGTCTCTGTATTGGTCAGGCTGGCCTTGAACTCACTTCGTAGCCCAAGCAAGCCTTAAGCTTAATGATTCTTCTGCCTTAGTCACCAGAATAACTGGGACTCGGGGTTGTGCCATGAGACTAGCTGAGGTCTGGTTTTTAAAAATCATGACCTTTGCACTTGTTAGGTCTGTCACCTTAGGGGATGTGGACAGTATTAGATAAACTACTGCACCCTTCAGCTGGGGTCAAGAAAAGCCTATAACCAGGACCAGCACTTCTCTCAGCCTCCTCCTCCTTGGCCACTGGGAGTTCTTCAAACTTGCCTCCCCACTGCCCACTGAGACTACCAGCTTGGAGTTCGTTCTTTTTCTAGATTGTTCTAAGAGTTCATTTTCTCATGTGTTATCACTGTCTAAAAACACCAGGGGAGGGGGGTCCTCTTTCCCATCTCCAGATGCATTTTCCAGTTTTGTTCACGCAAGCTCAAGAGCTCCTTTTCACTAATGTCTGCTGCCTTTAGAAACGTCCGCTAGCCTTTTTAAACTGTCCACTTGACTTTCATCCCCTGGGATTTCATTGTTCGGAGCTCGAGCCCAGAAGAGCCCAGGTCACAGAGAACTGGGTAGAGGTATGGTGGGAGGATCAGGAAGTCTTGCTGGCTGGGGGACTTTGGGGGAAGGAACAGTCCTGGTGTGGTTTCCTCCTCTGCAAACTGTGGTATTAAGAATAATAGTACTGTTCATCACTGTCGTTATCAACCGTCCAGGATGCTACCGCGGTTCCTGCTGAGCATCAGATGGACTGGCCTACCCCGTCAGCCGCACAGATGTTGTTTAGAGTCTCCTCTTTCCTAAGCTACTACTGTCCAGTGCTTGGGTTACAGTGCTCAGAACTGTTTACAGGCCCTGTCTCAGGAGGCTCTGTGGGAAAACATCCAGGCATCTCCCCAGGTTTCCCGGTCAGCTCATGGGCCATCTTCCTGTTCATTGGTCCCACATGGTAGAAAGACGCAGCCTTGTCATAGTCATGTTCATCATAGTCCCTGTGTCTTGGCACTTCTTATCCTCTTGAAAACCTTAACCAGCACCAGCAAGGGGGCAGGAATGACTGAGAATTACATATATGAATTGCTCCACAGAGTCCAAATCTGCCTTGGGAGATGAATTCAAGCTCAGGGCCTGGTAAACAGTGTGCCTCTGGGAACCAGTGTCAAGACAAGTGACAGTGTTGGTTATCATTAGCATGTGAACACCTGTTTCACATCTGCAGTGACTGCAGCCCTCACAAATTTCCTTTGGCTAAGCATAATTGCTGACCTGCATGGAAGTCTCAGATTTAGAAGTCTAAATTAGATTCCCATTTTCACCTTTCTTTGCCTTTCTGTAACGAGCTTTAGTGGGTTTTCATTTGCCTTCATGGAAATGTACCCATTTTAAGCATACAGTGCAATGAGTTGACAATTGTAGACACCTATCTAGCCATCACCTTGGCGAAGGCACAAACCCTCCATCTCCCTCAGAGCCAATGCCCATATTGCTAACTAATCCTAGTTCCAACCTCTGCTCCCTGACTTGTCTGTCACCATCTCTTACCCTTCCTAGACTTTTTATAAGGTCATTCAAACTTATTTCAATGGCATGATGTCATTATACTTGATCAGCATGTTTTTTTTTTGGAAAGTATTAGCATTTAATTGACCTCCCTGAGTGGCTTCAAGACACCAGAACACAGGCACCTCCAACACCCTTTATCTTTTCTTCAGCTCTTCTGCTGAAAAATTTGGCTTTCACGATGACAGGCTGCTTAGGGAGCTTTCCCTTCCCCAGAACTTTGTAGTAGCCCGATCAGACGACATCAATGATAGGAGCAACTCCAGTTTTGTTCTTGGCAGCGTTGACCCGGGTCTGCTCACTGACCAGTGTCCACAGCTTATCCAGGTTGACGTCGGGCAGAAGCTCTGGTTCCTCTTTAAGTGGTAATGCCTCATCCCAACTTTCCCGAAGTAACCTGGATGATATTTGTCGAAGTTGATCCTGTGATGATGCATGCCTCCAGCGTTCCCGCGTCCTCACGGATGCTTGCAGTGTTTACCAATGCGGCCATGGCTGTGGCTCACGTGGCCCCGGAGTTTCCGGGGCCTTCCTCAGTCTGGATGGCATGGTGGTGACAGAAAGGAAAAAGGAAAGAGGGAGAAACCAGCAAAGTATCGCGAGGTAGCAAGTGTGGGGCGGGAAAGACGAATGCCCATCAGCATGTTTTTGAGGTCCATGTTATTGCAGATGTTTCTTCTGTCTTCTCCCTTTTCATGGGGGAGTAGTACCTCATTCTATGGATAAACCATAGTTAGTTCATCTCTCCGTTTGGATAGATGTTTCTTCTGTCTCCTCCCTTTTCATGGGGGAGTAGTACCTCAGTCTATGGATAAACCGTAGCTAGTTCGTTCCTCCGTCTGGATATTTGAGTTTTCAGTTGTTGTGAATAACACTGCAATACACATCTGTGCCCAAATCTTTGTTTGACGGTCATTTCATTTCTCACAAGAGTTTAGTAAGAAGTGAAACTTCTAGATTATATGCTAAGATCATGCTTTTATTATCAGCAACAGCCGAATTATTTTTCAGAGTGGTTGAGTCATCCTAATCTAATCTTTCCGATGGAATATTGGGCTGTAGGGAGGAACGACATCACCCTTTAACGTGAGGAGACTCAGGACTCAGGGTGGGAAGGCTTGACTCACTTCACAATGCACGAGACAATAGGACAGCCTTGAAACAGGTAGTGGGTCTTCCGATTCCCAAGGCAATCAGTCCTCCCTGACTACATTATGTCTGAGCCCAGAAACAAGCGAGAAAGCAAAGTCTGTTATGGCCACTTGGTTAAACCAACATGGACTTCTGGGGCAAAGAAGGAACTCTTGTCTTTTCTGCTGTCCTTTTTTTGGTGCTATGGAGACCCTCTTTAGCTGCAAGGGAAACAATTCTCGCACAATTTCAAGTCTGAAGTTAACTCATTTAGACAGTTCTTAATGCAAACCACACTCAAGGCTCTTAGTCTTTCTGATGAAACAGTTCACCAAGCAGAGCTTGCAACTGCATTTCCAGTAATTGCAGGCAAACGCCTGCTCCGGTCAGCAGAATCTAATTCACACCAGCATCCTAATCATCTCATTAACGCCAGCCTTGGTGAGGGGCCTGCTACTTGGTAGGGAGATAGGCCTTTTATGGCCTTTAATCTTGTTTTCCTAAGAGCACAACAAAGAGAAGCCACTCCAACCCCTCCTTTGAGAGTAAAGATGTATAAATTATTAATCCATTTGGAAATGATGACTTTCAATTATCTAAATCTGCTTGAAGACTGAGCTTCTCCAGGCATTTTGGTGGGAAACACGTACAGGCTGAGAGGCACACGGGGATGAATTGGAGACATGTAACTTAGACCTGCTTCGAACCTAAGCCTCCGCCTTGGCAGGGATGAGTGTAGCTGTATTGCAGGGGCAGGTGGGATGGGGACACTCCTGTCACCACTGACGCTGTTTCCAGCCCATTTAAACTCAGCGTGCTGTAGTGCTCTCAAGCAGAGGCCTCTGTGCTCAGGGCAGCTTTACCCACCTCCACCGGGGAACAACCACAACCAGAAACAAAAGACAAAACCCAGAGTCTGTACTTTCTATTTAGACCGTGAGTTATCTTTAAGTGTGCTGGGAGATTAAATATACGGATTAAGTAAAAACAACATCCAACCAAAAAGTTTTTCCATGTATTTCCCCCAGGAGTCATCCTCAAAACGAATAGGACCAACTTTTTTTTCTTTTTCTTTTCTTTTTGGCTAGCTCTTTTTTATAGAACACAGCGTTCTAAAGAGGGAGGAGCCTTTTCCTATGCCTGCCTGGTGAGAAGTCCATTAGCTATCTGCACATTCCACTGTGTCCTTCTGTTCACCTCTCCCCTGATGAAAAAGTACAATACTGTCCTCCAAGAATTCAATTCAGATTCAATTCAATCCCAGAATTCCCAGATGCTTAAAAAAAAAAAAGTCCTTGCCTCCCTGTTTTGACAGATCCCTTGGCTTAGAAGGCTAAGGAAGGAAGGAAGGCAGACCCCGAGACACTAGCTGGTAAGCGAGGCCAGGGCTGGGCAGAGTGCAGCTGTGTATCTTATCCAACCTGCCATGGGAGTGGGAAACCTCTAGGAAGCACAAAAGCATTAAACCCTTCAAGAGAAGGCTACAGTCTCTAGTTGGGTCACAGTCATGGCTTCCGGGAGCACCCTGGTCTCTTTCTGCCATCCCTGGGCCCCTGAGTGGGGTTGGATAGAGGCTTTTTGTGTTTGGATATTTGGGGATTTTTGCCAGAGATCACAGTGAGAGACTGTCTGAGATACCATAACGCTTCCTGCTGTATTATTAGATCAGATGAAACCCAAATGTCACAGGGAGAACAGGGAGAAACTCCCCCACCCCTCTCTCCATGCTGTATGTAGCTTGTGGAGTTGCTGCTTAGAGGATCTGAGCTCCAGCTGTCCTGACTGGGAGGCAGAGGAAAGGGAAACAGACTCGGGACTAGGACCTGTTTCCTATGTTGTCATTAGGGCTCCTGGGAAGCATCTCAGGGTTTTACCCATTTGAATCTCCTATCCCACACTCTCATCAACCCTGTCTGTACCAGTGTCATGCTCTCTCTCCCAAATATATTTTTGTTTCTGAAATTAACGTTCACTTGGTGCCCCAGACACTGTGAGAGATGCTGAGGTTAGAGGCCAGCCAACTTCAGGGAGCCCAGCCTCTTTTCCCCTCTGAAATAAGACCCCTTACAGAAGAGATGAAGTCTGTCAATTCCTAGTCTTCAGAGGGCAAGACATTACCTTGGAGCATCTACACATGGGAAGACTACATTGGGAAGCTGGCTAAGGGAACACTACAGAACCACCGTCTTCAAGAAGGCGACCACATGCCAAGAAAAGCCACTAAATTCTTTAAAAATTCAACTTAGAAATAAGTGTCTCATTGCATCAGCCACATGTCAAGTACCACCTAGGTCATGTGTGACCTATGAACCTAGGTCATGTGTGACCTATGAGGACACAATGGTTCCACGAGAGAGGTTGGGCTGGACATTTTCGGTCCAGGTCCCTCACGGTCCAGGCCTTCGCCCCATGCTTACACTGTGCTACCTGGACAGCCCCACCCCTTCACACTCTCTCCTCTGTTTAGCTCCGCCCTCCTCTGCCCTTACAACCGATCCAGAGCTAGCCCACTCCCTTCTGAACTCTCCCAGACCCCTCCTTATGCTGGGGTACTTGACTGCCTACGAGGACCTCGGAGTCTTTTTCTTAATTTGCATGAAATCATCTACAGGCTGCTGGCAGCTGTGACTCTCTGACCATCCTGATGGCATCTACTTCATGTGCCACCTAAGATGGTGACCGTGGGAGGCCAAGGCTGTGTCTTGTTAATCATACTCCTCATGGGCAGATGACAAGGACACGGGTACTCAGGAAACTTACAGTTCTGGTGACTTTTGGTCATGTTCTCCGAGTCCAGGGCATGGTAGAATTCGTAGGCAGAGCGGCCAAGGAGCTCCTCGGGGTGGTAACCAATCAGTTCCATGATTCTGATGAGAAAGAAACCAACAGGTGAGGAGGAAAGGGCCAGATGAGCTTGGCAGAGCATGCGAACGGGACTTCCGGAAGCTCAACCGAGAAAGCATCAAGTTCATACCCTGGTCACCACGTGTTTATTCAAGCAAGACCCCGTCACACTGGGCCTGCAAATGTGCATCGTCCTCCCGCCCCACACCTCCTGTCCTTCCTGAAGTCCTGCACACACAGCCTACTATCTAAGAAGTCCTGGGGCCAGGAAGGGTTCACCTAGCTCCACCTCCCGGCTCATGCAGAAGAATTTGTGGAAATCCAGGAGGGCAGAGGGGTAGTTTGATGTTCAGGCAACTGTCCAGGTCAGAAGAGGAACAAGAGCTGAGGCCTCCTGACTTCCAGCTCGAGCACATTCTAGTACACGTTGAGGAACATTTAAGTGTACTCCTGTGGCCCAGGCGGGGAGATGGCTCGGTAAGGAAGAGGCAGGCGGGGAGAGCCACCTGTGCTGTGGTGTCACCCCCTGCTTCTCAGGTGCCATCTGTGACCCTAGGTATGTCTCCAACAGCTCCTTTGATCCCCTCCCCCCATCTCTAGGAAAGGAGGACAGGGATTGCTAAGGGGGAGAAACAGGAAGCCAGGCCTCACAGATAAACAAGCAGCAAGGCCGGAACAGGGCACGACTGTGCAGAGCATGGATGTGTTCATTCTGTGTGGTGTCTGGTTTGGGTGGGAGCCGGCTAGGGGAGCCATGGAGAAGCACTGAAGCCTCTGTGTGGAGACGTGTGTGTGAGCAAAGGGCTGCTCCGGAAGCACTGCAGTGGCCACCTTCTGTGTCACATGTCTTTCCTGGGACTATTTCTCCATCTCGATACGTCACACATTTTCTCTCTTGAGTGCGTCGTCCAGTTTACTCTGCCTATCACAAGTCGGAGCTGACGATATGGGCTCATTAAGATAATCCTACTTGGAAGCACATTCCTTTGGACATGGTTGTGTCCTGTGTCCCCTGGGCAGAGGCTAAGGACAAGAAGAGGAAAACTAAAGCCCCATGTACACAACTTGCTGTTCCATATTCCTTCTGTCCACATGGGAATCCTGCATGTGGCTCTCGGACTCCATTCTTCTAAAAAGTCATTTTCGACCTGCTATTCTCTGGGCTGGGGGAAACTGCCCAGGTTCTGGGTATGCCAGAGTCTTTGTTCCCAAGCAACTTTTCGGCTCACTGGCAGTGTGCCGTGTACCCTCGGTCCTGGTCTCTTCTCCAACCATCTGCAAGCCTTAACTCTTGCAGGATCAGCCTGCGGCCTCTCTTTCTCCAGAGTCCCCTCTGATTCCTTTAGCCCTCGGAGTCCTGAAGACCATGTGCAACGGCCTTAGGAAGGTAGCGCTTGTCTCTCACATCCTGTGCTTTTTCCTATCATCCCTGCCACAATGCGGGCTGAGCAAGCACTGATCTCATGTCCTCTTTGCATCTAAGGCACAACCAAGGTCTGCCAATTCAGTACCACCTTATCCCTAACCATCTCCTTTCCTTCCTTGAGCATGGTTGACCACCGCATTGCATGCATGTTTACATGTATGTGCACATGCATGTACACACGTGAGTACCTCTAGCAGTCCATCATAATCTGCAGCCTATCCTTCCATTTTGCATGGTGCCTGCTATTACATAAACAGAAGAGGTACACTTTCTGACTAGATACATTGATGGAGGTCCACGTCTTTGTCAAACAAAGGTTAGTGCCACTGAGCAAAAGGCTGAAGTGCAGTTGATTCTGCCCTGTATTTCCTTAGTGAGAGGCTGGCTGAATACTTGTGCAAATGCCATCTCCATAGTGTGAGGATTTGCCCCCATTTGGTCTCTAGGTTCACCGGCCATCGACATGTTACCGTAGCCTTGACCCTGGAGCGGGCACCCGAAGGTACTTGAGCTGAGATGAAGCTGGGGAGAATGAGGATAGGAGCAATGTGTGCTTGTACCCCCACACATATGGCATTCTTGGTAAGTCAGGTACATTTCAAACTTTGTCTGGGAGCCAGAACTATAGTGACAACAGGATGCCCGCCTTACAGGGTCATTGATGGCCATTCTGACTGGGCAGAGGTAGAATTCTCTAGAAACCCTTAATACTGAATCCACTGACCTTCTAAGAAAGAGATAATTCTCTTTCATGGAGGAATCCCATTTCCTTTCACGATTAGGATCTTTCCGTCAAAATGCTCCAAGTAAATATTATAATTAACCTCATAATAAGATGCTTTTATCTAATTATTGCATCGTCCGTTCAAAGGCAGACAATGGGCAAGTTCTGGAAGACAAACAAGCCTAGATTTCAGACTTGCCAGTTATCTTCCCTCTAGCAGCTCTCCTTTATCTTGTCAGCCAAAATAAATATTTAATATCCCTCTTCATTCCTTTAAACAGACCCCTGTAAAAACTGGGAAATGCACAGAGCCCAAACACAATCACAGAACGTTTGGGTCATCAGACTTCACAAAGCCAGGAAGCCCCAACTTAAAGCTAATGGCCATTCGCCCCTACCACAGGCACACCGACGCCACAGGGAGGTTAAAGAACTGAGCTTGTTTATGGGGTCTGCTGCTCCGGCCCCTGCGGCCGTCCCTGCTCATTTCCCTGGCTGCACAAGAACAGGCTCTGATAGGAGTGGCAGCTGCTCTCTCCATTAGGAGAGGAGCCACTTCTTTCTCCTAATTAGAGATCCTTGACTCACTGGGGGAGGGTCAGCTGGGGTCACCCAGAAACTTGAAAGTCAACTAAGGGCCGATCTGAGAGGAGAGGGCAATGTGAAAAGACTATCAGGTCTCAAAGTTGAGGACAGAGCATATTCTTGAATAACAAGCAGAAAAAGATGGAGGCAGCAAAGACAAGGCCAGGCAGCTACAAGGAGGCAGGAGAGGAAGAAAGAGAGAACGTAGATGATGCATAGTCAAAAGGTTACTCGGTTCTGAGGCCAGTGTCACCCCAAGAAGGTGTGTGGTGGACCAGACTCTGGCGCGGGCCTTCAAAGTGAGATGACGTACTCACCGCCCTCAGTGGCTCTGTTCTTACAACGCGGTGCAAGTGTGACCGTGGAGACGGCTTCGTGGGTTAAGTGCTCGCTGTGCTGGCTTGAAGAGCTGAGTTCAGATCCCCAGCCTCTAGGTAAGAAGCCGTCATATGACAGAACATGTCTGTAACTCTGCTGCCAGAGGTGGGGGTGGTATAACAGGCAGACTCTGGGAGCTTACTGGCCAGCCAGTCTAGCCAAAACAGTAAGTTCCAGGCTCTCTGAGAGAAGCTGTTTATAAAAAACTGAGGTGGAGTAGGACAGAGAGAGACACCCAATGCTGACCTCTGACCTTCAGAAGCACGACTACAGGCAAGTGAATCCATACATACATCTACACATAGATGCGTACAAAATAAAGTGTGGTATGATAAAATACATGTATAAGTACTGCGTAGAATAGCCTAGCAGAACAAGCCAGGAAGGGAATTATTTTCTGAGTGTTGTCCCCTCAAGAGTGACGTGCCTCATGGGGCTCACTTTATTCCTCCCAGCCATTAACCATCATAGGCTGTTCGTAAGCAGGACAGAGCTCACCGACTTCAGATGCCACTGCCTGGAGACCAGGAAGGCCTGGGTGTCATTTCTACCCTGTTCCCTCCAGAGGTAAAGGGTTTAAACAAGAAAGCTACCAGTATCTGAACTCTTTATGAAGATGAAAGTTCTGAGCCCTTTTAAAGCCCCTACTTGTTTCCCGAAGAACGCTTTCATGAGGAAACGCTGGCACTGAAGTCTGTTCTTCCCTTCCATGCCTTCACAGCCCTTGAGACACTCATGTTTATTCTGTATGCTTACAAGCATTGGCAATGCATTTCTTTAATGATATCTAGACTACTCCCTGCTCAGATCTCAAGACCTATTCATTTTAATACATTTTTATAGAGATTGTATTTGTATACTGTATTGTATAATTTGGTTAAGTAACAGTCCTTAAACCTTGCACACCCCTCAAAATATTACCCAGTTATATGAAATCTATACAACCAGCTCTATGGTTGATGGAAAACCAATTTCTACTCTCTCGGTGAGATGCACTGTCTGTCTGTAGGGTGAAGTGACGCACCAGGAGGTAGCTGGGTCTCCATTCTAGACCAGTCTTACCCTGCATGCCACCAGCCAGCTTTCAGCAGACAAAACCCCACAAACAGTACGAGAGAAATGTGAGGAGCAGATCATGGAATGGTTCGAACCCTGAGACCTAGGAAACTTGGAGGTAAACTCCAGAGAGAAATTCTTGAGCATCTCTAGCAGTCTAGATGAGGCAGGACAACACATGAATATTTTATCCACTCCAGCATGGTTAGGGGCTGATTCCAGAACACTGTCAGCTGAGCAGGAACAAGGGCACAGAAATCATTAGAGTGTAGCTTTCAGATCTAAAGAAGCACATGGTAACCACTGAGAGGTATAGAAAGGGTTAGTGTATGGGCCTGTGAAAGTACTCAGAATCAGTTTTACATACAACCAGAATATGTGCACTGTCCTTGCAAAAGATAACCCTGCACTTAAGACACTTACCATCTGCTAGAAAAAGCAGCAAAAAGTTTATGAAGTATCTCCAATGTTCAATAAAGAAGACAATATTTTACAATTAATTAGCTTGAAGTCAGTCTGTTTTTTTCTTTTCTTTTCTTTTTTTTCTTTTTGAGACACGGTTTCTCTGTAGTTTTTGGAGCCAGTCCTGGAACTCATTATGTAGCCCAGGCTGGCTTTGAACTCACAGAGATCTGCCTGCTTCTGCCTCCCAAGTGCTGGGATTAAAGGCGTGTGCCACCACCACCCAGCATTATTCTTGGACTTAAACATAGATGTCTTCACACATGTATGTCTCGCACCTTTTTACTCTTTATAATCTCCTCCTTAAAACTGCATTTGTGTGCACGTGTGTGGGTGTGCATGCAGCAGTCAGAAGACCACTTGTGAAAGTCGAATTTGTCCTTCCATCATGTGGGCTCAGGGGATCAAACTCAGGCTCTCAGGCTTGGCAACAGATGCCTCTTGGCTGAGCCATCTCACCAGCTTCTCTCCCTGAGCCTCATCTCTTTTCTTACTTCATTCTTATTGCTCCTAAGCTCTTTGAATAAAATGAATTCACCACAAATCTTTCCTCCAAAGGTTTATTTTAACTGTGTGTGTATGCATGTATGTATACATGTGAGTACAGGTGCCAGAGGTTGGATTCCCTTGTAAGTAGAGTTAGAAGTAGCTGTAATTATATGTGTGTCTGGGTGGGGGAGTTTGGGATAGGGACAAACAGACAGACCTAACATTTAGGTTCTCTGCAAGAGCCATACGCACCCTTAACTACTGAACCATCACTTCAGCCCCTTACCATAAAGTCTTCCTAACTCGCTAAGCTAACTCCTGGTTATGTCCTATATTGTTTTCACAAAACGGGGTTGCTCTCAAATTCCTTGCCTGTAAAGACCAAATGGTTGTATTCATTAGTTTCAAATGCTTACTATAATTTTCATATATCTTTCCAAGGTTTCATATATCTGTCCAGGGTTTCTATTGCTGTGAAAAACACTATGACTGAAAAGCAAGTTGGGGAGGAAAGGGTTTATTTGGCTTATGCTCTAGCATTGCTGAAGAAAGTCAGGACAGGAACTCAAACAGGGAAAGATCCCAGAGGCAGGAACTGATGCAGAGGCCAAGAGGGGTGCTGCTTACTGGTTTGCTTCCCATAGCTTGCTCAGCCTGCTTTCTTATAGAACTGAGAACCAGCAGCCCAGGTATGGCACCATCCACCATGGTGTTCAATCACTAATTGAGAAATGCCTTACAGCTGGATCTCAAGGAGGCAGTTCCTCAACTGAGGCTCCTTCCTCTCTGATGACTCTAGCTTGTGTCAAGTTGATACACAAAACAAACCAGTACACAGGAAGACTCACCAAAAAAAAATCACACAGGGTCTACACGTGATTTTTCCAAGAAAACCTCTAGTCTTGATGAATGGCTTTCTTCACAGTTATTTTACTTGGCCACTAGATGGCATCTCCACATGAATTAAAAAACCCAACCCTTTTAAGGGGATTTGAAAATGACTGGTCTTACTTGGAAGAGTGGAATGTTGTGTGTTGTAATATAAATTCACTGTGGTTTCATTAGGCTGCTGGTATCTCAGGCTCAGAACTCTTAGTTACCAGCGATTATTTCTTCCTTCTTTGATATAATAGTTTAGACACATGGCAGATGTTCCCTAGTATTTAGATACACGAATTAGTTCCCTAGTATTTTATGAAGCAGACTAATAACTTATATTTGCGTGCACAGAGGAGAAGAACATCAGTTATGTTGACAATAAACTCAGGATGCTGGGGCAGGAGGATGGCTGCAAACTACAGGCCATCCTTGAGAGGGTGGGTGCTGGAGACCTGGCTAAGCAACCTTACATCCTGTTGTCTGGGTGACAACAGTCAGTCATAAACAGATTGCACACCCTTCACCTGTAAAAGCAGATGCTCACATCTCCCAACATGACATCTGAAAAGTTTTGGGTTCTAGACCACTTTGGATTTTGAATTTCCAGGTTGAGTTAGGAAAGTCTAGACAATAATTTTCTCAAACTCTCAAAGCTGAAACATGGTTCCAAGCTTTTCAGATAAGCAATCATGTCTCAGTCATGACTAGTCTGTACATAACTGGCAGAAGTTATTGGAGGGTTTTAAAGCATTTACTGTCTCAAATAATTAACAGAGAATATCAAGTGCCCCTCCCCCTCCTAAGGGAGCATAAATGTGTCTTGAACCATAGGGGCATCAGAATTGGCTCTTTTAAATTGACTAATTGTGGGAACCAGAGAGTTCAGCAAGTGATTTAGAGACTCCTGTGCTGTCTCTCTCTTCCCTTTCTATGACCCCCCCTTTTCTCTTATTAAATGTCTGAAGACCACAGACACCATCAAAGGAAAGTACCAAACTGCCTCAAATATGACTGTGGATTCAAGCTGCCTGCCTTTCTTGTCTCTGGGTAAAATGGGGGAAGCCCTGCCCTGCACTGGTCATCATGTGTAGCTGCTGGGTTTGGAGCAACTCTCTCACACACACACTGCTCACCATCTCAACATAGTGAGAACAGAACTAGCCCCTCCTCCAACCCAAAGCAATGGAGAAGTAACACTGAGGGATTAAACACTTAAAATAGTCCCTTCGTCAACTGTCTTGCCTGTACCCTGGTTACCTAATCCACTAATCAGTTAACGCTCCATGTGGCACAGCACTCTGTGTTTGCATCCTGCCGTCGTCTCTCCAGCACAGCAGAATTGTGTGTGTTGGGCCAGGGCCTTGCCATCAGGTTCCTTGAAAGGCAAGGTTATGCCGGAAATAGAGTGTGTCCTTAGACATCATAAGCAGCATCTCTCTCCACGATGAGTCATGAGGCCCTAAATCATAGGATCCTTCAAGCGATCTGCTTGTCCGTCCTAAGCCAGACTGAAGAAGTTACCACTGTGCCCCTCTCCTTTCTGTGTACATGGTATCTTCAGTTCCTTTAGGTGCCCATTTCTTGTGACATTCTCTCCTTCCTTTAACCCAGGGCAAGCGTTTTTACCTGAAACCCATTCAAACCACAATAGTGAATGAACAGATTAGCATCGAACTAACTTTCCATGGAATACTTCCCTCATCTTAAAAATAATCAATGTCACCAGGTGGTGGTGGCACACGCCTTTAATCCCAGCACTCAGGAGGCAGAGGCAGGCGGATCTCTGGGAGTTTGAGACCAGCCTGGTCTACAAGAGCTAGTTCTGGGACAGGCACCAAAGCTACAGAGAAACCCTGTCTTGAAAAACCAATAAATAAATAATCAATGTCTGAGGGCTCCCTTTTTAAAATCTTTTCTGTTATCTATAGGTGGCAAGTGATTTGAGGCCAGCAGGACTTTCCCTGCTCATGAACCTGGTGATGGCTGAGATCTATTCAGAGACGACTTCAATGTTCATTACCCACAGCCCTGGCCACTTCCAGGTGGCTGGATAAGGGTCCCATGTCATTTCAAAGCTGATGACACGCATCAGGCATTGGGACTTCTCAGGGTATCTGAAAAGACTGCTGAGAGCTGTCTTCTGCTCAGAATGCTCATGTGGATGCTAGGATAATTGTGATGCACAACCGTCTCCTGAACAGGTTCCGGGGACCACCACCCTAACAGCAGTGGCAACACTCAAATGACCATCTGTACTGACAGAGTTCAGCTTTCCCTCCCTCTAAGGTTGTAGCCTTTTCCTAATCACTTAACAATAAACTTACTTAATAAACACTACCTCCCACTGCCTTGAGTTCTAACTCCGTTGTAGTCAGAATGAGGACCCAGGAATATGCAAGGATTCTTTTACATCACTTCTGAAATGGGGCTATAAGCGATAGCCAATCACGAGATGAAGAGCAGGCCCATCTAGACTCAGAGTGAAGAATATACGCTTAATCTAGAAAGCAGAAATGCTCCCCTGTAAGACTCAGACGCCCTTAGATGTCTAGCTGGGAAAGAGAGGAGCTGGGCCTGAGACTGGTAGAAACTTCCGGTGTTGTGTGAATCCATTCAGCCATAGCTGGAGAATATGCCGCTTCACTCAGCCTTACTCCAGCTCCATAACCCAAGAGAGCACGCGACTTTTCTCTCTCTTTTAAAGACATCACTCGTCCACAGACCAGAAGCCACACCTTAAGGCTGGAATGAATTCCCACAACACTTCCCCCTTTTCTGTCTTGGGCCATGGAGGCCTCCTGATGAGAATACCAGGTTTGCTCGTGTGGGCCACAGGCTTTCATAAGCAAACTCATTGCCTTGAGCTCAGGAAAAAAATCTTTGCTTTGGGGAGGCCAGGGATGGGTGTGAGCTGAGACTCAGCCTCCTCACGCTATGGAATAGCACTTTGCTTCTCTTGACTCTTCTCACAGTGACCCTATGAAATATATCAAGAACACATTGTTCACTTCGGTAGGAGTGACCCAGTTCTCACAATGACCCCATGAAATACACCAAGAACAAACCATTCACTTCAGAAGGAGTGACCTAGAGTTTCAGGTAACACAAAGTTGACTTGGGGCACTACAGAGTTGAGGTCTTGCTGGGTAAGGCAGTCGGGCATGGTGGTGCCATTTACTCAGGCTAGGTATAACCAAGCCCAGTCACTCACTGGGCTTTCCTTCCCCTGGTGCAAGCCACTGCTCACCGCAATCTGTTCTGTCTTTTGCCTTCACATCTAGATCCCAGGAGCAGGACAGGATGGGGTAAGAAACTGCCTTCCTTGTGCAGTCTTCAGTGTCTCCCAACTTTAATAAAGGTGAGAACAAGAGCTTACACTGATGATATATAAATACATCAGGGCCTAGGCTGTCTAGTCCAAATCTACACTATTTATCACTTCTGGGTCCCCCAAGAGAATGTCCAGTTGCCTTCAAATAAGGGACTAGAGCTCATCCTAGCTCACTTTACTTAAAGTCTTCACAAGATAGCTAGCTGTTTAGAATGAGTCTGTACATAGCAGGGGTAAAGGCTGAGTGAAACCTGTCAGTCACGGAAAAGAACTGGAGAAAGTCAACTAATGTGGGTCAGTATTCAGGCCAGAACCCTACACTTCTGGTTAGCCTTTGAATCAGAATACTTAGATAATTTCTTCTAGACTCTTGTCATATGGGACAAGAAACTGCCCTTGAAAATTTCTCCTGGAACTAGATACATAAGTGAACAAATATGCACATACCATGATAATAACAACAATCACACCAGAACAGCTCTAAAGACAGACCCTTAGGCTATGTCAATGGGAGACTTCACACTATGATGCTAGAAACCTCTGAGTAGGACTGGTAAAACGACATAAGTCTAGAAACCTGCATCCAGCGATAAGACACTCAGGTCCAATTTCCGTGCCCTGTAGGTTCACTCTCACACATGGAGACACTCAGGTAAGACCCACCCTCTCCCTGCTCACGCCACACATTCTCAAGGCCGTACCTGTCATCACAGTAGGTGAACTTCATGTCCATGCTGTGGCGGCTCAGGAAAGTCTTACTGTCCAAGGGGATGTCCATGTGGGATGGGTGCTGGATCGGCTCACACATGATGATGAGGCATGACAGCAGGGGCTCCTTGTAGCCACAGAGGCTACTGTGAGGGGGGCAGTTGTTGTAGACTCTCACTTGTCCAGTGCAGTGCAAGACCTGGGGACAAGCAGCAGAAGGCAGAAACGTCTGAGCGTGCTGAAGACGGGCCAGGGTTTTAGGCACCCCCAGCTCCCAGGCTACAGAATACCGAAGTCTCCAACCCACAGCTAACGACCCACCTTCCAGGTGGCTGACTTGAGGTTGACAGTCCGGCCTCTGTTGGTCACTGTGCATTTCATCCTCATGAAGAAGTCGCGCTCGGTAGACATATCTTTGCTTTTCTTCCCAAAGCCAGAACCTGAGTGGGGAAGGGTGTGGGAACCAGTTGCATTAGTTCAAATCACAATGTTTCCAGACTACTTGTAGCCATGCTTCCTAGAAGCTTGTAGTTTAGTGTTGCCGACTGCCATGGACACAAAGTCATTCATGCCTAAAGACTAATGGTACCTCAGCGGCTGCACCCTAAATCCTGGCTGGATTATGGTCAGAACTAGAGGACAGAAATATGTCAAGGAAGCGTTTTACAAAACTTCTAGTTATGGCCACTCAGGGCTCAATGGCTAACACCAGGTCCGTGGAGACTCAGAATGGAGGGCCTGCTGGAAGGCAGAGCTGCTCTCCTGCAGAAACCAGATGCCTTTGATGTTTGTGTTGGAGAGAGAGGTGCTGGGCCTGAGGAAGGCTGAGTAGAAGCTCCTGTGTTACTGTATCACTAGGAACATCCAAGGCAGGCACTGCCCCATCATTTGGTACCTACTGCACACAGCATGCAGTCACTTAGTGCACTCGGGGTTTGTCACCTGAGAGTAGCAAGGCTCTGACCAGTCTCAGCATGAGGCAGGCCTGGTCCTCTAGTTAAGGGAGACCATGGTTACTCCAAGGACATAAGTCTTTCCAGTTAGAACCTTTGTGGACATTCCTGTCTGCTCTTCCTAACCCATCTCTCAGGAACGTGAACAATCTGTATCCTAGCTGAATCCTGGGACTACTGTGTTTTGAATCAGTTTTCTCCTTAAGGTGTCAAGGAGGGGAGGGAAATGAACACACACATATACTTATACATACACTCACACATTCACAAATACACACTCACATGCACACACACACACTCTCTCTCTCTTTCTCACACATTCTCTCTCTGTCTCTCTCTCTCTGTCTCTCTCTCTCTCACACACACACACACACTCACACACACACATACCCCTTCTTTTAACTGGAACTGGGTAGACAAGTCTATCTTAAAGATGTTCTCGACAAAGATCAATTAGATCACCTTTCATCCAGGATTAAATAAATCACGGAGACAAAGAACGTACAGAGTCTTTCTTTGTACAAGTCCCCAATGCCTGCCCAGTTTTTCTGCTTCTTGTTATGCAGAGTGGTAAACACAAGGCCAGGTGTGTCTAAAGACTGCCATCTCCATTCTGGGCCTTCCCGGGCCCAGCATCACAGAGCAATCTAGAGCCTTCCTTCAGATAGCCACACCGCTCTTTCCAAGAGAAGCTGCCAACTTCCGCACCCAGACCTCGGAGGAACCTGATTTATTTGACTGACATAGTTTGGAAGAGCTGTGTATCCAAAGAATCAAGATCCTTGAACTGGCCTTAAATATCTTTCGGGAACTCACTAAGTGACAGATTGAAAGTTGTTCTGATAAACTGTTTCTCCCAAAATTATGTTTCTTATAATTTTAGTTTTAGGGGGGTTTGTATATGATGAATGTAACTGTACTGGGGGGAGCCCCAGGACTTAGGAATGAAGAAAGGAACTAGCTCCCAACTGTCTGCTGGACAACGTTTAAGGCCTTACACCTCCCCAGAGACCATTCCACAGCCTGTCTCCTGATCTTTTCTTCCTCCAGGAATCCACCCTGACCCTTTGTTTTTAGATCACGAATGGAGTCTATGCAGACTGAAACCTTCAGTGAGGACTTGCTGATTCTCTGAGTTTGACTGATCCCAAATCCCAGTCATGAATCAATGAGCAGAAGGCGCTTAGCTGTGAGCCAGCACCCATGAAAGCTAGAAAGTTCTGACCTCAGCCTCGTGTCTGCCATTGATTTAAAAAGAAAGAAACCCAACAGCCTAGGAGTGAGCCACTTAGTACAGCTCACAGAGTCAAACCGAGACTCCGGTTAGTACTGAACTGAGATCAAGAGCCCAGCGCCAGGAGTTCTCCAGGAAAGCAGAGAGAGCCAGCCCCTTAGAAAGTGCTTCTGAGCACCTGTGAGCAAAGATGAGCAGACCAGAGCGGAAACTGTGTGTCTCAAAGGGCCAAACTATAGCTTCTATGACAAGATTTTTGTTTTTGTTTTGTTTTGTTTCTTTGTTTGGTTTTTCTTTTAAATTTGGTTTTGATTGGGAGAGTCGCGGGGAGATAAGTGGGATGTGAAATCCACAAAGAATCAATAAAAGTTTAAAAAGAAAGTAATAATGAAACCCAGGTATGTTGGGTAATCTCAGGATTTGAGAGGGAGTATTACAGGTTTGAGGCCAGCCTGGGCTACTCTGTAAGATCCTATCTCAGGGAAGGAGGGAGAGAAAGAAAAGGCTATATTGACAGCCCCTTCCTCATAAAGAACCAATCATTCTATACAGCCTAGAATTTCTCACCAGCACAGACAAGACATTAAATAAACTCATGGTTGGTCCTTAGCCTGTGCACTCTGGGAGCCAGCTGGGCTAGGCCTTTGGATAGAAAGCAGTGATCCAAGCTGGGCCTTGAATCCCAGCACTCAGGGATGCAGAGTGAGATGTGAGTTCAAGTCCAGCCTGGTCTACAAGAGTTAGTTCCAGGACAGGCACGAAAGATACAAGATACACAGAGAAACCCTGTCTCAAAAACAAAACAAAACAAACAAACAAACAACCCAAGAAAGCAAGCAAGCAGTGATCCAGGTGAGAGGTTGGGCATCACTGCAAAGGGAGGAGAGGAGTCCATAATTCTACAAAGCTCTGTAAGCCTCAGTGAAGATTACAGCACTCTGTACCAACAGCAGAGGTAAGCCAACAAACACCGGCTTTTGCAGCAGGCATGGTGATGAGAAAACCTTGCAGGTGTGGTATCCCTGCCTTTGTTATTCAGGTTGGATGAGCACACGCCCCATGGTAGTGACAGGCGAGAGGTGAGAAGGAGGATGTCTTGATGAGCAGTCTGTCCAGACCAGCGATAGGTGCTCGAGTTTGGAGAGGATCTTGGCAGTCACTGGGTGCCGCTGCTACCTATAGCTATGACTCTGTTTGGTTTTGAAAGATTTTACTGTACTTTTATCTTTGTGTTTGTGTGCACATTTGTGCAAGTGCCCACAGAGGCCAAAAGAGGCCACTTGATCTCCTGGAGCTGGAGCTACAGGCAGCTGTGAGCCACTGGACATGGGAGCTGGGAGACACACTCAGATCCTCTGGGGGAGCAGCCTGTGCTCTTAACCACTGGGCCATCTCTCCAGCCCCAAAGTTTTAATTCTTCTGAAGATCCCCATGCATGCCTTTTTTGGGAATGTTCCTAGGGATGAACCAAGTGCCTTCTGTCTGTATGATCCTCATACCTACTGGCCCTGGCTAGATACCCACAGAGTTCAGTATAATAATAGAGCTTTAAAATCTTCTCCACCAAACTTTGCTGGCCCAGTCTCATTGCCACAGGTCCATTCACTTCATGACTCCTGTAATATTAGTCTTTAGTGGTGATCCTAAGGGCCATGTCTCCTGACACTCACCCAGCCAAGGTAGGCCTGAACCTTGCATTCACCAGTAAAATAGGGGCAGAGGTGATGATGGCCTGGTTTCTGGACTTAGTCCTGGGAAGGTCTGTCCGCTTCTACTATTGCAGTTTGCAGGGGAAAGAGGAGTACACGGTCCTGAGCTGCCATGGAAGACAGCTATTCTAGAGCCCCCTTACAAAGCAGGCTACCGTGACACTCCACAGTGTAAGCTCTGGTCACTTGTGCCCTAGCTACAAGCCACAGGTGAGCCATTTTGATCACTCCAGCCTAGTCCAGCCTCTCATGACTGCAACCCAGCTGATGTCATATAAAGCAAGAGACCCGCCCACAGAACCCACAGGAACTTGGGAGATTGCTCAAGCCTGTGCTTTGGTTGGTTTGATACATAACAAAAGACATCTGTAGCATTTCCCATAAATAACCTGGCATGGGTGAAGTTATTGGTTTGGGTGGCGTCACATGGCAGAGATAATTGATCTCAGGTGATGAAATCTCCTAGCGATGGCACCCTGACCTGAAGGAGTACCCTGGTAGTATGACATCAGGTGTCATGTATGGCCACCAAGAGCTTTTCTGAGTCCTGGGTCATATAATCTCAACTCTGCATATCCACCCAAGAGCTAGTCCAACTGGAACTTACGGATATCAGTTTTCCTGGTACCAGAGCATAATCCATCTGGCCTATACGTGTAGATTTGGGGGTGGGGATCACGAGAAGAACATAAACATAGAAGAACACTTTACCATTTTTGAGAGTCAGGTTCTCACGGATCTCCTCGTGGTCACAAGGATGAGTGAAGTCAAAGATACTGTGTCCTGTTAGTTCTACCTGTTTTAAAAGCAAGGTCAGAATTAGTCACTCCTAACAATGAGGTCAGATTCCAAGAAGGAAGCTGGGATAACTTCTAGATTTGGAGGCAGGGAGAAAATTGAATTGAATGGTCACTGACAGTCTCTGGCCAATGTTAGGTCCATGGACTTACAGATGTACCAGATCACTATTGCTGGTGACAGGGACTTGATTCATAAGGGTCACCATGTTAGTCTAGCTATAATAGATCAGCTAGGATGGCCACAAGCAATGTCAAGCCTCATGCCATTGGGAACATGCTCCTAAGGCTTGTGGCCCAAGAACTGTAACCATCAGGACGGGCATGTGAAAGGAGAACTCAAGGGAGATGGTGGCCAGGACCACCCATTAGCTTCTATCCCCCACACGAAGACATTGATCCCTTTTGAATGGGGCAGAGGAGGGTGTCACCTGGGTAAGTCCCATGAACTTGCTGATATTTTCCGACAGGAAGATCATATCACCGTCTTGGGTCACCACGGCAATGAAACCCTCCAAGGCCTTCAGGTACAAGTTATCCATCTGCTGGTCAGCCTCAGCTTCAGACTCATTCTCAGAACAGACTGGAAAGAGAGGGACAGACAACGTGCATGAGTGTGGTGTTCAAACAGACACGACTGAAGGGGTAGAGGACTGCCAGGCATGGCTCCGGGGTACAGGGTGGACTTCTTGGGAAATGCATACTGCCAACTAAGTGTCTGTCACATGCCTGATGAGTGGGCACTAGATGAAACACGCAGAACACACTGATAGTGATTTGGGGGTAGTGTGGTTATTGTAGTAATGGTACTTGTGGTATCAGTAGTCATGGTGCTGCTAGAGACTAGAGATATTTTAGCTGCTAATATATGTGGAGCAATAACCGCAGGCAGACACTGCACTGAACATAGGCATCACAATGATTCATGACATAGGAACCATTCCTATTCTCATTTTACAGAGCTAGACTTGCAAGAGTTAAGCTGTTTGCCAAAGGTTGTGAAGTCTAGGAAGTTAGCAAGCCCCAGGGGCTCTAGGCAGTGGTTATGTTCAACCCTCTTGTAGGCTTTGGAGTCAAATATTGCATCTATTCCTAGATATGTCTCCCACTAGGTGATGACTCTGGGTAACAACTGTTTGAACACCAGTGTCCTCATCAGCAAAACTGGAATAGTGGTTTCCATCTTCTTGGTATCAACAATTGTGAACTCTTTACTCCATCGGCTCCCTCTAAGACATTGCCACGACCCTCAAATTGTTCAGAGCCAAGGTGGAGAATTCACAGTACATACCTCACAATGCTAAATAAACACTTGGACGTGATACAGTGGGGCACCCAAGTCGGGGTACAAAGAGCAAGTGCTGTGGGGCTCAGTGGAGGAGAGTTAGTTTGCGGTGGTCAGAGGTGTGCCTTCCAAAGAAGCAGGGTTGAGAAGGCTCAAGAGACAGAGTTCACATTAGGATGGAAAGAGAGGCTTGTCAGTCTGGATGAGATTGGGCTGCTGTTCCAAAATGCATGGGTCAGGCTTCCTCCCAGTACTGAGAGCGCCCACCTGGAGGCAGAAGGTACATCTCCCAGTATTACAGACTGTGCAAGTAAAGAAAGCCGGTGTTCTGAAGGGACCCCACTCTTCCCACCCAAGGGGCACAGAGGTGGCATCTCAGAGAACAGCATGCAGAATAATTGAAAGAAACTACACCCTACCCAGGATGAAGCTAGAGGGGTCTACTTGCGGCTTCCTTCATAATCCAGGGGAGCTGAGAATGTGCTTTTCTCTTCTTCCTCTTTTTTTTTTTAAATCATTTTCAGAAGGTGTCAATCAAAGTTGTTGCTCCACCAACCACATGCTGCAGACTGTCTGGACTCCAGGTTAATTACTAGCCCATGTGTAGAGAAAACCAGCCCCTCTGGGCAGGGTACCTGACCTAGGAAGTGGGCATAGATGGGCAAGCTGCATTTGGGTTACACTAACTTGATGACCACTTTTCTCCAGACAAGCAGAGACAGCCCTGAAGCCCAGTAACGAGCGATTTGCTCTTCTGTTTCTCTGATCCCAGTGGTAGCACTGACTTCAAAATCTGGAGTAATCCCAAGACACCCTATTTTGGTTAACTAGGCCCAGAGAAAACAACTCTGCTTAAAGTTTCCTGTCTTTAACAGGCCTAGCGAGCACAGCCAAGCGGCTTTCCATGGTGTCCAGTCTGCCTTCTTCCAGGAGGTGGCGAGCTTGGCCACAGTGGTGGGTTGACTTGTCTTTGGAGGGAAGGAGGTGCTCTGGGGCCTTGGAGAGAAACAGTCTTGAGACTGAAGTCACCAGGGCTACAGGATCAAGGACACCAGCAGTCCCTGCCCCTTCCCTGGAACACAGGGGCGGCCAGGCCTGGGCGTGGCCTCTTCCTCCAATGGAACTATTTGCTCTTGCAGCACCTGCTTATCCTCTTGAGAGTCTCTGAAGGAACTTAGCCAAGTCACTCCCAGCCTGGAGGAGGAAGGCAGACATCCCCGCTCTCGCGCCCTGAACCTCATGTCAGATCTTGGCCGAAAACTGCTGTCCTTACCACCGAACACATCAAGGCTTCCCTAGATACTACTGGGCATGTGCTGGGCACAGGGAAAGAGGTGCTCATGGCGCAGTTACTGCGAGTTTATTCTCTGTCTGTTCTGGGCCGGAGGAAATGCCTCCCTTTACACACTCCATGCTGTTCTGCAGAGCACTAGGGGTACCATAAGGATGCCAGTAATCCCACCCCTTCAGGATCAATAGACTTCCAGGGAAGCCATCTGCTGAAAGGAGTCTAAACCCCTGTTGGGGACAATGATGGAGAGTAAGCCATTGGTACAAAATAAAGTAGGTGCTCACTTTCATTATTTTGGGTTCCACCTCCTGGTCACTTGCTTCCCAAGACCTGCCAGGGTTCAAACCTCAAAGAAGGATGATGGTATATAGACCAGCCGCCTCCACCGAGAAGGAGCACGGTCATCTAGGGAGCACAACAAGATTCTTTAATGCTAAAAATAGCCCTGGTAAACAGTCTTTGATGACTCCCCCAGCCAGGATATGTGCCGCTGAGGAGGCTCTGGAGCACCTTTTCCGGAGCACTGCTCACTTCCTTCAAGGCAGCACCACCCATGTTGGTGGGTGGCACACCAGGAGCTGGCTGTCTCGGGGAAACTGGCAGGTGGCAGAGCAGGCAGCTTCTGACTGGGTCTCTGAAGCCCAACTGTGCCAGCAGTGATGCTGGCCAGGATGCTGGCTATGGTCTTACTCCACCAGTGTTATTTGTCTCAGCACTTCCTTCTTCCATAAACTCCGGGACAGCTTGACCTGTTCCTAACAAGGTCAGCTACAGGCTTCCTGCTCCAGGAGGGCTTGGTGCTCAGTCATCTCTGCAGGATCGTTCCTTTCAAAAGCTTTTGCCTAGGCAGTTTCTCCCCTCCCAGGTACACTGACAGCAAATCCAGTCCACACAAAGCCACAGGAACTGAGTGCGAGCCGCTTACTACATGGTATCTTATACCCGACTGTGGGCAGGCTTGGGCTATCTCAGACTTTTGGCAGGGGAACTAGATCTCACCCGATCTTGCTGGACTCCCAGTGTACCCCAGAAGTCCACCATTGGAGAGTTTTATCTTGTTCTTTCCATATCTGCTCATCCTATCTTCCCTCTCCGTGTGAGCCTCCATAAAATGCTATGCGGGGCTACATCAGTTGATACGCACTGATTAATCAGGCTGTTTGCTTTAAGAGAATATTGGGAACAGGATTGGCATTTCTTGAAGGAGCTTCTGGCTGTCTCAGTCAGTAACAACCTGGCAAGAATCAGCTTTCTGGCTCTCTTCCAAACAGGACAGAAAAGGCCTTGCTTTGGAGTAGAGGTGGAGGGACAGTAAAACAATTGGGATGAAAACCAGGGAACTAGGTCTGACCATGAGACATAGAGGACACGGAAACCATTTCTACTGCCATAGTTTTGTCCCCCTTGTCCCATGTTTCCAGCGGAAAGGTCATGCTGAAAACTTTAAAATCACATCTCCTGAGTTTTAACGTCTTTCCTGACATCACCTCCTGCGAAGACTATGTGCCCTCACTAGGCAAACGCCAGGAATCCAAAATAAACCTGACATTTATCTCTAGAAACCCAGCTTTGAGTTGATCTCCAACTCTATATTATAAAGAGAATTTGAATTTCACCAGGCATGAATCTGGGAAAAGGGCTCACAGCGGTTTTAAGAGTAAAAGCCCGTTGCACATTTACTGTGGTCTAAAGCTCTCCTTCAGGCCCAGAGTGCAGGGCTTGTCTTGAAAGAGCATTTAAGACAATCAAGTAATGTTTCCACTCATGTTCCCGCCAGAATGTGCTCTGTCCTCAGCCCAGCATGGGAGAGAGCATCATAAAGCTATTGTTCCAGTTTGCTTCCTGCGATACGGATCTCAACTGCGGCCCGACTCACAGCCTGGATCTCTCAGTGTCAAGGCTTCCTCTCCAACATTCCCACACACAACAGCCTACTGTGAAAATCAAAGGGAAGTGTGTTACTAAGTAAAGAAGAAATGTTAATGCCAAACCTGGTAGTTTTTAGCCGTTTGAATTCTGAGGTCTACAACCTCAGCTTACTGAGATAATGAGTGTGCAGTTTGACTTGGGAATGTATATGTAATGTCCAAGGACATTAGCTTCACCCTGTTTTTTCTTTTACCTTTCTCCAAAAGATCAACACTTTTTTTTCTTGCAATTATTACTAAGCTATAATGTGTACAGCAGGCGAGAGATGAGGGTCTTTCATATCACCTAACAGAGGTGCAAGTGAATATCATTCCCTCCAAGCTATAAAGAAACTAAGGCCCAGAGATGACAGCCACACTCCAAATGCAGAAGGATATCTGCTCGAACATCCTGCAATCTTTTAGAAAAATGTAGAAAAAAACAAAGCGAAATATAAAATCCTGACTCAGGGTTGACAAAATGGTTCAGCAGTGTGAGTTAGATCCCTAGAATCCATGGTGGGGAGAGAGAGCCAACTTCCACAAAAGTTATCTTCACACACACACGCGCGCGCGCACACACACACACACACACACAAATAAGTTAAATTTTAAAACAATCATTTAGCTGGGCATGGCAGTGCACGCCTTTGATTCCAGCACTCAGTAGGCAGAGACAGTTCAAGGTCAGGCCACTCTACAATGTGAGTTCCAGAGCAACCAGAACTATACAAGAAAAACAAAAACCCAAACAAAACAATACTTTCAAATGACAAGACAAAGAAGGCCCCGGGGAAGCGGTGAAATATATAAAGACACTTGCTCACAAGCATGAAGGTTGGCCTTTGACTCCCTGATGTTCATGCAAAAGCTGAGCTTGGCTGTGTGCCTACAACCCCAGAGCTGAGGGGCAGATGTAGGGAGACCTGGGAGTGTGCTGGCCAGCTAGCTGAGCCAAAAAAGTAAGCTTTGGGTTGAATGAGCTATGCTGACTCAGAGTGAGGAGGTGGAAGCCATAGAGCGAGACCCTAGCATCCTCCTCCGTCCACTGCAAAAGTGTGTGTGTATATACTAAAACAAATGGGAGGGCAGGGGAGGAAAAAGGTTGTTTTGCATTCTACTT
Organism: Microtus oregoni; assembly: GCF_018167655.1. NCBI lineage: Eukaryota > Metazoa > Chordata > Mammalia > Rodentia > Cricetidae > Microtus > Microtus oregoni. The sequence continues at coordinate 17,606,254 of NW_024543095.1, read as the reverse complement.
CTGAAAACAGTTTCTGCAACTGGTCCAGAGAATGCCCGGTAGGAGCCTTTGAGAAATGGAAGAGGAAAGGAAGAGCTAAGTCATCACTTCCTTCCCTGAGTGTGCTCATTATGAGAACTTCTCCTTCAAGGACACCAGGACCAGATGACCAAAAGTAGAAAGTTTTTTTAAAAAATCATTTTCTGACTTCTCTTTCTTCGGGACAGAGAGCCCTGGAACTGATGTGCCGAGAGCTCTGATCTGTCCATGCTCGGGCTGTCTAGAGGGTAGGCAGTCTTTGTCAACACTCAGAGCTCCTGAGCTGGGATGTGTGGTATCTGGCATTGCATCTGCGGCTTCATGGAGCACACGGAGTGTAGGAGGGGTTGCACCAGGCCATGTGAAGACAGATCTGCTCAGAAGATCCAACGCTACGCTACCCGAGACCTCAGCAAGTCAACCCCACAACCGGTGAGGAAGACACCCAGGCATCTGTGTGGGCGAGCATAGACAATGTGTTCCTGCTACATGAGCAAGGCACAGACAGCTCTGAGAACCTCCTGTCCACCCGCTGCTCGTGGCTAGTCCTGGCCAGTCTCCAGCTGCTTCCCTTGGACACTGGCTCCCTGGCCCTCATCAACATCTTTGCCTGGCGAATCCTACAAATCACCTCTGTCTCTCTCACGTCTCCAACAGGACAAACCTCTGTATAAGAAGGGCACGTTCATGGCCTGGGATGGATTCTCCAGCAGTCTGCCTTTTATTTGGCAGTCCAGGCATTACAGGGTCTTAACCCGCGCTTCCCTCTGCCATTTGCATCAGCAACTGTGTGCTCACTACTGCCCTGCAGTCTGCCCTTGCTTTCCCCCCAGGATCTGCTTGCTTCTGCGACAGCACAGTCGCCCTGACCTTACTGCACAGGTTTAGCCTCTGGGCCCTGTCATTCTCTCCTCCACCCTCCAAAGGTCTTTCCCACATATCCTTCCTGTACACAGGGCCCAGAATAGCACAGACCAGTCTGACTTCCCTGCTTTACACGGGATCCTCTCTGTGCGGGGGGGATCTTTCCTAAAATAGCTTTGTCGTTCCAGGATGGCAGAAGGAGTTCGTCTCCAGAGTGCCACACTCACTTTGGAAAACTGAAGATAAACCAGAGATTCTCTGTTCCTCCTTCGCTCATTCATGCCCACAGACACCACTACATGCCGCCCGGTTTCCTTACAGGACTGATAAACTCAACAAGATTGCACATAGGATCTGAAAGTGGAAATCCCAGGCTGCCTCTTCCTGGTGGGGCCTAACAGGAAATGGTTTTTGAAGAATGTGACTCTGGGAAAGGGAAAAAAAATATTTTTTATGGACTGTTGTCAGAGAGATTCTAGGGAAAGGAGACTATATCGGCTGGCTGAGGATAAGTGATGCCTGAGACTGTCATCAACCAAGGGGCTATCCTAGCAGGAAGGAGTGAAGCTAAGCCCCTGTCTCCATTAGTTCCTATACGCCCCCTCCCACACCCCGTGCAGTAGGCACGAATAATTCCAGGTTAGAAGCAAAGAAACCAAGGTTCCAAGAGACCGCATGGTACATCCTCGCAGAGGTCCCGGAGATGCAGCTGGAAGACAAGAGTGAAAGGCTTCCCGCAGAGGGCACAGGGCTCACAGCCAGACGGAGCAGAGCAGGGCCTCTACGCTGTTTGTTGTCTGCTCTCATACTCCTGCTAGGGCCTCTCCCTGACCTCTTTCTGTGGGTGTACTCAGACTACGACCACTGACAGAGAGCGGATGGCTGGAATGCAGAAACAGGGCTACCAGACGGCTCGGTAGGTAGAGGCCCTTGCTGCCAAGCCTGACAATCTGGGTGTAAGTTCTAGCACCCAGAGATGGAAGAGCAGAACAGAATGGGCTCCCAGAAGTTCTCCTTTGACCCCATATACACCAACACACACGAACTCACACCCAGATAAAGTGATGTAAACTAAAGGCCCATCGTTGGCCTTTATGGGGGCACACTGGCAGAGCAATATGCCTGTGAGTAAGGTCTAGGGATGTGGCAGCCTCGGGCAGGACCTGCCAGCCTCACCTGAGGACAGGAGCTTGTGTGTTCGCAGGAAGCTGATGGCTAGCCGCATGATGGAGGCTTTGTCCAGGTGGGAGCTCACACTGGGAGGCAGGGGCAGCTCGTGGGCCAGCTCATAGAAGACCTCCGTCTCCTTGCTGCGACGACACCTTGCAGCATCTCGGGATTTCTCCTTCCTCAGCTCTGAGCTGCTCCTAGGTGAAGAAACAAGGGGTTAGTCCCCGGAACATCCCTGCCAGCCCATCACACTCCTGGCGGAGTCAGTCAAACTTATGTCCCATCCACTGTAAAGTCAGTGCTCCCCCTGACCCATTCTGGAACGACAAACACACTGCTTTCTGCTATTGGCTCTGCACTGGTGTGTGCTGGTATCTTCTCAAACAGCTTCCTTCTCCTACATTCCTATGGGGGCCGGAACTGGGCTTCATGTTGGTAGGGTTTCAGTGAAGACTTTTTGATTAAATTAATGAACAGACCTTGGGGACAGGGTCAAAATCCAATGATGGGAAGGGAAGGATGAAGAAACCGTGGTCAATGGCACACATGGTATTGGCAAAAGCCCTGGAGAACAAGGTTCTCTTTTTCCGGGCAAGATGCAGTCTGTAAAAATGAAGCCCGGTCCTGGAACTCAATCCTGTTTCAGATCTGAGAGGGATGTCATAGCAGAAACTGAAAAAAGCCAGTGAATCCCAAGGAGAGCAAGAGGCAGACACACCTCAGTTCACACTGCCAAAGTGTGTGCCTACCAGGAGATCACAGGGTGGACACACCTCAGTTCACACTGCCAAAGTGTGTGCCTACCAGGAGATCACGGGGTGGACACACCTCAGTTCACGCTGCCAAAGTGTGTGCCTACCAGGAGATCACGGAGTGGACACACCTCAGTTCACACTGCCAAAGTGTGGCAGTACAGTGTATACAAACCCTGCTGGCCTGTGCTACCAAATTGACTCTTGCTCATTTTCCTCTCTGTTGCAGGATGGAAGAAAGACACGCTCTCACCCAAACCCACCACTTTCAGGAGGTTCTGAAGATTCAGAGTCCATGCCAAGTACTAACACAGGCAAGTCAGAACATCTGGGCCAGAATTCTTAATTCTCTGCTTGCTAACTCCACACTTTAGCTAGGAAGGTGCTTAGCATCCCCTCATTGGTACCCACTTCACAGTTATTATGAGGAATTAATGTGGTCATTTGTGTGAAACCTTTAGCACCAGGCACATCCCACCATAAGCAATCAACATTAGCTTAATAGTTAAAAAAAAAAAAAGACAATCCCTCTATGAAAAGACAACCTATCAACAGCATAGGGCAACTGTGTCCTCAGAAAAATGCATGCATCACACGGAACACTTTCTGTTTTATTATGCAGAAAAACAGCTAGAAATACGGTAAATAATAACCATCCTTACAATGGTCACAGCATCACAGTTACACTGTTTGCTAGAGTTCCGCTGTGATTTTAGACAGTGCCGTGTTAGCATCTTTAAACTTCACAGCTTGCTGCAAAGTAGACATGACTAGCATCCCAGATTTTCAGAAGAGAAACAGGCTCTCAGAGGCTAAATAATTCACCTGTGGCTGCCAGCTGATAAATAGAGAACTGAACTCTGCCCTGGGCAAGGCAACCCCAGAATCCAAGCACTTAGTCATTAGGGATTGTTAAGAGCTGCCTAGTAATAGAGTTAGGGAGCTCCCCTCCCCCAGCCCTGGCCTACTGAGTAATTATCTGTGTTTTCTTGTGTTTCTATAAATAACATATATTACTTGTATAATAAAGAGATAAGTTTGTTTTTATTTCTGTAGAAGATGTTCAATGTGTTTTGTGGCTCTCAAGGCTTGATCTAATCAGCTCCAGGCTGGCTCGTTCTACCTTACCTTTTGAGGTTGCCAAACCCAGGGGCTGCTTTCCTTTTTTTTTTTTTTTTTTTTTTTTTGGCTTTGAGCTTCTTGTTATCTGAACAGAAAATCACTATTTGGGGATTCCAGGAATGTTGACGTGCCTTTCACCCCTTTACGGATTTGAGGCAGAAGCCCTGCTTTGACTTTACAGCATACCTCATTGGCAGACACAGATCCCTGGATGGATGGATTACCCACTGGATTCCAGACTGCAGGAAGAACCATACAACACTCTGAGGGCCAAGCAGAATCCTGTGCGAAATTGTGGAGTGAGGGAATTGGGCTTTCTTGTCCTCTCTGTCCTTTCTGTTTTCCTCGTCTACCCTTTCTTCCTCCACTCTCCCCGACTTTCAGCTCTTAGGAATCCCACCGCCGTACCCATCCGTCTCACCCTCTAGCAACCTGTCCTTGGGGAGATTTTGCATCTTCATTCTAAATTCATCAGGGTGGGATGTGTTGAGGGCGCACAAGCTTTTAGGCGTGGGAAAGGCTGGAGGGTACAGCTCTGGGTCATGAGAACCAGGTAGGAGATGCTGAATTCTGCTCCAGCACTAGGCCCTCACCCTTCCTGATGACCGCAGGGTCAACACATGACCTAGTCATCGGGAACATCTAAAGCAGCCATGCTGGGTGGAGCAATCATCACAGGCCGTCTATTACAGGAGCACCTTCATGGGCAAAGCCCCTGGCATGTCAGGACTCCTGCGTTAGAGAAGGAGAGCCTCCATGGTGGAGGAACAGCCGTGGGAAAGGGGGAGGCTACCCAGAGGCAGATTCTGTTTGGCATCTGAGATTTGAGCTGGGCCACATTCCTTCAACCACACGAACACTGTTCGGCCACTGCACCGCAAACTGTCCATACCACCCCATTACACCCTTCTTCCTGACGCAGCTCAGCAGACACTGTGCAGTTTACAGATAGGAAAACTGAGGCTCAGAATATATTATGCCATTTTCCCAAGGCCTTGAAGCCAGAACCTACATAAACCCTAGGAGGGTTTCCAGTTATCTTTGCAGCCGTGTGAGGAGAGCAGGCAGGTGGGACCCATGTCCCCATTTTAGAGACCTGGAAACTGAGAACCAACCAGGTTATGTGACTTGCCTAGAGCCATTATCTAATTAGTGGCAGAGCCAGGAATAAATCCTTAACCCCCAAACCCCTAGCACTCTTTTCAGTGTTCATCTGTAGGGGCCAGTACCTCTCCTAAGCAAAAAGGAAGAAACTTCCACACATTAACCATTCAGAAGAAAGGCTGAGAACCTGCAGCAGACCCCTGGTTTAGAGAGGTGTGCACTCCATTTTAGCTACCTTGTTTCTACGGTCCTGCCCTCTAGAACTAGCTTGGTTTTAATTAGATTCCCTGGTTAACATAGTCCAGAGATGTCTAATGCTGGCTCTCAGGAAAATAGACAAAAATCTGCAACACTCAAATCATTTAATTAGCAACCCTGAAGAACAGAATAATCAACATGAAGGTACAAGTAACAGAAGCCCGAGCTTGTGCATTGGCCACAATGCGGACTACCCATTCTGACTTTGGAGAAGAAAATGCATTCTCTGGGCTCTGCTCCCTTCAAAACAGGAAGAAGACTCCACGTCTTGTCAGGATAAAATAGGGTAAGTCAGCACGCTCTAGAAGGCTCTCTGGCCATGAAAACTGTCATGGCAGAATGAAGATCCATTGTCTGGCTACCAGGAGCATCGGCTGCATTTGGACTCTGCCATAACACCTAGCAGACTGTCTGGGGGTACAGGGCTGTGTCACACAAGCTGATCCTGGCCAGTTCTGCATGTCACATTGGGGCATCTTGCTAGGCCGACAAAGGGTTTCTTCCTGAAACACGTTTCTTCCAAGATGGGCCCTGCAGTGATCACGTTTTGTTTTCCTTTATTGTGTCACAACCCTAAAACAGACATGTTTGAATCCACTGGCCTCTCTTAAAAAGTTCTCAGATCCTAAATGTTTAGATAATTAGACGTGAGACTTAGTAGTGTCTCATACCACATTGGTTTTTTTTGGGGGGGGGGGCAAAGTCTCTCCTCCCCATCCTAGGTGGCTCTCCTGTTCCCACGATGAGGCCTTGTGGCACGTGTTTTGTATGAAAGACACTCTGCCTCCTGTCCTTACACACACCGAGAGCTACCTGCTAGGAGCCGCTTCTGATTTGCTGGGGCTTTTCTGCCCCTTCCACATCCATGCATAGGCAGTTGCTCTCCCTGGGGGAAGCACACATAATTCTGAAAATGTTAATCTCACGTCACTGAAGCAACTTCAGGACTACGCAGCAGACTGGAAGTAAAACAAAATTGAGTGCATTGAAGCATTGATTCATCAATCGCTAGGTACAGGTACAACCATTCCTTTGCTAGTGGTCGGCTGGCTTTAGGACCTCACAGCCATCAAAGTCCTCAGATGCTCAAGTCCTTAAGGAGTGTAGTGTTTGCATGGAACCTACACAATCCTCTTACATACTTTAAACCAGTTATAATGTTTCCTACAATGTGAGCACTATATAAGTAGTTACTATACTGTATTATTGACGGGGGGGGGTATGATAAGAAAAAAAGACTGTACATATTCAGCACATACATAATTTCTCTCTGAATATTCTAGATGTGGTTAGTTGAATAAAAGGATATGGAACCATGGAAAATAAAGTGATGATCTTAGACACTGCCATTCAACCAAGCAAAACAACCTTTGGCCAGAGCACTCGATGTTGTAAGTGTGACATTTATCCACAGTGGCCTACTCCTGGCCCAGATGAGCCTTATTTCTGACCTCCAAGTGACCAAAGCCTGAGGGGAAGTCTAGCCATTTCCAGCGCCACCAAGGAAGTTGGTTGCTCAGTTAGCTTTACCGTGACTACAGTCATCAGGTATCTAAGCCATATGTCTATTACCCTATAAGGTCAAGTAGCCGAGGAGTCAAGTGTGGGTCAGGGAGGAAGAGGGACGGAGGCTCATTAAAACAGCTTGGATCAATCTGTTGTTCTGACCCAAAGTTCCAAACTAAAGCTGAATCACAGGGGATGTGAACGCAAGAAATAGGGGCAGATGAAATTGGGAAGGAGGTGGACACTTGCATGAGTCTGTCCAAGAACTGCCTGGAGGGAGAAACATGGGCCCTCGAGGACCCGACACTCTGAGGTTGGCACTGCACAGACGTCATACACAGCCATACCGGCAGGCAAAACATCCATATACATAGAAAGAAAGAAGTAAATATTTTTTTAAAAAAGAAAATACCAAGTTCAGGTCCCAGAGAGGATCAAGAATCACTGGACCTTGAGTTTAGCAGTTAATTGCTTCATGGATGAAATCAGAGCAGAAACAAAGCTTTTGGGTTCTTTGTCTTGGCTCTTCACTGGAAGAACTTTAAAAATGGATCCTGGGGCCCTGGCTCCAGAGATTTGGATTTGATGTGTCTGTGGTACAAGCATGGCATCATGCCCCTGCCTTTGCAGTTCTTATGTAGCTAGGACCAAGGACCACTGTTACAAAGTTGACAATTTTAAAGGCCCCTTTTGTTGACTTTTGTGCATATTATATATGTAATCTGGAGTTATGGATGTCTTGAAAATATAAACACTTTAACCTTTCTCAGACATTTAGGAGGAAAAACTTTTTTATGGAGTTCTGGAGTCCAGTGCTTTTTCTAAATGGTTCCATTTGATCCATATTACATTGAGATTATTGTTATTGATGTCAGTTTGGCAAAACAGTCATTTTCAATGTTACCTTGTATCAGAATCACCTGGAGTTCTTGTTGATACAGATATCCGGGCCCATTATCATACATCACAGGGGTCTACATCTGAGACCTAGCCACATGCTTCCTCTACCTTACATGGTGCCCATAATCATCACATCTAGTAAATTTGAAGACACTATCATAAGCTAAACAGATATTATCTGGTGGCTGATGAGGCCATTGATCTACTAGGTGTTATAGCTATGGAAAGAGATCAAAATAATGACATAGAGATTGGGACTGTCACATGAAAGGTGGTGGCCACTGCAAGAGTCACTTCAGGAGAAGGCTAGGGCTTATTCTGGTGAGGTGGCCACTGCTCTAAGTATTTTGGAAGGTCATCTTGGAATGAATGTTGGAGCCACACAGAATATCAGTTACAACATTTAATAGTGTTGACGTCATTCTAAACCCCTGGCTATCTTCCCCTACTTATCCACCCTTGTAGTCACCAGACCAGGCTGTGAAAAGCTCATAATTCTTGAAAAGAATAAAATGTGCTCTCAACTGATAAGGTTTTGCCCAACTGGAGGTACTCAAAAGAACACGACGACTCACAAGAATTTCTCAGAGAGTAATTTTAAGGCTAGCAAGAATGTGTCCTGTGGAGACCGTGTTTTGATGGTCCACTTCCTGGGAGCATTCTGACATTTGTCCAGAGGTCAGTCAGGAGCATCTCTTCCAAAGGGAGGGAAAAGCCATCGGTCAATACGGAGAATACCAAGCTATGAACTCAGGAAGAACCGAGACTCGAGCAAACAGAAGAGACATTGGTGCACTCAGACGGCAGACCTTCTGTGAAGAGAGACATTGGTGCACTCAGACGACAGACCTTCTGTGAAGAGGACTAGCAACAGAGAGTGGCACGGAGGAGTGAGGAGCGGCTGCACAGGGCTAAAAGGAGGGTGCAGTTTTCACGGCCCTGTCTCTGAAGAAAAAGTCCAGATGATTGTCTTCCAGCCCAACCTCCTCTCTCGTGAGGAGTTTAGCTCCCAGCTGCCTGACCCTCTCTGAGGGTCAGTGTCCCTGGAGCAGCAGGCCTGGACTGCATTCAGGGCTGACAGTATAATGTCTAGGGCTCACCCCACTTGGCCCTCTAATGGTCAATTCTACACAGGGCTGACTGGAGATGATTATCACCCTGGCCTCCCCTGCCTCAGGCAGCCTTGCAGAAGACAGTAGCAGATTCAATTACCGAGCAGCCCATCTGGGGAACCAGATACCCAACTTCTCCCATCACCTAGGACATGTGGAGTCCCCAGCCCTGCTGGGAAAGCTGGCCATGGACTGGAGTGACTGTGACAGGCTGTTGGTGGGCTAGTCTCGCTGCACCAAGTGCCCTGATCTGAATTTCATGTCTCCAACATTCATGTTTAAATCCTTGCCTCCAATGTGGGGGTGGAGCCTCAGGGTGAGATTAATACCCTTATAAAGCAGGCCTAAATGGCCACCTCAACCCTCCCATTATGTGGCCACAAAGAAGGCGCCAGTGTGCGAAGCAGAAGGCGGGTGCTCGAGCTCACCCCTTGATCTTGGCTGTCCAGCTCCCAAGCTGTAACCTCTGCTGTTTGAAAGCTCCCAGTCTATGGCTTTTGTTTTAGCTGTCTGAACAGCCTATGACACTAGGTACCCACTCACACGTGAGTGAATAATGTCACTTTACATCTGAGGCACGTGACAGCTTCTAAGCACTTCGTGTTGACTCCTCAAGGACTATAGCCATCATTCCCAAATGGTTGCAGAGAGAGACAGCAAAAGGAAAGAAAACCAACCGTGCTTGCTTTCTCTGTCTGGGTGCCTGTTCCCTTGGCTTCCTCTTTTCCTTAGATCTAGGCTGAAAGGTCTAAAGAGATACGACCACCGACACAGAAATGGGAGCCTGCCTTTAACCAGGTCCTGAGACGATGGCCACCTCGTGGGACACTTGTCTGTCTAGGCGCTGTTCTTTATTGGCCGCCCATACCCATTGCTGTCTGGCGCCACCACTGTGCAGACTCTAGCTACGGGGTTAATCGGTATCCACAAAGCTGAGATGCTGTTGTAGCCACACCAGCAAGTATCCACAGGCAACACTTCCCACTTGATGAAGATCACTCAGCCCACCGCCTCTGATTTAATCCTCAGGTCTCAGATCACACGGCATGGAGAGGCAGCCCCCAGAGACGGAGGCTAGCATGATCAGCGCTTACCCTGTGTCAGTGGAGCCCACATACCACACCGGTTTGTAATTGAGCTGTCTTCCCCAAATGCCAATAGCCAGGCCTTTCTTGTAGCCCAGAAGGCTTTACTGAGCTGGGTACATGGAGGGTCTAGCTGCTAAGTATACTGAATTTGATGAGCCATTGAAAACACACCCTCTTGGTGTAGGAAGGAGCAAAAGGGGACAGCAGGATCATCTCCTGCTCTAGGTTGTCACTTCAAGGGGCAAACATGCCCTGGAGGGAAAGTTCTCCTTTGTTTGGAGATCTCTGTCTAAAGACAAAGAGATAAAGGAAAAAGTGGAAGGAAGGAGGGCAGGAGGAGAGGGCACAAGTGGAGACTGAGCTGCAGGGACAGAGCTGGCTGTTCTTGGCAGGTGCTCTGGACATCATGGAGAGCATTGCTTTCTCTCTGGACGACTTTCGGGCCTCTTCCCTAGGCTTGGCCAAGCCCATGCCAAAGTTGTTGCCAGATGAGCCCTGAGGCTTTCCTTCTGGTCTTCTGGGTTCTCTGTATCTTCTGTGTCTTCTGTGTCCTCTGTGTCCTTCTGTGTCCTCTGTGTCCCTCTGTGTCCCCTGGCCTTCTCTGTTCTCACAGCCTTTTCTTTAGAATCCCACAAACACCCAACATCACAATCTGTGGCTTGGCTCCACACGGACAGCCTGTTCCTACAGCGCGGCTTTCAGCTGAGAACTAAAGGGCTGACAAAATCTAAACAGCAGTAGAGATGGCCCGGATGTAAGATGGACTCCCTAGCAGGAAGCAAGACTCTGCAGTGTGGAGGGCAGCTCCCTATGAGCCCTAAGATTGAGCCCTAGCCACTGATGCTACCCACAGCCTTCTGCATTGTGTCCTTTCCATCGTTTCAGCCTATCCCTGCTGTGCTGGTCCTCTGGTCACCTCCACAAGGAGTCCATTTTGTCCAGGAAGGCCCCGCCTAGTCTGACCTCTCCACCCATCTTGCTCTAGAGATTCCACACTGCACAGTCAGCCCTGGGCTGTTCTCCTTTTTATTTTACCCCATGTAGACATGTTCTTCTGGGAAGGGCCCGCACCCTGGGTTCCTCCAAAGCACAAGCAGTACTAAACGAAGACATAAAAACCACCTCAGTGATTTCCGCTGTATAAATTCCTCAAAGTTGCTCACTGTTCTAAATCCTTCTGTAGAACTCTAATCCAGCACGTGATGAGAGCGAGATGTTTCCACCTGGGGAATAGTTATTTGTGCGAAAATGTCAAAGGTAAAAGTGTGTGTGTGTGTGTGTGCATTTGTGTGCACATGTGTGTGTACGTGTGTCTCTTTGTGTGAGCATTTGTGGGAACATGCACGTGTGCATTTGCATGTTCACGTATGTGTACATGTGTCTGTTGTGCATGCGTGTGTGTTTGTGTGCATGTGTGTATCTGCTTGTGTGCATGTGTGTGCACGTGCGCACATACACTCAGACACACAGGCACACATGCATGTGATCTATTCTCTCTGAATAAACATTGGGGTGTGAACTGGATATGCTGACATGGGTCTGTGATGTCACTGCGCACACAGAGCACTAGGAACTGGGTCTAACACACTATTAGTGTCAGCAAGTCCGGGCCAGGGCGTGAAGGTCTACATTTCTAGCATTATCCTAGCTGATATGGATGTTGCTAGTCTGACCTCACACACAGACAGAATTCCAGGGCCCTTAAGATCTCGAGGCCAAAGACACAGTGAAGTGTGTCTGCTACCCTGATGCCACCCTTGGCCAAGGGTACTTACGGTCTAAGGGACTGGGCCTTCTCCTCTGCCAGCGAGAACCCCACTCACTTCTCACACTTCTTTAGGAAACTTCTCTAAGCTTGGTGGATGCCACTCTCCTCTGATTATCGCTTCATCTCCCCTTTCTTAAAATCCCACACCCGTCTCCCCTGGCAGCATCCTAGGTGCCAGCTCCCCTGGGCACTTCTTGCCCACATTAGAGGATGCCCTGTCTGTGTGAAGGCCCTGATGCTATTAAGGACTGTGGAGGCAGAGACATACCACCTTCCACTTTCTAATGTTCTCCATAGGACCTGTGCTCTGGGCAAACTGGGTAAATATCGCTAATTGATATAAGGGCGGCTCAGATGTGCCCTTTACCCTCTCCCTCTCCCCTTCCCCACGGAAAGAGAAAGTGATCCCAGCTGTGCTGGCCTCCAGCCTCAGCCCCCAGCCACACTCCCTCCTCTCTCCCAGGGAATTGCAGCTGGGCCAGCTAGGGTTTTATTTCGCTCTCTGTAGCTCTTCTTTCCTGCAGGGAAGAGTTAAAGCCTTGGGAAGGCCGCTTCCCACTTGGAGATGTCTATTTCCTCCTGTAGCTGGAACAAGAGAACTCTATGGACAGAGGCTGAGCAGGCCAACTGCTCAGGGAGTGAACCCGCTCTGAATGAGGCTGTTCTAAGGCCGCCAAGTCAAGTTGTTCAGATGCCAGCCCCGAGGAGCAGCCCCCAGCGTCACCTCTGGAGAGCGGTATCCTCGAGCCCAGACCCAGCAGAGGATGAATGGTGAGCACCGAGCCAGAGAAAGCAGAGAGCTCTTTCATGAGCAAGCATGGAGAACCTCATCTCTTCCTAGGGTGGGGGCAGGGTGCTGCAAAGGCACAAAAGGAGGCATACCCCTCTCTCCCTGCCCCGTCTTCACCACTGAACTAAAATTAACCCTCTGATTTTACATAGAATTGCCAAAAAGACGGAGTGCTCCTCAAAAGGCAACCAGAAGGGTGGAGGAGGTAATAATAACATTAGAGAAAATATGTGCAAAGCCAAAAATAATCACTGTGTCATGAGAAAACAGAGCAGGGCTGCCTCTGGGGCCAGCAGTGGGTATATGCAGGAAGGAGGGGGCAGAAAGTCCCCTGGAAGGGCTAGACATTAGAATGCAGAAAACGGAGACGAGGAGGGGGAGGGGAAAACTGAAAGGGGGAGGAGCCACAAGTGGGATGGACAGCTGCTGACCGCAACGCCTCTCAAATATGGATTATAAGGGTCAATCCTCTCTTTACTTCAGACACTTTAATTTTAAAAAGAAGAAAATAAGTGTTTAGCCTTTCCATCAGGATCGATGCGTGGCCACATGCTCATCCAGTTCAAGGCCAGAGCTTGTGGGACTTTATGTGTTTGGAAACAAGATAAAGGGACAAACCCTGCAGGGTGTCTGTTCTCCTAAACCACCACTTCTCCGTTCACTATTGAAAATATTCAAAGGGCTGAGGATGTAGCTCACTTGGTAGGATGCTTGCCTAATATCCAAGGAGCCCTGAACCCCAGCACCGCCTAAACTGGGCATGGCAATGCAAGTCTGGAACTCAGCACTCAGCAGGTGAAGACGGGAGGAGCAGGAGTTCAAGACCATCCTCAATTATACCGCAAATTCAAGGCTAACCTGGGCTACATGCTTAAAAAAGAAAAGAAAAGGAAGAAAGTCTAAAAAGAGTGGGTCTAGAATCTGATTCTGTTGTAGGGAGTTCTGGTTTGTGGCCTATTTACGTGGTCACATGTCTGGCATTCTGGGTCTGATTCATGGCCACAGGGCAGGCACTTGTTTTCTCCCAAATTTGTCCCTTCTTGTTCCTATGAGAATTGGCTATCTGCGCATATTTAGGAAGCTTTACTCCATTCCTTTGCAAAGAAGTCATCCGAAGCCACGGGAAATGCCAAAAGACTTTCCCTCAAGTGGTAACCCTGAGCAACCTGGGGAACCAGGCTGTCTTCCCCAGCCACAGTTTGTCCCTCCACTCATTCCACAAACACGATTCCCTCGTCACAAGCGGGGTCTCTGAGCAACAGAGTGACATGTGGGGATGATGCCTGTGACATCGGGGAGCTTGCAGACGGCAGGTTTACTCCTCAGTCAACACCAGAGGGGTGTGAGAGGAGAGCGTCCAAAAGGCCGGAGCCATAACTGGACAGTGGAGCTGGTGGAGGGAAGGCAGACCGAAGAAAGGACACAGATGCTGCCGAGGAAAGACTAGCGGCCTGGAGCCACGGACAGCAAACTGGCAGTGGGAAGGCGGCAAGTCGGAGTGAGATGTACGTACACTACCAAGCGAGCAATCAGAGGATGCCGTGGTGGGCGGCACAACAGCCAGCCTGGGTCCTTGTTTATTCCGTTGGCCATGCTTTTGCCACACAGGACAGTACACAGGAGAGTTTCTTTCGACACCAAAGCCAGGAGAAATGGATCTTTGTTAGAAGATTTTAAAAGTCTTTTTTTCGAAGCAATAATGGCCGGGCTGCCACAGGCTGGCTTCTGGCTGGGTAGACAGAGACCCTAGCCAGGCATTCTTGCTGAAGAACACATCACATACATACATTACCCGTGGGATGGAGCACAACACCTTCCCCAGGCTATACCCCTTCTCAGGCTGCATGGGTGTTTTCTTTATTTCCACAGACGTTTGCCCTGTCTTCCAGCCACGGCCCTTTGCCCCTCACCTGTTTATTATGAATCAAGAAGAATATAATTGCCATTAGACCTCAGAGAGAACAGTTCGGGAGCCGAGTGCTCTTTCTCCCAAGTCACTCCTCAAGTACCACCTCCCTCATAGGACAGGAAGTGTGTCACACCTCCTTCGTGGGGAACATACTCAGCATGCCCTTTGAGGCCTCCTAGCCCCAACCTTGTTCTCTAGACTTGGAACCCCTGCTCTGAGCCCCAGTGCCTGTTCCAGCCAGACTGCAGTGCCTTCCCAAATGCCACACCCTTCTGCCACCCAGTTAAGTCCCTGTTGTTTGGCTTTAGTTGAAAGGGTCTCCTTCCTTCTACCCGCCCAAGTTCTCTGCTTTAAGGTCCGACATAGCCTGCCACTCTGCAGAAGCTCTCTTGGCCCTCCACCTGTCCAGGGAGATGCTTCCTCCCTAGCGCTGGCCTGAGCACTGAGGCTCGATTGTGTCAGTTAACTGTGAGGTACTGGCCCCTTTGTTACTCCTTATCTCGGGGTTCCCTCTGAGGGACAGCAAGCTTATGAATCATATACCTTCCCCTGACCATAATTAGCATCAGGCAGATCTTTCAGATATGGTCAGCTAGTGTGAGGGTTTAGGCAAGCCACACGCCTCCAGCCACGGGAACAGCAAGGCAGAGTTCTAACGCTTTGGTACTCTCTGGCCAAAAACAAAGGGTAAAAAGAAATAATTGTGGCTGTATTCATGGCCGGGTTATTTAGCACCCAAGGACTCTACTGTCCCCAAGAAAGGAACTGGTCCACATATCCCGGGGATATCTTCACATAGAGGTGTTTCAGTAAGCCAGCAGCCAGTCAGAGCCCACTGGCACAGGAAACAAGCCCAGACAGGGGCCACCCTCTCCCCATCCCTTTTCTAAGAACCCAACTCCTTGAAAAACGGAACAGTCTATCCCTCGGCCCTGTCTGTTGCCCAGAGCTTTTGCTACATATGTAGGTACCCTCCGCAGAGTTATTTCCGGTGGGGAGGATGCTAGAGCTTGGCCAGGGTTCCCACCTTTTTTGGTGATGTAACACGGATATGAGAAAATAGGACAAACCAACACCCCACAAGTGCCTAAACCCCTCCCCCCAAGATACAACACCAAAACAAGCACATATAAAACTTAGTGACAACCTCAAAATCACTAAGTAGTTTTAAGGACTAGCCAACACTTAAAATAAATTCTCTCCGTTAACCTGATTTTCTTTTTAAAAAGTTTACACTCCACCCCCAGCCTTCAACTCATACCAGACCTAGACACTCGTGCCACCAAGAGGAGTTGGCGGAGCCAGCTGTTTCCCTTATCTGTCTACCTGCTAATGAAAGTCCCTGCTACTGGGGTGGTCAGCGATCTCTGCAAATCACGCTTATTAGGGATAATGTCATTTGGACATCATTATCTAGCCCAGCAGTCAGAAAGAAAACAAGTTGGTATCTTTCTGTGCAACACTGTTTGCGCCTATTAATGCTGACAGGTGATGGGGAACTGGCTTCCCATGAGATGTTGGTGAAAAGGGGGCAATACTCTGTCTGTCCCAACACCAAGCCTCTGACCTCTTCCTGGAGCTACCAGTGTCTAGGCCTGTCATAGTCCCTGTATCAGGAAGAGACTGTAATGACACAGTGACCTGCCTTACTTGCTCTGCTCACTCTGTGGAAAGCAGCAGAGAGAAGCTATGAAAGTCACTAAGAACCTGCAGCCTCCATGACCCTGTGTGTGGGGCAACCTGAGTGGAGCGGGGGCTGTGGGACCCCAGAGGCTTGTCTGAGTGTCACGTGGACACTCCGAGACCTGCTCATTGGCGGAAGGCAAGGCCCGCCTCTCTGGAACTGCAGATGAAATGCTCTTTCCTGCTCTCCCGCTCGCTCCCCCAATTATTCTTAGATACCCAATGGAGCTTTGGCTTCACCGAAATAACTTCTAATGGCCACCAAAATGCTGACAAAAACACTGTCCTTTCCACCATGGCAGTCCGCCAAATCCTACAGCTCTGTCTACACTGCCTAGAGAAAGTCCTAAAGCAACCCGAGTGAGTCCTAAAGCACCGTCCCTGGACCAGGTCAAGTCACTTGCTACCAATGTGAAGACTTAAGTTTGATTCCTCAGACACACAGGGCGAAAGGAGAAAACTGAATCCCAGAGGTTGCACAGATGTGTAGTGGTGTGTTCTCTCTTTCTCAATGTAATTAAAAAAAAAAAAAGCAACAACAACAACAGATAAACATCACGGTCACTTTGCTACAATGAAAACTAAGTGCTCCTTTGTGTTTATGCAGCTTTGTAAGCTTCATGGCCCTTTGTAATTTAAACCCCACCAGGTATTTGTCAGTGGTAAGCTTTGGCATACTGAACACCTACAGGTGCCTACCCACCGGGGGGTAACGTAGGTCTCTGCATTTAAGAGGACAAAAGCCTAGTGAGGAGCCAGACAGGCAGACAGATGGGCAGCCTGGGCCTGCAGGCCTGGGTGCTAGCTCTGAATTGGTGACTTCAGCTTTCAATGCAGGTCTCTGTCCCACTGAGCACTTGAGAGGAAGGAACGGCACCCACTATACCCTCTCAAAACAGTGTCTAATGCCTACGGAGCACTCCAAGGGGCTGGAGCTCACTTTCAGCTATTGCAGAAGTCAGGGTAAGTGTTCTGGGGACAAGAGGGGGCACATAACCAGGGGAAGCTGCTGAAGAGGCTTTCTCTTCTGAGTTCCGAGTGACGAATAGGAACTGACGAGGACATCGGGCACTGTCAGACCTGAGGCTCAGGTTGTAGGTGTGGGCTCCTACATAAGCCCACACCTTATGAGTCAGATGAAGTTCGGGTGATGGGACTGAAGCTCTGAGGTGTCCCAAGGTGCCCTCAGTGGGGAACAGACTGGCTCACTGAGCCACGGGAAGCCCTATTGTGGAATTTCTTCTGCTTTTGCATTCCTTGCGCTTCGACAATGAGATGATTGTGTGGATATTACAAGAGGAGATTATCTCCATGGGCACTGAGCCCATTTTACTGCAAAGACTTAGCCTTGCCAGAGCCAAGATTTCTGAGGTCACAGCTAAGTTGCCAATTCTAGAGAACCCCCGGCAGACCTCAGAGCCATCAGAGAAACTGCTCGTCGGTATAAAGGCTGTGCTCTCCTGAACAGGTGCTTGGCAGGAAGAAGATAGGCATGCACAGAATCACTCCTATCCAGGGAAGAAATCTGTGCAGGCCTTACTTCGTGTGCAAGCATCACAGGAAGGAAAAACTTAAAGAAGACAGCTCATGCCATGAAGTGGCAACTTCAGCTCAGCAAAGGTCATCCACGTTCCTAGATTTTGGAAAGCCTTGATCTCTGGTCTCTGGTCTCATCAGCAGATGTGAGCACCAGTATGCCCCAGTCTGAGAGGACTGCAGGGATGTGAACAGCTTATGATCTGGGCATGAGGAAAGCATTCTGAGGAACGCAAAAGGAAGAGAGTGAAGAGAAAGGACAGTTTCCGCCACAGGGCACAAAGGGTTCGGAGACCTGAATCGGAATTTGCAGAGCTATAGTTACACATCCTTAGGCAGGTTCAAGTCATTCGAGAAAGGACTTATGCCAATGGCTGCAAGGGAACTTCTCATCTGTAAGGGGGACGTTGGGGGAAACTCAGGTGTGCGCTACTCCAGACAAGCAAGCAGAGGCAGCCCAGGCTGAGAGTCTGTCTTTCAGAAAGTGACTGCTGTTATGTGAAGGGGCAAGGTCTCTGGGAGAATAAGCTTGTCTGGGTGGGACAGTTCCAGTCTCACTTTCCTTTAGCTGCCAGCCTTCCATAAGTATCACCGAGCTCCTTCCAAGGTCTCCCCATCTCAGACTCTCCACGGGGACCCTCAGAAAAGATTCTGGGTCCTTGGAAAGAAAGAACGTTCTAGAAACAGGGCCTCCTACCCTATTGTTGCCTAGCACCCAGATAATAATCCCCAAACTAGGGTCAGTAACCAATCCTAGGTCTCTACTTTCGGACATGGCCTAATTATCCCGGACGGAGCTCTGGAACGGTCCTTATTAAGGAAAAGAAATGTCATACACAACCCAGCTTAAACCCCAGGAAGTTCTAATGCTCTACCAAGTTCCTCCGACTTTTTCTTTCTTCCATAATCCTCAGCTAAGTTCAAAGGTGAGCACTTTCCCAGAGGCTCATTAGAAATAATGTTTATTTCATATATTTGGAGGTTGCTTATTTGGAAGAAAATAACTTTTTTATGAACAAAAAGGGGAGGGAACAGGAATGAGACGACGGGGGTGACATTTGGGAGAGCAGAACTTAAGGAGGCCTCCTGGAAGACAGATCTCTGTCCTGAACACAGGGCTTCAGCAGCAAAACACTGTTTCCCTCTGACCGCCAGGGCTCCATCCGTTCTGCCTACTGCCTTGGGTGCCTGTGTGACGGCATGTTCTCACAGCAAGTGTGGCATGTGCTTGTGTTTTTACAGATGGTGTGATGTGCCACATCTCACCAGGATCTCTGGGGTCTGCAGCAGGAAGGAGGCTCAGCAGAGAGCTGTGGTCTGTTGATCTGACGTGTCAAGTCAGGCCATCTCTGACCTCTCGGGCAATGAGTGGGCAAGGCCAGGGAGTTCACCCACCTCGTCTTCTGTTTCTGTCTCATTTCCTCCCTGAGAGTAAAACACCAGATCCAAACGCATAGACTACCTGCTATGTTTGGCTGGTGGTGAGTAGAGTGTGTGTGTGGGGGGGGGGGGGGTCATGGAAACTGAGGTAGTTGAGGCCTCCGGAGGCCCATCTATCTCTGACATGGCCTCTTCTCATTCTTTAAGACCAGCTGAAGTTTCTTGCTCACCCGTCCCAATTCTCTGACTGAGATGACCCTAACTACTATCTGTTCCACTATTCTGGCCATTAGGGATCTGTGGACTATTCCCCTGTGGCCTGGGTCAGCCAATTTGCATATGAAACCTAAGGAATTATGGTTTGGTTTATTATGAAACAAATTCTTGTAGGTTTCCTCAAAATGTAGATGTAGATACTGCAGGGGTAGGAATGTCTATATCCCCCTCCCCCAAGATAGGAAAAGCTTAGGCACTGGAAGAATTGTCTTAGAAAAACCTGGCCCAGGAAGCACGGGGCCTTAGGAAGCTCTTCTCCAAGCTATGGTGAGACAAGTATTATCTGTGCACTGCCCTCTAGAGGCGGGGCTGAGAACACCACCTGCTATTAAATCTTAAAAATGTAGAGCCCTAGATTTTCCCAGCCATTGGAAAGTGCCTATTTTGTGCCAGATACATTTTTCTGATAGAAAGGGCATCCAAGAATATTTACAAAACCAGTTTGGACCACTTCATATGTTCTGTCTATACTGCTATTACAAAATTTTGTCTTTCTAGGTCCCAAATAGGTGGCTGTTTTCTACAGTTTCAATATTAATGCCAATGTTTCAGGAGCCAGAATTATGGGGTATGACAAACAAGTTGGAGAGCTGCCATCAAGTCTCCTCTCTCTGGTCCACTCTGAGCTTTCTTATCCTAATATTCTTCAGATTCATATTTACTTTTATTTTACATGTATTAATCTTTTGCTTGCATGCATGTATGTGTATCAAACGCATGCCAGGTACTCATGGAGGCCAGAAGACGGCTTCAGATCCTCGAAACTGGAGACACAGACAACTGTGACTTACCATGTGGGTCCTCTGAAAGAACAGCCTGCGCTCTTGACACATGGGTCATCTATCCAGCTACGTCTCCAAACTTTAGTTATTAATGTTCTCGCCTATGTTAGTGTCCTTTCCTCACGCCAACAAGATCTTAAGTACAGGGACCCCTATTCTCTATGGTTTGCTATCCAAGCATGCCCAGTGCAGCACTGGAACATACAACAGACACTTAATATTTATTCAGCCATGGAATCGTCTCAGAATAAAGGAAAGGCTAGCATTTATCTGATCTCATCCTTGTACTGTACAGATGAGGAAACAGACCTGAAGGCTTACTGAGTCAAAAACTCAAGGTTACTGCAGCTCGTCCTCTAGTGCCCTCCTCTGGAGCTAGGACCAGCCTCTATGAAGGCTACACCACTACCCTCTGGTTCTAGTACAGTGATGGCCTCCAGGTTGCAGTTTAAACACATAGGCACAGAGTGCTCACTTTCCCAAGATACCTCAGCTAAGAGGTAGACCCAAGACCTGAGCCCAGGTACAATGTCTCTAAAATATGCAGGTCTGATACCACTCTGCCCTGTGACTTCTCTGCAGAAAAAAGTTCTATCCCATGCCCACACGTTAGCATTGACTGTCTCCCACCTTGTCCCATTCTACCCACCCTCTGCTTCCCCACAACTGCCGCAGGAAAGGGGATGCCATCTTTAATCTTCTGAGGTCTTCAGTCCAATCCCCCACCCCGTCACTGGTGCTTAGTAAATAAAACTCCACTGATTTCTGAGGAGGCAATCAATGTCCTCCAAGATGCTGTACTGATCTCCTAACACTTGTTTTTCCCTCATGGAGGAGATAGAAATCTATTAGGAGTGAAAACGCCTTTGCCAAGACCTCTCCACCCTGGCCAAATGTTGCCCAATTCTTGCACAACCATGAAGTCACACGGGTGGCTCACCCCGCAGGCAGGTGATGCAGCCACTCCTTTCTGCACCCGTTCACGGCCTTTCTTTCTGCAGATTCATCTCAGCCCTCATACACAAGAGGAGTCGCTCCAGGAAGCAGTGACTCTTGATAATACATACCTGGGACTGGAAGGCAACAACGTACTTCCCCAGATACTCCCTGGAGTAAGAGTTGATTCCCCATTGGTGAACAACAATGACAAGATTCAAGTGGTTCCCAAACCCACCTAGGAGAGGAGACTGCTCTCCCAGGGGTGGGCTGGGGATGCCTGGATGAACTAGCCCTGCATAGGACCATTTTCTTTTCATCAAGTTCTCAGATATGCAAAACAGCACCTATGTTAAGCCAGACTCTCCCTAGGGAAGAATAGTTACAATTTTCTCTGTAGGGACTAATCATAGTGTGGGGGGCATCTCTTTAGGATTTAAATGTTGTGCAGGGGGTAGCTTTGTGAGTTTCTGCTTGTACTGTTTTTGGTCTTAGCTTTAAAAACAAAAAGATCTGGTGTAAATTCTGAAAAAATCATGGTGATAGAGTTTCAGTTTTTTTTTCACTGAAATTTTCATGAATGCACCAACCAATGGTGGACATAAAGTCCATTTCAAACGAGAGTGCATGGTCCAACGGTGCAACAAGCTTTCTTGTCCAACTATCTTTGACCATCAGCCTGCAAATAGTGACCCGGAGACTTATGGACTATAACCAGCTCTATAACTTAACTAACCCACATTTTTAAATCCACATTCTGTCATGTGGGCTTGGTTACCTGCTCAGTGCAGCGCCTGCGACTTGTTCCAAGTCTGCTGGCAAAATACACATGCTGAGGTTTCTCCTCCTCTTCCTCTCTCTTCCCAGAAATCCTGCCTATCCTCTCCTGCCTAACTATTGGACATTAAGCTCTTTATTAAACCAATCAGAAGGCACCCTAGGCAGAGACACATCTTTACAGTACACATAAATATTCCACAACACAATGGAGTTTTATACAACTTGAAAAGTATCGAGAAAACGGCTTATGGAACTCATCCTCCAACACATGCCTGGCACCAGATCAGAGTCTTGCAGCTCACCAATAGAAAGGCTGAGCAGTCCCAGATAGTCCTACCTCTACCGATCTGACTTGCTAGGCTCAGCGGAACCAAGAGGAAATCAGCACAAAGTGAATCATGCCACCCTTCACCTGCCTACAGGATATTCTTAAACGGAGGCCAGTGGAGCTTTTACCATAAAGGAAGCACACCCTTGCTACCCCTCCCAGCACCTTGGCCCCAAGCAAATACCCACGTCAGCAGAATTTTGGTCTCCTCCCATCTCCAGTGGACAACAAAATAGCTTTCCCTCCAAAGGTAATGACCTAAAAACTTCCACAAGACATTAATATTCTGATGTAACTCAGTCATGGTTTCCACGACTCTGTTTCTAAGTTTCCAACCTATGCATACAGAACCCCTGCCCAGCAGAGAGCACTGGGGCCAGTGGGTCTTAGGGGAGGGCTCCTTGGTGGGCTTATAAGTAAAAAGGGGGCTCTGACAAAGACCTGGCCTTAGGAAATCTCTTCTCTATCAGGAAAGTTCTGCCCATCCCAAGCTATACTCTGTTCCCTCCTCTTTAAGTGACCTCCGGAACATGCTTTCCTACTAAAGACTATAGCAAGGGCCTCTACCCAAAGGTACCCTAGAGGAAGCAAAGTAAGACCAGGGAAAGTTGGGAGCCTGGTTCCAACCCAACCCATTTGCAGCATAAAGCAGAAATATTAAGCAGTTTCTGTAGCCTTGACATTTAACAAAATAGCTCGAAATTACGGACTCTGCCACTCTTGTGAAGTTTTTTACAAGCTGCAGTCAGATTCCCACTTATGCAACTGTTCTTAGTATGTGACTAAAAGAATATCATTATAGGTGGACGTCAGTGGAAAAAGACTTGTTTATAATATATGTGAGGCCCTATGTTGGATCCCCAGCACTGAAAACAATTTTTTTAAATACAAAATAAAATGTGATGTAGAAAACCCATGGCATCTGGGAGTTGCCCAAGGAAGTCCAGTTTTCATTCTAACTAGTCTACCTGATTCTCCACCACAGGGAGTATGACAGCCAAAGTATCTGTGCTCCTGAATGCATTCTGGTCGCCTTCAACAATCTAGTTACAGTCACCTCTGCTCCCCAATAGACATGGATGCTTTATCTTCTCATGAATTAAATTTGCACTTAGAGATAATATTTACGATAGTGAATATTTACATATAATATTTATTATATACATGGCTTACTAAGTAAGTGATGCAGGGAGAGAAACACAAACACACATACACAGAACCCCCACCATCAAAAGCATAGTTTATCTTGCTCTGCCTGGCTCCTTTCACCCTTAGCTGATGCAAGGATCAAACTCACGGCCTTGTGCATGCTAAGCAAACACTCTACCACTGAGCTACGCCCCCTGCCCTACCCTTGCTGTTAATCCGCTTATAAACAGCTCCTGAGACAAGAGATCGCCCTGTATACACAATGGTCACAGACTAAATATTTGTTATTGGTGGTAATGAGGAATAGGCAGTGTGTGGCTTGGCACAAGCATCTGAAAGATGGTGGTAGGTTATTTCCAAAGAAGAATCACAGCTATTGGTTAGCAGTCTCCTGAGGTACCCAAAGCCCCACTTTGGCTTCATTTTCTCCTTGTGAAAAACATGTAACAAGCATCCTAGGGACAGAACACGGGCAACAGCCACTACAATGCACAAATCTTTAAGAAGCATTTTGAAGCTTTCTCTCAGGTCTATGCATATACACCTGTACATCTATGTAAGCACATTCATTTAATTTGTTATGACCATAGAAAAGACACAGATCTGAAGATGACTTTGGGATCAAATGTGTCGTCAGTTCAAGGTTTTATCCTCTTGTTCCATCTTGTTTATCCCTCCTGCTCGGGTGGAAGCTCTCATCGTGTTTGCACACAGTTGCCTCTGGCACCTACTGTGTTTGCCTTTCTTGGCAAGTGTTTATTGAGCACGATTTTAATATCTGTCACTATACTTCGTGCCAAATAGTGGAATGTTTGGAACATAGGAGATGTGCATTAAGAAAAAAAATTGGAAATGTAAACAACAAAGCTAAACAAACAACAACAAAACCCTCTTTAGTAACTTTATCTGCGTTTTAAACTTTGTAAGCCCTGTGTTGCCTGAGTCCCAGGCTCTGGCTGTGGTCTGTCCAGGCCTAGCCCAATTTGGGGATGCCATGTCTCTCCCATTTCTGAGCTACCAACTACTCCCCTCCTAGGCAGCCCAGAGATGAGTGTAGATGAAGTTTTTTGTTTTAGCCATCATTAGCTGATTTTAACAAATGTCAGCTCCAATGATGAGAAGGGACAGCCGGGAGCAGCAGGCCTCTGAGACCACCTTTGGGCTACGACAGGTTAATACTGTGTCTCCTCGGAATAGCAGAAGCAGAATGCTCCAGGACTGTGCTTCTGCCCCCTTTTGATATGACAGAAGCAGCAGAGGCTTTAGAGCATCCATCCATATTCAAGCTCAAATTCTGTCACCCGTAGTATTTAAGATGGAAGTCATTTGGTCTTTCTATGTCTTGTTGCCCATTTCTCAGTCTCAATGTAAAGCATCAGTTCTCAAAGTCTGGACTGAGTACCAGCACTGTCAGTGTCTCCTGGGAACTTGACAGGAAGGGGAAAACCTCAGTAAGATACTCTGAGAACATTCAGCACCCAGAGGAGTTTTGGAGTGTGTGTGTGTCTTTGTGTGTGTGTGTGTGTGTGCGCACGCGCGTGCGCATGCACATGGACTCTGATCTTTATCACTCTTCACTTTTTGTTTTGAGATAGTATCTCTCAGTGAATCTGAAGCTAGCCATTTTTGGCTAGGTCAACCAGCCAATGAACTCCCAGAATCTACTAGTCTGCCTTCCAGTGCCTGGGGGGGTCACAGACATGCAGGGCCATGCTTTCGCATCGGTGCTGGTGACTCAAACTCGGGTCGTCTTGCTTTCAGAAGTGTTCTTAACCACTAAGCCATGTCCCCAGCCTGCACTCTTGAGTTTAGATGACCCCTGTACGGCTTGAATGTGTGCTCCAGTTCTGAAGCCTGTTGTAAGGAAGAGACAGTTAGCTGTAAGACCTGTACTGCTTCCCTGTAAGGACAAAGGCTAGCTTTCCATCCACTGCAAATGGCTAGAAGGTGTCCTGTAAGTTCTAAATCTAGGCTGCCAATTTAACAATGGAAAGAGGAGAGATTTACATACTGCTTCAAGTAGAAAAACTAGACAGCAGAATGGTCCAAAGCCCTAAGCAAGCACTTGGCAAGACGTCTGTATAATTTGTTTCCCCAAGAAGAGGAAAGAAAATGGGCCCAGGCTCCTAGAGCAGAGGACAACAACGCTTGTTCTCTGGAAGAGGGATGCTAACACCTACCTGCAGTGCTAACCAGGAAGGATTACCAGGGTAAAGCCAGCCTTCAGCATGCTTGCTGTAGTTAAAACTCATTCTAAGTTTCCGTCAAAAGTCTCAAAGGCCTCTATTTAAAGTTTCATCTGCTCCCCTGTAGGTCCTCTGAGGTGCCTGGACCAGAGAAGCTGACCACATGGTCTCTCCTTTTCTCCTGATACATTTCCCTCCCCCAGAGATACTGACCACATGGTCTCTCCTTCCCTCCTGATCTTTTCACGCCCCCAACTTGACCATGAAAAGCCCCATCTGCCTCATAGGTATAAACAATGGGTCAGTGATGTCCAGTCCCACCCATGCCACACACGTACGAGGTGCCAGGGCAACGTGTCTATAACGACAATTAAATCAGTAATCATTAGGAAAACTGATTCTCCTCGCTGGCAAGGATACAAAGAAGCTGGTACCCTTGAGCACTGCTCAGAATGCAAGGCCCTACAGTTGCTATGGAACACCATGGCAGTACCTCAAAGACTAAATATAAAGTTGCTGTATATCCCAGAAGTTTCACTTCTAGGTACTATACCCTAAAAAAAAAAATCAAAAACAGGGACTCAAGGAGATGTTTATAAACCCCCACACATAAAGCAATGCTCCCAACTACCGAAGAAGGAGACAATCAAAATGTCCATTGATGATCAGTAGATAAATATCATGTAGTATGTACGTAAAATAGATTCTTCAATTTTAAAAAGAAATGAAGTCTTGATCATTGCTATAACGTAGATGAAATGAAAAGATGCTAAGTTGCAAAAAATCAGACACAAAAGAATACTTTATGTTTTCACTTATATGAGGTACCTTTGAATTGTCGTATGCATAGAGAAAGTAGAATGGTGGTTTCCAGGGGTCTGGGCAGGAGTAGAGAACTACTGTTTAACAGATGCAGAGTTTCAGTGGGATGAGGAAAGAGTCCTCGAGATGGACAGTGGTGACGGCAGCACAGCAAAGTGTGTGTGGTTAATACCACCGAATTGTATGATTAAAAACGCTGAAACCAGGAAAGGACGGAGCTAACTGGTAGAGGAGTACCTAGCATGCAGGAAAGGACGAAGCTAGCTGATAGGGTACCTAGCATGTAGTAAACTCTGGGTTCAGTCCCCTGCACCACACAAGCTAAGTACAGAGGTTCATGGCTACCATCCCAGAACTCTGGAGTTAGAGGCAGAAGGATCAGAAGTTCAAGGTCATACTCAGCTGTATGGGGTGTTTGAGGCTAGCCTGAGTTACTAGAGACCCTGGGTCAACAGACAAACAAGAAACAAAAGTAAACAAATAACTCCTCTCAGAACCCAAACAAACAACCAAAAACCATAGCTAAACCATGCCAGACAGGTCAGCCACCGTAACACCCCCTGCGCTATCACCACTAAGGAAAACAAAAACACAGTGCAAAGCTCTTACGGTGACCTAGGATAAACTCCACACAAAGTAAACGTACTGAATAAGAAGGACCCCGAACTCCATGCCTAAAACTAAAAAATTAGGGCCAATGCCTACTTTTAAGGCAGCTTCCTCCTGTACTTCACTTTGCCACACTTCAAGGTCCTCTCCTGTAAAAAGAGACACTTAGCTGGAAATGGAGACTTGGCTGTGGCTCTCCAGCTTCACCCAGTAGCTTCAAAGTCCCCATCCTCCCATCCATTAATGAGGCTTTGCTTCAACCTTTCCATTAGCCCACAAACTACTATTAAAAAAGCCATTTATCAAATTAACACGGAGTACTGCTAAAGTCATCTGCGAGCTCCGTGCACTTTGCCACGTAGGAGTTGCCATGCCAACAGCTGCCGCACGTTCATTGTACAGACCTATCAATTTTAACAAAGTCCTGTTTCATAATTCTGACTGCCGATTCAGGCTTCTTGTCCCTTCTTGCTTCCCAAATGCGCACGAGTGGCCAGGAACCCAGCAAAATCAGGTACTGACCGAGTAAAGAGATCAGTCTCAAAAATCACTCGCTAAATTAGTCCGTAGAGAAGCTTTTGAAAAGCAGAAGCTTCTTCTCTCTAACTCTTAGTTCCATCATCCCTCAGGAATACAGTATCAAGGAATTTGATGTAATAACAGTCTGGCCAGTAAATCTAGAATAGGGCGTGCAGGGTGAATAAGTTGAAAGAGAGACTGTAATTATGCAAATTGTTACAATAGATCATTTGCGGGCAACTATCAACAAAATGAGGTAAATCCTTGCAGTCTACTGGTGCCAAATTTTGTAGCAAGTTTCTGCTTTAAAAGATGCCTGAGAAGTTTACAGTAAAAGTGCTTAAGCTGAGAGTGTTCTCCTGCTTTTTGATTTAGGTAAAAGGTTGAAGCCAGGGAATCTAGGAAACAACGTGTCGTGACTCAAAAGCAAACCTTACAAACAATTGCAAATGGCAAAGTAATTAAACCCAGTCTCAAACTGCAACTTTTGGATGTATGAATATATATATATGGCCAAGGAGTTCCGTGGTAGAACACACTCCTAGCAGTTCGTGAGGCCCTGGCAGAAGCAATTTTGGAGACAGTTAATCCAGGTTAAGGGGCAGTTGAAACAGACAAATGCTATAGACAGACACCCAAATCCAGTACAGGAGCGTCCATTGTGTTGACGCAGACCGTGGATTTGCCACCCTTTCAGCATGCGGGGTGCAAATGCTCATCACTGCCCTCAAGAAAGTACCGCTTTCAGAGGCAAGGTGGACACCCTGAATCTATAGCGTGTTTTTGTTTTCAATAATCACCTTAGAAGCAAATCTGAACACTACGAATGATTCCAAGTTCTCATATAATAACAACACGGGACAAGGAGAGGTCCCTTCTTTAAAGATATGGATTGTGTCACACATTTTCAGGAAGATGGTCGCCGAGTAAAATTAATTGGAACTTCTTTGAAATCTTGGGATGGGAAAGCCACCAAAGCAAAACTTGCTCTACCTGCTAGTGGGTTCCTAGCTTAAGGCACACACAGTCCTCCTGAGAGATCATTTTCCCCAAAGTGAGACCTAGCCCAGCCCTTGGAGCTGTCGCTGGCACCGCCTCCTCCCATGTCACCATGTGAATCATTCTAAGCCTACAGAAAGGCCTACACGGTCACATAAAGTTTTATTTTGCAGTTATTTCTGGGATACCAGCATATCGGTCAGAACTTCAAGAGGGACATTGCTTTCCAGGCTTGAGAACAATTGGTGCGCTGGTTACCACTGCTTGTTGAGCCTCGAATGCACCGAACAGGAATTTCATGAAGCCATGCCTCTGAGCAGAACTGAATGCAGCTGATAATACTGACGTCCCACAGCCACCTATCAGGGGTTCTGACATAGAGGAAGTTAATGGAACTTGTTATTGTGAGGTGACAGAATTTTGGTGATTTTCTTATATGGTGACTTTATGGGAATAATTCATATTTTTTATGATCAGAAGAAAACAATTTAGCCACTTTAACAATTTTACAGGAGCGATGACTTATGAATATAAGACAGGGGGTACTGCTATGTGCAAGCGAGTGTGTGCATATGTCTGCAGTGTCCCCTAAATCCCTTCTTGCTAAAATCTTACATCAAGCAGTTCGAGGGGCTCTGCCTCCATGACCCTCAACCATGAGGACCCAGGGCACCCAAGGGTCAGAGGCAAATGCCACCCATCCTCCCTCCACATCCTACTCGTCATCCAGCAGGGCCGGGGAACTGCCCCCGCACTGGGGCCAGCCATTCAAGAGGCAAGGAAATATTATGCAAGAACACAGGAAGTCAGAGGAGACAGGATTCTGGGCAGGCCTGGCAAGGATTCTGTGTGAACTCCAGCGAACAAGCGGACTTTGCTCAGCGGGGCTGAAGCCAGGAGAAAGCCTTCCCAGGGCAGTTGGGAGGGCGGGTGGCAAAGCAGAGCTGGCCACATCATGTCTCTGGCCAGTGGGTGGCCGTCCAGAACTTGATGTACCTGATAGGAGGCTGATAAACGCGAGTCCCAATATTTCTACTTTTTTGGCCCACGTTCAAGGTGACTCCCCAACACTCTTGCACTGTGACTCACCTCTGTCCTACAGCATGATTGGCCCCTCCCTCAGGGCAGCATGACTTCATTCAATAATTTAAGCCTTTCTCTCAAGGCCTTACAGACTTTCTAGCTCACTTCTGCCTCCATGTTTCAGGCTGCAGGACACGGTATTTTCAGGCTGCTTGTGCCAATCAATTCTTGTCAGCACTAGGCCTGAGCACAACATATATAGTCACATATAGGAGTCACAGTAGCGGTGGCCCTTCCTCTGCAGAAGTTTACATACAGTAGGGATATGAAAACGGAGGCGCAGAGGCCGCGTCCCACCACTGTAGAGTGACGGCGTCGGAGAATCCATGTTCCAATCTAGGTGCTCTCTCTCGTCCCAGAAGCCTGGATCCCCAGGAGATGGAGACACGGCTCCTCCTGGACATTCAGTTGTCTCCTTTTGGGGACCCTCTATCACATCACATATCATGCCTCACTCAGTTTTTTTTGTTTTGTTTTGTTTTTTAATTTGGGGAGTAGGCTGTTAGTCCTGCTGCACTCACAGAGATGAGCTGAGTCCGGCCAGCAGGAGCTCCTGATCGAATGGAATGTATTTTTGGAGAGGAAGAGCGCTAAGAGATGGAGAGACTTCTTCAGCTTCTGCCAATGACCCTCAACTTCCCTGGAAACAGATCACTAGAAACCCCCTTCAGAGCAGAGCTGAAATCTCAAAGATCTATGAGGTTTTCTGCTCTGGTTCCCACCTACTGGTTCATTTTGAAGGAAGGGAAACTGAGGCAAGGGATGGTCATCTAGCTGGCCAATACTCATCTCTTCTGAGAAAACTCACTAAACATAGAACATCGTCCCCTGCAGAAAGTCCATACTTCAATGTAAGTGGGAGGGTCAGGGTGGGCATTCATGGGGTTGTAGTGCTAGGATCCCCACCCCATGGAGACACAGAACCCGCTGTGCAGGGGCAGCACCTACCCCACTGTTGCTCCTGGCCTGACAATTTCTAATTGTGGCAAGAACAGCAATGGCCATTCCCCTGAGACTTGGCTGTGCATTCCCAGACGCTACCAGCACACAATGGTCCCTACTTGTCCGGTGTAAACATTGCCAAATATGACAAACAATAACATCGCCACAACAGAAAACTAAGGTGCCAAGAGAGGCAGCACGGGTCTTTGCGAATAGTCTGGGGCTAGGAATCTATTAACACAGGTGCAGCCAATCCATGCCATGGTCATGACCCTCTTTTGTCTGAATTACATCATCTATAAGCTAAAAAAGACAATTCCTTATGTTTCCATCAAGAGCTTTGGAAAGGGTCAAGTATGTTGGCACATGGGAAACCAGCATGGGCTACATAGCAAGACCCTTCCTCAGAAAATAAAAACAAAATCAGCTTTAGAAAAACATTAAACACTAGACAATTATAAGTAGTGGTAATGCTGAGGGCAACACCCCGCAATAACAGCGCAGTTATTTCACAGAATGAACATTTAAGAAACGCCAATATGCACAGGCTCTGTTCTAACCACCAAGCACGAGAGGGTAAGCAAGGCCTGTGTGGAGCCTGCACCTCCACAGTTTCACCCCAGCAGGGGGGTCATGACGGCCAGAAGCAAATATGTAAACGGCAGCATGTGGGCAGTGTCTCGCAGAGACATGGGACAGGGCTAGAGGTCAGGTGAAGGAGTCACGAAAGACTCCCCTGAGGAGACCTGAGGTCAGCTGGTCAGTCTCCTGGGCGTGGCTGAAGGAAAAGCAGGCACGGAGGTATGTGGTTCAGACATGATACTGATGGTGAGGGGTCTGAGGCCAGAGCCGAGTGACCTGCCAAATCCCATGGTCAGTGTGTAGCCCAGCAGGCCTCTGCATCCGCAGCCTCTTTCTGACTTCCAGCAACTCAGGAGACCAAGGTCGCTTTCAGCTGCCCATCCTCAACTGTTTCTACACTGTGGTTCATTTTCTTGGGCATAGAGCGACAAGAAGAACCCGCGTAGCTGCGGCCCCAGCAGTCCTGGAGTCTACAGATCAGGTATGCTACATCAAGGGATCTCATCCTTGACATGAACACTGACCTGTGACCTCTCCTCCTCTGCAGCTGACGGGAAACAAAGCAAGCATGGAGGGCATATGATCTGATACTTACTAGGACTTTCTTCAGTCCCTTGGTACTAATCAGATTTCCTCAATCTCAGGGTATGGACAAAATATCACTCAACTCAATGTCACGACTGGCAAGAGCCCACAGGCCCAAAAAGCCCAGACAGAGGAGACGGCCTGGAACCAGAGTCTCCTATAGACTCTGCCAAAGCTTCCAACTGCAGTCAGTTCCCTGTAAGAGGTAATAATATGCCTAATGATTATATTGCAGGGCCTTTTAATTACAATGCCTTGAAGGTTTGTACTTTATACTTTTCAAAGTTCTTTCCATTGAGATAATGCTGACAAAGTGAGCTTTTAAGTAGACTTTTCAAATACGTGGTCTTATTCAAACATTACCTGGTTTTAATCCCATAATGATATTTGGAGAGAGCCGCGCATACATCTAGCACTCATGGGAAACACACAGAGGGTGGAATCTCTATCCTGGGCCACACAACCCAGAGAGAAATACAGGACATTCTTTCCGGCTCCTAAGGACTGCCGAAAGTATCTCTGAGCTTCATGGGGAGGCAGGCTATGCCAAGGACACAAAACAAGAGAAGGGAGCACCAAGAGCGTTTAGAATCTGCTAGGCAAAACAAAAGCAAAGCAACACAAAATGCTTGTGGTCATTCTGACGCTCTTTGGAGGCCAAGGAATTCAAGTGGGTGAAAGCTTGTCACTCTCCAAAACAAACAAGGGCCCTAGAGACCTAACTCAAGGAGAATTAAGGTGAAGTCGCCACCCTTGTAGTGATGTTTGTCCCCATACAAGGAACTACATATAGGTGGCCAGAGCTGCAAGGCACCTGTTGATTTAGATGAAAACCAGTTTCTAATGTGCTTAAGAGCAGGCTCAGCCACTCAGACAGCTGCCTGCTTCTAGTCCTGACTCTCCCCACAGCCTTGACCTAGCTAGAGCACATGGGGACCACACTAGCTTGAGATAGACCTAGACCCTAGCATCTCACTGACCAAGACCAGACAGAATCTGCTATGAGTTTCAGAGAAGCAAAGGTGGATTTTTTTTAAAAGGACCTTTTACTTTGGAAAAGAAAGTGAACATGGAAGCTAGTGAGACTACTCATCAGTTAAGAGCATGTAGCCTCTAGCTGAGGATCCAGGCCCAGTTCCAAGCACTTATGCCTGGTGGCTTGCAACCACTTGTAATTCCAGCTCCAGGGAATCCAACTCCCTCTTCTGGTCTCTGCAGATACCTTTGCATGCATAAAAACACATGTGCTTACACATTCTTTTTTTTTTTGGAACATTAAGAAAACCTTATATTCAGGAAATAAGCACAATTGTATAGACATGAAATGACTCACAGGTTGGCAGATGTCTAGTCACAGGTGAACCTGGTTAAGGTGACTTCCTTTTTCTTTTCTGATGCCTGTAAGGAGTGATGGGAATGTAGATGCTAGACTCGCATAGTGTGGCAAGATCTAGAACATGGCAACCTGTGGTCTTAGGGTTTCTTAGAGTTTCCCCGAGGCTTCCAGAGGAATGCCCAAGGTCTCAGTTGGCCCATGAATAAGGACCAGTTTGCATTGTGCTGCAAGGTTCCGCTGCCTTCTGTCCCTTTCTCGTTCTGGCAAGGTGATTAAAGCCCCCTGATCCAGAAGACTCATCTCTGGACTCAGGCATGATGCTCACACAGCAAGCACATCAAAGCAAACCATTGGCCTAACCAACCTGCCAGGACTGAGCAGCGGCTTCTCCATTCTGCAACCAGTTACCAACCACAGAAAAGGGGACAGAAAAGAACCAAGACGTACAATTGTCGTCGGGAGGTTAAATTTTAAGCACAAAGCAGTTGGGAGCTATAGCCTCCCTTGAAGAGCCACAGGCAGGGTAAGCTCGCGTAACTATGATCAGATTGCTGGCCTCTGCTGTCCCTGGAGTGGGATCTTGTCCAGGGATTTGGGATCTTTGACTGACTCCTGGTCCACAAATGTTCAGCTGTGACCTTAAGTGCTTCTAAATTCCTCCAGGGAGAAGGTCACACCTGCTGGCGGAGAGAAAAGGGCTCTGACTGTCCACCCAGGTGACTCCGAAAGACGATTCCTTTTTGCTCCCCACTCTACCGGCACTGCCAGACCCAGAACATCAGAGCTGGGTTTTAGGGAGTGGTGTGGCTACATAGCAGAAAAGGAGAAGGTCACAGAGCCACTTGGACAGAGCATCTGGGCAGGATGTGTGAAGAAGAGCTACCAGGAGAGACTGACCAGCAATGGTCCGACGCGGCCTTGGCTGGGGAACTCCCTCACGCGGTGGGTGTCGTATCTTTCTCTAAAGAGAAATGGCAAGAAGGGATAGAATGCATGACCTCACGAAATCCCTCAGGGGACAAAGGCTTTGCCATCAGAGCAAGAATATGAGGATGCAGGGCATCACCGTTGTAGGGCTCATTCCCTTTCTGGTTCCCATTCTGAACTCTAGCACCTATTACTCCCAAGTAGTTGTGCAAGCAAAACAGAAACGTGTACCTAAATAAGAGCCAGTTGCGTAAGACCTGTGGGCGCTGTGCCTGAGGTCGCTGTTACGGAGGACCACCAAGGCTTCCTTCAGTCAGTCCTAGGTGTTCACACTCCAGCTTGGCTCATGGGAGAAGGATAACGACAGTGCCCTGAACAGCTTCTATTGTCCCCAAAGAGGAACGCTAAAGATTTCATCACCAGACTTGAGAAGACCTGTCCCCAAATTTCCTAGGACAGGCTCAGGCCCAGGCCCCATCTCTTCTATTACATGAGCTACTGATTCAGCACTGGAAGAGGCACTTGCCAGCCCTGGCCTGTACACTTCTTCTCAGTTCCTACCATCTTCTGTTTTTGTTTTCCTTTCCATAACAAGATGGCAGCATCCTAAAGATGCAGCTAGGATATCCATCAATGTCAACCACCACACACGCGTCATTTGAAGAGGCCAGAGCAGGTCAAATGCCTCGCTGTGATGCTTCTGTGCAGCACAGTCCCCGGATCAGTAGATAGCCCTGCAAACACACATGCTCAGTGCAGGGCCGCCGTTACCACAAACCTCACAAACCTCATCACTTGCGTGATGATTATCACATACAGAGGGGTTGAACTGATCTGAGCCTCTGGTTTCCCATCTCTCTGCACGACGGTGCCCATATTCCCGAATTCCTTCTAGAAACAACTACAGAGCACCTAAAAGGGAGATAGGAAAGCAGGTTTTAAAATAATTATTCAATGAAAAAATTCAGAATGAAGACCAGCTTGATACAGTGGCTGCAGTGTGTTGCTGGCCAAAGAAGGCTTTCCAGGAAAGACGCTCTCTGACAGCTGGTGTCTAGCTGCACAACTTCCCACCAGGCAATGGGTTAACTTCTGAGTTAAGCCGGGGGACTCTGCCGTTCAGCTGGCGTTTGCCTGAGAATATCATATATCTCGGATGTGTGGCATTGACATACTAACCTGCCTGATCCTGCCTTTGATAGCAGGTAATGTTCATCTGGCCCATGACCTCCCCCGTTATTTTCTTTTTTGTTCTTACTAAGCAGAAACCCATGAAGGGAAGTTGTGTGGATGGAGAGAGCTGAGTCCAAGAAATGGGCTTTCTAACTAAACCAGGGCGCATCAACAAAGCAAGTCGGGAACTTTTTTTTTTTTTTTTTTTAATGAAACATGATTTCGGAGAGAAACAGAAAGGATCAAGGTTTTATAGTCCACATCGAAAATCAGACATTCCTGCTCTTGGGCAATGTGGAATCTTCTTGGAAAGGCAAGAACAAATAAAATGTCACTAGATAGCAAGGAACTATAACCGTCTCTTTGGCAAACATAAGCAGAAGCTATAACAAATGGAGGGGAGGTGACAGAGTGGAAATGACCATGGGATTCTATTAAAGGAAGAGCGCTTAGGCCTATGGGAGGAAAAGTGGGAGCCATTTAGGTAGAGAGGAAAGCCAACCAGGCATGGGCTAAGGTAAAGAAACAGGTAGGAATGAGTACGACGGCAATGCCTTTGTGGCAGAGGAGAGAAACTTGTGACTGGAACTCAGGAGGCATCATGGGTAATAGTGAGTGGAGCAAGTGGGAGATCTGGGTGGGCTCCTCGTTGCCAGCAAAGTCAACCATCACATAGACTCCCCTTGGAAAGGACTTTGGGTCAAGCTGCTACCTTTTCATTTAGGTGCTGGGCATCTAGCTAATCCTTGGATATCTTCAGAGAAACAGCCTAGTCTGCATAGAACCCCCTTGCCACAAGGGAGATTGGCTGTGCTCCCAGGACAACAGGGAAGTATTGGTACCATGTAAACGTCTTTATTAGCCTAGGAAAACCATGCCAGTGCCAGGGCTTTTCCTAAGCAAATGTATGGGTAATCCATTTCCATCTAATGCCAGACGACTAGAGTGGGGCCACAGATTCCCACAGAGGGCACTAGAATTCCCTCTGGCTTCACCAAATGGGTGGGGCACATTGGCTGAGCCAAAACAGCATGGTGTCAGAAATAAAGCCAGAAAGAGAAGCTGAGATGGGGCCTTGACTTTTATGCCCCACCCACCATTAATTCCCTTAAGTCCTGGGTATAGAATAGAAGAGACTTCTGCTAGATGGTGATGTGGCTACAATTATAGACACTCCCTTGTCACCAGTGAAATGTGACCTTCATATTTTCTTTATCTGAATACCTAGGTAAACATTTATTGTGCAAGCACACAAATAAAGGCTTTAAAGGTGAAATGTGGTGTGTCTGGTAACACCACACTGCTCTAAGCCTGGGACAAGAAAGCCTTTTGGCTCTGCACATGCTCTCTCTCTCCCTTTACCCTAGGCACCAAAATTAGCTCCATCGACCTCAGCCAGGCCTGGAGTGAAGGCTGTCATTCTAAAATAGCATCTGAGAACTCTTGGACACACCAGAGAGAAACACAAGGGTACAGTGGCTCACAAAAAACTTACTGAAAAAGCTATTGCACTGGGCTGATTTAACAAAAAAAAAAAACTAAATATATAGGAAAAAAGCAATATTACAAGTTCTGGAACTTGGGGAACTGCCCACATGGCATATTTTATATATCTTGATTTACTCTATCAAGCACTACTATTTTCATTCAGAAAGCACTAGAAGGTCATAGTTTCATTTAAAAAAATATTGTAGAGGTTGTATGGTCATAAAAGTATTTATGAAATGGCTATCCAACATTTTACTTTATAAACATGCACAGTCTTATTTCTAGGCTGCTCTACACACATCATGTCTGCTTCTCCCATTCACCTAGCAGTTGAGAATTATTTTTAAAACTTTGTTCTGAAAAGGTAAGCTTCTAAGCCCCTTGAAGGTATAATTTTCTGTTATTCCCACACAGAATTTATAAACAAAGCCAAGTGACGTGTGCATGTGTGTGTGTGTGTGTGTGTGTGTGTGTGTGTGTGTATGCTCAAAGGCACTCTTTTCCTGCAACCGTGTATGACGTATTTTCCAGAACAATCTTTCTCAACACTCCAAAGTGCTTCAGCAACAGGAAGTCGTAAAGGTAGGAAGGAGGCCAGTAAATATTTGCTGCAATTACTCATTAGTAATGAGCCGAGCTAGAGCTGCAGTTTGAGTTGCTTCCTTGACCGTGCCCCCCACCCACCCAAACCAAACCAAACCAAACCAGGCGCCTGAGGCGGTGTCCTGGGGCCCAGCCCTGCCACACCTAGATCCACCTCTAGGTTTGGCTTCAGATGACGTGGTTTGGTTCTTTCAGCAGCTCTAGTTCCCCAATGCAAAAAGACGATACCATACTGTTCTTGTTTCCCCATCTCCTACAAGAGGCAGTCAGGATGAATCTCACACAGTGATGACAGTCAGAGTTTCTAACCATGAGTGAATGTGTATTCATTCGCAGTTACCTTCAGAAGACAGAACGCTACATAGCTAGTCACGCAGCATCGTGGTTTAAATTATTACCAGTCCCAATCATATACTAGAGTTGACATATTTTAAAGGACTTACGAATTTTCTTAGATGGATCCTATGTATCCTCTTATTCTTAGCAAACTACCGACTTCCCACAGTTAGAGGCCAACTAACTATGAACTTCAAACCAACAAGAGACCAAAGGAGGCCACGAAAATCCTGACTTACATGTAAGAGCGGCAGTGGCCGCACCCTGGCATTTGGGAGTAGCCAGTACGGCAGCGGGACTCAGCCTCTAAACCAGTGGTGCTCACCTTCCTGATGCTGCAAACCTTTACTACAGTTCCTCATGTTGTGGTGACCCCAACCAGAAAATTATTCCGCTGCTACTTTATAACTGTAATTGTGCTACTGTTAAGAACCATAATATGCAAATTTGTCTTCTGATGGTCTTAGGTGATCCCTGTGAAAAGGCCATTTGATCCCCAGAGATACTGAGATCCACAGGTTGAGAATGACTACTCATGACTCTCACGGTCAACAGGGCAGCATAGGAGATCCATGTTTGTATCTCCATGGTTGGTCACATAGTCTAACCAGGTGGAAGCCAAGAATCTTCTGATTCCTAGCACTTACCTATGACATCTAAATTGTTTTTTTTCAATTGGAAGTTGTCACTAGAAGAGTGACAGTGGGTGAAGAGTGTGGTGAGTCACTAGGGGAATATAGGGAAGTTTCAAAGGTCCATTTCCATGGCTCTGTGGAATTAAGACAACTATAGGTGGATATATATATATA
This sequence comes from Microtus oregoni, assembly GCF_018167655.1. Taxonomy (NCBI): domain Eukaryota; kingdom Metazoa; phylum Chordata; class Mammalia; order Rodentia; family Cricetidae; genus Microtus; species Microtus oregoni. Next base: position 17,568,044 of record NW_024543095.1, on the reverse strand, counting down.
TATATATGGATATATATATATACATACATACATACATACATACATACATATTTTTTAATTATAGGGGGCATGTGTGGGTGACTGCAGTGCCTGTGAAGGCGGGGTGTCAGATCCCCTAGGAGCTGGATTTAGAGGCAGTTATGGGCATGTAGGTGCTGGGAGTCAAACCCATGTCTTTGAAAGATCAGTGCTCTTAGTGCTGAGTTAGTTCTCTAGCGTGCATGCACATGTGCGCGTACACACACACACACACACACACACACACACACACACATCTTAATGTGTGTGTTTTACTTACCAGCAAGCCATTCTTTCTGAAACCTCATTCTGTTTGAGAAAGCAACCTACTTCCTAGGATCTGGCATGCAGATTACTCATAACCTTAAAGAATTTTCTGCTTTCTGGTAGGCGACACTATATTAAAGGAGCCTTAAGGATGTATTGGAGGTCATAAGCAAACCAGAATTACTTGAGCAATTAGGGGAAAAAAAATAGTCACTCAGAAGTTCCTAACACTTGGGTCATTGTCACACTTATCTCTTTGGTTTGGGAGATCTCAAAGGACTTCGACATTTTTCTCAATCACACGCTTTCAGATCAGTTTCTGTGCCTTTTAACAAGCATGACCAGACAAATGGAACCGAACTGCAAACTCTACTTGAAAACTGCAAGTCTCACTGGCTGTATGTATCCACAGGGGCTCCATCACAACCACTGCACACACACACACTGTGACACACAACTGTTGCAATGGTGGTTTCTCCCTCTGCTATGATATGTTTCAGGGTAATCACGGTTTGTGGCAAGGAAACTCCAAAAGACCTCAAGGTTCTTAGTACAGGGACTTGTGCTGCTCACCAGATAGGGCTCTATAAAAATACAAAATATGATCACAACAATCATAACCATTTTTATCCCCCCCCCCATTCATTCTTTCCTTCCTGTGCTGGCAATTTCAAAAGATCAAAGAGTCAGAGGAAGTCCTGTGCATCTTGATTTGTAGATGATTCTTCAGAAGCCACAGAGGAAGAGCACCTAACAGGTCCCTGTACAATGGAGTCTGAAGACTGAGCAGTTATTGAAGTCTTGCCACCAGCAAAGGGTGGGTGGAAAGCTTTGAACTTCTAGGGGCAGTAAAGACCTGTCTCCTGTTCAAGGTGAGGGGGAAAAGATCTATAAAAAAAATAAGAGAGATTCCGGGAGTTCCAGGAATACCCTTTGGCTCTTTAGTTCCTGCCTGTGTGTGGGGTTTGATACAAGGGATGAGTCATAGGAGAGAAAGTCATTATAATAATTATAAACACAACAACAAAAGAAGTTATCATTTATAGAGTGCTTACCACATTCACACATGGTATTAAGTGCTTTATGGGCCTCTTAGGGAAGGCCAGGAGGCACGGAACAGTTGGTAAGACTGTGGACTCTGGAGATACTTTGCCCAAGTGGAGGCTCAGCTCTCTGCTATACTGCCTGGGACATGGGGCAGCAACCTCGCTGTACTTGAGTTCCCATCAGCGGAGCGGGGATAATGACAGGGCTTATCTCACTGGGCTGGTACAGGGATTAAGAAAGTTAATCCATGTAAAGTTCTGAGGATAGGGCTGACTGGCACCGGAGACTGAGTGTGCAGCTTTTTGTCTTGTCCATCCGCGCACAGCAGGTTCACTTCCCCTAGAACTCATCCATTTCTGGAATACAAAAGAATCTCCAAATGGTGGGTAATAATGGAAAATGTGAGTGTCAATTTCTTTTCATGCCCTTCCCAAGATAAGAAAGACACTAGCTCTGAAATGTAGGCCCAGGCAGCCTGCAGCCTCCACAGAAAGATCTTGAAACTCAGGGCAGCTCTAGGCTGCTAAACAAGCCAACCAGGAAGGCCTTGCCTCTTCCAGATGACAGCACCTCTGAAAGGCTGCTAGGAGCTGAGCAAGGGATGGGGGCAGAGGATGCTTGCCCAGCATGTACAAAGTTCTGGGTTCAGTCCTCAAGGGAGATCGACAATAACTTAAAAAGAACATAAAAAAGTCAAAAGAAGCAAACATGCACTTGGTAGAATTTTGGACACTGAATACTACAGGAGGCCGGTTTAACAGAGCTCAGGGGAAGAGCCCAGTCCCTTTCCAGCCTTTGTGCACTTATCACAGTCAACTCTACAGCTGTCCTCACTGGAAGCAGAAACCTCTAGCTGTCACTGTGGAGGCCTGCAAGTCCTCCCTCCATCGTCGTCACAGTGTGTTTCCTTACTCTACCCCCAAGTGCTAACTTCTACCACTGCTGGGCTGTCTCCGGGATCCAGTATATGCTGGTGTCCAGTATCAGTATCTATATCTTTTTATGTGTCTTTCAGGAACACTGTGAGCCAGATTCCCCCACTTAACGTCAATGTGTCTAGATAATGATGTGTGTTGTTAGCAAGTGAAATGTCACTCAGGAGTTTCTTTTCTTTAGCTTCAAATATTTGAACCCTACAAGAGAAAAGCCATTATGGGTGATGATACCTACGGCTTCTTGTGTGGTTCTCTCTGCTTCCCAGTACAGACCAAGCAATTGGCAGTGTGAAACCTATTTCCCGTTCCTTAGCTTTCAAGCATCTCTTTTCAGACTGGGAGTGCTCGCTCTGCCCCTTGCTGATCAATATCGTGCATGTATATCATCACAAGGGTCGACAGCACGGGGCTGCAGTGTAAACTACAGGTAAAGAATACGGAGGTTTTGGGAGGAAGCGCTGCTGACTCAGCAACAGGGCAAAGGTTCAGTAGTTTGTGCACTACAAAAGTTTCCTTAGTTTGGTCAGGACATAAAATGAAGAAAGCTCCCTCGGGGTAAAATGGAAAGGGAGCTATCATATTGATATAGGACAGAACTGAGGGAGATCCTAAAAAATAAAAAAGCAAATAAGTGAGAAGTGCTGAATAGGAAAGACTGCCTCAAAGAGGAAAGGCCTAAACTTTGAAAGAATCACAAGGACTTTCAAAGGTATTAGGTCCACGTCTGGGGGCATTAAGAATTGCTTGCTTGTTCCTTTCATCTCTAAACACTTTACACCATAGATTCCTAGAATACTAGAAATCACCATGCACGCGCGCACGCACACACAGAAGCGGTGACATAGAAACTGATTTATGGGGTAAATAAAGCAGGCTGTTTTCATCTCACAGCTTTCACCCTGTGAAAATGCCTAACGGGGCCACACAACAGTCTGGTAGCTGTGGAATGTTCTCCACTTCACAAAGCAACTTGCTACATGCAGGAACTAAGGAGGGCCTTGTCATGGTTTTGCTCAGTGACGTCTACCAGAGTAATAGTTTTTTGTTGTTGTTGTTGCTGTTTTGTTTTGTTTCTCCCGGAAATAAAGGAAAACTATCAAGCCTTGGATTTACATTTCCCAGAGTTAGTAGATACAGAAAGCAGCGCTAACTGACTGGTAGGCAATTTTTCGGCCACAGCTGGAAGGCTCTTGCAATTAACTAGGAAAGTAAATCCCCTGTTTTGAAGGTCCGGGGTCTGGTGGTGGTGATGGGGGATCTCCACTAGCTCCTTGGAAATCCTCAGTGGCTAGAAGCGCATCAGGGCTGGGGGCTCTGCTGGCCACATACTAACTACGGGCTGTAAAGCGCTGACATTCTGCTTCTTATCAGCACCAATTTTCCTTGTGAGGAGGGAGATGTTTTACCATTCCTGGACCTTACCCAGAAAGAGAAAATATTTTTTATGGCTTCCATGCTTGTTTACAAAATAATCTTTAACCCATAATAAAGCAAAACCAAATAAACAAACAAACAAGCAAACTCTTTGATCTGTCATGACACCTTCTAAATTTCCGTGAAAGCTGTATGAAGCACAGTTTAAGTGCCTGGACTGACAGTGTTATAGACCAGTTCTCGAGCATTCTCTAGTTCCGGTAAATCAGTGAAAAACGCTGACGGGTGTTGAAGGAATTCTTATTAGAAAATAAGTTTCAGCCTGAGAAACCCATCCAGATTTATGTTTCCTCGACTTGGACAAGCGATGGACTTTGGTTTCATTTTCCGATGGAACTGAGAATTGAGCCAGAGTTGAAAAACGTGAAGGTCCAAGTGTCTCCAATTCCTTGTGCACCCTTGCCCCTAGCAAAAGAGCACTCGTGAAAAGTCCCTGGACCAGAGTCTGGCTTAGGCCTGGGCTTGGAGTCCTGGGCATCCGAGGACGTTCTGCTCTGCAAACCTCCACTTGAGAACATCCACACTTAGCCCTTCCTAGAGTCAGGGACCTTGGCGGGTTGATGCGCCTCTGCTTCATCTAAAGAGAGCTGATCATGCTTCCCCCAAAGCCTGATCAGTCAACAATTAAAAACCTGGCACTTAATTATTATGGATAAACATATCCACCCACACAGGGATGTCTGGGAATAAAACAATCCTTCTGGCTTCTTGAGGGGCTGTTTCTAGAATGAAAAACATGCAAATGTTCAAGAATGTTCTGGAGAAGAAACAGCTCTTAAACCAATAAAAATACAAATCTTTCAGAACGACCAGTGGATGGAATTACCAGTTCAGGAAACCCTGCAGCTCACGTTTTCATGAGGTGCTTGGGAAGCTTCGGGCAGCCACTTAAGGGATACCAGCTTTCAGGGCCCTGCTTCACAGTTTTTAATCTCAGTGCTCCAAGAAGCTAGCCAACACGACCGGAGTCTCCAAACTATTATCCTATCAGGAATTGGGCCTTGAGGGACTTCCACAGACTTGCCCTGCCTTTCCTTCACACACACGCACACACACACACACACACACACACACACACACACACCCTGCCGAGCTACCACTAGGGCACTGCACTACCTATGGCGACCTCCTAGGGGGTTCACGGGCTGCAGTTCACTGGTTCTTAAAGTGGCCACACTCATCGATAATTTTTGTGTCATTATGCAACTTTGCTCCTATTGAGACACCCATACTCTTCAACAACTCTCTGTAAAGGAGGCTGTGAAAGCCGGTATGGAAATAGCTTTGCCCACTCAACCCCGTTTCTCCCAGTGATTGGTAGAGCTAAGAGCAAGATGACACTTCTCACTGATCACCACCAGGTCTCTTCTCTGCAAATTCGACAATCACCCATAGGCACCAGAGTAATAAAATGTTTAACAAATTCCCCTGGTGTTGATAGTTTATGATTGCATTCTGATTGGCTTTACAGCTTAAATCTTTTCCCTTACTTCTCTACCCTCAAAGGACACAGCACCCCAGAGCTGTATGGTGGGTGACAATGGGAAATATAGAACCGGACTCTACACCACCCCCACTCCCGTCACCCAGAGATCAGCCAGTGCAGGGTGCGGGCGCCCCGCCAGGACGGGTGCGATTTGCTCGCGTTTATCAAATCCTTATCGGTGCCCTGAGGTGGGAGCCGGCACTTTCGGCCAGAGGATACACTGTTCCTGGCTTGGGTCCCTACGTGCAAGTCCAAACAAAAGCCAATCTGCTCGGGGTCTGAGCCTTCAGCGCAGTCCTTTACCAGACTGGCTGTGGGTCTCCCATGGCTCGCGCCACTCCGCCGTCACGCGTTCGATTCCGGTCACCCTAGCCAAGTCTCGGAGCGCAGAGCTGGACGCTCTAGCACAAGGCTCGCACCGGTCGAAACAGGAGCAAAGGGCCAGGTGATCAGCCACAAACTTTTGCAGGAGGCGAGCGTGTACTCAGGTCTGCGTGTCCGCATAGTGCGCTTCCACCCAGGTTCTGAGAGAGCCCGGTGTCGACAGATCCGGGGCGGATTGAAGGAGACTCAGGGCAGCGCGAGTTAGCCGGAGTTGCCTCTCACCCAGTGCGGAAGGGTTCGCAAGGGCAAGCCTTCGTGGCTGCCCTTTTCTGTCTTCTTCAGACACTCGGAGAGGCCCGGTGTCGCCGTCCTCTCTGCACATTAAAACACCTGCCCCCGCAGGGCAATCCAGGTCACTACCCACACTCTCTGGTGGAGTTTAGATGTAGGGAGAGCGAAAGGGGGGGGGGGTATCCTAAAACTTGAGTGCCTTCTGGAGCAGGACAGTTGGCCATGTTCTGGCTCCTCAGGCCAGGGCGCGCCCCCGAGTTGCGCTTTGCACTCTGTCCCTTGCTGGTTTGGGGGCGTACAGCCCGCATAGAAGCGCTCTCGAAAGACCTGGAGGGTCTTAGTTTGAAAAGAAAAGCGTGTCTGCTGCTCCAACAGATAAATCCAACAGAAAGACGAAGGTATCAGTCCAGAAACATTTCAAACCACTGGCTGGGGGAAACTTGGTGCTCTGGGGACTACAGACTTTGGAAGGCGCCGCGGAAGCACCCCTGACCTCCAGGGTCATCTCTCTGTGTCTCAAGGTCTTGAACTACTGGATTCGCGACTCAATTTTGCGAAGCCACAGCTACGCGTACCTAAAGCCCGCACCTGCTCACTCTCTCACCCGCACCCCAAGAGCGGTCCTCCTTCTTCCCAGACCTCTCGCGCCCCTCTTGCAAAAGTGCCCCGGGTGGCGCCCGCCTCGCGCAGTTCCGCCACTGTCCGGGACCGAGTTGGTCGCCGGCTCCGACGCCCGCTTACCTTTTCTTCTCCTTGTCAGCTGTCATTGTCGCCGTGTTCCTCCGAGACCCGGAGCACCTGGGTTCCTAGGGGCTGCAGCCGCTGCCTTTGCGGTGGCCCTCGGCGGCTCTCTGTCGCCCCAGCAGGTGTGAAAGGTCTTTAGTGCTCGCAGGTCCGAGTGTCCCGCACAATCAGGTGGAAGTTTGCGGACGGCTGGCTAGGTGCGGAGGAGGAGGAGGAGGGAGGAGAGGGGTGACAGGGAGGAACCTGCAGGAGGAGGCGGGGCCGGGGAAAGGAGTGGGAGGAGGTTGTAAGACGCCAAAAGGGAGCAGCGACAAGGGACCTGAAGTTCCGTTTATCCGCGAACAGGAGTCAGTTTTCTGGGATTTCACAAAACAAAACCAACCAACCAACAAACAAAAAAAGAGTGGTTCGAAAAGAGCGAGTTAGAAGAAATCCGGGGCCAGGCGAGTGCGGCCGCTGAGATGACCATACAGTCTCAGGACACTGCCGAGGATTGTACGGCCGCCTCAGGAGACCTGGAGCGGAACGCTGGGGACTCCGAAGCTGTGCACCGGCCGCTCTCGAATGTCCTGCTTCCTCAGCTGCCAGCCCACTTTAAAAACTCGGACGGCCCGCCCGCGGGAGGGAGCGAGGGGCGCGGGAGTCCGACAGTGGGCCGGGGGTGGGGCCGGGGGCGGATCCTGGGCGGGGCGCCATGCAAGCTCCGCCCCCGCCCTCGGGCTGCCTGCCCACCGCGTCCTGGCCAATGGGGAGGCGCAACCACAGCCTCTGCCTTGACCCCGGCCCGCCCCTTTCTCCCGGGCTGCGCTCCTCCGGCACTCGCCCAGCCCTGCCTCCTCTTTCCGCGGGTCAGAGACTTGTTTTTGTGACTGCCTGGTGGCGAGTAGCTAAGTGGGACTCGGAGCGGAAAGGCTCAGTTTGCGCGGAGTTGAATAGTGGCCGGGGTCAGCTAATTGAGCCCAGAGTGTGCCTTCGCGCGAGCGTCCTCTCATCTGCACTTTTCCCGGAGAGCCAGGGCAGAGCGCGGGGTCCGGGGTTCAGCGCTTAGCCGGGACCGGGGTCGTGCGGCGCCGCTCCCGGGTACTGCTATGAGTCCCTGCCCCAGGTGCGTGGCTCCCTCCGGTCGGTGGGAATAATTCCCAGGACTCCGACCGCAGTGCTGTTTGCCTGCCTTGGCAGTGTGCTCATTTTGGTGAAGCGTGGCTGAACTTGACTTCTGAGTCCTGCCGGTGTCTTTTCCTCAACCGGGTTTATGGTTGAGGTGCTGCGCATGCTAGAGAGTAGGGCCTTGGAGTCTTCTGGCCTGCTCTGCCAGCTCTCTATAAATAACCCAACATCACTGTGGGTTCCCTGGTGTGATCTTAGGGTTGAGAGTTGACAAGCAGACCCCAAGTCACTGGATTTGCCTGCCTTCTAAGGCTCCAGAGTTCTAGGACGATAACACCAACTGCGGGAAGTGGTGGTTCTAAAGTCCCACATAGGCAAGCAGAGAGCTCTTTGGTCTTTTCCACCTGTGAGATGTTTCTGCCCTGCCAGTTTCCCATTTCCTACGTGGTGATCAGAGGGAAATCTCCAAAAGAAACCAGGGAAGTCTTTGATTTTTGAAGACTGGGAGAAAGGCCGTGGGCTCCAAGTGTGCGTACTGCCAAGAGAGCAAGCTCCTGCAAACTGAGCCATCCTAGGTCCTGTACTTACTGTATTATTCTCTCACCAACATTTCCTAGTAAAAGTATAAGCAGAAACGGGGTGTGTATTGGGACCGAGGATGTATCTTAGGTTTGTGTAGGCACGCAGGAAGATGGGCGCTTTTCAGGAGACTTGGGAAGGTTTCTTGAAAGAATGAGGAGAGTGGGAAAAAGGTGGAAAAATCAGAAAAGAGAGACCCTTTCCTTGAGAACTTGGAAATGAATTTACGCACATGACTGTGAGTTCAAAGAAGTCAGCGGATGACTTCTCACGACACTTCTCCAGCCAGACAACCCTATTGGACGCATTTATTTGTCTTTCTTAATGAGAAATCCAAATTAGTAGATATGGTTATAATAAACTATAAGTATATTTACTTCACTTAAAACTGGGGTGGAGGGAGGGGGAAAAGAGTCAAATAACAAAAACCTCAAGCACTTTGGTCAGGGCCCTAACATTGTTTTCCACCAGAGCTCCTGAATCCTAAGCTGCTCTTGACAAGTGACTAAGCAATACCTCTAACCCGCAGGGGACATTTCAGTAGGGCTGAGGTTATGAAATTTGTCTGGGAGATTTTTGTTTTTAAGAGGAAAGGTAGGGCCTGGAGGTGCAAGTTTGTGTGGGGCCCTGGATTCAACCCCTAGAAGGCGGACACTGCAAAAGTCACTCAAGAACACAGCAACCATATCAGCATAGCTCCTTCCCCATACTAGCATCCCCTTTCTAACTGGGATTTTAACCAATAAGTGAAATGTGTCTATATGATTCCCAGAAGGACCCAACCTTGCATAACGCAAAACCATCTGACCTACCTAAAGCCTCTTTAGAGGTCTGCCAGAATTCAGTCAACAACCTTTGTAAGGAGCTGAGAGTATAAGCCAGGCATGGCAAATTTTTGCTGTTTCAGCGTCCACGGATGAGCTTAGGTCTTTGGAGAGTAACCCATTAGAAGAATGAGCTGTTGTTGATAAGGGCTAACCTACAAACCTTCAGAGAGCAGTCACTGGGGATGTAGCAGGAAGGTGTGAGGATGACTCAGTAATCCTGTCAAAGTGACAGACCTGACCCAGGATATGGTTTGTAATCAGGTTGGAGTGGGTGGGACTTAGCAGAAGAGACCTTGGAAGGCTGAGCTATTGCTTTAGCGTTTGACAGACTTTCACTTCCTTGTACAATGGGATCAAGAAGAAACAAGAGTGGCCCCTAGGAATCAGAAACTGGAGGAGACACTCAAAGTCACAAAAGCCCGCATTTGCCACTGTTCTATGTGTATACTGTCTCATGTGACAGCCCTCTGATCTCAGACTGGCCATTTAATTGGTTTGGAATTGTCAAGAACACAGAGAGGAGAGAATGGCCTATCTGGGAGAAGCCATTGCTCCTCCTCCTTGAGAAACCTTTCTGACTCACCCCCAAGAATTAATCTGCATTTATCAAGTCACCGGGTTTATAATTCCTTTGGAAACACAACTCTGAGCCAAGGGATTCCAGACTGAATAAAGGGAGGAGTGCTGAATACCGGCTTCTCCTCTCTCCTCCTCCTCCTCCTCCTCCTCCTCCTCCTCCTCCTCACTGCAGACAGACACAATGTGCTGTTGCACCTACAGCCATCCTCACCACTACACCATCCCCACATGATGTCTGGTCCCCTCGAAGCCTGGGTCAAAGAAAACCCACCCTTTCTTAAACTGCTTTGGTCAGTTGTCTTGTCACAATAAGAAATGTTTACTCTTATTCATAGAGGCACCACTGCACGCACGCGCGAGCACACACACACACACACACACACACACACACACACACCTCCATTCCAAACAAATCCAGCCCATTCTGTAACTTTATGAAACCTATTTTCTATATTCACATCTAACCCTGAACTCTGGTACCAGAAAGTCATCCTGTGCCTGGCTCCTGGCCAACATCCTGAGGTCATTCCATAGACACATGCTATATATGCTATTACACATTATGATTTGGGGCCCATACACTCAGGATCTGTTGTCTTTTTAAAGAGGTTCTGTCATTTTATTTGGAGGAAGGGGTCAAATAGGTTATTTTTCTACTCGGCTGTCTAAGTGACTCCCGATAGAGTCATCTGGCTACACCCTATCCCACTGCCGCTCCTTCACACCTGGACTGCCAGTGATTTAGAGACCAGCGGCTTCTGTTGGCCCGTCTTGGAATCAGGTTGGAGCAGGAAGGTTGTTTGTGTTTCTCCCTGGGTCATTTAGCCACAACCATTCTGCTGTGCTACTCGATGGAAAAGAATGCATCAGTCTAGTTCCCTCCCTCCTGGAGGACCCCCATTTGCACGACACTACCTGCCTTACATTATAAGTATACATTTGCTCCCCTTTCAAGATTTTTGAGTCGTAGGTGGTGGTGGTGCACACCTTTAATCCCAGCACTCGGGAGGCAGAGGCAGGCGGATCTTTGTGAGTTTGAGGCCAGCCTGGTCGACAAGAGCTAGTTCCAGGACAGGCTCCAAAGCTACAAAGAAACCCTGTCTCAAAAAACCAAAAAAAAAAAAAAAAAGAAAGAAAGAAACCAGTGACAACTTTTAAGTTATACTGATACTTTCCATTTCCTCCAAATAGTTTTTAAATTCTTAAATGAATATAATTGTACTGGTTAGTTGCTGGTTAGTTGGTTTGCTGTCAACTTGACACAAGCTAGAGTCATTTGGAAAGGGGGAAGCTCTATTGAGAAAATACTTCCATCAAAGTGCTCTTTAGGCAAGTCCTTGGGTATTTTCTTAGTTAATGATGGCGAGAGGGCCTCGTCCACTGTGGGTGGCACCATCACTGGGCAGGTGGTCCTGCGTTGGGTAAGAAAGTGAGGCAAGCCGTCCGTGGACAGTGAGCCAGTAATCAGCATCCTCCGTGGTCTCTGCATCATTTTCTGCCTCCAGGTTCCTGCCCGGATTGAATGCTTGCTTTGACCTCCTTCAGTGATGCTTTGTAATCTGGCTTACGTATAACCCAAATAAACGTTTGCCTGCTTTTGGTCATGGCGTTTATCACGGCAAAAGACAGCAAATTAGACCAATAATGAATATACTCCCAAGATTCTCTTAAATATGAAAATTGAGCACAAAACCATACGCTAACTCTCTGAACAATAGATAAGTGACAATTTGGTTGGGGGTTGGGGTGAAAGAGAATGAAAGGTAAAGAAATCTGGAATCCTAACTGTCCACTCCTAGGACCCGGAGAAGCTCAGCTGGGATTGGCCAGGCAGCAGATGGTGGGTGTGATATCTGAGGTGACAGAGTAGCACCTATGTGAGAAGAATGGCCAGTAGGAAAGAAACGCTAGCCCCGCCTTGGAAAAAGCATACACAGAAATGCAACTTCTCTTGTCACTAAAAATGATGACGCTGGGCCCAACCATCCCTGCCCTGGAGCCTGGATGACCAAAAAAGGCAGAGTAAGGGTTAGTAGAATGACCCTCAGCTAGTTAAAGTGGCCATGACCTATAACAGGGTGTCAAAGTGAGTCTCTTCGATCTTTCTTGAAACCAAGGTCCCAAACGTCAGATACCCTCTGCCCCCATTTCCAAAATGCAGAGCACAAGAAATCTTTGGAGAATGGTTTCGAGTGTTTTCCCAAGCCACTGTCCACCTCAAGGAAGCACATGATTTTCTGTAAGGAAGACTCACAACGAGATTGCCAGGGTGCATCTGTCAGCATCATGGTCCACCTAAGGGAGAACAGGCACTGCTCTCTTCAAGGCCAGAGCCTGGGGCTCTGGGAGATGACATAGGGAGCTCGTGGATATTCCTGGAGCTTGGGGGATGCACGGGGTGCAGAAAAGGTTGCTTTCATCACAGCAAGGGAGAAGGTTGGAGTTCCTGGAATCTGACCAAGGGGCAAGATGAGAGTTCATGGGAGCCCCATTTAGGACATGCTCTTGGGGGACACTTTGGTGAGGAAATAAGACCAGACAGATGGAGAAGGGGAGTCCCTAGGCAGTGTCAGTAAAGGCCTCATCCAATGCTCCAGAAAGATCTGAAACTGAGTTGTCCCATGGCAGGACCAGTAGGTCTTGTTACCCCTGCAATGAACAGTCTTTAGTGATGGATTTGAAGTGTGTGGTCTTTGGAGGTAGGTGGGTAAGTGTGCCTTTTATTCTGGAAGAGGAGTGATGGGAAAGTCTAATGTGAATCATGATATTCAGAACCAGATGTGGAATCCACAAGATGAACTTTGCCTGGAATATTTCATGAGAGACTGTCTGCATACATGTCCTCAAGAAGTCCTCAGAAAAGGGGCGACCATGTCACTGGAGGCAGAAGCTGAAGGACGGTCACAAGGGGCAGCTGAGGGAGAAGCCTTTCTGGAACCATAAGACTTTAAGCTGGAAGGGGGAAGTCGGTGATTGCAAGGATAACACAAGGGTATCAAACAGAGACATGTCTGCTGTGGCCAGAAAAACCAAAGAGAGATTGTAAAGAAGGAGGGAGGGAGGGAGGGAGGGAGGGAGGGAGGGAGAAGGAGGGAGGGAGGGAGATCTAACCTCCTTGCACTGCCTCCCCCTGGCTGAAAAGGGACAAAGACACTAGGTGGCAATGTATGTTGGCATCCTCAATGGGCAGTAGGGTATTCAGCACAAAATGGTAAATATCAGCACACGTGATAAATAACACACGGAGTGGAAAATGTTTGCCCCTTCATGGCTGTTTTGGCTTGCACAAGAGCCATGGCATCTGCATCACCATGGGTGCAGAAAGCGGGCCTTTCTGAGGTGTAGGTGTCTGAGGAAGAAGAAAAAGAGCAACCACTGAAGCACACTACCCAGCACACTCCTGAAAGCACCTGTGCGCATGCTCACCCATGCTCATGCACCTGTGCAGCTGTCACGCCAAGAAATAAGCGCCCACACAAACTGAGTGCATACCTCTGTCTTTGCCCTTTGAAGGAAACCAGGAACACAATGCGGAGAATGTGTTTGTAAATACTTAAGATTTTAACCCCCCCGAGAATGCTCTCTTTGTCTCCTCAGAGGGTTGAAGATTCTGGATTATGAATTCTGGGGATCCAAGGCCAGCTGTGCCCAACGTGCTCGCTGTCCTATCTAAATGGGCAAGTGGAGAGATACGGGTATTTCAAAGCCTTTAGATATCGGGGCATGCTCTGTGTTCATTGCTGATTTTGCATAATAGGTAGGTTCCTCTGGTTACTTCTAATTTGGCCAAATTAATGTGAGTCCTACTCAGATAGTCATTTATGGACGCAAGCTGCTTTTTGGCCTAAAAACACGGTAGAGGTAACACTCAAAGTCGATAGCTCCGGGATAGACAGTTCAGAGTTCATGGTATATCTATGTCTTACAGAGTGAAACTTATATGGCAAGGTTTAAAGACTAATTAGATCCATAATTACAAAAGTCCTGGGAAAATAACCCATGGATGATTCAGGCTAATTACACCTACTAAGAGCATACACTTCATTTAAAAACTAATAAAATGGTAGCGTTGACATAACATAGTATTGTTATACTAGCCCTCTTCAAATTCTGTTGAGGCAATATCCCATTTGACTGCAGTTCTGGGACTCTTGGCTTCATCTCATCCATCCATTCTGTATCTTAGCATCTGAGCACTGAGCCCATGCTCATCACAGTGGTTGATACTCACCCTTGAGATGTGAGCAGCATGTGGCCCTCCTATTTAACCTCACAGTTTGCTATGGGAGATGGACGTCCATATAGGTAAAATACCAAGGCCTGCTTTTTTAAGAGCTCAGGATGGGAAATAACTGGTTAGAGACAGGAGAGGGGAGCCAGGTGGTGGTGGCACACGCCTTTAATCCCAGCACTCGGGGAGGCAGAGGCGGGATAACTCTGTGATTTCGAGGCCAGCCTGGTCTACAGAATAAGTTCCAGGACATCCAGAGATACACAGAGAAACCCTGTCTTGAAAAAAACAAAACAAAACAAAAAAGAGGGAGAGAGAGAGAGAAAAAAAGAAAAAAATAGAAGAGGAGAGAGAAGTTAGGGAAAGCCTTTAGAAAAGGTGACATTTTGGCTAGATCTTGAAGGATGACCAGGAGTTTCCTAATAAGAGAAGCTGAAGCAGAGCGTTCTGGGTAGAAGAAGGCAACTGCGTCATTTCTTCCAGACTCAAAGCCAAGCACCAGCCCTACAGAAGCCACTCAAACCTTTGGCAGAGTTCTGGCTCTCGTCCATCTTCGATCTCTGGCTTTTGCTTGTTTCCACAGTCCTTGGGCCATGGAGGCCAGTGGCTACCGGATGTGTAAAGTGGGCTGTGCTTGTTCTTGTGCTCAGTGTGAGTTGGGCATGAACCTCGAACATTCCAACTTTCCCACCTCAGGTTTTGTTCCTGATAATTTGCTTTTCTGCAGGTGTCCTTGGCCCACGCAGCTACTTGCTCAGTGAGCCAGGAACCTACTTCATGTCCTTCCAGAGAAAAGTTTCCTTTTTGTGCTGTTGCTCAGCTCTATTTTACAAAGCCCATTCTAGTCTTTTTCCACTGGCATTTTGCATAACAGGTATTCATGCCAGAGGGAACTTCTCGTGCGCTCTAGACCCTAGGAGAGCCAAGTACTATCGGCAAAGCACCACTTCTTGCTACCCAGAGATCATGTGGTGCTGAGGTCTAGGCACTTGGCTATACCATCTTAGGGATGTTAAATGGGTCAAAGGCAAATCAAAGTGTCTCCAAGAGATTATTTTGTAGGTTTGTACGGCAAAGGGAAGCTCAAGGACTGGGAGTGGAGCTATCAGGGGAATCCTGGGACCTTTTAAGTTCTGATTAAACACCCCCTGGCGCACACACACCCTGACTTCTCTGTGCACTTCCCCCCTTTCCTCCCCTCCCCTTTTTATTCCTTTCCCTGTTCCTCCTCCCTAGTGAAGATCTCTTTATCTCCAGAAGTTTCTGCTGAGTTTAAAGGTGTCAGTGAGCACACTGGTTACAGCCATTGTCCAGCGTTATTTCCCTGTTGGGGGCCAGGAGGGAAGGCTCCTGTGTACGAAGAACAGGAGGGAAAGGCAGCCAGGTGTGATGGTCTAAGTCAGCTTCTGTGGTCTTAAGTCACTAGGCCACTACCCATAACTCGGCTCTGTGTTGGACCGTAGGGTGGGCACTAGGGAAGGTGTGATGTCAGAGGCTGCTAGAAAAATGTGACAGAGAAGGAGCTAGGAGACAGAGCCCCCTTTTCCTATTGTTCCCAAATCAGTTTTTCTGCTAAAGCAAAGGAAGTCACTCTTCCTTGCTCGGTGGAGGAGGAAATGACAGGGCCTGGAAAAAGTGAAGAGTACAAGTCTAAGTGCTTCAATTGGACGGATTCAAGTCCGCGAAGGCCACGGCCCCCTGTGCTGGGCTGGCCATGCAGCCAAAGGCAGCTTCGACACCCATCACCCTCCTTTGGCCAAGAAGTTCAGGGAGCTTGGAGCTGGAAGCTTGCTCTTGTGGCCTCCACTTCTTCGGGTAGCTCAGGTTCAAGTTTTCACAAACATGTCTAAGCCCAGCTCCCTCACCTGAAGGAAAGCATCCTACCTCGTGGACTTAGAGACAAGGTCACGGGTAATAGCCCAAAGGCAGTTTAAAGCATAACTCAGATGTGGTTATGATGATTTCACATTCTGGTGTTTCTTACGTCATAATTTGCTGTAGTGTAGGCTGGTTTCATGGCAATCCTCCTGGTTCAACTCTCCCTCTCTTCTCCATAGGAGATTGCATCTTAAGCTCCCATAATGAGTTTTCAAAGACGGAGTATGAAGAAGATAAAGGAAAATTAGTGAGCCTTATATACTGAAGTAATGCATATTCAATACATTTAAAGACTTAGTTTGCAGGCAGGCATGGTTGGCACGCCTTTAATCCCAGCGCTTGGGAGGTCGAGGCAGACAAATGTCTGTGAGTTCCAGGCCAGCCTGATCTACATGGTGATTTCCTGGGCAGCAAAGGCTACATAATGAGACCCTATCTGAAAACAAACAATCAAAAACACCCGAGAGAAGTAAATAGCACATAGGTTGGGTGGTAGAGTTCCGACCTATACTGCATGAGGCCTTTGGTGCGATCTCCAGCGTAAAATCTGGTGTGATGGTGCATACCTCAGAACTCTGCATGAGGGAGGTGAAGGTGGTAGGATCAGGACAAGGCCGTCAATTATTTAGCAAGTTCAAGGCCTACCTGGGATACGAGAAACCGTGTCTCAGAAAAATAAACCCCAAACTTAGATTTTGTTTTTTATTTAAAAGTTAGTTTTTATTAGCATTTAAAAGGATTTTCTAAGTATTGGGAAGGGCCTCTCCCCCTTCTCTCCCATGGTAAGCCTCTGGTTATATTTTTAAAGCAGAGTTGACGGAGATGCAGGGAGGATGGCCAACCTGACAGGAACAGCAGGTTTTTCTGCTGTCTCTCCCTCCCTGCCTGTCCCACCCTGCGTCACTCCAGTGGAACTGTGGGCCCAGCCCACCATTAGAGTGTGCTGTGCAAGATGCCCACTAGCTACCTCCTCTGGTCTTCTCTCTGCTGGAAGAACCTCCCCTCAGCTTGGAAGAAACCTCTTCTGCTGGCTGGGCTGTTCCCACCCAGGCCCTAGCAGCAAACATCAGTTCTGAAGAAGAAATGAACTGGGGGCTTTGGGCTTGGACCTGAATCGCTTGAACAGATCTGGCCTGAACAGATTTGGCTTGAACAGATCTGGCCTCGATGCAGGCTCTGTTGGGCACATCCAGTGGCCCTGGCCTCCATCCACCATGCTCCAGAGGGATCAAGAACCAGGAAACAAGGAAATCAGGCCACCTGGCTTCCAGGAAATGGAGACGGAATCAATGGTACCGTCCCTCTCCCCACCGTACCCTACAGCTCTTGGCTCTGACTCACCCAGTCTCATCTTCTTCTTCCTCTGTGACTATCACTGTCCTTCATTTGGGTAGACATTACTGGACCTTACTCTTGAATTACCAATAGACAAGCATGCCTTCCCTGCTCCGCCAGCTCTCTCACACATAGGCCTTCAATATTTATTGGCTGGTTGCTCTTTTGTCTTCCAAGGATAGAGGGGCAAATCAGTCTCGAGAGCTGAGTTTTTCTTCAATTATTCCTGGCCTGAGAGGTTCCCAGGATGTGAGGAGCACTGGCCTTTATGAAACAAGAGAAGTCTTCAGAATGGTAATCTGACGACTGGGAGCCATCTTAGAATGACACTGACTGTGCTTGACTCCATCAGCTTCTCTTGGTACCAATTTCCTTGGCTGTAACTGAGATAAAACTGCCCAGTTCCGCAGTCTACTGTAAGGATCTGCTGTGATGTGGTTCAAAGTAAGCTACACCCCTCGCTGAAGCACACTGAAAGGTGGTATCTGGCTTTTCAAGTTTTCCTTTGTTGCACACAACATGACGAGTCTTCTACCATTGACCCATGACCTCACACCAGTGTCTGTCTTCTTCTTCTTCTTTTTTTAATTCTTTATGCTTGGTTGTTGTTGTTTTTTTTGTTTGTTTGTTTGTTTTTTTTTTTTTTTTGAGATAGGGTTTCTCTGTGGTTTTGGTGCCTGTCCTGGAACTAGCTCTTGTAGACCAGGCTGGTCTCGAACTCACAGAGATCCGCCTGCCTCTGCCTCTCAAGTGCTGGGATTAAAGGCGTGCGCCACCACCACCCGGCTGCTTGGTTGTTTTGTAAGTGTAGATACATGTATATGTATTTAAACAAAATCTCTTTACTGAGATCTGCCCTCAGGGCTGAAGTTGGGCACAGCTGACATCTGCTAGAGGAACACCACTAATGACTGTGGTCTTTCTTGACATGCTGCAGGCTTTATTTCTCAATCCTCTGACAACAGGAATAGTTGTCCTTGGGCAAAAACAATGGCACAAGTAATACTTGGACACTTCCTGAGGGGTTTCTGGTGACTCCATAACCCACCCCACCCCTGCCCCCCACTAATTGCTTCCGAGAAGAGAGGCAGTGGGCTACCTGAAGCAAATCTCTGCTGTCACACATAGCCCTTGTTTCTTGTCCTAGAGGTGGGTGGCCTCCATGGTGAGGGACTAAGTGGAATTGCCTTCATTCTTTCAGTGAGGTCACCGATGATCAGCAACACCCCGTTCAAAGCCACCTCTGGTTTGGGAACTGAGGGGAAGAATCTGGCTGGCCCTGGGGTCCCATCGTTGAGTTTGTCCTCATTAGCCAAATCAGTTATCCAACCACCACAGTGAGTGAGGCCTTAGAAGCCACAGTATTCGCAGTGGAAATTAACTCACATTATCTTATGGACCCCTGCTAGCCAATTGGATTAGCAAGTATCCAGTGTGGGGAGGAGGAGGGCAGATAAGCACAGCCTTTGCTCTTGTGTGGCCCTTTGTTCTGCGAAAGTAACTTTTTAAACATTCTATCAGTGATTCCCACCGTGCCTCTATGACATAAATAGTATAGATATTTCCAATGGCCGTTTACAACCAGATAACCATACAGATAGATTGGACTAAATGACTGACACATCTAAACATCTCGGCTCACAAAGCATATTGAGGAATCCAAGGCTCTTATCTCTTAGACCATTGTTTTCTTCTATTTGCTTCTCCCTCTTGTCAGCGCTACAGGCTATTCTCCACAGTGCTGTTAGAGTTGTCAGAGTCTCATGACCTCCAACGGGTGTATGTCACTTCCCGGCTCATGGCCTCCAATGGTTTCCCACCTGAGATAGACAAATCCCACGGGTTTACCTGACTCAACCACCTGGCTCCTGTCCTATTCCCTTCCATACCGAGCCCAATTCTCAGGCCTGCATTGCTCAGACATCCAGGCCAGTCCTTCTCACTGCCTGTCTTTTGCTTTCTGGAACCATTCATTTGTTGATTGCCAGTTGCCTGTCTTTAACCAGCAGACCATCAGCTCCTCCCGGGCACGGAGATTATTTTGTTCATGCTTAAGCCACAGGATCTAGCATAGGAACTGCAGAGACAAGATAGGCGGTCAGGGCTTTTTGAATAAATGGAGATTGCACTGCGTTCTTCAGAGTAGGAGAGACAAAGTCCTGGAATTAGCCTGACCTCGGCCAGAAATCCGGGGCAAAGAGACCGTTAGCAGAGGGAAGTGCTGTGCCTAAGTTAGGGGCTGGATGGGCTCTGCTGAAGATTGTGGTGTTACTGGGTCAGCCCATCCTTTCCTATCTAAGTCTCCTTACCTGGTTTCCTCCCTCCCTGGAGACCTGACTAGCAAGTCAAACCTCGCCATCTCTCCTGAAGCTGATTCTGTCTCCAACTCAACATCACCATTGGACGGGCTGCCAAAACCAACATCTTTTTTTTTTTTTTTTGGCTTGAATCCTATGCACAATCATTCCCTTAACTTGATACTCTACTCTGAATGGCCAACCTGAACCCCTAAATAGTGTCTCCTCTACTCAGGGGATCAATCATAGACCCAGACTTTATAAATTATCTCATTTTGGCCGGCGGATCTCTGTGAGTTTGAGGCCAGCCTGGTCTACTAGGACAGCCAAGGCTGCACAGAGAAACCGTGTTTCAAACAACAACAAGAACAAAATACCCAATCAAATAAAAAGTATTCACATGTAACATACACTTAACATCCACAAATAGCAAACACTTTTTAAAAAAAATCCTATATATTTAAAATTTCTGTTGCCTCTTCTTCTTTTCTGTCTTTCTAAATTTTTATTTTTTATTATTATGGGTGTGTGTGATGTGTATATGTGCAGGAGTGTGTATGTCATGGCACATGTGCAGAGGTCAAAGGACAACTTTTAGGATCAGTGGTTTTTTTTTTCTTTTTTTTTTTTTCCCCAGCATGGGACCTAGGACTTTTGAACGCTGAGTCATCTTGCTAGCCTCCTTCCTTCTTGTCTATAAGTCATTTCCATTTGCTCTTTGGTCTTCTGTGTTGCAGAACCTCACTTTTCTCTTCATTCCTGCAACCTCTACAGCCTCCTGAGGCTATATCCTGGCTTCCACAGATCTGTACCTTCACCCAGTTTAAACATCCTACTGCTAAATCCAGGTAGAGCCATTAGTGAGAGAGAAGGCAGAGGGCAAGTGGTCCCTCTTCTTCCTGATCCTGTCTCTTCCATCCTCTTTGACTCTAGAAAGTGGGGTTTGAGGGACTTCAGAGAGGTCAAAAAGTTTGGGGACTCATCAGGAAGCCCTGTGCACCCTTCCCAAGGTCAGCAGCCCAGTCTCTCTTTCCTAGTGTCTCACTCCTAGGAATGACTCCTTTACAATCAGTCAGCAAAGGGCAGTAGAACGTCAGGTAGAAATAAATGTGATTGGGTAAGACAAGATGATCAAGGAAATCCACAGTGTGGTGATGACACATATCTTTAATCCCAGCACTTGGGAGGCAAAGGCAGGTGTATCTCTGAGTTCAAGGCCAGCCTGGTCTATGTAGCAAGTTCTGGGACAGCCAAGGCTACACAGAGAAACCCTGTCTTTAGAAAGCAAAAACAAAAAAAATAAATTCATGGAAAATGGATTCAAAAAGGAAATCTGCACTTGGATGAGGCTGCTTGCCTCTGAGGCCCTCTCATTACTACCCACAAGAACTACCACGGAGCCCCTCGGCTTTGGGAATATACAGAAGAGGGCAAACCAAAGCTTGTCCTGCTGTGTGCACCACAGAGTTGGAGAGCTTTCTGGCACATGGCTGGAGGCAACTCTCTGAAGGGTCACTGAAGGGAGAGGGCACAAGGAACTCATTCCTGAGCCCAGAGGCAACGATTAGAAAGATACACAGCTGGCCACAGATCAGACTCTTTCCTGGCTCCTAAGTCTCCAGCCCTCTGTAACTTCTCCTCCTCCCTAAGTGTCAATCCCTCTGACCGGTGACCTTTAGTGGTCCCACCAAACATGATCTACAGCTACTGTTACTAGACCTCCCTCTTCCCTATAGTCTTCTTCTTTTCTTTCTTTCTTTCTTCCTTTCTTTCTTTCTTTCTTTCTTCTCTCTCTCTCTCTCTCTCTTTCTTTCTTTCTTTTTTTTAGTTTTTTGAGACAGGATTTCTCTGTGCAACATCCCTAACTGTACTAGAACTAACTCTTGTAGACCAGGTTGGCCTCGAACTCACAGAGATTTGCCTACCTCTGCCTCCCAAGTGCTGGGATTAAATGTGTGCACGATCACTGTCTGGCAATCTTCTTCATTTTCTAATTAAGAGCTCTGGAACAAGTCATACTGAAGTTTAAATCCCAGATAGATACTTATCAGTTAACTGACTTTAAGTAATTCATGTC
Organism: Microtus oregoni; assembly: GCF_018167655.1. Lineage (NCBI taxonomy): Eukaryota > Metazoa > Chordata > Mammalia > Rodentia > Cricetidae > Microtus > Microtus oregoni. Next base: position 17,546,588 of record NW_024543095.1, on the reverse strand, counting down.
CTACATTGACTTGAGACTTTCTTTGTCTATAAAAATGGAGATTTCTTCTTCTTCCTCCTCCTCCTCTTTTGAGAGCTCTTCTTCATTTGGAAAAATTTTCAAGAATAAATATAATTGGGATAGCACTGAGACACTTAAAGTATACACAAAGAGGTCATCTAAAACAATGAGAATATTCTGAGATAAAAACAAGTTAGGGGTCTATAACAGATAATTCCCAAAGATAATAAAACAAATAACTATGGGGCTGGAGAAATGGCTCAGCAGTTAAGAACACTGGATTTTCTTCCAGAGGACCTGGGATCAATTCCCAGCACCCATACAGTGGGTCATGACCATATTTAATGCCAGTCTCAGGGAATCTAAGGCCCACCTCTTGCCTCCACGGGCACCAAGCATGTACATGGTGCACAGACATACATATGCACAAACATCCATACACATAAATAAATAAATAAATAAATAAAGTTATCTTTAAAAAGAAACAGCAACATTTCAAATATGCTTAGCAACAATGATATGTTATATATATATGGAAGTATAACTCAGGGACCAGGGGTGAAGCGAAGCTTAGTGACAGAATGTGTGCTTGGCAGACATGAGGCCCTGGGTTCAGTTGGTGGCATCGGAAACTAAAGGAAAACAAGCACACTTTGTCTATGAAATGTTAGAGCTGATTTTTTGCTTTTGTTTTTGTTTATTGTTTTTTGAGAGAAGGTTTCTCTGTGTAGTCTGCCTCTGTCTCCTGAGTGCTGGGATTAAAGGCGTGTGCCACCACTGCCCTGCTGTTAGAATAGTTTTCAGTTTTTAATAATTAGTATCAGACAGGGTCTGGTTTTATCTTCCTCTGTCCTAGGAATGTTTTTGAGAACAAAGTTTGGCAATACGTACCAAGAGTTTTAACAATGCACATAAACTTTGACCTAGTAATTTCACTCTTAAGGATCTGTTTGAAGGATGTAATCGGAGATGAGGTCAAAGATTAATATTCGCAGATGTTCAGACGTTCATCATGGAGTTATTAATAGGAAGTGTTTAGAAATGAAATCTAATTGGTCATGAGTAAAAACATGCTTAGCATGTTAATAATACTCGGCTTGAAATCACATAGCTAGTAAGATATTTTCAATGAAAATTAAAGGTACAATGATTACAATACAATGCTGGCAGGCAAATGAGGTATGATATTATATATAATACAAATTCCAATTTTACGCAGCTATTTTTTTAATACTGGTATCCAGATGTATTAGAGAAGAGATTGACAGGGCTGGGGAGGTAGATCAGTGAGTTAGACTGTTTGCTGTGCAGAAAGACCCCAGTTTGAACCCCAGTACTCATGTCAAAAGCTGTGAGGGACCAAGACAGGAGCGTTGCTAGGGCCAGCCTAGCTCAGGTGGATTCCGTGAGAGCCCCTTTCTCAAGGAAATAATCTAGAAAGTGATAAAACAAGACATCCAACACTCGATTCTGGCTTCTGCTCATGCATGCATGAGTACACACAAATGCTCATACACCATACTTAGACACACACACAAACAGAACTGAAAAGTACTTCCAATCCTAAGCATTAATAATAATCCTTTAAGAAAGGCTATGGGTTTTTTCCTTATTCATATTTTCTAATGTACTCCAAAAAAAGTAAACATTACTTTTAAAACTAAAAACCAAATTATTTAAAATCAGAACTGGACAGATTAACTTCAGAGTCAGGAACTTAGCCCAGCTTTGCCTGTGTTGCTTTAAGTCTATGTAGGTTGTATAATGCTCAGAACCAGGGACACACAGCCTCACAAACATTTGTCCTTTCTTTCTGGTTCAGGTGTCCAGAACTGTTTCTTCTAGATTTTTCTATTTAATCTGAATAAGTAAGATAAATTTTCCTCTCTGTCCCCATCTGGCAGGTGAGTGCATGAGAGATATGATGGCTTGCGCCTTGCAGGGGACTGCACCTGTGCCCTGGCCGAATCATGGGATCTGGGAGACCTTCAAAAAGAAGATAATTCCTCTTTCTTCCAAATCATTTTGTTCTAAGGTTATATCAAAATAACCCATTCCCAAAAAAGAAAGAAAATTAAAGAAATATGGCAAAGTATGTCGGGGCAATGGTGCTATTCACCTTTTGGATGCCCAGAAGCTGGGGAATGGCTGGGAAACTAGTTGTATTTCCATGGGACACTGGGAAAGCACAGAAGATGCTTTTCTTTTTGTCGAATTTTTAATGTCATGAAAATATTTTTGTTGTAGAGGTCACCAAGGAAGTACATTCCGCACACAATGTGGCATTACATGTGTTTAAAATGTAAAACCTGAAATTTACGACATACTTGAAGGCTACCGTGTTGTGTCGTGACCATGGGGACTACAGATGCTCTTTATTTCCTTACATATAAATACTTTTATTATTTTCATGTAGCATGCCTGTAATGAACACGGATAACTTTATGGCTAGAACTGCAAAGGAAAGAAGAAGTGAAACAAACTTCCGTGTTTGGGAATGTTGCCAATAACATTGTCTCCCAGGATTGCAGGGACAGTCAGATGATGTAATAGACAGAGATGTGCCTAGCCTGGTGCCTGGCACATGACAGCTGTTCAGTAAGGGCAGGTTTATCCCTCCCCGTTTCCATCTGCCCCCACACCTGCTTTCTTTACTTGAAACCCCCCTCCCATTGACAGTTCTCTCCCCTCATTCTCAGTGGGGCAACATTCACCTCCCAGCAGGCACCTCGCCCCAGGAGACTGATGACCCAAACTCCTTCCATCAGCCTTGCACCAGAGCATAGTGTCTGCAGCAGCCCTGGGGAGCCTTCTTCCCTCCCCCTGGTAACTCCTACACAGGTTCTCTTCTCCAGACGATAGGAAGGACGTGAAGTTTGCGTGGCCTAGGGAGAGGAATCGGTTAAGTTCTTGTTTTCATTTTTGTAAATGGTTTCTGGCTCCTCTGTCTGTCCCCTAATCTAGAGCTGACAAGAACATACCCAGAGGAAGGTAAGGAGATGCTTCCTGTACCAGCCATTCTTTCTCTGCTGATAACTGACACCCGACTGTCAGGGCTCAATGGTGGTGATCTTTCCGGATGCCTTTACAACGTCCTCCCTCTGGAGAACAAGCAGATGGAGGCTCCGAGCTCTTGCTGTGCAGTGTGCACTGTGTCATCTCCCCTTCTAAAGGCGTGTTTGGAACACGAGGATACGGGAGCCAAACGTGTAACAAGTGAGAAGACACGGAACCCAGCAGCAAGGGGCTGGACTTCCCACTGGTAAACCCCGTTCTCGGTCTCCCAACTTCCAGCTACTGTGTCACAGCACAGTCTGAGACAGGGTGAGTCTGCACCTCGGGCTCTAACTTTATAGATGAAAAGCTGAGACAGATGCATAAAGGTAAGCAAAACGTGTTCTAGGACTGCAGGGACCTTTAACACTCTGGGGGTGACTGGTTATTAAATCATTGCTACAGGGAACAAGCATAAGAGACCACTTATGTGGGAGATGGTTGAGCCAGGACTGCTGAGCTAAGAATTGTCAGGGCCAGATGGCTACAGGAAAGTGGGAAAATCTTCAGGATAGGTAAGACTCAAAACTGGCCCATTGCGCGAAAGAAACTGGCAAAGGGGAGCAGGGTCAGTCCGCAGAAAACCTAGAATTCCAGGCTTTAGTGTTGTGCTCTTGTCCTTTGGGCGAGCCTTTACAGGTTTCTGAGTAAAGAGGCGACCTGGAAAGGGAGCTTCAGAAAGTTGCTCTAAGCGGTGAGTCACAGACATTCCATTCCATCCAGGTGACAAGACAAGGGTATGGGTCGGGGCTGTGCGGACAGGAACCAGAAGACGAGACAGTGGTAGGAACCTTTCAAAGGAAGGCCAGCTGATCTTGGGGGGGCAAGTAGTAGCCAACCAGCCAGTATGGCTTATGCTTATAAGAACTTGGCCTCTGTGGCAGAGGCGCCACAGCCCCAGGAGTGCTCAGGTCCCTAGGGGAGGGAAAGGAAGCACATTAATGACCAGGGTTTCCAGGAGTTGTGTAGCCAGCCCAGACTGGCACCCAGGGCAGGGGTGGAGTCAGGGAGAGGGGTGGCTGCTCCTATTCTCTTGGACACAATGCCTCTTGAGCCAGTCATTTTCTATAGCGAAACAAGACTCTTTCCCCAACACCAGCCCCTTGGCCACAGGAAATCTGTATCCTAGGAGTCCACAGCTGAAAATACAGTTTGTGAAATAGCTAGAAGCCCGGTCGAGGCTGCCCACTGAAGGTTTCCAAAGCCCACTTTGGGCTTGCCCTATCATTCTGCATTCCATTATTGAGACCTACTCTGTTCCAGGCAGGTGCTGGGTACAGGAGGGGGAGGCATAGCCAGGCATAGCCAATGGAGCCTTCTAATGCATCACCTATAACGTAGTATGGCCAGACACGGGCCAGTGGGTTTCTGCACCAAGTGTCATGCAAACAGAAGACAGAGATAGAGGAGGGAGAGAATGTGATGCGGTGTAGAGTCTCAGAGGAAGATTACCTACCCCCTTCCTCCCCAGCCCTGGTGAGCTGCAGGCCCTAGAGGGGAACAGGACTGGAGAGATAAATTGGTTCCAAGTGGATACAATTTATCCTGGGAGCCAATGGAACACAGATACAGTTATTCCCCATGACTGGGCAGGCAGAAGTAGGGGACTGCATGTACACTCAGTCTGCCAGACAGGCTCCCCAAGCTAGGTGATGTCTCTCCTCCTTACCCCTGGCACCACCCACCACCTACTGTGAGCATGCTTCTTACTACTATGTCTGCTAGCCTTTGTCAGTCTGTCTGCTACAGTGGCAGCTTCAGCAGAGCAGGGACGTTTGCCTTCCTCATTCCCTGCTCCCTAATCTTTGTTCTCTTCCTAGCAGGCAGATGAAGCTCAGCAGCCATTTGCAGATGGAGTGAAAGAGTGGACGGATGGGTGCAGGGAACACAATGATTTTTTTTTTCCCCTCAAAACAGCCCTAGGAAGATGCTAAGAGATAAGAAATACTGTCCTCACTGTGGGAATCAAGGCAGCTCTGCTCTAAGCCTTAATGGTCTGTTTGGGGTCCCAGTAGTGGCACAGTCCCCTCCCCATGCCCAGCAGGGCACTTGGCATAGCCCAGGGCGACGTGCCACTCCTCGGCAAGCACTTCCTCCCTCAATGGGCCCCGCCCTGCCAGGCTGCCTGCTCCTGTGCCTCCCGGAAATGCCTCCCTGCAAGGCCTGCTGGCTTGGCCCTCCCTATGTGACAATGGCTTGCAGGAAGGGCCAAGCTGAGGAGGAAGCATGGGCGGGCCCTTCTAGGAAGCGGCCTTTGAGGGCCTCCTCTTATCCCAGCCCGAGGAGACCCAGCTTGGGGTCATCGGGGGCCTTTGCTGCTTTTGGCCAGTTACTTATACTCCCTGCCAACCAGTCTCCCCAGACACGGAAGACCCTTTGAGTAGGGCTCTTGACACTGAAAATATCCCGGTGTGTTTCTGTATCCATTCACAGTTTTAGATATAATTTATACTTAGATGAGAAAGAAAGCCTCCCCGTTCTGTTGGGGGCAGTTATGGGGCACTATAGCCACTAACCCATCAGGTCTTGGGTAAAAATAAAATGACCAGAGGCAATGTGAAACCTTGGCTGAAATTTTGGGTGGTTCTTCATATTATTTTTCCACTTTTCTGTGACTTTAAAAGTAGTTAAAGATTAAAAGTGAAATAAAAGCCCGGAGGAATGGCTGTGCCATTAAGAACAGATATTGCTCTTGTAGCAGACCTGAGTCCAGTTCCCAGCATGCACTGGGCCACTCCCAGCCTCGTTTTAGCTCCAGGAATCAGATGTGTCTGGCCTCTGCAGATAGCAGCACTCACACACAAGACCCACAGGAACATAGTCATAATTAAAAAGAATCAGTCTTTTAAAAAGCGAAGTAAACAAGGAGAGAGGCCAGATTCGAGTTTTCTTTTCCATGACAGCGACTTGGAGGTTTGCTGACTTTTCATGTCCTGGATTTGAGCTTTGGCGATGTTCTTTAACCATCTGGGAGAGCAAGGTGCCATGGTATCTGCTGGGAGGGAGAGAGGGCGAAAGGGTTTTCTCCCACCTCCACCCGTTTTATTTTAAGCTGGGATTAAAGGCATGCACTACACAAAAATCAAGATTAATCTGTGCTATTTTAAACTCTGTGTATGTGAACATGTCTGTGTGGAGGTATGTACACACATGTGCATGTATGTGAGCATGTCTGTGTGGAGGTATGTATGCACACACTTGAGTGTATGTGAGCATGTCTGTGTGGAGGAATGCACACACACGTGAGTGTATGTGAACATGTCTGTGTGGAGGTATGTACACACATGTGCATGTATGTGAGCATGTCTGTGTGGAGGTATGTATGCACACACTTGAGTGTATGTGAGCATGTCTGTGTGGAGGTATGCACACACACGTGAGTGTATGTGAGCATGTCTGTGTGGAGGTATGCACACACACGTGAGTGTATGTGAGCATGTCTGTGTGGAGGTATGCACACACACGTGAGTGTATGTGAGCATGTCTGTGTGGGAACGCACACGCGAGTGCAGATACCCACAGAGGCCAGAGGCCTTTCATCTCCTGGACCTAGAGTAACAGACTTGGGTCCTGGGGACTGAATGTGGCTCCCCTACAAGAACAATTTATGCTCTAAACCAATAAACCCCTAAGGTGTCTTGCTGGCCTTGAGAAGGAGCTTTCTAAAGTCTCTGGAGCCTCACCAACAGATTGTACTGTATGCTTTTCCATGCATTGGCTACTTGGCTTCCTGCGAAGTTTATTTGATGCCTCAAATCTTCATGTTGGCACATGAAGGAGATAGTGAAGAACAAACCCTAAACCAGGAGGTGGTGGCACATGCCGTTAATCTCAGCACTTGGAAGGCAGAGGCAGGCAAATCTCTGTGAGTTCGAGGCCAGCCTGGTCTACAGAGCAAGTTCCAGGACAGCTAAGGCTGTTATTCAGAGAAAGCCTATCTTGAAAAACAAACCAACAAAAAACCCAAAAACAAAACAATGAAAAAGAACAAACTCTAGGGGCACTGTCTGACCATAGGGACTCAGTCAACACCCTCTCAAAATTTCCAAGTCTCTCCTCAGCAATCTCCAGTCAGTGGGGGAGGGGGCTTGAAGAACAATCTCATAAGATCCAGTGAAACCAGGATCCCCTCCACCCTGCTTGTCTGGTTTCCTCCAGGCCTCAGGGAAACACAAATTGGTTAGATTTCCCCTTTTCTATAGCCAATAAAAACTACACCCATTTTCCCCTGCTTTCAAGAAGTTAGGAGAGCAGCCTTCTCTCTCTCTCTCTCTCTCTCTCTCTCTCTCTCTCTCTCTTTCTCTCTCGCCTTCTTGCATCCTCTGCCCTCTTCTCCCTCTCCTCCTTCCTTTTCACTCTCCTCTCCACTCCACTCCCCTCACTCCCCACTGCTGTCTTCCTTCTCTTTCCTGTCTGTTTCATCTCTCTCTTTCCTTTCCTTCCTTTTCTTTCCCTCCCTCTCTCCCTGTACCCCTCCCTTACTTCATGTCTTTCTTGCTAGTGTTTCATTTAGCCAGGGCTGGTCCCAAACTTCCTGTGTAGACAAGACTGGCTTTAAACCCTGGTCCTTCAGTCTATGCCTCTCAAGTACCCAGATTACAGGCATGCCTCATCATACCCAGCCTTTTCTCTCCTTTCTATAGCACCCAGAGCATCTCCTGCAAGGGCTCCTGCGAGATGTCAGGCCAGTGTATGTTGTAATAAGAGTGATGGGGCTGCGTCCCCAGCACCCCGGCCGCCTGGCTGAAATAATTACACGGACACTGTATTCTTTTAATCACTGCTTGGCCCATTTCTATCTAGCCTCTTCTAGGCTAACTCTCGCACCTGGACTAGCCCATTTCTAATAATCTGCTGTAGCCCACGAGGTGGCTTACCAGGGAGATTCTAGCCTACGTCCATCCTGGGTCGGAGCTTCATCGCGTGTGTATCAGAGAGCAGAGCTATCCCCGCGTCTGCCCAGGAGAGGGGAGCGTGGCGTCTCTGCTCCAGAGAGCAGCTGTGGAGTCTGAGCTCACTTCCTCTTCCTCCCAGCATTCTGTTCTGTTTACTCCTCCCACCTATGTTTTAACCTATGAGGGCCAAGCAGTTTCTTTATTGCTTAACCAATGAAATAAACAGATTGATATGACACTCCCACATCACTTCCCCTTTTTCTGTTTAAACAAAAAAAAAGGAAGGCTTTAACTTTAATATAGCAAAATTACATATAACAAAACAGTTATCAAGTAAAAATTACAATAATCTTTATCATAACTAAGGAAAACTGTAACTATAACTAACTATTCTTAACTCCATCAAAGACTGCAGAAAGATACAATATTACCTAAGCAAACAAGAAAAAAAGCAATTTTCAAACTCTAGAAATGACAGAGACATCTCACTGCCTGGACAGTCACCCAAAGTTCCTCTGTACAGCTGGGGCATCCATCATCAGCCTATAGGCCCATGCTATCCAGCAGACATTTCCATGAAGCAGGAAAATTCAAAGTCAGTTCAGTCACTATCTGTTGTGTCCTACAGAATGTCTTGCAGACTCCTTCATGAATCAGGAACCCCGAAAGATCATCTCACCTTTAGGCAAGTTCAGTAGTCCTCTCTCTGCGGGTTCTCTGTGTCCAGTTTATGCAGTAGTCCAGGCAAGAGCAGTTTCTTGCCCAAATGGCTATCCAACTCCATAAGGATCCTCTTCGATGCCCATCTTCTTCTCGAAGTAGATTGGTGCTGCCAGGAGCAGACATGTCTCATTGTCATGAAAAGTCCTAAGTTATTAAAATATTTTAAATGCCATATTCTGCAGCCTTTGAGAGATATGAAGAATGCCTATCTGAAATATATCTCTATATATCTAGAAAATCTAACTAACATGACTACAAGCTTTACTATTATTGATAATTATCCATTAACAACCTATATTTCTTAATTATACAGTACATTTTTAAATGAACTACACAATCACAATACCTTAATCAAGAGCAAGAAATACATATAACAAAATTGACCTTAAAATCCATACCAATGCAAATTATTCATATCTATATCATTTCCCCCTTTAAATGTAAAAGAACATTTATAAACAATATTTTGGGAACATGGGTGCAGTTTTTTCTCTCCAAACTGCTTCCTGCTGAATGGGGGTGCTGTTAATCAGATCATTTAGGGTGTAACCTGTGTGCCAGGTTTATCTCAGTTGGCAGTTGAGTGAAGTAATTTTTTGAGGGTGTTCATAGGAACTTTTCGGGAGGTCGTGGTCTATCATACCATATTGGGATAGATGCAATCCACAGGGTCTGGTCCTCTGTGAAAACAAAATAAGAAACTCCTTTCCAAAGCATCATGTCCTTAGATCCAAATTTCAAAGTCAAGGCATTTTCAAAATATCTATGTTGGATTAGTTCAGCAGCATTTATAAATAAATATCTTTTAGCAGCTGTTGCTCTTTCCTCAGCATTCAAATAATTCAAAGAGAGCATAATAGCATAGAGTATCAAAATTCTCTGTGTATTTTCCATCTTTGTGCGCTTTATTTTAACCTCTATTTTGTTTATTTTTACTTTTATTTTTTGAGACACCTTCTCTATACATCTTTGTCCTGGAATAATTCTGTAGACCAGGCTGTCCTTGAACTCACAGAGATCTGTCTGTCCCTGCCTTCTAGGCACTGGGATTAAAGGCGTGTGCTACCACACCTTGAAGTCACAGAGGTCAATCTTCCTCTGCTTTCCAAGTGTTGGGATTAAAGGTGTGTACTACCACACACAACAACTCTCTTCCTTTTTTTGTTTTTTACTTTAAGAACTTCAACTTTTAGTCTGCATATATTTTTAACACACTTTAAACCATTTAGAAATTTTCTTTGTCTTTGAATCTCTCTTTACTGTATATCTCTCTTTTTCTGACCACAGGAGCCTTTAAATTACTGAGCAATATGGGTAGGATTAAAGGCGTGGCTTTGCCAGCTAGATCCAGTCCATTCCTTGGCGTTCCAGCCTCATGGTGGATATACAGGCTTTAGCCATGTTTACTGTCACAACTCTATGGCATTTCAAGGTCCCTGCCAGCAAGTGAGCTTCAGCAGCCTGTGCTTGCAAACCACATGAACCACCTGCGTAAAAGAGTCAGAGTTTGCCCTGGCAGGACAGCCCAGAAAGTTGGCATTTTTAAACGGCACAGCTTTTTTCCTGCTACGGCTGAAAACCGAAAAGCATGCGTTCAGCTTTTTGTCAACACCGTTTAAGTGTTTCGTGGCAGGACCTCTTAGTGAGCTGCAGGGTTTTGCAGCTAAAACTGAGTCAGGAAAGCCTCTCTTAGATGAGAGCACTTGCTTGCCTCTAGCAAGCAGAGCAGACCCAAGAAATTGCCACAAGAAACATGCTTTACTCTATTCTTTTCCAAGCTTTCTCAGGCTTTCTGTGGATTCAGTTAGCCACATGTCTGGGCGCCATTCTGTTGTAATAAGAGCTGTGGGGCTGTGTCTCCAGCACCCCGGCCGCCTGGCTGAAATAATTACATGGACACTGTATTCTTTTAATCACTGCTTGGCCCATTTCTATCTAGCCTCTTCTAGGCTAACTCTCGCACCTGGACTAGCCCATTTCTAATAATCTGCTGTAGCCCACGAGGTGGCTTACCAGGGAGATTCTAGCCTACGTCTATCCTGGGTCGGAGCTTCATCACATGTGTATCAGAGAGCAGAGCTATCCCCACGTCTGCCCAGGAGAGGGGAGCGTGGCGTCTCTGCTCCAGAGAGCAGCTGTGGAGTCTGAGCTCACTTCCTCTTCCTCCCAGCATTCTGTTCTGTTTACTCCTCCCACCTATGTTTTAACCTATGAGGGCCAAGCAGTTTCTTTATTGCTTAACCAATGAAATAAACAGATTGATATGACACTCCCACATCAAGTGTAGACTGAGTAGCATCTCTTTAATCTCCAGATGGTGTCTTTGTCAACTCAAGTTACTGTGACAAAGTGCCACACACTGAAAATATCATTATCAGAATTTGATCTTCTCTTCTTTTAGGGAGGGACAGGAATCTCACCATGGGTATTGTTCCCTCATGACCTCATTTTACTATATTTTGCTATGCTATACTAAACTACACTACACTGTACTATACTATACTATACTATACTCCCCAAAGCCCTGCGCCCTAGTACCCTGAAATTACAGTATGTAAATTTGGAGGGAACACACACTTTCAGTCTATCATCGGTTGGCGTCATCTTGGGAACCAACCCTCTAGAGTGGCACAGAGCTCCTCTGGGTCCCCTGACTATATACATGCTGTCTTTCTTTGATTGTTTCCTTGCTCACCATACCTCCCCTCATTCACTCAAAATCACTGCACAGTTCTCTCAGGAGCCCTGGCATGTATTCGGCTTCTCTGCCCATTCTCATACTGATAGGTCCTTTCTCCAGACTAAACACTCAGGCTCTTCCCCTAAGTCCCCTTGTCTCTTACTGGACAGGTCTATCTAATGAGAATGGAAACCTTAAGTATATTTTTGTATCTTGAAGAGATCTGAAATTGACATTGAGGATGTAGCTCGGGGGTGGAATGTTTGGTAGCAAGCACACGGCCTTGGGTATGATGCTCAGTGTGGTGTAATACGGACATGGTGGTCCATGCCTTTAGTCCTAGAACTTAAGAGAGCTGGTGAGGAGAGCAGGAGTTCAAGTTTTAACTACATGGTGAGTTTGAAGCTACTTTGGTTATATTTAGGGGAAGGAAAGAGAGAGAGGGAGATGAAATCTATATGAGAGAGGAGAGTAAAAGCCATATATATATATATACACACATATATATGAGAGCCTGATGTAGATCCTACTACTACCTCAAAGAACTGAGAATTGGTTGGGATTATTTTGTTGAAAAGACTTTTCAATAAAGATTGGTAAATGATCAAACTCCTCTCTAGGGCAGTGACAGCTTATGGCCAGCTAAGCCATAAAATCATCCTGATCTCAGTACTTCCTGGTCAACTGGACCATAGAGTTTGTTGACAATCGAGTGGCCTTCCAGAACGATTTAGTTATAGGTTCACCCTGGGTTCAAAAAACTTAGGATTTTTTACAGGAATAGCTATTCTTAAAAGTTGTCCTTGGTTGTCCCTTCAGGGAATTAGAACACTAAGAGCCTGGAATATGGTTAAGTGATAGAATTCTTGCCTAGTTTGTCTACCATGTGCAAGATCCCAAGTTTGATCTTCATATTTCCATCACCTAAAGTGGTGCTAAAAAGTCCTTTACCTGTGGCTCAAGAAGCCAGGCATGGTCATGTAAGCCTATAATCCCAGTTCTCAGGGAGCTGAGGCAGGAGGATTGCTGTAAGTTTGAGCCAAGCTTGAGCTATAGAATTAGTTCCAGGTCATTCTGGGTTACCAAATGAGACCCTGTCTGAAAACAAAATAAAAAATATACACATTAAAAGTTTGATTTGACCCCAAATCCTTCATACACATCTTCTTTACATTCAGACGCCCCTCCATTATGAAGCACTTTAGGAGGTGGCCTCAAACAGCATCTGTCTGTGGATATACTGGGGTTCTTTAATCGCAAGATAATGAGTGTGAAGGATGTCCCGAGCTTCCTTTTAAGATTGTTTGTCCTTTGTAACTCACCCAGAGCTAACCCATGTCCTGGGGGGTCTTGCACACCTCTCACTCAGCCGGAATTGTCATTTAGAGGCTGTGGGCACAGGAAGAACAGCTTTGCACTAACAGGTTTTCTCTGGGATTCCTTGCTGACTCATTGTGGCCCTGGGCGATTACTCTGGCCTTTCACATAGCAGGTTCCAGGCTGTGCAACTCCCAGGGCCCAGCTCCAGCTCCTTCCACGACCAGGAGGCCTTGGGGAGAAAGAGCAAAGGGCATTGGGAGACCTGGATGACTTCTCTGTAAATCATGGCCGCGGGTTCTGGGACCCATCCTACCATGGCTGCTCTGTGAATCATAGCTGCGGGTTCTGGGACCCACCCTACCATGGCTGCTCTGTGAATCATAGCTGCGGGTTCTGGGACCCATCCTACCATGGCTGCTCTGTAAATCATGGCCGCGGGTTCTGGGACTCATCCTACCATGGCTGCTCTGTGAATCATGGCCGCAGGTCCTGGGACCCATCCTACCATGGCTGCTCTGTGAATCATAGCTGCGGGTTCTGGGACCCATCCTACCATGTGCCTCTGGCCATGAGATAGTTCATACAATTGTTTTCTTCCCCCTACCTTTCCCCTGTTTATCAGAAATCAATATATAGTTCATGTTTTCCCCACTTGAGTTTTGAAATACAGAATCAGCCAAGGGGGTGAAAGTCTGCTCTACTATGGACAGAGCCCCTGACAACAAAGGCATCTTGTTGAGGTCCTCCTCCCGAGGAGTGACCTCAACAAACAGCCAGCAACAGGCCATCAGCTGGGATAGGTCCTTTTCTGAGCTTGGCAGAGCAGTAAGGGTGCATGAAGCTTGTCAGATCCCTTTGGCTCTGTTCTGCACTCGGAACTGTGGGGTCAGCGGATCCCCCACAGTTCACCCGGGAGAGAGAGGAGTGAGGTAGGACTAGCTGGTCAGCCAGGCAGACGCCGACGTCTGTCTCTTCATCAAAGACTAAGGGTGGGAAGAGGCCACCCCTCTCCCTACAGTCTGTTTGGCAAATGGCATTGGTTGACATGTGGGATCGAGAGTCTGGGTTAGGCACTGGCTGCAGGGAGCTGCAAAGCCCTGACTCCAGCAGCTGTCAAGGGTCTCTGGCAGGCAGGGAGGAAGTTTTCAGTTCGATTCCATGATACTTTTTCAGGATTGGTTTGGTGCCGGTGCCAAGATAATCTGGAAAATACAGGAACTGCAAGAGCCCTGCCTTTGACCTTCTCATCTGCTGAAGCCAAAGCTCACGCTGTGCTCCCCAGAGCTGAGGGATGAATAAAGCGCACACAGGGGAGGAAGCAACATTTCTGCAGGGAGACAGCTGAAGGGAGAGCGTCATATTATGGCCCCGACAAGAGACGCCATGTGCGTGAACCAGAATTAGAGCTACCAAGGCCACTGCGCTTGGTAGATCACTTTTCACTTTTCCAAATCCCAAGCTGTCAGTGAGTTTGTGCTTACGGCCGTAGTTTCCGGAGGGAACAGCAGGTCTACACAGGTCCCCCGATTAGCTGCTATGCTGTGCCCAGGGACTCTGAAGACGGACTTTGGGCCATGCTGGTACCCTACTTGAGTGTGCTTCCTCACTGGGACCCCAGGTGGCTACAGCACAAGTTTTCTTGCTGTGGCTATGGGGGACTCAGATCAGCTTACAGAGGAACCGGGGTCTTCACAACATGTTTGTGATACTGCTCTTCTGAAAAGGCCTTGAAACCAAGCACGCCAGGTTTAGAGAAGTGTTTTGGATTGGCGTTCTCCCATTAATATGAGAATCATTTTCTCTTCGGACCAACACGTGCTTGAACTCTAGAGAAGGCACCAGCTTTTCCTAGCAGGTGTTCTAGGTTATTTGCCTGACTGTGGGACTGGCCAGACTTCCCAGGCCCTGACAAATGGCTCCAGGCTACTGCTGCTACCACCACACCCAAGCAAACCAAGGTGTTGGCTTCTGTCCCCAGAACACAACTATGGCCAACACCGAAAATCCATCCTCTCCACCCTCACTCACATGCCAGTTAAGGTCCGCCCTGATTTAATAATATGGTAATGTTGAACAATAACAAGGGATTAACTTCTACAAACAGAGAAATCTGAGCTGGGACACTCTGTGCGCTGAACTGACTTGCCTCATTTGGGGCCACAGCCATTCTTTGGCAAGGCTGGGTCTTGGGAAGTCATGGTTGGAAGTCACTCTTGCCCATGGAGGGACTTCAAGGGTGTGTGTGAGAGACAAGAAGAGCAGTTGTTCACAGGGCTAGGACAACCTTGGCAGTTCTCCTTGCCCAGGGATTTGTCCAGTAGGACCTAAGAAAGTGGACCTACAGTGGACCTAAGAAAGTGAAAGCTGGGGCCTGAGATCTCTCTTCTCTGAGTCTGGTTCCCCACCAGGTCTAGGGGTAGGAAGGCGTCTCTTCAGGGAGGATGCGCTGGGCAGGGTGTAATGGCTGTTTCACTTCCCTCTTGTTTTCTACAGTATTTAGAAGGGTGCCCAGGGCTTACAAGCTACTTAGCCAAATAAATATTTGTCGAACAAATGAATGAATTCATCTATTTCCTCCTAGCCAGAAACTCCCCATCCCCAAAGGGAAGCAAGTCTTGGGTGAGTCACAAGTATTCCGATTGTTATATCCAAGACCCTCCATTTCCACATTGTCTATAGTTCTAGGAGTTTGCTGAGAAACCTTCACACAGCAAGACTTGGCTTTATGCAGGAACAATGCTTCCGAGAATCTGGGTGTAAGTCAGACTTTTATACAAACAATTTAGCAGTGTAAATGCACAATGAGAACAGACTATTTTAAGAATGCTGTGAATTTGTGTGGAAAGAGAATAGTTTGGTAAACTAGCATAAAGCAAATGCAGGCAAATCTCCGGACTGCACACACTTGTGGATGCAGGCTCACTGCCTTCTCCCACACCACTCTGCAGCTGTGGCTAAGAACCACCTTTAAATAAAGATTGCACTACGTCATTTAAAAAGTAAGTCAGTAAATCTCACTCCTGTTGTTGCTTCTCCCCTTCTCCCCAGCATGGAGGATTGACTCTAGGGCTTCATGAATGCTTATATCCCCAAACCCTAGTTTACTTTTTGGGACAAGGTCTCCGTAATTTACCCAGGCAAACCTTGAACTTTTGATCCTCCTGCCTCCACCCTTTGATTAGCTGGGATTACAGGCCTGCTTCATCAGCTCCAGCTGTTGTTAAGCAAACAAACAAACAGCTGTGTGTATCGTGTGTGCACATAGTAAGTCTGTATATGTAATGCATATGTGGAAGGCAAAGGCCGATGTTGGGTGTCTTCTCCTAGTGTCTCTCACTGAACCTGGAACTCATCAATTTGGCTAGACTGGCAAAAGCAAAAACTCATCCTGCTTGGACCCCGGAGCACTTGGGTTGCAGTCACACACCACTGTGCCCAGCGTGTTCACATAGGTGCTGGGGACCCGATGGCGGGTCCTCAGAGCGGCACCGCAAGCATGGGTGCACCAACTGGGCCAGCTCCCGAGCCTCTGCTGCTTTTGTAAACATGCAAACCATTCAGGCACGGTGGTTCGCTCTGGGCCTGAGGCAGGAAGAATGCTGCCAGTTCGAGGTCAGCTTGGGTTATACAATGATTTTCCACATCACTGGACCACACAGTGGGAGCCTGTCTCACAAAATCAAAGCAAACCAAACCAAACGGATACAATAAACAAAGCCAAGGGGAGCAGCAAGTAGCTGTAACTCAGTGCTTCAGAAGTGGCCGAAAGATCAGGGGTTCAAGGCCAGTCACAGTTACGTACTAAAGCCAGCCCAGACTACAGGAGCCCCTGTCTCAAACAAACAAACAAACAAACAAAAAAAAACGAAACAGCCAATCAACCACGAACAAAACAACAAAGTGTATATTTTAAAAATGCCTGGTATTGATAATGTTTGTCTCATCTTTCAGGATTGTAGCTGCTGATTCTGATTCCGAGTAGTGGCAGAGGGGAAATGGGTCAGGGATCATTCACCACCAGATGTTGGTTAGCTTCTGGGAAGACAGTGAGTCACGTGTGTGTGTGTGTGTGTGTGTGTGTGTGTGTGTGTGTGGTGTGTGTTGGAGGAAGTGTCTAGGACTAGTTTATCCAGCCTCCAGTTTTACCTGCCTTCTGGGGACTGAGTGCATGTGTGTGGCTGGGGTGGGGGTGCTGAGGAGGGTTGGAAGAGACAGGAAATAGATTATCAGCATTGGTTAGTAACAGACAGCGCTCTGCCTGCAGGAGAACCATACAATCATCTCTTGTCTTTCAAGTGGGATTGGCTACAGGATAACCTTGGAAACAAAAATCCAAGAATAATCAGCCTTTTATACAGAACATTCCAATATTTACATATAATCTATAGTCACCTTTCTTCCCCTATACTTTAACTCATCTCTAGATTTCTTAAGATATAAACACTATGACAATAGTTGCTGCTCTGTGCCGTTTATCATGGGGCAAGAAGTCTGCATAAGCTTAGAGTAGATGCAGCCCAGCCTACTCCCTGCCCACTGCAATACTCCCAGTCCGCATTTGCTTGAAATTCTGGAAAAGGACCCAGGAATGCAAACCCAGCTCACTTCTTCCGTATTTTAAGTGGTGATAGGGCATGTGACGTAGCTTGGCCTCAGAGGTTTTAAGCCTTCGAAATGCAGACTGGTGCACATAACCCTAACTATGCAGCTAGGTTAAGCTTAAACCCTACAGGAAGAGCTCACAGTCACGAGGAACACACATGTTTAGGCTGCTTCCTTAGGCAGGCAGAGATGGCGAAGGGAAAGGGACCATACATCTCCCTGGTTACCCCTCATCCTGAGTCGCCAAGCTCCAAAGATCTGAAGGAAGTCTTATCTGGTCTCTTTGAGATTAAGATAATCTTCAGTGAAACCTGACTGCTAGCTTCTCCTAATGAACACATGCAGGTTTTCCTGTTTGGTACCTTGAGCTTCCTATTCTTGTGTTGATCTCCATCTATGAATTGCGTTTGACCCGATACATAGCCTGGTGCTGCTGTAGAGAATGAGGTACAACCTAGAACTGACCACTTGCTTGGAAAAAATTTAATCTGCAAGAAACTTTGTCCAAGTAAAGGAGGATAGACCCACGTGACAAATTCTGCCATCCTTAAAGAAAAGGGGTGGGGGGGGGAGATGCCTGTAACATGAAATATGCAATCTTAATCATTTTGGGGTGCTCAATTTCACGCTATTAACATTTGTGCTGCTGGGGGGCTTCTCCCATCGTCTGTTCACAGCAATCAGCAAGTCCTGTCTCCTCCCACACCCTACAGCACTGACATTACAAGTGCTCAGGATCACTCTGGCTTTTTTATGTGGGTTCTGGGAATTGCACCCTTAGGTTTGTCCAGTAAGTGCTCTCACCCACCGAACCAGCCCTCCCGCATTTATCTGTCCAGTTATTTGTCTGTATGTGTCCATCAGAGGCCAAAAGATAAACACACAGCTTAATATTAGTCAACCTCAAAAAGGAACAAATTCTGATCATGTGATGATATGGATGAACCCAGAGAGTGAAGTAAGCAAGGCACAGAAGAGAAACAATCTTGCAATTCCCTTTGCACAAGATACTTTGAAAAGACACATTCACCATGCCACATCCAGGTCAGATGGTACACACCCATTGCCAGGGGTCTAGTCAGATGGAGACCTACAAAAACCCACAAGAGATCGCAATGCAGAGAACAAGAGTTTTTGTGGTGCCCAGTCCCAACTGCTACATCTACAATATAATCCTACACCCAAGGCTCAGGGGTCATTTTAGAAAAGACCTGGAGGGGAGATTCTGGAGAGCCAGAGGAACAGGAAGTTTGCTAGATGATTGTGTCTCTAAAAACATCAGAGAAGTTACACTGAAATCTCATCCACATGACCGCCTACACAAGACCTAAACAATGACACCACCAATGCTGACAGAAGGGGAGGATCACAGGCCATAACCCTAGACAAGAACTGCAGGCAACCGGGGAAAGCCAAGAGTGAGAGAAACGATCTTTCCCATAAAAGATAGAAATTATCCAATACCAAGTAGTCGGCACTGAGATTATACATACAGATAGCCAGACAACATTATACAGCAATACCAGTTGTATTTATGTTTTTAGGAATAAACACACACACACACACACACACACACACACACACACATTTTGATATGGGAAGGTCTTCTGTCTATGTGTTACTTTCATTGGTTAATAAAGAAACTGCCTTGGCCTTTTGATAGGACAGCAGCTTAGATAGGTGGAGTAGACCTAACAGAATGCTGGGAGAAAGAAAGCAGAGTCGGGCAGACGCCATGACTCTCCTCTCCACCACAGACGCTGGTTAGACTCATGCTGGTAAGCCACAGTCAAGTGCCAATACAGATATTAGAAATGGGTTAGATCAATATGTGTTAGTTAGCCAATAAGGGATTGGAAATAATGGGCCAGGCAGTGTTTAAATGAATGCAATTTGTGTGTTGTTATTTCTGGTGTAAAGCTAGCTGTGTGGGAGCCAGGCGGGATGAAAAGCAGGCCTGCTCGCCTCATCACTACAACATTTGTATCAACAACTAAAGAAAAGAGGGCACGAATTTCAGAGAATAAGGGATAGGGTACATAGGCGGGGTTGGAGGGAGGAAAACGAAGTAGGGAAATAATGTAATTATATTGTAATTTCAGAAAAGTTTAAAATATTACAAAAAGACACTTGCACAGAGACAGAAGGTAGACTAGAGGTGAGTGGGGTCAAGGAATGGGGAGCCTACTGTTCCTTTGTTACAGTGTGCATTAGGGATGAGGGAAGATTCTGGAAATGGTTGCACAACATCTGAACGTGCTGGGTGTTACCAAACTGCACAGTTAAAAAGATTAAGATGGGGCTGGAGAGATGGTTCAGAGGTTAAGAGCACTGGCTGCTCTTTCAGAGGTCCTGAGTTCAATTCCCAGCAACCACATGGTGGCTCACAACCATCTGTACTGAAATCTGGCGCCCTCCTCTGGCGTGCAGGCATACATTGAGGCAGAATGTTGTATACATAATAAATAAATAAATCTTTAAAAAAAAAGATTAAGATGATCAGTCTGACGCTCTGTATTTTACCACAAACAGGACTTCATGCTGATGACTCTGGATCCAACACAGTTGAGCCTGTTCTGGCCACCCCTCTCCTCACCTCTGAGAACTCACTTCTTCCTCTGAGAACGAGAGACTGGCTCACCTTGTCCACACTAACTTCTGTTCAATCTGAGAAACCATTTTCAGAATCGCCGACACGTGGGTCTGCGGGACACAAACGTATTAACGCCATTACTTGTTCACAGCTTAATTTCCTTTAATCACACACTTTCAGAGCATGCTTGGGTACTGGGGCTCCTTCTTCCGTGTTATGGCATCGCTTATTTACAATGTAGTTAGGTTCGTTTGTTACAGTTTTTGTCCTGTTTTGAGTTTCAGTACGCATTCTAATTTTTTTTAATTTACATTTTTTTTTCATGTTTACTCTTTGCATATAGTTCTTGGGTTTTAGCCAACACGTGGCATCTGTCAGTCACTAGACATAGGCAGCTGTCTGTTCACCTTTAGATGCCCTTACGCCGCCATTTGGTCGTCGACTCCTCCCAACACCTGACACCCACTGATCTCTTCCCTGCTCCTATAGATTTTCCTCTTGCAGAATGTCAAATAAATGGAGCCATGCAATATGGAGCCTCTTGGCTTCAGATTACTCCATTTATAAAACACATTTAGGATTCACCCACGCTGCTATTTCTTCACCCTCCATACTTTGTCCTTTCTTAGGGCTTGGATGTATCCTATCAGTCATACAGCTTCTGATCTTTGTCTGCTCAGACATGAATTTCTTCTAGTTTTGGCAATTATGAGTAAAGCTACCAGAAGCCTACATACATAGTTTCTTTTCTTTTAAGATTTGCCTATTTTTTTTTTTGAGACAGGGTTTCTCTGTAGCTTTGGTGCCTGTCCCAGAACTAGCTCTTGTAGACCAGGCTGGCCTCAAACTCCCACAGATCCTCCTGCCTCTGCTTCCCAAGTGCTAGGATCAAAGGCATGCGCCACCACCGCCTGGCCCTTATTTTTAATTATATAGTTCTGTGTGTGTCCCCGTAGTATGGGTACGTGCACATGAGTTCCCGTGCCTCCAGAGTCCTGGAAAGGGAATGAACCCTCTGGAATTACAGACGGTCGTGAACCACCAAATATGGGTGCTGGGAACCAAACTCAGGAGTCCAGCAAAGCAAGCACACTTCTCTCCAGCCCTCAGACATAAGCTTTAATGTGCATACAAGTCTTCGTCTCTCTAGGATAAATGCCCTTGAATGAGATCACTACATCCATCATATGCCGAGTGCATGTTTATATGAAACTTCAGAACTAGAACTCAAAAGTTGCAGTATCATTTGCCCTGATGCGAGCTCACTGGTAATACTATCACAGGGTTGTTTGCCGCTCCAAGCTTTGTATCGCTTTAAGCTGTTCTAACGAGTAGTGTCTCGTTGTGGTTCTGATATTTTACCAGTGACTAATGATGTGAAAATCTTGTCTCTATATTTCAAATTAATAATAAATATGAGTAGATCCTTAAGTATTTCTAGCCTAATTGCATTACCATCCAACTATTGGAGGCCATTACTGTAGGGGTTGACTAGGGAGGAACTTGGTCAGGGCTGGAGCTGAGCAGATTGCCTGAGCCATGTGCACAGGGTGGGGATGGTGTGGTGACCAGAACTGTTTAGCAGTGGGGAGGATCCAGGCAGGCTGAGACTGGCCCAGGCGGGGCAAGCCGAATCACAGTTGCTGGGATCTATGGTGGCCTGGAAGTCCTTCCGATGGACGAAGAGATAAACTCAGGAGCTGATGCTTGTCATTCCTGTCCCCAATGGTTCCCTCTAAAGGTTCCCTTTAAAAGGAGTTTTGTACATTTTACACACAAGCACCACTCTGCTTCAAGAATGCACTTTGAACTGGTTGTTACGATCACTCCCATTTTACAGACAGGGGAAGCAGCTAGGAGAGGTTGAGTAATCTACCCAGGATGACCCAGGAGAAGCCGGCTACTGTAAGCAGCAGGGTGAGAACTCTGAGCCAGGGCGCTTCTTCTGGAGCTGTGTTTCTGCTATCATCCTTGCTCTGTGTGTGTGTGTGTGTGTGTGTGTGTGTGTGTGTGTGTATGTGTGTGCACGTGTGTGTGTGTGCATGTGTGCGCGCGCTAGGGGAAGATGAAGGCACACTATTGTCATCACAACAAAATTAATCCTGAGTTTATTTTTTATAGCTATGTCTACATGCCCTATAAAAGTTAATGAGTCTCCACCAGTGTAAGCAAGCCACTCCTGGGCTGTATGGGACTTCAAAGATGAGTAAGACATTATGTTGACATGAAGCGACTTATATGCAAATAGTTTAGATTGGATGATTCTCAAATTGACGGCTTGGGTGATTTCCCCAAATTCCTTGCTCAGACACAACTGCCCACCTCGCACCTCTACCTGGATGGCTGAGAGATTTCCAAACTCAAAACACCTAAAGTCAATTTTCTGTTCTTTCCCAGATGCCATTAGCCCGTTTCCTCCTCCCTCCCCAGCAGTGATGACTTATCCCAAAGCCTTGGGCTCATCCTGAATTTCTTTCTTTTATATCCACATTTCGTTCATTAGCGTGACCTGTGGACTTTGGGTTGAGAGACAGCAGAAGTCACCCTTGTGTCTCTCCTATGTACACTCCAGCCACTCTGGCCCAACTGCTGTCATTTCTCCCTCTGCCCCATACAGTGTCTCCTCAAGGAAAGCAATCTGATGAAAATAAGGTCAAATCATATTGTTCTCCCTGTTGAAAACTATGTCTCTCTCATTTAAAATAGAAGCCAGGAAAGTTTCAATGACCCCTGAAGTCCTGAAGCATGTCATTCTGACTGCCTCTCCCTCTGCCTGGCCACATGGCCCCTGAGCTCTGCTGGGATCTCTTGCTGTCAGGCTCTGCATCCACAGTACCTTCCGCTCGCTCCAGAACTTCACGTGCCTGACCTACTCAGTCTTCCCAGGCAATCGCTCCTCAGCTCACGTTGCCTAGTCTCTTCTCCTGTGCTTTCTCCGGAGTTAGTGTATTGTAGCATCTGATGCTTGTTCGAGATACAGTACTTTATTTCTTTATGTGCTAAAAGCCCTGTAGGGCATTGGCTGATCTGCTTTGCTCTCTGTATGTCCGTATCCCTAGAACAGAACCGAAAGCACTCATTGGATACAACAGACAAGTCACTCTTGAGTGAAGGAACTTGGTAATAGGAGATGAACACAATCCATGACACAAACTGGAGGTCAAAATGGGTGCCTGGGAGACAGGGTTGCATCCAAGGGGAAGGCAACAATGTGAGAAAGCCACTTTTCATCACTCTGGGTGTTACCTCTACACCTTGTACTGTTTTCCCCTGTCTCTTTCAGACTCTTTCGTGTTTAGCATTTAGATTAGGATCACAGTGGCAATTTCTGAAACGTTAGCTGTTCTTAGCACACACACCCACTCACGTGAAAATTTTTTTTTTTTTAAACAAAGTGACTGGTTTTCAGGTGCCCTTCCCTCTGCTGTGAGTGTCCTTTCAGTTAGGGGTGTCCCCATTCCTCCACACGCAGGGCTGCCTCAGCCCCCACAGTGCTTCCCAGTTGCCTGATCATTTTCTTGCTTCTTTGTTTGTTACTAGAAGTCCTTTTGGGGGTATGGGAGTCTTGTGCACCCCCCTTTTTTAAATTTCTATCTCAGTTGTCTGGCTTTTTCTCAATGTCTAGAGTAACTGGCTGTTCAGGATAGAAATTGGTGCATTCACAGAGGTGGGAGGTTTCATTGCCGTCC
This sequence comes from Microtus oregoni, assembly GCF_018167655.1. Lineage (NCBI taxonomy): Eukaryota > Metazoa > Chordata > Mammalia > Rodentia > Cricetidae > Microtus > Microtus oregoni. The sequence continues at coordinate 17,523,032 of NW_024543095.1, read as the reverse complement.
ATCTGCGCTGGTCAAGCTGAATCCAGTTAGCTGGAATTCTGTTCGAAAGCAGAACACTGCACTTCTCCTGCCCATATCATCCCCACACCAAAGACTGTAAAAGAGGCCGGAAGAGAGAAAGCAGGAAGTGCTGACGTGTATTTTTTTCATTTCACTTGGTGAAGCCAAGAGAAGTGGTTGGAGAGGGCCTTCTCATGAGGGAGCAAGTTAAGTGTGGGGTTCCTGCTGCAGTCTTTCTTAGAGAGGGGAGAGCAGCCCAAGTCAGCGCTCCTACCCTTCGGTCCCTGACCCAGGCCCTTCCTGCCCACTCCCGGTGCCATATTTCTCTGCAGAGTAACATGGCTCATAGGGGCTCTGCCATCTTCCCTCCCGCTCGGCCTCCTCAGCAGGGACCCATCCACAGTCAGTCACTCACCACTTACTGCACCAACACCAGACCCAGGGAAGAGACTCCTAGTATCTTTCCAGGGCTACTGAGGGAACCCGCTGTCCTGGTTGGTTCCTTGTCAGTGTGACTGAAGCTAGAGCTATCTGGGAAGAGGAATTCTAATTGATAATTCTTACACAAGTCTGTAAGGCATTTTCTTGGTTAATAATTGGTGTGGGAGAGTCCATATCACTAGGGATAGTGCCACCCCCCGGGCAGGCGATTCTGGGTGGTAAAAGACGCAGACAGAGCAAGTCATGGGAAGCAAGCCAGTAAACAGCACTCCTCTATGGTCTGCGCTTCAGTTCCTGCCTCCAGGTCCTTGAGTTCCCTTTATGATGGACTATAAACTGTGAGCTAAAATAAACCCGTTTGGAGTTGCTTTTGCTCGTGGTGTTTATCACAACGATAGAAGCCAAACTCAGACACACATCCTTGCTTCTGTGGGAGTCTACAGTTCAAGGGCTCAGCTGTGTATGCTGTGAGCCAGAAATCTTTTAGGGAAGCCATTTGGAGAGCTCTAAGAATTGAATGTGGAAGAAGGAGAAGCCTGAAGGAAGGCAAGGTGATGGTGGTCAACAGTGGTAATGGACAGAAGACAGCAGTCTTCTAGGATGTCTTAACATCTTTTCAACCTCCCTGTGCATGTCATACTCTCCCGCCACACAACCTGATAGAGTAGGCATGGCTGCAGACAATTGTCTACCATTGATCAATGAGACAACTGAAGGCTCAGACGGAATAAGGGCCTCACCCAGCCTTGGAGATTGAGTCACTGTTAAAGACAAGACTAGAATTGGGGTTTTGTTGCTACACCAGTAACAAAGACATTATCCTGTTTACAACGAAGTCATGTGAGGTGTGTATGTGTCTCCTCATTAGACTCGTTTTGGTCAATTAAGTGTCATGACTTTCTGTAAGGATATGAAGCATTTCCCTTGACCTTGTATGAAGAAATATGCATAGTCGGTTGGCAAGATGATGAGTGTCATGAACTGCCCACAGGAGACTTCTGAGGCAATTTTTTTTTAGGCATAGTTATTATGGTTGGTCATACATTGCTGTGGTTAAGATTACGAGAACACTATTTGAATGCCTATTGTCAATTGGTCAATGACATGTATTCTGACAAACGCCTTTCTCTGCAAAGATCACAAGGTGTATGTGTAGTCTGTGGAAGCCCCCCATCTGGTGAAGGCAGGACTAAGATGAGGTGCATCTCAAGCCCAGTTCTTTCTTTTTTTTTTCCCCTTAGAGTTTCTCTGTGTAGCCCTGGCTGTTGTTCTATAGACCAGGCTGGCCTTGAACTCACAGAGATCCGCCTGCCTCTGCCTCCAGAGTGCTGGGATTGAAGATACACACCACCACTGCCCAGCAGAGCCTAATTCTGATTCACTTGTGTGAAGGACTAATGTGCCCCAATTACCTGGACATGATGTCAGGCTGACTGTGCAGATAGCCCCGCCCACTCTATAAGTCTCTGCAGCCTGTGCAGATGGCCTCGCCTACTCTGTAAGTCTCTGCTGGCTGTGCAGACAGCCCAGCCTACTTTGTAAGTCTCTGAGGGATTTTCATCCAGAATCTTCTATTCCCAATATGGAGTTTGAAGTAGACAAAGTCCTCCTGCATCAAGCATTCCTGGTTAGTTGCTCCCACATCCATGACTGGAAGGACCTAGGCATGCATGGGGAAACACAGGGCTCCTTTAAGGTAAGTAGAGTTCACACAGCAGCACCTGCTGCCACTGTGCCCAAAAGCGTGGGTGTCACGTGGTCTGGACCGGTAGTTTTCTTCAAAAAGTCAAGAAATTACTCTGCCGGGTGGTGGTGGCGCATGCCTTTAATTCCAGCACTTGGGAGGCAGAGGCAGGCGGATCTCTGGGAGTTCGAGGACAGCCTGGTCTACAAGAGCTAGTTCCAGGACAGGCACCAAAGCTACAGAGAAACTCTGTCTCGAAAAACAAAAAACAAAAAACCCCCAAAACAAAAACAAACAAACAAAAAAAACCCCTACATTTCTAAGTGTAAAGTTTCCAACATTTCAATACTGACTCAGAAACACTGTAAACACTGTAGAACGTGCGCACTGTACTTCAATACTGACTCAGAAACACTGTAAACACTGTAGAACGTGTGCTCTGCACTTCAATACTGACTCAGGGTGACTGTCCCCACCTCCTTCACTGCACCCACCTTTGGCTGGCGTTTTACACAAACTGCCCCTCCACACACACACTCATCCTTTTTTGGTTAAATGGATTGAAAATGCCAACACCACGGTCTTCTGTTCCTCAGTTTTGCAGCCTATCATCTCATAACCAGGATGCACTTGTGAAGACCACAAAATCATGACTGAAAAAGTAAACGCGGCAGGATGGTATTTAATATGCAGGCGATACTCACACTTCCTCAATTATACTTTCTCTCTGAAACTTTTTAAAAACTTACCTTTGTAGTTTAAGTGTATGCGTGTGAGCCTGCTCATGTTTGAGTGTACGAGGTGGCCCGTGGAGGCCAGAGGAGGCCGTGGGGTTGCCTAGACCTGGAGTCACAGGGGGTTGTGAGCAGCCATGTGTGTACTGGGAACCACCTGAGCCCTCTGCCGGAGTAGCAGGTGCCCTTAGCCAAAGAGCGACCTCTCCAAGTCTGTGCACTTCCTTTCCTTAACCCACAAACGAATCTGCAATCCCGGAGTGCAATCAGCTCAAGCTCTCTAGTGTCCTTCCACAGCCAAGGTCAGCTTCTTCGTCCCTCACCGCACTCAAAGTTGACAAGAGTCCTGACTCTTTGAAGATGGGGTCTGCATTTCTCTGAAGATGGTTTTAGCACAAGCTACATGGAAGTGTTGCCGTGTCTTCGGCGCAGCACTGCCGGAGACGAGTGTGCCAGTTCACTCAATGATGGGCGAGGCCACGCCAAGGTGGTTTCCACGGGCAAGCTCCACTGTCAGGTGACCCCGTTTCCCTTTGTACCTAGGAAATAACCTTTGGAGTGATGGTTTGAGACTGTCACTTCTGGTTTGTTTGGCGTCGTTGTAGGTGGTCTGGAAATTCAAAAATGGCAATGATATTAGAATAAGCAGTTGTCTAAGTTCTTAAGGCCAGGTACACCGGAGCTCGGGGAGCCTGTATCAGGTACGCCGGAACTCGGGGTGCCTGTACCTGCTGCTGGTCTCTGCATCCAGGAGCCCTTATCTGTGATCACTGGAAGTGAGGACTGTATTTGTCACAGAAATCAGAGGATTATCATTCGAAGCAGACACAAGCAAATCTCTGTGTGTTCAAGGTCAGCTTGATAGACCAGTGAGTTCCCAGTCTTCCAGGGCTTCATAGTGAGTCTCCGTCTCTCAAAATAAAAACAAAGCAAACACACTAAATAACCAACTTTGAGTGATGTGGGGGTGTGCTTATTGTACGCCACTCATGGAAGAGGCAGAGGAAGCAGCATATAATCCCATAGGTGCCCTTGTGCACAGTTAGGAGATTGACGCGTCAGCCTGTAAACCTAGGTGGTGGAAGCACAGACAATTTATTTTCTTCTTTACCCTGTTTTTGTGTAGCTCAGGCTTTCTCTAACAAACATTTGCTACTTTCAGCATAAAAAAAAGAGTACAGTAAAAGTTATTCAAACAAATTTAGCCTCGTTTTCCCTGCACTCTCTGTGGCTCTGGGCATAGTTCCCAGGACCTCTTCTCCTCCCTCCTCCCCCTCCCCACCCTGCCCTGATAAATAACAAGCAAATAAATATTTCAAAGGTCCTGCTCTCTGATGCTGCCCAATACCAGCAGCAAATTAAAGAGACACTGCCTTGTTCAGAAGCCCAATTTCACTGTGGTCCTGGCTCTCTCTGTCTATGACTGGAAGCCCAAGAGGGCCTTGTAGGAATCTGACAGACTTTAAAAGAAACAGCTGGCCACCATGGGATGTGGGGCGAGGGAGAGGGACCTTGGCCCCTCCTACTCAGGACTAGAGTGTCTCATTGGAAGGGTTATCAGTCATTTACACTTCAGTGTGGCCAAGTCTGTCCCTTTGCAGACAATGGATTGATAAGAACAGAGGCCACTACATTCCCAAGAACGACAGAATCATTCCTTTAGATTCTTGAATGTTGACTCGAAGGGAACTGACTTTTAATAGTATACACGGTAAGCAGAGACCATTTCAGGGATCTTTTCAGGCAGGGACCCTCACCACACCAGCTGAACACTGGAATCAGCTGGGCAGCATCAACAGAATAGACGGATGCCCGGCACCACCCATAGAGTTTTGGATATCAATGGCCTCCTATGTAGTCCAGGCTGGTTCAAGACTTCCCATGCAACAGAGGATCTTAAACATCAGAGCCTCTGCCTCTATTCCTCATGTGCTGACAATAGAGGGTGCACCACCCTACCCAGTGTGTTTCATACTAGGCTTGAACTCAGGGCTTCCTACACACTAGGCAAGGAGAACTCTGCCAAATTAGCTACATGCTTGACCCTCAACCAGATATTTTCTTAGCAAGTCACTCTCAAGATTCCTGCCAGGAGCCGGGCGGTGGTGGCGCACGCCTTTAATCCCAGTACTCGGGAGGCAGAGGCAGGCGGATCTCTGTGAGTTCGAGGCCAGCCTGGTCTACAGAGCTAGTTCCAGGACAGGCTCCAAAACCACAGAGAAACCCTGTCTCGAAAAACCAAAAAAAAAAAAAAAAAAAAAAGATTCCTGCCAGGATTGAGAGGAACTGATTTATGCCTTCCCATCATCTCTCTGGGGTTAAGGGTAATTAAGCTAGTCAGGAGTGATGGCACACACCTTTAATCTCAGCACTCTGGAGGCAGAGGCAGTCAGATCTCTGTGAGTTCAAGCCCAGCCTGGTCTTTAGAGTGGGTTTCAGAACAGCCAGGAGCTAGAGAGCAAGACCTTGTCTGGAAAAACAAACAAACAAACAAACAAAATAAACAAAAAGCTGATGTGTGTGTATGAGGGGGAGTGCTTATGCGTGTTGTGTGTACAGATCAGAGGATAACTTGCAGAAGTCAGTTCCCTGCATACTGGGGATTGAACTCGAGTCCTTAGGCTTGGCGGTAGGTGCCTTTTATCCACTGAGCCATCTTTACTTGCCCTTGTTAAGTGTAATTTAAAGAGTGCTACTAATAAAAACATCCAGATGCAATTAGCAGTAAGTAGTCTTTTTTATTCTGACAACTAATTTAGTGTTTAATAGATATGTCTTATACTTGTGCATAAACAGGAGCCATGGTCAGGAACCGGACTGAGGAATCCAGCAGAGATGATATTTGTTTGTTTGTTTGGTTGATTTTTCAAGACAGGGTTTCTCTGTAAAGCTGTGGCTGTCTTGGAACTCCCTCTGAAGGACAGGCTGGCCTCGAACTCACAGAGATCTGCCTGCCTCTGCCTCCTGAGCACTGGGATTAGAGGTGTGTGCCGCTACCAGAGATAGTATACCTAACTTCAAACATTTGGAGACAACATTATTATGTATTGCTTTTGATTTTCTGACACCTGGAACAAGTTGAGATTGGTCAGAAAAACAAGCAGGCAAAAAATTACAAGCAACATGGTCAATTTTTAGTCTTGAGCCTGAGGATGAAAGTCTCTGTGTGTTTGATGCCTTCTGCCTGCAAACCAAAGAGGAGTTGTTTGGGTTAACTCCAGAATGAGTTTTTTTTTTTGGGGGGGGGTATGGAAGCACGAAGAACAGGAAACAACCTCAGATGCACTGAAGTGCACATCTCAGGGAGGCTGAGCTACCAACAGGAAACACTATGTTTAGGCACAACACAGCTGTTGTGACATGGTATTTACTCATTCCATTAGCCACAGACACCAGCTCAGCTATTAGGGTGTCTGGGCCACCCTTCTCCTGCCATGTTGCACCTACTCCTATGGCTTTTTGAACCTTTGGTCATTTGTTCTAAGATTTTTTAATTCATTGAATTGACAAATATTAGCCAGGTATTGTTTAGGCCCCAAAGACAACGTATTAGGCCAAGGCCAGTGGTTCTCGACCTGTGGATCATGACAGTTTTAGAGACGATAACCCTTTCACAGGGGTCACATATCAGATATTTAAATTAGGATTCATAACAGTAGCAAAATTACTGTTATGAAGTAGCAATGAAGTAATTTGCAGCATTAGGAAAGTTGAGAATCACCGCATTACGCAATTAGGGTGTTTCTACTCTAACAGAAGAAGACACCATCAACAACGAAAGCCCCACATAGATCAGAGGGTCAGTGTGAACAGAGAGGCAAGAGGGCAGATTCAAGCCTCCCAGTTCTATTGCATAGAAGTCTACACTGCAAACGTGGCCAATGAACCTAAAACTGGAGCTTTCTGTAGGGAGTCAGACAAGCAGGTGACTCTGTATAGGAAAGGCAAGGACTCTGTACATGTCCAAGGAAAGAGCTACAGTGGCCAACATGGCTATGGGGACCAGGCAAACCTGGTTCTCTAGGAGATGCCCAAATCACCAAGACTGTGCTGAGTTGTAAGTTTATTGAGTCCACCTGTTGATGTCAAAAGAAGGACTCTGCTCAAGAAGATGGAATCGCTCTGGGCTAGAGGGGACAGAGAGACAGAGACTGTGGGCTCCAGTTCCAGACTTCAGGCTGTTATTGTTCTGAAGTTTGAGGAGAAATACAGCTATAAAAAAATGACCCATTGGAAAAGAAATACAGCGCAATTCAAACTTCCCAGAGAGGGGTATAGCATCAGAGAAGGAGAGAGGCTGTGGTGGTTTGAAAGAAAATGGTCCCCAAAGGGAGTACGGTTAAAAGGTGGTTTTGTGGGAGTAGGTGTGGCCTCGTTGGAGAAAGTGCGTCACTGTGGGGACAGGCTTTGAGGTCTTCCTTTTGCTCAGGCTCCCCTCAGTGTGACACTAAGTTGACTTCCTGCTGCCTGCAAGATGTAGGACTCTCAGCTCCTTCTTCAGCACCACATCCGCCCGGATGCCACCATGCTTCCCGCCATGTTGATAATGGACTAACCTGAAACTGTAAGCTAGTCCCAATGAAATGTTTTCCTTTATAAGAGTTGCCACCGTCATGGGGTCCTTTCACATCAATAAAGACCCTAACTAGGACACATGGTGACAGGTGGCACCGTGTTTTATTGTGCACAATGGACAAACTGAACTCAGGTGAGAGCTGGGGTGGCCAGGGAGCAAACCAAGGATGCACTAGGGAGGAGCTTTCCAAGCACTAGAAAGAGGAAATAGAAAGTTCTAGGTGGTGGAAGCTGGGGATTTGCTTGTGTTAAGAAAGAGCAAAGACATGTAGCTGGAACATACAGAGCTGGGATATGAGGACCCAGGTGAGACCAGTGTCACCTGAGTTTAGAACAGAGGGGTGATGGGAACACCTTTGCTGTTATTGTTTAACAGACGCTGTTACTAGTATAAGATTGTGCACGGTGATAGGTCTGTTAAAGAGTTTCGATTGAGCTTAGTGTGTCCTTTGACTCTCTTCCCCCACATAACGTTTATAGATCACATAACGCAAAGGAAACAGACAGAGCAACGAAGTGGGGCCATGCTACAAGCTCTCAAAGCCCACCCCAGCTACATACTTCCTCCAATGCATTTCCACATCCTACGAGTCCAATTACCTCCTCAAGCAGTGTTGCCACCTGGGACCAAGGAAGGGAGCCTATGGGAGACATTGCTCTCTCACGCCGTGACATCCACTGAAGTCTATAGTTCATAGTAGGGTTTTCACTTTGAGCTGAATAGTCCGTAGGCTATCCACTTTTGTTTCGGGAAGACCAGGGCTGCTGGTGTGATGAGGGACAAGGATGTGGACAGAACAGTACGTGTAGAGGCTGCTGTTGGCCTCTAAGTGTAATCCAGGAAATTTTAGTGGACTGCGTGAGTTGACAAGAGTTGCTAATGCATTACCGAGGCGGGGAATGAAGTAAGGGCATTAAGGATGACTACAGGAGAAAATAAAAACGACCACAGGCTTTGCTTGAGTAATTGGAAAGGTTATAAAATGGGGAACTACAGGAGAGGAAGAGCTAGGAAACAAACGGAGACCTTTTTTTTTTTCTTTTTGGATAAATTTAGTTGGAAATGCTATCCAAAGGTACATTTCAATCAAGAGTTGAATTCTGAGTGGCATTCAGGAGAAAGGCCTGGACTTATACATACATTTGGGATCATCAGTTTCTACATAGCAAAACATGGGACTGGATAAGGTCAATCCGAGCGTGGGTGTGGGTGGAGAAGAGAAAGCCCAAACCCTAGCATCCTGTTATAGTCAGAGACCGAGAATACGAAGTAGAAGCTGCACAGGAGGCTTGAAACTGTAGGAAAAACTGAGGGTGAGGTCAGAACTCAGAGGAACTTTCTTGGGAGATCGACTGGGCCCTGTGTTGCTAGCAAGTGGGGAGTGGGTCTAGAATTGGCCACATGCACCACTGGTGGCTCTGGCAAGAGGGAAAGCTGGGCCCGAGGACCAAGTAGAGCAGATTTAAGAAACAAAGAGAGGAACTCTTCAATGCATGAGCCAGAGGAGTCAATGCAGAGACAATGACTTCAAGGGGCTTTGTAATAAAGTAAGAGAACAAGGCCACCACAACACAGGGTGTTGGAAAAGGGTCGGAGACCTGGTGAGAAATCTTATGCATGATATAGTTAGTGTGTTCAGACCAGAGACCTCACACTTGCTCCCTTTCTAGCCTTGTGTGTCCCTTGTCCTTTGGTCTGGGGCTAGATTATGTATTCTAGAGCACTAACTGGATACCCTAAGGAGCATCCCAGGGCTTGAGTATAACTGCACTCCAGTTGTAGGGCCAACCTAGGATGATCTTTTCTATGAAGTAAATGATATTTCCCTTTGCAAGTCAGGATCTCACTCAACATGTAGCTCAACCTAACCCTGAAACTGTGATCCTCCTGCATCATCCTTTCAGATGACATATCGTAAGCTAACTCTTGGGAAGAATCCTCTCCATTCAAAGAACACGTGCACGCTCTGGAATTTCACAGCCTTGTCTTCACATTGGCAGAGCAACATCCACATGGGTCCCAGTGCCTGCTCCAAGGGGACTTCACGCTCTCCCCAGTCCTGGGTGTCCACAGCATGCCTCACTTTAGAGTTGGGGCCTCAGATGTTGGAGACCTAACCAAGGATAGACAGGAAACTGGAATTAGGGCACAGGTACCCAGACATAAGATCCACAATCACAATTTCACCAGGCTGCCTGAGTGGCCATAGGCTTTGGATGCTGAGCTGTCTTCAGGAGGTGTTCCGTCTTGGCTGAGTTCAGAGTGAAGTCATCCACAAGAGCCCTACCTGTGATTTCCACATGGAAGTAAGGCAGATCTCCTCAGAGGTCTGTCTAGAGAGCATCATCAGGAAACTTGGACCAGACAAGGAACCTATTTGGTTTACAAGGGGCTGAGAGAGAGAGCCATTATTACATAAGAGAACTTCAAGACCCCAGGGCTGGGTAACATTCAACCTAGCTTCTTGGGCCCAAGTTTTCACTTTCTCAGGGGCCCAGTCCCTCATCACACTCTCCACCCCAGATGCAGCACAGCCTCTAGTATTTCCTGCGTTTCCCCTCCCTCTTTTCTAAACCTCCCCCCTTCCTACCCAGACCACTGAGGATTCTGTCCCAGGAGAGAGCAGTCAAGGGAAGATAATATTGCCAAGGGAGTAGCTCAGAAGGGCAGATTTCTTTTCTTTTCTTCCTTCCTCTCTTTTTTTTTCATTTAATGTTGTTGTTTGTTTTGTTTTTGTTTTGGAGTCTGTCCAGGAGCTCACTCTTTAGACCAGGCTGGCTTCGAACTCACAGAGATCCACCTGCCTCTACTTCCTGAGTGCTGGCCTTAAAGATAGCTACCAATGCCCAGCTAGAAGAGCACATTTCTAACGAGAGTGTCAGTGGTGCTCCCCAGAGCTCTCTGAAGAAGATGGCCTTCACATTCAACTCCAAAGACTCTCAAGTCCTTGCCCTGAATACTGAGCTCTCCCTCCCAGTGACAAAGTCAACCATTCTTGGCTTTCTCCATCTTCTTCTTTCTGGCTCATCACCCATTACCCTGACTGACTCACTTGGAAAATGTGAGAAATTATTTCATAAAGAACTGCCCTGAGGGAATGGACAGGTAACAGGCTTTAAAGAAATGATATCATCTCATGCTTCATTTAGTAAGAACTATGCTCCCAATGTGGCTGTTGGTAAGCAAGACAGAGAGCAGATAATAGAAAGATGGACATGCTGTCAGCGGAGCTTTCTGGTAAAGCGCACTCTCCCTTTCTGTGGAGCCGGGCCAAGGAAAGCCACTCTGCCTCGCTTGCTCTGTGTAGTGAGGCAGGGCCTGGGACTCAGGCCAGCCTGATGGCGGCCGTAGAACTAACATGAGCTATGTGGCTTTGAGTCAGTGACCTCATGCTTCAATGTTCCACACAAGGAAAGGGGACAATGATACACATTTAACTTTTCCACCATATGTGCATGTGTGTGTGAGTGTATACACGTGTGTGAATCTTTATATGTGCCAAGTGCCAGGCATTGTGGTAGACAGGGCTGAGTGTTGTGTAGGAACTCTACAGGCTGCAGGGACAGGGCAAGAAGACGGAATGGCAGAGTGGGAGTCAGTTGACATTGGAGCTGAAAAGCCTTTCTTGTCAAAGGTTAAGGAGTGCTGTTGGCAATGGGTAGTGTGGCTCCAAAATCTTGGAAGGACGGACCTTTATCCTGTTGATAACTTTGTCTCCTTTTCAGCCTCATAGAACAGGCATCAAATGGGAATCAAAGTTGCACTGACAAGTGCAGGCCGTGGGCCAAAGGTGGGCTGAAGTATGAGGTAGACTCCAACATAATGAGCATCCCTTCCTACCTGTCCCCACACCTGATCTGGGGTTTATGAGCACAGCTTCCAGCTGTGTGAACTAAGGGTAGAAAAAAAAGCCATATAGAGGTCTGTGGACTAAGATTGGCAAGCGGGGCCTCCCTCGCTCTGTGGTTGCTTCCTGACACAGCAGCCACCACCCGCACCCTCACCACCAAAACAACAGCCCTAGCTCAAGTGGAAAGCCATTGGAAAACCTCACAGAGGAGAAACCAAGAAAAAAAAAAGGTAGAGTTTTATACGTGTATTGTTTATATTACAGCCACGGGAGTTGGATAAGGAATAGGATGGTCATGCTAAGAAATAGTAAGCCGGAGGATGAAATTCAGAAACACTCAAGCAGGAAAGGAATGAAAAAGAGGAAATAAGGTTTTCTATTAGAAATGATAAATATCTGGATAGCTGGAGTTATCAGAAGAGAAATCAAACTGGAGAAAAAGAAAAAAAACCTTATAATACAGATAAATTTTCTGAAAAAAAAAAAGTAAAAGACCAACCTCAGATAGAAAAGACTCAGATGGAGAGAGAGCAAAAATCGAGTCCATCTACCCATTTTAAATTATCAAAGACAAATATTCTAAAGCTTATGAAGTTCATTAAGGTGCCTGGTTATAAAATTAGTAAAAGTCAAAGATGCTTTTTCTGTTCATTTTTTGAGACAAGGTCTCTTTATGCAACTCTGTCTATCTTACAACTCACTATGTAGACCAGACAGGCCGTGAACTCACAGAGATCTGCCTGCATCTGCTTTGTTGGGATTAAAGGTGTGCAACACCATTCCCAGCCCAAGTGATGTTTCTTGCAGCAGCAAATAACTGGAAAACGCAATTGAAGAGATCTCCTTTACATAACATTAATGAATATACATCTGTAAGGATAAATCCAACAAAAGACACCAAAGAATGAGAATGTTACTACATGATATTTTGAAATCATAAATAGAATCAGGGAAACTGATTACCCTAAAGATAGCGAGTCTTTCCAGTCTGACCTCTACATTAAAGCAGAATCAGGCTGCAAGATGACTGGGCAGGTAAGAGTGCCTACCACCAAGCCTGTTGACCTGAATTCAAGACCCAGACCATAGAAGAAGAGAGCCAGTTCCTTAAAATTGTCCTCCGACTTCTATACTTACACTCTAAATGGGTGCATTCATGTGCGTGCACACACACACACACACACACACAGAACAAATAAAATAAATACATTAATTTAAAAAATCCTATAAGTAACAAATGCACATCCCAATTGAAAATGGGTAAAAACAGTGTCAACAGGCACCACCAAGACAATATAAAGGTACCCCATAAGCACATGAAAAGAAATTAAAGTCATTTTTCATTAGTGAAAAGCAAATTAAAGACACACTGAAAACCCATACTAATTTCAGTATGTCTAAAATTAAAACCTGATTGTGGCAAGTATTGGTGGGGAGGTGAGACAGCTTTTATTGGCTCCTGGAAGAGCTGGAAACTAGAACAAGTCCTTTGCCAGACAGTTTGGCAGTGCCCCAGAAGGTTGAACCTACCACACTATAGAAGTCACCCACGACACTGCTAAAGTCTTCGCCCAAGAGAAATGAAGTCATATGTGTACACAAAGATGCCCACAGTGGCTCTATCTGTAAGAACCCCAGCTGCCATCATCAACACAAGGTCTCTCAAGAGAGCAGATAATCAGTCACACACATCTACAGTGGAATACCACTCCGCCACGAGAAGGAAACATGACACCGATGAATCTCAAAATAATGAAGCAAAGTGAAAGAATCCAGGGGAAAAGGAAAGAGAGAAAGGAAAGATGGAAGGAAGGGAGGAAGGAAGGAAGAGAGGGAGGGAGGGAGGGAGGAAGGAAGGAAAGGAAAGGAAAGGAAAGGAAAGGAAAGGAAAGGAAAGGAAAGGAAAGGAAAGGAAAGGAAAGGAAAGGAAAGGAAAGGAAAAAGTTCATTCTAGGACAGACCATGGCTCAGTGGGTTAGGCTGAGGATCTGAGTTCAGTCCCTAGGAGGACACGCTTTGAGCACACACCACACACTCCCTGCCATGGTGCAGTATTAGTTTGACTGATGGTTGATGTGAGAGGGTACAGCCCTTTGTGGGTCATGCCTCCCCTGGGTTGGTAGTCCTAGGTGCTATAAGAAAGCATACCGAGCAAGTCACAGAGAGCAAGCCCGTAAGCAGCTCCCCTCCAGGCATGGTTTCTGCTTCAGCTCCTGCCTTTAGCTCCTGCCCTGACTTTCTTCAATGGTAGACTGTGATATTAATGTACAAGCAAAATAATAAAACATTCTTTGTTTCTCAGCTTCTAGGTCACGGTCTCTATCACAGCAATAAAAACCCTAACTAAGACAACACAGTGCGCAGGTGCAGGGGCCCTCCCTGGCCTACCTGTGGGCTCTCTGGTTTGTAGCTGAGGACTGGTTGTCTGCCCCCTGCTTTGCCATAGCAGCTGTCCACGAGAAGCCTACGACAAGCCAGCAAGCCAGGTCCCTTGCGAGCCACTGTCCTTCCCTGTACCACGTGTCCCTCGAGCACTCTGCTGGCTGTGTTTCAGCTTCCGCCTTGCCAAGACCTTTCCCCCTCTTGGCATTATGGGAGCAGCTGAACTGTGAGCTCTGAGGAGCTCACTCTGGGAAGCAGGTGCCATTATCTCTTGCCGTTGGCAGAATGGAGTGGGTGGGGGAGGGGAAGCCCTGGCCTAACCAAGGTCCAGCAGCTCTGAGCAGTAGACCGTGTGTCCTGAAGCCCAGGCCTTTCTCCAGCTAACTGTGCAAAGCTCTGTTCTCCTTTCTCTCCATGTCCTGTCCTTCCTGAGGCCGGCAGAGATACCACGAAAGGACATAGTCAAGTCTATGATGGGCAGAGGAAAAATAAGCCACACACAGGGGCCCATGCTGAAGCTGAGCAGGAAGAGAAAACAAATCAGATGTCTTCTTACACCTGCTCATTGCTCCTTTCTATAACCCCATCTCCAGAGCATGCACAAGACTTACAAGCAAAGGCTAGGTACTGTAGAGACTGTCCCCTTAGGTCTAAGGACCTTAGTGTGCCTCTTAAAGCAGGATGCTGGTGAGCACCACACAGACTATAGATCATTGTTTATATAAGGCTGGTGGTGAGCCAGGTGGCACTGGCCTTAGACATCAAGATTTTCTGTATCTAAAACTGCATGGCAATGATCTTGAGTCCAAGGAAAGGCAGCTATCATTCTGAAACGTATTAGGCCGTAATGGCTCAGGGGGAGGGGCCATGAGTGTTATCCAAATTTTCTTTGCCTCTCAAAAACAACCACTATGCTTTGTTTTGAGGCAAGTTCTCGTGCAACCTGGGTTGACCTCAAAGTCACCACACAATGGAGGATGGATTTGAACTTTGGATCCTTCTGCATCTGCTTACCAAGTGCCAGGATTACCACACGAGCTGTCCATGACTCTTGCTGACTGAATCCAGAGCTATGTGATGACTCAGAAAGCGCTCTACCAACCAAGCTACATCTCAAGCCCCTTCAAAACTCGGTGATTGAATTCATTGTCAGTAATGCTTCCCCAGGACATCACTGGCTGCAGACTGCGGCCAGCTGCTCTTCATCTTCATAAGTCAACATGTTCATACGCAAAGAAGGATGGCTTCGTGCTCAGAGTCACCCAGTCAAACACCAGCTCCACTGTGTCTGAATAATTTAACTTGGGACAAGTCCTGTAATGTCTTTGAGCCACCATTTCTTTGTTTGTACAACAGCGTAGAGAATATTCCCATCTCTTCCTTATGTCAAAGGCAGTAGTTAGCCTCCACCTGGCTGTTGAATGGACCTTTCTTGGAGGGACACAAACAAGTATCTGCTTCTCTTATGTCACCAGGGACAGATCAAACTCTGATTCCACTGTAGTCTAACATGTTAAGTCAAAGAGTTGATGGGGCTTATTTACAAGGCACGGCTGAGGGGTTGTTTATAAGAGTGTAGATGACCGCAAAGCAGTCTCAGCCCTGGAAAGTCTCACCACAGGGTGGACAGTGACTTTCCCATAGATGCATAGGTGGAATGCCCCCTTCATTGACCTTCCAAACTCTTCGTATGACAGGTCCTCCTGAGATCACAAGACCACACACAACTTGGACAGAATTATGTGTAGCTAAAGGGAAGTATAGGAAGGGGTGGCTGGGATCTCAGGGGAGGATCTAGTGATCCTCCTGCCCCATTTGTCTATGAGGAATGTCAACAGGAAACATCTTGAGGGTTTCTCACACATGGTGCTCTGTTGAGGATGGTGATGGCTACAGTGTTTGGAGAACTGTGTTCTACAACACTGAACAAATGTTATAAAGGTGTTCTGAAGAAGACAACTGTATAGGTTACCTGTTGACATTCAATAGTTATCTGATGCCCCACTCTACCCCCCACTACCGAGGGCTCATGTCGGTTGTAAATTCAACCTCGGTCCTCCTAGCACCATGGGACAAACCTTGCCTCCGAGAATCAGTAGAGGATCCTTGGCTAGATACTGGGAGATGGAGTTGTAGTTCCTGGGCACTTGGAAGGTTTTTTGTTTGTTTGTTTTTGTTTTGTTTTGTTTTGTTTGCTATTTAGGAAATGCCCTTTATCAAAGAATGGGAAACCCATAAAACAGAGTGATGCTGGAGGCAGAGCAGCAGCCTGGATGTCTTGGGCTCTGATAGCAAGACTCTGCAATGGACCTGGGCCAGCAGCTCTTCGGCAGAAAGCATAAAGGGGCTCATGCACCTAGAGCAAACCAGAATGGATGATTGGTGGGTGGGAAACTGGGGGAGCAGGGGTGGGGTGGGGGGACTGATGAACAGGGGAGCTGCTTCATAGACTTCCAGCTGCAGAAAAAGCAAAAAAGGATAGACAGAGGTGGAGCAAGAGGAGGCTGAGCTGGGACACCTTATACAGTGGAGAGGTCATGAGAGTTAGGTTTGACACCCCAGTGTAGAATTGGCTGTACAAGCAAGGTGGCCCAGAAGCAGGTAAGGAACAGGCAAGAGAAAAGATCTTGTGTACTCTTGGGGAGAGCAAGGCTTCATGTCAGCAAGGATTTCATGGCAGGTTTGCCTGAAATCTGCAGCACAGAGTAAAGGCAGTTGAGGGAGGCCAGGAGATGAAGGGCTCCACCTATTCCCTTTCCTTGGCATTCTCAGAAAGCAGGGCTATGTGGGTGATCATAGAGCACAGCAGAATGAGGGGCTTAAAGCACACAGACACATCCCATGACTGCCTGGAGCCTTGGAGGGCAGAATCGAGGTGTCAGTGGCTGAGAGTCCCTTTGGAATGTGGTTCAAACTGCATCACACCGACATCTGTTGTCTCCTGTCCATCTGGGTCCTTCTCTCTCTCTCCCTTTTCCCTTTTCCTGCGTTTCTCCTTCCCCTTCCTTCCTTTTACAGCACTGCAGACTGAATGCATAGATGCAGCATTCCACCCCAACTCTAGCGTCTCTCATCTTAAGACACTAGCCATGGGGGATTAAGGCAATGCTAGTGACCTCATTTGATTGTGCTGATTTTCAGATAAAGTCACATTCGTAGGTGCAGGGGTTAGGTAGTCATCCTGGTACACATTCCAATCAGTACGGGACATTCTAAGGCAGCTAGGGAGGCAGATGGGGCCTATATAAGAGCATCTATGTGTTTTCCATTTCTGCAACTGTGACAAGACCCCTAGGGGTAGACAACCTGAAAGAAGAAGTTTCTTTCAGCCCATGGATCACTGCTTTGATGAATTTGTGCCACGCTGAACACTGTACAGGATCAAACCTTCCACATAAAGGCTTAGGGACATTACACATTCAAACTGTAACAGGCTAGAGAGCAGGAAACAATGTCACAAATCCCAACATGTGCCTAAGATCATCCCACAGACCCATCATGGGGTCCTCTCACCCTTCCAGCCCTTTTCCCAGGCCTCTGGATACCAATGGGGTGATCCCTAAATTTAATACAAGATACAGAAAAATGGCAGACTCAACAAGAAAGCACTAGCACCCACTCCTTCCAGACACTAAAGTTTGGTTTGCAGCATGCTTGAGTGGTCCGTGCACCTCAAGGGGGAAGACAGACCTTTGCTCCAACCTACGGCCAGAAAATAAGAAGTTTCCAATTATTAAACAACTAACAACTGTCTAATCAAACAATCTAATTAAGATGACTTTGGTCCAGATACTGTCTCTCTCCTTGTTGCCTATGGATCTGAATGTAGACTCTCAGCTCCTTCTCCAGCATTCCATGTGCTTACACACCACTGTGTTTTCTGCCATGGTGATAATGGACTAAACCTCTGAAGCTGTAAGCCAGCCCCAATTAAATGCTTTCCTTGATAAGAGTTACCATGACCACGGTGTCCCTTCACAGCTGTAGAACAGTGGCTAAGACACGACCTTTTCTATGACCCCTCTGAGTCTCAGCAATTCTGTCATATGTCTCATGTCTGACTCTACCCCTCTTGAGCTCCTGGCAGGAGAGACCGAACGTCTTAGGATTTCTATTGCTGTAACAAAAACACCATGACCAAAACACAAGTTGAGAAGAAAAGGGTTTTCTGGCTTATACTTCTATATCGCTGTTCATTATTGAAGGAAGTGAGTATAGGAACTCAAACAAGGCAGGAACCTGGAGGCAGAAGCTGATGCAGAAGTTATGGAGGGGTGCTGTTTTCTGGTTTTCTCTTCGTGGTTTGTTCAACTTGCTTTCTTATAGAACCCAGGTCCACCAGCCCAGGGATGGCCCCATGCACAAAGGACTGGGCCCTTTCCATCAATTAAGAAATGCCTTATAGCTGAATATTACGGAGGCATTTTCTCAGTTGAAGTTCCCTCTGCTAGCTTGCTTCAAATTGACATTAGACCAGCCAGCAGACTGAGTCAGTGTGGGTCATCAGCCCTTGGTACAAGGCCTTGTCTAAAAGGGCGCTGGAGGCTTACTGCAGAGAAATGTCGCCATGGAGACTAGAGGACCAAATGCTACAATGCCTGGGAGGATCTTCCTTTGCAAAATAAAAGGCCTCCCATTGGCTGAAGCTTTCTCCTACTGTTACCTCATTTGTCCTTGATGGTCCCTGTGGGCTGTACTGGAAAGGTCTGTGCCCAGTGGGATGGTTGAGGAGATCACGCCAGGGAGTCTAAGTGCTATGTTCAAGGTCACCCACTAGTGAGGAGCAGAGCCAGGACTGGCACCAGAGTCCATGGACTTCTTAAAGGTCAGCTGATGGCTTCTTGGGTCAGGAAAGCACAGGACGACCGGGGAAGGAAGTGGAAGATATTATGTTCTAGATTTTTTTCTAAGCCGATGAATTATACAACTTTTAAAGAAAGTTTATTTTAAATTATTCATTATGTAAAATCTACAAAACACATAGACACTTATATTTATAACTTATATGAATAAGTTGATCACATGTAATCACGACTAAGTTGATTAATAGAAACAACAAAGCAATATGCAGTCCAGATTCTAAATCACCCCACTGACCTTTCCTGTCCAGCATACTTTCCTAGTTTATATTTTGCTTTGAAATGTCACTTCTTGGCCTTATAGCTCCACAGGGAAGTTAGCAAAGACTCCCTATTGGCCATCAAGTAGGTGCCAGATTATTATGGATGTCAGTTGTCACCAGCGGCTGCACAGACAGTGTCATGTTATAAATACTGTTAGTGTGAGCAAAATGCTTCCCACACAAGCATGAGGACATGAGTCTGATCCCAGAATGCATGTAGTACACCCCTATAACCTAGTACTGGTGTGGGGGATTATAGGGGGACCCCAATTTCAGGTTCAGGGAGAGTTCTTGCCCCTCCCCTACAAGAAGGAAAATGATTGAAAAAGACATTTGATGTTGACCTCTGGCTTCCACATGCTCACCCCTCCCAATATGTACACACACACACACACACACACACACACACCTCACACCATTTTTAAAAAGTAATTTCAGGGATCTTGTCTTCTCCCCCATGTGAGCACTCAAAGATCTTGGCAGCATATGGAATTCCATGAGAAGGCAGTATCATTAACTAATTTTGTACTGAGATATCTGTGCTGTTTCCAAGGCGTGCCCTTGATGTAGACTTGCATGACGATACATTTTAGCATTAGAGTAAAGACGTCCTAGAAGGGTGGCTTCTGCAAAAGGCGGGGAAGCGATATGACTGCATAGGCAGTCCAAACTAGCCTTCAGGGTCTGTCTAATCCATGGTCATGGCCAAGTCTGAGGCTGCCAATATCCTCTAATGGTATGTGCTATTTTTTCAGTTGCCAACATATAGTTAAGGGACATTTCTTTAATTTGAATGTCTTTAGTTATTAAAAAAAAAAGTAGATCATCTTCCCGTGCCTATTGATGATTATACTTCTTTCCCTATGGTGTCTATTATGGGTTGTAAAATTTAATCAACTATATACTGGTTTCTTTTTCTCTTGTGTGTATGAGAGGCAGAGATAGAGATGGGAGGGAGGGAGGGAGGGAGGGAGGGAGGGAGAGAGAGAGAGAGAGAGAGGAGAGACCCTGGATGGAACCCAGAGTCTCACACATACTAATCATAGGCTCTACCACTGTGTGATATCTTCTCTTCTGTTCTTATCTTCTTAACTGTTTCTCAATGTCCAACACAGTGGGCCACTCCCTACTCTGTCCTTTTTCTTGGATTTAATAGGTCGTAGCATTCTTTCCGTGGAAAAGTATATGAATATAAGAAGTAGTCGTGTAGGTTTGGAAGGCTTCCTACAAAACCGAACAGTTCTTCTTTTGTGCCCTTCACTAAGTACTGAGTGATAAAGGCACGGTTTCCCCTCCGTATCTGAACATGACATGATGATGTTCCGACCAGTGGGCTTTCCCGCTGTGGATAATAGCCGTTGATTTCCCACTCTGGATAGCACAGACTTAGCTGCGTTATCATCACTGGCTCCCTCAGGTAGGCACAGGGCTCTCATCCCCCAGTCTCCTGCAATGCAGCTAGATGGGTAGTCTGGGATTTTGTGTTTTAGCTTTGTAAACACTAGCTCCAGTGGCGGTGTGTAGCAAGCTTTGATTGTTTTGTATTTCCTCCAGTGTCTTATTTTTTTCTAGAACTGGCGTTTATTTTATTTTCCATTGTCTTACTTCTTGGAATAATATCGATAATTTATGAGGTTTCTTTTTCTTTCCTTTTTTTTTGGGGGGGGCAGGCGGAGGGAGCACAATGAGTAACTTGATGTAAACGGGAAGGCTTTCTTCAACATTCCCTCATCCTCATTAAGACCAGGCTGCAACTGGGAACACAACTGTCCTTCACCAGCAGCCTGAGGTCCTGTCATCTATCTCAGAGAGGACAACCGAACAAGGAATCTAACCACACCTGGTGGAACCATAAATAATTTCTCCCCTTGTGCCCAATCAAATTCCAGAGAAATGGCAGAGCCATTCACTCCCCTAGCAATAAGTCCCAAGCTCTCAAAACTGTCCGCATTCTCTCACTAATCCACAGAAGAACAAAACTTGTCTGAGTAACGTAACATAGCCGCAGCTCATCACATTCCTGTGATCATAGAAATTTATAAGTCGTTCTCTCTAGTTAATCTTTTTTTCTTTGCTCCAGGGAATAAACTTCTGAGAGCAGAGAGGAAATCTCCTCTCACATTTACAGAAGAATTTGTCACTAATTTACCCTCAAACCACAGCGTGGGTTGTATAAAACTCTTCCCAACACGTGCCGGTACGTGAGAGTCTCTCCCCTGAAGCTCTGCGTGGACAGCCTTCTGGGTCTCTCGACCTGTTCCAGTCCCTTCTGTTTGTCCTCTACACTTGGCACCTTGCTGTTGTCTCGGGCAACCCTCTCTGCATCATTCTGGCGACCTTTTTCTGTTCCTTGTATTGAAGTCCTTATTTCCTGGACCCCACTTCCTCAGGATTTCTGAGAAAGAAATTTTTAAACTTTGTTTTTTATTTTTTTAACTAACATTTAATAAATGATTCTTCTTGGGGATAAAACTATAGGCTTAAATAATTTCTTTATTTAGATTTTCTAATTACTTTGTTATTTATTATGTCCTCATTCATTATATATGGCATTACATGTCCTATAATCTTGCCACTGAAAAACATTATGTCTCGGTCATTCTACATGCTTACATGTGACAGCTTTTATGTTGCATTTTAAAATCTTGTGAAATTTTCTTTTTCTTTTTTCCATGATAGGGTTCTCTGCAGCTTTGTAGCCTGTCCTGGAACTTGCTCTGTAGACCAGGGTGACCTCGAACTCACAGAGATCCACTTGTCTCTACCTCCCTAGTACTGGGATTAAATGTGTGTGCCATCATCGTCCTGCTCTTTTTTAGTTTTAAATGTTCTCAAGTTTCACAATTATATCCACTGGATGAGGGTCTATTTTATCTACTGTGATTGAAACTTGAAGAACCTTTCATCAAAAATCTAATAACTTCTCATCTAGGAAACTTTCTTTTATTGTTTCTTTGATTACTTTTGCCCCTTTGTAGTCTCCAACACTGAAAAGGTCGGGCAGTGTGACCAACCAATAGAATACTATGGAAGTGACTGGATGCTATCCAAGGCTGGTCAGAAAGGATATTTTAGGCTTTTTTTGCTATTGTTCTCGTGATTCACTTGCTTCAGAGAAGGAGCCACCCATGTTGTGAAGACCATCAAGTCATTCTATAGCCCATGAGGCAAGGAAAGGAGGCCTTCTGCCACCAACAAACAAGCTTGTTAGTTCTGTGAGCTACTGGAAATGAATTCTCTAATTATAACCAAGTCTTTAAAAGCCAACAAATCATATCCCTGTCCCATACCCAGTGGAACTTCATGAAACATGAACTAGAATGACTCGGCTAAGTCCTTTGTGAACTCATGGCCACAGAAGGAGAGAGTGTTGTAAATTGATCATTAGTGTTTTAAGCTTCCGAGTCTGGGGTGAATCTGCTTAGTGCTGATTTGTTAAATAATGTATATTCTTTCTGTAGCCTCCAAGTAATGCATGTTGCATCATCTGGCCCGAGGTCTTCGATTTTATAATCTTTGTATTCCTATCCATGATCTCAAGTTCTCTTCATTCTGCTTTCCTGAAAGTTTCCTCATCCTTTTCTTTAATTATCCTTGTTAAGATGATAAAGTAGGGGCCAGAGAGATGGCTCAGGAGTTAAGAACGCTGGCTATTCTCCCAGAGAACTTGGGTTTGAGTCTCAGCACCAGATGGTGACTCACAATTGCTTTCAACTCTAGTTCCAGGGGATCCAACAAACTCTTTTGGACTGGACACAAACAATTTTGGTCCCTTTTTTCGGTTGGATACTAAATCAAGCAAGGATGTAAATCTTAAGGAAAGGAAGCAGAGAGATGTTTATCAGCTCACCCAGCACTCTCTCTGTACCAACCATGGATGCCTTCATGGAGGCAAGAGACTTGTTACAGGCCTGGGCACCTGGAAATCTCACACAGGAAAAGTCAAAGAGGCTGTGAAAGTGGTCACTGATATAGGCCAGCACCACACTCTGCATATACCTATTGGAAGGAGAATGAAGTCGGAGAAACCCTCTAAGAGAAGGTCCAGGGGAAGGGTGCAAAGAGGAAGAACCTCTTCCTTGCCAGCTAGTTGTGGTACACCTTCTTTGAGGGAAAACTGCCGAGGCTGTTGAAGGGTTGAAGGGGTCTTAAGACTCCCACAGATCTAAACTGGACACCTATTGTAGTCACTTGCCACAAAGACCTTAGCCTAGGGAGGGCTTCCTCCCCAAAGATGATAAAGACCCAGTCCTCATTGGTAGATTAACACTTGCAGATGCCAGGAAAGTCATGAAGGAGAGAAGACAGACGAGGAGCTGGGGAAGCCCCGTGTCTCCAACACCAGACTGAAGACGCATGAACAAGCCTGGACTAAAATACAGTTGGTGACTAATCAGGTTGAGTGTCACCCGTCTCTTACCCCAGGACAAATGAATCCAGTGCTGCTATTCCAATGATATCATTGTCTACAGATTCTTGAGCTCTCTAGGTAGACATCAGACCCATCCAGAGGACCTTTCAGTACTAGAGAATCCAAGATTAAAGAGATCGTTGCACAGCTCAGGCTCTGATATTGTTCCATATCCAGAGGAACGTGACAGACGTTCCCAAAGCTGTGACAACACACATAGAATTGAAACTCCTTAGGTCTTGATTTCAAACTGAGCAACGAGGAGACGGCCACTATACTCGGCTTTAACAGAGGGTGGAGGGCCTATGTCGTGGCCGACACTGTCAACTTGGAGGAGCATCCCTTCCCTGAGGAACACTGAAGAGGGAATTGTCCAATGGGTTTACCTGGTAGAGTCCTTCTTTTTGCTGACTCAGAACTCACTTCCCTAAGACCTGTTTTAGTCAAACTTGTCTGACATCATACTGTCTCTATCTTGTTTTAGGACCAGAATCTTTAATGTAGTACTATCCCACATTTAATTCCATGTGTTTAACCAGGAACCGACTATATCACAGGGAAGGAAGACCCAGATGTACAGATGATAATTTTTTAATTTATTTGATCTAACAAAATGCTTGTTAAACACAGGGAAATTGGGTAACATTGAAGATAGGGAGGTAAAAAGAATAAAAGATAATAATGATGGAAAAATAGAGATAAAAAGACAGAAAAAGAGAAAAACTTAAGACTTAGCATATGTTATCCCAGAGGTTGATAAATATTTCTGTAAAGAATCATGTGGTGTATGAATAAAAATAGCCCCCATTGGCCCATAAGAAATGGCAGTATTAGGAGGTGTGGCCTTGTTGGAGGAATTGGGCCTCATGTACTTCCTGCTGCCTTCTGATCCAGATGTAGAATTCTCAGCTCCTTCTCCAGCGTCATGTCTGCCTGCATGCTGCCACGGTTCCCTCCAGTGATGAGAACTGGTTACACCTCCAAAACAATAAGCCGTCTCCAATTAAATGTTTTCTTTTCTAAGAGTTGCTGTGGTCATGGTGTCTCTTCACAGCAAAAGAACCCTAACTAAGACAGTACACATTTACAGTTTTGTATGGTTCTATGAAAATGATTGACCTCTGCCAATATGGCAGGCAAACCATAGGCATATGGAAACGAACACCATTATAACTTTGTCTTGAAAGCAGACAGCAATTCTGATTTGTAGGCTGTAGTTTCTTGCTCCTGCTTTAGAGAAAGCAATCCAGTCTCTAAACAGCGTTTGCCACAAATTCCAGTCTTCAGTGAAATGGTAGTAACTGTTGAAGAAAATGGGGGAAAGAGGACACAGACCAAGAGATTTTGAAAAGGTCAGTAGATAGTAGATAGACACAGGGAAGAGGCAATCGATGGTGTTCACAGACAAGAATTCCTAACTGAGTATGATTCATACATTGACAATGTAGAAGTACGGTAGCTAGATGGTGGATGATCATAGGCTTCCACAGAGAATTAGCACAGCTAGAAAAAACAACCAGTGCCCTAAACACGGCTTAATGCATATCTGAAATGAATAACTAACTTCCTGGTTGCCAGAGGAAGGCATGTGACTTAGGCAGCTGCAAAAAGGTGGATGAGTATGCTCCTCTCGGAGGATGCAGGGTCTGAGAATCGAAGGAAAGAAAGAAGGCAGTGGATTTTATCTTTGGAGGTGTATCTGTTTAGAAAATGACTGACCTTTGGTATTGAAGTATGGATTCTTAAGTGAGGCTGATTGGCTGCCATTCAGGCATATGGTTAATATAGTTGTGAAAGCTGGTGTACCTGTCCTAACTGATCCTAAGAGATCAATCAGTCTGTTCATTGTGAGGCTAAGCAAAGACTAGACACAGACAAGGTGAATTCAGGAAACTCCGTGTTTCTTGGTTTTGTTTGTTTGTTTTAGTTTTTAGTTTTTCGAGACAGGGTTTCTCTGTGTAACAGCCTTAGCTGTCTTGGAACTTGCTTTGTAGATCAGGCTGGCCTCAAACTCATAGAGATCTGCCTGCCTCTGCCTCCCGAGTACTGGAATTAAAGGTGTGTGCCACCACCGCCTAGCCCTCAGTGAAGTTCAGAAAGTAAGAGAAGAATGGGTAAAAATAGAAACAAGTATAAAAAGATAAGACACATTTTCAAATATCCGACATACATACAGTTGGTGTATCGGAAGAAAGGATGCGGAATGGATGAAAAGCAGGATTTGAAAAAAATGGAGGTTTGTTAAGACATCCTATTGCACTTCTGTGTTACTGAGTATTTATTTATCCATTTATTTATTTGTTTGTTTGTTTTTTTCAGACAGGATTTCTCTGTGTAGCCCTGCAGTTCTCTCCTGGAACTCACTCCGTAGACCATGAACTCAGAGATCTGCCTGCTTCTGTCTCCTGAATGCTAGAATTAAAGGCTAGCTGTAGTTATTCATTTACTGTCCCTAATAGTCCCTCACAGGTCCTTTCACTGTGGCACATATCTGTAATTCTAGGACTCGGAACACTAAGACAAGAGAATTGATTAGAAGTTTGAGGCCACCCTAGTCTACATAGTAAATACCAGATCAGTCAGAGCTACATAGTGAATACCTGTCATAGAAAAATATAAAGTATTAAACCATACACACACACACACACACACACACACACACACACACACACACACAGAGAGAGAGAGAGAGAGAGAGAGAGAGAGAGAGAGAGAGGAGAGAGAACAAAAACAAAACCTTTCACAGACTTTGAATATTCCTCTCTTTTGTAAAACAAAACAAGAATTCCCAGAGCACTGTCTGTGCTTCTGAATCAGGCTCCTCTTGCCTCCCTACCTGAGTTCTGGGATGACAGCATGTGTCACCAAGTATTGCCATTTTTGTTTTAAGATTGCGAAATCTCTTATCTGAGAACACTGCACTTTTTGGGTTTTTTTTTCTTTTTTATGTTTTCTTCTCATATTCTCTTCTTAATTTTTCCAAAATGTTTGTTTTTGTTTTCTAAGAAAACCTGATAAATACTATGAAATAAGAACTGCAGGATGTTTTAGCAACTAAATAAGACATGGCTTTCATTAATGACAAAAAGGCAAATATAAACCAGTTGCAGGTAGCTATTAAAAAAATAAAATAAGCAGCCAGGCAGTGGTGGCGCATGTCTTTAATCCCAGAACTCAGGAGGCAGAGTCCAGCTTATTTATGAGTCTGAGGCCAGCCTGGTCTACATTGTGAGTTCCAAGATAGCCAAGGCTACATAGTAAGACCCTGTCTCAAAAAAGAAAAGAAATTGTTTCTATGACAAAAGACTACAAAGAAGAATAAGCATCCAGGGATGAAAAGATAAGAAATCAAAAGCTAGTGGTCAAATCATCCAGACGGTGAACTCGAATCCACAACATTAGGAAAGAGGAGCCACCACGAGAAAACACAGATGAAATGAAAAGGAGGAAGACAAAATGGCCATGCAGAAAATAATTAAAACATGTGCCAGAAAGAGAAGCAAAGGACCGACAAGATGGCTCCACGGGAACAGGCGCAAACCCCCAAGCCTGATGATCTGTGCTCGGACCCCAGGAACTACATGATGGAAGGAGAGCATTGGCTTCTGCAAGCCGACTCACCCCACACAGAAACAAACTCACAACAAAAGCATGGATGGATGCTGAACAGATGGATGAACAAAACAAGGCAGAAATGTTCCCGAGAATTTGGGAGACCTTAGAGATGCAAAGCAGGTTAATATGTGTACACTTTGAATTACCTGGGATTAAAAAGGAAAATGAAATGGAACAGATATTTGAATCGAGAGAGGAGAGAGAGAGAGAGAGAGAGAGAGAGAGAGAGAGAGCGCACAGGACTCACTTGACATGAAAGGCAGCTAAGGATGATGTCAGAAGTGTTCTGCATGCCAGAGCAAACTAATTAACCCAGCATGGTCAACATGGAGGCCTAAACACCAAGTCAACACTGGGACAAAGAGAAACGCCATCTTTGTGGTCAGCCATACAAAAAGCTGCTTCTTAAAGGGGGAAAAAAATATCAGATTGGCTCAGATTTTGCTACATCTTTGAATGAGCTAACTACTTCAATTTACAAACTCGCCAAATGTTTTCATTTCTGAATATTCTTTAATTTTTCTTAATGTTTTATAGTTCTCTTAATATCATATTCATTTATTCCTGTTTTATGTAAAAAATATTGTTGTAACCTTTTCACTCCTTTAAAACTGTTTTAAACAGCAGCTCGTGTTGCCCAGGCTGGCCTCTGTCTGATTCACTTGGTGTCGTTTCCCTCCATGGCTGTCTGTTATTAATGTTCTCTCGTGTCTTCAGAAACCATTGCCTGGATCTAATTACATCATGATGAACATGGTGAGTTATATGATTGCCTGTAGAATGCTGATTAGCGGTTCTTGTCCAAAGGAGGACTGCTCTGGCAATGGAACGTAACAAATAAGATCCCCTAGAGGACAGTAAGTTATAATATTTCCTACTTAGCTTCATCAGTCAAAGAGAAAATGTACTCAATCTGACACTCAACACACGTCAGATTAAAGAAACAGAACAGACCTCACAGAAACCATCTCACAAAGCAGCATGGGCAGGCTGGAGAGATGTCTCTGTGGTTAAGAGCACTTGCTGCTCTTCCAAAGGACCTGAGTTCGGTTCCCAGTAAGCTCGCAGCTCACAACCACCTACAACTTCAGTTCCAGGGGCTCCTATGTCCTCTTCTAACCTCTGCAGACACTTACACATAAGCACACATAAATAAAAATGAGAAAAAACACACAAAAAAATTTTTCACTTACCTATAGTATCACACTTAATGTTGAAACTCTAAATTCCCCATCAAAACCAGAAGCAGCAGGGGGTATAATAGCACAAGCCTTTGCTCTCAGCACCGTGAAAGCAGAGGTCAAGGCACCTCAGCTACATAGGGAGTGGAAGGCTAGCCTGGGATACACAGATCTTGCCTCACCGCCTCTCTACTGCAGGGCAAATTAAGAATGTCTACTCTACTATTATAGCTTCTAATAAAACTGCCCGAGTTACCCTTAGGAAATAAGCTTTGGAAATGTAAGAAATGAGAAATTCATGTTTTTTTTTTTTTCTCAAGAAGCATGAGACAAGGTCATGAGTTAAAAATGGGTGGACTCTGGGTGAGAAGCCTTCAGACTTTTGGCCAGAGGGTAAGGGACTGACTAATCTTGCTCTGGGGGAAGACAGGAAGCTGAGGACCATCCTGTGACTGCCAGGAAAAGTTAAGTTCTACTGTATTTTGTGGTCATGAGTAGAAAGGAGAACCCTGAGACCTGGAATTTGATGAGCACTGTAACACTGTGTTAGGATTTTGCTCGATGAGTAACCCCGAGTTGCAGGGAAGCTGCTGGGTTCAGTGGGAGATGACATTCTGGGAAATGATGGGACCCCTGTGATGGAAGCTGAGAACTGTGGTATACAAAGTCACATGCTTGAAGACTCCAAGATCAAATAGGAATGGGGCTTGGAAACCATGGAGGTAGAAGGGGGATGGATTTTAAGAAAAGTCAGAGGCGTGGTGGGCAGGGAACTGGAAGACCAGTTAGATGGGGTGGCCATGTGGGTGGTAGAATCTCAGTGGAAAGAACTCAGGGAGGAGAAGCAAAGAGCTAAGGACTAGAGGGGAGGAGTTGGGAGGAAAAGGGGTACAGAAATTTCAAACCAAATGACAAAACGGATTGAGAGTCACAGACGCTGAGATGTTGAAATAAACTGGGAAGGGAGGGTGCAGAAGGTGAGGACAACATACCAAGACCTAGGACAAACCTGCTTCTCATGGAAGGGGAGAAAGCCAGGGGGCTTGCTGATGGGTTGAGGGTCCCAGACACCCAAAGGGAGAGTTTGAGGAGGGACTAGGTAGTCACCTCAGTGAAAATCAGAAAGACTCAAAGTTTACAGTTAAGGTGACAAAAGAAGTACAGTTCTCAGGAGGGGCTTAAAGGAAAATCTTTTTCAAGATAGGGTTTCTCTGTAGCTTTGTAGCCTGTCCTGGAACTAGCTCTTGTAGACCAGGCTGGCCTTGAACTCACAGAAATCTGCCTGTGTCTGCCTCCCAAGTGCTTAGATACTTTTTTTAGTGCTACCATGACAAGATGAGAAAAAGCATTATCAATGTGAATGAAATCACAGATGATGACTTGGTCAAGAGGGTTCCTGCCTACAATCTGGAGGGAAGTTTCCAGGTAAGGATGTTTCCAGAGAAAGGGGCCAGCAGGGGAGGAAGGAAAAGACCCTGAAGCAGAGCATGAATCAATAAGTGTGCAGTCTGAAAACTCATTGAGGTTGCAGAGGGTCATAGGACTTCAGCCTGTGGGGCAAAGGTGTGATCACCGACTGGGTGTGAAGGTGTTAGGTAGAGATAAAGTTGAAGACCTGGTCTTCTTCAACCCCTGAGTGGTGGCCTGAACTCTTGAACCTGCTACTGCCTGAGCAACAGATTCCAAGATTGCTGCTTGTTTGGGCTGGGCACAGAGAAGCATTCCAATCACACAGACATTAATGTCCAGGAGTCCCTCTGATTTGGGCTGAGAAGGTGGAGTTCAGGGAAATGACTGCCTTGGGCTATCTCCTCACTCCTGTCCACAGCCTGGACACCTACCATGTCAGTAACTTGGCTAAAACCCGGAAAACATCCTGTCCATAGGAAGATACAGTGTCACATTTCTCAGCCAGAAGTCACCTTTAAGCCTTGCTCCACAGTCTGACCTCATCTGGTAAGGGGCGGAGCTAAAGAGTTCTTTTACTCTTGGCCTTATTTGGAAATTACAGTGCTAGCGTACTTTTGTACAAGGTTGGGGAGGGGCAGGTAAGGTCCTTGTTGGTCACCAGTAGTTGGAGGGAACCTGTTTTTCTTTGCAGCCGGGATCTCCTCTTTTATATTATGGTAGAGTTCAGCCTTAAGCAAGACTGGAGAGAAGTTCCCTGGACTCCCTCTCCTCCAGGCTAATTCAAACCCCACCTTCCAGGATTGGGTGGGTGAAAGTTTTTGCTTCCTTTTAGTGCAAAAGTCTCCCTGCTGAGCCTGGGAAGGATGTCGGAAAAGGGTGGTCAGCAACTGACAGCCTGACGGCTGTGATGCTGGAGCTGAAACTGAGAAAAGCGTCATCTGGGTCCTAGTCCTGCAGGCGGGACCAAGGGGAGAAGTCTGTCTTTTGGAGCATCCAAAGACACTGGGAGAAGGGGCTGTGCTCATGACTCAGCAGGAGAGAGCCTGGAGCATGAAGGAAATCCAGAGCACAAAAATGAAGGCTTGACCACAGTCCCAGATCTACGAAGGGAAACAGTACAAAGAGTCCATGAGGAGGAAAGGAAGGACATCGTGGGCAACAAGAAAGCTTCTACAGCTCTTTAGTGACGACTTGACAGAACAAGAACGGATGAGTGGAGGGTAGACGGAGAAGAAGGATACCAGCAGGAGTGAGCAGGGAGCAGGCCCCAGATGAATTTCTGTTTAGAGGCAGGGGCCTGCCATAGGGGATGAAGCTGGGGACATGAGGAGAATACCCAGTGTTAGGCTGAACCCCCTCTCTCTTGAGCAACCTCGGAGTTAGAGGCGAACTGAGAGAAAACTGATGGCCTTCTGTCCCACCAACCTCAGAAGAGGCTCTCCACGATCCCTGGAGAAGTCTGTCCTGTCCCAGGGTATCTTCTCTCTCCACACACCTCCCAGTGGTACACAGCACGCCGGGACACATGAACAGGCTCGTGATAATGCATACATTGCCCTAGGGTTTTTTAGCTCCAGGCCACAAGTTGACCCCCTGTGGCAACATTCTTCTTTCTCCTTTTCTCAGAGGTTATTAAGAACCACAATGCCTCACTGGGCAAACTAAAAAGCAAAATAAAGAATTATATCCTTAAAAAAAAAAGTCCAAGATCAACAGGAAGCCAAACAGGAAGTTCCCATAGAAGATGAAAATATCTGATATTTGTGCTGAGAGCAACAGGCTGAGGGGATCTTAGGGATACATAGCCATGGAGGTGTTCGTGGCCTGTGCCAACACTTTCCTTTCCCAGAATACCCGTAGACCTGCCAACCAGCCCTGCCCACTCCCAGGGATTCCAGATATAACTTGCACCTAAAGAAGCACACACACACACACACACACACACACACACACCACATCCATGAATGCATGTGTGTATTCCTGAATGTACGAACAAGTGTGCACAGAGATAAACACACAAATACAGACAGTGCAAACCTGCTAAGAGAAGCTATGTGCAAAAAAAAAAAACAAAAAAAACAGTCAAGATAATGAAAGTCAGAGTCGGGAACGCCCCTCACTTGCCATATTGACCATGTCTTAGCTAGAGATTGGGCTTTCAACGGGGCCTGCCTGCTGTGAGGCACCTCACAGACGGATCTCCTCTGACCATCCAGGCCACCCCTCATGAGGCTCCATCTTTCCAGACCTGCTGTTTCCAGCTTCTTGACCTCGGAACCCTTCCAACGTTCTTAAAAATTATGAATTAAGAAGTTTTTATTTCTGGAGTTCCATCAGTCACCAGGGGGTATTTACATTTAAGTGTATATGAATATTGTCTGTACACCATACTCATGCTTGGAGCCTGCGGAGTCCGGAAGAGGGTGTCAGATCCCCTAGATCTGTAGCTATAGACTATTGATAGGCCACACATGGGTGCCAGGAATGGAAGTCAGGTCCTCTGGAAGAGCAGTTAGTGCTCTTAACCACTGAACCATCTCTCCAGCCCCTTGTACTTTTTATAAGTGTCTTTAGGGAGCAGTTTAAGGAAGGCAGCTAGGTTCACATATATGCTTCTCCCCTAAAGTTTCTGGGATGCATTTTGGTTGACATATTTAAAAAAAAACAAATCCAGCGCCATAGAGATTTGAGACAGAGTTGAGAAAGAGAAGCCCTCCTGGACGCCTTCAAATTATCTCCTAGAAACTATCTCTCCCCAAAGGTGGAAGGACTTTCTTGATGGGATGTCAGTTTGAAGTTTAAGTCACAAAAAGACTGTACCTTCTACTCTCAGTATGCCCCCTTTGCCCTTTAGTTCAGGCTGGGATAACCTGTTCTAAGTTGCCCTGTAGAGAAACCCCAACAGAGAAGGATCCAAAGATGTCTCTGTTAGGTTCCAGGGATAAACTGAGGCCTCCCTGGTCAGCTGATTCCAGCAAGAGGAGAGCTGTGAGCTTGAACTCCAGCACAAACAGTACCAGCCCTGGCTTTCCTCTCTTGGCAAGTTCTGCTAAGGACAGTGACTTGGGGACCACATGTCATCTTTCCAGACCTTTCCCTGGCTGAGCTTACATTTGATCCCGAAGCCCAGAAGACATCTTGATCAGAGCCCATGAAAGATTTGTGATCTCCCCTAAGCCAGAGTTCTGAGTTACGGGGATATTGTGGGACCCATAATTCTTGTTTGAAGATGGTACATTGGGGGTGATTTCACAGTAAAAGGCATCTGAAAGAGTCCTCAGACCTCACTTGAGGGTTGCTCCTCTAGTCCTAACCTTATCTTTCCAAGGAGGTTTTATCCAACAGGATCTGTGTCTTTCAGGTCCTCCTCTCAGCAGATACAGGAGAACGGACCAGCAAAGGAAGGTGACTGTAACTGGCAAAGATGCACAGTCAGTACCCGGGCAGGGCAGTGCCTCCTGCTCTCTCATGGCAGGCTTGTGGGTCTTGTGCAGCCTGTAAGCTGTGTTGAGAGGCGTGGCTACTTTGATCATGGTCTCTTCTTCAGCTGATCCACCTTTATCCCTAGTGTTAGTCAGGCAACTAACCTGTAGCTTCTCTGCACGGCCTTAAATGGCCTTAATTGTAAATCTCATTCCTCCTAATTTTGTGGTTACCACACCGTCAGAGTCTGATCCTGTTTTTCAGTTGCAGTTATGTTCACAGAAGTCTGTATGTCTGACCTCCAAGGACCCTGATCGGCTGGTGCCCGATCTTCTTTTCCCAAGGCAGGATGAAGGATCAGTAGTACCATTCACAGCGCCACAGTACTTGGTAGAACCAGGGAAATGACTTTCAAACACAAGAGATTCCTTTAACCCCATTGGCCACGTAGAAGATTGTGTGTTCCTTCTCTTAAGTCCTCCAAGGACCAGCACTAGACCCAAACAAAGCAGTACCACCTCTGCCTTTCCACTCTGGGCTTGTTCTACTAAAGACAATGACCTGGGTACCACGTAGCATATCATCCTTCAGTAGAGGACCATAGAAACCACAGCCTAGAGATGAGGTGACTGGTCCATTGTCAGTCAGCAGAGTATACACTGTGCAGGGCCTCAGACTGGACACACCCTCCCTTCCCCCACCTGCTGACCAACTTCCCTAGGCTGTGGAGGCTATGAGGATCGAATTGGGCTCACACCACTTCGTGCTTGCTCCGTAGAAGCTCAATAAAGGACAAAGGACAACTGAAGACACCATCAGTCATCCGACTTGGTCTCTGGCCAGTGTCATTTTGCTGGAATCAAAGGTCAGTTTTCTACAAGGTCAAAGTGAGAGGGTCAATCTCCCCAGAAAAGAAGCCAACCACAGAAGGTGCTAGGAATGACATTTTTGCTGGGGGCCAGCCTCTGCTGGGGGTCAGTCAGTCTTGGGTCCCCGGTCCCTATAGAGCTCAATCTGAGCCAGAAAAGTTTTCATTCACACCAGAGTTTGATTGCTGCGAAGCTGACTGGCTTATCTGGTGCTTTGGGTAGCATTCCTGGAACCCAGAGCAACCTCACCCTCCCAGACTAGCCAAGGCGCTGAGTAGGGGTGATGATCCCATTCAGGAGGACAGGGAACTCAGGAGTGACACCAAAGATCACACTCTCAGGGCTGGGGGGTTGGGGTGGTTCTGCTTCCAGACTGTCTCCAGCAGCTGGCTGGGGACACAGACCCTGCCTGAAGGGTGCAGTCACTCAAAGGGCTTCAGACCTTTGGAGGCATTTCCTGTTTTCCAGTGAACTGAAAAGGGCTTCCTGCTTGGAATAGTCTGTGGGGATGGTTTCTTTCTTTCTTTTTTCTTTTTTAGTGGTGGGCGTGGCATCTGGGCAGAGGATGCAGGCTTTGTAGGACTTGAGGACCAGCTCTCAGGACCCTGCTCTGTGGTGGCATGGGAAGAAGGCTGGGAAAGGAGAGAAAAGAACCCCTGAGTGCCTTGTTTCCTGGCTCTGCTTTTGTGTGAGAGACAGAGCAAGTCTTAAGTCTCAACTGTGCTATACTTCACCTACGCCACGCTCCTCTGCAGAGATACACGTTCCTCTGCAGAGGTAAAGCAGAGCATCCCTAAGCTTGTGTTGAGATGCAAACTAGGAACATGTGGGAGAGGCTCTGTCTTCATCCCCAAGCAGCCCCAGATTCAAGTGAGCAAGTCCACAGAGCTATGCCCCATTACCACACCGGTTGTGTTGCTTGGATAGTTTCCTGCCCTCTCAGGGCGTTCATTGCTACAATGGAGGCAGAAGTGGAGCTCTAGCTCTTCCCAGATGGAACAGGAGCCAGAACCATAGGCTCTCTAGAAGGTTGTGTTTCCAGGCACCAAATGGGACGCCCAACGGCCCAAATAAATCAATACTCTGTAGCTGTGACAATTGACCTCTTGCTGGGTCCTGCCTGCTTTCCCTAACCCTGCAGGCTCACTGAAGTCTCCCTCTGGACTGGCCTCCTGGGGTAGTCAGAGGGTGGAGTTTCCTGTTGGCTCCACCCACCGGTCTTCAGCCACCTTTGTCCTCCTCAGGCAATCCCTTGCCCCTAGCTCCTCTCAGAATGCAGATAAAACACTCAGGGAATGAGGGGGTGGAAAGCAAGGTCCACAGATTTGAAGGGGGTTGTTGGTTGGTCAAATAAGGACTACCAATCCTTGTGCCAAAGCCTGGAGTTTAGAGGCACTAACCTTGGCCAAGAAAGAAGACTGTGATAGGCTGAGGAGGAAGCTCCTGGCAGAGCCTCTGCTGGGGACTCTCCCTGCTCTCCTGTCTTTTGTGTCACTGACCTTGCTTAGTGACACTTAACCTTTCTTTGAAGAGGAAGCTCCTCAGAGCTGCAGGGACTGGGTCAGTAACTTTGCTGAGGTCCTCAGCTGGTCTGAGGGATACCTACCTCTGGCTTTGGCCTTGCTTTCCTTATCTTTCTCTTTTCTGGTCCTTCTTTCTCTCCATCTCCTTTTTTTCCTTTTTTCTATTTTTTTTAAACCTTTCTCTCACAAAGAAAAATAAAATGAGAGTGAGCTAAGCCTGGTAAATCTGGAAATAATAATAATAATATCAACATTTGTTAGTGCCTGTGTAGACACCAGCGGTGACACAGCCCAGGCCTCATGGCCCTGAATTAGCATGTTATTGCAAGGAAGCTCCTTCAGGAAAACAGCCTATAGGCTGGAAAGGTGGACTCAGTGGCTGAGAGCACTGACTACTTTTCAAGAGGACCCAGGTTCAATTCCTAGCACCCACACAGCTGCCTACATCTGTCTGTGATGCCAGTTCCAGTGGGTCCAATGTCCTTTTCTGACCTCCACAGGTATCGTGTGCATGTGGTACCCAGACGTACATTCAGGCATTTATAATAAAATAAAACTAAATTTAAAAAAATCTCAAATAAAGAAAAACAAGGTAGCTCAGAAAAGTAGAAAGAAAAAAGAAGAAATAACTAAGAAACCAACTCCAAAATTCATAAGGAAGCATAAAGGGGTAATATTCAAAGTGTTGCAATCATTAATTTCAAATTACACTACAAAAATCACTAAAATAAAACCCACATGGTATACGTAGAACAATGGCATAGAGGAGCCAGAAATGAATCCAGCTACAGCCACCTGATTGTTGGCAAAGATTATCAAAACACATATGTTAGAAAGCCAACCTCTTCAACAGATGGTCCCGAAATACCAATAGCTGTGCAGAAGAATGGACCCAGATGCCCACTCTAGACAAAAATCAACTCAAAAGGCATGAAAGACCTTACGCTAAAACCTGAACTATTGAAACTGCTAGAGGAAAAGCACTTTCAGATCTAGATATATGCAAGAGCTTTCTACATGGGATTGAAATAACTCAGGGAGCATGGGTAAGAACTGAAAAGTGAGATTTCATGAAATATCAAGGCTCTAAGCAACAAAGGAAGCAACCACCAGAGTAAGGATACAATCTAAGGAAGGGGAGAAAAATTTCTGCCTACTAAGTATTTGACAAAGGATGAGTATATATAATATATAAAGAACTTAAAACATTAAACACTAAACAAACTAATGAATAGATGAATAAACGAATTGAACGGACATTTCTCAAAAGAAATACTAATGGAACTTGTGTTATGGCTCAGCAGGTAAGGAGTCAAGCCCAATGAACTTGAGTTCAATACCAGGACTCACACGAAAGAAAGAGAACCAGTTTTTGAAAGTTGCTCTCTGACTTCAGTACACATACTGTGGACAGACACAGACAGACAGACAGACACACACACACACACAAATAAATGGAAAAAATATAAATACTCAATAAATAGGGAAGAAAGTGCAATCTCTGTTTGGATGAAAGCCATACCCCAGGCTCTGGCATTCACATATCCAAAGAGCCTGGGTTGTTTGGGTGGAAGCC
This sequence comes from Microtus oregoni, assembly GCF_018167655.1. Classification (NCBI taxonomy): domain Eukaryota; kingdom Metazoa; phylum Chordata; class Mammalia; order Rodentia; family Cricetidae; genus Microtus; species Microtus oregoni. The sequence goes on along the minus strand of NW_024543095.1, from coordinate 17,486,235 downwards.
TCACCCCTGGCATCCATATAGCCAAAGAGTCTGGAATGTTCCGGCAGAAGTTCAACTCCAAGCCGCCACACCTGGGAGTTGCCTCAGTCTGACTCCACCTCCGAGAAAGGCCGCCAAACCATGACCCCTCCCCAGAGAAGCTCAAGACCACTCCCACAAGGCATTTAAACTGCCCCCCCCCCATAGAGAACAAACATGTGGTTTTCCAGTCTTCCTTTCATGGCTCCTCTCTGTGGGCTGGAAAGCCATCCGGGAGAGTTTTATACATTAAACCTGGCCTTTTTCTAATTCAGTTTGATTTGCTCTGATTCAGATTATTGCGTCAGTAGAGAGGCTTATTGGGGTACAGAAACTCTTCAGTCTCCTTAATTGTAAAGGAAATGCAAATTAAAACTCCACTGGGACTCCAGCTCCTAATAAGAATGGCTGCCTACCAATCAGCAAGAAACAAACACGGAAGCAGGAGGCTGAGGCAGGACACTACATAGCAAACCCAGTGCCCCTGCCCCAGCGCCCCCACAGCAAGGAAATAACAAAAGCTGGCATGATGAAGGGGAAGGAAGCTGATCTACTGTTGGCGAGAATGTAAGTGGAACTAGCATGGAGGTTCCTAAAAGAAAAGGCAGCCTGGTCTGTGCAGAGAGTTCCAGGACAGCCAGACGTACATAGAGAGATGCTGTCTCAAAAAAAAGAAGGGGGAGTGTCTGTCAGGGTTACTATGCTGTGATGAGACACCATGACTCAAAGCAGCATGGGGAGGAAGGGAGCGAGTTTATTTGACTAACACTTTCACATCCTTGTCTATCATAGAAGGAAGTCAGGGCAGGGACCTGGAGGCAGGAGCTGATGCAGAGCCCTAAAGAATCACACAGAAGTCTCCATAAGATTATAAACTGATTGGCCCGTTAGCTCAGGCTTCTTTATTAACTCTTGCAATGTGTATTAACCCATTATTCTTATCTATGTTAGTCACATGGCTCAGTACCTTTTTCAGCAAGGCAGATCACATCCTGCTTCTTGGGTGATCTGGGCAGGAGTCAGGAGGAATGGGCTTCCTCCTTCCCAGAATTCTCTTCTCATCGCCCCACCTCTACTTCCTGTCTGGTTGACCTGCCTATACTTCCTGCCTGGCCAATCAGGGTTTATTTAAAACATGATTGACAGAATACAGGCAATTCTCCTGTACCACTAAGTTGCTTCCACGGGCTGGGGAAATTCATTGGTTCCTTCATTCACCCATTCTCTTCATTACAGATGCAATCTAATAGAGCCTTAGGTAAACTGCGTCTGCTTCATCCCAGACTCAGGACCCTTCAGACTTGACTTTCTTTCCTCTCTCCAAGCAGGCAGTTTTCTTGGTATAGTGGAGAAGAGCCTGGACCAGGACATGATGTGCGTCCATGTTTTCAGGCCCCAGAGTCTGCTGTACTTTTTGCCTTTCCCAGGGTGAGCCAACCCCCAGCCTCACACCCCTGACTAAGGGCTTAGATGGACCCTGGCTGTGATAACTGCAGTATGGGAGTGTGTGTCATAGCTGGGGGTAGGCAGAAGGGGCTTAACCAAGGTCAGCGGTGTCCCTGGAAACTGGTACTTGTAGGAATCTAGAACATATTTTAAATTCAAGCCTGGTATTCTAAGTTGTTATGAACAAGTCGTTTTCAAGGGACCAAGCTAAGTCACATTTTATTTAACAACTTGTTTGATTTATAGTATAATAAATATTTAAGTGGGCTATTTATACTATTGTTTAAACATCAGGACAGTTCGGATTTCCTAACACATTACATCATTTATTATTTTTTATTTACATAATATGCTTAATGGTCGTATTTAGTTTTACACACCACCCCCACATAAGCCTGTTAGGCAGAGACTGTCACCAATAGAGTAGTTCTCAGCCTTCCTGATGCTGTGACATAGTTCCTCACATTGTGGTGCCTCCAAACACAACATTAGTTTTGTTGATACTTCTTAACTGAAATTTTGCTACTGTTAAGGAAGTGTAATGTAAATATCTGTGTTTTCTGATGGTCTCTGGCAACCTCTGGGAAAGGATCGCTTGACCTCCAAAGGGGTGGCAAGCCCCAAGTTGAGAACCTAGATTACTGGCCAGCACAAGGTAGCTGGATGTCCATGCAAGTTTGGAAGAGAATGGACATGTGAACGAATGACCCGAGGTGACAAATTCAAAGAAAGATGGGGAAAATGAAGGAGCATGGGAGGGGGAAGAATCTCTCAGCCTGGAGTCTGGCTAAAGAGCTTACCAACAGAGAGTCGAGAATTCAGCACACACAGTTACCAGCATTTTTTATAAAAGTTGCTATAGAGCAACCATTCTGGGGTTCCCAGGCCATTCTGGGGTTCCCAGAAAGTGGCAACAAGACACATTTTGCAGAGACTTATAAAGGCAGACCCAAAAGGCTGTGTATTTCCCACCAGGACCAAACGGGCAAGCATACATCCTGACGAATTTCCTGCCTAAATACCTCCCACCCAAATGCAATCAAGCACGTTGGTGTAGTTGGGTCAATAAAAGTTATTTAGGGGAGCAAAAACATGTGGCTTTACATAAATGCCAGCCTCGAGCTTCTCCCACAGTATCTGTCTTTGGGCCGGGGGCTTACAGGTTAGAGATATTTTTGTTTTATGGATCTCTTAGGCACAATAATTAAATAACTTTGACTCTTACAGTGTATGAAGTTAAATCTAAAAGGTTACTAAAGAACTTTTTTCTTTGGGCGGTGGTGCCTCATGCCTTTAATCCCAGCACTTGGGAGGCAGAGGCAGGCAGCTCTCTGTGAGTTTGAGGCCAGCCTGGTCTACAGAATGAATTCCAGGACAGGCAGGGCTGTTTCACAGAGAGACCCTGTATCGAAAAACAAACAAACAAAAAATTTTGGCTCAGAATTGTGGTAATGATCTTATTCTCCCTCTGTGGGATTAATATCACTACAGAAACGCTACCTATTGCTTCGGTGGAACCACTGAGCAGTGTCTCAAGAGAAACCTCGTAGCCACACTTACACGGACCTCTGTATTAATGTTGAAACCCAGCTCTGCTTCATATGGACTTAGACCAAAATTCTTTTCTGCGGCAAAGTCACAAATCTCAGCTTCACAGGAATGTGTCTCTATGACGGCTCAGGCTGCAGCCTGTAACCATTTGGAGCAGTGTCTACGCACACCCACTGACACGGAAAGGGGATGGATATTTTTGTGTGTAAATACATTCTATACATTTTTCTTTTATTGAAAATAGACTATTTTCTCACACAATATACTTCGATTATGGCTTCCCCTCCTTCTATTCCTTTACTCCGCCCAGTTCTCCCTTCCTCCCCTTCTATCTGGACCCACTCTCCCTTTCTGTCTTTAGAAATGAAACAGGCTTCTAAGAGATGAAGGCATACTAAATCTAATATAATATAAATATTGCTCTAGTTGAGACTTGAAGTAATATATTAAGTAAGGATGGGGAGATTGGACAGCCTTGTTTTTTTTCCTGGTTTTAGTAGAATTGCTTTGAGTTTTTCTCCATTTAAGTTGTTGCTGGCTATGGTCTTATTGTAAACTTCCTTTAGTATATTGAGATATATCCTTTGTATCCCTAAACTCTCCAGGACTTTTATTATGAGGGGTGTTGAATTTTCTTAAAGGCCTCTCCTGCATCTAATGTGGCTTTTGTCTTTTGGGTTATATGGTGGATTACATTTATTGAGTTAAGTATGTTGAACTATCCCTACATCTCTGAGATGAAGCCTACTTGATCATGGTGGGTGATCTTTTTGATGTGTTCTTGGATTCAGTTTGCACATATTGTATTGAGATTTTTTTTTTGCATCTATGTTCATAATGGAAATTGTTTTGCAATTCTCTTTATTGGAATTTTATGTGGTTTAGGTATCAGGATAACTGTGGTCTTGTAAAAAAAAGGTAATGTTCATTCTGTTTCTATTTTGTAAAGTAATTTGAAGAGTATTTGAACTGAAATTCTGATAGCATTCTGTACTAAAACCATCTGACCCTGAACTTATTTTTGGTTTAAAGACTTTCAATGACTGCTTCAATTTCAAGAGGAGTTATAGATCTGTTTAAATTGCCTAACTTCTTTTAACTTTAGTAAGCCGTATGTATCAAGAAAATTATTCATTTCTTTTAGATTTTCCAATTTGAGGTGATACAGGTTTTTTAAAGTATGTCCTTATTATCTCTGGATTTCCTCAGTATCTGTTATTATGCCTCCCTTTTTATTTCTAATTTTTTTTTTATTTTTTCTTTATTTTTTGTTTATTTTTTTTAGTTGTTGAAAAAAATTTCAGCCTCCTCCCCATTTCCCATTTCCCTCCCCCTCCTCCCACACATTGCCCCCTCCTCCCACTCCCCTCCCCCTCCCCCCTCCCCCACTCCATTCCCCCTCCCTCTCGAGAATGAAGAGCAGTCCAGATTCCCTGCCCTGCGGGAAGTCCAAGGTCCTCCCACTTCTATCCAGGTCCAGGAGGGTGAGCATCCAAACAGGCTAGGCTCCCACAAAGCCAGTTCATGTATTAGGATCGAAACCTAGTGCCATTGTCCTTGGCTTCTCATCAGCCTTCATTGTCCGCCATGTTCAGACAGTTCGGTTGCATCCCATGCTTATTCAGTCCCAGTCCCGCTGGCCTTGGTGAGCTCCCATTAGATCAGTTCCACTGTCACAGTGGGTGGGTACACCCCTCGTGGTCCTGACTTCCTTGCTCATGTTCTCCCTCCTTCTGCTCCTCATTTGGATCTTAAGAGCTCAGTCCGGTGCTCCAATTTGGGTCTCTGTCTCTATCTCGATCCATCGCCAGATGAAGGTTCTAAGGTGATATGCAAGATATTCATCAGTATGGCTATAGGATAGGGTCATTTCAGGTTCCCTCTCCTCAGTTGCCCAAGGTACTATCTGGGGACATCTGCGAGCCCCTCTAGAGTCAAGTCTCTTGCCAACCCTAAGATGGCTCCCTTAATTAGGATATATATTTCTCTGCTCCCGTGTCCACCCTTCCTTTTTCCCAACCATCCCATTCCCCCAAGCTCCCCCAATCCTCCCCTTCTCATGTTTCTCACTCCAATTCCCCTTAGCCCCATGCCACCTCACCCCCAAGTTCCCAGTTTTTGCCCGGCAATCTTGTCTACTTCCCATATCCAGGCAGATGACTATATGTTTTTCTTTGGGTTCACCTTCTTATTTAGCTTCTCTAGGATCACAAATTATATGCTCAATGTCCTTTATTTATGGCTAGAAACCAATTATGAGTGAGTACTGGATATTCTCTCCCTGCCTTATGTAAATCAACTAGCTTAAATCACACATTGACCCTCATCACTGACAGTGAGAGATTTCAGTACCCCACTCTAGACAGATCATCAGAAGAAAAGCTAAACTCTTTGTTTCATTGCTTCTTTGTATTATTTTTTGTTTGTTTCTACTTTATTGATTTAAGCACTCAGTTTGATTATTTCTTGCCACTTACTCTTTTTGGATATAATTTCTGCCTTTTGTGCTAGATTTCAAGTGTGCCACTAAGCTACTAGTATTAGATCTCACCAGTTTTTTGTTTGGTTTTATGTAGGCTCTTAGTGCTATGAGCACTCTTAGAACTGCCTTCATTGTATCCCATACGTTTGGGGATGTTGCGTTCCTTTCATTCATGTGTTCATTTTCATTCAATTCTAGAAAGTCTTTTTTTTTTTTTTTTTCTTTTTTTTGGTTTTTCGAGACAGGGTTTCTCTGTGGCTTTGGAGCCTGTCCTGGAACTAGCTCTGTAGACCAGGCTGGTCTCGAACTCACAGAGATCCGCCTACCTCTGCCTCCCGAGTGCTGGGATTAAAGGCGTGCGCCACCATCGCCCGGCTAGAAAGTCTTTTGTTTCTGTCTTGAACCCTTTTTTTATTCCGGAGAGAGCTACTCAGTTTCTACCAGTTTGCAGGCTTTCTGTTGTTTCTGTTCTGGCTGATGTCCAGCTTTAATCCATGGTGGTCTGATAGGACACAAGGGGTTATTTCGATTTTCTTGTGTCTGTTGAGACTTGCTGTGCGTCTGAGTATGTGGTCAATTTTGGAGAAAATTGTGTTTGATGAAATGCCCTTTAAATAGCTGTTAGGTCCATTGGTTCATACCATCAATTACTCTAGCATTTGCCTAATTTTTGTCTAGATGACCTGTCTAGAGGGGGTGTTGAAGTCCCCCACTATCAGCATGTGACGGTCACTATGTCATTAGACTGTAGTATTATTTCTTTTACGAACTTGGGTGCCCTTGTGTTTGGGGCAAGAATTTTAAGAATTAAAATGTCCTCTTGATGAGTTTCCTATCTCTTCTGATTAGTTTTGGTTTGAAGTCTATTGGCCAGATATTAAAATGGCTACATTAGCTTGGTTCTTAGGTCCATTTGCTAGGAATGTCTTTTTCCATTGTTTTACCCTATCCTTGATGTTAAGGTGTGTTTCTTGGATGCAGCAGAAGGATGGATCAAGTTTTCACATCTATTTTGTTAGTCTGTGTCTTTTTATTTTATTTGAGGAATTGAGACCATTGTTGCAGAGAGATATCAATGAGAGTGTTCATAGACTCCTGTTATTTTGTTGTGGTATGCATGTGTGCATGCTCATGCATTTTCTCCTTTTGATTTGCTGCTCTGGAATTATTTATTCCGTGTTTTCTTGTGTGTGACAGAACTCTTTAGGGTTGGATTTTTCTTGTAGCACATTCTGTAGGGCTGTTAGGGATGGATTTGTAGACAGATATTGCTTCACCTTTGTTTTCTCCATCTACTGAGATTGTAAGTTTTGCTCTAGTAGTCTGGGTCGGCATCTATGCTCTCTTAGAGTCTGCAAAACATCTATCCAGGCCCTTCTGGCTTTTGAGAGTCTCCACTGAGAAGTTGGGTGTAATTCTAATAGATCTGCCTTCATATGTTACTTGTTCTTTTCCCCTGGAAGCTTTTAATATTCTTTCTTTGATCTGTACGTTTAGTGTTTTTATTATTATGTACTGATGGGGATTTTCTTTCTGGCCCAGCATGTCTGGTGTTCTGTAAGCTTCTTGTACCTGGATAAGCATTTCCTTCTGTAGTTTAAGGACATTTTCTTCTAGGATTTTGTTAAAAATATCTTCCGTGTCTTTGACCTGGGTTTCTTCTCCTTCCTCTATTCATTCCCGTTGTTCTTAGATTTGGTCCCAGATGTTTTGTGCCAGAATTGGTTTTAGATCTAACATTGTCTTTGACCAAGGTACCCATTTCTTCCACGGTGTCTTCCATGCCCGAGATCCTCTCTCCCATCTCTTGTATTCTGTTGGTGAGGCTTACCTTTGAGGTTGCTTATTTGAGTTCCTAAATATTTCCAGATTTCCCTCAGCTTCAGTTTTCTTTATTGATTCTATTTTCACTTTCAGGTCTTGGACTGTTTTTTTTTCTTCCACTGTTTGTTTGTGTTTTCATAGATTTATTTAAGAGATTCTTTCATTTCCTCTTTAAGAACCTCGATCACATTCATAAAAGCTATTTTAAGGTCTTCGTCTTCTGCTATGTGGCAATACTCGGGGCCTGCTGTGGTAGGGCTGCTGGGCTCTAGTGGAGACGCATTTCTCTGCCCGTTGTTAATTGTGTTTTCATGCTAGTGTTCAGAGATTTGGGTTTGGAAGGATTGTAATTCTAGGTGATGATATCTGGTCTTATCTTTATTGGGCAGATATTTGTTCCTGTGTTTCTGTTGACCTCTCTGGTTTGTAGGAGAGTATTGGTGGCTTTGTGCTGCCCAGTAGGAAATTCTTCTGGGATCCTGATAGGTGTGACCACTGGGGGTTCCAGGTAAAATGTGTTTCTAGAACTGACCCTTAAAAATGGAGTTGGGATGGGCAGTGGTGGTGCTATCCCAGCACTCGGGAGTCAGAGGCAGGTGGATCTCGGTGAGTTCGGGGCCAGCCTGATCTATAAGAGCTAGTTCCAGAACAGGCTACAAAGCTACAGGGAAACCCTGTCTTGGAAAAAAAATGGAGTTGGGCTAGGTGAGGGGGGCCACCAGAGGGAGGAAAGCAGGGTGTTCCACCAGGGTCTGCTTAGTTTCTTGGGAATGGGAAAGAGAGTGTAGAGAGTCATAGCAGAAGGTCTGCTACAAAGATAGGGATGCGTTTCGGGGACTGAATTTGGAGTAACAGAGGGATAGGTGAAGATTTATAGTTAGCTTACCGGGTTTTCCTGGTCAGCGTAGCTTGTAGGTTCCCAGGGAATGCCTGCTGGAGTCGGGGGCTGGGAAAAAGCAATGAGTTGAGTGGAGAGGGTTAGGAGAGAAAGATCAGTGTGATCCCCTGGAGATGGGGTGGTGACTGCAGCAGCTGGTCTGCTACAGACCTGGGATAAGGCTGGGGGTCGTTTCTGGGGGTGTTAGAGGAGAAGCGAAGATCTGCAGTTAGCCTACCTGCTTCTCTGACCGGAATCCAATTACATTTTAAAACATATTAATATTTTCATTAATTCTTTGAAGATTTTATCCAGGCATGCATTGTATTTGGAACATATTTTCCTCTCATTCTTCCCCCTAACTCTTCCCAAATCTACCCCTATCCACCTTGGCATGGTTTTTGAAGTAAACGTGATGCGACCTATTATCATTTGTTAGAGATCAGCCAGTAGAGATCAGCCCCACCTATATTCTCTCCACTCCCAGCCCTGGCAGCTGAGTTCAGGGGCCCCTCCCCTTTAAAGTCTATGATTATATTTTCTCTGTCTTTCCATCCCAGCTCTCCCCATTATTAAAAGACCTCATTTCTCACAATTCAAGCCCACATACCTCACCAATGAACCTGGAAAGAATCTTAAATTATTTAAAGCATCACTGAGCCTAAGAATTGGAAAGTTTCTGACCTGTAGACTGTACCGGCTTGGTGAACAGAGTTGTAAGAACTATGCAAATTATGTAACTTCTGAGCCTCCGTATCTTCAGTGATGAGACGAGAACGGTTCTTTACATGCTTGCTTTCTTTCTTTCTTTCTTTCTTTCTTTCTTTCTTTCTCCTTCTTGGGTGGTGTTTCAAGACAGGGGGTCTCTGTGTAGCCCTGGCTGTCTTGGAACTCACTCTGTAGACCAGGCTGGCCTCCAACTCAGAGATCTGCCTGCCTCTGCCTCCTGAGTGCTGGGATTAAAGGTGTGTACCACTACCACCTGGATAATTTCTTTCTTTTTCCTTCCTTCTTCCCTCTCTCCCTTCCTCCTTCCCTTCCTTCCTCCCTCCCTTCCTTCTTTTCTCTCCCCTTCTGTCCCTCCTTTCTCTCTTTCTCTTTCTTGGGACAGGATTCAGGTGGCTTAAGTTGCCTCAAACTTTCTATGTACCTTGAACTCCTGAATCCCCTGCCTCTGCTTCTCTAGTCCTGCGATTATAAGTGCACAACACCACACTTGGCTTTTCACAAAGTTTTAAAGGGTGACTTTATGGCGTGTACAGTATGTAGCAACAAACAAACGTTAAAGTTATTAATAATCCTGAGAGGAGGTATTGATGTAGGATTGTACCGTGGCCTTCAGAGCAGCCGGCTCCAGTGAGCACAAGGCCTGAGGGCAGGCATACTTCTCCACTACCCATGTGGGTCCTGGAATGGACACTGGGCATCTCAACCCTCAGGAGCTTTCACGGGCTTCACTGAGCAGAGCAGCAAGTGGATTGAACTCTCTCAAGATTCACAGACACCATCCAGGAGGTGGGTCGGGCACACTCAGAGACTGTCCCACGCACTGCAAACAATCCTAGGAGGGAGGAAGGAAGCCAAGAGCCCTCCTGCAGCTCAGTTCCCACAAACTCCCAACTCTCCTAGGGTCTATAGCACCAAACAACTCCCTAAGAGGCCCTCCTTTGCCCTGCCCTTAACTACGCTTTTCCTCCTCTGCCTTAGCCCTTTCTCTGCACTTCCCCTGTGTGAACAGCCTGCAGGAATTTCTTTGTCTTGTTTGTCTGCCTTAGGCTTCTCACCTAGACTGGTCAGTTTGCAAGAAGACCAAAACCCCTGTCTCGCACATTCTGTTCCTTTCCTGCATTAGAGAGGAGGCCTGGCATGATTGGAGGGTAGAGAGGGTCTCTGGCAGTGAAAGGGTGGATGGGCCGAGATGGGAAAAGCCAATCAGAGGGTGAAGATCAGCTGCCCTAGATACACTAACTCACCTGACCCCCTGCTTAGCTATATGATGATTCAGGGTTTGAGGATGCTTATCAAGGAGAAACCTTAACAAAGGCACTAGTCATTGTGCGTGCTGGGCTTCTAGCTCACTGCCATTTTACAGATGGGGCCAGAGAAACTGGAATCAGATCCCCATCTCTCACTCTGCATAAGAAATCAACTCAAAGTGGACCAAAGCCCTTCACGGAAGACCTCCAACTCCGAAAGTGCTCTAGGCAAACACTTGAAGATAAAGGTGTCCTGAGGACTTTAGTAGCTTGGGAAGTAACAGGAGGAAGTAACAAATGGGAAGGCTTCACAGTTTCTACGCTGCAAGGGGACACTTAGCAGAGAGCCTGCTCTTTCCAGCTGCTCATCTTGAGGTAGGATGCCAGGAAGAGTCTATTGTCACCTCTGTCCTAAGGAGAAATAGCTGAGGCCAAGTCTTTTTGGTGCTGACTCCCTAAATCTACCTCGTGAGTCTTACCTTGGGATTTCTTGTCAAGACAACACAGAGGGCCAGAGAGACAGTGGCTCGTGGGTAAAGGAACTTGTTGCCAAGACAGACAACCTACGTTCAATCTCTGGGATCCATGTGGTAGAAGGAAATACTTGACTTCTGACCTCTAACCTCTATGTGTGTGCCACTAATACACCTGGCTTATGCACCCCTCCACAAAAATAAATAACCCCCCCATCCCCACCAGGATTTCACCAGGTAGCTCTAAATCTCAAACTGGAACAAATGGTTGGGGGTCCTATTTAACATAAAGCAGACCTGGCCTCCGGGTTCTCCCAGCATCCCTCAGTCCCTGTTACAGGGTATAGCTTGTATATCCCCACCCTCTATGGTGAACTCTTCAACCCAGGGGCTGGGCTGCCCTTCTCCCAGAGGTTCTGCCCTCTGTAGTCCAGACATTATGGTTATCTTCCCTTTCTTGGACCTTTGGCCTCCTGACTGTTGCACCTGGTTCCCTTTTCTTCCTTCCCCTCCCCAGTTCCACAGGGCTCAGCTCAGTCTGGTCTGGTTATGTCCACTCTGAAATTTCCCAGATATCCCTGCCTCTGGCTATACTCTCCCACATACCTATAATAAACTTTCTCCTCTACCAGACCTAGGAATAGTCATGTCCTTTCCTTTTCATTTTTTCATTCAGTAGCCTTGACTGACTCACTCTGTAGACCAGGCTGGACTCGAACTCAGAGATCTGCCTGCCTCTGCTCCCAAGTGCTGGGATTAAAGGTGTGCATCGCCACCACCCAGCTCTTTCGGTTTTTTTGTTTTTGGCTAGGTGTGGTAGTGCACACCTTTAATCCTAGCTCTCAGAGGCAGAGGCAGGCAGATTTCTGTGGGTTCAATGCCAGCCTGGTCTAGTTTTAGGCTAGCTAGAGCTGTATAGCAAGACCACGTCTCAAGAGCAAACAAACTACATGAAAACCCGGGCGACGCACAGGGTCCATCTCAGGTGCCATCCCAGGAGAGAAGGACAAAGGGGTCAGTGACCATGCCACTTTGTCAGGGACCAGCCTTGACACAAAGGCATCTTGGTCCATTCTCCATGTTGCTTATGAAGAGTCACTTACAAAGGAAAGTGGTCACACCTGGGCACTGCAAGGCCAAGGAATAGTAGCAGCAGCTGGCAGCAGCTGGCAGCACCAGGCGGTTCTCAGTCAAGATCCTCTCCTCCCAGATGACCCTAGGGTGTTTGTATTTAACGAGTACAACATCTTGAGCCAATGGCGTTTTTTTGTTGCTGGGGGAGCACATTGGTTTGTTGTTGTTGTTGTGTTTTCTTATTTTTTTATTTTTTTTTTTTTGAGACAGGACTTCTCTGTGTAGCCCTGGCTGTCCTGGAACTAGCTCTGTGGACCAGGCCGACCTCAAACTCACAGATCCACCTGCCTCTGCCTCCTGTATGCTGGGATTAAAAGTGTACCATCACCGGCTTTTTTTTAAAAAAAAATATTATTAGCAGTAATTCTTTAAAAGTATGTTACCAGATGTTGTCAATCACCCAGAGTCCTTGGATCATTTTATTCTCAGGGAAGAAACACTGAAAGAGCACACTCAGGTCCAGATCTGAAGCTCCTACTGAAGGTCACCATCACCCACTCATTCTCCGCTCCCTTCTGATTGGTCATCCTCATTCTCCGCTCCTTTCTGATTGGTCATCCTCATCTCCGCTCACTTCTGATTGGTCATCCTCATGGCTGAAGGCCTCTGCCTTCCTGTACTTGAGTTTTCTCTAATCTCCTGAACTTTGTTGTTGTTGTCCTAGACTTTGGGCCTAGGGTCTTGTTTATGGTGGAATCAGAGAGGAAATACATAATAAACAATCCCTTCTTCTTGGTGCGGGTCTGAAGATCCTTGTTCATAACTCCAGGCAGGGAAGCCATATTTGGGGGGGGGGGGGGCGGGATAAGCAGAGAATCCTTGGAAACCTTTCAAGGGGCAGAGCTATTTTATATTTTGAGATAGGGTCTTGGCCCAGCTTTTCTAGCATGGGACCATCAGGTCCAACTTTTGTTTTTAATGTGGAGACTTGTTTGAAGTATCTTTGCCCATCTACTTACTGCCAATATCATCCTCCTTATATCTTTTATGTCCTTTATGTTAACTCATGAACCAACATTTCTTCCCGGAGTTGTTCCTAGTCCGGCCTTGTGCTGCTAGCTGGGCCTCAGCTGTATGAACAGCATACACACAGAGCAGCCCCATTCAGCCCTGACAGCCGAGGGGCAGCCAACCCCAGGAGCTTTGGTCTTTAGTATACAAACAGCAAAAGGAGGGAGACATCTAGCTGGGACAGAGAAGTAAGATTTAACGTCATCATATTTATTACGTTCTGGAACAATACACATTCACATCTCTTGAGTACAGTACATTTGGCACAATAATGTTTACAATGAAATTACACTAATGGATGGCGAGAGGTTAAAATCACATCCAGAAAGGAAAAAAAAAGTGTACAAAGAAAGCTTCACAATACAAAATAAAACCCCTAAAATTGAATACATTTTCTATTAGCCAGAATTATTCTGCACATCATTTAAAAAGAGGTAATTTTTTAAGCCTTCTTTTATTTTTAAAGCAAGAATGAATTGTGTTTTCACTGTTGGAGGAAAAAAACATGTTTCTACTTCACAAAGTCCATCAATGAGAGGAATGGAGGAAGGAAATACTATCCTTCATGTAGGCTTTTGGCATTTTTTTTTTTGCAGTTTATTTTTTTTCTAAAAGTTAGAGAGTGAGAGTTGAAAAGACAGGAACCTGGCAGAAATGGATCAGTGTGGCTATCCTCAACTTGGCGGCACTGGAGCCCGAGCACAGGGCCCAGAGTTCCACCACTGCGTCCCATTCCCTGTGCCTAAGCTCTTGCTGAAAAGACTCAGTATCCGTCCAAGGAACTCACACCAGTGTGGATCTTCATTGGATTCAAATCTGCCTGTGTGAGAACAGCATTGGCCAGAGGTATCCTAGCCAGCCGGTTATGGGCACCGAAAAGGAGCCAGGGCGCTGACTGCTTACTGCTTGCTGGTGGAATGTATTGTTTGATTTCCCAGTAACAGTGCCAGTTGGCTGGGAAGAAGGGCCTAGCCCCCACTGTCATGTGAATACCACCAAGCCCTGGAAAACAGCCACTTGGTATTGGCCTTGGCTGTCCAACATTCACGATAGTAAAGGAAGCGGAGGACAAAGAGAGAGGGAGAGAGGGGAAAAGAGAAAGAGAGAGAGAGAGAGAGAGAGAGAGAGAGAGAGATTATATGATATCTGAGTATGATGGGCGTATTATCATGTTTTTCTAAACAATGAGATGATACCACCATGAAGATGTTTCTGTGCTTGTTATCCACTCCAAAAGATAGTCTTCCCCCAGTATGTCAAGTCACTGAAGATAAATTAAATTAACCTAATGTTCTTCATCACTTCCCTGGTATGCCAAACATACAGATTGATACAGCATAGTATTTAATATTTGCAATCATCATAAGAACAGATCACAGTTACACCTGAGTTTTTCATTAAAAAAAAAATAGCAGAAGAGAACTGAAGGTCATTATCAGTAAGGAAGGCTGTGCTCAGCCAGATGCAAATAGGGACACATTTAGTATGGGCCCAAAATAGTCACTGTCCAAGCTTGGCAACCACTATGGAGAACATTCCTCTCCGTCTGCCATCTATATCAGGGCGTGACGGAGCACAGGAGAACCATGTGAATTTAGTATAGCTCATCATACGGTTACATCTTTAACCCAAAAGGAAATAAACAAATACAAGGGGCCCCAGCCCTCCCTAGAAAGACACATACCTCTCTCTCAGTAACTTGAACCGATAGCTGATAAGAGGATTGCACCTGGACATTATTATAGCTATTCTTTCATCGACTACAGTTGTATAATATGCCTGAGCATGCAGCAGTTGATACCTCTAGATTCAATGAGTTAATTCCACAGGCCTTGCAGCAAACACTATATACAAAAAAAAAAAAAAAAAAAAAAAAAAACCTCAAATGTACAAAAGGCAAAAAGCTTCGTTAGTGCCACTTTGCCACTCACAAGTATATTTAGGGGCAGCTGGGAAATCCACGTGCAACAGTTGGAATGGATTCCATTCCCTGCTAAATCAGTTCAATAAAATAGGTAATCAAATGACCTTCAGGGAACATATACACAAAGCCACAGAGAACCCTTGGGAGTCAGAGACTAACACTGTCAGCATTATCTATGGGAGGTAATATCAGTCCATTAAATAGAGTCCATGTGAATTGCCATCGCGTGCCACCAAAACTTTGGCCACATCCCGCTACCCTGTCGGTCTTCAAACCATTTGTTCTTCAGTCTTCTGACGCCTTCTGCCTGGCCCAGGCTGAGCTTCCTTCCTCGCATTCCCACGCAGATACTGCATTTTACACACCGAATGTTCCAAACCACAACACAGTGGTACTGCCATTTTGTAGAAGTGCACAGAAGATAGAGTTTATGCTGGGAACTTGGGGGGGGGGGGGCGGACCGGAGCAAGAATTTGGGAGTTGAACTTTTCTGGAAGCTCAGGGTCTCGGTTGTTGCTCTGGCGGCCTCTGTGCTCAGGGGGAATTCTCACAATGATCAGCCAGAGTTTCCCTTGCTGCCTTTGCATAGCCCTCATGTGTCACTAAAGCACTAGTAATAAACTTTGGACGACTGGATTCTCACTGTGCGTTAGCCCTTTAATATCTACCTGCATTCACACTGGGATGTCTATCTTTTGGCCAATTAGAAAGTGAACTTGGTAACGGGTTT
The DNA here is from genome assembly GCF_018167655.1 of Microtus oregoni. Lineage (NCBI taxonomy): Eukaryota > Metazoa > Chordata > Mammalia > Rodentia > Cricetidae > Microtus > Microtus oregoni. The sequence continues at coordinate 17,470,789 of NW_024543095.1, read as the reverse complement.
GTTTTTTTTTGAAATGTTAGAGAGTTCAAACTCAAAATAATTTCTTCCAGGAGATACAAACGTACACAACTTTGGCATGCTCAAAAAAGCTAGAACCAAAGCAAGCAGGAATGTGCAATTCCAGAGCGAACTGACACAGCTGGCCAGCCTGAGCATCCCCGGGCTCCCCCCAGCAAGGGCGTGCCTTGGGGGCACCTGCCCTTACAGAGAAGAAGCACCAGTTTCATCCTAGGTAGGAGGGTAGGGATGACAGGCTGGGGAGGAGGAGGGATGAGAGGAGAGGAGAGTCAGGGTTCCATATCCAGCGGCAGAGCCAGAGTCCTGGTGTTGGCTTTCTTTCTTTGTTTTCCTTTGTAATAAAAGAACTGAATTGCTTCAGGGTTGCAGACGGACGGACAATCCAATTCCCCGCACTGCACACAGCTACCCACAGAGCGATACAATTCAAATCGTGTGTTTCTGGTCGAGTCTAGACCCAAGAGTGCCTTCTGGTCACTGGGAGGGTAGGGAAGGACATGGCCTGGGGTGAGGGATTGTAATAAATAGAGTGGACACGGGACTGGGGCTCTGGGGAGGAGGAATAGTTCGAGACCTTCCGAGCCTCTGCGACGTGGAATTTTCCCACCCTCTTTGCAGCATCAGCTAATCCACCCGAGGCAGCTTCTCAGGGCATCAGGTCTTCGCCAAAGTAGGAGAAGCCTTTGAATTCCTCCTGGTTGATCTGCTTCACTATTGCTTCGTCCACAAGCGTAAGGATCGGCTCCTCCCGGGTAAAGTCCTGGTCAAAGTTATTGACGTCTCTTTTGGTTTTCTGTGGAGAGAAAAGAGAAGGTGCTGTGTTGAGGCTTGACGTCCTTCCTGAGGCCCCTCTCCCCTGCAGGGAGACTGGGCATCCAGGTGACCAGCCTCTCGCCAACACTAGCCTCTAGCTACTGGGAGCAGATACAGGGCTATTCCAATGAGGTAATAATGGATGGCCCCAGGACCCAGAGGTGAAGAGGAGGAGAGCAAGAATGAGTTAAGGTGAGAAGGAAGAGGGTGCGTGAGTATGACGGAAAAGCAGGGAAGTGGGATTCCCGCGGGCTGAGTGCGCAGTGTGGGTATGTGTGTGTACGTGTGCGTATGTGTGTGCGTGTGTGTTTGCGCAGGCTGGGAAGCACAGCTGCTATCTCCAATCACCTTTTAGCATCATTGTAAGTGTCCATCTCCTTGAAGACAGTCCTTGTTGTACCCAGGGGATAAACTTAAATCCATCTGCCCAAAGTCTCCCATGTTTTCCACAGAGACAGGCTTGATAGCCTTGCCATATCTGCTTCACAGACCTCTCTGAGGAGAAGGATGGGTCACCAGTAGGACAGGGGGAGGCCTTCTTTGACTCCCATCCGCCCTCATCATTACCTGACTTTATGGTCCCATGGCTTGGTCATTATTACAATGTTGATTCAACATTGCTTACAGTGTTTCCATACTTTTGTCTATACTAGTGGTTCTCAACCTGTGGGTCGAGACCCTTAGAGAGGGTGGAATGCCCCTTTTATAGGATCACCTAGGACCATCGGAAAACACAGCTATGTACATTAGCATTCATAACAGTTATGAAGTAACAGCATAATTTTATGGTTGGGGTCACCACCACATGAGAAAATGTATTAAAGGGTTGCAATATTAGGAAGGTCGAGAACCACTGCTCTAGACCATAGGGCCTTCCTTCTCTTGGTCAACTTTAGGTTGATGGCAGCTCTGCCGCAATAAATAAGAATCTACTGAATTAAGTCAGAAAACCTACAATGACTTCTTCCCCAGCTCAGAAGGACATGCCCACTAGATATTCAAGTTTCTAGAGGAAATCTATGTGTTCCTGGTTTCTAGGGCTTGGGTAGAGGGAAGCCATCAACACACCCACATATTTATTCTGGTTTGGGGAGAGGATCAGGAAGTGTCAACAATACCCCCACCTTTAAGGGCTTACACCTGAGTAAAAGAGCCAGCGTGCTTGTCTGGGATGTGCTGTTTTAACTACGAAGAACTTCCTCAGAGAAGTCAGGATTTGGCTAGGACCTGAAGAATGGTTTAGAATGCAGTGGTACAGATGAGAGGAAGGTGGGATAAAGCAGGGGTCAAGAACATACAACACACAACAGAACAGGGGGTCTTCCGAGCTACCTGGGCCAGAGCCCAGTGAGGGATGGTCAGAAGGTAAGGCTGGAGTCTGGCCACAGAGACCTTCAATGCCAAGCCTATAGAACTGAACACTGTGTGGGGGTCCAGTGGAAAGGCTGGAGGCCCTCCAAACAGTGTCTTTTTAGATACTGGTTAACTGGTAGTTAGTGGCCTAGATGACGAGATACACCTCATAGAAACGTTAGAGTCACTATTTAAAGGATTATTAGTAAGGAAATATGCTGCCCTCAATGGAAACCCGTAACCTTAAAGGTTAAAACGTAGTCTGTGTTTGAGACAAAGCTACCTGTTGTGTCTGTTTTTGGACAGTCACCATGAGTGTGAACAAATTCAAATCTCTGAGAAATTTTAGAAGAAAGAACCCTGGTCCATTTTGCTTAGGCTAGACTTCCTCAAACTCAACATGAAACTTTCCATCCTGAGCTCCTGAATAATGTCTTCAAAGTTTCCCAAGAGGAAAATTCTACAGGGAAGTTGGGAGGTAGCGCTCCAGAGCTTCTGAAGGCATCTTCACGTTCATTCGCTCATTCAATCCTTGGGCCAGGCAAGCACTTTGATTCCAGTTTTCTAGCAGAGGCAACTGTGACTCAGAGAGGTTTGGTGGCTTGGCTGGGGTTACCCTACTGGGAAAGAGCCAGACTCCTATCCAGGTCTTAGTATGATGCCTCCTCCCCTAGAAGAACTTAAGGAGATGTGAACCCTGTAGAAAGGGGATGATGTACAAGACAAGGGCCAAGTCCAACCAGGAGACATGTTTTTAGCATGTTTTTAGAAGAACCCAATAGTTTTTTGTTGTTGTTGTTGTTGTTGTTTTTAAGTCAGAAGGGCCTGGCACAGGCAAACAGGGAGATAGCTGGAAATCACAGTGAGAGGGAATAGAGGAGGCTGGCAGAGGAGCAAGCCCAGTGACCCAGATTAGACAGGATGATGGACAAGAAGGAGCAGGGATGAGCTACTTGTCTGTGAGTTACTGAGTTCGGGGCAGACACCGTGAAGGAAGACAGTGTAAACCACGAGAAGACAATAAATGTCCAGAAACAGGATCTGTGGCTGAGTATGGCTGTGGTCTCTTCGGAGGGGATCTCAGACGTAGTGTGGTCTTCTCTGACAGAAAGGTTGGCCTGGGGCAGGATTAGCTCTTCTCCTTCTGGGGTGTCTGAGCCAGAGGAAAGGGAGGACCTGAGCAAAGAGCTGCTTCAGAGAGGTTCCTAGGGTGATGTAAGCCGGCTGTGGGGCGGTGGTGACTGGGGAAGAACATGGCAGCAGTTGTTCTGAGGAGTCTCTGTGAAAGGAGGGAGGGGTCACAGAGCAAAAGGATGGGGAGGGCTGTGCTCAGTGAAGGATGGACAGAGGGACTTCGGGGGAGGGGGGGGTAGAGAGGTAGCAACGACTTGTAAAGTATCAGGCATTGTCCAAGGGCATCTAAGTGGCACATCTTCTAGTGGCCAGAGTGAAAGGCTCCCGGAGGAGGAGGTAAGATCCACAGGGTAGGGCAGGAGGAAGGATCCATTTGGAACATAGCTAAAGATGAGCTGAAATTCCAGGGCAGGGAAATGTCTGTCCTGGTCCACCCTTCAACTAGCTACCAAAGAGGGCAGGGTGCACAGAAGGAACCTCAGAAAACCCATAGGCTCTACGGCATTAGCTGCCTTTGTTTACGTAATGGCTCGCATTTCATCAGTTAGTCGTTAGTGACGGATTAGTGCTCATTGCTCATAGGCACTGGCTTGCTTCCTTGAGGTCAGCTGCGCACAGCGGTGGATCAAGAGTCCACAGTGTGTCCACGCTTCACAGCTCGCTGGTTCTGTGTTTCGAGAACCGGGCTCAGCTGCTACATCTAGACCTGTAGATGACCTGGAGAGTCGTCTAGTCGTTTCTCAAGGGAATTCCAGAATCATCTGAGTGCATTCAAGAGAGCACCCCATTTTCCCCTCCGACAGGTCATCTAGGAATACTGCTGGGCATCAAAGCCATGTTTGTACGTGGCAGCCAGGCGTTCTACCATAGCGTCACATCCCCATGCCAGAGGATCCCACTCCCGCTGGCCTCTACAGACGGCGGGCCACAGCCAGAGGATCCCACTCCCGCTGGCCTCTACAGACGACGGGCCACAGCCAGAGGATCCCACTCCTGCGGGCCTCTACAGACGGCGGGCCACAGCCAGAGGATCCCACTCCCGCGGGCCTCTACAGACGGCGGGCCACAGCCAGAGGATCCCACTCCCGCGGGCCTCTACAGACGACGGGCCACAGCTCCTTGCACAGCTTGGCTCCTGGCCCTATTTCCCTGAGAGATATTGTAAGTGCATGTTAGTTACCCATTTCCAATTTAAATAGATAATAGCCCCACGGGATGCAATTCCTGACTGTTGGGGACGGGAGGCTTGGGACATTTTTACAAAGCCTCTCTCCCTCTATCGCTGCATAGGCAGCATAGGATCCCCAATCGGAAAGGGCTGAGATGGTCTCCTTTGTTCACTAATTTTATTCTTTCCAATACTTCTGCTTTCTTCACAGTACACCCAAGACTCAACTGCACAGTTCAAACTCGGACGTCACTGGTCAGTCCACATGCCTTCCCAGTGCTCATACTGCGTTGCCTAACAAGTGTTGCTGGGCACATGGAACATCATTCTGACTCTGCAGACCTTCCCTCCTCTACAGCCTTTCTCACAGCCTCTGGGCCACACTCAGGGAGGATGCACGGAGAAAGACAAAGACCGCTGTCTCTGATATTGTCTTTCCCTGCTTACAGGACACTGATGTTAAGCTCTGTGGGCACTGTTTTTCTGTCTGTGAAACTGTAGAGGTGACAATACCCTACAGGCTGCCAGGTGTATTAGGTGAGCACCTGAAGGCAGTGGGCACCGTGTGCTCACAACAAACAGCTCTCAAGTGTGTCCATGCCACTGAGGAGCATCTTGGAAGCTAGGGGACAACCCTGCATCTCTCTCTATACCTCCAAATCCTAAGACAGTGCTACCTTGGGGCCTACCTGAATGACCCAGCACTTTATTTACTGATTGAGATTCTTCTACAGTACCTTGTGATTCTGAGAACCAAGTCCCAAGTTCCAATGCCTGCTCACTTTTAAGGCCTTTAGGATCCTGTGCCTGTGTGTGTAGTTGGAACGGTGTGCTCTGCCATCACTACTGGGCACTGCTGACCAGTACGAGGCTCCACACTCACAGGGTGTCTTCATGTCCCTGTGCTTTGCACAGCTCACCTTCTGCCTGGAGTACACCCTCTCTTCCCAGCCTGTAGTCCTTTTCTGTTTCTCTTTCCTATCTCAGTGTGAATGCCCTTCCCTCAGAAAGCCTTGCTTGTCCGCTGTGAGTGATCTGAGAGGACCCTTGTGAGTGGATGTCCACCACTTCTCCATTCTTGCATACCGTGGGCCTCCCTGCGAGCCCTCTACAAGCCGGGATGGGCTTGAGCTCACCGTTCCAGCCTCAGCACGATGCCTGTGATTGATGTCTACAGGCGTCTGCTGGAAGAAATGAATGAGCATCTCCTGCTGCTGCTGTGTCTAAAGCAGCAAAGTGACCTGGATGCAGGGCCAATGGCTGCCGTTCTGCCAGAGAGGTTTGTCTGACGGGGAAGTGGAGGTGGGAGAGGGGCGGGATAATGTCTGACTCACGAGGAGTCTGCAGTTGGACAGTCCAGACAAGGCCCAAGCCCCAGGGCCCTATGAGTGGGAGTTAGGCCTAACTGATGGGCTCTCTTGTCCTAGTGCCCCAGGCAAAGTTAGCTCTCTAATTGCTGCTACAAGATAGGAACAGTAACCAGATGGGGTTTGGGGAAATTCCATCAAGGCAGAAGCGTTTAGGGCCTCGAGTTCTAAGATGAGGTGTTGGGTATGTATGTTAGAGGTCAGCATCAGAGGAAAACAATTCCTGCTTCCTCTGGCATTTCTTCAGCAATGGAAGCTTAGGCTCCAGAGATCCAAACCTGGCTCCAAGGAAGAGGCATGTTTCCGGCATCCACAGTGGGGGATAGAGGAAGAATTTGGGGAAAGCAGCTTCATAGCTTCCCACATCTGAGAGACTCCACCCAAGAAACAAAGCCCCAGGGACCCAACTTATCCTTTTTAGGCCAGGAGGCCCTCTGGGTAGCATGGTAGACCCCAGCCAGCACCGAGGTGGGTTTCTGGTTACTTTTTGCCTGGCAAGGGCGATTCTCTCATAGCTCTCATACACTGAGCTCCTAATGCCAGCTCGTGGAGGAGCTGTACTGTTTGTCTCTGTGACATCTGCCTCTGTCCTGATCTGACGGCCAGATTAGTTGATGACTGTTCTCTTATGGTCTGTGTCATGGGACTGGCCCTCGAGTGTCTGTCTCGCTGGTCCCTCTCAGGCTCTTCTGCTTGGTGTGAGCGACAGTGACAAGATAGCACAGTGGTAGAGTTCAGGAAACCACACCGTACAGTTGTGGCTGAAAACAGGGGTACAAGATGCCTATGGATGGCCTCCTGTTAGGCTTCTCTTGTCTCCCTCAACACCAGCATTTCCTGACTCCCTGTCTTCCCAGGTCCCCACAGGTTAGCCTCTTGCATTTGACTCTTCTAATGTGTCATATGGGTCACCTTCCTCTTGGATAGTCCTTGAGGTATCCACTGCAAAGGAGGTGACAGGAGATAGATACTTCATGTTTATGAGCTAGAACTAATTTTTATTTCATTTAAACAACTCCTCCACTGTAAAATGTCAATATTCTAAGTTTTACTTTTTCCCCTTCATAGAATGATCCAAAACAAGAAACAAGAATTCCAATCAGGAAGCTGCTTTCTCAGCATCTACTAACTGGGCCTTTTGACATGCATGTTCATTGCAAACACATGCTCATCAATAGAGCATATGGAAAGAGGCGCACACACATGCTGGTATGTAAAATTAAATGGAATAAGGAGGGTTTTATTCTGGAGTGCTGACTAGCTAAAATGAGGGCTGGGACAGAATTTCAAGTTAACTCTCAAGTTAGAAACTTCTCTAAACACAACCCTTTACAGTTCCTCCTTATTTAATTATTTCATTAGTTATTTAGTTATTTTTGATACAGAGTTTCTCTATGTGGCTCTGCTGTCTTGGAGCTCTCTTTGTAAATCATGGTGGCCTTCAATTCAGAGACCGCCTGCCTCTGTCTCCGAGTGCTGGGATCAGAGGTGTGCGCCACCTCTGCCCGGCTAAGCATTCATTTCTATAACTCTCATCTGGGAGGGGGAACTGGGAATACACACACTTGGAGCACTTCCCCACCAGTCAGAAGTTCACGGCTTCACGGGATTTACCATTCTTTCTCTAAACATCCCCAAGTGAAGTAATGGAACTTTCTAGATTCTTGCTTTAAGAACACTCAGCTCCGGGTAGCTAAGCTGATTCAGAGGGTAAAGGTATCTCCTGCCAAACCTGAAGACCTGAGCTGGATCCCTGGGATGTGCATGGTGGAAAGAAAGGGACCAACTTCTGAAAATTGCCCTCTGATGTCCACTCGTGCCTGAGCATGCCCCCATACACATAAATAAGAAATGTAAAAATATCAAAAATAGCATCCATCTAGAAATAACCCCATATTTTCCTAAATACTATTCTTGAATGCTAGGAGATCATGTGCCTGTCTCCAACTGCTTGGCTCTGTTGGCTATTCTGTCATGTTCAAGTTGGCACAAGCTGGGGCAGCCACAGCAGAACCTTTGACCACAGGGCCTAGGGCAGTGGCTTAGTTCCAGATCTACATGGGAGTCACTTGGGAGGGCCCTAACCAATATGGTCAGTGCTCTACATCCAGAGAGTCTCCTTAACTCCTCTGAGGTCTGGCCTGGGCATGAGCTATTAGGAATGCCTAAGTGAGCTTTATAAAGAGTAATTCATGACTTTCTCTTGGGCTTCAGTTCCCTCTAAGGAGTTCTTGCCCTAATCTTTGTAGGCTATGTTTCTCTTTTGGGGAAAATGCACTGCACACATGATCACAACTTTGCTTCATTTAATTTTGTTTTTTGGGGTGTGTGTGTGTGCTGAGTATGTGTGTGTGGTATATGTATGTGTGTAGGTATGTGTAACTGTGTGTTGTGTGTGCTGAATGTTGTATGCATGTTATGTGTGTATTGGTATGGTGTGTATGTGTGTTGCATGTATGCATATTGCATGTGTGTGTAGGGTGCGTGTGTGTGTTGTGTGCATGTATGTGGTGAATGTGTGTGTGCATGGTATATATGTGTGTATGCTGAGTGTGTAGGTTGTGTGTATAGTGAGTATGTATGTTCTATATATGTATATGTGTGTGGTTTTATGTGTTTTGTTTGTGGTATATGTGTGTAGGTGTGGTGAGTATGTGTTGTGTTCTGTGTATGTGGTATGTGTGTGTGGTGTGGTATATGTGAGTGTGTGGTGTGTGTGTGTGCATTTGTGTGGTGTGTGTGTGTGGTATGTGGTATGTGTGTAGGAGGGTGCTGGGGATAGAACAGAACCCTGAGCTTCATGCATGCTCAGCCAGTGTTCTGCCACTCAACTACAGCCACAGCCTGTCCCTGTGTAACAGAGGCTGTTGGTCTATCAAAAAAAGCACAGCTGTCCAGAAACCTAAGCCTTGCTGCAGATCAGGAACTTGGCTCCACAGTGGTGGGGCTCGGCCTCTGTATTTCAACAGCTCTGAGGGATTCAGATGCACAGCCTGGCTGAGGCTATGTACGGAGGGTGGATCACTTTCTTTTTCTTATGAGCTTCAAAACAGTCTTTTGGATGTTGAAAAGCTTGTTCAGCAGCCCCCAGTCCTGGATTCAGCTCCTTGAAGTTCATGCTAACTGGGCATTTCTTTTCAGTTTCTCTCTTCCATCTATACTTGATACTTCTTGAAAAATAAAATAATAAAATAAAATAACAGAGACATCTGAAAGCTTGCCAGTGAACCACACTGGTTTCTTTCTAAGCCACTTTGAGAGGTAGGATGCTCAGTAGCTAGCCTTCATGCCCTCTGCCTGACCACCTAGATCAGAGGTTCCTAATCTGTGGGCTGCCACCCTCACAAGGTTGCGGATCAGGTATTTACATTGTGATTCATAATAGTAGCAAAATCACAGCTATGAAGTAGCAATGAAATAATTTGATGGTTGATGATCAGCACAGCATGAGGAACTGCAGCATTAGGGAGGTTGAGAATCTAGATTCTATTTGTATGGTTGCAAGTTGCCATGTGGATGCTGGGACTTGAACCTCTGGAAAAAGCAACCAGTGCTCTTAACTGCTGAGCCATCTAGCCCCCTAGATTTTATTCTGGATTCTCCAATTACCAACACTTCTAGCCTTGGGCAAATATGTGATCTCCATGTCTTCATTTACATAAAACAGGGGCGTTAATCCTATTCCCCCGCCATATATTTCAGGATCAAGAGACTGAATGCACTCAAGTGGGAACACCAAATGCCATAATTATTAGCATGGTCCATCTCAAACATCAATCAAAGCCGTCGGGATGGAGCAAACAGCATCATCTTTTGGTTGATCCAGGAAAAGCCTTCTGTCTGGTGTCACTTTGTAGCAGCAATGTCCTTTCATCCCCTATGCCTGCTAAGTCTAGAAGTGGCCAGCCTTCACTTACAGCAAAGAGTCAAATGTGTGACCACTCAAAAGAAGCTTCCTTAGCTGGTTATATTTAGGAATATATATGTATATGCAATCCATATGTGCATGCAGGAACAAATGATGACAAAACAGGCCAGGAATCTGAAGGAAAGAGGGAAGAGGCATATGGGAGGGTTTGGAGGAAGGGAAGGGAGGGGGAAATGTCATGATTAAGTTACAGCCTTAAAAAAATAAACAAACAGAAATGAGAAAAACAAAACAGAACCTTGTGTGCCTGTTCCACCCCCCCCCCCCCGGCTTTATGTTCCCTGATATAACATCCATGGTAGTGGTATGTGGGCTGTGCACCCTGGTGGGATATATGTATACTTTCTGAAACAAGGCAACATGAAGAAGAGCAAACAGAAGCCAGATTTTGCTTTGAGCACTGCTTCCTGTTGTTGCTATCTATGAAGAACAGGCGCGCCCAGGGCCCTGGGGGCCTGGGGCACTGGGTGCAGCAGAGCCTGACAAAGTGGGGCCAGGCGCCTCTGGTCCTGATGTCACCTGCCTGGAGCCAAGGCTCAGGTGCCTTGGTCTTCTCAGTCTCCAAGAAATGCCTACACCACCTGCCTGGAGCAAGGACTCAGTGCTTAGGGCTTCTTATTTTCCAAGAAGTGTCCCCACTTGCTTCTCCTCTTTAATAATCTGAAGTTCAAAATTAGCCAATGCAATCTCTGACAACTATCTATTCTCCGCTGCACATGAGCCACAGTCCTGGAGTTGTGACCACTCCTCTCATTTCATAAAGCTGCTTGAGCCTTGGATGAGAGAAGAAGGCCAACACTAATTTGTCTTTGAAACATGAACGATGAGCTTTACAGCAGCTAAATTCAGAACCCTTCACTCAGTTCCTGGCCACTCCCTGGTCTAAAGAGGGAAAAGGAGGTTTTGGGGAGGAGGTGGTTGGTACACAAAGACAGGAACCACAGAAGCCACAGATGGGGGACCCCACAATCCCCAATCCCCATCACAGTATGGCAGCTCTCCCCAATAACCAAATTCTGCGGGGCATTGTGAACATTCTCTCTCTCTCTCTCTCTCTCTCTCTCTCTCTCTCTCTCTCTTTCTGTTGTAACTTAATTATGGCATTTCCCCCCTTCCTTTTTCTCTACACACACACACACACACACACACACACACACACACACACACTTCTTGCCCTCCTGGCCTAGAACTCAGTCATCCCCCATGTCTTTAGTGTGGAGCTGACAGGCATTGTCCACCATACCTGGGATATTCACATACATGTATTAATATGCAAGTATATAATATATACATGTAAGATATATGCATTTATATGTAATACATGTGCACATCCATTTCACTTGTTAATCTGGTATCTGGTGGAGGTCTAATGTAGGTCCTCACCTTCTACCTTGTAGAGGTACAGCCTCTAGTTTCGGCCCCTGTGCTCTGCACTCCAGGCTGTTGGCCCAGGAGCTTCCAGCTAAGTTCCTGTCTCCACCTCTGATCTCACTTTAGTGTGCTGGGATTATGGGTGTGTACCACTGCCATCAACTTTTCACCCGGGTTCTGAGGCTTGAACTTCGGTCATTGTACTTGTGGACTCCTTACTTTTAGATGATAAGACATCTCCCAAGCCATTTTAATTAACTAATTATTCTATCTATCTATCTATCTATCATCTATCATCTATCTTGTTTTTTAGAGACAGGGTTTCTCAGCATAGCCTTGGCTGTCCTGGAACTAGCTCTTGTAGACCAGGTTGGCCTCGAACTCACAAAGAGCTGCCTGCCTCTGCTTCCCAAGTGCTGGGATTAAAGGCGTACGCCACCACTGCCAGGCAGTTTGGTTATTTTAAGCAAAAGTAAGGAGTGTAGAGTGAAACTCGGGAATCTGGGGGCCCAGACTGTGATGGTCCTCTCCGTGGACTTGACTGGACACCTCTGAGTCCCCTGAGCTCATCTATGAGGTGTCGGTGCAGAGAATTTTAACTAAGAAGGGGATGGCCCACCCTGAACGTGCATGGCACCATCTCTTGTGCTGGAGCCCTGACCTGACTAAAAAGGAGAAAGGGAGGAAGCCAGCTAAGAGCCCATCTGTCTGCTCCTGCCACCATGCCTTCCTAGCCATGGTGGTCTGTGTCTTCTCTGTGAGCCTAGTAAAACTTTTCTCTCTTAAGTTCTTCAGCAAGGCACATGGTCACAGCAAGGAGAAAGGTGACTAACATAGCCTAAAGCAAGAGTTGACAAATTCCTCTAAAAGGCCAGATAGTAAACAGGTTAGACTCTGTGAGCCAGGGAGTGTCTGTTGCCACCATACCACAGCTCCAAGCTTGTAGCACAAAGGCGTTATTGACACCATGCCACTGAATGGCCCTGGGTAGCATTCCAATAAAACTTTATTCAGATTCTGACATCAGACTCTCTCACCTGGAGAAGCTGTTTATTCAAGAAGGGAAATCAGGGTCTCATGAACATACAACACGATACAGCTATGTGTGCTGTATATAGTGGCAAACTTAGGTTTTTCTGGTGAGAATGTACTGTGTTAGGTTTTTGACAGGGTGGTGCATGGATTTAGAGGTGAGGTACAGTTCACTTGTCTTACATGCAAGATTCTGGGTTCATCCTCAGGATTGCAGTGAGTCTCACTGATGAAGCAAATTCCCATAAAAGCTGACTTTCTAGGGTACCACAGCTCTCTCAGAAGATTTCCAGGACACAAGGAACCCCTCAGTCTTCAATGACATATCACGCTCTATGGGGGAGGCTGTAATAAAGTGGGGGGTGCTCCTCCTAGATAAAGACCACATGGAGTTGATTGCCTGAGACCATTAACTCCGGGAACGCCTTCACCCCCTCCCTCTGCTCTTGGAAAAGAGGCTTTGTGGGCAGTGCTCACAACTACCTACCTAGGCCTGCCCAGCATCCACAAGAACACTCTGGCTAGGACCATTTGACTACAAAACCTGGCAACAGAAATAGAAAGCCTAAATTCTAACTGAGAGTCTTGTGGAGCTGATTGAGTCTGCTCTGCCCGACTTCAGCACACATGAACAAACTTCCCTTTGCTTGAACGAACTCTGGAGAGCCTAGCAGGGAGCGCCAGGCCCAAACCGCCCTTCAAGAGCATAACTGAGGGCAGGAGAGGGTTAATCTCCATTTACAGGGCTGCATACCAGCCCCAAGACCTGATGTTAAGGACAGGAGTCTTTTGGTGCCATGTGGCAAAGGAATGCCCTTTCTTGGAAGATTGGCCCAAAGCCACTGACTGGTCCTCTCGCACCTCAGCCATCCTTCCTCCCTTCCTGGAACTCCTCTTTCTTGGCAGTTGTGGCTGACTGATGGCTCAGCTAATGGCTGTCTTCCATAGCCCAGTGTTCCATGTGTGTGGGTATCAGCCTGGTGTTTCTCCCTGCTACGGTGCCTGGCACAGCCTCAGGGGAAAAAGTAATAAAGCTCAGAGCGACAGATTTGGCTAGATGTGGACCCTGCACAAGTGCCTTAGGTGCCCCGATACACGAAACCTGCAGCCACTCTTAAGGGCAGGTGGGCACTGCCATATTCTACTATGAGGATAAAAGCCAGACTTGTAGGCATTAAGCGACTTGCCCAAGCGCCTTCAGCCTTCAGCAAGCCGTGAGTCAGAGCTGGTGTTCAGTTTGTTCTGCCTGGGGCTGGGTTCCCTGGCTTGAGCCATCCTGCCTCCTAGTAAGACCTACCTGCCAGGAGGCATAGATGTGGTGATCTATGCACCTGGCTAGAAGAACTCTGCCTCGCCAAAGCTGCCAGGTGTGTGGCCGCACCAAAAGAAAATGAATTCACCTCACATTGCCTAGTTCGTTCAGCCCCCATGACTGTTAGGATTTGGGTCTTGGAGCTGGAGAGACAGTTCAGTGATTGAAAGAACTTAGTGTTCTTGCAGAGGAAAATGGGTTTGGTTCCTAGCACTCACATGACAGCTTAGAATTACCTGAAACTCCAGTTCTATGACATCTGATCCTGACCTCGGTGAGCTCTTGTATGCATGTGGTATAAATACATACTCACTGACACACACACACACACACACACACACACACACACTAAAATAAACATCTAAAAAAAGATTCCAGGGTCATTTCTTACACCTTATGGGGGCAGCATGCACCTAATTCATAGTCCTTAGGAATTTGGAGCTTTTTATGTATGTCCCAGTACATATCACTTCATGCTATCACTACAAGATTCAATAAACCATAGTTTACATGTACTCTCTGTGATGTGTTCTGTATTTTGTTCCAATGCTCTGTCTCTTCTATTCTTTTCTGCCCCATCCTAACCTGTTTTTCCACTGAACTGATTTGACAGCCTACTACTAGGTGGATCTTGAGGTTCGGCAAGAAGGTCTTGGGGGGGCCCAGAGGCTTAGCATGGTATGGAAAACACGGATGAACAGCTGTAGGAAGAGATACCACCCTGTCTACTGCTGCTTCTTGGGCCCAAAGTCACAGAGCTGGGCCCTGCAGTGCACAGGCTGTACACGGTTGGGCATGCAGCAGTCACATCTGAGGTTGGTAATGCATCAGGAGACCGAGTCTCCAGCTGGAAGCAGGCAGCAGACCATGGCAAACCTGAGCTAACTGGCAGTCACCACTGACTGTGGGTGTTTCAATGTAATGTCACCGCTAAGAGCTGGAGTCTTCAAGAGGGAAACATTGCAGCCTGGCCCTGGCCAAGCCCAGCATTCTCTACTCACCAGCCTCTCCCACTCCTCCCCCTTATTTATGAAAATGTGCTGGCTAGAGATCAGTTCTCTTGGCCTAGGATTTACTATTATGCTGCCTGCTGGCTTCTAAACAGTAACCGTAAACATTCAAATATGTGTCTCTCGCGTCAAGGTGAGATCACTGCTTTCCCTCTCGATTCAACAGCAAGTGTAGGTTTCCTAATATAGGTTCTAATTACTTTACACTTCCAGGCATAGACTGGCACAGCCATAAAAGGTGAGAAGAGACTTTAGAGATAAATTCGGGAGAAAAATACTATCTGGGCAAGGGCTGTAGAGATCTCTAAGATTTGCAGAGTGTAACATCTGCTCATCCCCAAACAGACCAAATACCTGCACTATATCAGGAGACATCCTAAGTGCAGGGAATGCACCATGAACAAAGAAAGCAGTGAAAGCCCCTCAGTAGAAGTAATTGTTGACCTTGGCTCATGGGTCTAAGGTCGTGCATTTGGACCCTTGTCTCTATGTTAGGGCATGATTGGAATTTTCTATAATAAAAACTTAAAAATATGAGCCCTACCCTTAAAGGCATGATGCCAAGTGGAATGCAACGCAACAATGAAAGAAAAAACAGACACACAGTGTGTGGTTCCATTTACGTAAAACTTGAAAAAAAAACCGGAAATAGCAGCTACAAGAGGAAGCTGAGAAGATGGGGACAGCTCAGTTGGGCAAACACTCGCTATGCAAGCAGGAGGACCTGAGTTTGCTTCCTGGAACCCACCCAGAAAATAAGCTGGGTATGCGGACACCTGTAATCCAGTACTGGGAAGGCAGAGGCGTGTAGATGGCACCGCCTCATTGGCCAACTGGCCTAGTTTAATGTGAGAGTACTACATCAATGAAGAATCTTTGTATCAAAAAACAAGGTGGGCAATGCCTGAGTTAATGCTGGATGTCATTTCTGGCCACACACACACACACACACACACACACACACACACACAGAGAGAGAGAGAGAGAGAGAGAGAGAGAGAGAGAGAGAGAGAGAGACCGCTGTACATGAACACATATTCCAAAAGAAAAGACTAGACTCTCTCCTGTAGAAAAAGTAAATCAAACCTGTTCCGAGCTAAGGAACCAGGCCCTTCTGGAGAGGATGGAGGTGGTCCTTGCACTTACTGTGTAGGCAGAAAGACAGGTACAGATACTTTTAGAATTCATCACAATCGCATAGTCCATTGTACAGTTTACTGCCAGAAATTTTAGAACCCCACAGATTCCTTCCCTCATGAAGCATAGTGACATGGAGATCTGCAAGGAGTCTTGGGGACTACTTAAACCCTTTACTTTATCTGAGGGGAGAAGACTGCCCTAGTAACTCGCTCAGGGTCGTTCCGACTGCAGGGACCAGTCCCCAGGTGTCTAGTCTTCTCCTTAGCCCACTGCCTGTGATATAGAATGAAAGTGTAATTCTGGTACTCTGTATTTTGGGGTGGCTCTATTTTGGGTTATTTGAAACCAGCATGGCACTTAGGGCCCAAGTCTGTCACACTTCTCTGGAAAGACTTCAAAGGGAGATGGTTGCTGTAGGAGGAGGGAAGTCAGCTTCTGTCTCCAGGAAAGACAGAGTTCATGCTGCAAGTCATCCCAGTTAACAAGCATACTCTGTAGAGCTTGTCTCTATAAAAGGTTGCATGCTTCACTGGTCCAGCCTTAGCGATCCAGACTCATCTGGACTCACACGACACGCGGGGCTCCGTGGAAACCCTTCAATGTGGAGTATGTCTTGGGAATGAGAATTCAGAAAAACATGGCTAAAAGATGGCTAGTGTGCCTGTGGTCAGGCCCCTTCACTTTGAAAAGATAAAGGTTGATGTGACGTCATCACAGACATCATCATAGACGACAAACCTGTAGAATTCCAGAATTCTACAGTCATACTTCTGTATTACTCTTTTTTCCTCCCTGAGACAGGGCTTCTCTGTGTAGCCCTGGCTGATCTGAAGCTCACTTTGTAGATCAGGCTACCCTTGAACTCACGGAGATACACCTGCCTCTGCCTCCCTGAGTGCTGGATTAAGGGAGTGTGCTATCACACCGAGCTGAATATTCCCATCTGGTACCCAACAAGGGGCACAAACCCATGACTCTGGGATTATGAGTCCCATGCTATGTGTCTCTGGGTTTTTATTAATTGTGCTATACACATCCAAGTCTACTTGCTCCTTCCACTGTTGGCACAAACAATAGGAGTAAACAGGGCATCCATACCCCATAAACAAAAGTAGACTTGGGGGGCTTCTTTCTGTCATGACTGACAATACCATGGAGATACAAGGCATGGACTTTGAGGCTGGTACGGGCAGAGGATCCCATGAGCATACCCAGTGTGCCTCTATGCTGTACTCTGCAGAGAGTGAAGGTGGGCTGGAGGCCTTCAAGGCCGCAGGACTGAGCTCCTTCTTCGGAAGTACTGAGGCTGTTTATTATTTTTCTTTATAAAGGAAAGGAGCCAGCCTCAGAGCTCTGTCACTGCTCTCCTGGCTGCTGGCCTATCCTTCAAAACTCTCTACAAGACAAAGGCAGGAGCACACTGCTCCTTTAGCAAGGTGGCCCCATGTTTAAGATGGAGGGTGGGACTCTTGGGATCGTGGAGGAGCCTGTCTGGTGGGCTCCTCTTATTGACCCTGGCTTTCTCACCCTTTGAAAGGCCAGGCTTACCGTTCTTCTCCTCAGCTGTGTCAGCAGAGTTCTGGAGCTTTCCCTCACTATTACCACCTATATATTCCAATCCGTTTCTCCCTGTACTCTAACTTTGTCTAGGCACTGCACGAAGAGTGTTGGTAGAAAGATTTTTGTATTGCTGCTGTCAATGTTCTCCTCCAGGACTGCAAGGAAAGGACTAAGGATGGCTCCATCATGTTGGTTAGAAGTGGAATAAAGCCACCTTCCCACAGATGCCTCTCTCTTTGACCATCTTCATCTTTCTCTGCCCAGATTTGGCTTCTCCAACCAGCTGGCTCTGCTTTCTCCTGCCTCTCTCCCTTTCCATCACACTTAGCTGCACAGAGCCTTCAGTGCTTTCAACAGGTAGGTGTGGGTTGTATGTGTATGGTCAAGTATTGATGGGGTAAGGAGGAGATTAAGTTCAATAAATACTATGCCGATGAACTCATGACGGTACAACCCAACCCAACAGCCATAAAGGCATAAAGAAAACTCATGAGCCCAGGGAAAGGCCCAATCAAGTCCAGAACTCACTAGATGGGCTCTGACCCTTTCCTGGGATGTTAGGAGGACTGACGTGAAGTACTGCCTAGTCTTTCACCACAACCCACAGGAAGACTTCTGGAATCAGACTTCTCAGATGGCAAAAATGGCTAGTCTGGGTTTTCACCCCATAACGGCTTGGTTAAGGGACATCCAGATGTCTGTGCCCTGGAATGGTGTTCATTGATGACAGCTACCATGCCAACGCCAGGACACTGGAAACCACACAGCTGCATTCAGCCAAAACACTCCTGAGAATGAAGGCAGAGCGAACGCATGTGGTGAGCAAGTCACAGAGCAAAGAAGGGCAACTTGGGCCAGCTGTGGTGAAGCATGGGAAGTGGAGGGAGGGGATTAGGAGCTTGAAGACACAGCTACCTGCAGTCCAGTCTGGGCTACATAGCTCTCTATTCTAAAAACAAAGGGATTGTGCCACGAAGCAACCTTTGGCACCATCACAAGAGATAAAACTTGAGAATCTCCCATCTGGCAAGTCACCCTTTGCTGTACCAATGACTGCATCAGAATTAAGGCCATTAGCCTCTGCAGAGACTCCTGAGTGGCATTCCTCCCCAGTCTTCAGATACTATTTTACCTCTTTATAGCTACTGCCCTGAGAGGTGGTGCTGCCCCGTATCTGGACTCCCTTCATCTCTGTGTGACAGGAGTGCTACACAGACCAGCTTCCCCCAGCCTTAGGCTCCTCATCTTCCTCACTATCCTGTTTGCTGGGTACCAGACACAGCGCTCATCATTCTAAGATCCCACAGGCCAAAGTGGAAGGCCACAGTTTTGTCTGATTCCTGAGCCCAAATACCATATGATTTCCCATAATACTTAATTAACTCTTGGTTCCCGGAGCCTTGGTGAGAAAGGAAGAGCACCTTCAGACTAAAGAAAAACAGCATGAAGGAAGAGAGTGGAACTAAACTTTACCAAGAAGCTAGGAGCACACAAGGCATCTTAGGCTCGCTACTGGTCCTGTGTTCAATGCTACGAGAGAACTATTCTCACTCCATTTTACAGATAAGACGGTCTGAGGATCAGGATGAAGTGATTTCTCACAATCTTAAGGTTATCCTGTGACAGCAATCATAGTCAACCCCAGTCCCTCTGTGATCAAAACCCCTGTCCTCTGTAGCACACTGTAACTTAACCAACCAACAAAAACAGGGATGTGGTCTTTCCCTGTGGTCTCTAGACCTGGGCCAGAGCCCCCCTGGCTCTTTGTGAGAGTGAATAGCTTCTTAGGGGGAAGGTATCTCACTCTGACATGGAAGTTGTCTTGGAGGTGTCTTTGGTGAAGGACCCTGCAAAGCCCTGGTCCTGATACACCAGGATGGAAGATGATGATGGTGTCTCATTGGCCTCTGCATTACCATAGTCCATGCTAGTCGGGTCCCTGGGCAGGTGGATCAGCATTAGGGGGAGGGGATGCCTGCCCAGCCGGGCTCCTCCTGGGGCTGCTAAGTAAGTGAGCATGTGAGTTCTTGAGCCCACTTCCCAGGTTTTCTCTCAGCACAGCCCAGTCATGCAGGGGCATGCAGGGGGGGCTTCCATCGGGGTCCTGCCATGCAGCATGGATGGCTGAATGGAGACGGATCATGAGGTTGAGAAGGGCCTCTATGTTATGGGGCCTGTGGGCTCACCTACCTGGAGAGACTCCCCACTCTGGAAGCCTTACCTTACAGAGGGACATTCACACTGAAGCAAACTTGAAAAGAGAGAACACGTACACAAAGAAAGTTTACTTGGCCAGTATTTCCCTTGTTGCCTTTGGCGTTCATGGAGGACAGCTAGGGCTCTGAGGGAAGCAGGTCTCTCCCTCTTAACTGGCTTGCTCCCATTCCAGTGGTGAAACCCCCAGAGCCTGTGATCTCAGAGTCTAATTCTTTGGGGTGCACCAAATGGGAACCAGAAGTGAGCTGACTAGCCCCGCAATCTGCAGTGTCAGCCATACCAAATACATCTCTTCTCCCCTCAATCCCCCCAAAAGATAAGCCTACTGGGAGCACAAAAACTAGATGAGGGAGACGTATTAGTGATCAGACACCATCACCATCTTGGAAGGAAGGCTCCGGTGAGACAGTGTTCACACTTGGCTGTCACCTCTAGTCTAGTTCACACTTGGAGGGAAGGCTCCAGTGAGACAGAGTTCACACTTGACTCTCACCTCTAGTCAAGTTCACACATGGAGGGAGGGCTCCAGTGAGACAGAGTTCACACTTGACTCTCACCTCTAGTCTAGTTCACACTTGGAGGGAAGGCTCCAGTGAGACAGAGTTCACACTTGGCTGTCACCTCTAGTCTAGTTCACACTTGGAGGGAAGGCTCCAGTGAGACAGTGTTCACACTTGACTCTCACCTCTAGTCTAGTTCACACTTGGAGGGAAGGCTCCAGTGAGAGTGTTCACACTTGGCTGTCACCTCTAGTCTAGTTCACACTTGGAAGGAAGGCTCCAGTGAGAGAGTTCACACTTGACTCTCACCTCTAGTCTAGTTCACACTTGGAGGGAAGGCTCCAGTGAGACAGAGTTCACACTTGGCTGTCACCTCTAGTCTAGTTCACACTTGGAGGGAAGGCTCCAGTGAGACAGAGTTCACACTTGGCTGTCACCTCTAGTCTAGTTCACACTTGGAGGGAGGGCTCCAGTGAGACAGAGTTCACACTTGGCTGTCACCTCTAGTCTAGTTCACACTTGGAGGGAAGGCTCCAGTGAGACAGAGTTCACACTTGACTCTCACCTCTAGTCTAGTTCACACTTGGAGGGAAGGCTCCAGTGAGAGTGTTCACACTTGGCTGTCACCTCTAGTCTAGTTCACACTTGGAGGGAGGGCTCCAGTGAGACAGTGTTCACACTTGACTCTCACCTCTAGTCTAGTTCACACTTGGAGGGAGGGCTCCAGTGAGACAGTGTTCACACTTGACTCTCACCTCTAGTCTAGTTCACACTTGGAGGGAGGGCTCCAGTGAGACAGAGTTCACACTTGACTCTCACCTCTAGTCTAGTTCACACTTGGAGGGAAGGCTCCAGTGAGACAGAGTTCACACTTGGCTGTCACCTCTAGTCTAGTTCACACTTGGAGGGAGGGCTCCAGTGAGAGTGTTCACACTTGGCTGTCACCTCTAGTCTAAGGAGTTTGCTGGCTTTTGTTGATTTGACTGCACGTCCATAGAGCTTTTTGGTTTGGTGTTGATGGCATATCATTTATATAAAATCAGTGTATGGGTGCAGAGAGCTGGGACAGGAGGAACACACAAGGGAATACAAGGGAGGAGGGTACAGCAGTCAAGAAGACACACGAGAAGAGACTTTCCATGCTGAAGCAGAAGCCACTGAGTGGGGGCCCACACAAAGGGGTGACAGCCTGCAGGCTGGAAACCCCCATTGCACTCCTAACCTCTGGGGAACCAGAGCAAGGGTTACACAGTGAGACTGAGACGCCAGAGGCACAGGATTCTCAGCTTAGCAAACACGTCAGGAAGGCAGAGAGCCCGCAGGGACAGCAGCCAGGGGAGGTATGCGATGGAAACTGACCAGAGGCCAAATTCCAGCCTCCAATCTGAACAATCTCTTTGGTGACACCTTCAGAGGCGGGAGGCTTCCTGTGGAGGGGATGGGATGGGAGTCAGGTCGGAAGCTGCTCTGATTTCGCCCTCAGCCCCTGTGGGTGTGAGCGGGACCCAGTCTCCAGGTGAACCCATCATGGCAGAAACGGTTTTGCCTGGTGTGATGGGTTGGTGGAGACTTAAGAGTTCTAGAGACACAAGATACTACATCGTGGCTATTCTCAAATGCTAGACTGGATGCTAGGACCACTCCTGGGCCAAACAAAACCACTTCCCCCTGAATCCAGCAGGCAGGTCACCTTCCAGGTGACTCAGCTCTGGTAGCCAGTAAGGGAACTGAGGTAGAGGCTGCTGAGTAGGTTTCTGGGGAGCGGTGGCATTCTGGTATAAGGCCAACAGGGCAGAGCTGGAGAATAAGTGGAGTTAGTTCCAAAGAGAAGAAAGCCAGGCTTTCTCGTGCCCTCCAGCACCTGAGCACACTTCCCTAAAGGTGTCTGTGTTAATGGGTGTGTGTGGGGGGGGTGTTGGGAGATGGGGGTGTCTTTTCTGAACCTGCCTTATTTACTGGTTTAAGCTTGTGCCCAGTTTCTCTTTGTGCTAGCAACACCTCCAAGGCTAGTGCTGTCTGCTCAGAGAGCTTATCTTTTTCTTCACACGGTATCTATCCCTTCATGTGCCATCTGTCTGTAAGACAAGATCCAAACACTTCACAGTGTCCTGGCGTATAGTCCCATGTCCTCATTGCTTTTTCTCGGTGTTGAACTATCTTTCCTTCCTTGAGCTCTCCCAGGAAGGCAAATGACATGTCCTCCATAGATAAGATACCTGAGGCCAAAGAAAGCCAGTCTCGCAAGGAACCTCTGCCCCGCGAGCAGGAGGGCTCCATGGCAGCATGCTGCAGGATCTCCCTCCGCAGGGACTTGTGCATGGCTGCTTTGGCCCAAGGCCATGGGGGCTAATGGAGCACAGAGCTGGCCTGCCTCCCTGCTACCGCCTGGGCTAGGCAGACATCCCTGTGCTCGTTGGCTACACGAGGATGGTGGCTCATAAAAACCCACTGAGTTTCCACACTGGGCCTGCGAGGTTCTCCCAGGTGATATACATGGAATGGTTTTGGTTTAATCCAGCATCTTCTGCTTGACTTGCACCCACAGGTAGCGCAGAGTGACTCTTCTACATTGCAGGGATGAGCTTTAGCTTGGGGACAGGGTCAGGACACCTTCTTGATAATTGCTTTCTCTTTTTCTTTCTCTTTCTCCCTCCTCCTCCTCCTCCTCTTTTCTTTTCACTCACAGATTTGATATTTATGACAGAGACCTCAGATCCCAAGGACAGAAATGTGATCAAATATTTAAATACCTCGATGAAGTCTCCGAAGACCTGAGACTGGCAGCTCTGACCATGCCACGGGACTCGGCCAAAGTATGGCCAGAAACACCTCTCGCCCAATCTGATTATTTCCTCCCCACTTTCTTCATCCCTAATGCCCTAATTTCCTCATCTCAGCTCAAACAAAACAGCGCATTGAACCCTTCTTCCTTCGCCCCCCAGCAGGGTAGTTTGGGGCACAGTGGGGAAACATATACAAGACAGTTTCCATGGAAACAGTGAAGATAGTTTTAGGAAAGTAAGATGGATGTTGGACCTCCATGGCCCAGTCCTTTCTCTCTTTTGGTCATACTCTCTCAGTGAAAGAAAGCCACCGGAAGCTCGTGTGGGTCCCCCAGCAAAGGAATTGAGCAGGGACCTGTTTTTACTCCCAGGGGGAGGCTTCCCAAAGGCTAAAGTAAGGGCAGTCCTTGTCTCCTGTGGACTGGGGTCCAGGGGAGTATAGAACCCCACCTGATCCCAGACCCAGAGAAGTACTTCCTCTTCTGGTTTCTAAAAACCCCTTGCCTATGGGAACATCTTCACACCTGCCTAGGGATAACCTGAAGGGGTCTCCACCTGCCGAGCCCTGGTGAGACTTACTCATGGGTGGGGAACACTTGGTAGCCTACCCCATTTGCTCCCCACTCTTTCCCTGTTTCTTCAGTGTCTGGGTTCTGTCCCAGATCCCAGGCCCACAGTGATCTTCCACCATTCTTCACAGCCCCTGTCACTCTGCTCTCACTCTGGAACCAAGGTGTGCTTCCTCTCCAAATGTCTTGTGATAGGACCCATAGAAGCCGAGCAAGGTTGAGACTACTAAGAGACCACATCCAGTCTACAGATTGGAAACTCAGTGAGGATATCCTGGATTGACCGGGCTTTAAGAGCTGCCTTAGGAACTTGAGTTTCTCACCATTGCTTAAATTCCAGAGCCTGCCTTGGATTGGAGTAGAAATTTCTAGGAAAGGCCCGTGGTCACTTCATCTGTTAGACCCCAGGGTCCCAGCGACTCCATTCATTAAAAAATATCCTTTGTAAACTGAGGCTCAAGCTCGCTCTCACTTCTTTCGTGCTAGGAGCTTCTCTGCAGCACTAACTTCCTGGCCTTTGCTTCCCTTGATAGCCCTAGGGGGGCTTCCTTGGGCCTCTTCACCATACAATCTCTTGAGAGGCCGTGCCTATTCCTCATCCAGCCTTTCTGGCTCTGACTGGTCCTCCCTGCGTCTGGCTGAAAGTGCCTTGCTGACATAAAGTCTCAACGTAAGTTCAAGCCAATCTACGGATGGCAATGACATCTGACTGGCCGTGGGTCTTGTCTGGGTTCTTGTTAGTTGGGGCTGCATGGTTATAATTCTGCTTCTCATTTCTCTAGGGATTAAGTCAGATTCCATGGAAATTATAATTCACCTCTCGGGCTTGATCCTTCTGTTTCTTCTCAACCTCTGGCGACCTGCTTCATATATTCTGTCAGGTATCCAGTTACTCTTCCCCTTTGAGGCTACTTTAGAGGCCCCAGGCCAAGCCATCAGATAGGCTTGACACACGCAGTGAGCTCTGTCAGCCCTACAGCCAGAACCTCAAACCTTCCTTAGGTACAAAATCCACTGTATGAACTTGGCACGGGGTGGAGTAGGGGTGGAGGGACAAGCTGTGGTAAGATGGGTTAAAGTGGAGGGGAGGTTCTCAGAGAGAAACAGACCACAAGCCTGGCCTGTTCCATGCTGTGTGTCTCTCAAAAAGCACGCAGACCAAAGCGAAAGCAAAATAGGAATACTAGTAAGCCTTAGCCTACGTCACATCAACCTGTCACTTTTGGCTTTGTCTATGGTCTGGAGCATACTCATCAGCTGGCAATCACCTTCCAGAATATTCCTCTCTGGGGGTCCAAGGGACACTTGAGGTCTTTTCTATCCTTGCAGGTGGGGGAGGAAGGTCTCCTCGGACAGGACATGGTGACCCATGGCTGGTTGATGATCTCAGGTCTCCTGCCAGCCTCACAGGTCTGGGATCCTGTCTAAGAGACTCTTCCCTTTGGTTCCCAGGTGCCTGAAGCTGGCTGCCCGGATTCTCAGCCTGAAGAACTCACTACCTCCTGAAATACCGGAACTGAGATACCTCTCTCTCGGGATTACATTGCCTGCTCTTTGAACACCGCCATAGTAGGTCAGGTCGCAGGCCATGGCCTTGGTTCCCCAGCCAAGCCTTGAGTGTAGTACTCTGTCCAGCTTTCCGAGTGTCTCGTCCCTTTGATCTCCAGCCCTCACCTGTGCTTGGCACTGCACATGGAGGTCATCCCATGCTGTGCCCGGAGCAGGCAGAGGGCAGGGACACATGAGAGACAGGACTATGACTCCCCGCAGGATTTGGGGTCAGTCTTTCTTGCAATAGCCACTGAATCTCACTTCACTCTCTGTCATACAAGGACCACGACAAACACTTAGGTCACGCTTTCCTCTACATGGCTGCTTTCAAAGCCAAAATCCCATTTCTCTCTCAAGAAACACCATCATCTCTGTGTCGCGTGGAGAACTAGGATCACTATGGCTGCCACGGCGCGGCGCTAAGAGCACGGAGCGGCAGGTGTCATTGTTGACAGTCAACACCTAAGGCCTCAGACTCTCCTAGGGGAGACCCCTCCCTGGGCTTGTAGCCACACCCCAGGTACAAAAGTGCCAGCTGACCGTGGAGGGCAAGGGCTGGGACCCACTTACAATTCTCGGCTTGAAGGGGGGCTTGATTTTCTTCTGCTCCAGCAGCACCCAGTCAATCTCCTTAAAGAAGGGGTGCTGTTTGATGGCGTCTTCCCCGTTCTGTGCCGCCACACAGCCCAGGCGCTTGTGAGGATTCTTGGTCATGAACTGCGGGAGGAAGGCACGAGAGAGTTACTGACGGAGGCTCCCAGGCATGGGTCATGAGGGAATATCTTCCACATTGCTTCCCATATCTGCACGGACACGCTAGGGGCCTCACTCCCACTGTGTTCTGCCCGTGAATATGATGTAGCATGTGCCAGATAGTATTCTAAACCCCCGGACAGATAGGCACTCATCTCCGCATGAGGTACGATTGCTAGCTCTACTTTATCAGGGAGGAACTTAAGGCACAGAGAGGTTAGTAAACTGGGCTAAAGATACACAGCCGGCAAGGTGCCAAGTTGCTATTAGGACCTAACTCCTGTTCTCTCATTGCATCCCGACGTTCAAGTCTTTTCAGCAGAGACTGAGATCTGATATACAGAAGTAAGGAAAGATAACGAGCATGTAAATATATGCATATATATGCAAATGATAATGTACCTCCCATCTCTTTCCTTTCCCAACCCCCTCTCGTTTCTTTAGTTAGTTTGAATTTCCAATTGCCACACAAAAAAATCCCATGTAGAATCCAGCAAGATGGATTACCGGTGGATAAAGACACTTGCTTTTACCAAATCTGACAGTCTGTGTTGGATCACGGGGTCACGTGTGATGCCGGGAGAGAAACAAGGCCTGCTAATTGTTCTCCGACCTCCACGTGTGTGGCATGGCGCACGGGTGTATGGGTATGGTTTTGGTGCCTATCAAAAATATTTTTCTTTCTTTCTTTTTTTTTTTTTTTTGGTGTACACTGGTTTTCAGCTATTTGGCTGAAGTTATGTTTATTCCCAGGACTGACTGCTTTGGTAGACATGAGCTCATCATGCAGAACATGGAAGTTTGTCACTGTGACTTACTTATGAGCACTAAAAGTAATAACTTTTCTCTAACTCACATGGACATGTTTTAAAATTACGTGTGCATGTGTGTGTATGTGCGTGTGTGTGTGTATGTGCGTGTGTATGCGTGTATGTGCATGTGATATGTGTGCGCGTGTGTGATGTGTATGTGCATGTGTGTGTATGTGTGTGCGTGCATAAATGTGTGTGTATGTGCATGTGTGCATGTGTGTATGATGTGTTTTTCCTGCATGTGTTGGAGATCAAGGGCAACATTTTATCGGGCAAAGGTCAGTGGGAAAAGAACCCGAGAGGACAGACTGTGGTGGAATTGCAAGGCTCACCAGCAAGTAAGATCTTCTTAAGCAGGAAAGGGTTAAGGTTAGAGGTCAGGGTCCCACCATATTCCCCTGGTGTTGTCGAACCCAAACCACTGGGCATGCGCTTTCTCAGACAGGAAGCCACAGAGAAGATGGGGATCAGTGCTTAGAAGCCTCAAATTTGTAGATGACCCATGATCTTCATCTCTGGACTAGATCTTCCTCTACACACTCTTGTTTGGTACATGGCGACATCTCAGTTTGTGTCCTGCCTACTCTTCAGGGTCTCCATGCAGTGTTTGCATATTCTCTAAGAAGCACTCGAGATGCCGAGTCCTCTGCAGCTGGCTTGAGCACCACATTTCTTGTCAATCTAAATTATAAGCTTGTCTAAAGGTCACTCCCCCTTGATGAGCTGCCTCCTACAGGGTGCCCGGTAGGTACACTGTAAAGACTGAACAGCATGCTGAGGTCTCAGTCTTGTGGGAGGGAGCCGAGTATGAGCAGCAGTAAGATGGCTGCTTACTGTTGAGTGAGTTGTTCTCTGCTTTACAATACAAATGGCCTTCTCTAGATCCTGAACCACCTCCACACGGGTAACACCCTTCAGAGACATATCTCTAAGGGCAGAGTCTTAGAAAACGGGGGCTGGAAACATTGAGTGACAACCTAAAGGAACGGGATGGGGGTTCCAAAGAGAAACAGAGGACTCCTCCCTTCTGTAGCCCTTCCTGTCCCCCCCCCCTTCTAGCAGAGGAAAGAGAAGCCTCAGGGTGAGGCCCTGGGGTAACACCTGGGCCAGAGCGCTCCTCTCAGACCTTAGCAGTTAACACAGCATGACCTCTAACTCCTGAGTCTCTGCAGGTCAACAGTTTCCTTTTTTGCCCCAAAATTCATTTTTTAATTTTAAAATTCTGTGTAGGTATACATGTGTGAGGGTGTTTGGGTGGGAATGGAGGGCAGAGTTCAGAAGACATCAGTCTCCGGAAGCTAAAATTACAGGTGGGGGGCAACTGCTCAGCATGGGTGCCTACAATCAAACTCGGGTCCTCTGTAACAGAAGCCCGTGCTCTTAACCACCAGGCCACCGCTCCAGCCCCAGGTGTTGACAGTTTTCCTACTCAGTGCTACTGACATCCTTTGCTGTAGGGCTGGCCTGTGAACTCTAGGCTGTTCAGCAACATCTCTGATACACCTCAGTATATCTTTACACCCAGCCCCGCCAACGGTGTCAACTCCAATATCTCCCAACATTGCTGGATGTGTCTACAGGGAGGATGTCAAAACCATGGTGCTGACTGGGCCATCTGAAGAGAGGGAGGGATGGAGAGAGGGAGGAAGGGAGGGAGGGAGGGAAAGAAGGAGGGAGGGAGGGAAAAAAAGAAAAAGAGAGAGAGGGAGGGAGGGAGGGAGAGAGAGAGAGAGAGAGAGAGAGAGGAAGAGAGGGAAGAAGGGAGATGGGGGAGGAAGAGAGTGAGGCCACACACTTGTCTGCTGTGTGGGCCGAGGACCCTGAGAAGGGGGCTGAGCTGGTGTCCGCCAGGCACAGTCCTGCTCTCTCCAGTGTGGAGATTAGCTGCCTGGGGCCAGGTGGGGATCTCAGAACTACAGTGGAAGGCTCATCACTCCAGGATGCTCTTTGGTGGGGGGAACCCATGAGACAGCTGCCCAAGGGCTTTTCTAAGTGTAGAGATAGGCAGACACAACATCCAGTAGAAGTGAGAGCCCTTCTTTGAGGATGAGATAGATGTAGGGCCTCCTGAGCTCTGTTTCAACAAAGAAAGGTAAAGGAGTGAGAATCTGACTCTGTATCTTCTTGGTATACACCTAGGGAACTTCTGGAAGGTTGTATAAAACTCCACAGCTGAGTCATCCCCTACAGAGCATAGGGGACAGGCGGATGGACATGGGGACAAAACGAAGCCCTGGTAGCATCCCATGTTGTGCTTTTGGCATTTAAAGGACTCATTATGTGAGAACACAAGGCTGGGCAGGGCCCAGAGATGGGGCAGGGCCCAGAGATGGGGCAGAGCCCAGGACTTTATTCTACTCAGGGATCAGTGAGAAACCCCAGAAAAAAAACAACAAGGGCATGGATCAAAGGGTGGTACCCAAGAGTGACCCATATGAGCTCGGCTTTGATCTGCACACCCTTCTTAGGGAAGGAGTTCAAAGCAGAGACTTGGCTGGCTTCTAGCTGCCTCTCGGAAAGGCTGGCTGGTCTACTGAAGGAAGCTCTCACTGCTGCAGGCCTGTGCTTCGCTGGAGGTAGGGAGTGGACACACTCCAGACAGGTGTGGCTCTCAAGCAAACTCCAAGTCACCTGTCACATCACTGTCTTGTATACCGAAGGCATTTTTCACCTTGTCAACTAGGGCAAAGGGAACAACACAGAGAGCAGCCATCTTCCATGTGGCAACGGACGCTGTGTGTGGCGCCTAGGATGTGCCCGCCATTGTCTGCAGCTCCCAGGATCTGTGAGGGAAACTGATAAAACCCCTGCCCTGCCCTGTGAGAGGGCTTCCATCCTTATGGCAGCAAACAGACTGCAAATGGATAATTTTGTAGCCAGGCATGGTGGCGCACGCCTTTAATCCCAGCACTTGGAAGGCAGAGGCAGGTGGATCTCAGTGTACAGAGTGCCAGGACAGGCTCCAAAGCCACACAGAGAAACCCTGACAAAAAATCCATTTTTAAAAAGGTTGTATTTTTAAATTAACTAGTTTACTTCCGGGGTGGTGAGTGCAGGTCCATGAACGCTGCCATGGGCACGTGGAGATCAGAGATCAACTCCCAGGAGGGAGTCTCTTCTTTCCTGACGAAGCAGGATCTCTCGTTTGTGCCAAGCCGCGTAGCCTGTGAGCTCCTGGCTGTTTGCAGCCTCCTCTCACTGTGGCAATGTTAGAAGTGTAGGTGACCCCACTGCATGGGGCTCTTTACACGGCTTCTGTGGACTGAACTTGGAAAGCAAGTGCTTTTGCCTGCTAAGCCATCTCACTGATGGGGTTCGCTGTCTTTGAGACAAGGTCTCAGGTAGCCCAGGTTGGCCTCTAAGTCACCACGCAGCTGAAGAATAGCCTTGAACTCTTTCCTTCTCTGTCCTCAACTTCCCCAGCACAGGTGTGACAAGCCTGCACTGCTTTAACTAAATTATGCATGGCTGGGGATAGAACTCGGGGCGTCATGCATCATGCGTGCTAGGCGAGCACTCGACAGCTGAGCCACAGTCCCAGTCCTCCACAGTCTGCAGGAAGGCAAAAAGTGTTATGGGGATGAATGCAGGAGTTTTCGTTTTGAAAGTCCTGAGGGTGGGGTAGAGCAAGCCTCCTACACAGCAGGGCACTTGTCCAGGGAGAGGCAGAGAGAGCAAGGGGGACAGAAAAGAGGGTGACACGGGCCACCAAGAAATAACAAGAAGCACTTTAACAGAGGGGCTCAGATAAGCTGCCAGTCTTCAAACATGGGGGCCACGAAAGGAGTGAGGCAGGGGAAGGTGTGTGATTCCAGACTCCTGCAAAATGCGTGTACACCAAAAAATGTTAAGACTTTTATTAGTTATGTCAATTGCTGCAAATTCCCCATCTGTCATACAGACAGACAGCATTCTTCATAAAATATATAGCCTAAAGTGAAGATTGTGAGTCCAGAGCCCTTGAACAGGGCTGGTTCTACGGATGTGGTTGTTCAACTACTGAACTCTGGGCTGTTCTGAAAGGAAAGGGAAGGTAGGACTAGAAGCTGAGGCTCCTGGGCTGTCCCGGGACTCTGCCTTGGTCCAGCACTGTGATCTTTGGCAAACTGACTGGTGAGCGCGCGCACACACACACACACACACACACACACACACACACACAGAGAGAGAGAGAGAGAGAGAGAGAGAGAGGGAGAAAGATACAGACACACACAGATACACACACAGACACACACACAGACACACACAGACACACAGAGAGAGAGAGAGAGAGATACAGACACACACAGATACACACACAGACACATACACACACACACACAGAGAGAGAGAGAGAGAGAGATACAGACACACACAGATACACACACAGACACATACACACAGAGAGAGAGAGAGAGAGAGAAAGAGAGAGAGAGAGATACAGACACACACAGATACACACACAGACACACACATACACACAGACACACACAGAGATACACACAGAGACATACACAGACACACAGACACAGACCACATACACACAGACACACACACACACACACACAGAGAGAGAGAGAGATACAGACACACACAGATACACACACAGACACATTCACAGACACACACATACACACAGACACACACAGAGATACACACAGAGACACACACAGACACACAGAAACAGACCACATACACACAGACACACACACACACATACACACAGAGAGAGAGAGAGAGAGAGAGAGAGAGAAAGAGAGAGAGAGAGAGATACAGACACACACAGATACACACACAGACACACACATACACACACAGAGATACACACAGAGACATACACAGACACACAGACACAGACCACATACACACAGACACACACACACACAGAGAGAGAGAGAGAGAGAGAGAGAGAGAGAGAGAGATACAGACACACACAGAGACACACACAGACACAGACCACATACGGACACGCCCCAGAGGGGGGCGAGAGAGGAAGAGGTGGGGAGAACACCCTCAGGCAGCAGAGTCAAAGGTGAGAGACAGTGACTCACGGCTTTCAGGATGCTGACGGCCTCCTTGCTGAGCCAGACAGGGTACAGTACGTCATCATGAAGGATGGATTCGAACAAGTCGTCCTCATTGTCGGCCTCAAAGGGGGGCTGCCCCGCCATCATCTCATACATCAGCACCCCCAGGGCCCACCAGTCCACCGAGGGGCCGTACTCCAACTCCTGCAGGATCTGTTCAGGAAACGGAGCGGCAGGGTCATTTAAAAGCCTCCCCCAGGAACACAAGCTCTCATGGCACCTTTGTGTCCCTACCTTCGCTTCCCACTTGCTCCACCTCAGAGTGGAGTTGTGTTCCCCGATAGAGGCTTACCCCAGCACCTCCAGAGAGGACTGTGTGTGGGAGGAAGATTGAATGTGGGTGGTCAAGAGTCCTCCGGCACAGCCAGCACCTAGCCTCTGGTGGAAACAAAAGGCAGTCCCTTTGTTCAAGCTCCTGAGTTGCACTGAGGGCCACTTTCAAAAGAAGAGAGCACAGTTTGACACTGAACTCTAGGTTAGGGGGTAAGATATGAACTTCAAAAGGCCATGCTGAGAGGGATGTGTAGCAAGCCCAGTCCTGTTGTCACACACAGCTGGAGGGAGGAGGAACAATATGCTGACTCCCCAAGTAGGAAAGAGACCAAAATCTTGTATTCCCCCCTGAGCTAGATACCCATGACTAGCCTGGAATTCACTCTGTAGACCAGGCTGACCTCAAACTCACAGAGAGATCTTCCAGCCTCTGTCTCATGAGTGCTGGGATTAAAGGCGTGCACCACCATACTTGGCTTGAACCAGAAAGCTGCTATTCCTTAAGTGGTAACCAACACCAAGCTTACCTGAGCCCCGTAATCCAGGGAAAGAAATAACAGAAAAGACATCTCCTGAAGCTCACCTGTTCTACCCAGAAAGGTCCATTGTGTTCTGTCTAAAGACCCGTTCTTGTCCTTTCTCCTGGTTCCCTGAGTCTCACCAATGAACTTCTCATTTAATAGACCCTATAGATCCCAGGGCCTGTCCTTGGGACAGCCTTGTGAATGAATGCTATCTCTATGGGCAAAGTCAAAGTTCAATCAGTTCTATGACTGTCTTTGAATTCTGTCTTTGACAATGGCCACCCAGCCTCAGCAGCATCCCCTCATCCCAGACACCGCTTATCTGGCCCAATGGGCAGAGTCAGAGAAGTAACTTAGGCTGAACCCATGTGAGAGAAGCTAAGCAGTTCTCTGGAGCAGTCCCAAATTACTTGGGATTAAACAGAAATCGATAGACACATCTAAGAACCCTAAGGACATGCGCAGTCTAGAAACCATCTAACTCTGGGATGGAGAAGACTGGGAGATGCTGTAGCGACCTCTACAGTATTTTATCCATTTCCTTAGTGGGGTTTCTCCAGTCAGTGCTCAGTGTAAAATCAGAACTATAGACTGCACCAGACTGGGGCCGCAGCCAAAGCCGGGTCATCTTTCAACCTCCCGAGATCTAGTCGGCAGGCTGGCTTACCAAGTCTTAGTGGTACCCTGGTTTCTTGTCCTTCAAGGTCATGCCTGAGCCTGTTCCTCCAGAGAGTCTTTTCAGATTTCCCTAGCATACTCCTGTTCCCTCAGGCCTTGCCCGTTCCTAAGGGTTGCGAGCACTTCCCTTATATATATGGCCATCTCAGATTTCCCTAGCATTCTCCTGTTCCCTCAGGCCTTGCCCGTTCCTAAGGGTTGCGAGCACTTCCCTTATATATATGGCCATTTCAGTCACTGTTTCCACAGCCCACATTCTCCCGGGAGCATCTGGAAAGTACCACAAAGTTATTCCCCATCATTTTCCAGAGCCTGCTGCTGTGGCCAGTCCACGCATATACTCAACACAGCTACCACTTCACACCTTCCGCTGAGCCTGCTGCTGTGGCCAGTCCACGCATATACTCAACACAGCTACCACTTCACACCTTCCACTGAGCCTGCTGCTGTGGCCAGTCCACGCATATACTCAACACAGCTACCACTTCACACCTTCTGCTGAGCCTGCTGCTGTGGCCAGCCTGCTCATACACTTAAGACACAGCTACCACTTTGCACCTACCACTGTGTGTCTATCTTATCCAGTGTATCCTGTTAACTCTGAAGCTCATGGCTCTAGCTGATAAGGTGGGCACTTCAGCATTTTGGGGTGGATGGTTAGCATCTGTACCTCTGTGGTTTGGTACCTTGTGTACACTCAGAATGGGTGATGCTGTGGAAATGGCAGGGTGGTTTTATTCAGCCTTCCTAGTTTCCCTTTGAGCTTTGATTTTGGTGAAATCGCTTTTAACTTCCTCTTAGGCTCTGCCCCAATTATCCATGGCTTGATCACCTTGCCAGTCATGGAGCTGGTAGGGAGGGTTAAATTTTGGACATCATGGGAGGGTAAGTGGTATGGAAGCCAGCCCTTGAGAGGGTCAAGTGTTGAGTTGAGAGAGCTGAACAGGAACCAAGAGCTGACAGCTGTTTCCTGAGGAGCAAGGGCCAGGTGTGGAGAAAGAAGGGGGCTTGAGAAGTGCCAGAGGGGTGCAGGGGGTGTGTATGGGGGAACTGGCAGTGCTGATCCCTCAGAAGGTGACTCTGGTTTCAGGGCTAGCCTCTCCTACTTGAATAAAGGTGTTTGCGTTCTGAAGCACTCCCACCTTTAATCCCATTAGAGTCTTAAAGCAGCCTGCTGAGATGGGCAGGGCAGGCATTAGGATTCCCATGGGAAAGATAGGAACCCAACGTTTCAAAAGACTTCCTGACTTCATCGAGGGTACATGGGGACATTCTGGGCAGGTCTGGACGCAGCTCTCACTACTGTTTCTTATACCCATGATATAATCCAATGGTGAAGACAGCACGGGAGGGAGCTACACTTGGCCAGTCTTTGTTGTGGGCTGGGCACTGTGGTCTGTGTTGTGGGCTGGGCACTGTGGTCTGTGTCATGGGCTGGGCACTGGGCACTGTGGTATGGCATGCGCTCAAGAAGCAGAACTTCACTTCACCCTCTCACTAGCCCTCACCAAGGCAGGCACACCGTTCCTGATCAGCTGTCATTCGCCTTCCATAAGACCAGCATTTGTTCGCCATTTCCAGGGCTCTAACGATTTTATACAATGGGCACAAAGGACAGGTGGGCAGGGAGAGTTATGAAGCCTTGTGCTAAGCACTTGCTAGTGCGCTACTTTACATGGAGCTGGCCTGGGCTTCTCCTTCACCGTGAAGTGCATGTTTTTCTTGGGCAGGATCCTTAACTATTATCAGCTCTTTGATCTTTGTGGCACAGGCTCACTGAGGGACAAGAATAGGAGCTTCTTACCATAAGAATTCTTTACCATGGTAAAGAATGAGCGTAGAGGGTGAGAAAGTGAGACTCATTCTCAGTCCTAGTGAGACTCCCTCCTTTCCTTTATTTTTCCTTGCCGGCTGCCTTGCTGCTATCCTTGCTAAGGAAACACATTAGCAGAGAGGCTGAAATCTCTGCTTTTAGAAGACCAAAGCTCCAAAGAGCATGGAGATGCGGAACCCACAAGCCTCACTCCTGAGCTCTCCCTGGACCCACTTGTGTGCAGGTCTGTCCTTTACCTGCTTGCTATTGTTTGTAGAAACTTGATCCAGTCATAGAGTATTGAGAATAAATCCTAAAACTAGAGGTTCAATATCAGCACAAGGAATCAAAGGCAATGCCAGTTTTTCTTAAAGAAAAATCTCCCTAGACATTCATTGGATATCTTGCAATGTTATCAGAGTGTAAGAGGCTATAAAAACAAAACCCACAGGGTGAATCTTTCTCTGAACACTTAAAACATTTTTACATGAGTATTCTAAAGAGGAAGTATAAGAATTTCAGATCAAAGACACATAGGTTCAAATTCTAGGCAAGAGGCCATTAGAGCTGCTCCCATGAGCCAGGTGTACGAGTGAACCCAACAGGTATTCTATATTCACAATTAGCTCACGTGTACAGGAGACAACGGAACGTCTGCAAAGCAGCACCAACTCCAGGAGACAGCCATGGAAATGATAGCTAACAGTATCACCCCCATGACCAGGAAAGAAAAACGCAACCCAAGCAGTTACATTCTCCGGCTGTCCAGTTCAAGTTCACTAAGATCAGAATGTTTGAAATATTTTGTGACACAGGGTCTCAGGAAGCTCAGGGTAGCCTCGGGCTTCCTACACAGCTGAGTATGACCTTGAACTTCTGAGTCTCGTGCTTCTGCCTCCTGTGTGCAGGGATTACAGTCTTGCACAATCAGGTTTGGCTTCTGTGGTTTCTAGGGGTGCACTGTGAAGGTTCTGCTCAGCCTGTTGGTGAGTACTGTGGTGGCCTGCCTTCTTCCTGGGATGGACGTGATGAAGATCCACCTCCAAATACACCCTTAGCTAGTAGGTTCATGGATCCTTCAGGGTTGAAGTCACATTCCTGGCTCTTTTTATCCTAATTTGTGTTCATCATTACAAGCACTAATAAACCACTTGCTCTATCTTTACTATTTTAAAATTTTGTTGTATTGATTAGACCAGTGTGTGTGTGTGTGTGTGTGTGTGTGTGTGTGTGTGTGTTTGGAGGTCATACATGATGGTGAAGGTCAGAGAACAACTTTTATAATTGGTTCTCCCATTCTCCCTTTAAGTGTATTCTAGGGATTGAATTTGGGTTGTCAAGTCTATGCTATAAGTGTGAAGCATGATTAATAAAAACTCAGAGAGAGAAATTGGGGTTCAACCTGAAGATCCGAAAAGCAAAGCAGACAGTCATTGGCTCTTACCTCGACCTCAGTCCAAAATGGCGATCCTGCCTCCAGGAATCTCAGAATGAGACTGTCTGAGACCTGTCTCCTCTCTTTTTATAATCCTCCCTAGGGCTAGGATTAAAGGTGTGTGCCACCACCATTGCCAGGTCTGTAAGGCTGACCACTGAGGCTGTTTTACTCTCTGACCTTCAGGCAAGCCTTTGTTGAATTGAAATGCCACTATACCAGTACTTTTTCTTGCTGAGCTACCTCACCAGCTTTTTAGTTATGCTACTTAAGTTTCCTGAAAATGGCCAAAGTGCTGTCATCTCTTGGCTTCCACACAGGTTGAAATGTCACATCCACACATTCAAAAGAAACCTGTGTGCTGGACCCTGAGAATGCCCAGAGTGAAGCAGACCCTGCCTTGAGAGGACTCACAGCCAGGAGCCGTGGCCCTTCCTTCTCCTTGGTTCCACTCTGACCCTTCC
Organism: Microtus oregoni; assembly: GCF_018167655.1. Lineage (NCBI taxonomy): Eukaryota > Metazoa > Chordata > Mammalia > Rodentia > Cricetidae > Microtus > Microtus oregoni. The sequence goes on along the minus strand of NW_024543095.1, from coordinate 17,434,145 downwards.
TACAGTTTCCAACAATGCTCTCCTCATCCCTGTGCTACGTATTCTCTGCAAGTCGATTTCTCAATTCTAGATGCTCCAGATGCTTCTGTACCCCAAAGGCACTCTCCTGGCTCGGGTACTTTGTTCTGCTTATAGATGTGTCACTCTCTGTCTAGACTAACAGCTCCTTTAGAAGAGCAACCAGAGTCTCAGTCAACTCCCATTCCCACGCAGCTTCGTTTAGCGGGTGCTCAAATCACGTCCACTGGAAGGAAGCCTCTCCACACAGGCAATACTTAATGGGATTGGTGCCCCTCTCCCATCTTACATGTCTCAAAACCATCAAATACATTTAATTGTCTATGGGGCTATATGGCTAAGTGTGAATCATGCCTGCTAAGTATCTCTTGGTTTGGGACAGACTGCTCTGGAGGACACAAGCCAAACAGTCACCTCATGGTGAGCACGCTATTCCCTTAGCTTTCACACAAGGCGAGCACAAAGCAACCCTCTGGTGAGGCTCACAGTGGACATCTCTGACCTTTGCTTACACCGTTCTCTTGCTCCACGCATGTGCCTACTCTGTAGACTTGCGACCTCAGTGCAGACGGCAAAGCCTTTCTGGCTTCACTATGGATGATACGTTCAGTGAAGCCACTTGCTGCCTTTTCGGTAGGATTTCACTGTTCTGATTGGGAAGAAGTGAAAGCTCTCCTGCATGTCGACCAATTTCTCTTAGCCCTAGCTCTGGTGGTAGCTCTGGACTAGGATGGACACGTGACACTTCGTAAGGACTCACTCAGGCCTGGGGACTAGCTGGTCACTCTCAATCCACCTATCCCATCCTCGTTACCTACCACCTCATCCTTCCAGAAGAATCACAAAACCATCTTCCTTCCGTGTCTTACTCTTAGAAGCCCCCCCCCCCCTTTCCGGATCCTTCTCTTAGCACCTTTGGGTGATTGGCATTGGATTGTTGCTTCAGCCCTGATACTAAGAGAGAGAAGTGGTCTTTGCACACGGGACTCACCTCGGGGGCTATATAGTCGGGGGTCCCACAGAAGGTGGTAGTGGTCACGCCATTCAGAATCCCTTCCTTGCACATCCCAAAGTCAGCCAGCTTGCAGTGACCTTCTGCATCTAGAAGGATGTTGTCCAGTTTCAAATCCCTGTAAGACAGGTTAAGGTCACATGGTTAGCCTCACACACACAATGGGGGTCTTCTTGAGTTAGACACACCCTAGGGAAATCCCCAGTGAAGGGAGTCTTGGGAGAGGGGGTGTCTGACCTGCCTTAGACTAACCCTAGTCTGGGGCATCTCCCAGCTTGTCAACCTTCAGCAGTACTTACAACTCAACAAAATTCCTTCATAATCTCCTGGCTGCATTAAAGTTTGGACTCATGTCATTTAGACCCCGCTGTGAGAAATGAGTAGGCCCCCTCTCCCACATCTTTCACAAGTTAACAAGCTTGGGGGATACAGAGTGGCATATACAATATCACTGGATCAGAGAAAACCCCAAGAGTCTGAGCTGCTCAATTTCAGGGGGAAATGACTGGAGACAGGTTTCGGCATGAGAACAAGCAAGGAGCAGTGGCCTTCGGGTGGATGGAAGCTAGTTTGGACAGATGGCAAAGAGAGGAACCGAAGGAGAAGGGGGATAGAGGCAAAGGAGAGAAGACCAAAGAGCAGGGTTCCTGAGAAGAGAGAGACAAGACAGGTGTGTTAGAGTCAACCCCAGAGAGCTTGGGGTGTCAGGAAGAGGGGTTTGAAATCCATGCTGAGGGGACTGAGTCCTGCCTGCAGGAGCATGGTGCCTATGCAAGATCAGTTTCCTGCAGGTGAGAATCATAGGTCATGCTGGCCTCAATCATGGTGGCTCTTCTGTGGCCCATTTTAACACTCCAGGGTTCTGAGATTTCTTATCTAAAACCTAGAGTCCTAGATAAGAATTTTCCCACCACAACTGGAATCTCCAGGTCTGGTCCCATAGAAGGGTCTCGATTATATGGTTGGAGGTTCCTATTCTATGCCTCTCGGCGACTACTCTGGGCTTTTGAGGTGGGCCTCTCAAAAAGGCCTCTTCCCCTATGAGCAGAGGTCAGGAAAGGCCACGCTCATGGCCTGTTGGCATCTGAACTTGAGCTCCTGGCATCCCATGGGGCTCAGACTGAAGGAGAGGTGGGGCAGGAAATACTTCTGGTGCTGCCTGTGTTGTATCTGTGACCCTATTTCTGATTACAGTTGGAATTCCTTGAGAGAAAAGAAAGCACATAGAAAGGGCAGCTCTAATCACAGAACACTGAGCCCAGCCAGCTGCCCACGGGGGCGAAGTCCTGACCCCGACCCTGGCACCGAGTGAGGGCCAACAAGGCTCAGCTCTGGCGAGGGTGGGAAGGCAGGAATGAATGTCGGGCTGGGATCCTGGCTGCCAGGGTTTCATCACTGGCTATGGCATAGCCTTGTTAAAGTCATCTTGCTGGGCTGGGCCGCATCTGTCAGGTTGGGGTCACACACTGTTTGCATGCTTGTTTGAGGGACTCATCGGATGGAGTGTGCGAAAGGCGGAAGTCTTTATTCACTTCCTTTGTGGAACCTGGAAGGCCTTGCAGAAGTTTCTTAACGGGAACGTGGGACTGGCTGAGGCAAATATTCCTCCACGCTGTAGTACCCAGGGTTGCCTCTACAAGGTCCACATGACTGTCACACAGATCATACAGCAAGGACTGTAAAACCAGTGAAAACAATGCTTCTGGTGGAAACTGCACTTACCCCCCCCCCCCATTACCAAGTCCAGCATTCTTGCCTGGAACCTGAGCTCTGAAGAGCACGCTCCCTGGCTAAGCATTTTCTACCCTTGCAGACTACAAAGACAAAGCAGGGGGGAGGTAAGGGATTTATTTCAGGTGACCAGGGTTTCCTGCTCCAAAAGCTGCTCTCTTGGCTCTGGGCTACCCTCCTTCCAGGGCCAGCCACCACCTTAGCTAGATAAAACGCCCCCAGTTCTATTCTCAGGGCACCCAGCTAAAGCCTTTGTTGTGCCATAGAAGGGCCTTATAATCCTTTAAATTAAAAATCTTTTCATACAATATATTTTGATCATGCTTTTCCCCTCCCTCAACCACTTCCACCTCCTTACCCACCCAACTTTACCATCTCTCTTAAAAACAAACAAACACGAAAATCAAAACAAGCAAAAGTACAGTAGGACAAAATAAGAATAATGCCTAAGTGAAGCCAAATGAGACAAAACTACCACTCAATTCCTTTTATGTTGGCCAACTCCTTCTGGGCATGGGGCATCCCTGGAGTACGCTTGATATACCCAGTGACACTCCAGAGAAAACTGACTTTCCCTTTGCCCGTGGGTATCAACTGCAGATAGTTTCTCAGGGAGGGATGGGACCTCGTGTCCACCTCCTCCCCTCTGCGCTGGCAACTGTGCAGATGTGGTATGTGCTGCCACAGTCTCTGGGACTTCATGGGTGTATCAGTCCCGGGGAGTCTAGGACACACGGCTCTCTCAAAACAGTCCATCACTTCTGGCTCTTACAATCGCTCCTTTTCCGCACAGATTCCTGAGCCCTGGGGACAGGCGGCGGGAGGAGGTTGGTGATTTAGGACTGAATGCTCCAATCTCTCTCACTCTCTGTGTATCGTCCAGTAGTGGGCCTTTGTGTTAACTCTTGTAGTTCTGGCTGTCCTGGAACTTGATCTGTAGACCAGGCTGGCCTGAAACTCAGAGATCTATCTGCCTCTGCCTCCCAAGAGCTAGGATTGAAGCCATGTACCACCACCACCTGGCTTTTATGTTAATTCTTATCAACCTAGAAGCAGTTTCTCTAATGTGGTGCTGGACTGTGGGCATTAGTCTCTAGTGAGGCGCTGGTCTATGGGCATTAGCAGCGTGTCACGAGTAGAGAAAAGTCTAAAGACTTGAAGCCAGCCTTGTTCTGGCTCTGATGTGCCTCAGGTTGCCATATAGAACAGTCTAGGCACCCACCAGCTCCCACCCTCCTCTCATGGGTTTCTGGCTAGCTTGGGACAGCCCCCTCGTTCTTTCCTGCCGCCTGCTTTTCTTTCTCTGGTTCACTCCTCCTGGCCTCTGCTTCCTGCCCCCTCTTCTCCCTGGGGAAGAAGTTGACCCAGCTGCTGTCGGATGTGAGCAAGTCCTATGGGCGCCCTTGGCTATGACCTGGATTGGCCCTAGCCAAAACACTCCTTCCCACCCTGTAGCCACTGTATGCAACTCTACCTCTGTTCACTTCCTCCTTTGCCATTCAGATATCCGAGTTTTTGAAAACTCTTAACTTTGCACGCAAAACCAAACAAAGAAAAAGTGAGTGATTTCTAGTCCTTTTTCTTGGAACAGAAGGCTTAGAAGACAATACTCCCCCACCCCCACCCCCACCCCTGCCCGTCCAACCCTGCCTGGGGAACCAGGCTGGCTGCTATTAGAACACCACTCCTCTGGAGCTTTTCAGTCTCATCACAAAGTGTTCATCCATCTGGGGCAAGCTTGTCTGGTGTGGGCTTGTCAGGGGAAGCAGTGGTGTGTGTGTGTGTGTGTGTGTGTGTGTGTGTGTGTGTGTGTGTGTGTGTTGGGAGTGGGGCTTTAGCAGATGAGATCCCTAGGGAAGCCAGGCCATGCCAGCTAAGGGAGGAAAGAGAGGATGTCCTTTTCCGTGAGGAGGAGGGGAGACGGATGTTGGAAGGAAGCAATGGAGGACAGTGTGGTCCCTGTTTTCCTCCCTTCTCTTCTCTAGCAATGGCTGCCTTAGGGCCCTAGCTTCTCACTTCCCCAATCCTGCCCAAGAGCCTCTCACCTGCAGTTTTTAGTGCTGTTGCCCCAATAGGAGTCCTAGGCCTCTCTAAGAGGGAGGGTAGAGAGGAATGGTGCCCAGATCTGACTTCTGAGGGCTATAGGGCAGGGGCAAGCCCTTCCTCCCGGAAAACTCGCAGGTACTCAGAACCTAGCCTAACACAGAGCAAATGTTTAGCAACCTTGACTGGAAGCGGTCCAGAAAGACAATTGCCCAGGCACCAACCTCTCCTTCTCAGTCCTCAAACACAAGAGGGCATCCATAGTCTGGTACTTTTTATTATTTTTTGTTTGTTTGTTTGTTTTGTTTTTATTTTTTTGTTGCCCCCCCCTTTTTTTAAAGATTTTATTTATTAAGTATGCAGTGTTCTGTCAGAAGAGGGCACCCGATCCCATTATAGATGGTTGTGAACCACCATGTGGTTGCTGGGTTGAACTCAGGACGTCTCGAAGAACAGCCAGTGCTCTTAACCTCTGAGCCATCTCTCCAGCCCTTGTTTTTATTTTTTGAGACAGGGTTTTGTTGTGTAGCCTTGGCTGTGCTGGAACTTACTCTGTAGACTAGACTGGCCACAAACTCATTTTTTAATTTTTTAATTTTTAAAGTACTAAGGAGCCGGGCAATGGTGGCACACGCCTTTAATCCCAGTGCTCAGGAGGCAGAGACAGGCAGATCTCTTGAGTTTGAGGCTGGCCTGGTCTACAGAGCAAGTTCTAGGACAGCCAGGGCTGTTACACAGAGAAACCCTGTCTCAAAAAAAAAAATAATAATAATAAGGTCATAGGTCATTGTTTTAGAATAAAACATTTAGTACCACCCTTTTCCCTATACATGTGATGTGAAAATCTTTACTTAATTTATTGCTAATTTCAAATTCATGTTTTCCTTTTTAATAGATCATATATGCATGTGTCCCCAAAACAGAAACCTGAAGGATGATAGGGCAGAGAGAAATAATCCCTCTTTTGGCATGGAGTCCCAAGTCATCCTTTCCTTCCTGAGAGGCAATTATTTTGTGTTCACTTCCTCTGTACCCTGTTGTTCACGCTTTCTACATAAATAAGAAAGCATGAATACACATTCATTTTTCCCACTTGTAACGAAAGGGGTACTTTCCCAAGAATATCTTTTTTAGCCTGGCATGCATTAGAGTTCCTTTCCATTGCACTCATCAGAAAGCTTTGTTGTTTATGGCAGCATAATGCTCTATCATTTTTAATCAAGGGACATTAAGACACCCCTAGCATTATACTATAACCCACACGGTTGCCTTGAACAGTCTCATGCATGTGATATTTTTATGGGTATCAAGGAACTGTATGCACTTTCTAGATGTTTCTGAATTTCAAGCAAGAATGTGGGTTTTGGTTGGTATCACCAAGCTGCCCCATTAGAAGCTAAAACATCTAACCTTCCATTGACAGCAGGTGGGGGTGCCTGCCTCTCTACATTCTTGCCAATGAGTTAAGCTACCAAGCTTTGGTTGCACGCTAGGTTTAAGTACTATCTCACATTCTTCCGTTTCTGTAGAAGTACGAGTGTTTACTTTCATATGCTTAAGAGGGAACTGCAGGGGTGTGTGTTCACTCATATGCACACACTTTTCTTCACTGCGGTATTTTTTGCTGATTCTCAGGAGTTATTTCACATTAGGATACAGACTTGGTATAGAATAAAATCTGGAGAGACTTCCACCAAAAGAGGGCTGAAGCAGCAACCTCCACAGGAGCAGGTACAAGGGAGCAACCTCTGAGAGAGCAGGCCTGAGTCAGAGACCTCTGTGGGTCTGGGTGTGAGTCAGGGACCTCCGCAGGAGCAGGCCCAAGCCAGGGAGATTGATGGGAACAGGCTTTGTCTAGTGACTTCCACCTGAGCAGGCCTGAGGCAAAGACCTCCTCAGGAGCAGGTACAAGGGAGCGGTACTGGGGCGTGAATCAGCGACCTCTGACCTCCTAGGTAGCAGGCTGGAGCCAGCGACCTCTGCTGGAGCAGCCCCAAGCAAGAAACCTTCATGGGAGAAGGCCTGAATGATCCCCAGTATTGCAGAGCAACCCCTGGGAGCACTGAGTGACCTCCAGGGTGACTGGAACCACATGACCATGACTGCACTGGGGGAGTAACCATCGGAGCCTTGGATCCACTGACACCTGGAAGACTGATCACCAGAGCCCCAACTACACCAATCAGAAGAAAAGATGGGTAGACAAGGTAAGAATACACTCAACACCACAAAAAGCAACACGACACCAATAAAAACTATTGGTCCTGTTGCACGAGGAGGGGTCCCTTTGTTTGTCCCGGATGCCCGACTAGCTTACACTCAAAATAATCACACAGAAACTATATTAATTTAAACACAGCTTGGCTCAATAGCTCTAAGTTCTTAATGGCTAACTCTTACATATTAGTTTAACACATCTCCATTAATGTGTATTGCCATGTGACTGTGGCTTCCTGAGGCAGGAGAACCATGGCATCTGCCACTCTGCCCTTCTTTCTAGCATTTAGTTCTATCTACTCTGCCTACCTAATTTCTTCCCTATCAAAAGGCCAAGGCAGTTTCTTTATTCAACCAATGAAAGCAACACATAAACAAAAGGACTGCCTACACCAGGTCCTACAACAGGAAGACTTGAACAACCAAATATAGATGAAGCAGAAGAAAATGACCAAAAAAAACCAAATAACTTTAGGAGAATGTTTGGGGCCGTTAAAGAGGAAATGAAAAATTCCTTCAAAGAAATGGAGGAAAAGAAAAACAAAAAATTGGAAGAAATCAACAAATCCCTTAAAGAAAATCAAGAAAAAGCAATGAAATAGATGAAAGAAACAATTCAAGACTTGAAAACTGAAATAGAGACAATAAAGAAAACACAAACCGAGGGAATTACAGAAATGGAAATTATGAGAAAACGATCAGGAACCACAAATGTAAGCATGAACAGCAGAATACAAGAGATGGAAGATAGAATCTTAAGCACTGAAGATACAATAGAGGAAATAGACTCATCAGTCAAAGAAAATATTAAATCTAACAAAAGCTTAACACAAAATATCCGGGAAATATGGGATATCATGAAAGCACTAAACCTAAGAATAATAGGGATAGGAGAAGGAGAAGTCAAACTCAAAAGGACAGAAAATATATTCAACAAAATCATAGAAGAAAACTTTGCCTACCTAAAGAAAGATATGCATATTCTGTAAAGCTTACAGAATACCAAACAGACTGGATTAAGAAAAAAAAGTCCTTTTGCCACATAATAATCAAAATACTAAACATACAGAATAAAGAAAGAATACTAAGAGCTGCAAAGGAACAAGACCAAGTAACATATAAAGGCAGACCTATCAGAATTACATCTGACTTCTCAATGGAAACAATGAAAGCCAGAAAGTACTGGTCAAGCATTATGTAGACATTGAGAGCCCAGACTACTATACCCAGCAAAACTTTCAACCACCATAGATGAACAAAACAAGATATTCCATGACAGAACCAGATTTCATCAATACCTAGTCACAAATCCAGCCCTACATAAAGTACAAGAAGGAGAACTCCAACCCAAGGAAGTTGGCTACATCCACAAAAGCACAGACAATAGATGATCTCACAGCAGCAAATTCCAAAGAAGGGAAAAACACACATGATAACATCACCAACAATAAAAACTAAAATAACAGAAGATATCAATAACTAGTCATTTATATCCCTTAACATAAATGGACTCAGTTCACCTATAAAGAGACACAAGCTAACAGATTCAATACGAAAAAGGAATCCATCCTTCTGCTACATACAAGAAACATACCTCAACCTCAAAGAAAGACATTGCTTCAGAGTAAAGGGTTGGGAAAAAGTTTTTCCAATCAAATGGACCTAAGAAACAAGCTGGTGTAGCTATCCTAATATCTAACAAAATAAACTTCAAACGAAAATCAATCAAAAGAGACAAAGAAGGACATTTCATGTTAGGCACAGGAAAAATTCATCAAGAGGAAATCTCACTATTGAACATTCATGCCCTAAATACAAGGACACCCTAATATATAAAAGAAACACTTCTAAAGCTTAAATCACACATTAAATCCCACACACAAATAGTGGGAGACTTCAACACTCCACTCTCACCACTGAACAGGTCTGTCAGACAAAACATTAACAGAGAAATAAGGGAATTAACAGATGTCATGACTCAAATGGACTTAACAGACATCTATAGAACATTCCATCCAAATGTAAAAGAATATACCTTCTTCTCAGGACCTCATGGAACCTTCTAAAAAATTGACTACATACTAGGTAACAAAACAAATATCAATGGATTAAAAAAAAACTGGGATAATCACATGTATCTTATTGGCTTAAAATTAGAATTTAACAGCAACACTAATTCCAGAAAGCCCACAAACACATGGAAATTAAACAATGTTCACCTGAAGCATCAACGGGTCAAGGAAGAAATTAAAGACTTCCTAAAATTCAAAGAAAATGACCACATAACATACCCAAATTTATGGGACTCAGTGAAAGCAGTGTTAAGAGAAAAGTTCATAGCACTAAATGCCTACATAAATAAGCTGGAAAAATCCCACACTAGTGAATTGACAGAATATTTGAAAACTCTAAAACAAAAAAAAAAGCAAACTCACCCAGGAGAACTAGACAGCAGGAAATAATCAAATTGAGAGCTGAATTCAACAAAATAGAAACAAAGAAAACAATACAAAGAATCAATGAGACAGAGTTGGTTCTTAGAGAAAATCAACAAAACAGACAAACCTTAATCCAAACTAACCAAATGCAGAGAGAGAATATCCAAATTAACAAAATCAGAATGAAAAGGGGGGACATAGCAACAGTAATGTGAATCCAGAGAATATTTAGGTCATATTTTGAAAACATATACTCCACAAAATTGGAAAACTTAAAGGAAATGGACAACTTCCTGGATAAATATCACTTACCAAAATTAAACCAAGACCAGATAAGCAAATTAAATAGACCCATATCTGCTAAAGAAATAGAAACAGCCATCAAAATCTCTCAACCAAAAAAATCCCAGGACCAAATGATTTCAGTGCAGAATTCTACAAGATTCTCAAAGAAGAACTAATATCAATACTCCTCAAATTGTTCCACATAATAGAAACAGAAGGAACATTACCAAACTCTTTTTATGAGGCTATAATTACCCTGATACCCAAACCACATAAAGACATTACTAAGAAAGAGAATTACAGAACAATCTCACTCATGAACATTGATGCAGAAATAATAAAATACTGGCAAATTGAATCCAAGAACACATCAGAAACATCATCCACCATCATCCAGTGAGCTTCATCCCAGAGATGCAGGGATGGTTCAACATATGAAAAATCTGTCAATGCAATCCACCATATAAACAAACTGAAAAATAAAAACCACATGATCATCTCATTAGATGCTGAAAAAGCTTTTGACAAAATACAACATCCCTTCATGATGAAGGTCTTGGAGAGAGCAGGGATACAAGGAACACACCTAAACATAAAATACAGCAAACCATCAGACAACGTCAAACCAAATGGAGAGAAACTCCCAGCTATTCCACTGAAATCTTGAAGTCCTAGCCAGAGCAATAAGACAACAAAAGGAGATCAAGAGGATACAAATTGGAAAAGAAGAAGTCAAGCTTTCACTATTTGCTAATGATATGATATTTTACATAAGTGATCCCAAAAATTCTACCAAGGTACTTCTGCAACTCATAAATACTTTCAGTAATGTAGCAGGATGCAAGATTAACTCAAAAATATTAGTAGCCCTCTTTAAACAGATTATAAATGGGAGGAGAAAGAATCAGAGAAACAACACCCTTCACAATAGCCACAAATAGCATAAAATATCTCCGAGTAACTCTAACCAAACAAGTAGAAGACTTGTATGACAAGAACTTTAAATCTTGAAGAAAGAAATTGAAAAAGACACCAGAAAATGGAAAGATCTCCCATGTTCTTGGGTAGGTAGAATTAACATAGTAAAAATGGCAATCCCACATCTTGTGGATTAATATCCAGGTCTTCGATTTGGTTCCATTGGTCCTCCTGTCTATTTTTATGCTAATACCAGACTGTTTTCAGTACTGTAGTTCTGTAGTAGAGTTTGAAGTCAGGGATTGTGATGCCTCCAGAAGTTCCTTTATTGTAGAGGATTGTTTTAGCTATTGAGTCTTTTGCTTTTCCATATGAAGTTGAGTATTGTTCTTTCAAGGTCTGTGAAGAATTTTGCTGGGATTTGATGGGTATTGCATTGAATCTGTAGTTTTTCCCAAAGCACAGAAATACTTTTCTCCACAGAACAGGGCCAGCCTGGAGTAGGTGCTGTGGGGGGAAACCAGCAGGGCACAGAGAACAGAGAGCCAGCGGGGATTTTCTGGATGCAGGTCTCCCTTCTGGGAGCTGCTGCTGCTGCCTTGCATGAGAGAGTCACTTGGGGCCGCTTGCAGCTACTGCTCTCCTTTCTTATTTTCTCTGGGGAATCCTGGAAATCCCCTCCCATTCCACACTCTGAGGTCCATGACTCTCTTCTTTACTAAGGCTGTGCCCTGCACCAGCCTTGGTGTGCAAAATCTCTATTGGTTTGGAAGGACGTTCCTTAAATATATAACTTCTACCACCATGAACTGAGTTGCAGGATTTTGCTTTTTGTCTAAAGTGCCATGGATCAAACTTGGGGCCTCAGGCATTCCGTCAAGTATTCTGCAACTGAGATTTACCCCTAGTTTATTTATTATTTCTAATTTGGACTCTCAAAGCTTGGAAAGAAAATAATTAAATCACTTTAAGGCAGTGGTTCTCAGCCTGTGGGTCGCAAACCTTTTGGCAAAACTCTATCTCCCAGAACGTTTCCATTGTGATTCTTAATAGTAGCAAAAGTTACAGTTATGAAATAGCAGCAAAAATAATTTTATGAAAGGGGGTCACCACAACATGAAGAACGTTATCAAAGGATTGCAGCATTAGGAAGGTTGAGAACCACTGCTTTAAGGACAAATGCCTATTCTTCCTGGGCCGCAGCGTGCTAAAGAAACTCTCAACCTCTAGCTTGAGGAACTCTGTCACCGACTGACAGTCATCGACTGACCACGTATGTCTCTTGGTCACACTTCTGCCTCGGGACTTTCAGGTGTCACAGTCCCCTCCCTTTGTGCTCTGTCACAAACACTGGTGGCTCAGTGCTGCGCTTGCTTCCCAGGTCTGTCCCAGCCCTCTTTCCAAACCGTTCACCTTCCTCCTAAATCTCCAAGAAGTTCACTTCCCCACAAACCTGCCCATGTGACCAGCGAATACGAAACCCTGTGAGAAGTGTCTGAGGTGCCTTTAGACTCGGGGACACACAAAGAGCTGTTGGTTTGCCCTTGACCTCACTGTGAAGCCTGCAACTCTGGCACGCAATAAGCGTCAAGTAAACTCATCAAATGGAGCAACTGCCAAACTCCTCAGATTATATCTTCTTTGACGAAAATGAGAAGTCTTAGCCTGCCTCATCCTTTCAAGATACATTCTCCTCCCTTCGCCCATGTGTGGGCATGATTATAGCACTGCACCCCTTCTCATTCACACACATACACACGCATGCATACACACATACACACACACATGCACACACATACACACACACGCACAGACACACATACAGACACACATACAAACACACATACACACAAACACATACACACAAATACACATATATGCACACACATACACACACACAAACACACACATACACACACACACACACACACACACACACACACACACACACACACACACTTCTGATCAGCTGAAGCAATGCACGGTCCAAAGACAAATACCACCAAAGCCAAATTAAACAAATACACATGTGAGCTTTCTTTCCTTAAGAATAATAAAATCTGTTTTCTGTCCCTTCAGAGGTCAATCCATTTCCAGCTCTCTGGCCTTTCAGCAGGCCATTGATAGCCTTCAAGTAGTCGGGGTGACCTCCTGTTTGCAAGAGGACGTGTCTTCCCACCCCTGTCAGCTTTGCAGACTTCCATTTGTGTCTCCTCAGCACTTTATGGAGGTCAGGTGACCCGCCAGCGCTGACCACCCTTCTAGCACGTGGGTCTCTGTGCGGCAGGACATAGAAGATGGACGCTAACTAGTTTTCCTGACATAGGAGCTTGAAGGGTCATTTTCTGACTGTTCTGTCTGGGAATGCTGGCCCTGCACTGGGTCCTGCAGATCACTTCCCCCAGGATCCAGGCATGGCCCTCCAAAGGTTACTCTAGGTCCCTTTGCTGGCACGGTTCTTTCTGTGATGACAGAGGGTTAGCTGGACCAAGAACTCCACATCTCTGGGACCTAAAAAAGGCAAAAGTATAAGCTGCTTCCTTCTAAGGGCAGTCGTGCTGGCCACTTGTCCTCTGCTGCGGGACTCGCCACCCTCAGTGCTCTGGCCTTTGTTCAGGTCTTCCTCTACACCCAGGATCCACCTCGAATACAAGACTGTCTTCTTCTTGGTATCTCCAATGCCCAGCATAAAACAGACTCAAGTAAAACTCAGTAACATCACAGAACTCTTAGAGGGCCTGGTGAGTGAGGGACAGCTCCCTCGTCATTGTCACAGCATTAACTGGCTGGCTACTAAAGTGGCCTTAGCAGAGGCTCTGCCAGTCATTCCATTCCAACAGTGAATGAACATTAAGCACCAGGCGCTTTGCAAGTCTCTGGGGACTGGGCTGTGACCACAAAGACAAGGTTCTTTTTCTCACAGAATTCACATGAGGGAACAAGTATATAAGCAAGTTGAAGAAAGACAAATTGTGCCCATTTCTGTGAAGGGACTAACAAACCAAGGTGCTGTGACCATAACTACAGGGAGCACCTGGGAGGGAGGGGGTGACTGCTGAAGAAGAGAGTAGCCAACAGCGTCTGGACCAAGAAGAGCCCAGGCAGAGCCTCTTCTCCAGGGAGAGGGGATGCTGATGGGACAAAGGTCCCCAAGGCAGGAAAGAGTAGCTGAGCACAAGGAACTGTCTGGAAACCCACGTGGTTAGGCAGAGGAGGGAAATGGCACCAAGTGATAGGGGAACATCCTGCTCTCAGAGCCAGTATAAAGAGCCTGAATCCCAGAGTGCTTGGAGGCTACTGGACACATACAGAGGTGCCCTGGTTGCATCGAGCTCTTCTTGGGTATAATTGGGAGAATAGGGTCAAGGCTATGGGAGAGCATCAGACTCGCTGCCTGTCTATGGTGGTTCAGGCCTTACCTTAATAGCTCCTGATGATAATGGGTTTGAGCAGCTATGTATGTTGTTTGGAAACGTGGCTGCCATGGATGTGATCTGAGAAATCTCCTCTCTACTTTGGTTTTCCTGTATCCATCTGAGCCACGACCGTGGAGATGTTAGGATGCACCAGGCACTGTGGCAGCTCAGGCTCCTTCCTCATGGAGTGATTCCTTATGCATGAACAACACGCAGCGAGATCAATGCTGGGACATCAGGGAAGGAGGTTTCCAGTGCGACTTTCGAGGGTCTTCAGGTGTCGCTCATCTTGCCATCTCATCTCATACTTGATTAACAGTAACACAGGGAAACAACTTGTTTGCCATTACCTCTGTCCATGGATATAGTTATTCTGATGAGTATGATAGTTTGAAAGTAATTGGCCCCGATAAGGTATGGCCTTGTTGAAGGAAGTGTATCATGGTGCGAGCAGGCTTTAAGGTCTCCTATGCTCAAGATACCTCCCAGTGTCCCAGTTCAGTTCCTGTTGCCTGCACAAGATATAGAACTCTCAGCTGCCTCTCCAGCACCAGGCCTGCCTGCAGGCCGCCATGCTCCACCATGATGCTAACAGACTGAACCTTTGAACTCTAAGCGAGCCTCTCCAGTTAAATGTTTTCCTTTATAAGAGCTGCCATAGTCATGGTGTCTCTTCACAGCAGTAGAAGCCCTCACTAAGAATGAGTAATGTGGTTAATGACATGACGAGGGATGGGATATGAGAAAGACATGTCCTAATAGACCTCGGAGCCTATTTCCATGCCAGGGGACACAAAGAAGTACTCATTTGACATCAGTAGGCGTCAGCACACTGTCCAACAATATGAAAGCTACACATGTTCTTTCTTTGTTAGTAACTCTCTAAAAAGATGTACTTTCGCTTATGTGCTTATGTGCATGTGTGTGTGTGTGCGTGTGTAAGTCATACGTGAGCGCAGGTATCCGAGGAGATTAGAAGACAGGGTCAGATCCTCTGGAACTGAAGTTATGGGCAGTTGGGAGCCACCTTCTGTGAATACTGAGAATCCAACGTGGTTATTCTTCAAGAGAAGCACGGGTTCTTACCCACTGAGCCATCTATCGGGCTCCTTGCTAGAGATCTGTAAGAAGCAGTGACTAACCCCGCAAGCAGACAAGTTATTCTGCAGTGACTCTGAGGCTTCGTTCTCAGGTACATCCCTGAGTTATTTGTCTTGGCTGTAAACCAGCATGCTGTTTGACACCTCAGGTTTTCAGCTGTCGGTATAGTAGCTGAAGGTCTGCTCTCTCCAGATAAGCCTAAGTGAAAATGCCCTTGTCTGGCTTATCAGTTACATCTTATAAACATGTTTCCATGAGTCACAAGCAACCACCCAGTGGTAGCAGCGATGCTCTCTGTCCCACAAAAGGGCAAAGTCAGTGGACACACCGACTTTTCCTCAGGCAACATAGCAAAGTGATTGAGCACATGGAAGTGATTTCCTGCCACCTGTGCGCTAGGGATCAGTTAAAAATCTCTTCAGAACCTTTTTTTCCTCATCTAGAAAAATGCAGATAATAGCCCTTCCTGGAGGGTGTGATAGTGCACACATCTAGGCCCAGCTACTGGGAAGAGGGAGGTGGGAAGATCTTGGGAGTCTGAGATGAGCCTGGGCAGTACATCAAAATAACAAAAGAACCAAAGCAATAATCCTTAGGTTCACAAGCTGGGAATAGATGAAATAAAAGATGTTCAAGACTTAACACTGAGCAGGACATAAAAAGCATTTTGAGAAAATCTCTTTAGAAGGCAGTTCTTGGGGCCTCTTAGAAATCACTCAGTGGTTAACAGCACTGACTGCTCTTGTAAAAGACTAGGATTTGATTCCCAGCACCCACGGGGTAGCTCATGACCCTCTGCAATTCCAGTTTAATAGTATCCAGTGCCCACTTCTGCCATCTGTAGACACCAGGTATACACGAGGTGCATGCATGCAGGCAAAACATTCAAACGTATAAACTATAAATCTTATTTTTAAAAGACAGTGAAGGCCAGGGAGATGGCTCAGATGGTGAAGTGAGTTTGGATCTCCCATAATCCAGATAAAACAACAGACACATGGTGCCACATACATATAAACCTGTCATTGCGTAGACAAGAGGATCCCAGAGGCTTGCTGTCACTAAATTCAGTGAGAGATCCTGTCTCAAAATTATTAGGTGGAAAGTTACTGAAGAAGCAAGCAATGCTGACCTGGAACCTTTGCACTCATAAGGACCCATGTGCACAGGCGTTTCCCCCCACAATACACCAGGCTGCATTCTAGGTGACTGAATTTTCCTATGACAAGGTATAGAGCAGATAAAAATAAGTAAACAAATAAATGGGTGAATGAATACACACATAACTAAATAAAAGGTGTTTCTTTATTTTTATGTGCATAGGTGTTTGCCTCCATGGGTATGTCTGCGTGAAGGTGTCAGAACTCCCAGAACTGGAGTTATAGAGAGCCATGAGCTGCCATATGGGTGCTAGGAACGAAATGTTAAATCATTTCTCTTGGGCTTCATACTGAATATGCCTTTACTTATGGTGATAGATAGACCTCACTTGCTTCCCTGCTTGGCCTCATGTGGCCTTTGAGAGGTTGAGCACTCTTGAAAGAGAGGGGTAGGTCCTTGCCTCAGAGGAGGCTGGGGAGGTGGTGCCTGCCAAGTCATCAGCATGAATGATGATAGCCAAGGGGCATTTAACTAGGGGCTGTTTGACAGTCCTGGAGAAAGATTGCCTTTCTCTTGAGCTTATTGTGAAATGTGAAGGTGTTTGGCAACTTGTGCCAAGAGCACTTCCATTCCCATCTGATTAGCCACAGTCAGCCCCAAAATAAGCAGTTTCTTCACCACCTCCCTCTAGGGCCTGCTCTCTGAAGATCCGAATTCTTGGCATCCCCGGAGTCATTTTGCTGATCCCTTATCTCAAGAAACTGCAAGAACTCCCCATCATCTGTGTGGCACTGAGGCCCAAGAGCTATGGAATGAACATGCTAGAGGAATGGAACATTCAAACACAGCTCCCCCCTTTCAGAATTTCAAGTCAAGTAAAAATATTTTCCCCATTGTTTTTCTGACGTGTTCAGTCTCATATGCTACCATTTTCTAAGTGCCATGTGGTTTATATATGGCCTAGTTTTTATTCTTGGGGAAGCTGTCATCAGATCAGAACAGCAGTGTCCCAAAGGGGAAATGTGACAACCCAGGGGCATCATCGTGAAGAGAAATTCGGAGTTACAGCGACAAGCTTCACTTCTGAACCTAACTCAGGTCCCAGCTTTGACTAACATTCACCCCTTCCCACCACATAGAGATCCCTGCACGACATCACGTGGTAGATTGGTAGATGCTAAAAATGATCATGGGCTGAGAAGTGTGCTCTCGTCAGTCCTGGCGATTGACGCTCAGGCCGCTCCGCTCTCAGGTCGACTCCACCACTCTTACACTCTCTTTCCAGCAGAGGCAGAGACAGGAGGAACCTGGGGGCTTTCTGGGACTGCTCTCACTGGGTAAGGTGGGAAAATCCCCCATCACCATGGTGACTCATACAAAGTAGGATGTAATAATAATTCCAAAAATAAAAGTCGCTATGGAATCAGTGCCTTACCCAATAGCTGGGGAAGGGTATTTTCAGTTTTGATTGCTCACAGACCCCAGGGAAAGACAAGACCTGATAGAGAGCTTTCACCCATCATTCTATCCTTAGTCATGGCCACAAAACCCTAATTTAACACATAGGGTAATGAATCCCCAAAGACACTCTGGGCTGTTCACTCTTATCCGGCTAAGAAGCAGAGTTGGGGTTCACACGCAGAACTGTCTCCCTTCGTACTTAATCATCAGTAACAGAGAGGTTGGGGCTGCTTGGATCTTTCTTCACTGCATGGAGGGCTAATAGCTTCCATTCATAAACTACCACACAGGTATTGGATTCTCCCATAGCCATGCTCTGGGGGAGATAAGGCACAAAAGTCTTAGTTAAATCATCCTGGATGTTACTAGTACTCTCTGCAGATGGTTCTTTTCTTATTTAAAGCATTGACCTGGAGCTCTAACTCACAGGCAGAGGACAGACTTATCCCGCAAAAGGCTCTAGGTTCCACTCCTAGCGTCGCAGAAGGAAAAAAATCAAAACAAAACTCAAAACTAACATGTGGGGTTCATAGATGGCTCGGTGACTAATAGCACATACACCTCATGCAAAGGACCTGAGTTCAGTTCCTAGTACTCACATTAGGTGGCTCACAGCCAACTGTGACTTCACCTCTAATGGACCCAAGGACCTCTTTCTGGCTCCACACTCACAGGCAGAAAACCACAGAGATACACACATATATACAAAATCAAAAAGCTTTAAAAAGACGTATAAAGTATACTTTTTTTTGAGTCAGTCTCACTATGAAGTCCTCGCTGGCATGGAATTCAATGATGTAGACCAGGCTAGCCACTAACTCACAGAGATCTGCCTCCCAAGTGTTGGGATTAAAGGCATGGTGATGCCATGCCTGAATAAAGCATACTCTTGTTAAGGGTATGTCTCATCACCAAGACAGATTCTTTTTGTTTTTAATTATCTATTTTTATTTTATGAGCATAGGTGTTTTGCCTGCATGTATGTCTGTGTGAAGGTTTCTGAACTCCTGGAACTGGAGTTACAGACAGTTGTGAGCTGCCATTTGGGTGCTGGGAATTGAGCATTTCCTCTACAAGAGCAGCCAGTGCTCTTAACCACAGAGCCAACTCTCCAGCCCCTGGGACACATTCTTGATACTAAGAGATTCATATACTGACAGGTATACCAGTCTTTATCTTCTTACAGCAAGCTTGCTTTAGGAGCCCCTCCCCATTTCCCATCTCACTAAAGTAACAAGCATAGCTTTAGAAGTCAAGCTTACATGCACGCACACACACACACACACACACACACACACACACACACACACCCCTCTCTCTCTCTCACACACACACACACTGAAACTAATCATTAAACTTTAATTTGTTTTTCTCATCACATGGGTTTTTCAGTACATTGTATGGGAATTTCCTTTCTTAACATCCTTTGGTTTTCTGGAAGAGGACTGCGCTCTTGCCCCAGGGGACCCTTGGCTGTGCCACCCTGCCCCTAAATCAGTCCACCCCTGACAGTGACTGTGGCCTCTCACCACAGCCTTCTCTTCCCAGCCCAGAGGAATTTGGCTCCTAGTGTCACACAGAAAACCTAACTCATCTGACAGTCCTTGTAAAGGTGATCACAGATAACTTACCCCTTCTGAGCCTCCGTTTACCCACCTGTTTTCAAAGGTGGGTTGGTGATGCCAGCCAGTATTACTGGGTTTATTCCAGCTAGGATCCCTGTATTTTCCTTTTCCCTTTCCGTGTGTCTTAACAATCTGAGCCTAGCCCATGTCAGAGCCGTGACTTGATCATGAACACTGTGACTTCCATTAGGATGATGGCTGTCAGCTAGAGGCCCTACCAGGGACATCTGCCATGTCTGGAGACCTTTGGCTCTGCTAAGTAGAGAAAATTTCTAATAACACCTAACACTAGAACCAGAGACAGCACTAAACATCTGCAAACTTCCAGGTCAGCCAGCACAACAAAGAAGTTCCTCCCCAGAGTGTGCCAAGGCTGAGAAATCAAGGATCAGATTGGGACTAAAGGACTCCCCTTTCCTTTTGTTCACAGCTAATATCCTTATGGCTCTCTGACCAGCTGAGGAAAGGAGTGAGGTTCCCAGGAAGTTCTCACAGGTCTTTAGTTTAGTGCAGAGAAAAGGAAGCCCCTTGGAGGGCCAAAAGGCTCTGTGTGGGGGTTCTGCCTGAGGGGCTCTTCTAGGAGTGAGCCTCCTCGAATCCAAGTCCTAAAGGTGCTCAGGACCAACAGTATTTGTTTTCATTTATGGATATGTGTGTGCCATGTATGGTCAGATGCCCAGGGAAGCCAGAAGTGGAAGTCAGGTTCCCTGCCTGGAGCTAGATAAGATTTGTGGGCAGTTGGGAACTGCCTGATGGGGATCTGAACTTTGGTTCTTCAAAGAAACAAGCACTTTTAACTCCTGAGCCATCTTTGCAGCCCTAGGATAATCCAGATTATTTAGTGTTGTTCCTGGGATTCTAGTCTATCTAGAGTCAGACAAGAGATACAAACCCAAAACATAAATACTGAAAAAGAAGAGATGATGTGATCGTT
This sequence comes from Microtus oregoni, assembly GCF_018167655.1. Classification (NCBI taxonomy): domain Eukaryota; kingdom Metazoa; phylum Chordata; class Mammalia; order Rodentia; family Cricetidae; genus Microtus; species Microtus oregoni. The sequence goes on along the minus strand of NW_024543095.1, from coordinate 17,413,845 downwards.
AACGGCAGACTATTTGAAAAGTCTAGAAGAATCTGCTGGAAAACTTGTTAACAAAAACTAAGAGAATTCAATAAGGGCGGGGGCAATGGAAAGATGCAATGGGAAGAGTTGTCTCTCTGTGGAAAGACTGGAAATCTAAAGCAGTAGCTCGCATTCTTTAGAAGTAAGATTCGGTAGAGTTAGCATAGTAGTACCACACAGCAGGGCTTTCAGTCAGACGCAGGGTTCTGTCTCTGTCATCTGCGAGTCACCGCCCATTCCCAAGGCTTGATCTTTGTCTTTATGGTTAAAAGTGACCAGGGTGCTATCACGCTAGCACCATGCATGGTAGCTTCATGCAGGACAGGAGAGGGGAAGGAGAGAGAGAAAAGGTTCTGTACATGTGATTGGCTAGAACTTAGTCACCTCTCCATACCCAGCTCCAAGGGAGACTTTGAATTCTAGTTGATAATTACATAGCTCAAAAAAAAATTAACATTCTCTTACTAAGGAAGTGAGAGTATATTGGGACAATTAGCAGCCTGCCATAAAATGTAGCAAGAAATACACGAGGTCTGTACGAGAGAATCATTAAAATTCTCCTAAAGGGCACAAATAAGACTGAACAAATGGAAAGACAAACAGGGTTATTGGCCAGGAAGATTCAACATCATAAAGTATCAATTCTCCCCAAGTTAATTTATAACTTTGAACATGTTCCCAATAAAAACAGAACCAGGATTTAAAAAAAAAAAACTAAACAGACAATTCTAAAGTTCATATGGAAAAACAAACAAGAATCTGAGAGCTAAGAAATTTTGAAAATGGAGACCAGCCATGCTGAGTATTAGATATATTACAAATCTATAATAATCTTTTTAAAAATGTACTATTTAACAGTGTTCCTGGGCAAAGAGTGAAGCAGAAACTCTATTTGCGTATGGGAATTTGCCATGAGATCTGCAAAGACCATATTCCAGTCAACGAGGGAAAGATGGCTGCTCAACACTGCGATTGCTTCCCCATTTCTAGGAACAAGGAGGTGTAGCGCTGACTTTTGTCAGAATAAATAAGTTCACTAAAGATCTATGTTTATAAAAAAGTGAAATAAATAGGAGAAACATGGGCAGATACATATATTACTTAAAAAGAAAAAAACATTTAAATTAAGACACAGAACCCAAAACTAATGAAACTAAATATCCATTTAGTTATGTAAAAATAAATATGAGTAAAACCTTCATGAGTCACATCGAAAGTCAAGTAATATTTTGAGAAAAGAGCTTGCAGATTTTATTTTTTTATTGTTTTTATTGAGCTATATATTTTTCTCCCCTCCCTTCCTCTCCCCTCCCTTTCTACCCTTTCCTATGGTCCCCACGCTCCCAATTTATTCAGGAGAGCTTGTCTTTTTCTACTTCCTATGTAGATTAGATCCATGTATGTCTCTCTTAGGATCTTCATTGTTGACTAGGTTCTCTGAGATTGGTTTTTTTTTTTTTGCTTTATGTCTAAAATACACTTACTAGTAAGTACAGGTGATAATTGTCTTTCTGGGTTTGGGTTTGGGTTACCTTTTCTAGCTTCATCCATTTGTCTACAAATTTCAGGATGTCATTAATTTTTTTCTGCTGTGTAGTACACTCCATTGAATAAATGTACCACATTTTCCTTATCCATTTTGGGTCGAGGGAGAGTTAGGTTGTTTCCAAGTTCTGGCTATGACAAACAATGCTGCTATGAACATAGTTGAGCACATATTTTTGTGGTACAATTGAGCAACCTTTAGGTATACACCCAAAAATGGTATTGCTCGGTCTTGAGGTAGGTTGTTTCCTAATTTTCTGAGAAATTGCCATACTGATATCCAAAGTGGCTGTACTAATTTGCACACCCACCAGCAATGCAGGAATGTTTCTTTTTCCCTATATCCTCTCCAGAATAAGTTGTCATCAGTGTTTTTGATCTTGGCCATTCTTACAGGTGTAATATGAAATCTCAGAGTTGTTTGGATTTGCATTTCTCTGATAACTAAGGATGTTGAACATTCCCTTAAGTGTCTTTCAGCCATTTTAGATTCCTCTGTTGAGAGTTCTCTGCTTAGGTCTGTATTCCATTTTTTTATTAAATTATGTGTTCTTTTGGTATCCAATTTCTTGAGTTCTTTGTATACTTTGGAGATCAGACCCCTGTCTGATGTGGGGTTAGTGAAGATTTTTTTCCCATTCTGCAGGCTGTCATTTTGTCTTGCTGACCATGTCTTTTGCTTTACAAAAGCTTCTCAGTTTCAGGATGTCCCATTTATTAATTGTTTTTCTCAGTGCCTGTGCTACTGGGGTTATATTTAGGAAGTGGTCTCCTGTGCCAATGCATTCAAGTGTACTTCTTACTTTCTCTTCTACGAGGTTCAGTGTGGTTGACTTTATGTTGAGGTATTTGATCCATCTGGTGATAGATATGGATCTATTTTCCTTCTTCTACTTGTTGATATCCAGTTATGTCAGCACCGTTTGTTGAATATGCTTTATTTATTCCATTTTATATTTTTGCTTCTTTGTCAAAAATCAGGTGTTCATAGGTGTGTGGATTTGTAGGAAGCTGCTTGTTTGGTCCCAGCCACCCAGATTCCCGAAATAATCATACAGAAATCTGTATTAATTGCAGTACTGTTTGGCCAATAGCTTAAGCATATTTCTAGCTAGCTCTTATATCTTCAGTTAACCCATTTCAATTATCTGTGTATCACCCTGTGGCTGTGGTTTACGGCAAGGTTCCGGTTGGCTTCCATCTTTCCCCTCTGGTGGCTCCATGGCATCTCACAGACTCCACCTTCTTTTTCCCAGCACTCAGTTTAGTCATGGCCCCCCCCACCTCACTCACATGGTGGCTCACAGCCATCTATAATGAGATCTGGTATCCCTTTCTGCTTTCAGGCATACATACAGGCAGAACACTGTATGCATAATAAATAAATCTTTAAAAAAATCAACAGCAAGTCTTTATCAATGACTTAAACTTCTTGCTGTTGGACCTTTCCCAATTTTGCACTTTTTAACCAACCTAATAGTTTATGAAAACAACAACGAAAGCAATTACTCCTGAAAATTCAAAAGTAGACATACCAAAGTTTGTCTTCTCATCAGGCTGAGACAAAACCACCATTTTCATGCGCTAACAATACAGGTAGACATTAATTTTCTAATCTGTGATGACTGGCAATGAAGGTATATTGCCAGAGATTAGCTGTTAAGATAAACACCCACAGCCAGACCTACTCCTTTTAGAAACATAAATGTTCTGATTTAATGGAAAAATCACTGTGGGCACAAGAATGAATTGTAAAACAATTAAAATAATAAATCCAAATGGCAGCAACTCCAGATGAGTCTTACAACATCTAACTAAAAAGCTGCCAACCCGTGGAGTCTGCCTTAGGCCCTGGAGAGGCAGGGGCAAGGGCAGGCACAGGCAGGGACTGGGGTGGTCTCTAAGAAGAAGCCAAGGCTGGCTGCAATCCTAGGTAGACAGAGCCAGTAGGAGTCAGGAGGTTTAGGACAGAGGCAGCCCACGAGTGATATGTTTGTCAACTTTCTCAGAAGGAATAGGCTATGCTATGGATGCCCAGGCTAGGGTCAAAACGAAGAGAAAGCCCCAGGACATGATGCTCAATGGTGGCATTTGCTGAGCATTTGCTAGTGTGCCCATTTGATTGACACGGGTCCTATCAACATTCCCATTCTAGAGGTGACTAACCAGACTTTATGAAGGTGGACACTGTCCCCCAAGGCCTCCAAAGCTAATATAGGTGCAGAGATTCCCCCCCCCCCCCACACACACAAAATAAAGCACAGAGCCCATCCTCCATGTAGGTCTGGGCTGGGTGGCAGAAGAGATCAAAGAGAGCCGCTGCTTGTGCTGGTCTCTGTCTTCTCCCTTGGTCCACAGTGCCAGGTTCCAGCAGCAGCAGCTCAGGAGGTACTGACTGCTCAGTTGCTCTCTTGGTCATCTCTGAAGCTTTTAGCTCAGAAGTGTGCACATCTCCTTTTTCTTATTGTGTGCACAGCGAGCGCATGCGTACACACACGTCCCATAGCATGCACAGGGAGGCCAGAAGTCAACCTGCAAGAATGGGTTCTCTCCTTCTGACATGTAGAGCCCAGGGGTCAAATTCAAGGCAGCTTGGTGGGCTTGACACTCCCTGTGGTCAATCAGGACCGTGGTGATCCCCAAGATGAGGGTGCCCCAGATGCCACTGAAGGGTCGCAAAGACAAAGCTGCCCAAGACTGAGCAGGAGAACATTACAGTTGAGTCTGAAGATCACTCGGAATCAGCCACCAATGCCATGCACGTGGCAACAATTACTTAATCACATAGAGCCTCGGGTTCTTAATCTATAAAGTGCGAATAATGACATTCAAAAAGCTCCCTGTGATGCCTAAGTGAGATTAAATGGTAAGGTTCGGAACCATTCCTGGCACAGAGTGGTGCTTGACAAATATTAAGTCTAATTCTCATTCACACAATTACCAAAATAGCGTTCAAGAAGTCTGCTTTCTTACTCTTCTCTAACACGTGAAAATACTTATGGTGTGTTACACAGGCAGGTTTAAATGTCTGCCCAGTTTTAGACCACATAACTAGTCACACAACAGCTACAAAACCAAAAGACAAAACCCAAACTAGGACCGTAAATGAGCCATCAGCGTTGTGGCCTGGAAATCGTAGGATGGTGGCTGTTCCCTACTGACATGGTTTTGTCTTCATGTCTTATGTTAGCAGAGTTTGCCACAGAGCTCTATGTGAGAGCTTTGGAAGCAAAGAACACACTGAGGCTGGACCACCTTGATCCCCTGTGGGTTTTGAGACAGTGGCATGAAGGTAAAGAGGCAGTGGGCTGCCCAGGCCATGATTCCCGTGTCCGTGTCTAAGACACATGGCTGTCTTTAATCTCCTTGCTCTTTCTTACTCCTTTCCTACTGATTTCCCAGCTTTCCTGATGGAGCCTGGAGCTGCCTCGTGGTTTTCCTGAACTACTTTACTGTGTAAGTGGGCTGCAATCATGCTTACTATAAAGAACCTGACCAAATCTGTCACCTCAGGCCAATATAAAAATCCCGATTCCCATGATGGCTGTGCCTTACTACCCAAGGCTATAAAATAGGAACCATCAGGAAGCAGTGTCATGCATTTGAGCTTGGAGGGGACCTGCTGGCCATCATCTCTACAGCACAGGCAACTGTTTGCCCCGTTGTGTGCATGGCTCTATGAAAGGGGAGAGCCTAATACAAGCAGTCAATGGCCAACATGATCAACACTGACAGAGCATTTGGCTTCCATACTGAGAGGAGACAGTGAGAAATGTCATCCAACTTATCATAAACACCCAGAACAGAGTTCTCAACCTGTGGGTCAGGATCCCTTGAGGGGGTCGGTTGAATAACGCTTTTACAGGAGTTGCCAAAGATCATTGGAAAATACAGATGTTTACATTACAATTCGTAACAGTAGCAAAACTACAGTTACGAAGTAGCAAAGAAATAATTTTATGGTTGAGAAGGTTGGAGCCACTTCCCTGGAAGCTGATAGGAATCAAGCTTAGAAACAAGGCGCAATGACGCTCTCCTATTTTTCTTTCTTTCTTTCTTTCTTTCTTCTTTCTTTCTTTCTTTCTTTCTTTCTCTCTCTCTCTCTCTCTTCCTTCCTTCTTTCCTTTCTAAAAATAGAATATAAACAGTTGTTTCTACTCCAGCTTCGAAAATAAAAGAAAATACTGAGTTTATTATTATGATGCAGAAGAGTCGTCATGCAGCTGGCTGTCTTAGAAAAGATTCTGAGAATCCCGGATGTCAGTCATCTGTGGACAAATATCAAAGATGGATCGCTCAAGGACAAGGATCAGTGACACCGAGACGCATAAACCTGAAAGCTAAATAAAGAATCGAAACCGAAGTAGCAGAAAACCCACAAAGGTCCAGGTCTACAGACTTTCTGACCCTTGAGTTTTTTCCTCTTTTCCTATTTGCTCCTCAACTCTGAGGCTAAAGGTCTGGGAATTTAAAATAGCTCTGACTCCAGCTCTAAATTTTGAGCTCAGCAACACCCAGAACAAGTTTGTCAGCCCTTCTTCGGGTCCCCTGGCCTGTGCTCTGTGGTGACCCTTCCATGCCTCCATGTCTCTGGTCTCCCAACGCTCACGCATTCTCCCAGGTGTCTCAACCGACCCTCTCTGTGACTACTCGTGGGAAGAGGGAAGTAACTCCGTTTTGTCAAATACTTTCATTGGCCACATTTGTGCTATCTTTGGAGGCAGAACACAAGAGAGTGAGCACAGAAGAACTTTTAGGGGAAGTGCTTTGTTAAACTAATTGGAACTATGGGCCTGAATAAGTGTCAAAAGATGCAAATGTAAGCATTAGCTTTGAGCTCTTCCCTTCCCCTGCCAGTAACTCTCATCACTTCCTGCAGGAAGCCTGTGTGGACTCCCACAGTGAGGTTCCATGCCTCTCTTATGGGTCCAATTCACCTGGACTGACCCTGAAATAGAACTCAATGGGAAGGTGCCTTATTGGGCACTGAGGCCCTCAAAGAAAGGATAAGAAAACACAGTGAGCATTCTGTCCCAAGAGCACCCCTCCACAGCACAGTAAGCTCTTGGTAAGTATTTAGTCTCTAAGAATGAACAAGGACCAAGAAGAGACCTAGAGAGCTCTTCTGGGTAGAACAGGGTCCACTTCCAGTATACCAGGCACTGTGGAGTATTTACTAAAGAAAGACCCATTAAGCAATTTTTCTTCTTGGAACGTATTGTTGCCTGTGCTCAAACTTCGATGCCAAGTTAACAAAACAATGCTGCCTGGAACACACACAACAAGCACCAACCTGCTGAATTAATAGTTCTAGCTTGGCAGTGCCTGGCGCGCTCTTAAATCCGTGCAGATGAACCACCCTGAGTCATTTCTAATCATTTAGAACAAGCTCTCCGCTCACACACAATAAACACAACTGGATTTCAACCCACTCCATTTCATGGAGGCAGCAATCAGGCGGTGTGGCATGGACTCTGAGTTCCACGGTTGTTGGATCCTAAAGTGAGTTATGAGTGACTCACGCCATAGGCTTACCATTTGCTTTCCTCGGGGGTGGCATTACTCACACAGCCAGGTCCACGCTGCTAGAGGTTGGTTTTGTTAGTGTTTACTGGCAGCAATAGGTTTGGGGGAAAGGAATTATCCAAAGACACTGCAATCAGTCCTTAAATCAGTAGCACTCATCACAATGAAGTGATGAGATTTTTCCCTCCTCAGGACAAAGAGACAATCGTGGCTCTTCCAGGGCAAAGTCTCCTGCCACCTCCTTCTTCATGTCACAGCCAAACTCTGGCTTCATACCCAGATCTCAGAAGTGTTCTCTCTCTCGGATGACTGATTCTCATAAATGCAAACTTTTATTTTAAATTAGTCACTGTCATCTAGAATGTCCACAGTCACAAATATCAGCTTGTTTGAAAGAGCTTTCTAAAGAATAGGCTTTCTTTAGAAATAGGCTTAATCCCTTTTGCCAGCCACATAATGGGAGACTATGCCTTTTTTCTAGCTGGTTTTGGATTGTTGAGTTCTATATTGATGTGGGAAGGTCATTTGTCTATCTGTTGATTTCATTGGTTAATAAAGAAACTACCTTGGCCCTTTGATAGGACAGAAAATTAGGTAAGCGAAGTAAACAGAACAGAATGCTGGGAAGAAGGGAAGTGAGGGCAGACGCGATGGAGCCAACCGCCAGGTCAGACATGCTGAATCTTTCCTGGTAAGCCTCTACCTTGTGGTGCTACACAGATTATTAGAAATGGGTTAGTCAAGATATGAGAGTTAGCCAGTAAGAGGCTAGAGATAATGGGCCTGTGTTTAAAAGAATACAATTTGTGTGTTGTTATTTCGGGGCATAAACTAGGGAGGTGGACGGGAGCCGGGCAGCAGGAACGCTGCCCGCAGCTCCTTCTACACTATATAATGGATGAGAGGCCACAGGGATCTTCCGTTCATTTTCCTAAATACTCTTCCCAAAGAGATTTCTATGAATATTGAGATAAATTGCAAGTCAGTGAAATTAATATTTTCTTTTTCCCCTCCGTCTTCTTGCAGCCTTCCCTCTCTTTTCCTCTACATATTTTCTTAATTAGAAATTATTTTATTATGTATGCATGGGTGTTTTGCTTCCATGTCTCTACATCACTTGTATGCCTGGTACCCACAGAGGCCAGAAGAAGGCATTCGATCTCCTGAGACTGGAGCTAAACTGTGGGTGCTGGGACTTAAGCCTGCATCCTCTGCAAAAGCATCCAGGGCGCTTAAGCATTAAGCTGTCTCTCCATTGATACATGGATGATGTTTTGGGAAGAAGAAAAGCCCAACTCAAAAGGTCATGGATTTATGAGATAATTTTCAACATAGAGGTCTCTAATTATGGAGACTAAGCATAAAGGTAAAGGGTAGAGCCCAGTGAACTGATCAAGTAAGATTTAATGGGGGAAGAGAGTCTCAATATCTATATAAATGTCGATTGACTGCATGATGTGGGATTCTCCATTGAATGCTGTGAATACCATTGATTAATAAAGAAACTGGGCTTGAGTCCGTAATAGCATAGAACAGAGGTAGGCAGGGAAAACTAAACTGAATGTTGGGAGAAAGGAGGTGGAATTAGAGAGGTCACGGAGCTCTCTCTGCTGGACATAGAAGCCAGAACTTTAGCCGGTAATCCACAGCCTCGTGGCAATACACACATTAATAGAAATGGGTTAAATTTATATGTAGGAATTAGCCATTAAGAAGTTAGAGCTAATGGGCCAAACAGTGATTTAATTAATACAGTTTCTGTGTGGTTATTTCGGGGCTGAGCAGCCGGGAATCAACAAGCGGCTTCCTCCTACAACTGCATTGGCTGTTCTTTAACAGGAGATCTCAAGGGTCTGGAGAAGTGGCTCGGTGGTTAAGAAAACACGTTGCTCTTGGTTCCCAGCATCCAACGGTGACTTAAACAATCATCTGTCTCTTCATTTCCAGGGGATCTGAGGCCATCTTCTGGCCTCCACTGATACTGTGCACATACGGGACACAGGCACAAATGTAGGCAAAATACCCATACATGTGAGAGGAAAATGACACTTTCTAAAAAGGAAAGGCCTACAGATAATTTTCTGACAATAGTCAATATGTCTTGGGACATAGTAGTGTTGAAGTGAAAATAACAATAATGTCATTCATTGGACACTAGGGTCTCTTTAATAACAGACACTTTAATGCCACTGCGAAGGCCTGGGGTGGGGTTTAGTGTAGAGCACTTGAGCCTAGTGTATGCAAGGCTCTGGGCTCAAACCCTAACATCACACAAACAAAACAGAACCAAAATAAACAAAGCAAATCCGATGGAGTGACTTGGTCCCGCTTTGGCTGTGTTTCCCTTTGATTAACCATGTATATTATGGAGAGCTATTTTTTCCATTCACTACCTGACAACTCTGGGTTTGAAGAGGTGTGATCCTTTCCACTAAATACCTAAGAAGAGTGAATAAGATAAATTAGAACCTACAAAGCACCCCATTTGCTGTTGGCCAAGGATCTAGCAGTCTTGAACAGATAAAAGCATTTATCTGCTAAGCTCAGTCACTCTTCACTTTGGTGCGCTGCTTGGGACATCCCCCCCCCCCCCACACACACACAATTCTTTAGTCCCCATCTTCTCATGGATGCTCATTTTGGCCTCAGAAATGCCAGTTACTGGTCCTCAGTTGGAGACAACAGCTTCAGACATGAAAGAGTGTGTGAGCTGCTTATCTTTTTACTCTGCGTTTCCTTTAAACGGTGTACAGACAAAAAAAGAAAACAGAGAGCTTCAAGTGTTTTCCTTTGTAAAGCTTTTCCTTTCCTTGTACTGTTTTTTTTTTCTTTTGACTGTGAACTTGAGTCAACTTGCTTTTCTAAAGTTTAAGCATACATGCCAGAGGGCGATTTAGTAAACTGGGCCATTGGGCAGCAACACTGTTACAAAGACCAACGACAAGGTAATTTAGTCTGGTGAAAAGTTCTAGAACCTTCCTCAGTTTTTACTAGGGAGGACAGAACCCCACTTTCCATGAAGAATAGCTGGTTTGACAGGATGCTTCTAGTTAGCACTGGAGGTAAGCACTCATTGGTGTGGGGCTAAAGACAACAAAATCAGGTGCTGGAGAGATGGCTCAGCAGTTAAGAGCACTGGCTGCTCTTCCAGAGGATGCAGGTTCAACTCTCAGCACCCACATGGCAGCTCACAACTGTCTGTGCTCTGGTTCCACGGCTTCTGTCACACTCACACAGACATACATGCAGGCAAAAAGCCAATAAACATAAAATAAAAATAAATTATATTTTTGGGGAAAAAAAAAGAAAATAGAATCCAGCTCCAATGCATCATCTGGGGACATATTTAGGTACAGGAGCCCCTGGAGCTATGCACGCTTTTCTACTTTCAAATCTGTGTACTGACATGCTCTAAATGGCTGGTGCTAAATGAGCTTTTTATTAAAAATGGCAGGCTAGAGAGTTGGCTCAGAGGCTGGGTGCCTGCTCATCCGGAGAACCCATGCTCAATTCCCAGTACCCACATGGTGGCAACTGTTGGGAACTCCAGCTCCAGAAGATCCAGCCTCTTTCATGGCCTTCTCAAATGCTGTGTGTATGTGGTACACAGAAAGGTATGCAGGCAAAACATACAATACACAGAAATGTATACTCATATACGTAAAGTAAAAAGAAAAATCTCAGTTTTTAAAATTAAAAATAAATGGTGACAACATGATGCCCATCATGGCGGTAGACGAAGGACTATAATACTACCATTGGGGTGGCAGAGACGGGTGGGTCTCTCTGAGTTACAGGCCAGTCAGAGTTACATAGCAAGACCTGTCTCCAAACATATAAACAAATACAGAGTGAGCATGATCATCAAGACGGCATTTCTACTAATCAATTGGCCAGTGAGCTTTCAGACATTCCTTTGTAAATCAAGACTATTCCAGGTCTTCTTCTTCTTCTTTTTTTTTTTTTTGTTTGTTTGTTTGTTTTTCGAGACAGGGTTTCTCTATGGTTTTGGAGCCTGTCCTGGACCTAGCTCTTGTAGACCAGGCTGGCTCAAACTCACAGAGATCTGCCTGTTTCTGCCTCCCGAGTGCTGGGATTAAAGGCGTGCGCCACCACTGCCCTGCTATGCCAGGTCTTATAAATTCCCTGTGTTCCCCTGTGAGTACTGTAACATTTCAGGCCTCCAGTGTGGGGCTGGCCACACCAGGCAGGAGCTTGCAGGAATCTGCTTGTGGATATCAAAGGTTGCTAGGGATTGTTTTGGGCCACCTGCTGTCAAAGCAAACAGAAGGAGAGACTCCTGTCAGTTCAGGGTGGAGCCTGTTTCAGAGCTCGGGGATAGTCTTCTCTAGACTGATCTCATGCCATAAACCGTTCAAGGCAGTCTGGCTCCAACAGGCCATAAACAACACAATGTCTACAGTGAGCACACCAAGGTGGAAAGGAAAGCTGTCTACCTGTGTCTTCTTAATCCTTTAAACCCCAAGAACACGGAACCACTGAGTGGTATAAACAGCTCTTAAAAGATGCTGAGAGGGTGGGGGAGTGAAGATACTCGGGTTAAATCAAGTTTTGGAGGTAAAAATGACTTTAAGATATTTTTGTTTGTAGCAAACTTTATATGGCGAGGTGGTTTTCTGTTGGGGTAATGGATCCAAGTGGCCCAGGGGAACACTGTGCTGACTTAGATGGTAGCCTTTCATGCCTGGCTAAGTTGGGATTTTAACAGTCATCAGGACATAGGTGAGTATCGCATAATTAGAGATCACAAGTGGTGGCAAACTGCTATTTACATGCTAATATTAATATGCTCATCAGGAACATAGGCTATTCTGGCTTTTACCGTATAGATTAATTATTTTCTGGACATAATAGTTATGGGAAATATAGAGCCGCTTGGCTTTTCAAAGACGGTGGTATCCTTTGAAAGCAACTTCAATCCCTTCTAAGAAACTAAATTATAAGAACTTGTCTCCTGGAGAAAGGAAAGGAAATGACAGGTGGAAGTTTCTGCCTTCTGCCTTCTCTGACCTTTAAGGGTTCAAAAGGGCTTCACCAGCTTGATTAGACCCTGAAGGATATGCCAACTTGCACACTGGCTGCGTTCCACCCAAGGTCCATGGCAACAAATAAGAGGCCTCTTAACACACAAGCTTCCAAAGCCTGGGGGATCACATGACTGACAGCCCTCTGTTGCAGTCACCATCCTGTGCGAGGCAGAATGGTCAGCATTCTCGGCCTCCATCCTCTCAACCGAGTGTGCGCTCTCTCCCCCCTGTATCTGCCCGGTTCCAATGACCCAAGTGTATCCAGACATTGACAACTGTCCTCCCTAGTGTTAGGGCACCTCTGTGCCACAGGACCTGTAAGAATCACCTCTTCTCATTGAGAGGTAAAGAAAAATAGCCAGTGAGCGTCTACAGTGAGTTCAGCACATTTTCTCCAGAACAGGGAAAGTACTGAAGCAAATCCTGCTTTCTACCTGAGCTAGGGAATTGAGTTTCCTAAGTCTTTGCTGTCCTGCTAGCATCTCCTGGGATTTTATGAACACAGAGGACTTGGGGCCTCACAGGTCGACCATAGCATCTCCTATGTCCATGACTTTCAAATTCCCAGGGTACCCACCAAGTGAAAACCAAGAGAACCCAAGATGTCCAAATATGACATTCCACAAGAGACATTATTATAGACATTGACGAGCTGTGAAGCCAGCATTAAGAAGTGCTAAACAGACTGGGTGACTGTTCTCATTTACCCCTGCTAGTTCCTCTTGGTGGGACCCTAACTCTGCTCTCTTCTCCTCCCCTCCCCTCCCACCCCACCCCTTTTCTCTTCTCTTTTTTCTATCTCTTTCTTCCACACCCCTTGACTCTCGGATAGGGTGTCATGAAGCCCAGGCTGCCCTTGGACTTCTTATGTGTCAAGGATGACCTAGAACTTCTGATTTTCCTGCCTGCAAGTGCTGGGATTGCAGGATCATGAAAAAGTGCTGGGGACCAAGTGGCTTTGTGCTAGGCAATCACCCTGCCACCTGAGCAGTGTCCTCAGCCTGAATCAAACATTTTCTTTTGTGAGAACAGTCAACGTGTTTCTCAGTCAGGCTTGAAAGGGCCTCAGAGCAGGTGTGGCTTCATTTACTAAACAGTGACAGTTTCTAGGAAAGCAATGGTGAACAGAGTTCTCTCGTACAGCCCTAGGACATAAAAGAGACATCATGCTAAAAAACCCTGTACCTATCCCGGACAGATCAGAAATGGATAGAATTTGGAATCTATGAATCCCCGGGGCAGATCAGCCAATCTTTGAACCAGTGGCTGTGTGTTATACTCACAAAATTTTAGTGATGAAAATTTTAATGCCTTCCTTTCCTTCCTCGTTTATAAAGATCAAGTGATACCATTTAGCCGGAGTAAAGAATGCCCTAAAAAAAACTAATAGGCCAGCTTGTTTCTACTGCCTAGGAAGGGGCGGTAGGGGTGGGAGGGGTGAGCCTTGTTTTTCTTTCTTTTTTTTTTCCCCTCTACAAAAATAACAGAAGGAAAGCTGCTGCTGTAATCAGCGGCAATTGAAGGCATTTCCTGCGTTTTTATATCAAGCTGGTTGTTTTTTTTCCATTACATACCCAGTGAACTCCAGTTAGGTCAAGACTGGAGAAAAACAGGACCAATTATGCCTCTAAACCCACAAATCTGCCTACTTAGCTCTGCTAATTTTATCGTGTTGACTGCAGGGTTTCAAGACAGAGACAGGAAAACCTTGGAGGGCTGCTTGCTCTCCTAGGAGAGCGGATCCCGGCACTTCCTCCTCTTCTACCCCATCTCCTTGCCAGCATCCCAAGAAGGAGCATTTGCTCCATCTGCTGCTGCAGGTTGCCCAAATGAGAGGATCTTGGATCAAGTTCCATTACAGGAGAGGTTCCCAGGCTCCAGGGCAGTGGTGTTCAAACTGATTCCTAAATCTCAGAGGCCAGAGTTTTTCTGTATCACTATCTCCCTGAGAAGAGCAAGGTGTTCTTCCCTGTGCTGTCCCTTCCACCATGTCTAGGTTTAGCTAACGCCACCTCTCTTGTTCTTTCTTCAGAGCCTCGGGCTGCAGACGGGAGTTTGGACCCCAGTACCAGCATAGGGTATCTCATAAAGATAGGGAACTCTAGCTCTCGGGGATCAGATGCCTTCTTGTGACCCCTGTGGGCACCTATGTGGACACACACACACACACACACACACACACACACACGGCTTGGAGGGTGTTCCAGAATTAAGACTGCATATTCTTCTTTCAGAGTACTCGTTTGAGTCCCAACACCCACATCGGACGACTCAACAACTGCCTGAACTCTAACTCCAGGGAGTCCGGCCGCTACAAGCTCTGGCATTTGGGTGTACCACCCCTGCCACACAAACACATAATTAAAAATAAACCTTTCAAATTATTTATTTATATTTATTTTAGTGTGTGTGTGTGTTTTCATGCATGCATACGATTGTACCGCAGGATGCATGGGACAGTCGGAGGACAACTTGCAGGAGTCAGTCTTCTCCTTCCCCCATGCGTTCTGGGGATGGAAGCAAACATCTACCTGCCAACGATCTCACAGGTCTGTCTCTGCGTGTTTACAGTAACACCCATCAACACCCTGCTGCTGCCTCAGACCACTCTGCATTTTGCAGTTCATGCAGGGCTCCCATGGCTGCCAGGAGCTAGCCTGGCTCCCAGGCCTTTCTGAGAAGCTAGGAAACCTCCTTTACCAATCCGAGAGCATGGCATAGCAGGGAGCAGATCTTTAGCCACCTCTGGAAAGTTTCTTTCCTCGCCTTGACCCTCAGCCACCGAATTCTGCAATCTCCTAAGCGGGTGGACTCTACACGGATTCCTCTGAGCCATGCCTGACTGCTTCATGGGAACAGCTACTTTAGCTTCTTACAGGACAGAACCACAGAGGCGCCTGGGTGGGTGCTAACTACACGCCGCTGTCCTCTCGGATGACCCTGAGATCACCTGGCTCGGGGTAATTTATTCTTCAATTCTCCACGCCACTTAATAACATTTCCCGCCCCCTCCCCCCCCCCCCGCCCCGGGTGTTCACATTAATCCCCTTGTTCTGTGTAATTCGGCATCATAGTTTTACAGACCATTAGAGTTGGCATTGACCTCATAGGGAAGTGGATCCCAGCCAGCCTGGATCAAGAATTAGCAATGCTCTTTAGCCTTTTTGCGGTTACTTCAGGTGACGCTACTCATCAGACACAGGCGAATGGACACACGAGCTCAAACCTGGCATCCTGACCATCACCCTCACAACCCTCGAGTGCCTATCTGTAACCTGACTCCATGTCAAGGTGTTTAAAGGGTTAACAATCTCTGACCTCCGTGTGCTTTTCCCAAGCCTTCTTCTGCCAACAGCCATGGTCACCACAAGGCACAATGGCCCTGCTGCTATACACGTTTTTAAATTTTAACTTGTAATGATTTGTTCTATGTGCATGAGTGTTTCGCCTGCATGTATATCTGGGTACCACATGTGTACCTGGTGTTGGAGGAGGACAAGAAAGAGCATCAGATCCCCTGGAACGGATCTGTCACGTGAGTGCTGGAAACAGATACTGGTCTTCAAAGAGCAGCGAATGCTCTTAATCTACGAACCACTTCGCCAATGCACACCCCAGGTTTTAGGTGAGAAAATGGAAGGTCAAAAGGGGAAAGAGCATGCAGCCCCAATTCAATAATTTCGTTTATAAGAGTGGCCGTGGTCATAGTGTCTCTTCGCAGCAATGGAAACCCTGACTAAGACACTTTCAATGACAGAAAAGAACCAACGTGCAATCGTTTGGGTTTCCCAAGTGTAAAGGCTTCCTAGAGTCAGCTACATTTTCCCTCTCCAAAGCAAGCTTCCAGCGCATGTCTCGGTCACCACTTCACTTCCTTTCACTTCAGCACACTATGTCTACTCCTATCTTCCCCGTTCATCTTTTAGGGATCCTTCCGCTTGAAACGGCCATCCTTCTCAGAATCAGCTTTCTTTGTTAGCTGACAAAGGTCTCTGGCAAACCCCAGGGGAGGGTGGAGACAAGTACGTGGACCACACACTCCCTAATGACCAGAGGAAAGCTGCAGGATGTTGGCATAGGCCAAATCCCAGGAATTAAGGGTGTCACTTGATGTCACCTGAGGACATAGAGTAGGACAGGATGGAAGATCACCCACTCAGGGTACTCCACAATCTCATTTCAGAACTGTTCCAAGATGGCAGCAGGGCCAGGCTACCTCAGTGCCTCACCAAGCTCTTCTTCATCTTTCATAATCATTCTATTTTATTTGAAACTAGAATGACAACAGCCAGGTCACGCTTGCTGAATGGTTCGCTGGTCATGGTGACACTGTAGAAGATCCTATGGATTACAGTTGGCTACATCTTATTCCATCTGTGCACACTACTCAGAGAGAAGCCCCTCAGAGCATGTAGGCTTGTCAGGTTGGTAGTATGCACTGACTGTCCAAGTTACTCTGCACGGCCCTAAGCCAGGAACATCAGTGCACCCGAGAGAAGAATTCATGGTCCTTGCTATCCAAGGGTGGACAATTTAGCTGGAAACTCAACACATCCGGTAAAAGATTTTGAGACCGAGCAAGCACTGGATCCCTACTTATACTGGGACACCCCCAAAGCGACTAAGCATGGTTCACTGATGTTTTGAGAAAACTGCATTCATATGCCCCTATTCTTGGGAGGTTACAAAGGAAGTCCCTGCCCTCTAAAGGTTTTGACCTTTGGCTGACTAGGAACCACAAGTTCCAAATGTTGAGGAATTTTGGTTCTTCTTCTTCTTCTTCCTCTTCCTCTTCCTCTTCCTCTTCTTCTTCCTCCTCCTCCTCCTCCTCCTCCTCCTCTTCTTTTTTTTTTTCTGACAGCCCTGGCTGTCCTGAAACTTGCTCTGTAGCTCAGGCTGGCCTTGAACTCACAGAGATCCACCTGCCTCTGCCTCTGAAGTGCTGGGATTAAAAGCACATGTCACCACCACCTGGCCCTTAGTTGTTCTTTATCGAAAAGAAAACAAAGGTGACGAAGCAAAGTTTCAGGGCTAAAAGAAAAGAAGGCACAGGGTGGCAACATTCTCTCCGTGCAGAATTCCCCAGAGTGTGCTCCAGGATGGGTGCTCACTACAGAGAGGAAAGCAGTCTGGGTCCGGTTCCGAAGAGGTTCTGATGATAGCTTGCTTTTGCTCCAATCTGCCTAAAGCACCGCTGTATCACAGCCCGGCACAGAGAACATGGCAGCCTTAGAGCGAGCAGTGACGCACAGAGGTATTTCCACACCTGAGCGCCCTGCACGCAAGCGCTTCCCACTGAGGGCACACACACACACACAAGTGTCACTCACAGGACAAAGGGCTTCCTTCTGGGCTGGAGAATCCTGGGGAACCCGTGGGGGGAATGGGCTTCTTGGTGATTCGCATTCCTTAGTCTGTTCTTCCTGCCACATGACTGGTGGGCTGCATACATCTCAGGGCAACCCTGGCTGGGTAGAAACTTTCCACTGGGTTTTAAGGAATAAACATTTCTTTGTGTGGCAGTTGGCTTTCCAGACTCTCAGCAATGGTGAGGACCTCTCGGGAGCCTGGAGGGAGTGGAAGGCCACTTCTGCAGATGGAAGTGCAGGAGGCTGGGAGATAGAGTCTCAGCTGATGTTTGAGCACAGATGGCTTTGCTGGGCTTTAGATAGCTCAGCACTGGAGATAAATCACTTTTCTACTACTTTATCCATAGACTGAAGCTGCAATGACCTGTCTCCGGGAGTCACATCAGCGGGAGCAATGGGCAGGCCGCATGATCCCTGAGAAGAGCCACAAAGAGCAGGCCAGAAGCCTTTGAAGAATTGCAGTCTAGTCAGCCCAGGGGTCCTGGGGATGCTTTGTGACATGCAATCTTAGGAAATGGGATCTTGAAATACATATGCATATGTATGTGTATATATATGTGTGTGTACATATGTGTATACATACACACACAAGTATTTTCCCCAAAGTCAGTCTTCTAGACTTCAGCAATCTAGCAAATTGCTATAATTCTCTCTATATAAATACATATGTATGAAACAGATAAAATTTACATTGCCCAATGATTTCTCCAAATAAGACACAGAGCATATGTATTACACACCCACATGTACACACGCACACTCTGAGGTGATGAAAGAGTACTGGAATATTCGGTGACTCATAAGGCACGGCAATGTGACTTCTGGAAAGAAGGGGACGTTTTGATTCCCCCAGAAGCCCTGGGTTCCAGGATGCCATGTTTAAAGCATGTCAGCTGAATAACGCCCCGTCTCTGGGAAAGTCACAGCCTTGGCTCGGGGAGTTGACAACAAAGCTCCCGGCCACAGGAAACTCGGAAGTTTCCTCGCAGGGCACCCACCATTCCTGTGAACTAGAGCCAAACAGTTCAGGATTTTTCTGTCAGCACCTCTTCCCTGCTTGTCTGGGCCCAAAGGTTCAGACTGGCAGTTCTGACATTCTGACATTAAAATCGTCTGCAGAATAAAGACAACGATTTCCTCCCATCAAACCAAAGCTATAGATCCAGAAAATGGAAGTGAGAGAAAAATCAACAAGCAAATGAAAAGGAATACTATCTAGAATATTCCTGAGGTGACAACTACAGAGTTGACGCATGGCCGTCCAGCTCAGGCACCTGTATCAGCCAAGGCGGAGAAGGACAAGGTGCTGATGGCGCTTCCGGAGCGCTGGTTTACAGCGGGGAGGTAAATCAGCTTACCATACTGTCATGTTTCCCTGCTGCCACTGCCACTCAGGGAATTACTGCCCTGGCCCATGCTGGGAGGAGCCCCCTTCCATGACACAAAGGAGAATACAAGGCCATCCTTCCCCATGCCCAAGTCTCTGCTGGGAAACGTTACTATAGAGATCCGTCTGTGCCGTTCGGGGCATTTTCTCCGCTAATGGTTAAGTATATGTAGCCTCTTCATAAGGCCCAAATGTTCCAATAAGAAGCCTAGAAAGGAAAACCGGGTCCAGGGAGCATCCTGCCTGAAGGGGGACATTTGATAACCAGCGGGAGCAGAACTACCCATGGCGGGAGCTCCTGCTGGATCCTGACCACATTCTATGGGAGAGGTGCCACTACCAACATTTTACAGGTGAGGAAATGCCAACTAAGAACAGAGAAGACTTCACAAGGTCAGTTAAGTGACAGCCTTAAACAAAAGGTTGCTTGGCTTCAAAGTCAAGTATTGTATTTAATGATAGACTATAGAAAAAACAAACAAACAAACAAAGAGACTGTTCACAGTGACACAGAAAAAATCAGTTTAGAACTATATTGTTATGCATTTAGGGTAATTGCTCCCAACCTTTCTGCAGAGATGGGAATGGAATGTGTAAATCAGTTATGAGCTCCATGAAGCACTTAGATAGTAATCACAGTCGTGGCTAATAGCTGTACTTACTGCCAACCCAAATAAGGTGCTAAGTAGTTAAATGCTTTATCTTACTTAATCCTCAAAACCTCCCAGGGCAGGGAGGTGCAGGGCACTGATCATGTCACAGATCTAGGACACACTTTGTTTTCACATTTTAACAAATTGGAAATGATATACATCTTACAATTACAAATGGCAGTCTGTCTGTGTGTGTGTGTGTGTGTGTGTGTGTGTGTGTGTGTGTATGCGCGCGCGCACGCGCGCGCATGCGTGTGTGTTGTCCGTAAGAAATCAATTTTAGGGACCACGAGGGGTGCACCCACCCACTGAGACAGTGGAGCTGATCTATTGGGAGCTCACCAAGGCCAGCTGAACTGGGACTGAAAAAGCATGGGATAAAACTGGACTCTCTGAGCATGGCGAACAATGAGGGCTGATGAGAAGCCAAGGACAATGGCACGGGGTTTTGAACCTACGTAATGTGCTGGCTTTGTGGGAGCCTAGCCAGTTTGGATGTTCACCTTCCTAGGAATGGAGGGAGAGGGGAGGACCTAGGACTTACCACAGGGCAGGGAACCCTGACTGCTCTTTGGACTGGAGAGGGAGGGGGAGAGGAGTGGTGGGAGGGGGAGAAGGGTGGAAGGAGGGGGAGAAGGGTGGGAGGAGGGGGAGAAGGGTGGGAGGAGGGGGAGGGAAATGGGAGGCTGGGAGGAGGTGGAAACTTGTTTTTTTTTTTCTCCTTTTCTCAAAAAAAAAATGGAAAAAAAAAAAGAAGTTCTGAGTACTTAAGTTATAAGGCAGTATACCTTTATCAGGCCTTTAATACATTACCAAAATACTCACTTTGGTAAATATGCACATGTGTATTTTAAGTGAGTATATAAAAAATAATTTTAGCACCCAATAAAAATGATTGGACAAAAAAAAGGAATCAATTTTAACATGACGTTCATCTAAGATAAAAGAAAAGAGAAAAACAAGTAAAAAGAAAGCCATATACTCCGTGGAGACTGGAAACTGCATTTCTCTTTTCTGAAAGACTTGGGGAAAGTTTTCTTTTTTTGCTTTTTTTTTTTTTTTTAAGTTGAATGTAGAATAGTGATGCCTGTAAGCTAAGGAGGGAAGATAAAAGAAGGCTGGATTTGATCAGCACATTCTGTATGCATAGATTAATACAGCAAATTGAATCTCATTAATGTATACATTAGTACATATTAATAAAAAACAAGGGAAAAGGAAGAACATTATGAGATTAATAAAGAGGATTGTTGATGGCTCTCCTTGTTTGCCAACTTGACTGCATCTGGAATTAACTAAAGCCCAAGTGGCTGGGTATATCTGTGAAGGAATTTTCTTGATTGCATCACTTGAAGTGGGAAGACCCACCCTTAAATCTGGGCCACACCTTTGGGTGGCAGCCCACATAAAAGACTGGGAAGAAGGAAGGAGGTTTTCGCTCTTTGCCTGCTTGCTCTTGTTCTCGCTGGCAAACCCATTCCTCACTGACTGTAGAGCCTACTTCCTTGGGATTCTGGTCTATACTGAAGACCAGCTGGGACATCCAGCCACATGGACTGAACAACTATGGGATTCTTGAACTTCTCACCGGGAGACAACCATTTTTGGAATAGTTAGACCACAGCCCGTAAGCCACTCTAATAAATCATATATATATTCACTCATTCTGTTGGTTGTGCTTCTGCAGAGAACCCTGACTAACACAGAGGTCAACTCTTTAAAATGACCTAAAAATGCTAAGCAGCAACAACAGAACAGGTGAAACACACAAAGGCAGACACTAGCAGGACTTGAAAGCAAAGGTTCATACACAGCACCCACTTAACCAGCAGGGTGGATGGAGACAAGTGTGGGTGATAGTGTGAAGGGGGTAGACCCCTCTTTCGCTGTTGGCAGACATCTAACATGGTACAGCTACTTTGGAAAAATAGTCGGGTAATGTCTCTCTCTCTTTTCTTTTGGTTTTCTTGAGACGGGGTTTCTCTGTGTAGTTCTGGCTGTCCTGGAACTCACTTTGTAGACCAGGCTGGCCACGAACTCACAGAGATCCGCCTGCCTCTGCCTAACAAGTGCTGGGATGAAAGGTGTGCACCACCACTGCCCAGCCTTCCAGTTCTCAAACAACTAAACATTTTACTTAGCAAGTCATGCATAGGTACACATTCAAGAGAAGGAAAAATGTATTTATTCAAAAATTATACATTAATATTTTTACTAGTGATAGAAGTGACTCAAGTGATCATTAAGTAATTAATAAATTAAAAAGTATAGCATAGCCACACATGAAAGGATGACCACAATTTAGGATGAATTACTGATGCATGCTACAGGATAGATTTTTTTTTAATGCAGGATAGATTTTGAAGCACCACGTTAATTAAAAGAAGCCAGTCACTAAAGTTCGCATATTGTATGATTCCATCTATAGGAGATGTTCAGAACAGAATATTTATAAAGAAGCAGAAAAGTGGCCTCCAAGATCATAGAAAGGATGGAGAATGGTGATTTGAAGGAATGGAATTTCCTTCACGGCTGCAATAAGAAGGCTCCGAGGTGGTTACAGAAATAATTACACAACTTTCTGAATGTACCAGAAACAATCAGCGGGTTAGTGGGCGGATCCTAAATTCTGTGAATGGCATCCCCACAAACTGCTAACAAAAACTACTGAACTAAAAAGGGGAGAAGATAAATCCCCTCCTGCAGTGGTAACTCATGCCCACAGAAAATCAATATGGATATAGATGCCTGTGATAGCTGCAAAATTTACGTGATCAAATAGATATTGATGAGTTATTCTATCTAACAACAATCGACTATAAATTCTTAAGCTTGTATGGAACGTCCATCATGATATATTATTGTCTAGGCCACAAAGGCCTATATTTTACTCAAAAGCATTAAAATTAACAAAGAATAAAATCATATTGGAATAAAATTAGATATCAGTAGCAGAAATAGAAGAAAAATTCTAAGTAATACATTTACAAATTATACATGAGTCAAAATCTCAAGAAAAATTTTTTAAATTTTAACTAAAAATGAAAATACAGCTTACCAAAATCAGTTGTCTAAAGAGAAATGTACACATTATATGATTGGACATATTATAAAATAAGACTTATAAAATAAGTGTATAAGCCAGGTCTTTCTTCAGAAACTAGAAAAAGAGCAACATTTTTAAAGTTAAAGCAAATAGAAACAGACCAACAAAAATTAAGGCATCACAATTTGTTTGTGGGAAACCACAAACAGGAAAATAGCAGCGAAAACCAGTAAGATCAACACTTGCTTCTCAGAGAGTAAGAGACTGCAGGGTGCTCAGCCCTAAGGGGAACCTGGCCCAGGTTCAGAGAACATTGCGGAAGAAGGACCAGAAAAAGTGCTAGAGCCAGAGGCAGTGGGTGGCTACAAGCCTTGGATCATCTTCTGGACACAGCAGGAGAGATGCACACAGCAACTCAGAAGCTGTGACCGCAAACACAAGACCCACAGGATCCTAACCCAGAGCATGAAGAAGGGCGCTGGGCGCACAGTCCTAGTCCTAGCTGTGGACCTACTGACAGCTGTTAGCCGCTGGGAAAGGGAGAGAAGGTGTTCTCTATGAGTGTAGTCCCTGGTAAATTGACCACTTTTCAGGGGAAGACCACATTGGGACAGGACAAACCGGTCTTGAAGGCTGATAAAAAGAAGAGAAAAAGAAAAGAAAAAATTTTAGTGGGAAGGAAGGGGGGTAGTGGATCTGAAAAGAGTGAATATTATCAAAATATGTTGTATGGAACTCTCAAAGAGCTAATTAAAATACAATTTTATTTTAATGTACCTCTAGCTGGCTAACCATAAAGAAAAAGAGAGAAAATATAATGAGTAACAGAAACAGAAAGGTGGATCCTCCTGTCTCACAGTTCCTTCCCCGCCCGAGATTGCAGAACGAGCCACCAAGCTGCTGCTTGAGATAAACACAGTATTCAAGTTTTCCTAAAAACTAGGGAAATGCATTCACGGGGGCCGGATGTGTCCCCTTTGGGTCTGGATTAAGCACTTGACTGGTGGCCCAGGGTGACCCTTCAAGTCATCACGAAGCCTCCTTTCTGGAGAGCTGCGCTTGCCTCAGAGCAGCAGCTTCTGCACTGGCCCAGAGTTGCAGCATGGAGGTGTGTAAGGCAGACAAGAAACCCCAGCCGCTGCTCCGCCTCCTTGGAAATCCTAAGCAGGAGAAGCACATGACCTCGTAGTAGCGGGTGCATACGTGGTGCACCACCAACAGGCCCTGGATGCTCTGGCGAAGAGTGGGAGGATCCTGCGCACCATGAAATATTGATGGAGTTTCATAAGCTGCAGACCAGGTCCTTGGTCATCCCTGACATGATGACCTAGGAACTGATACTCCTAAAGTTTGTCAGTGTGACCCTCCAAGCAATGCCATATATTCGAGGTCCTTTCCCTCTCCTCTGTCTAGAGACTGAGCAGAGAAAGATAGGAACCCAGAGAAAGATGAACATGCCCTATGAATTACATCATTTGAATGTAATTAAAACATTTTGAAATCAGGGCCTCGTGTAGCTAAAGATGACCTTGAACTTCTGATCCTCCTGCCTTTACTTCTTGAGGGCTGAGGTGACAGGCACACTCCATCACACTTGGCTTCTGGGCTTCTGGGGACAGAACACGGGGCTTCACCTGTGCCTAGCAACACTCTATCAACTGAATTACCTCTCCAGCCCCTAAAACTGCAGAAGTAGGCAAGTGGCCCAATAGCTTGATGTGTTGATAATGGTGCATTTTCTGGGAATCACTCTCAAACAGTGGGGTGTGGTGGCTCAAACCTATAACCCCAATATTTGGGAGGCTGGCAATCATGACTGTGTTAGCCTGGGTTTGTTGAGACATTGGCTGCAAAAGGATTGGGCGGCAGAGGCAGGAAGGGGGCAATGGAGGGATAAATAAATAAGGACAAGAAAACTCCCTGTAATGAAAGTTCTCGAAGCAGTACAGATTTACAGAGTGCTGAAGTGGAAAAGATCAACACAACCAGTCTAAGAAAATTGTAATATCTTCCCCCAAATGAGCAAATAACTTCTCACGTGCTTTTAAATGTCAAAGTCTGAATTCAAACCCCAAGGAATGCTCTCATAGACGCCTGACATCCCAGGGTCATTTTCTTCTTTCTGCCTTCCATTGATTCTTCTGAGATCTGCTGTGTGGCCTGGGGAGGCCTAGCTTTGTGCAGGTGTTCTCAGAGTCTCCTGCCCATCCCTCATGGTCCTGGCTGCAGTGTCTGTTTGACTGCAGTTCTCCTATGCGCACTGGCTCATGGGGCCTGGCTCCTGCTATCTGGTGCTCCAGGGACACCATCCCACCCTCTCGCCCTAGCATCTCTAAGCACGACCACAGCCGCACATGGGCCACTGAGGCAACGCTCTGGTGTTCCTGCTGCCCATGGAGGAGGCCTACACCAGCCTCATGGCCATCAGCCAGAAACACCCTCCGTAGGAAAGGAGCCTCCCAAGAAATACAGTAGACCTCTACTGAAATTCCTGGCTGTCACGCTGGCTGAGAGAACAGAATCTGAGAGGGCATGAAAGCCTTTTCATGCTACCTCTTCAGGCTGAGGGAGCCTGCCTTCTCTGGGCTTGCTGGAAGTCTTGCCCTGCTGAGGATGCCCAGGGTGCCACAGCTGAGGGAAAAGCAGCTTCTAGAATTTGTACCTGTGGACATCCTTACAGACATGCTTCCGTTTAAATATAAAACTAAATAAAAGCAGAAGCAGAAACTTTGGGAACAAAAAAAAAAGAAAAGAAAAGAAAACAGAAAATGAAGGGACAAGACAATTTGTTAAAAATAAAGCTTGGTTGCAGCAGAAGCCCCAAAAAGAAAAGGAAGAAGATGAATGGGAAAAAGAAAAGAGGTGCGTGGTTCTGTTACCAGTGACAAGGACGTGGAGGAACATTTGATGACACAAGGCTCTTGAAAAGGCTAAAGAAAGCTAAAATCGTGAAAGATGAATTTGAGAAGGGCTGTTGGTTGACAAGCAGTAAAGGAACTGCCCAGCGGACAGGCTGGGAAGGGGACAGCTGACCTCTGAGCCTCAGGTGAAGGTCCCCACACAGCTGACCCCACACGCCTTACTGCAGAATGTCAGGAGACATCCCAGAGGACTTCTGGAAAACTGTCTGCTCTGGGTGGGGGAGGGAAGCAAGGGACAGGGGGGCCAACGAAGAGGATTGCACACTTGTGAATGCTGCAAGCCCACCAGAGTCTTCGAGAAGAGTGTGGAGATATTTAGGTGTAAATAACAGATATCAGTGTTTGCTTCAATTGATCGAGCTTATTTTCTCGGGTGATTTTTGTTCTTTATTATACTTAATTTCTTCTTTCTTTTTTTTTAATATTTATTTATTATGTATACAATATTCTGTCTGTGTGTATGCCTGCAGGCCAGAAAGGAGCATCAGATCTCATTACAGATGGTTGTGAGCCACCATGTGGTTGCTGGGAATTGAACTCAGGACCTTTGGAAGAGCAGGCAATGCTCTTAACCACTGAGCCATCTCTCCAGCCCCTTAATTTCTTCTTAAAACATTAAGTACATTTGATTTTTAGGAAAAAAAGAAATTCAAAGATGTCACTACTATGTGTCACATATTGAATATGTGAACACTAAAATCAAGGAACACTAAGAATAATTCCATGTTCACAAACTTGATAATTAATGGGATAGACTAATTTCTTGAGAGAAACAAACTACTAAGTTTTATATAGGGAAAACATAATGAAATTAGGCCTCTATTTGTTTAAAGTTTGTATTTTTATTTATTTTTGTTTTGTCTTGCGATCTAGTGCTGACTGGCCTGACACTCACGCTGTAGCTCAGGCTTGTCTTGAACTCATGGCACTACCCCTCCTCAGTCCTTTGAGGCACATGCTACCACATACAGCGGAATCAACAATTTATAACCTTCCTAACTCACACGAGGATGCCAGCAGGAGCCGAATTTAGGACCAGACAAAGACACTGCCAAAAGGAAAACTACAGTTAGCAAACACGGCGATGAACAGGAAGGAGCAACTATCAAACCAAGAAAGATTTAGTGTAAGCATTCAAGGCTGGTTCAACCTCCAGAAATCAATACACTACACATGTACCAGTCACCTAAAGAGGAAAACTCTGTATATCAATTGATAAAGTAAAAGCATCCAACAAAACTGAATGCCTATTAATGATAAAAGCTCTCAGAAAACTAGAAACGGAAAAGAACATACTGAACTTGACAAAGAACAACTTCAAAAAAAACTCCCAGAATATCTGTTTAATGGTAAAACAAACAAATAAAAAAACCCCAAAAAACATAGGCTACTTTCCCACTAAAATCATGAGAATTTCCTTTCCCATTATTAGTGTCCAACATTGTACTGAAAATCCTTGTTACTGTGATAAAATCAGAAATGAAATTGAGTTTATGGACTATGAAGAAATCCATAGAATTTGCATATTATAACAGTTATC
Source organism: Microtus oregoni (assembly GCF_018167655.1). Taxonomy (NCBI): domain Eukaryota; kingdom Metazoa; phylum Chordata; class Mammalia; order Rodentia; family Cricetidae; genus Microtus; species Microtus oregoni. The sequence goes on along the minus strand of NW_024543095.1, from coordinate 17,386,789 downwards.
TGTACAGAAAATCTGAAATAATGAATCAAAACTTCTTGGAATTGATAAACCAGTAGAAGGTTAACATATAAAAGTCAACTGATTTCTTGTATACTTTAATATAAGAAATACCATTTTAATAGCACATCTAGATTAAATATCGACTGTCAACCTACCAAAATGTATGAATGGCTTCTGTATGAAAAATTGCAGACCTCTGATAAAAGAAATCAAGGCTATATATGTGGACAGATTTTCCAAATTCATGGTTGTAAGGCACCATTTTATGAGGTCAGTTCTTGCCAATTCAGTCTATGGCTCAATACAACTTGAAAAGAAATACCACAAAACTAATTAGTGTACTGGCATTTCTTTTTTTAAAAAAATAAATAAATAAAGCTTGCCTGAAGACCAGAGAGTAAAACAGCTCCATTGGTCAGTCTTACAGATGAGGAGCTGGTAGCAGACACACCTTTAATCCCAGTAGCCACACCAGTTGCCATAGAAACCAGGCGGTGCATGCCTTTATTCCCAGTGGTGCACACCTTTAATCCCAGCCCTAGAGAGGATTATAAGTAATATGGGAGGAGGCAGCTCTCAGTCTCATTCTGAGAAAATTGGAGGCAGAATTGCCAGTTTCAAATTGAGGTAGAGGTAAGAGCCAGTGGCTGGTTGTTTTGCTTTTCTGACATTCTGGTTGAACCCCAATTTTTCTCTCTCAGCTTGTACTAATTGTGTATCAAACATATATCAGCAGATAAATTCTGATATCTAAAAATTTTCCTCAAGTTTATATTCAAAGGCAAAAGACATAGAATTCACAGTACCAATACTCATCCTCAATGCACACAGACTTAAAATCATTGAGGAAGTTGGGGAGTCCCAGGAAGGAAAGAAAAGTGTGACAAAATTGTCTGTATTGTAAGTGCATACAGCTAATTCACAAAGGGCATGAGGGAGAAAGGGTAATAACGAAGTACAAAATTAATAGCCTCTGTAAAACAATGGACACAAAGATACATAAGCTTCGTACTTGTTATCAGTACTTATTACATCTCTAAAATTCATTCATGGAAGCCTTAGTGTACCAGGCTATGACTGCATTTGAAGACAAAGCCTTTAAAGAAATCATTTTATTAAAATAGGACCATCCAAAGTGGACCTTAATCTAATCTGATTGTTTCCTTAGCCATAGTCTTGCAGTGATACACAGAGTAATAGAAATGGGTTAATTTGAGATATAAGAGCTAACTAGAAATATACCTGAGTCATTGGTCAAACAGTGTTGTAATTAACATAGTTTCTGTGTGATTATTTTGGCCTGGTCAGCCAGAAATGAAAGTGCAATCTCCCTTTACATGAAATAAATGAAACTCCATTGGCTAAATGCATACACGTTTCTAATAATCCAGGGATCCCTGGCAAAATGGCTGGTGCTGGCATTGGTGCACAAAATATGCAACAGAAGCCTGAAGCACATCGTAGAACCAGAAAATAAGGAAGTGCTTGAAACAAACAGGCTACCCACAATGGCACGTGTGTGTATGCAAGTGTATGAGCATGTGCGCAAATGTGTGTGTGAGTGTATGTGAGCATGTGTGTGTGCATGTGTGCACGGGCACATGCGGGCAACAGAGGAGTTGATGGAAACCGTTCCAAACAAAATCTTGGAAAACTGAAAAATAATGGAAAGTAGTATTGGATTATAATCCAAGGTATAAGGTAAGTATCTCTGGATCCACACAGATATAAGTAGGAAGTGAGCAAAGTACTGTTATCTTCATGTAAGAAAATTCTAAGCAATGTAATAATCTAAGTAGTTGCACTCAATACAAACTCCCACTTTTTAAACTTGAACGTAGTAAATCAACCTCCTTCCAAAAAGACAGAGTAAAAGGAAGAAAGCAACAGATTCAGAAGGGAGCCACCAGGCAGAGACTGCCTCACTGGTGGTAACAGTCAACAGGACCTCAGGTTCCTTCACTGGGATGGGATGAAGACAGTCTTTTCTCTGGGGTGTTGCTCACCAAAAGCCACAGCCACAGTCGACCTGTGAAAACCACCGGGCAACTTCCAGTGCAGAGCCCGAGAGCAGAATGCTGACCAGCATCCCTCATACTGTTGAGATCGTCACAGCACAGAAAGTCTGAAAACTCACTGCCAAGAGGAGCCTAAGAACACCGTGCCCGCTGACTGTGCTGAGCTGTGCTATTCTGGGTGGGATCCTGGGGGTGGGCAAACAAAAAGGACACTAGGTAGATGGGGGGGGATTTGAATAAAGTATCTCTACTGCGCTCTGTTAGCTATGACAAAATCCCGTACTACTTTAGATGTCATCTTAGACATTTTTATCGCCTTGACTAGCACCTGTGAAAAGCAACTTCAGAGGACTGGGCTCAGTGTTGGCTGCATGTGTTGCTTTGGACCCCGGGTGGGGCAGAGTATCATGTGGCAGAGACTGCTCAGCTCCTGGTGGTTAGGAAGCAGAGAGGGAGATATAAGGAAAGGGTTAGGGCCCCTTAGCATCCTTCAAAGAAATGCCCACTGCCTTTGTTTTTCCCACCAGGCCTCAATTTCCACAGGCATTTTCAAATGTCTCTTCAAGTTTTGAATCCAGCAAGGGGTTAAACTTCTGATTAGGTCACTGCCCTCACAGTCTGATCATCTCTGGAAATGCTTGCAGACAGAGCCAGGGGTCTGCGGCACTCGTCTCCGAGGCTTCTCTCCATCCAATCAAAGTTTAGTGAACGAGACATGTGTATGCTAGCCCTGCCGATATGTCTCAAGGGCTGCTCCTTACTCCTCCCCATCGCCCTTTCCGGAGACAAGACTTCTCACTGACCTGAGACTCTACGCGAGGCTGGGCCAGCTGGCTATGCAGCTAGGGATCTGCTTTGCCTCTTTAGCCCTGGAATGACAAGCACACGCTGCCATGCCCAGCGGCTTTCTTTTCATATGTGGGGCCTAAGGATCAACCTCAGGTCTATGTGCTTGCAAAGTAGTCGCCCTACTGATGAAACTATTTCTCCAGCCAAAATAAAATAATAATAATAATAATAATATCACCAATTACTCTTAAAACCGATGCTGTTCTAAGAACACTGAATGAAGTCCAGAGCTGTGAGCAGATAGTGCAGGGCAGCTCTGTCTGTCTTCTGGGGAAACTTCTGCCTATTGGCCAATGGAAAACGTACTCAAGTAGCATACCAGTAAATGATGAATGCCGGCTCTCTGGTAGATCAGGGAACTGCAGCTCCAACCCTTAGTGACTGGTAGGATTTAATTACCCTGAATTGGCTGACAGTGAGCTGGGGAGAGAGAGGTCACAGGTCGGCTTTCTCATTGGGTCCTGTGGTAGCATGTACTAGCTCACTGGAGCATATTGCAAAATTGCCAGGAACCTGGTGAGCTGGTTGTTAAAAACTTGTAGTTGGAAACCGGGCCCCGGGGAGAACATTTATGCCACAGAAATAAGACAATGCTGCAAATCTGGTTTGCTTTGTTTGGCTGGGAGTCGTTTATCAGCACATAGCATCAGAACCCTGGAGTCCTGACTCAAAGTTCTGTCTTTGTCACTAAGAAACAGGGTGGCCTTGGATAAGTCTGAGTTTCAATTTGTTCATATATATATATATATATATATATATATATATGAGTGGCTGCCTCTCAAATTCTTTTATTTCTAAAAGTCTAGGAAACAGCATGCCTATCATTTAGTTCCCACATACAATACACCCCGAGATCATGCTGTGACACTCATGCCAAGGCCCCTCCCCCAGAGCCGCTTGCTTCCCAGGTCTCCCCTCACTGCCCACCAAGCTGCCTTTTGTGCTTTGGGCTTCCATATATATTAGTTCTTCAGGCCCAAGGTCCATTTGGTGGTCCTTCCATTCCCATCCCCCATAGGAACCTTTTGTATACCCTGCCCTTTACCCTTCCCACACCCTCCACATCTTTTTCCTCTGACTACCTCTTGCCTACCCCTTCAGGCCTCTTTGGGAGAGGCTACTTCTTCCCCAAAGCCTTCCTGACTTTCTCTAGGCCATCCCGGAGACCTCGCCGTGTTTCTCTGGCAGCGCCTATACTCTCCCTATCTTAACCCTTATCGGTTTTATTGTTATGGCTTGTTTCATTGTCTGCTGTTCCCACCCAAGGGCCAAGAGGGCAGAGACTGGATGTCTCCTGTCCTGATCAGAGCATCCTGAAGCATACCTAGTACACCAAAGCACCCTAACAACCATAGTTAACCTGCTGTCATGACAACACAGGCATTTTCTTGGTGGCTTCTCAACAACCTTCTCCTTCAAGAGATGGCAGCTGAGAGACGAGCGTATTTCCAGCAAAGGAGCAAATGTCACCCCTGCTTTCAAGAGGCAGGTGCCTGTGAGGGCCTCAGTCCTGACAGGACTGAGACTTCACCAGCATGCATCTCTGCCCTTGGCTAGGTGTTCTTGCATACAGGTGTAGTTCCTCAAGGTAGCACGTTCACCAGAGGAGTAAAAAAAATTGGCTACATCCAAACCTTGAAAACTGTTCATTTTGTTAATTAGGAAGCATTGTGAACAAACTGGATGGGAGGAGGGAACGACCCATCACTGGTATCACCTGCCAATGAACTCCCATGTTCTAAGGAACTGCAGGAATTATGGGCTATGGTCTTTAAACCCTCCCAAGAGGTTACCTTGGATACCAAAGCTTTCCAGACCCTCACAAAGATAATGAAGACAAATTTGTAATCCGCCTTCGGGTTATGGTCAAGGCATTCTCAGTCTTTGGGTCACAAAGCAAGCTCATCCTGTCTGGCCATCATATTGTATGGGTGGGGAAACTGAGGCCCTTTCAAAGAAAGTAGTTTGTTCAAGGCCACCCAACTAAGTGCTTTACCAGTTTCTGGTCTGGGTTCTACTCTGGTGTTCTTTGCCCAGTAGCAATGCCTCAATTAGACACAGTAAGGACATGCGGCACAGGGCAGGGCACTCCAAACAAAGTCTGGGGAAAGGCTGGTCTAGCAAGAAGCCATGAAACATTTTACCGTGTAGCCAAATAGGTTCAGTGAACTCCTCTCTTCTAATCTCCAGCCTCCTTGGTGGTAGGCGTCTTTGCTTTGTCTTATTTTTGTAAACTAAACAAATGCATAACTTAAGCATTAAGATATTGTGGTTCATTAAGGGAAACCATCAATTTATGATAATCCATGGGATACCTTAGGACCATTCAACCAAGAAATAGACACAGCTGAATGGGGGAACTGTTTTAATACACTGTAGCATAAGCAGTGTGAAGAGAGAAAGGAATGACTGGGTTTGCAGGAAACGGCCAGGGGAAATAAGTTACCATTTCAAGGATGAGAAGGAGGGAGCTAAGCGAGCAAAGCCCACTATATTCTAGGGAAAGTTCAGACGTTCTTCAAAGCTCAGAGGAGGCTGGCTGCCTGGGGACTGTTGCTGCTTGGAAGGGAATCAGTAACTGTTATGCCTGAATATGTCACAGGTCAGTCAAAAACCATACCTGTTAGGCTCAAAGGTGACTTAGAGGGAAGGTCATTGGGAGAAGCAGCTAGGAAGATAGATGGGGACCATCTTGTGACAGAAAGAGACTTATGTGTAAGTCCCAGTGGCCAAGCTTCTTGGTGACAAAGCCAACAAGAGCCCCGGGGTTGTGGCTGCTATTGTGTGAGGGGCCCTAGAACCTCCAGGTTATCTTGAGACAACACAGACCTTCTATGCTTCTTTCAACCAAGTGCCCCAGTTTCTTGCTTTATAAAAGACAACTGGGCAGCGACAGTTGCCTTAGAAAAGACTGAGGCAAGGGTCACAGGGAGCACAAACAACAGCACATGACCACAGCAAGAAGTAAAGCCAACTACGATGGCCTCTATGGTCTCTGCTTATTGTGGGGCCTTTTCTGTTCTCTTCTCCATCCCTCCTGTGACCCAAGTCACCTCAAAACAAACACAGCCCATAGGGAGGGCCACTGAGCCACCTCAGACTTCCACACAAGACTTCGCCTACCATGGCAAAGCTGCTGATTGTTTGCTAAGACAAGTCCCATTTTTAGTAGCTCAGTCATTAGCCAAGGACCTTAAAGAAACAAAATCGCATGACTCAGGGTTGGAGAATCTAGTCTCTGCTTGAATCCACAGCAGTGACGCTCGTTCCAAGATTTCGGCTTCTATATGAGCACCGTGTGCTCATAAAGAAACACACCGCTACCCAATTCCACTTCAGAGGTCAGGTCTGACACCTCAGCGTCTCACACATGTCTTCGTTTGGAAGACATATCCAGAGGAGATCTTTTCGCCAATCGGCCAATTGGCAGGCCACATCAATGGGAACTTCGGAGAGCAATGTGAAGGTTACTAACTGTACATCCAGCCACTAACTTAGTAAGTGTATGTTCTGTGCCAGATGGGACTGTAACATTTCTCATGTGTTAACTCACAGTAGCTTTGTCAGGGAGCACTAACCCCTGATCTCACAGATGGAAAAACTCAAGGTTCTAGATGCTGAGTACATGGTGTGACTCATGTTCTTAACCCTGACACTGGGCTCTCCATCCCATGCTAGGTACCAGGTTGTGCCCAAATGTAGGAATCCATGACCATTTCATCTCTAAACACACATTACTAGCTCAAATGCTGACAAATCTGATCAGGAATTTCCCTCTGGCTCTACGTTTCCTGTTTGTTCTGAATCTCCGATGTCAACAAAATTCAGGACCCCTCTTCTGCTCTGGTTAGCAGTGTCCTGGCTTCCTCGGAGGAATGTAAATACGGCTGTGGCTGTGGTTCCAGCCAGCCCCATCTGTGCTCTCTCCCCTGCCCTCCTCTCCATCATGTCACAGTGACTTGGCCACATGCTAGTACCAGTAGGACACACTGATGAGAAACCAGTTTAGGGCAAAAGATGACCTCACCCTGAAATAAATCTGGACCCATAAAAACATATAAAAACATAGCTCGCGCTCTCACAAGATTATGGGATAATATTTAGCATGACTTTTATTAGGGGATGCATTTTCAGTTGTCAGCAAGGCAGGGGGATCGCAGAGTCTCTTGAATGACGTGCACATTACTTATGGGCTCGGGATGGGTGTGCAACTGCAGCTCATGGATGTGGCAAACAGAGCCCGAGAGAAAACGGAGATGCCAATGGCAGATGCCGAGGCTTCCCGACTAGCAGGCGGCTTTGGCTTTTCCCACTCTCTGCCTACAGTCAGGGCAGGGATCAGCACAGCCAGCTTCCAAATACGTCCATGAGTCCTACATCTGTGGAAATGCCCAACCTCCCAGGCAAACTAGGTTTTAAAAACTGAATCTGTTTTGAACATACACTTTAGTTCTTGCTGTTCCCCATACAGTACAATATAACCACTATTTACATAGCTTTTACAGTGTTTTAGGTAGCAGGAAACTGAAAGATGACAGGGCTTATAGGGTAAACAGTGTGTTATTTGCCAACAGACTCCACTTTGCATACGATGCTTGAGTTTCTCTGGATTTTAGTATCTGTGGTGATCCTAAAAGCATGCTACTGTACATACTAAGTAATGACTGTACTTTTCCTGTCTCGTGGCGCTAACACAGTCGTTCTCAGCCTGTGGGTCACAACCCCTGTGGGGTCAAACAACCCTTTCACAGGGGTCACACATCACATATCCTGCATATCAGATATTTACATTATGATTCACAAGAGTGGCAAAATTACAGTTATGAAGTAGCAATGAAATGATGTTGTGGTTAGGGGTCACCTCAACATGAGGAACTGTATTAAAGGGTTGAGGCCGTAGGAAGGTTGAGAACCTCTGCTCTAACAGGAATGAGCTATAATCAAATGAAGGCTCCTTTCTCTGGAATACTGTCCAGTGCTGAGTTGGAGGCTTTGCTCGGATGGGCCCTTTACTTTCATGGCAGAATTCACATGCCTGCCAGGCCATTCACCCAAAGGAGGGGGGGTCTTGTAACACTGCCTTCATCACAGACGGTTTATTGGCCGAGCCCTCAAGCCACCTCCACAGGCATGCTTCTGTCCCTAGCTTATCAAACAGCCCATGCCAATCCCACGGGTCTTGCCACCTGGCTTTTCCTATTTTACTATAAGCACATTTGACATACGACGCTCTACATGAGTGGCTGTTTAGGTGCTTGACCCCAGCTCCTTTGTCTTAGTTTGTGAGAGTCGCCACAAACTGCATAACCTAAATGACAGGAACTGACTTCTCTCAACTGTGACAGTTAGATGTCCAGGGTGAAGATGCTGGCAGCTTGGCTTCTTCTGAGGATGTTCTCCTTGGCTTGAAGAGGACCACCTTCTCCAAGTGTCGTCTTTTCTCTGGACTTTTCTAGGCCTTAATTTCCATTTCTCTATAGATCACAGTTGTCGTGTATTACAAGCCATCCTAACTTAAATGCAACTGCTTTTTTTTTTTTTTTTAGAGATTCTACTTTTAGAGAGAGGCATGGTCTGTCATGCTGGCGATGAAAACTTCAATATAAGAATTTAGATGGAGGGAGGGGTTGTTCCAGACACTCTCTGACTTCAAAATCCAATATTCCCCATCTATCCAACTAATATTTACAGAACCTTCCAGGTGCCCGGGACTGCACACCGCACTTCTGAGGATGTTTTCTCATGCAATTTTCAAAACACTCCAAATCGGTTTATGTTATAATTCCCATGGCATAGTGAAAAAGAAACATTTCAAACCATCTGATGATGCTGGTTAGGAAGACACAACAAAGATGGGGCTGACCCAGCCTTCAGCTGCAGTTCTTTGACCCCAAACTCAGCGTCATCTCTAAAATAGAACTCCGCTTCCCATGTGAAACTGGGACAGGCAGCAGCAGGGACAGGGTGACCCGACAGTGGCGGTGAAGGTGGTGGGATGGGGTAAGAGCCCTCTCTTAGGAAACATCACAAATATTGTGGACAGTAACTAGGGCAACCCTAGGCAGTCCGTGGTGGCACTGTGGTTACTGCTGTAGTCGCTGACCTCTGGGTGGAGAGGGCAGAGAGAATACCTGTTGATACTTTCTCTCTCTCCCAAAGCTGGTCCCAAAGATGGGGAAAATAAGAGAAGAAGCAATAACCATACAATTTTGGACGTGGAAAGCACATAGAAGCATGGCAATTGATTTGCCTAGCCAAAGAAAGCTGAGTCCTGAGCCAGTGAGGAGGAAAATCAAGAAAAACTAAATTTATCCTGCAAAGTTCCCTCTCTCCTCCAGAGACCAGGAATAAATAGTTGTTTCCAGAGAGATGGAGAGATGAGAGGAAGCTGCGGTGCAGCTATAAGTGCAGATGGCCAGGCATGCCTGGCCCCTCCCCTTCACCTGCATTCAGTGGCTTACTCCCTGAGAAGGGAACCAGTGTGCTGCCAGCCCTGGAGGGTGGGTACCAAGACAGTAATGATGGGAAGACTAACCAGAGACCGGAGAGTGATCTTCCAGGCCTCTCCCTTCTCTTTGCTCTGACAGAGCTAGCTGCACCACTCAGTTCCAAAGCATCCCTGAGCAGCCACAATAGGCTATACACTGTATAGTCACACTTCCCTATAAGGAGCACAAGTCTTTTTAAGGAAATACAATCACTCTAGAAATAGCCACAGAATTTTCCCAACTGAGCAGTCATCTAGAAAAGTCTACAGTGAACCCAACTTGACTAGTCTCATAACCTAGACTATTCATAGGAATCCTTCAGCAATAATCCAGAACTGAAGGATTTGACAAGGTCTCTCAGTGTCTTGTCAACAGATCCAAGCAGACCCAAACCACATCCCTGGGTAGTTCTGAAACCCTGAAGACAGAACGACTTTAACAAATCTCTGGAAAAAAGAAATAGGTTCGCACAAGGATCAAGAATCAGAATGACAGCAGAGGCAATCTTGAATTAGCCAATAAGAGAACAGTATCCTTGAGTGAAAGCCGGCTTCAGCCTTCAGCATTACAAGGTAAAGACAGGATGGTTTCAGGTGTAAGGGGGAGTTCTCCTATGATTAGCCTTGATTGGTAGTTGACGAATTGTATAGTCATTTGGGGGAAGAAGCCTCAAGGAATTCCGTAGGTCAGATTGGCCTCTGGACATGTCTGTGGTGAGTGAACTGATGTGGGTGGGCTCATCCCACTATGGCTAGTACCATCCCCGGGCAGGTGGTCCCAGCCTACATAAGAAAGCCAGCTAAGCACAAGTCTCTGAGAGAGCCAGAGAGTGGGCCAGTAACACTTCTCCATGGCTCCTGAATAGAATTCCTGCCCTGACTTCTCTTAATGACAGAGTGTGAGTTGGAAGTATAGAGCAGAATAAACTCTTTTCTCCCCTAAGCTATGGTTTTGGTGAGAGTCCTTTTTCACAGAAGGAAGTGAAAACAATATAGGACTAGAAAACTCCTCAGTGTGGTCCTTCCCTACATTTCAGGGATCTATAGTGTGTATATGTATGATATTTTCAAAGAATTAACATGAAATATTTCTATTTTTTTTTTGAGACAGGACTTCCCTGTGTATCAACCCCAACTGTCCTGGAACTTGCTCTGTAGACCAGGCTGGCCTCTAACTCACAGAGATCTGCTTGTCTCTGCCGCCCAATTGCTGGGGTTAAAGGCATCGACCACTACCACCTGGTTTATAAAGTATTTTTTAAAAGAGAGAGAAGGACACGGGATACAGGAAAGGGAAGCCAAAAAGATGAATCAGATAACGGAGAACAGGGTTGGCAGCTCGCAGCTGGCACACTGGAGAACTCTTCATGCTGGAGTAGTTTAGAGGCAACGAGACAAAGCCACCCAAAACCATGAACTAGGTAGAGGAACGGCTGCAAATGGGCGTCTTATGGGATGATGTGGCCATCTGTGGGGAGCTTGTGGTTGAATCGATAATGAGAGCATAGATTATTATTAGATTACTATAAAGGCACAATTATTGACTCCGGGGAAAGCAAACCCAAATAACAGGCAGCAGAGGAAGAGTAATTATAGTATACCACATGACTCAGTCTCCAAAGGCACTTTATTTTTTATTTTTTCTTATTTATTTATTTATTTTGTTGGAAAAAATTTCTGCCTCCTCCCCGCCTCCCATTTCCCTCCCCCTCCTCCCAGTCCTCTCCCCCTCTCCCCACTCCTCTCCCCCTCCCCCTACTCCATTCCCCCTCCCTCTCAAGTCTGAAGAGCAGTCCGGATTCCCTGCCCTGTGGCAAGAGACTTGACTCTAGAGGGGCTCGCAGCTGTCCAGGGAGATGTCCCCAGCTAGTACCTTGGGCAACTGAGGAGAGGGTACCTGAAATGACCCTATCCTATAGCAATACTGACGAATATCTTGCATATCATCATAGAACCTTCATCTGGCGATGGATGGAGATAAAGACAGAAACCCACATTGGAACACCGGACTGAGCTCTCAAGGTCCAAATGAGGAGCAGAAGGAGGGAGAACATGAGCAAGGAAGTCAGGACCGCGAGAGGTGCACCCACCCACTGTGACAGTGGAACTGATCTATTGGGAGCTCACCAAGGCCAGCGGGACTGGGACTGAATAAGCATGGGATGAAACCGGACTTTCTGAACGTGGCGGACAATGAAGGCTGATGAGAAGCCACGGACAATGACACTAGGTTTCGACCCAAAGGCATTTTAACAGCCCTAAAAAGGTGTGCAATGCATTATCACTTATTCAAGGTATGGTAAACTAGAGAGAGAGGAGGCAGGGCTGGGAAGGGTGTATGTGACGCGTGGGAGATCGGGTGGTGGTCAAGGAGGAGGACTAACGTCTTATTACACAGGGAAAGTCAACAGGTAATACCTGAAATAGTCCCATCCAGATAACACAGTCCCATCCAGAAATCCAGAGGACTGCAGTAAATGCTAAGAAAGTTAACAGTTTCTACTTTTTGTGGAAGGGAAGGAGGGCAGAAAGAAACTGCTTTTGTCTCAACACCTTGCTGAGCGGTCTGCTGCTCTATTTGTATTCCTATCTGACTAAAATCATATTTAAGCTTTACTCTGTCTCACTTTATAAACCTGGTGAGTTACTGCCCAAGCTTGGTTTCCAGGTTCCATATTTATAAAATGAAGGAGTGGAGTCATGTGATCTCCTAGGTCCTTGATTTAACTGTCACTCACAACTCCTGTCATGGTGCCTGGGACTCTCTTTAAAAACTCAACTCTTTGATCTTGGGGAATTTTCACATTCTATAAGAGCCGGGGAAAGCAGGCAGCTAAAAACAATGCTTCCTGGTGGCACAAGTGGGTTCCATAAACCTGGCAAGTCTGGGGGACCCGTCGCCCACCATACCATCTCTGCTGCTTTGTGGCAGGTCTTAAATAAACTGATGAAATGAACTGAAGGCCAATGATAACAGACCTTCTAATTACTAACAGAGTTTTAACTAGGGACCTCGAGCAGGGAGATTCTCAACTGTGTCAATGGTGGACAGAATTCCAAGGGAATAAGGCAAGGTGCAATGACTACTCTTGGATGTCAGATTGACTATCACAGCTGAAATTAACTAAAATCCAAGCAGGCTGGTGCACCTGGGAGGGACTTTTCTTGATTGGGTCATGTGAGGTGAGAACCCTAAATCTGGGCCACAGCTTCCGGTGGCAGCCTACCTATGTGAGAGAAGGAAGCTTTTTGCTTTGCCTGCTTGCCCTTGCTCTCACTGGCAAGTTCATTTTTTTACTGGCGGTAGAGCCTACTTCTTCATGATTCCAATGTATACTGAAGACAAGCTGAGACATCCAGCCTTGGGGACTAGGTCCTGGGATTTTCTGTTGGGAAAGAGTCACTGGGCTACACAGGGCCTCCTGACTGTTCCCTCCCATCCTTCCAGGCAGACCACAAGCTCTCTTTTCTCTCACACTTCACAGATAGAGGTGTCATCTCTGACAGTCAGGGGACACCGCTAGACACTGAGCACAATGCAGAGGAGGAGAAAGTGGCTCAGGTCAAGCGACAGAAGACTGGCTCACCGCTCAAAGTCACTCCTCACAGTATGTGCAAGGGGCTTGGGGGAGGAATTTTTTCTCTCATTTTTTGTGTGTGTGTGCACGCACGTGTGCACACATGTGTGTGCTTTGCACATGTGTGGGTACATGTGTGGGTACATGTGCCCAAGTTCAAGGTCAATAATCATGCTCAATTGTTTTTTCACTTTATTCATTGGCGCAGGCTCTCCTAATCAAACTCATAATGCATCAATACAGCTGGTGTCGTTAGCCAGCTTTCTCCAGGAATCCCACCTCTGCCTTTTTGAGATTAGAATTACAGGAGGGCCACCATACCTACATGTCACTTACGTGGCTTTCTGAAAGTCTGAACTCAGTCCTCATTCTTGTACAGCAAGTGTTTAACCTCTGAGCTGTCTTCGCAGCTCAGTAGGGAGACTTTCAACAGCTACAGTGAGGATGAGGGGAAACAGTGCTTGAACACACACTTCACTTGTAGCACCGAGGAGCGGCATAAAACAGCCAGCTCGGGACATAGAGACAGTACCCTGTGCTGTGGGGTAGAGAGCCTGAGTCTAAGCAGGACTAGAGGAAAAAGCACTATGCCTATCAATTTGGGCTTTCTTTTAAGTATGAACCACTGGCTAGGAAGTGACCGCTTCCCTTAGTTATTGAATACTGGTCAATTTGCTATTAATTAGTGTACATATAAAAGTTTAGTGGGAAAGATGGAAACCCAATCTGTTTTTTTAAAGATTTATTTATTTATTATGTATACAACATTCCTTCCATGTGTGCCTGCAGGCCTTAGAAGAGGGCACCAGATCTCATTATAGATGGCTGTGAGCCATCATGTGGTTGCTGGGAATTGAACTCAGGACCTCTGGAAGAGCAGCCAGTGCTCTTAACCGCTGAGCCATCTCTCCAGCCCTGGAAAACCCAATCTTAACCCTAACAGTGAAATCCATACAACCTGGCCTTGCCTATCTGTAATATAGATTCCTCCCCCACCCCATATGTCATACACAATAAAATGGCCATCCAGCATCAGAACAGGACACACACTCAGCCTCTCTGTGTCAACCTCAGACACAAACCCTTGACAGCCCTTCTGTTGGAGGCTTGGGATGAAGCCAACAGGGTACACAGTGATCCCCTGGTCCTCCTGAATCTGTACTATAAGACATGGAAAGGAATGAGATGGCCTTTAGAGTTAAAAAAAAAAATGCATGTCAGGAATGCTTCAAACAGAGACTTTTGGGAAATATAGCCTTAGGAAGCAGCAAGTCCCAGACTGGAAAGTTCTAGAACAGAACATGCCCGAATAAGCAAGCACGAATACCATGGATGAAAAGAGCACTGTCCTATGCCACCCCATGTGAGCACTCTCTTGGGTGTAGCTCTGAGAGACAGGGACAAGGTCAGCAGAGGGATCTGCCAAACACTAACTTAGAGAGATACTATCTTGTTTAGGAGACCTTAGCATCAGGACAGGCTGGAAGGGAGGGACAGTTGCACAAACGGTACAGGTCATTATCCTGAAGATAGAAGGGAACTTCTCTAGAGCTGCAGTTCCCAGGAGTGGTGACTTGAATGATAACGACCCCCACAGGCTCATAAATTTCCATGCTAACTCCAGTTGGTGAAGTATTTGAAAGGATTAGGAGGTATGGCCTCGTTGAAGCAGCTGTGCCTTTGTTGGAGGAGGTGTATCACTAGAGGTAAGCTTTGAGATTTCAGGCCTAGCTGTGTGTACACAGGGCCTCTGCAACCAAGATGCTTACCATTTTAAAAGCTCTCCAGGACAGAAAAGGATTACAGATACACAATAGGACAGATTCAGACATAAAAGACCTCTAAATAAGACTCAGTGGGAAAGATGAAAAACCCAATAGTCTTGCCTATATGTAATATAGATTCCTGCCCCACCCCATATGTCATACACAATAAAATGGCCATCCAGCATCAGAACAGGACACACACTCAGCCTCTCTTGTGTCAACCTCAGACTCAAACCCTTGGCAGCCCTTCTGTCAAGGTACATAGGCTTGGGAGAGAGAAGAAAAAGAATATAGACAGTTATAGAAGAAAGTAAATGGTTTATAAAAATAAATAAATAAAACAAAGTATTTAAAAAGAGAGTACAGACAGTCAGAGATTAAAAGGAGTAAAGAAAAATAAGCCATGTAAATATGGAATATACACAGAGTCTACATTATGTATACTATTGTGTTTTCTTTGAATTTTTTGACTATGAAGGAGCTAAGTACAGAGAGACATTTCATTGTATGGACTGCTAAGATAAACCAGCATATATATTTTAAAGGTATTATGACTTCAGAATTTGGGTCTAAGGATTCATTGTTTTGGAAAAGAAGTTCTTCTTTTGTTTCCACAAGGGATGAGAACCTGTGGATTTCTTCTAGACAAATGTAGTTTGATGGTCCAAGACCCCCTGAATGATCTCCATAAATACCCCCCAAAATACTTTGCCCAACAAAAAGCAGGAAGCAGTTTGGAGAGAACTATGCCCAAATTCCCAAATATCGTTTATAAATGTTTGCTTACACTTAAATGAGGATATGCTATAAAGATGGATACTTTGCATGGTCTGGATCTTGGTTTATTGATATAAATTTAAGGTCAATTTTGTTATTTATATATTTCTGCTCTTAATTAAGGTATTGTGTTTTTATAGCTCATTAAAAATGTAATGTATTAATTAAAAATACAGGTTAATAGTCATCTGTAATAGTCTATAACAGTCATCTATAATAGTTTATAGTAGTTAAGCTTGTAGTCATGTTAGTTAGATTTTCTAGATGTACAGAGATATATTTCAGATGGATAGGTATTCTTCAAACCTTTAAAAGGTTGTAAAATATGGCATTTAAGGTGTTTTAAAACTTAGGACTTTTCATAACAATGAGACAATTTGTTCCTGGCAGCACCAATCTACTTCAGGAGGATGAGGGATATTGAAGAGGCCATTTGGGCAAGAAACTGCTCTTGCCTGAACTACTTAAACTGGACTTGCAGGACCCACAGAAAAATGAGTGCTAAAGTTGCCTAATGAAGGTGAGACAGTCCTTTGGGGTTCCTGCTTTATGAAAGAGTCTGCCAGACATTCTGCAGGATACAGAAGAAAATTACTGACGAACTGCCAATATAGGCAGAACTGTCATTGAAACTTCCTGCTTTGTGGAAAAGTATGCTGGATATTATAGGCCTGTAGGCTGAAGATGGATGCTCCAATGTCACAGAAGAACTTTGGGTGACTGTCCAGGCAGCAAGAGGTCTCTGTCAATTCTAGAGTTTTGGAAGTTGCTTACAATGAACTTCCTGTTTACTGGGTAATATTACATCCTTCTGAAGTCTTTAATGGAGTTGAAGAATAGATAGTTATAATTATAATTTTTCTTAGTTATGATAAAAGATAAAGTAGATATAAATATTATAACTAATTCTTGCTTGATAACTGTTTTGTTGTATGTAATTTTACTATGTTAAAGTTAAAACCTTTCTTTTTATTTAAACAGAAAAGGGGAAATGGTGTGGTAGGTCCTTCTGTATATATGTTGCTTTTGTTGGTTAATGAATAAAGAAGCTATCTTAGGCCTGTGCAGGGCAGACTAGAGCTAAGCAGGGAAAACTCAACGTGGGAGAAAGAAGGCAGAGTCAGAGAGACTCCATGGAGCTACCAGTCAGAACCTTGCTGGTAGGTCACAAGCCTCATAGTAAAATATAAAATAAAATCAATGGGTTAACTAAAGATAAAAGAGCTAGGTAGCAATACGCTTAAGTGATTGGCTAGGCTGTGATTTAATTAATACAGTTTCTGTGTGATTACTTTGGTTCTGGGAAGTCGGTAATGAAAAGTGACCTCCTACAACAACCAACTACTGTGTACACCAACATATAAGAATTTAAAAAACACTACAGGTTTAAGAAAAATGGCCCTTTGAAGAGCTTGAAATTTAGTGAACAATGGTCTAGACCAGTGGTTCTCAACCGTCTTAATGCTTCAACCCTTTATTACATACAATTTCTCATGCTCATGTTGGGATGACCCCAGCCATAAAATCATTTTGTTGCTACTTCATAACTGTAATCTTGTTTCTGTTATGAATTGTAATATGAATATCGGATATGCAGCATATCCGATATTCAACCCCTGTGGGGATCATGAGGTTGAGACCTAAAGGTGATGAGACCCCCAGTGAACTACATTCTGTATGCTGCCTTCCCCTCCCCACCTGATGAGGGAGAGTCTTCTGTTTTGTGTTAATTTCATTGGATAAATAAAGAGACTGCCTTGGCCCTTTAATAGGACAGAAAATTAGGTAAGCGGAGTAGACTGAACAGAATTCTGGGAGAAAGAAAGCAGAGTCAGTCAGTCGCCATGATTCTCCCACTCCAGACAGGTCTTTCCTGGTAAGCCACCTTGTGGTGTTACACAGAATATTAGAAATGGGTTAGATCAATATGTAAGAGCTAGCCAATAAGAGGTTATAACTAATGGGCCAGGCAGTGTTTAAAAGAATACAGTTTCAGCCGGGCAGTGGTGGCACACGCCTTTAATCCCAGCACTTGGGAGGCAGAGGCAGGAGGATCTCTGTGAGTTCGAGGCCAGCCTGGTCTACAAAGGGAGTTCCAGGACAGGCACCAAAGCTACAGAGAAACCCTGTCTCGAAAAACCAAAAAAAAAAAAAAGAAAAAAAAAAGAATATAGTTTCCATGTAATTATTTTGGGGTATAAGCTAGCCATGCAGGAGCCGGGGCGGCCGGAACGCAGCCTGCTGCTCCTCACTACACCCACCAAGTAGGTAAACTTGTGAGTTGCCTCTAAACAACAATACAGCACAACAAAGACAATATGATGTCACTACTCAGGTGATAACATACTGCGTGAGAGGCATGGGATTTTTTTTTTTTTTTAATGAGCTGTCCTGTTCTGGCTGTTCTTAAATTCCTGGGCTCATGTGATCCTACTGCCCCAGACTTCTGAGTACCTAGAATTATAGGTGTGTACCATTATGCCCAGCATGGGCACACAGATCTTAGACTCAAACCTGCTTTTAAGGTTACCAGAAGGGAATCCCCTTGGGTGGGCCCACTAGCCTTTGAGAGGAGGTTCTATTCCTTCTTTGAGTTTAGAAACTCTGAGAAGTTAAGCCCTTCTCTCCAGCTAACCTCAAGCAAGCCTCGTCAGCTATCAAGTCTTAAGAATTAAAATTCTGACCATCAGCATGTGATCTTGGAAGAAGAACCCAGACTTCATATGGGAAGCTGACTTAGCTGTCACCTCCACCACAGCATGGTGATACCGAGCATTAGAATGGTTGCGAAGCTGGGAAATGAGTAGAGGTTATTCCCAGACTCCAAGGCTGTGTGGTATGAGCCAGACAGCAACATGAAGTACAGACATGGATTCCCCATAGGACAGGCTAGAGCCATGCTTCTCAACCTGTGGGTCGTGACCCCTTTCACAGGGGTCACATACCAGACATCTTGAATGTCAGATATTTACATTATTATTCATAATAGTAGTAAAATTACAGTTATGAAGTAACAACAAAATAATTTTCTGGTTGGGGGTTATGACAACATGAGGAACTGTATTAAAGGGTCATAGCACTAGGAAGGTTGAGAACCACTGGTCTAGAGTGCAGTCTGCTGGAAACATTGACCTCCCCCACCCCAGTGATCCTGCCCCAACTTTATGAAACTGGAGACTAGCAGAAGGAAGGGAATCCTGGGGAGAGCTTGACCAATATCTTTCAGAGAACAGATATTCAAGAGCAGACAGAAGTACTGAAGCAAGAGCCTGGTCAACTCTAGCGTAAGGCAAAGCCGCTCCTCCACCACCCAGTTTTGGAAAAAGGAGGAAGCAAAGACCAAGTAAAGAAATGAATAGTCACTGGGAAAAAGCAACTTTAGCATCCTTGTTGCTGATTTAAGTATTTACTCCTCCCTCCCAGAATTCCTGACCTCACAGAAGAGCCTGCCTAAAGCTCTTTTACTGGAAAGTGTGTGTGTGTGTGTGTGTGTGTGTGTGTGTGTGTGTGTGTGTGTGTGTTATGCTGGAAGGCGACTGAGCTACTAGCAATAAATAAAGGACTGGACAATCTGAAAAAAGTCACTTCCTGTTGGATAATGTCTAGTTCCCACTCCCCACCCCCACGCCTGGAACATAAACCTCCAGCCCTGCACAGGACTCCTCCTTCCCAGAGTCTATTGACTGGAGACAGTTAAGCCAAACAAACTCAGGAAAGGGCAAGAGATCAGGAAGTGGAGGAAGTTCGTGGCACAGGAGGAAAAAGACAAGAGAATGCCCTGATGTTCGAGGAAGAGGGTGGAGGAGTCGGAGGAGTGAAGGCTGCCTCAGGATCACAGAGTCAAGACTTTAAATGTCACCGCTCGAGCCTTAAATCAAAACAGGCATAAACAGCCGGTCAAATCTCCTGGGGCCTTTCAAATATTAACATTCATAGAGATAAACAACGCCCCCTCCCCGCCCCAGTTCTCTGTATGCAAATTGGAACAAACAGCTGCTGGGAGACCCGCTGGGCAAGGACCAGAGGTAGTTCAAGGGTCTGGAGAAGTCAGCTTTTGTTCTCTGAGGAGGAAAGAGAGAAGAGGCTACCTGTATATCACGCCATGCTGGTGGAGGAACATGAGAGCAGACGTGACCTCTGCAGCATAGAACCGGGAACGAGGCTCGTCGAATTTTCGGGACCGCTGAATCTGGAACATGAGGTCTCCACCGTTTACATATTCCATGACGAAAAAGAGGCGATCCTGGAAGGAGAGAAGGAAGTGCTACTTAAGCCAAACCTGGGCAGCATCTAGTTAGGGCTAGCTATCCCCTGGGGATCCTCCAGGGGCAAACAAGGCCTTATGGCGGGTGAAGGCTGATGGAGTATTCCAGAGCGAGACAAAGGGAGGAAACACTTGAAGTAGGGTGTCAAGGGCTGTGTCAAATTCAGTCTTTGGGGATGGGGACATAGCTCAGTTGGTACAGGGCTCGTCTAGCAACCAAGAAGCGCTGGATTACATTCCCAGAAGCACACAAACTGGATTATGGTGCAAGACTGCAATCCCAACTTTGGAGGCTGGGTAGAGCCAAAGAATGCAGAACGCCCTTACACCAGGGGTTCTCAACCTTTAACACACTTCCTCATGTTGTGACCATACCAACCATAAAATTATTTCATTCTACTTCATAATTGTAATTTTGCTATTGTTATGAATCATATGTAAAAAAAAATCTGTGGGAGACCCCTATGAAAGAGTTGCTCAACTCCAAAGGGGTTGTGACCCACAGGTTGAGAACCACTGCTCTAGGCTTTTTTTTCCCTTAAGCACAGCCCCAGGAAGCTGAGCCACATTCACCCACCACTCGGGGTAGCACCTCCTTATCTGTATCAATGACAACGTGAGGAGAAAGAAGCTCAAATCCACTTTGCACAGTTCACCATTTCCTAAGCAGCTAGCATGTGGGATGGCATTGGGGAAGGGCTTATAAGTGCGGTCCTGCTGGCCTACAGTCAAGAACAGAGATGGGACAATGGGCAGAGTGGCAGAAAAACACAAATACATGGTGCTATATGAACTAGAAAACCAAGGAGGAGCCTAGAAGGAGATAGACCTTACTTCACCAAGTCAGGGGCAGATACCTCACCATGGAGCAGAGTGAATATGTTTAGGACAGCAACGTGACCAGACCAGAGGGAAAGCAAAAATAATGGAGGTCTAAGAGGTCAAAGAGACACAAGGCATCTTGTTCCCCGCAACAACCCTTCTTCTTTCCCCCTCAATCTTTCTCACGTCTCATGTAGTCCAGGATGCCCTAAAATTTACTGTGTAGCCAAGAAGGATCTTGAACTTTGATTCTCCCGCCTCCACTTCCTAAATGCTGCGATTAGAGGTATATGCTGCCATGCCTGTTTTGTGTGTGCTGGAGATCAGTCTACCAACTAAGCTACCTCCTCAGCCCTGGACACATTCTTAGCATAGAAATGTATTCTAAAAGAAGCTCACGAGAGGATATCATCTTCCCCTAAGACGGAATAAAATCATCCACAGATAGCTCTTCATTCAGGAGGCATGGCTACTTCACTCTTACCAATCCTCTGGCAGAAAGTGCACACTAATCTCTTCTGTGGGCTACGTTACAGGCATTCAAAGAGGACCCAGGGTAGAATTTCTCTTCTGTTTGTCTCATATTTCCTCTCTCTGTAGTGGTTTGAAAGAAAATGGCTCCCAAAGGAAGTGCCATTATTAGGAGGTATGGCCTTGTTGGAGGAATCATCGCACTTTGGGGGCTGTCTTTGAGGTCTCTTTTGCTCGTTTCCCTTGGTGTGACAGTGCACTTTCAAATGCCTTCTGATCGAGATGTAGGCGGCACCATGTCTGCCTGCATGCTGCCATGCTCCCCAACATGATGATAATGGACTGAACCTCTAAACTGTAAGCTGGCCCCTCATTTAAATGTTCTCTTTTCTCAGAGGTTCTGTGGCCATGGTGTCTCTTCACAGCAACAGAAGCCCTAAGACATCCTCTAAGGCCTCCCCTGCTTTTTCCCCAGCACATCAACTTGTCCTCACAAGTTCATGCTACCTTGCTGACTGTTCAACTGAGCCAGTGGTTCTCAACATGTGGGTCATGACCCCTTTGGGGATCAAATGACCCTATCACAGGGGTCACATATACATATCCTACATATCAGATATTTATGTTACAATTTGCAACAGTAGCAAAATTAGAGTTATGAAGTAGCAATGAAATAATTTTATGGTTGGGGTCACCACAACATAAATAACTGTGTTAAAGGGTCGCAGCATTAGGAAGGCTGAGAAGCACTGCCCTAAACATTCCTTCCCATTCATATCCTTAAGACCGATAGTGCTCAGACCAACTCCCACCCAAGGGAGTCAACAGCTCTAACAGTGGGACCAAGTCACTCATTGTTAAAGCCCCAGGTGATCCTGATATCCGTCCAGGGTGGGGAACCACAGACTCTCATCCCATCTGATTTCTACCAAGATATTTTTACAACAGTAAAACTTAAAGAATACTAAATTAGTTCTCTTTTTTACATTTCAAGGATTCCTTCTATGGTGTGAATTAAAACTACTTTGAGATTTTATCTGACCCCAGTCACGATGGCTTGCTATGGGACAATGGTCTTGTACTCTGTAAAGATTTGTTACTTGTATTTTAATAAAACACTGATTGGCCAGTAGCCAGTCAGGAAGTAGAGGCAGGGCAATGAGAACAGGAGAATTCTGGGAAGAGGAAAGGGTCAGTCTAAAGTTGTCATCCAGACACAGAGGAAGCAAGATGAGACTGCTTGCTAATAAAAGGTACCAAGCCATGTGTCTAACACAGACAAAAGATTATGGGCTAATGTAAGTTATAAGAGTTAATAACAAGCCTGAGCTAATAGGCCAACCAGTTTATAATTAGTGTAGACCTCTGTGTGTTTCTTTGGGACTGAAAAGCTGCGGGACGGGGAGAGACTGAAACCCCTGTCAACAATGGCTATCATCAAGAAAGTAAACTGCTGTTAAGTCCAACAGATGTTGGCAAGGATGGGAGAGTGGTGGACACACCACTGGTTGGGGATGCAAACTGGTGAAGCGACTGTGGAAGTCAGTATGAAGGAGGTTCCTCAAAGAACTGAAGAGAGAACTCCAATAAGATCCAGTCAGATCACTGGTGTGTACCTGAAGGTCTGTATATCCACATGCCAGAGAGAGCTTGTACGTCCAGGTAGACTGGTGCCCTATTTGTAACAGCTAAGACACAGAACTAGCCTATGTGTCCATCAACAGCAGAATGAAGAAAATGGGGTGCACACACAATAGTTTAATTCAGCTGTAAAGAAGAATGAAATTGTGTGGAGGAAGAAGGGGTGTGAATGAAGGGGGAGAGGTACAAGAGAGAATAATGGGTGGGCGTGAACATTAGTGTGTCAACCTGGTGTGACTCTCAGTGAAGGACAGCCTAGACAGGCTAACATGTGACCACATCTCTGGAGCTGTCCTGATGGCCATAAGAGATGTGAGAAGTCTCAGACTCAAAGCGTAAAGCTCCATCCTCTGGTTTGGGGTCCTGGTCTGCATAAGAGTAGAGAAGACTGGCTGAGTGGTAAGCATGCATGCTTTTCTCTCTCCGCTCTTGAAAGTGGATGTCACTGACTGTTTCACGCTCCCACCACACTGAATTCCCTGGTGGGATGGACTGTACCCTGGACTCAGAAGTCAAATCAGTCCCCTTCTTCCATAAGATGCCTTTTTGGTAGGACATTTCATCATAGTAACAGAAATAAAATTAAAACAGCAGGGGAAAAAAACAATTTTAAATGTTTTTGCTTATACATGGAATCTAAATTTAACTCTGTGTGTGTGTGTGTGTGTGTGTGTGTGTGCGCATGTATATGTGTGTGTGTACAAGGAAAGCAAAAGAGGAATCAAAGAGAGGAAGGAAAGGGATTAATAAGAGAGGGGACAACCGTAAATAATGGTTAAATATGAAAGAAGTACAATGATATATGTACAAAAATGCCTTCATGAAGGCTATTATTCTATACACTAAAACTTAATTTAAAGAAAAGAAAGGGATCCCTCCAAGAACAAACACCTTAGCCATCCGCATCACTCAGAGGCACACAAGAGCAGGGATCCTTGCAGCCCACACTATTTCTGATTTGGAACATTGACATCTCTAACAAGGTCTCCGGAGATGATGCTGGTCCAGTGACCACATTTGGAGAACCTCTGTCCTAGAGGCCATGGGACCAGCCTTTTCCAAGGCAAGCACAGACACACTGCTTGTTCATACTGCCCCATCAACTGGACAATTCTCCATCAGAAATAATGGCCATAATGTCCAGCGAGTAGTGACCAACCCCGAGCTTAGGCTGTGACCACAATGGAGGATTTGAAGAATCCAAATCTCTAAGGGAAAACATCTCCCTCTCCTCTTGTAGTCTACCCTGACATTAGCCACGTATTCCTCAGGGTGGAGGCTGCAGAGTGACAGAGGGGAGTGCCCACCACAACTATGGCCCTCACTGGATGCCTGACCGCGGGCAAAGAATCTGCAAAAATGAGGACGCAGGGTCTACCTTAGAGAACTATGCTTTACTTTTTGTTTTGCAGTACCCAGGGCTCAAATTGAAGAGTCTCGAGCATGTTAGACAAGCCACAGCCCTAACCCTAAATTCTATGTTAAAACGCCCAGTTTGTAGTTGGTGCTCCATGAGGATTAGCCAGGCCTATTGTCACTGGCTGTACTGATAGCTGTTATTACTGCGTGTCTCTTTTCTAACCTTTCTCCAGCTTTCTTCCTTGATTGTCTTCTCTTCCAACAAATATCACTTCCCTCAGCCCTCAGGCTGATTTCCTCCTGTTGAGTCTATGTCCTTTCCTGTCCCTTTTCTCTTTCCTGTGTCACCTCTGCCTCTTTTCAGACTTCTCCCTGCCACCATGAAGTGCCGAGCTCACAAGGCTGGACGCTGGGCCTTCCTGGTGGTGTGAACTTATTTATGTACACCCACAGCTTCCACGGCTCTCTGCATGGATGACTCATTCGCTTAGCCCTAGACGCCGTCTGTAAGTTCCAGACCCTCGTGTCTGCTTCTGATCCCCCTCCAGATGCCTCTCAGGCACTCAAACATGACAAAATGAACCTCATTGTCTTCCTCAGCAAGATGGTCCTCGCATGGAGCTTCCTGTCTGAGGTCCAGTCTTCACCTTCAGCTGGGTTTTCAAGCAGCCGTCTTTAATCGTCCCTCCGCTACCTCCCCAACACCCCCCACCAGCCCTGCTGCTCTTGCCTTTTCTCGTGCCCTGCCCACTTCTCTTGGTCTCCACCACTGCCATGCTGACCTCTCTGACTCAAGCAGCTTTTCTCTCTTGTCTAGAGTTCTGCTCTGTTAGGAGGGTTCTGCCCTTGTCTCAGCTTCCTGACCTGATGTTAGTCACGCTGTAGGTGGAGGGACTCGGCTAAGATGGAATATGATTACAATCTTCCATATTCCTTCCCTCACCCTACTGCTATTAATACGTGTGTTGTGTGTGTGTGTGTTGTGTTGTGTGTGAATATGATTACACTCTTCCATATTCCTTCCCTCACCCTACTGCTATTAATATGTGCGTGTTGTATGTGTATATGTGTGTTGTGTTGAGTGTGTGTTGTGTGTGTATATGTGTCTTGTGTTGTGTGTGAATATGATTGTGTGGGTGGTGTGTGTGCGCGCGCGCACTGTATGTTGTACACGCACATGAGTGTGTGGGTATGTCGAACCATGAATGCAAGGGCGGAGGCCAGGGCAAGAGATGAAGCATCTTCCTGTTTCATTCTCATCCTATTACCTAGAGATTTTCTCTCACTGAACTGCAAACTTGCCCTTTAAGCTAGACGAGCTGGCCAAGGCAGTGTCAGGAGCTGCCCCTCTCTGCCCATCAACACTAGAGTTACAGGCATGTGCAGATATGTCTAGAACCTTACATGGGTTCTGGCGATTCAAACTCAGGCCCTTCTGCTTGCACAAGGCAAGCACTTTCATCCACTGAGTAACCTGCCAAGAGCTCCTTAATTCTTTTAAAGGCTTGTGTTCCTCTTAGGACAAGCAGCAAACACCTTAGCACACGGTAGGACTCATATGATCTTCTGAGTCACTTGCCTTCCAGCTGTCCCTTACTCCTTCTGCCCTAGAACCTCATTTCATGTTCTTGCTGTCTGGAATGCTTCCCCTTCTCTCTCTCCCACAATGAGTTCCCCGTATCTCCTTACTGCAAAGATTTCAGTGCCATCAACGTTTCTTTGGGGAAGCTGTCCTTGATTTTCCTGACAAGATCCACTCCATCTGTCTTTGTGTTATGTCCCGCATTACAGCATTTAGTTCAAGGGATGTCATATTTGCGTGACTAGGATATTCCCATTCCCTCTGTACTGGCTAGATTTATGTCAACTCAACACAAGCAATTTCACTTTAGAAGGGGGAACCTCAACTGAGAGAATGCTCCCACCAGGTTGGCCTGTGGGCAAGCCTCTGGTGTATTTTCCTCACTGATGGTGGCTGGGGCGGTGTGGGTGGGGCACTCCAGCTCACTTCGGGTAGTGTACTAAAACTGGCTGGCAGTCCTGGGCGCTGCAAGAAAGCAGACCAGGAAATCCACAAGGAGCAAGCCAGTAAGAGCACTCCTCCCTGGTGTCTGCTTGAGTTCCTGCCTTGAGTTCCTGCCGTGGCATCCCGCAGTGATGGGCTTGTCCGCTGCAAGCAGAGATAACCCTTTTTCTCCTTGTGCTGCTTTTGGTCACAATGTTTTCTCACAGTGAGAAACTTTAACTGAGGCAGTCTGTATGCTCCAGGAAGGCAGGGGCTGTTGGTAGCTCTGCAGTGCTTCTTAGGAGTTTTTTTTTTTCTTTTTAAGGGAATTAGAAGCCCCAAAGGGAAATTTTTGTAATTCTCTCTCTCTCTCTCTCTCTCTCTCTCTCTCTCTCTCTCTCTCTCTCTCTTAAATGTGCTATAGAGCTGGGGACAGAGCTTAGTATGCAGGACCCTCCTGAGTTCTATACTCACTACTGCGCCAACAGCATTCAGCAGGAGGAGGCAGAAAGGGCAGAAGTTCAGTGTCACCCTAGCCTAACCCTGAGTTTTGTTTCCTATCCTCTCCATCAGCTGGGAGCAAATCTCACACACAGTAGGTTCCTAGCGCATCTATGCTGAGTGCTTGCATTTTTCCCTTTTCCTTCTTCTTTCAGTTTTTCAAGACAGGGTCTCTTCGTGTAGTCCTTGCTGTCCTGCAACTCACTCTGTAGACCAGGCTGGCCTTGAACTCACAGAGATCCACCTACTTCTGCCTCCTGTGTGCTGGGATTAAAGGTGGGCACCACCACTGCCCATTCCTGAGAGCCCGCCATATACCCCCATTGTTAGACACTCCAAAGGAACCGGGTGTTCCCGTGTTATTTCGGAGCAGAAGAGCTCAGTCCATTTTGAACTTTCCTTTGCATCTGCTCTCTTCCCCACACGGCTCCAATGACTTCACCGAAGCATTAACTATGGACCTCTTTACACATCGAGTCTGCTTTCTTCCCCCACAGGGCTCCTATGACCCCAAAGCATAGCTATTGACCTTTTGACATGTTAGGGATGCTTTCTTTCCCATGTGGCTCCTATGACCCCCTCCCCACCGCAAAGCATAGCTACTAACCTTTCTACATGTTAGGGATGCTTCAAAGCAAGGCGAGCTTCCCCTTCCCTCCCTCTATTCAGTGTGGGTTGCCGCTGACCTCTGACACATTTGAGAAGGGTGTTTTGATGCAAAGGGAGAAGCTCAATCATTCTGGGAACTGCTTAATTATATAAACTGAAATCAAAAGAAAGCTGGCAGGGCCAGCGGCTACTCATTAATCTCCTCTTGGCACCCACAGAAAACAAAACCAAAAACCAACTTCCTGGTAGAGTAAGCAAATATGTTTTCTGAGGTAATCAAAGGTTTGAAAAGCCTATTCTACACCCACCTTCCTTAATCTCCCTTGACTGTCTAAAATGTTACGGTCTTATGATAGCGAGTCAAATAATAAAAACTGCAAAGAGATTATGTGTCATGGCCATTTAGGGCAAGAATAGGGAATGAATGACCAACCAGTTGGAAGGATCGCATCATGGCTCTGAAATTCCCACTGGCCTCCTTTTTCCAACCCACCCACCTTCTTGCCTTCTAAGGTGACCCCAGCTTGCAGGCTCGTTCGCCCTTAAGGTATGACAGATAAGACAGAGGCGTTCCCTCAACAGCTCGGCACGTCCTGCCTAGGGGGTTTGTTTGGACACACGTTCTCCACCGTTTGTTAGATGTTTATAAGCACAGAGATTATATCTCGTTTTGACTTCACACGAAGGCCCAACAGGAGACTAGACTTGGAACAGTCCGCCTTTGATGAACCTGTGATGACATCAGAGCCTTCTCTAGTGTGCCCAAGGGAGTCCTCTTCTTCTCTGCACTCCCACCCAGTGCTGGGGACACAAACCATAGGCTTCTACGTGCTGGGCAGGTGTCCTATGATTGAGTAACACCAGTCCTTCACTCCACTGGCTAAACAACGTCATCCTACCCTACCTCACCTCACATCCACATATCTAGGTCGGGGTTCTCAATCTGTGGGTCAAGACCCTTTGAAGGTCCAAAGGACCCTTCCACAAGGGTCGCATAAGACCACCAAAAAACACAGACATTTACATTACAACTCATAATAGTAGCAAAATTACAGTTATGAGGGGGTAATGAAAATAATCTTATGGTTGGGGTTCACCATAACATGAGGAACTGTATTAAAATGGTCACAGCATTAGAAAGTTTGAGAACCACTGACCGAAGGCATCAACTCAGCAGGTCTTTCTTAAATATGTGGCTTGCATTTTGGTATCCAGGTGAACCAGAAAGTTATATAAGTTATAATTCTGGTATCCAGGAGCTAGGAATGTAAGACAAGAAACCAGAGGGCAGTCCCATCCACTAGATGAATTCTTCAAGAACTAAGCAGGTTGTGAAAAGCTGGAAATCTGGCCTGAATCTTCTTGGGTATTTGTCACTTAGGCCCTACCATGAACAGGTCACCATGAGAAACAGTTACATATCAAGTTGGTCTACCTATTCTCCAAAATACAAGTGTATGGTGGAACTGGTCATGGCTGTGGGATTTGGTTCAGATTCGCCTGATTTGGGGCAAAGACCAGTCCTATCTAGAACAATGTGGGGCAGAGGAGGGGAAAGCCTGCCCGAGACTGGAGGCAAGCAGAAATGAGCATGCAGGAACAAGAGGGTAGGACCACCCACTAAGCGATCCAATCCAAGCCACCCCCAACACCCAGGAAGCCGACTCCTAGGAAACATTGTATCCATCCGGACACCAGGTAGGGACAGACTGCAGGTGGGGCCGCAGGAGGGCTCTGAAACCCAAGTAGGGGAATGGGGATTCTAGAAAGCTTTTAAGTTGTAAAGTTACATAATTAGAGCCAACTTTAAGGGCAATCATCTCGGAAGCAGTGCCTTAGAAGCAAGACAACTTAGAGTTGTTCTACCTATCGGCAAGTTTGGTGATATGCAAGCATGTGTATGTGTGTGTGTGCACATGCATGTGTGTATGTGTAAGCAGAAAACCATTCTCTCTGGCAAATTTCAAGAGTCTGATACAGCAATTGTAGGGACTAAACTACACAGAAAAGCTCTGGGATGTAATCATCTTACATTGCTGAAACTAACTCCCAATTCTGTCTCCCCTGGTCCCTGACAACCACCATCTTTCTCTCTGCTTTTATCAGCCTGAATAATTTGAATTTATCACGTAAGTGGTATCTTTTAGTTCCTCCTTCTCCTCCTCCTCCTTCTTCATCTTCTTTTTTGTTTTTTGGAAAAGGGTTTCTCTGTAGCTAGGGAGCCTATCCTGGAATTTTCTCTGTAAACCAGGTTGGTCTTAAATTCACAGTTATCTGCCTGCCTCTGCCTCCCAAGTGCTGGGATTAAAGGTATGTGCCACCACTGCCCAGCTAGTATTTTTCTCCTACACTTGCCTTATTAGACTTATCATAACATCCCCCAATTTTATTCTCATTTTTGGAAATAGAAAGACTTCTTTTTTAAAAGCAAATAATATTTCCTTGTACATAGTCAAGAAGACTGTTTCTCATCGCAACCATCTGTGTCAAAGAGAGTGGACCCAACCCTATTTGCAGCAAAGAGAAGATCCTTTCACAATTATTATTAACTTTCACTCAATTAGAGTTGGGTAAATGGCAAAAACTCACATTCCAGTCTACTGGGTAAAAAGATACAGACATGACAGATATAATAAGATGTTTGTTTCTAATTGTTTAACCGAAGCAGGGAGTCTCAAGTTAAAGTTCAAAGGGACTTATAGTTGGGTCAAATTGAGTCACCTAATAAAAACTCAAGCAAGCATTTCCTCCTTCAGATAACACCACATTTAGTCCCGAGACCAACCTCAAACCCTGTCCCCTACCCTCCCATGCTTCTGTCTGGGTGGAGAAGGTGGGGAGAGGAGAGATGCGGTGCCTCCCAGCAGAGAACTCTTTCTTTCACAGGACCAGCATGTCTGTAGAAACAGCTCTTCTCCAAGGCTCTGCTGGTCCACATGAACCAGACCCAGCTGCCAACACCTCAGCAGTGCTGGGCACCAGAAGGATCCCTTCCAAGACTGAGGCTGCCACCACGGTAAGGCAGGAAGGGAGTGTCCTTGTTCCCAGTTTCCTCTTTGTCTGACAGATAGAGGTTAGACAGAAGCCTTGCCATCCATGAAGGACACTGTGGTGCTGATTCACGGAAGCTCTTTCTTTTTCTCCATTGTTTGATGAGCATCGTGCCCCAGCTGACCTGCCTCCTCCCAGCATCCTGGCTTCCTCCTGGTTCCACCCCACTGGAGGCCTTCTCCAGTAATTGGCACTTGTGAGGCATGGCAGCTAGCCGACATCCTCTGTCTCCAGCTACTGCTCCCTTACCCTCCAGGAAAGCAGCGAGTCTACCACACGCCGCCCTAGTCACGTCCCCAACGAGTAGCCCTGGTCATCTTGCAGAAGTTTCATGCTTTGCAATACAACTGGAGCCTCAGAATCTGGTCTGTACATGCTGCACAAGATCGTGACACAGGCCAACTATTTCTTTGATGTCGTAAAGAAATAATTTAAACAGAAAAGGAGAAAAAGGGAGTTGCTGCATTGGAGCCCATTGGAGCCAGTCATCAACTGTTGGATGCCAAAGTGAAGCAATTATGGGATGAGCTTTATAAGTCATCCTAAACACAAGAACAAAAGTGTTGCTGTAACTTCATTCCTCAGCCTGGTCAAGTTCCACCAACGGGTTCTCCTTTTACCAACTCTGCCCATGAGCTTAGGCTATGTCCCAACAATCCTGTATCCATCTCATGTGTTCACATATGCCTTCCTGTGCTCCAACAGGACAGAACTCATGGCACCCCTTATGAGTCCATATCTGTAGAGCCTCAAGGCTGTAGAGTGCAGTACCGCAGTACTGAATGAGTGTCCCTAGCCTCCAGCTCCGGGATGCTGGAGATGGTCCCCACCTAAAACTAGAGCTGGTCAGAAGGCTGATGCTGTAATCCCAGAAACTCAGAGGTATCTTATCGCCTCTGTCAACAGAAGATGTAACTCTCAGAGAAGTCATGCTGGAGTCCTGAGTTCTAGGAGGCTTACAACCTGAATACCATTGTCAACAACACCTGCAGCTTTGGGGCTGGATCAGTCCACACCATTTTGTTGTTACTGCCTATTATTGCCACATTCTCTATCTTAATCCTTTGTCCACCTGCTTACTTGCTTACCTCTATCTAGAACTGAAACCCTGCTAGCTAACCCAGGGCTTTAGAGGGGCCCGTATCTATGTTAAAGTAACCTATCAGTTCAGAGAGAGGCAACCAAAAAAAAAATAAACAAAAAACAAAATGATCACCACCTGGATAGTTCACCTCACAACCAGTTCTCAACACTCCAAGAGTCTTTTCCCTTCTCTTTCTTTCTTAAGACTATATAAGTTCTTAGGCCCATCCTGTACCTTTTAAATTAGAATATATTAATTTCGATTAATGTTTGATTATGACATTTTCATACATGTATAGAAGGCATCTTAATCACATTCACTCCCCCCTCCCCCCTCCCACTGATCCTCTTTTCTCTTCCCAAAAAGTTCCCTTTTGTGCTGTCTTCGGTGTCGTTTACCAGAACTTGGGTGAGGGCTTACTTACAGGAATATGGGCAACTTACCAATGGGTACACCAGGGAAAAAACAGCCTGTCTTCCCCACCAACCATGAAATCCTCAGGGAGGGGCATGGCATTGGGAGCTACTCCCTGCTCCATGACAGGATTGGGACCGATCTTGTGCAGGTAAGCAGAACTGCTCAGAGCTCAAGAGTGCAATAGCCAGATCATGCCCAGAAGACAACATTCCACAACGCTCCCTCTTCCTCTCCCTCTTAGGAAATCTTTCTGCTCCCCCATCTTTTGTGATGTTCCTGGAGTCTTGCAAGGGATTCCAGAGACGTCCTGTTTTAGAGCTGAACATTCAGCACTTGCGGCTGCTTTTACAGACAGGCAAGGTTGGGAAGCTGACCCCAAATACAGAAGGCATATGGGTCTTTCCCTTCCGTTGTGGGAAGGGGCTACAACCTGCTTAGACGGTAGCAATTGGGTTAGGGAGGAGGGGAAAGAAGCCTCCTCTTGCTTCCCTGGCTTAGTGTGACAGTCGATGTGACAGGTTGTACTTTTGAGAGCAATGACCTGCTCAACTTAAAGACCACACATATCCGCCAACATGCTGACACACACATACTGACATACACACTGACTGAGACCCACACTGGCCTACACTCCGATACACACACACCCATACACACACACACACACACACACACACACACACACACACCGGTACAGACAGACACCCTGACACACACACTGACTGAGACCCACACTGGCCTACATTCCGATACACACACACCCATACACACACACACACAGACACCCTGACACACACTGACTGAGACCCAAACTGGCCTACACTCCGATACACACACACACACACACACACACACACACACACACACCGATACAGACAGACACCCTGACACACACACAGTGTGGTCTCCACCACTCTTGCCTGAGTACTCTATAAAATGTAGTTTCTTGACATAGATTGTCGTAAGGCAGATTAGATGTCTCTCCCCTCTCACCAGGCACAAGCTTACCTCTGGTCATTCTAAACATAGCAACCCTTTCCATCCCTCATCTGCCCCAGAACATTCAGTTATCACCAGGTCAGCCTCTGAGGACTCTCAGAAGGGTCTCCATAGAAGCAGGCCACAGACATTAATGAAGACTTTTCCTGCGGACCCTGTTGGACCCTTCTGGTCAGAGCAGGGGTCAGTGTGATGTCCAGAGCCTTAAATTCGTTCAGAGGAAGGCAAACGGCAGGGCGAATGGACGTCCTGGCTTACAAGAAGCAATGTGGCAATGGTAAGGAAGCATTCTGCTTTAGAAGAGGACTGTCTGAAGGGAATAAGTACATGGACCATCAGACAAAAGGACCCACTGGAGGGGAACTCTCTTAAATCATTAGAAAAACTCCCTGCTGCAAGGAGATTCTGTCTGTTACTGAGCCATGCTGAGACCAATGAGCAGAATAGAGTTATCAAGGCCTCTTTTGTTACGGGAGACCCAAGTTTCCTTAGAGTGCCAACACTCTGTCAACATTGATTCCTACCGCTTTGTTCTGCACGAAGTTTCCTTCCAACATGAAGGGTTCTGGCCTCAGCCGGATGGTCATACTTCGGGGCTATTCACAGAGATACCCGCTGCTCATGGAGAGGCTGGACCAGACAGCCAGGCTGAGTGTCAGTATGTCTTGGGAGGGTTTTCAAGTATACAGCTTACCAGACCAGACTTCTCTCGGAGTGCCCAGCTCTGTGGTGGCCTCTGGAATATGCGTTTATGCTCACTGCCCCAGGTGACCCTTGTGAATAGTAACGGCTAACAGCCAGTTGACTAAACAGAGGCAAGGAAACCTTCTAACAGCAAGACTTGGTGATTCTACTCCATCCCAATCTGCTTTCTCTGATAGTTTCAAATGTTAGTGAATTTAACTAGAACGTAAATGGTATGCAGTGTCCTTCTAACACAACATAGTGACGGACAGGCACCACCCTTGAAGGGACAGTTTCTACAGTAAGAGCTGTCTCCTAGAATTACCAGGACTGTGCTGCCTGCATCTGCTTGTGTCCCTATAACCGTCCAGACAGACACTTACGCCATCAGACAATGGAGCAATGAACCCCAAATCATTAAAACTGCCCCAAGAATCCCACGCTGGGAGAATGTGAAAAGCTGCAGGGGGGATTGTACACCATTCTGACTACTTATCGGACCACCTGATAAGACAAACCAAAGCCAAGACAATGATAGGCAGGACCACACCTGGGCCAGGACTGCCAATGCATACCTGTCCTCTATATGAACCTAAATTCCATGTCAGTGCCCCCAAACAGAGACCCGGGAGTTCCTGGACCCTTTATTTGTGCCTCTTCCCACACGGCCATATTGAATACATCTCCTGATTCTGTTTTCTTATTCGAACATGTGTCTTTAATAGATGTACTGGGCACTGGTGGCTGAACACTGCTGCCCGAGCCCAAGCTTTGACCCTGGAGCTCCAGGAAGATCCCCAACAATGCTTAACACTCTACTGGGCCCAGCCAATCCACTCCAGCCTCAGTAAAGCACTGACTGTGTAACTGATACCACTCTGCATTATGTTTAGACAACTGGAAGGTTCTAGCAATCAAACCAAAGGCTTGAAATTCCTTCCAGGGCTTGATAACTATGGTTTGACGTCAACTGTGCTTCTCATCCTCCAGACTCGCCTTTTAGTGTGATAGACAGTGCTGTTCGGTTCACCTGCATGGTTGCCTCAAACCAAAGGCACCGCTTCACAAAGGCGAGAAAGTGGACTTGGCATCTCCACTCTGCTCATCCCCTGCCACGCTGTGTCTGCTTGAATGGAGCCAAAATCAGAATGGGCTAATGTGAGGTGTTGGCAACGCGAACCCGACACATGGATGTATACACGGAACCAAGCCTGTGGCTTCTGAACGCTTCGTGACATTGTTTTAGAGCTCATGGGGGCAATGTCTGTGCATGTGGAAAGACGTTTCCATAACATTTTCCTAATACTTTCATTAGCTGGCAGGCAGAGCGTGAACTGGGGCTTCTGGGGGATGAAGCACTTTGGCTCCCCATTTCTGCTCCGTTTAGTTCTGAACAGTGAGCAATGCCGTAAGATAAAGCTGTAAATATTTGATGTAATAGCACAGGACTTCTGTGAAGAATCAGAAACATTCTTGTACTAGTGGGAGGAGGACCTGTATTCCCATATGTGTTTATTTAAAATATAGGAGAGCGAACTCCAGTTAGCATCACATGTCTGCGGTAAACAGGCATAGGTGTTTGCGGAAACAGAATAAAAAACAGTCTGTGTTTAATTTGTTCACAGGCCTTTTGTTCTTAGCTGTCAGGGGAGAGTTTCAGGATGGGGATGGAGTAAAGCTTTGATATGGAGCCCAGGCTGACAATCCAGGTAGGAGGGTGGCTTCTCTCGGTGTAGAAACCCGTTCTCCAGCAGATTTGTTAGTGCCATGAATTTGGAGGAGGGAATGGAAACCTAAATTGGACGGTCTATGATCTGACTATAGGCCATGCATGGACTGAAGGGTCAAGAGTATGTGTCTAGGGATGGCCGGAAAAATCTAAATTTCACGACAAATGCTAGATAAAATGAAACCCTTCAGAACAGTGAAAATTGATTTTTAAGAGGCCATAAAACATACAAATAAGTTTATGGTTTAAACTATAAGCATCATTGTTGGTGTCTGTTTTTTTTTTCTACTTCATCTTTTTCTGCAAAAACATACTAAACATAAAACAACAACAACAACAACAGCCCAAGCCCCTCCTTATAGAAGTCCACCATGACTGCAGAGCCCTTCCCAATCCACCAGGGCCTCAGACCAGCTTTTGGAGATTACTTCTGGCAGCAGCAGTTAAAGGGCTTCTTCAACCGTGGGTGACAGGCAGGGTGGGGCTCTCATGCTGCCTGTGGTGACGGATGAAAACATGGAGGAGGCTGCCACAGACAATCTCCCAAGGAGACCTCCCTGCAAGGCCCCCACCTCCACTGTCACTGAGAAGAAAGCCCAACTTATCAACACGGTGCTTTCCAAACTTCAGTACACAGAAAATGCAATGGGAATGTTCCAGAAGCAGATTCCTGGAAACTATCTCCAAATTCCCAGTGTGCATGTCTAGATTGAACCCTAAAATCCTTCCTCTCTAAGCAGCTCCCAGCCAATGCAGTGTTCTCACGTAGGGCTCCCGCTTTAAAGGGCATAGGTTAATACCCCCATGCCCAGTCTGACAGCAATCGGATTAAAATCTGGGGGGAAGAGGGTATGGAGGAGGGAAGTGGGGGAGGGGAGCAATGATGGAAATATATGAAAATATCACAACGTCATTCATTACTTTGCATGTAAACCTAAAAAATTTATTTAAAATTTCCAGTGTGACCCCTCAGAAGTCCGGACCGGAACTGATGCTCCACCCCATCACAACCTTTGCTTGTGCCGTTGGTGCTTCTCATGGCTCCAGGAAAGTGCTCCAAGCCCTCCTTCCACTCTCCCTTCTCCCCTTGCTGATATTGGAGGCAGCCCTGAGCCAACTTTCCCTTGTGTGAATTAATGGAGGTAAAGTGTGCTGCTGGCCGGATCCTGAAGCCCACTCGGTGCCTGCCAGCCCTATGTCATACCTTATGTTCTGATAGCAGACACGATTATCTGACCTGGTGGTATGTGTTTGGCCTTTGTGTTTTCCAAAGATGGGTTTTCTCAGTTCTTAAGTCCTGGCGTGTAATAACCAACAATTAGCAAGCAGAGTTACCAACGGATGTGTTTACCATCTCTTCATGCTACACAGTTGGCCCTGTCTGAGAACACCACTTGCAAGACGCCCAGTGCAGCACCATCTCAAGATCCTGACTCCGGGAGCCCCTGATGTGTCATTCCGAAGCCCTTCCTAGCAGAATGGGCAGGCAGGCTCCTAGCTTAAATTCCTCAAGGGGGTCAACTAAACAAATGACTTTTCTTCCTTCTTGATTCGGACTAAGTTTTATATTCTTGTGTTACCCATCTTATGTTTTATTTATTTATGTATTTTTGAAATCCCAATGGCTGATCCTACCTGTCATGGTTGGTTTGATTGTCAACTTGTTCCATGGGGGGAAGAGGGAACCTCAATAGGGGAATTGCTCCCATCAGACTGATGACCTGGTGGGCATATCTACAGGGCAGTCTCTTGACTGCTAACTGGCGTAAGGGAGCCCAGCCCACTGAGAGTGGTACCATCCCGAGGGAGGTTGGCTTGGGCTGACTATGAAAGGCCAATGAGAGAGAGCAAGGAAGCCAGCAAAGAGTGGCATTTTCCCATGGTCTCTGCCCCATTTCCTGTTTCTATGTTCCTTCTGCGTTGAGTTCCCACCTTGGCTCCCTGAGTGATGGACGGTCACCTCCCTAAGTTGCTTAGGTCACAGTGTTCTACCACAGCAACACACTACCCACCCATCGACAGTGTAAAGGGGGAAACAAACCTTTCAGTTGTCAGCTGCACTTCCCTTCAGTTAAGTATAGGTCTAAAGTCGGCATGGAAACTCCCTTCAAGCATGGAATTAGGTAAGAAGTGTGTATTCTTTTGCAATACTGACCTAGGAGCATCTAACGTCAGGAAACGAAGCAACCACATGAGAAGCTGACTTATTTCCAGGTGCATGTGACTTTTACCTTTGCCTCGCGTTACATGGTCTGCCATGTCAGGAGGATAGCTATCATCTTAGAGATGAGCAATTAATTCCTCTACCTTTAATCTCCACGATTTGCTTTGCACTGGAAGTTTTGACAAAGGCTTGTGACTACCAGGAAGTCTTCAGCAGCCCTGTGTGAGCATCTGCTAGACGCTCGCAGTAATCCCTCCAAAGCACAACCTGCCTCTTGCCTCTCTTACTCTCGGAGCATCAAGGCATGGCAGGTCTATCCTTCACAGTTCCTGTGTAGGCTGAGCCCAAACCTGAATGCACAGAACAGGTAGAATGGACAAACAAGATTGTGGGACAGCCAGGCCCGGGCCAGCATGCAAAACTCACTGCCTTGGGCTCAGTCTATCCTCAGCCTGGCAGGGAGGACCCTTCGATGCCACCTTGGGCTGTTTTTCGCAATTTCAAACTGATGGTGTAAGTCCACTCTTCTTCCACTACACCAAACCACGTGAGCCAAATTGTTCTGACAGACAGAGTCTCGTGGCATCGCGCCTGTCAGTCATCTGGCACTTATTCAAGTACAATGCGATGCTATACCCCTCTCATTCTTTCATACACGACGGCAACTGACTTTATTCACGCGGCTGACACACCTTGTCTCTGTGTTGCGTCCCACTCCTCCTAATATGGTGGTATTAAGAACCAACTGGAAATTTAGCTTTTGATAGGAATACATCACTTGGACAATTAATAGCCAATTCAAATGCATATGGTTTTAAATAATTAATAGCCTACATTCTTGAGCACCTCAGTCATGTCCACCTATTTTGCAAGTAACACAATTAAAAATGACTCATCTTCTGTATCATGTAGACCGTCTACCTGGCAACAACAGAGCAGTTCTAACTCCGGCCATGTAAAGAAGCTGGAGCATTTCTCTGGATGTCCACGGACACGAGTTGGGCCATCGGTAGTTGCCTTTTTGTCATGTGTCCCTGTTAAGATGAGATAAAACTTTGCCAACTTGGTCAAAATAGAAGCGCCAACCAAAACAACAGTCAGCAGGCACTTCCCGCTAACCCTAAGGCAGAACTCGCCACCGAATTAACTATTCCATCCTATCAATGACACCCGGGATATAGTTCCCACGGACCTATCACCAAAGGTCAGCCCACGACAACAGCAGCTTGCAGCTTACCAACAGAGAGAGAAACGTCTGCCGAATTGTGGTCACCCCAAGGGGAAATTTATTAGAGAGACAGAGAGATGAGTTCGTAGACTGTACCCTGTGCACTGGAGATAACCTATTTTCACAATCCGTTTGGACAAAATGCAATGGGTGATAATAAGGTTGCTGGATGATTGTATATCTAGTGTTCATAACTGCAGGATAGTTTCCTGGTCCCTTTGCGAAGTCCCACTCTCCCTTGTCTATTCCCATTCATAAAGCTGAGGGGAGAGAATGGAAGGGAAAGAAGGTGAGCATCAGACATTGCACGAGACAGTTGACTCCTAGTCCTCACTATTGGAGGTGACTATAACTAAGCTGGCATTCTCATGGTGTGCTGGCCAAGAGATAGAGATTCATCAAGACAAAGGGAAGGGTGCTCACAGATGCTTCCCCTTCACCCAATGCTATAGGAACATCATTCTGCAGTCCTGACGCCCTTCCCCTCTTCCGTGTCCTTTCCTCTAGGCCGCAGCCTGCTACCCCACCCTCTCTCAGAGAAAGGCTAAGATCCACACGGAAAGTGGGCCATCATCACCTAGCCCTTTGGAACATTACACAACAGCAGAATCTGGAGTAACCCTGGACCTTCGCAGACAGGCAAAGGAGGAAGGCCACAGTCTTCAAAGGTACCCTCAGCTCCTTCCGCATGAGGCAAGAGCAAGCAAGCTTTTGGGACAGACAGTCAAGCGGGTCTATTCTAGTTTCTAAACTTGGGAGAATATCATTAGGAGGATGTTTTCCTGGAATCAGCACTGGGACTCAAAATATTTATGATCACCCATGGATTAGAATACAATACAGTTTTTTAAGATAACTTTCCTATTGGAAAGTAGCTTGATTCCTTCCTTCCTTCCTTCCTTCCTTTCTTCCTTCCTTCCTTCCTCTTTCTTTCTAGAATGTTTCTGATCCCTTAAGGGCTAGAGAGATGGCTCAGGGGTTAAGAGCACTTTTGTTCTTTTAAGAGAACCAAGTTCAATCCCCAACATTTACATCTACATGGAGCAGCTCACTCTTGCCTATAATCCCAGCTCCAGGAAAATCTGATGCTCTCTTTTGGCCTTTAAAAGCAACACACACACGCTATATATATATATATATAAAATGTATATCCTAATCTTAGAGACCAGAAGCTCCTTGAGCCCAGAGGGATTATCTTATTTGTCACCGTGTGCTCATTAATAAAAGTGGGAAGGCAGGTGCGATGGCACACACCTACACACCTTTAATTCCAGTACCCAAGAGGTAGAGAGATCAATAGATCTCTCTGCATTCCTGGCCAGTCGGGCTACATACTGAGATTCTGGTCTCACAAGCACTCCACAAAACAAGATC
The DNA here is from genome assembly GCF_018167655.1 of Microtus oregoni. NCBI lineage: Eukaryota > Metazoa > Chordata > Mammalia > Rodentia > Cricetidae > Microtus > Microtus oregoni. The sequence continues at coordinate 17,346,912 of NW_024543095.1, read as the reverse complement.
TTGACCTTGAAGATAAAGACTGGACGCGAGTGTCTAATCCTGGACTAGGAAAATAAAGGGAGTCCGCTGACCTCTGGAGAGTGATGTCTCCAATGACGCTATAGCACGTGCCCTGAACTGTGCAGTATTCTCACAGACGCTCTCCCCCTACCCCATTCTGATGGAGAGAACTGGGCAAGCCTTTCACCAGCTTGGTGGGTTCACGTCCCAGCCCTGGAGCTTACGAGCTCAAGAAAGATGGCCATGCTGTTAGGGGAATCTCAGAGGTGGATGTGTAAGTGACACCTGCTTCCCCTTGTTGGGAAACGAGGAATTTCAAAAAAGAATGTGAGAAAATATGACGGAGCTAAACCAATGCTTTGCCCTAAGACTCTTGGAGGATTTGCAGTCACCCACTGCTATCTGCCCCTAGGAGACTAGACAGACAGCATTCTTTCAAGGTGCGGGGTTCAAACAACCATCCCTCCCATTCTTCTTCCTTAATACACCTTTAAAAATGAGGTGGGGGAAAGTGTGGTTTCATGGGTAGACTCCAGACTCAATCACACCAGGCAGGTCTCTCCCACAGCACTACAGCCCCAGGTTATCTCCTAGCTCCATATCCATAAGCGTCTCTGTCACCATTTGCCTCCAGTTTAAACCTATATGAATAAGAACAGTTTGGAGACTTACTATCATATATCATCCAATCCCAGCTCTGAAGTTGGGTAGTCACCTAACTTCAAGCATGGTCGTACGTATTTAGAAAGCAGCCATCATGCTTCTCTTGGTGTTCAGGTTAAAACATGAACTGCAGAGATAAAGGTCTCGGCGATGCTCCACCCCCAGCCATTGTCCCCACCCCCACAGGTAACAGCAGCATCTATAGTCCAGGCCATGAGAGAGATATATATGAGGGTGAGGTAGAATATCCTGTCACACTAGGGAACCCACAGAGAGAGCCAGAATTAGTGGATTACAACAATGGGGGGAAGGGCCTGGAGAGATTCCCCAATGGTAAGAACACTTGTTGCTCTTGCAGAGAACCTAGGCCTAGGTCCATTTCCCAGAACCCACATGGTGGCTCACAATCATCTGTAACTCCATTTCCGGGGGATCCCACACCTTATTCCGACCTTTGCAGGCACCAGGCAAACATGGGGCACACAGATACAGATGAGAGCAAAATACTCATACACGTAACAGAAAATAAGTCTTTTAAAAGAAGAGGGGTACATGAAGTGGGGAGAGAAAATGCTGGGGGTGCTTGTGGGGAGCGGGACCGGACACTGGTGGTAGAGATGATTAAGATACTTTGTTTACACGTATGACATTATCAAATAATAAATAAGAGATATTCTATTAAAATTGCAACAATAATTCTGCCCTCTAAACTAATTTATGGTACTAGTTTCAGGCCAGCAATGTGGCATTTGCTAGTTCCCACTGTTTGAACTCTGATCAAAACTGAGCATAAACACTGCCTGGAAAATGTCTCCCTAATTCTATCTAATCTAGAAAAGAGATAGCATTCGGGCAGATTTAGCTCCAGGTGTAGCCTCTGATGCTAATCTGACTCCCTGGGCTGGGTTTAAACCTTTGTTTGCTAGGACTGCCCTTCCATTATCATCACATACCGAAGAAAGCATTGGTACCAAGAAATCTGATCAGCTGGTGCTGCCAAAGAATAAGCAAGGACCACGTTGCTAAGGAAAATTCAGGCACCAGGATGTTTAGGCAAAGGAATGAGACTGCGTATTTAACGGCAGTTAATGGTTTTCATAGACAATTTGAGGACTCAAGCCCAAAACAGTTATTCACAAAGGAAGAGAGACTCTGTGGAACCATTAAAAAGGTTAAGTCCCAGAAGGCAGTGGCGCACACCTTTAATCCCAGCACTCAGGAGGCAGAGATAGGTGGATCTCTGTCATTTCGAGGCCAGCCTGGTCTACAAGAGCTAGTTCCAGGACAGGATCCAAAGCTACACAGAGAAATCCTGTCTTGCAAAACAACAACAACAACAACCAAAAAAATCAAACAAGCAAAAGAGTACGCCCCCCCTCCCCCTCCCCCATTCCTTCATGAGTCTTCTCACGAGTTTGATAGGAAAATGCTGCTCCTATTTATACACAGAAAGAGGATCACCAATGACAGAAACAGAGGGGAACCTCTGACCAAACACTTGCCAAAGCCTTCCTGCCCTTGTTTGAGATGGTCTCAGTGACTGAGTTGTCTGCCATGCTACCATACTTGACTTCTCCTTAAAAGGAAAGAGAAGGCCTGCTTCACAGAGCCCAATGAGCTCTTTCCAATCAATGACAATCTATTTCCCCACCAGGTGATGTTTACATAGCAGCCTCAGAGACCTGAGTCAGCTCGGGAGCTCAACACAATTAAGGAATTATTTCACTTGTCTTCACTTTAGATGTAAAAACAGGCGATATCAAGTAGGAACAAACACATGCAAGCTTCCATGGATCTAGTTTTTTACAAGAGATAGCCCTAGAAAGTATTTGCCAGTATTGGAAACCGGAAGCTCCAAAGTGTCTCTTCCTAAATTGGCACAGGTTTGCTCACTTTGCTAAGTTAAATCATGTATAGGGCTCCTGTCTCCTCTCCCTGACCTCGACGGAGCGGCACACAGCCCGAGTTGCACACAACCGCTTGCCTTTCCAATTATGGTCGCCATCTAGTGGCTGAAATGGTAAACTGCAAGATACTTGGTAATGTCCTTAGAAAAGTTCACTTTCTCCACTGGGCATTGGTAACATGATTGCTAAGACTCAATTTAGTAAAATGGAGAAACTGCTTGAATGTCTATGTGTTTTTGTTTAAGCGAGAAAAATGGACATTTTACCTTTTCTCTTTTAACTTAGAGAAAAAATACAGGACGTGAAAGGAAGAGTAGATGGGGTGGGGGAAGAGAGCAGTCTACCACTAACGAAGAGAGATGGTTGTGTGTCTCAGAGAACTCCAGGCATCACCCTGTCCAGATTTCCCACTCGCCCCTTAGTTCCCAGTCCGTGTTCGGTTCCGAATTCCCAGGCATAGTTTTAGGAGCCCGGTGGGATACTCGTGACACATGACCTGTGGTGGCTTGCCAGGGAGAACCGTTTGCAGGAAGAGGCTTGACCTGATGAAGCAAGACCATCCCCGGGCCAGGAAATGCCCACAGGGAGACCACAACAGGCTCCCTGGCCCTCACACCCTGCCTTCCAGCTGTCCTCAGCAGGAGCAGTTGTCTAGATTGCTCACCCCACACCCCCAGGACTCTACCCCCGGCAGGACACCAGGGAAGGTTTAACTGAGGAATGAAGGCACGGTGCTGATGGACACTGTGGAAACCCAGGAAACTGATTGCCAGGCCTGATTTTCCCCAACAACCAAATAGGAAGAATCTAAAACTCTACTTCCTGAATCCGGACCGACGCCGAGGAGGCAGCCCAGGCCCAGCTGCCTGGGAAAAGGCCCTCCCTGTTACAAGGTCAGGGGTTGAGAATCTCAGCAGCATTCTTTATTATCTGTTTGTTTGTTTGTTGTTTGTTTAGGTCATGCTGAGAATCAAGCCCTCAGGCATGCTGGGCAATTGCTGCAGCCCATCCCAAAAGTGAATCCCCCTGGAGATCAAACCCAGGACCTTGATTCACTAAGCATGTGTTCCAGGACCTGAGACTCTGGGGTAACCACAGTAACACTGACCATGGAGGACTGGTCTGCCATGGAATCAGAGGCAATAAATCAAGCTGAATTGTAAATTTAAAAAAATAGAATGAAGAGAAAATCATTACAGAAAAACAAAGCAAAACAAAACAAAAACCCAAACCTCCAATGGGACTTTAAGATTGACGGGGCTACTCCATGTCTCCTTGGGTGCCGGGTTGAACACCAACACAGATACCAATTGGAGGGGGGGAGTGTGATGTGCACCAGAGGTTCATCTGCTTCTGGGTCTCCACCACACTGGCCTTCAGGGACATGGGTGGCAGTGCCTTCTTTATGTACCTAACACAAGTGGGGTACCTTGGGCCTTCACTGGCTTTGGCCATCTCCCTGAAAATGTCACTGTTTCAGTGAGTGTGTGGTCACCTGGGACATGTCAGTATGTGGTTATCGGAGGCATGGCAACTCTGAGACCCACTGCAAACCTCATCCGTAGCAGGTGCCATGAAAGGCTGGGCGGCAATGATGCTCCAGTACAGCAGTCTCTTGGGCTGTCCAGGCGACACTCACGAAGGGCCGGCCTGTGTGACTTCACATGTCATGACTAGTTGAACGTCAGTCATTCACTTTGTTAACTTCAGTTCCGGGAAACTGAAAATGCATTTCTCTAACGAAAGACTATGTTCTCCAGGGAAAACATATATTGGACCAAATGGGATCTTCTCTCAACTTCCAGGAGTGAGTAATTCAAAGCCAGACAAGATCAGAGTAATTAACAAGGCAACTTCTGGTTATTCCCTTCTTTTATCTGGTAAGATTGCAAATATCTGGCCCCGAGCAGAAAGCAATAAGGAAACACCACACAGCAACTGCAAATACTCTTGCCCATGCTCTCTGAATATTCAACAACTCTTGCATTTTTGCTTTAAAGATAATTCAGAGTCGCCTTTAAGGTGGTAAATAGGAGTAGCAGTAGCGGTGGGCGGGCAGAGCAAACACAGGTGTTAGGCCTGGTGGGAAATCGCCAAGGAGGGACGAACTGCCTCTCAGGTTTGCTTGGGAACTTAACAAAACTGTTTATCTCTTCCAAGGCCCCATGAATCCTGACCTCCTTGAATCCCAAATGGCCTTAAAGATGCATTTTCTGAACCAGACACTCTCTGCTGTGTTGGCTAGCCATGCTGATACTGGTTCCTTTAATAAGGTGCCTGACATAACTGCCCCAGGCTGAGGCATTTGAAATAATTCTTACCTCCCCTTCCCTACTGCCTCTTGTCTCCAAATTGGGTTTCTGGAATTTAAAATTCTGACCATCTGGCATTTTTGATTGGAGTTTGGTTTGACCAAACAGGTATTTAGCTTCTTCAATCATGACCTGGATCTTCTGGAAACCTGTCGTTCCACTGCCACCCTGTGAGAGCCTGGCTCCTCCCCAGATGTCTAAGGGCAGGATGGATGCTGAAGCCACTGTACACTGGACATTCATGTCTTACCAGGAGAGCAACCAGCAGCAGCCCACCAGGCCCTCCTGCCAGCCTTGTCTACATCTCTGTGGGTCCCTAAGTTCCCTCCAGATCCCTAAGCAAAGCAGCAATTCACCTGGTCTTCTTCTGCCACAAACTGAGAGACATGGCCTTGGGCTGGGCCGGAGTCAACATTGTGCATTTCCTATCATTGCTGTTGGGGCTCTTTTCCCCTGTCTGCATTTCAGTCCGTGCAAAAAGAACCACTGGATAATCCCAACTGTGGCATTTTCGCTCCAACCTTTCCTCAGGTGGCGTCTGTCAGATTCCCACAGAACCTTGGCAAGAGAGGTGGGCAGGCAGGTGCTAGTTCCCATTTTGTGGCACAGCAAATTAAACTCTTGACAGTTTGAGTGTGAATAAGAAACATAAACTCAAGCAGAACACAATGCCAGATCACAGGGTCACTCGGCCAACAAAGGCTTCAAAAGGAGCCTCTGTTTCCTTACTCCAAGGCTCACTCCATTTCACAGAGCTCCTCAGCAATAATTTTAAATTATAATAAAAGGAGGCTTGGAATTCAGGGGAGCTTGGTGGGGGAGAACACTCATGTTCCCAAGACAGCTCTAACGAATTTCCCATTTCATATGGCCCCCAAATAGACTTGAGGGGAGAGGGGAAAAATAATGTCACTGTGACTTGTGTCTTGGTCCTCATAAGCGACACATGAAAGTGATGATGTGCAGGGCTGGGGAGATGGCCCAGCAGTTAGGCGCTAACTAAAGAGCATTTGATCTTTCAGAAGACAGGAGTTCAGTTCCTGGCTCCCTGTAATGCTGGCTTCGGGGAAGGGGAGGGGGTGGTATGATAATCTCTTCTGGCTTCTATGGTACTTACGTGAACATACACGAACACACAGACTCCCACACAGACACACATAAATAAATAATAAATCTTAAAAAATAAAGAGATGATATAAACATCTCTTCTTAAGGGGTGGGGATACTGAGACTCAGAGGTGGGGCCAGCTAAGACCCTGAACTGGGCGCCTGCGCTCTGAAGCCGGGCACCTGGAGCTGGCCCCAGCATCCATTCTTCAGAACTAGCCCCTTCCATCCTCCTTTCTCCCTCCTCACTCTTCTCACTCCCCTCCCTCACCCTTTTCCTGTTTCTAAGACAGAGACTCACTTTGTAGTTTAGGATGGATAACAGAGTACTCATAGCAATCCTCCTGACTCAGGTTCCCAAGTGCTGGGATTATAGCTGGGAGGCATCATGCCTGGCTTCTAAGGCTCTCAATGAATCGATTCAAGAAGTGAAAAAATCCAAAAAGCAACAAACAAACAAACAAACAAAAACCACCTAAAACTAGAAACACTTCAACTCTGATACTGCCGCCATTTTTTATATTTTTGGTTATGAGCCTAGCCTTTAACGGCTGAGCCATCTCTCCAGCCCCTGCCGCCATTTTTTAATCTTAGTGTAACACCTTTTGTTAAAGGAAGAGGAAAGGGCTTGAGGTAAGGACCAGATAAACCCTGCAGATGACACATGGGAAGCCAGTGTCTGAATGGGAACTGTCTATAAGGAAGACATACATCATACATCCCAAAGACAACAAAGATGAAATAACATGACCCAGGGATGGTAAGGTTAAATATTAATAGCAAAGATGGCCCAGGGCAACAGCCTGTGTAATTTCAACTTCAAAACACAGTGCCAGCCTGCAGCAGGTTGGGCCTCCTACTAACGTGGTACACCTGGGTCACTTATTTCCATTTAATAGTTCAGCAAACTAAGGCCTAAGATGAGAGGCACACACCCTTGGGGAGCCTGGAGTCAAACCCTAGGAACTGAGCACCTGATTCCTGTACCATGAACCATGAATGCCTGGTGCATAACAACTAGAAATATTGGGTATCATTCTGAGGAGCATGCCCGGTCTGAGAGAACAAGCCACCGCCAGGCCGATAATGACGGATGCTCCAAAAGAATTTTCTCTGCAGTAGATATGAAGAAGAAATGCCTGTTCCAGGGAGCGGCTGGGACCAGGAAAGGAACTGATCACAGGCCTCACTGTGTGCGAGCCGAATAAGCCAAATCCAAAATTTTAGCTCTGATTGAAATTCAACTGTCAGATTACAAAGAGACATAAAACCTGGGATTCTGTGCCCATTTGAAATCACAAGAATTTTAATTTGGGGATGGGATTTTTCCCTAAGGATTGAAGATTTATTTTATCCTCCATAACTGATCTCTATCTATTAATCTTCCTGCAAGGGTATCCACTCTCAGCCGGCAGAGAATGAGGCAGGTACATGCCGAAGAAAACACTCAAGAGGTGCAAATTGCTTGTTGCCTTAAATGAACAGGTGATGTCTCTGGGCTTCAGTTCCCTCACTGTTAAACACAGGAGTTAAGATACTGGTGCCTGGAGACTTCTGGGTAAGATGGCCCACTGGTAGTCTCGCCCCCTGGTGAGACACTTGGTGGGAGAAAGCAGTGAAGATTGCACACAGTAAGCACTTACTCTGCAGGAGACAAGGACTATAACACAATTCGTAAGCCAATAAAGAGCCCTGCATGGAAACAGGAAAGAAAGCCCCCTCCATGCAGGCCTACCTGTTTAATAAAGCTGCCCAGGGCTTGACATGTTGGCACAGGCCTGCACTCAGAAGGCCGAGGAAGACAGATTTCTGTGAGTTTCAGGGCAGCCTGGTCTCTATAATGAACTGTAGACCAGGCAGGGTACATGGTAAGACCCTGTCTTCAACAAAAACAACAATGTCTGCTATCTATGAGAGAGCAGAAACTCCAGGGGAAGTGGTGTTTCTCACACACCCACCTAGCCATCTGCAGGACTGGAAGAGAGCAAGGTGGGGTGCAAGGTCTAAGGGAACCACCTGGCAAGGGCTCACAATCTCCTGGAACTCCCAAGGAGCACACAGAGTGTCTGAGCTTGAGGACCAGGTAGAGGCCCTGGAGCAGTCAAAGAGAGAGAAGGCCAAAGCAGTAAGAAGGCACCAATGGGAGATACAGACATATAACTATAAAACCTACAGATAATAGATAGAGAATATCTTATATAATCATATATTTAATAGACTATAGAAACATAGGTAATACTTTTGTAGGAATCATAACAGAAAATTTCCCAGAGTTTGAAAAAGACATGCGAAGCAGAGAAGAGCAGAAGAGAATTCCCCCCGCATATTATAATTGCAATGTTAACTATACAGACGAAGGAAGCACAATGCTACTATACCCAGTAAAGCTCTCAGTTATAACTGAAGGAAAAATAAAAACTTTCCACGATAAAAATAGGTTTAAAGGAATTTGTGACGACTAAGACAGCTGTATAGAAGATACACGAAGGAATCCTTCAGACAGAAGAGAAAAACAAATCCACCCATGAGGCCACAGGAAATAATAAACCACACTAGAATAATAGCAAGAGAGGAAGAAGGGGGGAAAAGACCCAAACACTGCAAAGCCAACAAAATGGCAGGAATCAATAAACAACTTCAATAATAGCTCCTAATATTAATGGTCTCATCCCCCAACCAAAAGATACTATTAGGTTGGATTAAAAAAACAAAACAACAAAAAAATACAAACAAACAGGAATCATTCTTATGTTGGCTTCCAGAAACTCACCTCACCACAAAAGGCAGACACTAGCTACCTCAGATGGCATGTGGGAGAGGTATTTTAAGCAAATGAACCTAGGAAAGAAGCAGGCTTTGCTGTTCTACTATCTGACAAACAGCCACCAAAGCAAAACTTGTGAGGAAAGCTAGAGGCCAGTAGATACACACTAGCAGGACAATCCACCAAGAGGTTATGACGATGCTAAATACACACAACCACAACATGGATGCAACTAATTTCATACAATAAGGACTATTAGATGCAAAGCCATAGACTGGGCCCAGTACAATAGCAGTGGAGATTTAGTATATGCCCGTCTCACTCCTCGACAGATCATCCCACAAGAGTTAGGCACGTGAGAACGGCATCATGGATCAAAGGAACTTAATAAATGCCCACAGAACATTCCTCCAAATGTTTCAGAATGTACGCTCTCCTCAGCAGCTTTCTCTAAAACAGATTGTCTTGTGAGGATGCAAAGCAAGTCCCACCAAGTACAGGAAAGAAGAAGGAATGCATTACATCCCACCCGTTCCCAGGGAAACAGACTACTGACCAACAGCAGGAGAGAGTCTAGAACACACACAAACTCGTGGTGTTTGACCAATACACTGCTGACTAAGGACTGGGTCCGTGAGGAAATCAAGGAAATAAGAACAAATCCTAGATGCAAATGAAAAGGAGGGCACATCCTATTGAAGCCCATGGGCTATAATAAGAGCTACGCTGAGAGGAGAGGAAGGGGCCTTAGAAGCCAGCCAGCACTGTAGCGGCCCCGTCCTCTCTCGAGCCCTCTTCTTTAAGATGCAATCCAAACAGCTTCCTCCTCAGATACAAGGGGACTTTTCATATTTCCACTCCCCCTCCTCATCCAATTTTCTCAATCACCGAAGATCTTGACAAAAAGACAACCTTATACTTATATTGCTGGCAGCCTTCAATACTCTCTACCTTGTTAACCAGGTGAGAAGTCATTTGTAAGGCTCTTCCCCTTAGGCATGTTGCCCATGGAGTAAACTTGAGGTTGCAGTGTAAGAGGAAAGAGAGCATGATAGTCTCACAGTTGGTGGAGGGTTTCAGCACTAGGGAGGAAATTGATGACCACAAATCTAAAGGTTCAACTCTGTGTCACTGATCCCTCTAACTAGTTCTAACTACTACCACCCTATGTTTGTTACTATGGCTTTTTAGTACATTTTGAAATCTGGGAATATGAGATTTACTTTGTTCTCTCTCTAGATTGTTTTGCCCCTTCTAAGTCCTTTCTATTTCCATACAGATTTTAAGAGCGTCCTGTCAATTTCTACCGAAAAAAAAAAAAAAAAAACCACTGAGATTCTTAGCAGCGGGGCCTGTGTTGTATAGATCATTTGGGAAGAACTTCCATGTGAATAATACTGAATCTTCAACTCTGTAAGTGTAGCCCATTTCTCTATTTAGTGCTTTCTTAATTTCCCTCAGGAATGTTTTGCATCTTTTGCATACCTGTCTTCCATTTCTTTCAGTACTTCTAATTTACTTCTAAGTGTTTTCAATCTTTCTGATGTCACTATGAATGGAATTTCTTCCTTAATTTGACTTCTGTGTCACTCAGTGCTTGTATATTGAAAGGGGATTGATTTTTGTATATTTTTCTTGTTTCTTGCAGCCTTGCTCTATTCATTTATTAGTTCTACGAGATTTCTGTTTTGATATTACCTGAGTGTTTTCAGCATATTGGATCATGTAGTCTGAACACTTGAACTTTTTGAAAATGATAAAAATAGGTTGAACCAGTAAGAGAGGGGACTGCATCCAAATCAACACAGCGTTGGATGACAGGTGTTCGCTTCTCATGATTTCAGTAAAGTGGAGGCAGAGAGGGGAAAGCAGAAACAATGTGTGTTGACTGAGATAGTCCCCAGGAAAGCCGTAGAAGTCTTAAGAACCTAAAATGCTGTGTGCCAGTTTCCTCCCACAAGACCAGAGCTGCCTGTCAGCCAGCAACTGGAGGAAGCATGTTAGGGTGCTGCTTTACTCCCCAGATCCTCCATGTCACTGTACACAGATCTTCTGGGCTCCTTGATCTCCTACCTTCACATTCATGGTGCAGACAGAAAGCGGCAGCATGTGTCTAGTACACTGAGGTACAAGGAGAGTTCCTTCACACCAAAGACCAGCTCAGGATCCCCCAGCCTCAGGCTACCCCAGGGGTGCTCACCACCTACCCAGAAGACACATGCATTGCCCTTCTTGGAGAGGTCAACTTGAGCATTGAATGACGCAAGAGGAGAGTTACAAATGACACGCCGATTATAGAGCTTGCCTGACAACGCTTTAGATGCTTTTCCTCAGTGGGCTTTGAGAAAGACCATATTCATGATTGCTTTTAGGAAAGAGTGAGGCTTAGACACAAAGAAAAGATTTGGAGACATATCCAGCTTTGTATGGAGGGGCATGACAAAAAGGAAAGAAGGGAGGGAGGGAGGGAGGGAGGGAGGAAGGAAGGAAGGAAGGAAGGAAAAGAAAAAGAATATTCAATAAGCCATTCTCTTTCCAGGCCACAGGGAGTAGTCCCCAGTCACCTTTAGAACTACAAGGGCACTGCTGGAGAATGAGAAGGAAACAAGACCTTTCTTTCCCCACCCTGGGTCACACCTAACATTATGTAATCCATCCAGCTCCCAGGGGAGGAACAAGGAGAGAGAGCACAGGCAAGGTAGGAAAAGAAGCCAGAAAACTAGACATGTTTCCCTTCCGCTGCAATCCACATGGTTTAAACTCACTCGACCCCAAGGTGATTGCCGAAATTGGACACCTCCTAAGGATCAGAACACTGGAGCCTTAGGTGTGCCCCAGCACAGGCCTGCAGAGACGGCTCGGCAAATAAACCCTCCACAGGCTTCTCACGGCTTGGGGATTAGAGAAGGGTGTTTACTTAAATTTCATAAACTCTACACTCACAAAGAGCCCAGAAGAAATTACCAGGCTTGAGTCTTGGTGGTAGCGCCTTTGCCAAGCTTTCTTACGTTGGTTCTTTTCTTGCGAAAGGCAAATACAATTTAAAGGAAATGACTTTACAGATCTGGGGCGGGGCATGGCCTTGGCCACACTGCGGACAGGACCGCGAGGGAGGAGGGAGAGGCCAATGCAGGACGTGCCCCCAGTGCTGTAAGGGCAAGTCTCTCCACCAGGGAGTAGGCACTGGTGTTTTTTTTTTTTTTCTCTACCCTTCTGCATTGGCCATGATAATGGCTTCAGGCATTTCACAGGGAACCTACCTAGGCAACAGTGTGCTGGTTACTTAGACAGAAGGACCTGCCTGGTCTTTGTCCCAAGAGTCATATGAGAAAATAGAAATCACATAAAAATCTACTGAAGATTTCACTGGGTGTGGTGACACAGGCATTCCCCTAATCCCAGAACATAGGAAGATAAGACAGGAGGGTCACAGGTTCAAGGCCAGGCTGGGAGGAGAAATCCTTTCTCAAAACAAAACAAAGCTGTGTCAGAAATCTTCATACAGAATTGCATTAAAAGTGAATAAAAAAGTGTCAGACACAGAGGACTCTCAGTTCTTCAGCAGGCAGAACTCAGATGGTTTTACGGTGGGAGAGCACAGAGGGGTGCTGTACCCCTAGGACAGGGGCTCCAATAAGGAGAATCCCCTGCAGCCGTAAAGACAACAGAGGCCCTTTCCACAGAAGGTATCACAAATCCCTCTCGCCTGAACTGAGGACCTGGTAGGAACAATCCAGGCACCAGCCAGTTAGCTGCCTGAAGGCTGGATCCCATCTAGGCTCCCAGCAAGCTAGGCAGGCTCCTATGTGTGGCTTAGCATCAACTTGACACATTTTGGCCTGTTCCTGCTGCCCTAGCTCAGGCCACTTTAGTGAACAGTGGTTTAAAGGATTTGTAGGCCTGAGAGATGTGGTGCCCTGTGCACCGTGAAATTGCAGAGAACTCAGAAGCATTCTTCTAGAGGAGTGGGAACCTTTTTCATAACTAATGGTATTTAGTGTTTGGTGGTGCCTTAGTAGACGTGCCCAGGCCCCTGAGACTACCAAACAGGGGGAGATGCAGTGTGGGAAAGCCTAGGGGGAGTGAGTCTTGCCTCCTGCAACCCAAATGAGAAAAAAAGGGGGCCTATTTCCTCCTCTGCCTTCTAACTCTTGACTCCAGAGAGGAGACAACTAAGCCCTTCATGGAACATCTTCTATGTGGACAGGATATTGGCATTAGAGAGTCACGGTAACCCCGGTCTGGACCAATACTACAGCCTATGATTTGTGCCACAGGAAAGTTCAAGAGCGAAGAGTTCATTATCTCTAGGATGGAGAAAGAGAAAGAGCAAGTCTGTCATGGTACACTTGACGGTCCATATCTCCATCCTACCGGTTCATGGTACACATCTTCAATTCTGGTACCTGGAAAATTGAGGCAGGAAGAGCTCATGAGGAGGGCTAGCCTGGGCTACATAGAGAGACGTTGAGGAGGAGGGGAGGAGTGGAGAAGGAGAAAGGGAGGGAGGGAAAGGGAAGATGGGGAGAGGAGGGCTAAGAGAGAGACAGAGAGACAGACATAGAGATTGAGTTAGTCTTGCATATGTTTCCTTGGGTAGAGAAGTCTCTTGGTACACTGACCAGGGCCTTCCACACTAAGTGCTCAATGCATTTCCCAAAGACAGAGGCCATGCCAGACACTGCCTAGGTACTTTTCTTTGACATTTCTTTGAGAAATGGACAGAACCCTCACATAGAGCTTGGAGGCTACAGTAGCCATGATCTGTCCACCATCTGACTCCCCTTGGAGAAGGGCCAAGTATTAGGACAAAAAAGGATCAAGAACAACAGGACATCCTCAACAATGGCATAGCTGCTTCTGGGCCAAGAAGCAGGGGCGGCCTAGATGTGTTAAGAGACGCTGACTTGGAGACCAGCGAGATGACCCAGTTGGTAAGGTGTTGGCTATGCATGTGTTTAGACCCAGCACCCACAAGGAGATCCAGGGATGGTGGCACATGCCTACAGTCTGAGTGCTCAAGAGGCAGAAGCAAGAGGCCCCCAGGAGCTTCCTGGCCAGCTTATCATCCGGAATCAATGAGTTCCAGGTTCAGTGAGAGACTGAACTGTTTTTAAAAAAGAAACAAGATGGAGAACAATTGAAAAAGATACCCAGCATTAACTACGGCCTCCATACATATGTATACATATATGCACACAAACATGTACACGCTATGTCATATACACATAAAAGGAAAAAGGGTGAACCTTTAAGACTCTTGATTATAATTTGCATATATGCTGCTTTTCTAATTTTCAAAGAACTTCTTCCATTTAATGAGCAACTCAGTTGGCTCTGGGAAAAGCAAGGGAGAGCTGCATTTGAAAAGCCAGCTTCCATTTTCCACCCTCTTGGTGCTTGACAGAAAACTTCCTGTAGGATCAAAAACCAGAAATCCTTAATAAATAAATAAATAATAATAAAAAAAAGAAAACTTCCTGTAGGCAGGCCAATGGTTAACCATTACTGGGAACACTTTGATAGAATTTATTTCAGGCCAAGATGTGCCCTCCCTTGGGGAAAAAAAAAACTCCCTCCTTAGCATTCTTATTCAAAAACAATTATTTACATCAGGAAATAAGGGGAGGGGCATAGGGAACCACCTTGATTAGAACAGTCGAGGTTTCCCAGAGTCTGTCCTGGTTAAATTCAGTGTTGGGAAATACACGGCTTTCCAAACATTTAACATCCAGCATGTGAACAATAGCTCTGAATTTTAGCATGACCTCTCATGGGCAAATTACACTGGATAAGCCTACAGGTGTTTCTCTGGCTGATCACGCGGTGCCATCAGCCTGGCAGGCGGGCAGAGTAGGATTGCCCAGATTATGTTTTCTGAGGCAAGCGGCTCCCTTTCCCGCCTCCCAGACCGAGCAGCTACACTGCTGGTTATCAGCTATGCTCATCCACCCTTAACAAGAGGTTCAAGTACTCCAGGGGTTCCTTAGCCACGTAGAACTGAGAAGTCCATGCTCTTTCCAGCAGCTACTTAGAAGTAGCTGCTTGGTGAGGAGGCTGGAAGACAAAGTGTCCCACTTTGGGGAACAATGTAGCCAGTCCATGTACCTGGCCCAGCCTGTTCCTAACCATGTGCTCTTCCCAGCAGGGGTAAAGATGGTTGGGGAGGATGGGTCCCTTCAGGAAATACAGGGTTCATTCCTCGAGCTCATTCCTTTAAGCTCCATCTTTCCTAGCCGATAAAAGAACTGCAAGGGAAGTGCAGGCAGAACAGCCCCGAGCCCTTCCTCCTCACCGAGCTGAGAAGCCTGGGCATGTGGTGAGCTCACAGGAGCTGTGGAGATTGGTCGGTGAGAAGCCTTGGAATGACGGGAAATACAGGGAGGCTCACACTCGTAGGAATGCTGGCTATAAAAGAGCCCCAGGATGCTGCTCTTAAAGAGATTCCTAGAGGGGACTTGGTGCGGGAGA
Organism: Microtus oregoni; assembly: GCF_018167655.1. Classification (NCBI taxonomy): domain Eukaryota; kingdom Metazoa; phylum Chordata; class Mammalia; order Rodentia; family Cricetidae; genus Microtus; species Microtus oregoni. The sequence continues at coordinate 17,331,688 of NW_024543095.1, read as the reverse complement.
ATTGTCTGTATTCTGTCAATCATGTTATAAATAAACGCTGATTGGCCAGGTAGGAAATACAGGTGGGAAAACCAGACAGGAAGTAGGAATGATGTAATGAGAATAGGAGAATTCTGGGAAGGAGGAAGTTGATTCCTCCCACTCCTGCCCTGATCATCAAAGCAGCAGGATGTGATCAGAAAAAATGGGTTAATCAAGATGTGAGAGTTAGCCAGTAAGAGGTTAGAGCTAATGGGCCAATCAGCTTATAATTTATGGAGACCTATGTGTGATTTTCTTTGGGGCTAAACAGTTGCGGGGTACTGGGCGGGACAGAAAAACCCCAACAACAAGCAGGCCCAGCCTTCATGTTACAGGGACTTGTCCATAGTGTCACCCCTCAGAGAGGAGCCTGAGTGCTGCGGACACAGCTAGGCCACCCACTTCCTGCCCCTTTTAATGCTATAAGCAGCGGTGTCAATCCTGACTAAGGGATAGAGGAACCCAAATTAGCCATCTTTTTCTCTTTTAAGGTGTGTGTAAATGTGTGTGTGTGCACATGCATGTGAGTCTGTGTGTGTGTGTGTGGTGTGTGTGTGTGTGTGTGTGTGTGTGGACGCGTGTGTGTGCATGCATACCTCACACACTGTGAAGGTCAGAGGACAGTCTTGAGTGTTGTTTCTCATATTTTCTTTTGTTTGAGGTAGGGCTTCCTTGTTGTCTGACATTACCCTACAGATGCCAGACTAGCTGGCCTGTGAGCTTTCAAGGGCTCCATTCCGCCTTGCATCTCACCATGTGGGTGTGGGATTACAGACACGCAGCTTTAGATAGGTTCTGGGATTCAAACTCGGCTCTCATACTCACACCATGCTCCTAAAGCACTGAGCTCTCTCTCCAGCACATAAAAATGAAAATATTGCTCTATTCCTAACAGCTTCCTACTTTCCAAGGTGATATCTATAGGAAAAAAAAAAACCTGACAGTTTAGAGCCAAATTCTGAATATTCAGAAGAATGCTCCCAAATCACTGGATCTAGGAATTCTACTTTAGGGATTATTTTGATGTCAGTGTGTGCTCACTCTTTCTCCACTGCGTATTTTTTTTTCTTCCAAAATGGGATCATATTATGTTGCCCAGGCTGGTTTTGAACTCTAGTATTCAAGCAATTCTCCTGCTGTAGCCTCCCAACTGTCAAAACTGCAGAAGCATGCCACCATGCTCAGTTAAGAGGCACAGTTTCTAAAAGCCACTCTCGGAGAATCGCTGTGCGGTGAACCAGACAGGCCATACGGTGCTGGGGGAAAAAAAACTTGCACGCGGGGTTAGATACACTCCAGAGCCCATAAAATGACAGATAAGAAAGAACAGGGACTCATCCTCGGAACTGGCTTGCCTGGAGTTCTCACTGAGCACTGCCAGCAGGATGAATTCCAGACACACCTTGCTTGGTAGGTGACTGGGACACTGGCCTGTCCATCAGAAGGGAGATTTCCTCCATCCCCAGAGGCCATCTTCCTTGGCATCACCGAGGATGTTTGCCATGACTCTGGCTTGTTTCTAAGGCACTCTCTTTGCTCCCCGTGAGGCAGCTTGCTGCTCAATACCTACATTCTAACAAGTTATGCTGTAAGGAGAAGAGAAGCTGAGCCCCTAGACACCAAGCGCACCCCAACCCTAGCATCACTTTCACTACAAAGCGGGTGGAAATTCAGAGCTCCTGCCCTTAATTCATAGATCTGCTGATGTTTTTAAAAAAAACAAATTAGCATAAACTGGGGCTGTTGAGTGAGATGGTTCGGTATGTAAAGCTGCCTGCTGTGAGTTCTATCCCTGTGATCCACATGGTGGAAGGCGAGAACTGACCTCTGACCTAGACAGCTATGCTGTGGAGTGCACACTGCCCGTCAAATCAACAGATGTAATAAAAGATTATAAACTAGCATAAATCTCGCCCGTGGTAACCTCACAGCACTCCTACGGGTACCAAGTTCCTACTGGACTTTGTCCTTAAAACACTAAATGATATAAACATTTGCGATGTGCGAAATGAGTGACCTCCTTCGCTCAAAGTGCAGAATGGAAACACGGAGCCATATACCACCAAATATAACAGCATTCATTATACGAGTGTCTCTTGTAGAAAAAGCAAAGAAAAAACACTAAGTGGTTATTTTAAAACCCAAACCCTTAAGGCTCCAGTTAAGTTCCCTTAGGGCCACTGCTCATCTTTCCGAAGCCCCCACAGCAGGTTCAAGACATAGGGGAAGAACCAACAGGGCCACTGCTGAGCACTTCCTAGGGAAAGGTCCTTGAGGCACTATGCAGAGAGTGACAAGCCCACTAACTATTGCCACATAGTTCAGTTCATGGCCGCAGGGCCATCGGCCACCTGAGATATGGAACTTTGGTGCCGCTGACCAGTCTGGTCTCGTTCACAAGGCACAGGAACCAGGTGGGTTCAGTACATCTCTATGTTCACGGAAGAGGTGACCCTGGTTCATCGGAATCCAGAACTTCTAATTATCTGATCTTAACCAGTTTCTGGAAGTGCCTGGTATCAGGAGAGTGTCCTTGCTTCCTTCCCTCACCCCAAAACTCCTCTACTCTCACCCCCTGCTTATACTTGTCTTCAAGATTTCATCCAGGTCTCCCAGACCACTCTACAGTGACAACTTACACGATAAATCTGAGACTTCAAGCACCCTTGAACCATGTCATGCAGCTGAGTCTTCCCCAGTAAATAAGAAGTCAAAGTTAAGCCCAGAACCTCTCAATTACTCACTCAACAGCGTGTGCTCACTTGGAACCAAGGTGTGCCTAATTCCTGGTCTTTCTGCTACGGTACTTGTTAGATTTCGAATACATTTATTTTATGTGTATGTGTGTGCATGCCTGATGGATGTATGTACACCAGTTGTCCGCAGGAGCCTGAAGAGGCCAGAATTGGCACAAGATCAGCAGGAACTGGAATTACAGATGGCTTTAGGGCATCATATGGGTGCTGGCAGCTCACCCTGGATCCTCTGTGAGAGCCGTATGTGACCCTAACTGCTGAGCAGTCTCCCCAGTCCTGAAGTTATAACGATTTATGGACCTGGAGAAATTCATCTCTGATTGTGGAGCTCTATTTACATTGCGTCTAGAATTTCATGTTAGAGAATGAGGAGCATGAGCAACAGCTGCCCCCTGGCTGGACTTTCTTTGATGTGTCATCTGAGTCAACGCAAACTCTACCACACCCCTGCCACACAGGCATCCAATCTACCATGCTTTGTTTTTAATCAATAAAGAAAAATCTTGGTAGATATTCATTTCCCACAATACTTTATAGGCAACAGCTGACTTTTGACCAGTTTATCTCTAGGTCAAAGTATGTAGCTGCCCTTTAAGGTTCTTTTTTAAGTAATGCAATATGTTTTTAAAAACATCAATAGGGAATTTCTAATATTAAAAAAACCACAAACCTTTGGAATGAATACTGCACATATGACTCTTACCCTCTTTGGCTGGCTTGAAACTTGTTTGTCTTGCCATATAAGCATGCCCATAAGAAGTCCAAACAAGCTCTGAGTTATATAGCATTTCACACTTTTAGGGGCTATAATTAAAGTGATAAGATTGTGGCAATGGTCCTAGAACAGATTAAGGACATAATTCTGATGAAAGAGGGCTTTGGGTCAGTAAAAGTACAGAGCCAACACGGTTTGATTGAACACGACTCTGGCAAAGCATCAGTAATAATCCTATATTCAAGGAACACTTTTGCAGAGCTGGTCCATGCAAGGTCCTGGAACTTTCCCTGGGCAAGTGTTGAATTTGGATGTGACTGCTGTGCTGTGTTAAATGAAGTTAGAAGACAGGAGTGGGGGAGTGGGGGGGGGGCAGTGTCTCTCTGGAACCTGCCACAGAGGCTTGTGATGGCATGAACCGGGTAAAAGCCAAGTGGTTTCTGTAACTATGCTCTTCTTCTATTTAGAGGTTTAGCAGAGAGCCAGGGATATGGCTCAGTCAGAAAGGTGCTTGTGCAAGCACAAGGACCTGAGCTCCATCCCTGGGACCCAGGTAGAAACGATGGACAAAGTAGCATGCTTGCAATCCCAGCACTGGAGAGGTGGAGACAGGCAGGTCCCTGGGTCTCAGCACCCAGTCAGCACAGCCCACTTGGTGAGTTACAGGTCTCAATTTTTTTTTCCAAGTAGATGATGCCTGGGGAATGACACCCACAGTTATCCTCTGGCTTCCACACGAACACAGATAACATGCACAGATAAACACCAGCATGTGCATGTATGTGTGTGTACACAACACAATTACACAGGGACAGAAAAGTGTCGAAAGGGATGCCTGAGAAACCAGACACTAACCAGGCCAGGGTCTAGGGAAAGACGCCCACAAAGAAGCCCACAGTCAGGCTGAGGCACACTGAGGAAGAGGAGCTGTCTTGTAGGAATGTGGCTCCACCATTTCAGGTAGCATTTAGTATACTATGTGTAACCCTTCCATAGAGAAGGTCCAGGTAAGGTGTCTTCTCCCATCTTTCTACTTAGCAGAATACTGAAGTGAAACCAATCCCAAGAGCAGTGTACACGACAAATTTTAAACATGGGACCTGACCAGAGACAAAAAGGTAGGACGCAGGCCTCTCAGGCCTAGCTGGTCAGTCTACCCTCCAAAGCTGGGCCTATTTTAGAATCACACACTCTAACCTGCTGGTGCCTTTCTTTTACTTCCCTTCCTAATGGTGTTTCTAGAGAACAATTCTAACTGATTATGCAGTTAAACAGAACTCGGTAGGAATAAAAGCCTATTGGGGACTAGGGCACTGGGGAGAGAAGGCAAGAAGGGAGGACTCTCAGAGATAATATGGGTCAGCCATGGAGGTTCCCACCTTTGTCAGCAGGGGGAATCTGGGAATCTATGCATGCTGGCACATGCCCGTAGTCCCCACTCAGTGTGAGGTTGGGGATGGAGGAGCACTTGACAAATTCAAGACCAGATATGGCAACTTACAAGTGTAATGATCTGTCCTGTCCCTTTAAGAGACAAGCCACGCCTACTCCCTCTGCTGAGGCAAGCTGATCTTTAGCTTCTAGTCTGAGTTTCTTACCCCCCCCCCCCGTTTCTCCTAGAGGCATCTTCTGAGCTTCTGTCTCTCCCCACTTCTGCCCTTCCCCCCATCTGTCTGTCTGTCTGTCTGTCTCTGCTCTTCCCCCTTCTTCCCTTCTCTTCCATAATCCACTAAATAAATATCCAACTTCACTCTGCATGGTGTGCCTATCCGTCTTGGTCTGTCACTCACCACGCAGCTTCCTGCCTAGGACCTAGCTGCCTTTGTGGCTTGCTGTGGTCTCAGGACCCACTGCCCACTGCTGCCACTTGGGGACCTGCAGCCTTTTACTTTTACCATTACAACAAGACTCTCTCAAAAACTAACAGCAAGACCAACAGGTATATAGTCTTTATTGAAATTGCAAATTTACTTTCCTTTTAATTCTTATTAACCTACTAATGCCCATAATATTAGCACAAACTGTTTTTCTCAGTAGTCAACTTTTAGCACTTAACCATAGTGATATATTTTGCTCATTTTTAATTAATTATTTTTTTTTACTTGCACAGTTAGGGTCTCACTTTGCAGCCCATGCTAGCTTAGAACTCACGGTATAGCTCAGGCTGGCCTCAAACCCATGGTGATCTTTCTGCTTCAGGTTCTTAATGGTTGAGAACAAAGGTATGGGCCACCATGCCAGTATATTACCATGTAGTTTTTAATGTAATAAAAAAAAAATAAGCTAGGCCTGGTAGTATAGACCTCTAATTCCAGCCACTGGGGAAACTGAGGAAGCATATGAGAAGTTTAAGGTCAGCTTCATCTGATCCATTCTGTCTCGTAATTAAAACGTGTGAAGAGGGCTGGGGACATAGATGTGGTGGCGCCCATGTTGGTCAAGGCCCTAGTTTCAATCTGTAGTATTAACATCAGAAAAATAAAAGGAGGAATCTTCAAGGGAGCCTGCCACATCCAATTACATCAGAACCGAGGGTCAGAGGGCATGTGTTTGGATAGCTACAAGAGAGACCACCGCAAAGAAAAAGTCATGTTATGCCTCGTGTACAGAAAAGGGAGATCATTCACACAGAGACAGCAAAACACAGGCTGGCTTTTTTTTTCTAGCATCGAATTATTAGTAATAGAGTGTTGTTCCATGGGGCAAATTCTTCCAGGTGGCAGAATTTGACATTTACACAAGGCACAGTATATTAATCTACATTGTATCAAGATGCAAATGGGATAATATGCACAAGAAGACACTTCCGAGCTGTTTTAAGTCTCTTTTGAGCTATTCTTCATGGCCTTTGCTGTTTCACTTAGGAATCAATGACTAAGTCGACACCTTTCTGATTATGTGGACCAGCGACTGTGAAGCTTCTCCAGAAAAATGGGCAGAGATTCCTGTGGTTCCTTTCTGTGCTACAAGGTTACCAGCACCCTCCCAGAAGCCAGCAGGAATGAAAGTTAGGTCAGAAACACACATGTGCTTTTCTTTCTTTAAACCCCAAGGCCAGTCTGAGCAACTCTAAATGCCTGAATTAAAAAAGCAAAAGCATCACGGACAGAAAGATCAATGAGCTCATCATGTCTACGTAAAATAATTTTGTTTTAATACTGCTTTATTCTTTTTCTGTTCGTGTTTTGTCTTTCATTTTTCCCTGAGACAGGGTTTCTCTGTGTAGTCCTGGCTCTCCTGGAACCTGTTTTATACACCAGGCTGACCTTGAACTCAGACATCCGCCTGCCTCTGCGTCCAGAGTGCTGGGATTAAATGCGTGCACCACCACTGTCTGGCTTACTTTAACATCTTATATGCTCAGCACTCTGAGGCAAAGGCTACCTGCCCCGCTAGTCTAGGCCCTCTTAGTCTAGGCCCTCTGGGCTGACGACGGGTATCAAGAGAAAAGCGGAGTTCACAAATGCCTGCTATGAACCTGACGGTCTGTGGGACACAAGCTATTTAAGAAAGAAAAACTTCCTATAGTTTGTTTGTGGACAGACACGATTTCCAACAAGTCAGAATATGTCAGCTAGAAGGAATGATTTGGTTTCGACCACTGGAAATAAACACCCCCAAGTTACTCCCAAATGCCTCATTCCTACTACACGTGGCAGCCTGGGCTGTGACCAGACAAAGGACAGGCTCTGAACTGTAATCAAGATTAGTCAGTTTGCAAGCTTTTGGGAAATGAGCGGATTGTGAGCACAGAAGATACGGTTAGGAAATGTGGGGGAGCAAGTCTGATTCAGTCCTTCAGACTGCTTGCCCTTGGCGGGGCGAAGTCTGAATCAAGTCCTTCATACTACCTGCCCTAGTCTTTGTTTCTCTTTGGCATTAAACAGATTTCTCTCCATGAGTTTTTACACAACTCCTCTAAATTCATTCTGCAATTCTGAACTCAAAACTGACGATCCTCTTAGGAGTGTTAGTAAGTTACAGTCAAAGATGGCTTCAAGGCAGGCTCTCTGCTTAATGTCCCCTGAAGTCCTGAGCAGGGGCTCTGGCCACCTATGCAAGCAGGCTCTCCAGCCTCAGTGACTTTGAATGTAGTATGGAGGAACTGGATCTTCAAACTAGCCAAGTAGTCTAACTGAAGTCAGAGTAGACCACACTGGCCTAAGATATTCCAAGGCATCTGCTGTCTGTCTGTCTGTCCTTTAACTATTCTTACATGTCATTAAACTGCAGCCCGATTGCTATTTACCCTTCCCAGTCCCTGCCCACACCCCTTTTCATGTTCACCCTCCCCCTAGGAATGCCTATGGCTCTCCAGTTCTTTCAGCTGAAACCATAGTTAACCCTCAAGGCCAGTTCAGTTCAATGGACTGACTGCTCCCAGGCACCTATTGTGATAGGATAAAGGAGTATAACCTTGGCAATGCAGAGATCCTGCCTCCAAGGGTCTTCCAGTCAGAGAACACCAGATGTCAGAATCTCCTAAGACATTCACTCCACCCAAACACTTTTCTCTCCACCACATGCACGCAGGTGTTAAACATCAACAATGCCCATCTGAGTAGGGATCAAGTCTGAGATGTCAGTGACATTCACCAGCAAGTCCAGCAAGAACAGAATATGATGCTAACCTGTGCATCTATGAAGAAGACAGCTATGGAGGGAACTGGAAGCCAAGTCCTGCGTGTGAGCAGGCCTCAGAGACACCTCTACCAGATTCAATACTGTCTTCTCTATTTCTCGAATAAACAACAGGGAAGCACTTGAAAGAACAACAGCTAGCATAGACTCCAGAGGAGGAAGGCAGAGCCAACCCAGAACGGCCACTTCAAGCCTGGGGGTAAAGTAGGTTTGGATTTTTGTTTATTTGTCTGTTTGATGACTTGGACCTATAAGCCCCAGGTTCAGCCCTAGGTTTATTTAGCAAGAAGGCTCTGGAGCTCCAGTGTGGAGCTCTGAAGTTCAGCTAGGCCAGGTGTCATGATGAAGAGAAAAGGGAAGTGGGGACTATGAAGATTCCAAGTCCCTGGAACTACTGCTCCTGCAGGAAGGGGTGAGCCAGATGAGCTGGGAAGGCAGCAGCAGGGGGAGGGTGAAGTGGCCTCGAACAGGAATACAAAGCACAATGAATTACAAGCATCATGAGATTCCTGAGAGCTTCTCACTGTAGCTGCTTACTAAATCTCCCTAACCGGATGACTAGAGGCCATCACTATCTTCATTCTGGTGATAAAGAAGCCAAAATCCAGAGCAGTTTAAATAGCTTGACTGACATGGTACAGTTAGTTAAATCAGGGGTGAGTCGAAGCCACAATGATCATTTGGAGCCACTCCCCCCGCCCCTCTTAACGGACTGCATCTCAGTGGGATTTTGGATGTCCAAGAAATGAGAAAAATTGCATTTTAGAAACATTCCCTGATACCTACTAAAATCCAGGAACTATACAGGCACTTCAAACGATGCCCAGCAAGATATGATGCCCCCACGAAAAGAACCACAGATTTCTTTATGGCAATAAGTAGCAATGCTCAAAGCCATCCAGCATCTAAAGGTCCCACGAGCTAGGCCGGGAGGCTCAAGTGTGTCCTCTGAGCTAGCTCCTCGGATGGCAGGAGAAACACAGTACAAGGCTTTCCTGAGTTACATAACTAGTTCAAGGCCAGCCTGGAAACTCAGATTCTGTCTTAACATACAAAGTAGGCAAAGGGATGGGCAGATAGTATAATGTTCGTGGTTTTGACCAGTGTGCACGAGGCCTGGGTTTAATCTCGAATACAACCAGCAACACAAGCTAAATAAATCACTTATTTCTGGCATTCCCCTATTTGATGCTGCGAGAGGGAATCTGTCTTATTATAAAGAATGGTTTAGGTCTGCAAGCTTGATGCACACAACAAGGGTGTCAGAAGCAATATCTGGACACACATCGTGTGTGTGTGTACATGTGTGTGTACATGTGTGTGCGTGTGTGTGTTCTGGTCAAGGTATCATTATCCTTCACTTCATCTCTTGAGACATTTCAAATCTCTTCACGAAGGACTCCAGCAAGGACAGAAAACTATTTCGGAGGTAGGACCTTTAGCCACCTCATGCCTGGAGTCTCTTCTGGAACCAGTTCACCTGAAGTTCACACGGCACTTGGGAGCGCACAGCAGTCTGAACTCTTGGCCCTGCGAGATATCCTTCCCACTGGTGAGCAAACATGTGGTGGGGACAAACAGTTTTCACACAAGTCTTCATTGTACAGGGATAAGATCTGGAGAAACATTTCCCCCTGGTTTAGATGTCTTTATCCAAATGCCACACTCAGAAAATTCCCCAGCCTACTGTGCCAAGACCCAACCTTGGCTCTCCCGTCTGGGAACGTCAACAGTTTGGCATTTGCCTCCACTTCTCTCTAAAGAGAAATTGAAATGCTATGTAACCATTTGGTTTTGTTCGCCTCAAGATTATACGCACAGCATAAAAGGCTTAGAGGGACGGTAAACAGGAAGGGGCCCTAGCTGCCTTGGCCATATTCAATGGCTCTCCCTCTGCCTTTCCAGCTTAGATGAGGCAAGGACTGGGTTCAGTCCCTATCCGGGGTTCTGAGTGCACTCCCACATGCAAATTTGAAATAACCTTTAAAAAGGTCACTCACTAACCTTCCTTCCACTTCAACTTTTCTAACATTTTTTGTTATTTTATGTGTATGGATGCTTTTCCTGCATGTATATCTATGCACCAAGTGTATCTGCTTCCCACAGATGCAGGAAGAGAGCATCAGACTCCCTGAATGAAGGTTCCGAAGTCGTTAGTGGCTATACGAAGGTTAGGAACTGACCCTGGGTCCTCTGCCTGAGCAGCAGGTGCTTTTAACTGCTGAGCCGTTTCTCAATAAACAGGCCCCGTTTATTGGCAGCATATACATATAAGTCTTCGCAGCCAGTGCCTTTTTTCCTTTTTGGTACAGGGGCCATGATCTTTAAGACCCTTTCTGTGGCTCCCAAAGGCCTCCTCATAGCTCCAGGGATCTGGATGTCACTTAGAGCAGGTTCTGTAGGCTAAACGGCAGCCTGAGAGGGAACAACAGACACAAAATCCTGCTCTCAGAAGCCATCTCTTTCTAAAGTGTGATTGCTGGCTCAATAATGACTCGGGTATTTTTCTACATCTTTTGAAAAAAAAAAAATGTCAAATGAGTGAAACAATGCGAGCTATAGTGTTACCAGGGCAGGAACAGGAGCATTAGTCGCAGGGACATTCGACCCTTCCTGAGTAGTTTATGTAACAATGCATCACTTAACCAAAGCACATTAGCTGATAATCCCTTTCTCCCTTGTCACGGGCAGCACCTCCCTGCTTCTCTCACACGCAGGTTAATGAGTGATGTAAGGGGGGGAGCAAGGCTCGGGGCTGCTTGCACAGAAGTTGGCCTGGAGCCTGGGCTCCTTATCTTCAAGCCCTCGCTGTCTTCCTGGCTCAGAAATCTAGGAGCACCTTCCATTAGAAAAGACGCCCCATTGCCCCACTCACCCTCCCAGTGAAGGGGTCCCAGCAAGCCCAGAAAGGCCGAGAAAGTCTCTCGCAGCCCTCAGAGGAGGTTTCTTTCTGGGAGTGTCTGTGTCTTGGAGGGAACCTGGCTTGTGGCCCTGGAAGAGTGACACCATCAAGGGAGGGAGGCATGAGAAAGTCAGCCAGTGGAAGTACTGGGCCCAGGGCATGGGCAGCCGCTATGGAGACCTGAGGCCTGGGAGGCCTGGGCCTTGGTAGAAAAGTGAGTGCTGGCAACTCTGCCAGCCTAGGCCAGGTTTCTCTGAGGTGGGGGAGCCAGACTTCCCTTGGCTTTGCAGAACTCTCTCTCTCTGAACACTGCCCTGGCCTCTCACTGTTTCTCCCAGGCTTCAGGACAGACTCTCCTCCACACTTGTGGCCACTTCTCCTGCCAGGGAAATTGTAAAGCATCCACACGGCCTCTTGTAGGAGGATTTTCATGACTGCGCCAGCACAGAGGGAATTCCATCAGGTGTCTTAATCAGACGTGTGGGTGCCTTCACATGGCACCTACCTGCCCTCACATGGTGCACCTCAGGCTTAACTCAGTTGTGTTGTTTTCCAAAATAACTTCAACTCATTCTCCTTTCCAGCCACCAGGACTTCCTCGCTGGACTGTATAGGCAGGAACATGTCTGCTATAAGACCTTAGCACGGGCAATGTCCTCTTCTTAGACCTTCCTCCCCGGGGTGTCTGACTGGGTCACTCCTCTCACTCCCATCATGCCTCTGCTCATATGTCACTGTCACATTGGGTTACAACACACATTCACACACACACACATACACATACTCACACACTCATGCACACACATGCACACACACACACACACCATAATCTTAGCACACTCACTTTCTCACATTTTGTGAGTCTCATTTGTTACTACATTGGATGCTTAATTAATCTGTTTATTACCTTTTTGAGATTGCATGTATGTTATTAAATAAGTGGTTTTCCAGCTATTTTTGTTCATTGCTGCATCCCTAACAGAACAGAGCTTGCATGTAGTAAATACATGGTAAGCATGTGCTGAATGAGATGAGTTATTATAGCTCCTCTGTGGCAAACCACACAGAATTAGGATGGACACACACATACATTACTTATGTGTGTGTATAAGCATGAATGCTCACATACATATCTTGTGTACATATTTACATATGTTATGTCTAGCACCTATACTAGAATCTTCATCTGGGTTCTGTCCAGGGTGCTAGGCTTCCTCTGAGGAGCCCAAATGTGGGCTGTGACGAAATAGGCGTCAATGCTGGCCTTTCTTGTGTTTCAGAGGACAGGTGAGCAGTCTCTCTACATTCTCAAAACTGAGAGTCGGATTGAGAAGACGGTCTGACCAGGAGAGAACACGATGTATGATACGCAATCCCCGAAGCATGCTGCCCCTCCAGAAGGGAGCAAAGGGAATGCCTGCACCATTGCTATCCCTCACAGGCTCTTTACTGTGGGCCTGACGCTCGTGGGTAAGGACTGAACTCAAGCTACTTCATCTGATCCTCATTCCACTCTATAGACTTGGCAGTATCTCCCATCTAAGGTTTACACTGTGCTTTAAAAAACCCATAAAACACTCAGAGACAGCATTAAAGTATATATACCCAGAGTTTGGACACTCATATACTAGCTTTTCATCTCAGGATGCTCAAGATACTAAGTTTTTTTTTTTTCAAAGCAAAATTTCTAAATGCCCAAGTGTTGACTGCCATCTCCAGAATGACCTGAATCAAGTCCTTCCTTGCTGATGGGTTGGAGCATCTGCTGAGATTCGGTGGTCATCCTGGGCACATTAACAGATTTTAGGGAGCCCTAGACAATGCCCTCTGAGGCTATGGCACTCTCTAAATTGAAACAGTCTTTAGGATAAGCTCAAGGCTGTCCTCACACTGGTGACTCCCCAGGTATTCTCTCAGCAGAGCCCACTTTCCCTTCTGAGTCATCGGTAGGAATTCTATGGCTTTCCAGATTCCATTCAGCTCAGCTGAAATGCCACCTCCTATACCCAGGAGGCCCCGAGTCACCAACATATTGGAACTCAAAGGGTTCAGCACGAGATTATGTGATAGCCTGTGCTGCCTACTGCCTAGATGGACATCTCAGAGAAGATGACTACTTCCCTAGTCTTACGAGTCCTAGAGTAGAACCCAGGGTAGTCACTTGCTGGTTCATCTTAAAGCTAATTCTCTCGGGGCAGGGAAAATGGCTCAGTCAGTAAAGAATTGTCATGAAAGCATTAGAAGCTGAGCTCGATCCCCAGCACCCATGTCATGGCCTTTGCTATCCCAGTGCTGGGAAGCAAAGATGGGTGAGTCCCTGGGGAGTGACAGCTACTCAGCCCAGTCAGTGAGCCTTGGGTCATACATAGTAAGAGACTGTCTCAGAAGACAAGGTAGATGGTGCCTGAAGAATGACATCTGAGGTTGACCTCTGTCCTCCACATACACACTAGCCTCCAAAGAGCTAACTCTGTCCAATAAGAAGGCGACTAACTATCATGAGATATGTCAAGGCACGGAAGCCCCCCCCCCCTTACATTTAAAAACTGAAAGTCTCCCAGCTTCAGTTAATCATTGCCTCCAAGAGTGCAGCTTCTGCTTTGTCATTTAACCCATCTTCTTGGAAAACCTCCTTTGGAGAACTCTGCCGCCGTAAGAGCATGAGTTTCATAATCAGCAAAGGCTACCCCTAAAGACTGTCAGAAGACAGTGTGGGGCTCTGTTGCAGAAATCTCCCATCTTGGCCATCTTCCCACACCAGGCTTCGGGAGTCCCTGATTTTGCTCTCCAAGGAACCATTTGTGATGTGTTTTCATTACTGCTGATGAAAACGAGAAGCCTAAACCCTAAAGGAATGTCTGGCTCACCTTCCTCACCTCCCACCCTCCCAGAAATGCTCAGTCTGCAAACCCTCCTTTTGGCCTCTTGTTATGGCTCCTTGAGGGGAGGCCGTTGGGTCTCCACTCCTCCACTTTACAATGGCCAACGATGAGATGGTCCTGTCCCTTCTAAGGAGGTTCCAGGTCTATGCAATGAAACCTTGACCTTAAAAGTAGTGCTGGCGACACTCTCATGTTTTCAGTGCATGATGGAGTCTTTGGCAATGAGCTCTCTTCTCAGAGCTCCCAGACACTGGCAGGCTGCAAACATGGATGCTAAGCTGGGAAATGCAAGCTCGTATGGCCTCTAAAGAGAAACTTCACACGATGATCAATCAGAGTCATTCTCAGTGAGGAGAAGGATTAGAGCGCCCCATTCTGGTCTCAGCTTCCTGATTAGGACCTTCTAGAGTTACGGGCCCTTTGGTAAATCAGCCAAACTGACTTTCTTACTCCAGTCAATATGACTCCAACCATCAACACATCATCATTGCTTGAGCGTTTTTCAGCCTAGCCAATAAAAATGCCCAAGTCATCCAGTGACTTTCTGAGGTGACTTGAGAAGCAAGGAAGTAGATGGAAGTCTTTCAATCAAATGCACGGCTGGAGGCAGGCAGGGAGAACGGTTCAGGAAGGCTGCAGTGAAGCGGAGCTCCATGACAGTTAAGGATAAGTACTCCAGCAAACTCAGGCCACTTTAGGGAAGCGATGCTGGCTTTCTCAGGAAGTGGCAGTGAGTGGAGAGCTCATTCCAGGGGTGAAGGTTGCCTCTTTCCCCCTTCCCAAAATTAACAGTCCCGGGAAGAGTCGAGACACACATCCTGCTCATCCTCACAGATATCAAGGAAATAAAGTGACACAGTAATATGCAAACAGAACACATTTCGAAAGCTGTCTCGGAACTCACTATGTAGACAAGGCAGTCCTTGAACTCACAGAGTCTGCTTTCTATTGTCTCCTGAATGCGAGCACCACCAAGCCCAGTTTGCGCACACGAATCAAAAAAAGCCAGGAGCTGGTAAGAAGAGAATATACAGATAGTAGAGAGTTTGGGGTGGACAAAAGGGTCTGTGGGGAATCAGGATGGAAAAAGAGTGTGTGGGGGGGGCACCAGCATCACTAGACAGATAGCGCTGGGCCATTTGTACTAACAGGAGAGCAGGAGGTTTGGTTACACACTGGAATTTCCAGCAAGCAAAGGCTGAGATTGCAGAGCGCAGCTTCAGAACCAGGAGAGCTGGCATCTTACTTTATAGGCTTTGGGTGGTATCCTGACTTGTAGAACGTGATAGTAAAAGTAAGCAAACTATTTTGATCAGGTTTGAAAACGTCAATGAGTGATTTCAAATAAAAATCTAAGTGGATACCCTCTTCAAATCTACTGTTTCTGTTACTACCCAGAGCAGGACATAAGGAAAGCCCATTTAAACACGCATTCCCACTCCCATGGAGCTTGCTCCCTCAATCACACAGTCGGTGCTTAAACTTAGGATGCACTCTGGGGAATCCAGTGTATTCTGGACTGCATAAAGCAAACACCCAAGTTCCCACCAACCAGAAGGGGGCATGCAAATTGAAGGCCGTTTTCAGAAAGAAAACTGTACCAACTCTGTGGATGACAAAACCAACAAGGAGAGGAAGCAAAGACGCATTCTGTGTCAGACAGGGAAGAAGAAGCAATGGATTCAAAGGAGGAAAGAGCCACGTCGTTTAGAAGGGGAATTCCTCTTGGTTGGGCATAACTATAATTTGCCCTGAGACAGTCCCACAGCAATGACCCCAGGGGATGCCAATGCCAGACCTCAGTATAGTCCCACATGATGCACCACAATCAAGGATGTAAGAGTTTTCTGGAATACCAGCAATGGGAGAGAGGGGCAGACCTGGGGAATTCCCACGGTCAGTGTGCGGCTAGAATACCCAAATCATTTCGAAAATGGTATCTTCTACACTCCCCACCCCCACTGTCAAATGCCACTGCCCTGAGGTATTCTGAGATGACAGGAAATGCTTACGGCCAGCCAGCAAGCCAGAGAAACCCTCTCGAGACTCTTGCTATGGGTTTAAAGGACACAGGCATCAGACAAGGACAGCTGATGGACTGGTGAGAGACTGAGCTGGGTTTTCAGCAGATCTGCTAGAAGCCTGTGTGTTTGTGCATCTAGAAGCTTCTCCAGTGCGCTCCTCCCTGTGTGCTAGGGATGTCTAGAAGTCCGTCCATCTTCTGAGAAGAGGAAGCCACCAGTGAGGCCATTGCCACTCTGGGATGTAAGGCTCTTGGGAGTCAGTGCACTAGGCCTCCCCCACAGCTTTGCACTTGAAAACATTATTGTTATCATTGTTGTTGTTGTTTTGAGATGGGGTTTCTCTGTGTAGCCCTGTCTGTCCTGGAACTCACTATGTAGATCAGGTAGGCCTTGATCTCTGAGATCCCTGCCTGTCTCTGCCTCCTGAGTGCTGAAATTAAAGGCATGAGCCATCACTACTTGGCTACATTAAAAACATTTTTACAACTCCCTTAGTAGAACCAGGGTCACAGGATCTTCTAGTCTTGTTCTGGGAATGTATTTCCCTCTCTGCGTCACAGGGAGGACATTTAGGAGAAGGTGTAGTGTGGGAAATAGTTACTCAGGCACATGGCTTGGGAAGGGGGTCATTAGTTGCAAAGCCTTCTATTATAGGGACCCTAGAAAATCCCCCTTAAACATCATTTCCTCCACTTACATTTTTTTTTTTAATGCTGCAGGAGTTTGCTATTTTCTTGAAGTTTCCTCTTCCTGACTCTGTTCAGGATGACGTAGCTGTTTACTTTAAAGCTCAGGAGCTAGCCAGCATTGTAAGAAAAGAGCCCCACCACCACCACACACACACAGAATAAGCCACTCTTTCCATGACGTTTTTGCAGTAAGTATACATGAACAGGCTTGCTCCTGTGCAGTCTCAGCTCTGCTCCTGCCTCCTCTTTCAGAACTCACTCACCTCTATCCTGGCATCCTGGCACTGGGGGCACAAAGGAGGCCATGGTGGGAGGAGGAAGGATTAACGTCAGTGAACAAATGGGGTCTTCACTGAACGTCTCCAACGCACTTTTATGGCCCCCTCTGTTATGGTGCCATGTTGGAACATCCACTCCTACCTCGGTGTAGTTGTCCATGAGAGGAGGGAAGATGGGGCTGACTGATAGGAAGAGGTGACATCATGCCTCTAAAGTGAAGAATGGGGGCTGGAGAGATGGTCAGCAGTTAAGAGCACTAGGTCCTGAGTTCAATTCCCAGCAACCACATGGTGGCTCACAACTACCTGTAAAAAAAATCTGGTGCCAACTTCTGGCCTGTAGGGACACATGGAGGTAGAACACTGCATACATAATAAATGAATGAATGAATGAATGAATAAATAAATCTTAAGGCGAAGAATGGATCATCCAAGGCAGTGACTGGAATGGGAACAGCTAGGGTAATGGAGCAGAGACCACCTCAGCTCAAATCACAGTTCTCTTTCAGGTTAGATGTCTGTCTTAGGACACCTGCCTCCTTCAGCCACTGGGAGGATTTATCAATGACTATAATGAGCTTTGGAAAATGACAAACACATGGTAAGTATTGTAAAAATGTCAACTCCTTGAAGTTATAATCGTGTGTGTGTGTGTGTGTGTGTGTGTGTGCATGCGTGCGCGCGCGCGCACACACACACACACACACACACACAATTATATTAGCTACTTTGGAGACATGAGGGAAAGGAGATAAGGAGATAATGTCAACCAGCAGCTGGAAAGGAGATGATGAGTGGTACAGCCAGAGGCGTGTCCACAGAATACAGGCCATCATTTGGAAGGGACACCCAACAACTAAGGTTTTAAAATCTATGTGACAATTTATTAAATAATTCGTAGAGGAAAATGCAAAGGTGCCTATGATTTTCACAATACAAACTGCCAAATAAATTGCTAGGCTATAACTTCCTGGCTATAAAACAAGGCTTTTCAACCTGTGCCCTCCCTGCATAAATACTGCTGGAATCCAATGGGCTTCTGATTCCGTGATGCTTGTATGTACTAGATAGATAGATAGATAGATAGATAGATAGATAGATAGATAGATAAAACTTTTATACCATCCTTAGTGTCCCTGAAGTTCTAGGATTATCGCTTTCTCATGGAGCTGAACAGACTCCATCCTCCCTGGATCCTGGAGTTTGTAAAATGGAAGCATCCCCTTGTCATCTGTAGTGTTTGGAAGACCGGCTCTACTTTTCTCTATGGCATCCACAGGTGCCTATTTCAGTGTTCACCCAACATCTGGGGGCTGAGGCTCTCTCTGGTTCCCAGGGCACTGGGCTGTTTTTATCCTTAGATTTATGTAGTGTTAAAGCTGTATAGAGGAGCACTGGGTCAAGCAGGTGGATGGGAGGATCTGACCTACGTGTATATAGGTTTGTTCTCCCATTTTGTTCTCTTTGTACAATGACATATCACACCAAGTCTGCTTCAATTTGGTGCGCTCTCAGCATTGAGCTCATGAAGGGTGATGGGGGGGGTCAATGTTCTTTGAAATCCTCACATTGAAGGGACTGTGTCCCCAGAGGTCACTTTTCTCTGACTTGTAGGACTGTGCCTATGACCTCAGTTTGCTCATTTCTCTGACTCTGAAATTCTAGGATGACTTTAACAGGGCTTGCTTTCACCCAGGAACATGTCGCTCTCTGGGTCACCCCCTCAATCTAACCTTCCTAGGTAGGCTAGAAGTTCCTTGGACAAGAATTACATCTTTTTCTGTCCCCAGACTATCCTGATACTGAATCAAAGATCCAGCAGCTATTAGAAAAAATATTAGCTGACATATACTAACACAGAACACTTTTCCTCCCCAGGGGCTGGCTTGTGGTCCCGGTGTCTTTTCATACATCCGGTAGCAGTGATTCCGGTGAAAACCTGTATACCTTCTGAAGTTGACTATAATGGGAACTAACTTTTGAAAAATGAATAATCCACTCCTAAGTTTATTAGTTTTTTTCAAGTTCAGATTTTTTTTTCAAGTTTTCTTCCAAGTGGGGTGTTTAATCCCCCACACTTGGGAAGCTACAGCAGGAGAAAAATGAATTTAAGGTCACCTTGGACTAAACAGCAAGTTATAGCTAACCTGGGCTACATAACAAGCACCTATTTTAATGAAACAAAACCACAGGGGAAAAAAACTAAAGAAAACAAACAAAAAGCCCTAAACAAGAACAGCTTCCCGGCTGGAAGCACCTGTCTGACACTTCCAAGACTTGAGAAAGCTGTTTCCATCTACCGCATCCACCAGGTACCAAATTCCTCCGAGAGCACAGGCTTTATCTAGTTCCCATGATACTGGACTATTTTCTTGCAGATTAACGTGGCTTCCAAGACCATTAATAAATTTCCTCAAAAGAATAAAGCTGGATAAATATGACTATGAAATGTTTCAACAATATACTAGTATTTCGTTTGGTGCTGACAGCATGCTTTTAGTGATAACACTGGCTAACCTACAAAATCTTCATACATTAGAGCATGAAAAAGTAAGTCGGATTTAAGCTGTTGCCCCCAAAACAAACCAAAGCTGGGCTGCTTAAGTGGTGGCAGATCATCAAAAACAAAATCACCTGCCCTGATTCCTTAGATGCTCAAACTTACTGTACTACGCTTTTCATACTCCCTTTGGAGGGCAGGGGAGAAAAGCAAACTCGTGAGGCTCCAATCCAGCCCCACACGAGAAGGTCCAGCACTAATAGCCTATCAGGTAAGGAGCTTAGCTCCCTAGCAACCTGCACATAGACATCCCAAAGTGGATTACACGTTGCTGCTGAATCCCACAGAGATGTAGTACTGACGCGGCAAACAAATACATTTTCACACCCACCCAAACTAAGGGGGCTGGTGGGGAAATTCTTTTTGCCTGGGATCCATCCTCATGTTCTCTTTAGAACATCATGGTGAAAACAGAATGTTCCGGCGGGGGTGGGGGGGTGGGGCGGGAGGGCTGCAACTTCCTATTGGCTGTGCCGATGACACTCTCATTCCAGGAAAAGAGAGTCTGCTTAGTCTCTTGCTTCCCAAGATCAACATTGATTACCCAAGATACCAGCCCTGAACAGTTATCCCAGAGTTCCCTGGGTTACAGGCATACCGAGTCTGCCTGCCCCACTATAAATAAACCAGCTGCCATTTCAGTTATATATTGGTCTCCTGGGATTCTAGTTTCTGTTAATCTTCAGGACTTTGGCTACTTCTGGGGCAGTCAGACAGAACCAAGTTTCTGGAGGCCTACTAGCTCAGTTTGAGCTCAGTCTCTACCACTTTCTGTGGCACAGCCTTTCTTTAGGATAATACGCCTGCTTCACAGGGTCTGTGTGAAGACTGAGTTAGCAGTATTTAAACTGCTTGCAACTGACCCTGGCATTTCGGAGTACTCTATGAGTTGCTGACAATACTATCATCGCTGAGCTGAGGGTGGCCCTGCAGTAGCAGAGGAATGCTAGTCCACCTAGAAGACCCGGCTCTCCTGTCAGGTTAAGCTAATGCCCTTCAGTACCAATGTTCTTTTGTTGTTGTTTTGGTTTTGTTTTGTTTGTTTGTTTGTTTGTTTTGTTTTTCAAGACAGGGTTTCTCAGTTGCTATGAAGCCAGTCCTGGAAGTAGCTGTGAAGAGTTCAGGCTGGCCTTGAACTTACGGAGAGCCACCTGTTCTCTACCTCCCTAGTTCTGGGATTAAAGGCCACCTCTACCTGGCCAGTCCTGATGTCCTTGACTAGAATCAGTACCCACCTATGACAAAATGCCCAAGAAAATCAAGGCAAAGAAGCAAAGATTTGGGCTAGTGGTTTCAGTTCACGCTCAATTGCTTCTGGGCCTGTGTTATACAACATCTCTGCAGGAGCAGATGGCAGAGTGGAGGCTCACCTCATGGAGGGCAGGACACACAGAGCATGAAGGAGCAGGAATAAGATAGAGCCCCCAAAGACGCACCCCCACTGTGTGAAGTCCCACCTCCCGGGTGTCTGTCATCTCCCAACAGTCTATCAAATTGAGTCTAGAGCCCTCAGGGTCCAGTCACCTTCCTAATGTCCCGCCTCTGAACATGATGCACTGAGAACTAATCCTCCAATACAGGAGCCTCTGGGAAAACCCTCTGGGGTCTGCATTGGTGAGACTGTTCCAAAATGTGGCCTTCCTGGGGGATGAGAAATAGAGTAGCCCCAGCAGGAATTTCCTGAGATCTAAAAAAGGAGCAAACGCCTTCAAGGGGAGCTGTAAGAAACCCCTGATCTGGTGGCTTGGTCCAATTCAAACTATGGGCTGAAGAATACAAAGGACAAGCTCCCTAATTCCTAGGAACAGACAAGCAAATAAGTGATTTTCACATTAACCAGCTAGAGTTGCAAATTTACTGACAGATCGTAGGGCTAAGAAACAAAACGATATAGCGCAGCATGCGTCCTCTAACTGAATAAGATTCTGGGAAGGAGTGGATCAGAAATTTCTCACTTGGTGCCCTCCTCACTGTGCACTTGCTGTACGGCAGGTAGGCTAAGAGCTCAGGCCAAGGCTCTACTGCCAACAACAATGTAGGCTCAGGCCAGGAGACAGGTACTCCATCTTTTCTCTTTCTGAAACTGGCATGCCCAGGGTTAGGTATCCTAACAGTCACTTCTCGATTCCGCTTCATGAGCGGTTGTCCGATAGAAGCAAACACACCAGAGGGAAGCGTGGTGGTGAGAGACGCGGCAGTCCCGAGTCTACCTGGGCTCTGCCTACACCAAGGACACGGGGACTCTAGAAACCGACAGATTGTTTGCACCCACTGCATGGCAGAAACTGGGCTGCGCGTCAATGAGACAACTATAGCTCTTCGTCACATAGCTTCGTATGTAGGATTCTGTGATTGAGAAAAACAAAACAAAACAACAAAAAGCAATGGCCTTGTAGACAGACAGGCTTTGGCCAAGGTAGGATATTTTACTGAATTGAACTTTGAAAACCAGTAAACAGAAGACCTGTCTCATAATGATCTTCTAAATGTCTTCATCCCCTTCACGCCTTAGTAACGGGTAAGGTTAGAGCGGCCTTACTAGTGATTTCACAATCACAGACCCTTAATGTCAGATTTGGGTAGGATCCTTTGCCATCCGTGATTATGAGCAAGGAAATCAGTACCCATAGAAGTGTCTCTGGGAAAGCCTCGTAGGCAGAAGCCTGAGCAAGATTGGGCAGTCTTTCTGGTTGTGGTTTTTAGAGGCAGGGTTTCTCTGCGTATCCGTGGCTGTCCTGGAACTCACTCTGTAGATCAGGCTGGCTCTGAACTCAGACTGAAGGCGTGTGCCACCGCCTCCTGGCTTAGAAGGGGCATTCCTGATACACAACACTCTTTTTCTGGTATACCATGGTCCCTACAAATCAATAGGGCACAGTGAACTCGAATGGCCTAGTGGGCTGTACCCACCACCTGGCAAGATCTTCAAAGCTAGAGAGGAAGGGCCAGTGGGGTTATCTGAAGTACCAGAGCCCACTGGAACAAAAAGTCCAGGTTATGTGAGCAAAGGCCATTGCTTCAGCCGAGAAATTTCAATAGCCACGCAGAAACTTCTCCATGCAATGCCCATGTGACTGTCTCTGGAAAACATCACACCACTATCAAAATTCAACACCAATCTAAAAATAGACGCTCTAAAAAAAGAGGTAAATCCTGAAATCCAATCAATGGGGGTGCTGAGGAGACATTGAGAGAGCTGACGTCAACCACGAGGAAACTGGCTTTGTTGGCCGCTAGTTTTAGATTTCTGCACAAACCTTTTCATTTGGATTAGGAAACACGCACTTGACATCTTAGAAGTGTGCCTATCACCTACCAAGGCTGGCAGTGGCCTCTGTTCTCATCTTCCCATTAGTCCGGAGCTCGAGACCAGTCACTAGGTCACATGCCTTCCTCACAGGTTGGTGGGTCTTCCAGATACAGAGGAAAACGGAATGGCCTATGCCAGTTCATCCTTCAAGACCTCTTATGGTCTCCGGGTTCCTAAGTTGTTCAAACAGCCTCCTCCCATGTTCCTGCTTTTCATGCTTCTCTTCAATTCACGCTACATGGAGTTGCACGGGCTGTGCTTTCCGAGTCATCGTTCCCTGGAAGATCTTTAAGGACGTCTCTTTCTGCATGAGTCTGGACCTTTGCCTGGCATTGGTAATAGCTGCAGCGCTGAGCAGGAATCTCTCCCATGCAGCTGTCTTCCTCACAGCTTCCCAGTATGAGCCTGTTGTTTCTGCACAACGTGGCATACGGGGCCTATTCCTGTAAAAATCTTTTGCTCCCTAAAACTCTCTGTCTCTCCCCACCCCCACAAAGCAGGCAGAGTCCATCCTTCCTCCAGCCTTTCCCACAGTGGCCCTCTTCTCCCCGGGGACACACTGTGATCTGTGCAAAGTGGGCACTGTGACCCGAATCCCAGCTCTGTCTTGCTTGGAATGTTAATATGTGAAGAGGACAAAGGGGGGTTGCTCTGCCATGTGGGAAAAGTGAGCTGCGAAGGCCACCATGCTACAACATGCATGGGGTCTGTTTAAATACCCCACCACCATCTTAGCTGAGACCCTGCTACAGAACCTCGTTTGAAAATTAGCAGTGTTAGAATAAACAAGAACTCAGAGGAATGAGTAAGTACGTTCCCTCATGGTAGAAAATGAACAGACACACACACACACACACACACACACACACACACACATTAAAACATATGTTAAAGGTGTTTAACTCTTAGTCTGAATTATGACATTGTCAATGATTATGCATAAGCCACTGTCGAGTTGACATCCTAGGAAGTTAGGAGTACCGAGCAGGTGGTTCTGCTTCTGAGCGCCCTGGGCCAGCCCTCTTGGGGCAAAGATGAGCAGTGAATTCTGAATCTCACTTCAAGAAACGTTCATAATCTTCCCCCTAAATTCTGATGAATCCTGACCCTTTGTGGCCACCTTCAACCAATGCAAATTTCTAGCCCGGGGTCCTGACTTAGTCTAGAAGTCTAGAAATCATCGAGAAGAACACTGAGAGCAAGGAGAGGAGGAATTCTGTATGACCAATGCCAATTGTAGGAATGTGTATATCAAGTATGTGTTTTTTTTAAAAAAAATCAGGAAATCCAAAATTGTTTTAGTAATAGTCATTTGAATTATTCTTTTTTGTCCTTTTTGAATTTTCCAAAATGTAAACAAAGAACAAATATTTTTGAGCTTGGCAGAGTGGAGCATACCTTTAACCCCAGCACTCAGAAGGCTGAGACAAGTGGATCTCTATGATTTTGAATCTAGCCCGTTCTTTGTAATAAATTCTAGACCAGCCAGGGCTACATAGTAATAATCTACTTCAAAAACCAAAACCAAAACAAAGCCCTGTTCTTGAAACCTAGAATGAAGTGAGTACTTTCCACACTGTGGTAAAATGAGCATGCTCCCACGAGGTGAGACCATGGCAACCCCTGACCACCACGACGGCCTGTGATGGGGAGTGTGGTACCTCACGGCATGGCACACACAAAGGTGCTCAACACACGACGAATGTGAGGCCCCACCCTAGCCTATTCTGGATGAAGCAGACACAGGCAAAGCCCAGGGGCTTGCTGGCTAGCTAGGCTAGCCAAAATGACAAGCTCCAGGTTCAGAGGCCAAGGCCTTATTTCAAAAACGGATCATGATGGGACATAATCCAGGCTTATCTCTGGCTTCACACGTTCACAGGCAGGTGAGGATCCTACATACAATTGTTCAAAGGAGCATATCACCCCTCCCCCAAAGTTAAGATATTTGTTGATATTTGGTTGGTTAATGATTTGGGGTAGGGGTTGTTTGTTTGTTTGGTCTTTCTTTGAATTAATCTTGTTATGTAGCAGAGGTTGGTATCAAACTTTCTATTCTCCTGGCTCAGCCTCCAAATGTTAGGTTTATAGGCCTGTGCCAAAGATCATACATTCTATGTTCATTTTATCACAATAAAAAAGTGAAAATAAAAAAAAAGGAGAATGCTCAAACTTATTTTGCCACAACATGTGAAGAAGATGTAAGATGGGCTGAATGGTGGAAGCCTTGGAAATCAGCTCTGCAATTCAGATGTAAGGTTTCCTTCCATGCAAAGAGGTTACCTCCTATAGCAGCTCTCGATGAAGAGGCAGCACGCGCCACCATGTCTGTCCTGGGGTGGGGACACAGGAGCAAAGCATACTCTGTAACTGTGAATTTCATCAGAGTGGATCCTTGCTTCAAGACCTGAGTGACAGCCTTCTTCATCAGGCTCTGTGGTGATTTGAAAGAAAATGGCCCCCAAAGGGAGGGGCACTATTAGGAGGTGTGACCTTATTAAAAGAAGTGTGTCACTGTGGAGGTGGGCTTTGAGGTCTCACATATGCTCAAGCCACGCCCATGAGCAGACTACTTCCTGTTGCCTGCAAGTTAAGATGTAAGACTCACAGTTCCATCAGCAGTACTATGTCTGCCTCCAGGCCACCACATTGCACCGTGGTGATAATGGACTGAATCACTGAAAATGTAAACCACCTCAATTAAATGTGTTTCCTTTATAAGAGTTGTCATGGTTATGGTGTCCCTTCACAGCATCTAACCCTAACTAAGACAGGCAGCAGAGATTATCGCTCAATGACTTTAAACATTGAGAGTCCCCTTAAGTTGCAGGCCCCTGAATGTGTGAGCTGGCCAAGCAGGAAAAATGGCATTGCTGCCCAGTGCCATCAAAGGAGGTATCTTTCTCAGAGTCTTAATCTCTTGGATAATTGATGCGTCACTCAAAGTCTAAAGGAAGCACCCAGACAGACTCACTTCACCTAGATCTGCTGAAGATTTCCAACCTTATCACTGCTTAGAATCTTACAATGGCAAGCAAATTGATTCCCTGAGGGCTGCTAATCCAAAACCAACCCGCTGTATTGAACAGTTTCAGGCTTTTTTTTCCCCCCAGAGACAGCACCAAGGGGGTCAAAAGCCCTCCAACCCCTCCTAGCACCTGCCACTTCCAACATCCCATGGTCCAGCAGGACCATGGCCCACATGCCAGCTTGCTTTCTCCACTCTCTTAGGTTTATCTTTTTATTAGATTTGCCATCTCTTTTTAAAACTGCCAATCAACTTGTCCTCCCTCAACCCCCTTTTTTGTCCTTTAGGGTTTGCTATTCTACTAAAAGTCTAAACAAACATTAGAGGGCCTCTCCTCTGTTGTCAATGCTTGCTCTGGGTAGCTCTCCCCGTGCCCACAGAGATGATTAAATCACGCTTGAAAAACATCTCCAGTTGCTTTTTCAGGATTTTCCATGCGGCATGTTCCCTAGGGCTGGAAGGAGGCCGGCCAGCGGAGATCCTGTAGGAGCTCAGCCCTGTTTCCTTCACAGCAAAGTCCTCGAGGATTTGGCTTCCCAGGCCTGGCAGGAAATGCCAGAGGGTGGGGGACGGGTACAGTATGCAGAGCTGCAAGTTTTAAAGAAGCAAAACCATCGGTGAAATTGTCCCAGTCGGGTTTTGCAGGATCCAGCTGAAAGGGCGGTTTTGCAGTGGCGAGCATAAATACAAACACAGAGAATCTGAAAGGGCCTGGGAATTTTAATTTTCTGTTAACCACAAAATCAAAACAAATCGACTGCTTGGGGGTTCTCTGAGCCCTAATGGCCAACGGGACAGGCAAGTTCTGAAAAGTGGCTCCTCTACCAAGCTCTCACCTGGAGCAGATCACGTCTTTTAGAGCCCATGGGACACCTCCAGTCCCTAACAAAAGCTCACAGCACCGCTGTCCCTTTTCCTTCAGCCTCTGACTTTTCAAGAATTTATTTTCCTATTTTCTCAGTATCCCTCCCTCCCCGAAACTTCACCTCTTTGTGCCATTTTTCCATAATGGAGCAGGACGCAGGAGCTGTGAAGTCCAGTGTGGGGAAAATGTCAAAAGTGAAATCTAGAAAGAACTTTGAGGCCATCTCTTGACAGCTCTTACCTCCTTCTAGATGTTAGCCCTACTTCAGGGTCCATTTTTGCAGCTTCTCCAGTCTGGTTCAAATTCTCTAGAAACCCAAAAGGCACATAACATAGCAGGAGCCCAAGTCTAACAAGGGGCTGAATTTGATGGAAATTTAATTTGTGGCCCATCTGCCCTGGAATGCTGGAGGGAGCACACTTTCTTCTTCCAGCACTTAGGAAGATGACTGCAGCGCGCTCACCAAGAGCAGAATGGCTTAGCATAGAAAAATCTCGTTACTATTAGCACTCAGCTTGGTCGTTCAGTGGGCTGCAGCCGCCAGACAAGACGGAACCATCAAGGTAATGTTTCTGGGTCGGCACATCGATCACCCCTGGTTGCCACACAAGACACAGGCCCTGACTTTACGCTCTTCCAAGCCTGCAGTCAACTGGCACACAGCTTACAGCTCTGCATCAACTACCAGGAAGTTCTCAAAGCAGTGTCCAGGACAGCTATTTCTTCCCAACAACAACCCCGAGCCTATTAGTTCCTTTTCTACCGCTGTGATAAAATACCACGACCAAGGCAGCCTAGGGGCAAAGAGTTTATTTGCCCTATGCTGTCCACGGCAGCAGAGCAAAGACATGGCGGCAGGGGCTACAAGCTGAGAGGCTTCTAACCCCCAAAGCCTGCCCCCAGTGACACAGTTTCCCAGGCACAGTCACACCTCTGAAGCTTCCTCAAACAGTGCCACCAATAAGTGACTAAGAATTCAAATGTCTGGGCTTAAAGGGGTCACCTGGAGGCCAAGGAACTAGACGTTTGCAGGAAAAACAACACGTGAGCGAGATTGAAAACTGAACATAAATCACGGTTGTCCTTTCAGCTCCCAGCCCCACCCAAATCCCACCCTTTGAAAGCATCTTTCCCCACTAGACCCTGAAGAACAACAGCTCTGAGTCCTCTTGGTTTGAGTGTCCCCCCAGAACTTAGTGTTAATTTACTGCAGAAGCTGGTACGAGATCCCATTCCTGAACCCGGTCACCCAGACACCCTTCTTCATGGTGTCCTCATCTACTTCAACCAGGATAACAGCCATTCTTTAAGACCATGACGGTTGGCCAGTAAAGGACAATTTAGGACTTTAAAAATGTCTTATTCATTTATGCATGAGTGCTCAGGCCAGCAGAAGGCATCAGATCCCATTATAGATGGCTGTGTGCTACCATGTTCTGGGAAATGGCTGGGAATTGAACTCAGGACCTCTGAAAAAGTAGCCAGTGCTCTTAACCACTGAGTCATCTCTGTAGCTTGACAACTCAGTTTTTAAAATTTGGGGTCTGTAGTGGACTGAATGAAAATATCCCCCACAAACTCATTTGAGTGTGACTTCGTTGGAGTAGGTGTGGCCTTGTTGGAGGAAGTATGTCACTGGGGGTGGGCTTTGAGGTTTCAGAAGTTCAAGTCAGGCCTAGGGGCTCCGTGACTCTTCCTGCTGCCTGTTGATCCAGATGTAGAACTCTCAGCTACTCCTCCAGCTCCATGTCTGTGTGCCACCAAGCTTCCCATCATGATGATAATGGACTAACCCTCTGAACTATAAACCAGCCCCAATTAAATGTTTTCCTCTTTACGAGTTGCCATGGTCATGGTGTTTCTTCGCAGCAATAAAGCCTTACTAAGACTGGGTCTATAAGCTGCTACTTCATAAACTTCCTTTTGTAGTAAATCAATGTCCTATAGTAAGATTAAATTATAATTCATTAAGAAAAATAGGTTATGTACATGCTATTTAAAAGAGGTGTCAGCTTGTTCCTGTGACTACCTGACACTAATCTAGGGGACAGATTAGTAAGTCTCTGAACTGCAGAGGAAGTCTCTTCTCTCTCCTCCAGCTACCCTGACCCTCAAAACCTTGCCAGTCCATTTCTTCTGCCATAAATAAAATTCATGGTGTTCTTTGTATTTCATGCCACTTTGTATTTCAAAGAGAAACTTTGGCTCTGACATTCCTCAGTGAGTGTTTGCTGTAGAAAACAGTGGCGTTGAAGATGCCATTGCCCTTCCCATTACTCATCAAGCAGGCCTCTGACTATGGCTCTCCACGAACCAAGCCCCGCAGAGCCTGGACAACTAGACCCGGCACTTAGGCTCCCGGCAAGAGTGGTAACGTGGTTCCCACCCTACACCTCTGTCAGAGATGAGCCCATAGAGACGGGTGGGGCACTTAGCTGGCTCCGACATGGCAGATAGTCACAGCAGATCAGAGCCTCACTGGGGTAGCAATCCCAAAGCCCAGACAAGGAACCAGGTTTGACTGCCAACATGTACTGCCTGTGGACAATAAAACCTCTGGTTCATATCCCAGAGACAGAGTCCTGGCCTAACATTCATGAGACTCTAAGTTCAATTCTTAATACTGCCTCCTAAATACAAACCAAAGAAGAAAAAAACAGCCTATTGGTTCCTGAAACAATTCTCTCGGTGGTACAGAGAGAAGAGCAGATTAAGTGGGTTTTGTTGTTACTGATTGTGGCAGTCAGCCCATGCTGGATGTGAACCCATGTGACAAGTACCACGGAAATAAAGACATAGGGGACCTGATACATTTCTCCTTCATCTTGAGTTAAGTTCTAAAGAAGTCAGACACGGTGGCTCATGGATAAAATTCCAGTGCTTAAGAGTGGAAACAGGGTCATCACAAGTTTCAGGCTCACGTGACCTAGACTTCCGAATAAATCAAAAACACAACAGCAAAGTTCTAGCGGGGAAAAAGAAAAACAGCAAGTTGAACCCACCTCTGGGCTTCTCCTGTCACCCTGGACTCTGCATTTGTACACACACGAACTCACACCAACCTGTCTGGAATTACACAACATGCATTTAAAAGCAAAGCGAGGCCCGGCCAGCCATTTGTAGGATTGCTTAGGAAGAGAACGGAGTCTTACAAAATGGGGTTCTCTGAGGACAGTTTCATAGAGAAAGCAATCACTGTGTCCCTGAAGCCGTGGAATATCTGGACATTTTCAGGTGTTTCTCATTTCTGAAGAGATCAGAAAATAGGGAAACTTCCCTTAGGTCAGCATTGCTCAACGCATGGGGGGGGGTAGGGACCAAATAAGTTGAGCAATAGTGGATTAAATTGAGGTAATCTTTCTTTTCACACTGCAGGACTCTTTGGAGCTTCTGATAAACAATTTTGGACTGAGACTGCCCAACAGAGGCATGGGCCACAGAGTCCTTTATTCTTAAAGCTCCTCTGATAAGCAGGGTTCTCAGGACCAGCCTCAGGGAACTCTACAAAAGAAACCATAAAGTTTCAGAGGGCAGGAATGGGGTCTTGTCACCGGACCTAGCATATAGGAACACTCAGTGTAGACAGAATGAAAGGCTTCTGAATGACAGGAGGAATTCGCTTAATTGTGTGCAGGGAGAATGGCTCTTAGAACAAAAGGGTGGCGAGTATGCCAGAGAGCCAGGTATCTCATATGTGTGTAAATGCATGTGTGCACGCATACACGTACACACGCACACGAGCACACACACATGCATACACATGCCACACATGCATACAGCTCCAGCACCCCTGTTTTTCATCCTGAATGCAATCCTTCACTATCTAGGCTCCAGGCAGGAACAGGTAGGAGCCTGGATAAGTATTTGCCTTTTAATGACGAACAGTACAAATCCATGATGTATCCTAGAAGACTTTCTCTCTCACACGCTCCCCCCAAAGGAAAATAAAATAAGAATTTTTATGAAAAAAAAAATATGCTTCTTTTCCCACCGAGAAAAATACCAAATCAGATGAGGAGGCCTCCACAATGCCCTTACAGATCTTTGTCCCTTTACTGCCACCTGCTGGTGGACAGGCACCTATGCGGTAAATTTTAAAATGCTTGAATTTTCACTGTTGGAATCCAAGCATGTTTAGATTTGGCATCTTTTATGACATCGCACAAGTTAGAAGGATTAGGGCAGCGTTTGCTCTTTTCTTTTGAGTTGAAAGCAGCCCAGAAGTGATTTGATTGTTGATATAAAGTTAGGAGGCAGAGCAGGGTACACACCATGCCCATTGGTTTTTTTTCCAAGGAATCAACATTCGGCTTTGTGTAGCTACACTTTGCAAAGGGCATTATTGTTCTTCTCATCCCTGCACGAGGGCTCTAAATGGAAAAGTCCCACGTCCTTCAAAGAAGACCACGTCCAAATGTGTCCCTGTCTCCACAAGGATAAAATCCACTCTGCCACAGCCTGAGAGAGAAGCACGCAGATGGCCAACACTGGTATCCAGCAAAGTCAAGCCAATATGTATCGTGTCGCACGATACCGCCCACAACTGCCCCTTTGGCCGGCATACCTTGGTCTGGAAGCAGCAGTAGAGCTGGGTTAGGTAAGGGTGTTTCCGGGCCAGAGCCAAAATCCTCTTCTCTGTCATGGTGCAGTCCACGTCGTCGTCCTGGAGGATGACGTCCTTCTTCAAGACCTTCACAGCGTATACTTCATCTTTGCCCTTGAGTTCCGCCAGCATGACCTGCAATGGGTTTGAAGGGTCTGGTCAGTCTGTGGACACACGGAATCAAATGATGCCAACTATCTAAATGCTGGTTGCTTTTTCCCTTTCAGTTTGAGTGGAGATGTTCAGGAAATTAATGTTTTAAATGCTTTGGAACACCACCCTGCCTAATCATCTACTAAAGTTTTAACCTCCATCAGTGGTCGTCAGGTAAGAGAAATTCAATGCACGGGGGGTTACGTGAGTATTCATTTCCTCATCTGCATTAGAGATGCTGTAATTATCAGAGAAAAATGTGTCTCCCTTTCCCTCTCCTCTCACTTCCTTTCCCCACTTTCTTCCTTTCTTTTGACAGTCCACACTATGTAGCCCGGGCTGGCCTTGAACTCATGACACTTCTTCTTCAGGCTCCCAAGTGTTGGTATTATAGATGTGCCCCACCATGCAACACATGAATAAGGCTTTTAGAAGAAGCGGTATTTTATATGGGTTTTCCTACAAGGTCACCATCGTTACCATGATTGCTGATAAACCACAAACACTATAATTTATTCCACTATCACCTGCCTTTTGAAAAGTTAAGTTACACCAACTTGAGTTCTATATAAGCTGCCTTGAGTGCTTTTGAACACAATTTAAATGTCTGTTGGCCTTATATCCTTGAGATAGAAGTTCTTAGGACTCGAAGGTTGAACGGTTGCCCCATTTCCTGACTTTTAAGGGGCTCTGCTCACACTGCACACCGTTTTAATGGAAGCACTTATCTCTATGAGCACAGGCCACTTTCCCTCACAAGTGTTTTGGTTGTTTGCTTTCTCTTACTTAACAAGCGGAATATACACTCTTGATTCTGTTTTCAACTTGCAGCCGAACATTCTGGACTATTTATTTTCTAATTGAGTTGCTTTGGGAGAGAATGGCTTTTCTCCTTTGCTTAGTTAGCTGCTGGCTCGCGCGACTTCTCCTAAGTCGGTACACATGATTCACAAAGACAATGCGCTTGCTTTCTGCACAGGCCTCCATGCCTCCTCCACGGCAGTCCGTTATCTGTTCTTCCTAAACATTTGTGTATTAAGCCCGTCCTGTGTTTGCCATTAGGAGTCTTCCCACAGCTCTGCGGGGGGGAGGGGGGATGACACACACACACACACACAATCTCTTCCCCAGCACCTGATGGGTGGGGCTATTTTCTTGACATTTGCCAAAGTGGGCATTTTCGTTATCTACCATGGTCACAGGTCTTTCTCCTTTTGGATGGCTCTGAAGTAGGCTATCCCACTGTTGTTGTCAAAGGGCAAGAACATAGCCCAAGGAACTTTAGAGACTGAAGATTCTGCCACCCACACAATCCAGCCTGCAAACCTGACTCCGACTTACTGCGATGGCTGTGTGTTCGTCTAAGAAATTAGCTAAGTGCTCAGAACTCGTAACCCGCCTACATCACCAGGAAGCCCGGAAGCTCTGCGCATGCCCCGTTTCCTAGAATCTTGCTCAAACACAAACCCGGCCCTGCTCCCAGCCTAAGCCAGAGGCCTGGGGTCTGTTTCCTATTTAGCTAGTTTTAAAGAATGTGATTGCTTCAGCAGTCTCCCTCTGAATAAATTCCAGTTACCTCCTTGTCAGGTGATCTCAGGACAGACAGGGGCAGGCAGGAGAGTGCCTGCATAGCAGGCCTGTGCCTGGGGCTTCCTTGAGCCTTGCCTCAGAATTGCTCTGGAATGGTGAACAGGCCTTCAGCTCAGTCAGCAGACTGACTCATGGGCACTGCTTCCTAGAGCCCAGTACATATGAGAACACGTGATTCCTTGAGCTGCCTGGTCCCCAAGTAGGGTTTTGTTTCATGAGGTCCCCAAAAGGCAACTCCCTTAGCCCCAGGCACAGCTTGAAGGAGGAGGACAAGGGGGCAGTCAGAAGTGTGAACCTCTTTCCCAGTTTCCTGGGCTCTTTGTCTCTGTCTTTCTAAAGTCAAATCTTTGCATTTCAAGCCCATCACTGAGCACTGCGGCAGGGCACAGCCCTGGTCTGCGGCAGTGGAGAGCAGGGATCTGTCCCAGGGACAGAGGCCCCGGACCCATCAGAGGATCCTCCAGTTCTTTTGTCACATGGATGTGAGCAGAGCATTTAGCAAGCAGCAGGAAAATCAGTGAAAGGACGTTTAGCTTCCAAATTCCTGCGTGGTAAAGTTTGTTTTCAACCTGAAGTTCTCGGAGGACAGGGGCTGAGAGTTTATGCTCCAAGACTTCCAACTGAGAGAGCAGAATTTCAGCTGGCTCTCTGTACAAGGGAAACCAGGCAGATGGGATTGACAGTGGGAAGAGGAGTTCCTGTCACTTACAGGAAGCCTCTCAGTGTGCTCCCTTCCTCCACTCCTTCCGCCATTTGACCAATGAGAAGAACCAGATCCTACAGAGAAGACAACCCTACATTCCCACAACCAACCCAAGAGCAGAACTGCCCCCACCATCGGCAAGGCATTTCACTCCCTAAGGAAGGAAAAGGTGAGAAGCTATTCTTGGCCAGACTGCCCCCAAGAAACCAGCATCACTGCACATGTGTGCCACCAACCTTGCCAAAGCTGCCTTTGCCCAACACCTTGATGAAGTTGAACTCATCCAGGCCCAAGCGCTTGGCCTGGCCTTGCCGGACTTCACCATTCTCGCCCGGGCTGGCCAGTTGGCCATCGGTAGATGATGATGCTCTGTGCTCCTCTCCTCGGTTGTCAAAGGACAAGGCCTTCCGGATGTTGTTTTCAAGTTCTTTTAGTTCTAGGGCCAAGGAGACAAAGATGCTCGATTAGAAGACCCCTCACGAGCCCTTTACATCAAGACTCGATATCCAGAACCCACGAGCTTTCAGTCCTCCCTTAGCCATTCATAGCAGCAGATCCAGGGACAGCCCCTTCGGCTCCTTTATCTGTCTAACACATTTCCTTTGGTGCCTAATGGACAAAAAGACACCATTCTGCAAAGAGGAGGACACAGTTCCTGAACTGGCCGGGTTCACTGCCACCAAAGGCCTCTGAAGGCCTCCTCGCAACCTTGGCCATGATTCGAGGTACGGTGGGAGTTCCTGTCCTCCCTGGGACTCTGCAGACTCTGAGGCGACAGGCACCCTTCCCTTCAAGTTTCCTTTGAAGATCAGAACAACCCTCACAAGCCACACTCACAGCCATCACTGGTGACAGAATCACTCAGTTGCAGGGACCAGGAAGCCTTTGACTCCTCAAGGTCTTTACTTGGCCTTGATGCTGGTTCTACTCTGAGTACTAGTCCCACACAAACCTACCTCACAGAACGAGCCACAGACTTATCCTTAACAACAGAAAAGCTTCCCACCATGACATGTCTCCAACTCATCTTTGATGGGCAGGAATCTTACAGTCCAGTTTCACAACTATGAGATGGTCTTGCAGCCTTCGGGATTATGTGACCTAAATCACCTGGGGAGGATAGTGCTGGGAGGCCCTTTGTCATTTTCTGTTTGAACAGGGTCTATTATAGTTAGACATTCATTCACGAAAATAACACTCATCTGTGCAGAATGTGTATCCTGACATGAACCTACAGCAACAGATTCTGATGAGTAACAGGGCTCACAAGCGGGAGCAGCGAGTGTTTACCCCACGGAATGAGGACAGATGAGCGAGCAGCACCTCTGGATAGGAAGGTCTTTGCCTCCTGTCTAGGACTTCAGTCACAAGGGCCCATGCGGGAGACCTGGAGTGAACTCATATCGGGGTGGAAAGACATCATCCTAGTCTACAGATATTCCGTGATGACAGATTCAGCAGCTGCCTAGCTACTTACCTCACTCACTCCAAAGTATGATTTTTTTTTTATCTCATCGGGCTTCAGTTGCTAAGAGCATCTTGGAAGGTATAACCCAGATGACCTAAGACCCCAAGGCTTAAGAAAAATGTCTTACAACGGAGGAGGGACAGCTCCTGACTCATCTGTTTTGTGGTACTTATATTACTAAGAGAGTTTCCCATCCATTAGTTCTCACATCGGTCTGGGAAACATGGTACCTGCTGGTCTGCTACATCTGTCTGAATAAAGGATCCAGGAGGCGCAGGCAGACAGTACAAGGCAAGAGACAGGCCTGGGAACCACTTTGGGCCCATTTATCCTAAGACCTCCTAGCTTTGGATTCCAGGACACTTCGAAATGAAAAGGGAGAAACTGCAAATGCATCACTGACCAGGAGAGAAACTGGAAACTGGTTACTGAGCAATGAGTGGAATCTCTTCTGGAATGAGGTAAAGGCACAGAAAGGAAGTCAGAACTGAGGGTGATTATTTTCTTGTCTCAAGACTGGCAAATGGCCACCGAAACTGTTCTGCTCCCTCCTGAGGAAGAAGGACTCAATGTTGACATGCAGAGTAGACCTCCAAAGAGGAGGCCATAGCATAGGAGAGATCCTGGCCCAGCCACCAGATTAGTTCTTGGTCTCAGGACAAGCATTTCCAACCCAGCTTTCCACTTCCCAGCCAGTTACCTGGGCTGAGCATCAGGACAGAGCTGGTGTGAGTGAAATAGTAGAAACAAGATCCCAAGAAGGACCACCATCCTGTGAACCCATTCCTGCTTGCAGGTACATGCAGTTCTTTCCAGGGATGTTGTTGGAGGAGGGGGGACCCATCTGCCACCAGGACAGGATGCTTATCCTAGCACTTCAGGTCCCACAAACTCATTCCTGTTGTTTATGCTCACAGAACTTACTGTCTGAGGCATATTTAATCAGAAGGAAATGCATCTAGAATGTAGCCAGAGGAAAGTCAGGCCCAGCGCTGATTCCCTCCTGTTTCTCAAATTTCATCTTTCTAGTCCCGTCTGCTCATCCAAAGAACAGGGGAGGAGACAACCCCCGCCCTCCGCCAACTCAACCTAATGTCAACTCTTAGGGTACCATGGTTAGAGTTACGAGGAGGTTGTGAACCAAGTAGACAGACACATCGAGGTCCAGAGAGAAGGCCATGGGCAAAGGAGCAAGACTTCTTCCTCTCTACGCTCGAAACTGAGAAAAGAATGTCGGAGAGACAAACCTCAGCATCACACAGGCCTCCCTCTAATCCTAGGCTGGCGGGGACAGAGGTAACAAGCACTTCCAGCTAGCGCTCTCAAGAAAGCCTTGTCGCATGCAAGAACAACAACCATATCAACAAGGAAGCAGTGTGTGGGGACCACTAAGGCTGCTGGCTGTGCCGATTAACAGGCAACAGAGATAAGAGGTAACAGGGAAATCTGAGAGTCTCACCCTGGTCACAAGGGGAGGTGGGCGCTGACTTGGATCGATCATCCCCAGATGGAGAGTTTCCAGAAGCCGGCTGTGGCGATTCAGCACCAGTAACGAGCTAGAAAGGACAGAAAATGGGAGAGTCATCAGCCAGGAGGCCAAGTGATGTCAAACGGATCAAGGCACCATGCAGAGAACCGTAAAGGTGGGCACAGCAACGTCCATCGAACTGGAGCAGGTGTGTGCGGTGTCACGAGCCAATTCGGTGGAAACCAAACCACGGAGGATTTCCCCATCTTAATATTTATACTCTCCAAAACAGGTAGCCTGTGAAGCAAACCCTGCTCCATTTATTCTTTCAGTAACACCGCTGCCACACACACACCTATCTCTCCATCCCTACCCTCACAACTATGTATACAACACACTCTTACCAAGTGGGATACCAGCTGGCTCTACCACCTGTTTGGTGTTTATGCGCGATCTTATTCACCATTACGTCAACAACAGTGTCTGCCGGTGCGCATTGTGTATGTAGGGTACTCAGACAGACCTTCCAGTACTCCACTGCCCCCCCCCCGCCCCGTGGCCAGCACCAAGTAATACACATGACCGATGTGCAAATATTCTCCGTAAATATTCTCAGGTGTAGTCAAGCCTGTTGGTTATTTTAATGGAAGATTCCCAGTAACATGTGTTTCCTGGAATAGCGCTGGCATGTCCAACTTACTTGCCAGTATGGACTTAGAGATCACAGGGGTCTCTGATCCCTCTTCTCTTGGTTTTCCCAAAGATCTTTTCTAGCAAAAGGTCTGAGACCCGTGCAAAGACAGTTTAGCTCCTGACCAAGAAGAATACATCTCCCTCCATCATACAACTGATACCACCTCCTGGCTTTCTCCCGCTTTGTGTCACGACTGTCACTGCCGTGACTATAGCTGATGACAGTCCCCAAGCCTGCTCTCTACCCATTGCTACATTTTTCCAGGCTGGCCCCTTTCTCATCAGGAGCCGGCAAATGCAAGTCTTCAAATGGAAGGCAATAGACAGCACCTTGTCACCAGAACCACAGTCTATGTGAATGCAAATGCAGGAAAGAATGCAGGCAGATCATTTCCCTTTAAATCTCTCCTGCCAGGGAAAGCTCGTCCTTCCAGCAGGGGGAAGCCAACCTCTGGAAAACTCTCTCTGGCTTTCATCAATGGCACACTGGCACCACCGTCCTTACACAGCCTGCCTCTTCAGGAGGCCCTAGTATTATTGGCCACTTCGCTTTGTAACTCCAGTGTCTCGGGGACACAAAACAAAGCTTGTTTTTTTTTGTTTGTTTGTTTTTTGTTCTTGTTGTTTTTCCTAGCAGGATTCATATAACCTAGAGAAGTCACCCCATGTATGAGGCCTCACAGTTAACAGGGCCTGCATAACAACTTTGCTCTTTGGAAAGACAAGAGAGACCATTACATTAAAAAGAGGAAAGATATATGGTCCTTCTCATCAGTTTTTCTGGGGGTGCCAGGGAAAAGATACGGGCAGGTTTGACAAGAAGAAGAGCAGGAAGTGTAGGCTCTTTGGAAGGGTCTTCAGGCCAAGTACAGAGAGAACACTGAGGAGGGAAGGCCGTGAGGCACCTACAGGCAGACTTGCTCTTCTAGACAAGGACTTGAAGAAGTTTGACACCTGCCAGGTGGTGCCGCACCCTAATCAGCATCCACTGTCCAAATAACGTGGCTCTGCTTCTCTCGTAACCTACTTTTCCAAAGGCCTCTTAAATTTTCTAGACTAGAGGTCATTGCTGAAACAGAGCTCACTAGAGATGCCCTTAGCTCTGTCTACATCTATAGGCTCTGACTTGCAAAAACAACACATTAGAACACCCGGCTATTCCAAGTAGCACTTGGAATGGCATACGCATATATAGGGATTGGGTCTCTAAAGAAAGGTCACGTTTCCTTAAGTATTTCCCAGGTAGCTCTGTGAGAGAGCTGGCACAAACAATGGCTTGCTGTCTGAAGGAACTGACCCTAGTGTGTGAGTGTGTGGGTGACCTTTCACAGGGGTCACCTATGACCACCAGAAAAGACAGAAAAGACATTCCGATTCATAACAATATCCAAATTACAGTTATAAAGTAGCAACAGAAATAATTTCATGGTTGGGGATCACCAAAGGCGAGAAACGTATTAAAGGGTCACAGCGTTGGGAGAGTTGAGAACCACTGGTTTCTAGAAGGGACTTCAAGGTCCTCGTGTCAAAGCTTGTTTTCTCTGGTGAACTTTTTGCTCTGTTGTGTTACTGAGAATTGAACCCAGGGTTTTGTGGACATGTAAAAAGCTAAATCACCTAAGCATCCCCCAACCCACACATAACTCCAGGCTTGTTCTATCGCCCCTCCCCTTTCTCCAGTCGTGAGGTATAATGAGACTTCCATGTTACCTGGCATGTTTATTTTGTCTACACACACAAGGTATTATGACTATCTGAAGCCTAAACCTAGGAATCTTACATCCCCCATTCTAGAGTACTCTCAGAAGCAGGTCCAGAGAAAGCTCCAGAATCAGTGGTCCCTACCTTTTTCCTCCTCTGGCCGCTGTTGGTGATCTTGTCTGGAGTAACTCCGAGGTCAGCCAGCACTTTGGCAATTCCTCTGGCGTCCACTCCACAGTTGGGAGCCACGTTGGTCTCACATCGACGGTGAACATTCATTTTGCAGACTGTAAGGAAACAGGAAGGACAGACATCCAATATTCATGCCTAAAATGTCACCCTTACCAAATTACAGAAGTAATACATGTTCTTCTGACAGAGCTTGGAAAATGAAGAAAAATAAAAATATACACAGAGAAACCATCACCCATTCCAATTCAGAGAACTACAATAATCTGCCAGCCACCTTGCAGAGAAAGTCTGGAAGCTGTTTCTAGTTGCCCCCCCCCACTCCCTTGCAACACGCCGTTCCTACATACATGAAATAAAAGCAAACAGAGGTCACATTTGCATTTCCTCTGGGGAACAGGATACTGTCTCTGTAAGAATTAACTTGTTTTCACTGACCTAAGCTTGATTCTAGACCCGAATGGATGCCACATATATGGTCTCCACACCATTCTGTTGTGGGTCACAGGATCCAGCGAGCTCCTTGGTAATCATAGGAGACACTCAGCCAACTTCCAACAGGGCCAGAGGAAAATAAACAGCCCTGAAACAGGCCAGAGCATTTCTGCTCATCTTCCCCAGGCCTGCCAGTAGAAGAGACAGCTTATTTGAGTTTTATTGCTGGGTTTTATCAGATCCTAACTAACCTTGGGGAAACATTAAGTCCAGACCACTGGGCCATCTGATTTTACCTGAGGCCAGAGGAGCTTGGGAGCATGGTGGGCTTTACCCTTCACAGTCACATGCTACCTATGAGACACTGTGACATGGAGCACTGACTGCCACGCCTTTGATCTGGTTATCAAGAGAAGCATTACAGGACATAATGAAACATGCAAAATAGTTTAAAAACATGGAGCGACCCATCTAGACTTACATGGCAAGGATGTTGGAAATCATGGCTAAGAAGCTTTGAGAGAAACTGAAGCCATAGCTCAATGGTAGGGAGGTTACCTATCTGGCCATGCAGAGCGCTGGGTTCCATCTTGGATGGAGGGAGTGGGGGAGCAGTTTAAAGAGACATGTCTTCTAAAGGTTTCCATTTACCTTCCAAACCAAACTGTGGCTTGGGAAGATGTCTAAAATTCAAACTATGACACAGGGAATGGCTGTGCTTATCTTACTCAATGATGCCCCAAAGCTACAAAGGAAGTGATGCTGGCTCTTGACAGCCTGCTGTTACAAGGTTTTGTTCTGTTCTGTTAGTAGGTATTGCCATTACCTTTATTGTATCTAATTTATGAATGAAACTCTGTCATAGGGATGCTGTAGGAAGAAACAGCATACATCAACTAGTACCATTTGTGCTCCCTGTATCCACGGGAGCTCTTGGGCACATCTCCCACCATGAGGGTTTTAAAGTAAATCTGTACTTTGTACCACAGTATATTAACTTCAGATACAGAAATTTTTGGAACAAGGAAAGCCATTTTAGTAAATGAGGGGCAGTGCACAGCGACTATAGCTCCCCAGCTAGATAGAATCCCTAATATGTATGCACCTAGCAAGAGAATATCACTTATAGCCAGTAAGTGAATGAAAAATCGATGATCCTGCTATTATATCTGGTGACTTCAATACTGTACTACCAGAGAGGCACAGGCATGAAGACAGAAAATCATCAAGGTGTTAAGTTGGGAGCGGAGGCTCCAGCCCCTTGCATCTATCCCAGCCCCCAGGCCTGAGAGTTGGTCTGGGCTCAAATCCCAGGAGGCCAGGTCCTGACCCCTCCTTGGGTGGGGGGAGGGTCAGGATTACTCCCACTGAGTATTTAAATGAACTCCCAAAAAAGGAACACTGGTCTCTTTTCTTTCCTCCTGGTGTTTGGGGGTTGGGTTTGCGGCCCTTTGGGGCCACCTGAGAGTGCAGAACTCCCATTAAACCTGGATAATTTTAAATTTGGCTTGTTTTGATTTGGCTTGATTGGGAATTTGTGTCAGCAGAAAGCTCGCATTAGGAAATATTCCTGACACAAGAATGTAGCTGAATGCTGCAAAGATACCAAGTAACCTGGGTATAACTGACCCTATTGACTATGTCACCCACCGGGAAGACACATACTCTTTAAGCACACATGAAACGTTCAATTTATACTCCCCATGCTGGACCATAAAATGCCTTAAAACAAACTGTTTTGGAAGGTGTGACTCTGCATCCTGGCCTATAACAGACCGGCAGATGGGGTACACAAGGTTGCAGCTGGGTCCAGGAGCTCCAGCATGGGAGGCAGCTACTCAAGAGGAATCACAGAGATGACGAGCACTACACTCCAGCTCTGGGGCTCTAAGCATGCTCTCTGCTAGGCCAGTGAAGCCAGGAGTGGTCCAGCACTACCTGATGGACAGCAGGCTCTAGGGCCAGGGCTAGACCGCGCCTACGATGGGTCTGAGGCTAGAGTTGATGGTGGCAGGAGCTCCAGGCTATTAGAGCCATGGAAGTTGGGACCATTGCCCAGCACCCTACCCTATTCCCACTAAAACACCTGTCTCTGCACTACCATAGCAAGAACCTGAAACAGCTGTACTACACAAATCAGCGCTTCTTCCTGGGAGTTCTCCACCAGAGTTGGATGGAGGAGGTCCAGGAGAAGGGTGACCACATAACAAACTACGACTTTAAGAATGGGAAAGCAGACCGGAGAGATGGCTCAGCCATTAAAGGCAAGGATCGCAAATAAAATGTCAGTAAGTGAAGAACTATGTCATCAAAGTATACACGCACTGTTACCTTGCTTGCTGCCAAGAAATGAGGGTTCCTGACTTTGGCACAGAAGCTGACATTCCAAGGGAGTAAAACCATCAAGCAAACACAGCACCAAGAAGCAGACACTGAGTTGGGCTGGGGACAGTCTTGTTTAGGGCACCAGCTCTAAGTCACCAGAGTTCATTTTGTAGGATGACTAAGCTATAGTTTTAAGTTTTATTCCGAAAATGTTTATAGTATGTATACAATGTCTGATTTTAGAACAGTGGAGTGGAGCTAGAAGTCAGTTGGAGAAAGATAACTGGAGGATCACAAGCAACACACTGCCAACTAATGAGAAAGACTCCCAAGACTTATTGAAATGGCAAGTACAGCTCATCAATATGAGTGAGGTGTAGCCAAAGCAGCACTCACAGGGAAATTAATGGCAGCAACTGTGCACATATCAGAGAAGAAAAAGACCCTAAAGCCAGTCATCTACTCTTTTGTTCAAGAAACTAGAAAAAAATGTACAAATTAAATACAGAATGTAGAAAAGATAAAAATTAGATCAAAATCAACTGAAGTGAAAATTCAAAGTCAACTGAGAAGAAGTTGCTATTTTTTAGAAAATCATTGAACCTCTTGTCAGGGAGGAAGGAAAAGAGAAAAGAGAGAACACAGTTGTTGTCCTTAGACTTTCTGCATCATAGGCAGAGCTATACCCCCAGCCTTCACAAATCTTCATACATCTGAAATTAAAAAGATCAGACTGATACACATGATCTATCAAAGCTCACACAAGAAGAAAAAGCCAATAGGAACAGCTCCGCCATTAGCAGAGTCAATTACCTTCTGAAACAGAAGCACTGGGCCCAAAACATCTAAAGAAATCTAATTCTCTAAAGTCTCCTTTAGAAAACAGAGGCAGGGGAGATCTTTCCTAATTCATCATGGAGCCCTAATATCAAAGCAAAAAAAAAAAACAAAAACAAAAACAAAAACTACAAAGCAACAACAAAACAATAGAAAGTTGACAATAACCCTCAACAAAACAATAGAAAAATTAATCTAACAATAGGCTAAATCTAATCGAGAATTAAATGACATGATCTAGTAGAATTATTCCAGGTATACAAAGCAGGTTCAACATCTGGAACAAGACCTCTTCTTACTAATCCTTGCTAGTCATTGGTCTGGAGATCCTAAATGATAGAGTCAGACAAAAACAGGACAAAAAAGGCATGTACACCAAGAGAGAGGAAAGCAAACCTTAGTCTGCAGATGCAAATGTGTCTGTAGAAAACATGAAATAATAGAAACTAGTAGAGAAATAAGAGAAAAGAAGTAGGGAGAAGAGAAAGAAGGCATAAGGAAAGAGGAGGGAGAGCAGGGAGAGAGGAAAAGAGAGAGAGAAATGCTCCTATAGCCAATAATTGGTTATAATAAGATTCCAGACAGTGTTAATACAAAAAGTCAATCAATGCCCTTTCTATCAGCAATGAATAAATGGATTTAAAAACTAAAACCATTGCTACTTAAATTAATACTCCCAAATGAAATACTTCCATAAAAATTAAGCAAAATACATAAGGTTCATATGAGGAAAACTATGAAATTATAATTAAAAAACCTAAAGATTAAATTTTTAGAGA
This sequence comes from Microtus oregoni, assembly GCF_018167655.1. Taxonomy (NCBI): domain Eukaryota; kingdom Metazoa; phylum Chordata; class Mammalia; order Rodentia; family Cricetidae; genus Microtus; species Microtus oregoni. Next base: position 17,288,073 of record NW_024543095.1, on the reverse strand, counting down.
TTCATTCTATATGTATGGATTGAAAGTATTGGTGGTGTGAATGAGAATGGCCTCTCTAGGCTAGTGTTTGAATTTTTGGGTCTCAAGTTGGTGGAACTGTTTGGGAAGGACTGGGTTTGTTGAAGAAGGTGTGTCATTGGAGAGTTAGATTTGAGATTTGAAAAGACATTCCCAGTGTTCCCTCTGCTTCCCATCTGTGGATAAAAATGTGAGCTCTCAGCTCTTCCTGCCACCATAGCTTCCCTCTGCTATCATGGACTCTAACCCTTTGCAACCGTGAGCCCAATTAAATGTGTTCTTTCATCAGTGGCTTTGGCCATGATGTCTTAACAACAGAAAAGGTAACAGTTATAAAAGCTCAATGTTGTCATAACCTTAGCTTTTCTGAATTGACTTATAAACGATGCAATTCCAACAAACTGATTCCAGAAAGTTAAAAGATATTAGAGCAGTCAACTTAACACTGAAGAAGAACAAAGTCAGAGAACAGATACTTATTCTAAAGCTTATTGTAAAGCTACACACACACACACACACACACACACACACACACATCCAGGACTGTATGGAATTAACAAAAAAAAGAAAGTGGTCATTAGAACAGAACTTAGAGCGCAGAAGGGGGCCCACAAAAACATAATTAGTCAATAATCGACCAAGGAACAAAGGCAATAAAAGATAGTTCTTTCAACAAATGGTTCTGCGACAGATGATACACACATGCAACTACAAAACAATAATCAAACAAAGGCCTCAACTCAGACACAGAGCTCATACTCTTCATAAGATTAGTTTCTTCAAAATGAATCATAGGCCAAAATATAAGACGCAAAACGATGTAGCTTCCAGAAAGAAAAAGGGGAGTGGCATCTGGGTGACCTTGGGTATGGACTTAGCTTTTTAGATATGATGTCAAAGACCTGATTTATCAAAGAAACTAGTGGTGAGCTAGGCTTCATGAAAATCCAAGACCTCTGCCCTGCAAAGACACCATCAATCAAAGGAGAAGATAAGCCACAGACTGGAGAAACATGTTTGCAAAGTACGTCCCTGATTAAGGCCCAGGATCCAAAACAGACAACACCCAAAACTGGACAACTCAATTAAAACTGGGCAAAATATGTGGGCAGAAACCTCACCAAGGATAGTCAGATGGCAAATCCATGAGGGCGTTGTACATGCTGTGTATCACTGGGGAATCTGATTCAATTAGAGGGTACCCTAGTTAGGGTTTCTGTTACTGCGATGAAACACCATGACCACAGTAACTTGGGGAGGAAGGGTTTATTTCACTTACACTTCTACATCACAGTTCATTGAGGAAGGAAGTCTGCACAGGAACTCACACAGGGCAGGAACCTGGAGGCAGAAACTGATGCAGAGGCCATGGAGGAGTGCTGTTTACTGACTTACCTCTCAGGGCTTCCTCAGCCTGCTTTCCTGTAGAACCCAGGACCACCACCCTAGGCCTGGCCTCACCAACAGTGGGCTGAGCCCACCACACCAATCACTAAGAAAATACCCTCCAGGCTTGCCTTTAGTCAGATCTTCTGGAGGTGTGTTCTCAGTTGAAGCTCCCTCTTCTCGGTTGTCTCCTTGTGCCAAGCTGACATAAAACTAGCAGCACAGAGGGGATGGGGAGACGACTCAGAGGCTAAGGGCACTTTGTCTACAAGCATGCAAATCCGAGGTCAAGTCCCTAGCAACCAAGCAAAAATCTGTGCATGGCTGCATTTTCCTGTAAACTCGGCACTGGGGAAGAGGCAAGTGGATCTGAAAAGCTTGTCTAGACAGGACGGTGAGCTTCCAGCTCAGTGGGGGACCCCATCTCAAGGCAACTGGGTGGCAAGTGATAGAAGGTGTCTGAAGTACTGTTTCCACGTCCACATGTGTACACTGGCAGACACACCCACATACTCATGTACTCATTGCATGCAGCACACACACATACAGACACAGGGAGAGAGAGAGGGAGAGAGGGAGGGAGGGAGAGAGAGAGAGAGAGAGAGAGAACTACATTATCCTATTAATATTAAAACAGACAAAATCCAGAACACTGACAACATCAGATACTGCTGAAGATGTGAGGTATAAAAGCACCCATTCACTGGTACTTGGGGGGCAGGGAAGGGTGGCATAGCCATTTTAGCTATTCAGACAGCTCAGCAGCATTTTCATCTTTTTAGTTTCTTCCCCCCCCCCCCAAAAACATCCTATTTACCATATAATCTAGCATCTACACATCTGGCACTCATTATGAATTGAAATTTTATGTCCATCAAAAACCTGCTCATGTGTTGTGGAATAATCTTTTTGTACACTCTAAAGATGTGTCTTTGCCAAGGTGCCTTCTTATTGGTTTAATAAAAAGGCTAAACAGCCAATAGCTAGGCAGGATTTTCCAGGCACAGAGGACTCTGGGAAGCAGAAGGGCAGGATTGCAAGGAGACGCAGGACTCAGAGGAAGCAGCAGAGGCAGTCCGGAGCATAGGTAATGATGTCGTGAGGCAGAAAGTAAATTCATAGAAATGGGTTAATTTAAGTTACAAAAGCTAGTTAGAAACAAGCCTAAGCTATTGACCGAGCTCTCATAATTAATAAGAAATCTCCATGTAGTTATTTGGGACCTGGCAGGCAGGACAGAAAAATCTGCCTACACTCTTGGGTGTTTTGGCAGCTGGATTTAGAATCTTCCAGATGTGTATGCCTTTGAGAGATGCTTCTGAAGGCAGAAAAATAACCTTTGGTATATCTAGACACTCCATTACTAACTGGCCCTAAAGAAAGACTTCAAACCATGGACCAACATGGAAAAGAATATTAAACACTTTTTACGAAATGAAAGCGTCGAGCTGAAAGGCTGTACTTCACCGGGCGTACAACCCCGCAAAAGGCAAAACTATAGGAGCAACACAAGGGTTAACGGGAAAGGAAGCTGAGCAGACACAGAGGACTCCAGGGTAGTGATGTCTTTCTCTTGTCTCTTAGCTACCACACTGGACTCTTGTCACTTTGTGTTTGTCCAGTCTTACAGATGTTCCTGTGCTCACCCGAAGCCCTGACGTAAACTGTGGACTTTACATGATAATGACATGTTGATGTATGTTCGCAGGTGCTCACTAATGGCCCGTCCCGGTGTGGAGCACTTGCAGTGGGCCTGTGCATGTGGGGAGCCTGCACATGTGCGGAGACAAGGTTCTATGAGGCTCTCAACACGTCTGCTCAGGTTCACGCTGAAACGCAGACTTCCTTAAAAATCCAAGGTCTGTAAAGCAATTAAAAATAAAGTGTTTCGAGAAGGAAACCAAGCAGGTGGAGCCGGGCCTCCTGCTGGCCCCAGAGCGTGATCACTGGCCTAGAGTGGGCACTGCACAGAACCTCCGGCGGAACAGATGTTCCAGGAAGAAGACGGTGCGGCACACGTGGTGGAGGAGGAAGAGAAGCCTACCATGGCCCTTTGGTCTGGACCAGAGAGCATCCTCCGGTGGATCACACAGTCCAGGCCACAACATGGTGCTCTGTTTGGCTCTCCACCCTTTCCCCTCAGCAACATTTACCTTTCCCTGTCCTGCCCAACAACCCTGGACAGCACTCCCTTGCCCCAAAGCAACTAACTTGTTCAGCACAGTTTAACCACTGGCGCCCTCTGGTGTTGAAATACCAGCTCAGGCTTTTCCCCAGGGTGGACTTGGGTATGCAGGTTATAGAACTGGAGCTTGTAAAAGAGACTTTGCTTTTTTTTTTCTTTCTTTTTTTCTTTTTTTTCCTTGACAAAATATCCAATCACATGTCAGTCAACTCTAACAGCTTGAGGAAGTGGAAGAGAAAGGACTTTGAAAAGCCTAGTGCCCAGAATAAAGCTGCGTAGGCATGGGGATACTGGTGACAGATATCCACAGTGGGAACATGCAGGGCGGATGGGGGGGGGGGGGGATCCTGAAGGCAGAAATGACACCAGGAGGTAGCAGAACAAAAACTGGAGTGGATGTCCCAGCTTGGAACAAAAGAAACCCAAGTTACATTCACATAAAGTGATTGAGCCACCTATATCACGTGTGTGCGCACACACACACACACACACACACACACACACACACACGGGCATGAGTGTGGGGGAGGTGTTGGGGGCACTATGAGGGAACACCAAACAATACCACAACCCCAAACTCCTCCCAACTCAACCCTGGACTACCTGTAACATTCATTTGCATTGACTTCTTGGAGATGAAATGCCGAAAAGAGCCACTCTGCCCAGGTGGCAACTCTTATCTGTCTATTTTAAAGAGCCACTTTTGTCCTGAGACTTAGCTTCCATCCCTGCTGCTCTGAGCACCCACCCTGTGCAGGGAGATGGGGCCGCAGAAGCAGGGCCGTCCCAGACTGGCCTGGAATTTGGGCACACAGATCCATGTGCATCCTCTGCATTATGTTCTACAATTTGGGTTTTTTTTTTCTTTCTGTTTTCACCTTTTCCCTAGCTGATATTAAAGCTAGGCTCACAATTAGAAGGGCAGACTAGTAAATATCCTTTAGGAGCGAGCTGACCTCCTGGGGTTGGTGATTAGACCTGCTTGGGCTGCCATAGCACTTTCTGTGGGGTGATTTCGCTATGGCAGCTAAGCACAAATGCACACAGAGGGCTTGGGGAGAGCCAAGGCGAATGTTTTAATAGCAGTTAAGTCTCTGGTGAAAGTATAAAGACAACACACACAGAGGGCTTGGGAAGAGCCAAGGCGAATGTTTTAATAGCAGTTAAGTCTCCGGTGAAAGTATAAAGACAACACACACAGAGCTCACTACGTTCCACACATGCATCTCCTCTTAGGTCTGCATGAATCGCTCACAGTAAGGACATGTCTTTCTATCATCAGTGTGCATTTCATTCTAAAAACAAAAGATGCTCACCGTACTAGACCTGGATGGAGGTGGGCGGTCCTTGGACTTCCCACATGTCAGGGAACCCTGATTGCTCTTCGGGCTGACGAGGGAGGGAGACTTGATCAAGGGAGGGGGAGGGAAATGAGAGGCGGTGGCGGGGAGGAGGCAGAAATCTTTAATAAATAAATAAATTTTAAAAAGTGAAGAAAAGGTTATGGACAAAGGGTCCAGCTGCTAAAACAACAACAAAGGCCTGAAGTTTGAAACTGGTGAAAGTTCTTTTATGCTTTTAAATATCCTAAGCACTTTTGTATAAAAGGAAAGCAGAGGAGGGCATGGTGGCACATGCCTACCACTCAAGAGCTGAGGCAGGAGGATTGCAAGTCCCAGGCTAGACGGAGCAACTACTGAGACCTTGTCTCAGAAAAGGTGGAGGAGGAGGGAGAAAAGGGAGAGGGGCAGGAGAAAGAGGAGGAGGAGGGATGATCTGTCTGCCTGCTTGGCTCTGCAGAGCCGTCCTCTGAAGCATGTGGCTCCATTTACTCTTTCTGTTACATTCAAAAGGCAGAAGGGCAGATGGTGACCTGCATATGGTCCTCCAAGCAGGCAGTAACCAAACCAGGACCATGAGAACTTCTCTCAACCCTTAGCCCAACATAGTCTCTACAAACCATAGCTTCCCTAGAATTCTGTTACTCTCTATTGCCCCCTGCAGACACCATGAGTCTTAATCCAGGTGAACAGTTACTAAAATTTAGTTCAGTGGTAGAGCAAGCGCTTGCTTAGCAAGGGCAAGGCCTTGGGTTCAGTCTTAAGCTTCCGGACTGGGAGAAGGGGAGACAAAATAAGATGGATCTCAGAGAGAGGCTGGGGCCCGGTGAGAATCTCCAAGCTAGGCCTTCCCAAAGCACACATTCCTAGTGCCTCGGTACACAGCTATGATGTAGTGAGAGGACTCTGGAAGGCATGATGAAGCACAGGGCCTTCACAGAGCCCTGCAGGCCAGACTGCAGCCCATGAAGGAGATATGGCTTCACCACCAAACTGTTTCTTGGTGTCTTCTGACTTCAGGGGTGGCTATGCTGAAGTGGGGGTGCTCAGGCTGAGGGAAAATGGGGAATGGACGGGTTTAAGTGGCCCACAGCAGGTTATACACGAGTAGTAACCTGATCCTTGGAAGCCAATTTCTAGGCTGCTGCTAATGGTTGCTGGGCTCTGCGGAGCAGGAGTGAGAGCCAAGGGCCCCAGACTCTGCTCAGTCTGGAATGGCAGGTGATGAAATGAATGGGCCCTTCCATCTGCCTGCTTAGAGCCGGCATTTTCCTGTCCTCACTTGAGGGGCCCAACTGCCCAGTAATTGTGTGAACCCCGTCCCTCTGTGGTAAAGACAGAGAAAGGACAACCCAAAGGCCAGAGGGCAGCCCCTGGCAGGTTTCTGGCTGTAAACCCTGGGGTTCACTATGCAAAAGTCAGTTCTCTGCTTCTTTATCATTCAACAGCAGCAGAGTTACATAGGGTATAGCATTCCCTTCATGTTTGACCACACACAGCATAGGCAACGGGGGTCCTGGGAGGTGACATCACATAGGCTCATCACAACCACTGCCGTCTGCTAGTCTGTTCAGTGATGTCTGCACAACAGCAACATGGCCGCTTCATAACATTCTTAGCCAAATCGCAGCCACTAAGTGATGCGAGATATAACTGTACTCTCCCCTCACCCTAAACTGGAAGAGCAAATGTGCAGTGCTTGCACTCATGTGGCTCAGGTCATTTCAAGTTAAAGGCACAGGATGACCTGGGCAATGACAAGGGTCTGTCTGTTTAGACTCGAGTTCTGAAGAAACCTGTTTTACTGAAAACACTAGGACCCATTCCAGGAGTAGAAGTGGCACCAAAGCTGAGTCCACAGAGCCGCAGATGGGCCACAGGTAGCAGAGGAGGTGAGCTCTAGCCTAGGATGGCCCACCAGCACGCCTACAGTGGTGCAAACCTGGGGAGCCTGCTGAGCAGGAAAGCAGGGCAAAGCCATGACGAGGGCATGAAGCAGGACCAGGCAGATGTGGATAATTAGCTTAACTATGGAAAGATGTGTTGTATTTGCTTACCTTGCCTGCTCAAGGCACCTGATTGGCCTAATAAAAAAGCTAACTGGCCAATAGCTAGGCAGAAGGTATAGTGGGAACTTCTGGGCAGAGAGAATACGTAGGAGGAGGAATCTAAGGCTCAACAGAGATAGAAGGTGAGGGAGGGAGGGAGGGAGAGAGAGAGAGAGAGAGAGAGAGAGAGAGAGAGAGAGAGAGAGGAGGGCGATACCAGGGGCCAGACATACAGACAGACATGGAGGAAGCAGAAAAGCAGGTCATACAGAATGAAGGTACAAAACCCTGGGGCAAAGTATAGATGAAACAGGTTATATTAAGTTATAAGAGCCAGTGGGACAAGCCTAAGCCTAAAGACCAAACTTTTATAATTCATAAGTTTCTGTTTCTTTATTTGGGAGCTGGCTGGTGGTCCAAAGAAAATCTGAACTACACCAGGCTCCATGGGGCCTGGTATATGAATTGTCTCCTCAGACTCTCAATGATCACCTTCTCCCTGTCGTAAGATATTCTGAAAACACTGCCTCTCCATCCTCACTCTGGCCTAGTGCACTTGAGATGCATTCCAGTGTCCCTCCTGTGTTGCCAAGGGCCTTCTCATTAGGAGCCCATGTTTCATGTCTTACCTTAGATAGAATCTTTTTTTTTTTTTTTTTTTGATTTTTCGAGACAAGGTTTCTATGTGGTTTTGGAGCCTGTCCTGGAACTAGCTCTTGTAGACCAGGCTGGTCTCCTTAGATAGAATCTTAAGGGCATTCATTTTCATTCTCCTTGCTTTCTCCTAGTGTGTGTGGGGTGTGTACCTCCCTCCAATCCTCGCTCCCCTCCCCAATATGGTCCTTCTTTCCTGTTGCCTTTGCAGGATTATGCTAGAATCTACCACCCCTGGCCATAAGGGCATCCTTAAGTCTTCTTTCTTCACATGAGGTCCTTACCAGAGGGTAACATCTCTATTGCTACTCTACTGATCATTGGAAATGCGAAGCCAGCCCCTTCTCACTTACTGGGCTCAAAAAGAATGGCCAGCAAAGAGATGGCTCCATGTTCCAGGGGAATGCTCCTCAGGGACCTCCTATCCCCAGGTCAAATTTATCATTTTGTTCCAACCCTGATGTTCCTCCCACACTCCCATTCTAAAGACTGTTCCATCATTCTCCCTGTTCTAGTCACACTAGACATGAATTAGTCCTTTAATATCTTTCTGCTGCAACCATGATTTACAATGTCCATAGTGTCAGTAAAAATCCCTTCAGTGATCGGTGTCCATATCTTGTTTATTTCTTTATACTATACTTTAAAAGTGGTTATTATTTATTAATATAATCATGACAAAAAATAAAACCTATTTAAAAATACTCTCCAGGAAAACATCTTGCTTATTTGTGGTTGTTTAACATTGTGGGCACAGTGGACCATACAGAACTGGACCCTTTATTCAGGTTCCTTGACTATGGCCCCACTTCTCACACTCACGAGTTATCACTGGGACCACCCAGCATGCTCTATGGAACAGTTGGCAGGTGGCATAGAACAGAGAAGGAATCCGAGATGCAAGGGTCAAGCCCCACTTCTGGTAATAAGCTGTGGGCTATGTACAGAACACTTCACGTATGAGCCTCAGTTTCTGCCATGGTCCTGTGGACATCTATCAGTAAGACATCTTAGGTGACAATGCCCTAGCATGATTTTCTCCAAGAGTCAGCTTGGAACCAAGGCTGGAGAGAGACAACCACCAACTCATACCTATTCCTTCAGTAATCCAACCCTAAAAATACATCCTCCATTCTGGCCCACTGCCTCTTTGCTTTAAATCTTCGTTTTGTTTTCCCGAATTATGAGCCACTTGACAAGGCTCAGCTGCATCTTCCTTGCCAGGTTTCCTCCACACTCATGGGCACTCTCTTCAAAGAGAGGTCTTCAAAGGTACCCAGTCAGGGGACGATGGCTTATCAAGGGTTAATGCTATAGGCAAATCTGAAACCCACTTTAGAAAGTCATGCTATACGGACAGAATGCTTTTACAAAAGGAGAGAGGAGAGGGGCATTGGTATTGGGATGAGGGGTCAGGAGATTGAGACTCACCTTTACACTGCAAGCCCTGCCGCAAGAGGCCCCAGAGCAGGGAGCCACAGTGGTCACAGAACGTGGGGACCTTGTAGTTGTGGATCCCGAACTTGTGGGGCATGTTGACACTGAACCGCTGGGAGCCCACCTGCGGGACAGGAAGACAGAGTATCAGCACCCAGGAAGACACGGCATCAGCATCCAGCTCCTCTAGGAAGCTGATTGCTCCCTGGATTCCTGGATGGATTGTTAGAGAATCCCATCCTCCGAAGGCACACGTCATTGCAGGCCCCTGAAGAGAACTTCTCCTCCAGCCCAGCTTTCCCTTTCATAGTCATCCTAATTCACAGACGAGAGGAGACTGCTTCCCACGCATGCCCCTCCATGACATTAGGCTTCTGCACAACCGTAGCACACAGTTAGCAGTGACCACCTTACACCGAAGTCACTCACAAGACATCACTGTGTGCGTTCAGCTCTGGTTGTGCACAGAGGTCTAGCTGGGAGGAGAGAAGCTCCCAGCAGCTGACGAGGGGACTGAGGAGCCTATAGAGTAGCATGGGACAGCAACACAGTATGGAAGATGAAGACAGTTAACAGAGTGACAGCCACTGGTGGGCACCATTGCCTTAAACTCTACTACCACAGCTTGGGGTGGGCTCCTGCTTCCTCAGCGTCACTGACAAGAAAACAAAAGCAGTGTGGGAGTCAGAAAGATGCCCACAAATCCAACAGATGCAAAGCAGGCCCTGTCCCCACATGTCCAACTTCACAGCTCGAGGCTCGTGTCTGCTCTGCTGCTATTTGCTCGTTACTGAAAGGTGAAGGTCAGGTCAGACAGGGAGGACGCAGGAAGAAACTTAGGTGTCTGGGATATGGGCTGAGCTCCGCCAGCAAACCTCTAGTGTGGTCTCATTCCGATTTCCTGCGACCTCGGGTTTCTGACCTGATGTCACAGGAGAGCAGGGTCAGTGGAACAATGGAGGGGAAGAGATGGGGACATGAAGGGTTCCACAGAGCCACGAGTCACCAACCGGTGCAGTCTACTCTCCTGGGTCTTCTCAGAACCTTTGAGAGCTACTCCTTGCCATCTGGTGAAGCAGCCACATGAACCCGCCCCTTCCCAGTCAGGGCAGGAAGCCATGAGAGGAAGACGCCGACGACTCTACGGTCAGGGAAGGGGTGTGTACAGTGTGTCTTTGACTGTCAGCTGAATGTGGCACAGAAAGGCCCCCTTGGAGAACTCGGGAGTAATGCATGCTGGGTGCAGACCCTGATTAGGGTGTGAAGCCGTGACCAGGGGTCCTCGTCACTCAGCTCCCAGAAAAAGCCAGTCCTCCCATGGTACCAGAATGCTACTGTACCTCCTCCATACACGGGCATCCATTAGAATCCCATGAGAGTACAAATTCTCCAGGTATCGCGAGAACAGTTGTGCCCACCACCTTAGGTTTATCAGAGTGTCAAGTGTCAACCATGCGCCTTCCTTTCTGACTCCTAAGGTTGGATGAGGTCACTGTGCCCGCTTAAGTCCTATAGTTCTGAAGACATGGTAGACATGTAATAAGAAGAGAAGCCAACCCACCAGGAATAATTTAATAAATATATGAATGACAGACTAAGGTAGAAAGGTACAGAAGCTTGGCCCACGTGATCAGGAGGCCCTTATGGGGTTGGAGACAGATGTATGAATTTCAGTTGGGATCAACAAAGACTCCAGGCAGCTTGAGAGATGGCTCAGAGTTTACAATCACTGGTTGCTCTTCCAGAGGTTCAGAGTTCAATTCCCAGCATTCAAATGATGGCTCACGGTCATATACAATGAGATCTGATGTCCTCTTCTGGCATGGAGCACCATATATATAAACTAAAATAAATCTTAAAAAAATATTTTTAAGAAAATCCCAGAGACTCCAAGGTATTAGAGAACAATGAGAAGACAATGGGAGATACATCATCATACCAGAGTCCTAAGGAGGAGCAAACACAAAGACAGCACACATGCAAGTGAACACATTCATGTGGGCATCAGCACACATATATACACTCCTACTGTGGAGTGCACATGGGCAAAACTCTCAGAGAAAGCAGAGGAGGAAGAACAGGGCAGGGAGAGAATTGCAAGATTAAAGGAAATGAAAGGAGGGTTGACACGAAGGCAGGGTATTCTTGCTTCCTGCAACAATAAGGGGTATGCAGACTGTCAGACATGAGACACACGACTGGCCGAGTGCTCATGGTGGCAAAGAGAATGTCCAAGAAGCCCATCATCAGAGCTGATTAGTTTTCCTTTGAGATGGAGTCTTTCTATGTGGCCCAAGCTGGCTTCACACTTGCTATTAAGGTAGGCGCCCTTTTTAGTAGACGTTTCCCAAATGCTGGGAAAGCAGCGTTTGGGGCTGCAAGTGTCTGTGGTGTGTGCAGATGCAGTGCATTCATTACACTGCAAACAGTGACTCAGAGGAACGGACTCAAAGACTAGACACCCAACGGAGAGGTACTCAGTTGCCAATGCGATGGGGAGAACCGGATGGGCAATCCACTCTACCATACTAAGTTGCCCCACTCGAGATCCTGGCCATTTGTCTCCGGGGATGCAGGCCACATTTAGGGGCATGTATCACTGGGGATATGACTGCTAAATCTGCCAGCAAAGACAGAAGGAAACATCAGGGGCCAGATTAAGTGGGAACTGTGTGTTTCCGATCTCATCTTGCTACTGTACAAATCTCAGAGTCTTTTGGGACAGTTCCCTTTCAGGAAGTGAGGAAAAGCTTCAGAAACCTGAGGTTCCCAGGTGATCATACCTGTGAGAACCACGAAGTCTGGGCATATGAGCTCTTTGCTTCTACTGGACTGGGCACAATGCCTGCCACAAAGGAAGTGCCCAGTAAATAGTCAACGGAATGTTCATAGGAAGGAAGTGGAGCAGTAAATGCCCTATCTCCCTCCCCATCATCTTGTAAAAGTAAGGCAGTAACAATGTCCTGTAGGTTATCGTCCTAGGTCAGCAGTCAGGAGAGCGAGCTGCCAGGTGGTATGTTATTTTTCCTTCCTTGGGACAGGGTCACATGTCTCTCAGGCTGACCTTGAACTCGCTATGAAACCAAGAATAGCCCTGAACTTTGTCCTCTTGCCTCCATCTTCCTAGTGCTGGGATTAGAGGTGTGTACCACCACGCTTGGTTTCTAGTACTGGTGATTGAACCTAGGGCCTTCTGCATGCTAGACAAACTCTCTACCAACTTAGTTGTAGTCCAGGCACTGGTTTTCACATTCAACCAGGACAACAGAAGCCCTTGTAAACAGCTGTGGAGATTGAGCCTCAGTTTACCCTCAGGGCACAGGTGGCTTGACCTCAGCCTCACGCCTGGCTGCTTTCAGAGACAAGCACAAAGCAAGAGGAGACCCAAAGATGAGAAATGTCTCAGATGCGAAGCTCCATATTTGCCTGACCACTTTCAGGAAGTGGACAGAAGGACGGTGTAGGTCACTTCTGGGAACTCAGGTTCTAAGCTTCCTTCACTTTAACCCCAGTGGCCAGTACTCCCAGGGTTCCTGGGCCTGGATCCAGTACCATGATTGTGCAGTAGTCTTTACAGCTGGAACTGAGAGCTTCCCTCTGAAATTCAGCCCAGGCACCGTCACCTCCTTCTCACATCCCGCCTGCCAGCTCCCCTCAGCAGGGTCTTCTGGCCTACCAGTGGTACCACTATCTTGATTCTTAGAGGAAACCAGGCTCCCTTGTGGAATTTCACATCTCAGTAGTGCTGGGATTTCCCTTAAAGCCAGTCTGACACCGACTTCTAAGCTTGAGAGACAGGGAGCCAAGGCTCAAACTCTAATACAGGACACGGCTCTTTCTCATTGTAGCTATGTGTCCTGGGCAAATTTTGTGGGCACTCTGCTGTTCCTTGTCTCTCTGTGCTAAGACGAAGACAGTAATATCTAGCTCTCCTTAAAGTTACAATGGGGTGAAATAACATGTTGAAGTGCTTCTGAGTCAGGCTGGGTATGTACTCAGTGACGTCATCTAGTCTCTCTAAGCCCTCCTCGGGCTGCTCACGCCTCTCTGTTTCTGACTATCTCACTAGGGGATAGCTCCTGCTGTGTGCTGATCCGATTTGCTTATCACCTGCACGTGGACACATCACTGTGCCATTTCAGGGTTCCAGTGGGGCAATGAAACAAGACTCCACATCTCAAAGCCAGACATCGTGGCACACACCTTTAACCCCGGCACTCTGGAGGCAGAGGCAGGTCAATTTCTGTGAGTTAGAGACCAGGCTAGTCTATATAGTGAGTTCCCAGACAGCCGGAGCTACACAGTAAGACCCTGTCTTGAAAATACATTAATAAATAAATGGATAAATAAATCTATGGATCTCCACATTTCACTCACGGTCTGCAGCTCTGGGCTCCTAGTTCACTCTGGTAAAACTAACTTAGAGCTGTGTTCATTCAAGAGGCAGTGCTTCAAGCCAGCAGGCGGTGGTCACCTTTCATTCCTGCCCCATACAAGGAAGACAACGGCAAGATCTCAGAGTGCTGAGGTTCCCTTGCAAAGCAGGGGCAGAGAAGGGAGAGGCTGGTACAGAAGAAAGCACAGAATTCCAGTGTTGTAAATATTTACCTCGTCAGGGGTTTCCTGTTTCTTTAGGCCAGCACACTTGGTAATAATGAGCTCATGACATCGCTTGTGGACGACACAAGTGCAAACTGCAGATGAGAAAAACATAAAAAGCCCTGAGTGAGGAAGTGAGATTCCAACCCGAGATTTAATCAGGTCTCGGCGGAGACATGACCAGAGCTGGGCCCCTTCAGACAATGTCCTAATCTAATCCCCTTGTTAAGCCTTTAATGCAGTGTTTCAAACACTCTGCACCAGGACTCTGGGGCTTCTTAAACATCCCGCAGAAGGAGGAAAGCGACGGTTGTCAGGCGATGGTTGACAGGCGCTGCTCAGCTTCCCTGCTGCCATCCGCCGAGGTCAGCGACCACCCAGCTCTCCACGGAGCCCTCTCTATTAAAGGTTCTGTACTGCTCCTCATTTTCCACTCAGGACCATGTCACAAGGACTTTTCATTTGGGGTCAGGACTGGAACATATAACACAGGAGTCCTTGGGCTTAAAAAAAAAATCTGCTTTCTGATCACCATGTACAAAACTTAAAAATTTCCATTGACTTTAGTAAGTCTACAAAATGTGACCTGTAACTCTAGCTACAAGGTCACGGGGCAGTGTTAAAAGGAGGTAATAGGTCATAAGTAGTTAAGGAGGTGACTGCACACATACTGTCCCAAACCACAGCAACCATTAACAAAACCACCCCCAAGTTCTGTCTGAAGTTAGACTCTCAAGGGAGACAGCATGGCCTCCCAGTTCTCCCTAGAGGGAAGTCTCGAATAGACCACATCTTATTTCCACCCACCAGACCAACTTGACCTTGCATCTGTAGTCAATTAACTAGAGAAATGGAATCATCAACACCTCGAGTGGGCTCTAAGTGCTTAAAAATGATTCCATAGCAGAGATCACACAAAGAGAATCATCAAGAATCATACAGGGTTACTAACAAGCCAGTGAGAGAGTGCCTTCCAAGAGCCGGAGGAGGGCGAACAGGGAGAACACACAGACCCGAGGAAGACAGAAGACTCCTCTAACTGAAATGTTACATCTACCAGAAAAAAAAAAAACAAACACTATTGCCTTCTGCTACTGCAGCCAAAATGCTAGGCAAAGGGCACTTGCTAGGGTGGTACAGACAGGAGGTACTTCTGTGGCATGTGTCATACAGGTATGTAGGAGTGATGGCCAGGTAGTAACGAAGTTGAGGGGTCACACTTCTTAGAGAGAGAGGACAACGGAATTGTACACAGGCTCTACACATAACCCAACCTTCTAGAAGGGGTTATCATCTTAACCTAACCACAGGTCCCAAAAGCCAAGTTCATAAAACGCCTCTTACCTTGACATTGGTACCCCTGTTTTCCTATGACACCCCTGAAAGGAAGAAGATGGAATTTTACTAGGTCAAAAAATAAACACACAAAGCCACCCAGTTCTGGTCACCATCCATGCTGTAGTGAGTACCGTGGTGTCTGCTGAGCAGTGTGACTTCACTACCACTTGGAGAGTTAGACATGCCTTCCAGGAGGCCACAGGGACAGCCTCACTTGTGGAGCAGGTACAAGGCCTACTATATCAGGATTTGGTTTCTTGTATAAACACTCACACCGGTGGGGGTAGCAGTATTCTAGAAATCCACAAGGGATCCTGCTTGCTCTGGACAGAAGTCAGTCAATTAAAACATCCCCTCCTCGTGGATATAAAGGACATTCCTCAACTTCTAGCACCAGGGCACACCCCCAGAAGGCTCTGTGATGGTGGATAAGGCTTGCCATTGACTGGCATATATCCTGGGCACCCCAAAGCTTGTCAAGAAATATGGGCAGTCTACAGTTAGGACTGAGGACTCAGTGGTTCAATTAGTCATTGGAGGTTCCTTCCACAGCCACAGCAGGGTTTTGTGAAGGCTAGTTAGCTTGGAAACAGTCAAACCCATGTCCCTGTCCTCAGTGTACCTGAAAATTCACGCCTGCTGCTGAAGATACCTCTGCTTGACTATACAAACACATCCCAGAGTGCCCTACAGTCCTCAGCCAAGAAGAAGGAGCCACAGGTCATTGGGCCATTCTCCGGAACTAGAAATTGGGGTGTTCCCCACAAGCCCAGAGGAAGATTCAGCCAGTGAGACCGTCCACTCATCTCATAACCCACACAGGAATGGCAGGCCTGGGACACGGAGTCAGGGCTGCTGGCAAGATGCACTGTGGAGAGCGCTGCTTCCGCTTCAGCTGAGGCTGTCTAAGCTGCATCACTTCAAGTGGCCAAGCCAACCTCAGTGACTTCTAGAACCCAATGGTCCCGTAGAAGCCCAATTCAGATGTTCACCAGGAAACTTGGCCTCATTGGCTCTCCTCACTGGATTCCAGTACGCTGATTTCTGCTCCAGCTTCAAAGAGCTCGGAGAATATGCTGAAATGTCTGCTTCTTTTTACTTTTTTAAAATATGCACAGTAAAATACACTTTTGTAAAAAAATATCAGCATCTCATTCCTGCGTGACATTTAAATCTCACACCCTCGTGCCAGCTGTTTTATTAAGGAAAAACCTGTACTGTCACCATCAGATTCTCCAGGGCTGATCTCAGCTTCGCGCTCTCTGATGAGACTCGGGGAGAGCAAAAGGCTTTCCTTATTGAGGTCTGTCTTTTAAACTTTAAAATCAGAGCTCCAAACAAAGACAACACAATTACTATAGAAAGAGCTCTGAATGTTAACACACAGCACACCTGGACTTCTACTAGAGAAACCACTCCTTTGTTCCAAATGAAAACACAATGCTTCTGTCCGCAAGAACGTTGCTTCGTTCATTATTTGCTTTCATGGGAAAGTCAGTCTCTCTCTCTCTCTCTCTCTCTCTCTCTGTCTCTCTCTCTCTCTGTCTCTCTCTCTCTGTCTCTCTCTCTCTCTCTCTCTCTCCACACTGTGTAGCTCTCAATGACCTGAAACAGCTATGTAGACCAGGCTGGCCTCGAACTCACTGCTTCCCAAGTGATGGGATCACAGCCATGCACCACCATGCCCAGGAGAAAACCTCTCTCATTTACAACATCACTATTGATTGAGGTTCATCTTCTCCTACCCCACACCTGATCCCTGCCTTCTCACTACGGAGAAGCTAGAACCCGGGGTTGTCGGGAGAAAGGAACTTACCAGATGAAATCTCTGCAGTGGGAGCAGTAGGTGGGCTGCCGAAGGTAGGTGGCCATGAACTTGTGGCCATTGACCTGGTGGACCCTGCGCCTGACAGCCCCTTGCCGCTTCCTCGGCCGCATGCGCTCCCTGAACACTCGTTCTTCATTGTCTTTAGGGGCTGCAGAAAGACACAAGCAGAAAGGAGACCACGTGGGTTAGTGCACCTTAACACTGGCCTTCGGGCAGGGGTCGGCTGGGTGGGAGGCAGCCTTTCTGCTGCCAGAGGGGCTGAGGGTTCCGAGGGGGCTCAGTGCTCAGCTGGTAGGAGTGCGCATCCAAGGGGATGAAGCCTGAATTTGTGTACATCATCTCATGTCTGCCTGCATCCTCAGAGTCGACCCCATTCCAGACTCTTCTCCCAGCCATCCCATTTCTTCATGCCCCCTTGGCCCAACCTACACATTTTGAGAGTCACGCGGATCAGAGTGTCTAATGTTCAACCTTAGCAAACTTTTAGGTGGTGTGAGCTTAGAAAGACAGAATCAGATCCAGAGGCTGGAGAAATGACTTAGTGGGTAAGAGTAATGGCTGCTCTTCCAGAGGACTCAGGTTCAATTCCCAGAAGCCACGCAGTGGCTCACAACTGTCTACAACTCAGGTTCCAGGGAATCTGACACCCTCACACCAATGCACATAAAATAAAATAATAAAGTAGTTTAAAAAAAGAGTCCAATCTCTTGCCACGAGTCTCTGCAGGCACCTCTCAATAAATGGGGTCACACTGTTGAGCACACGGCATGGCTGCAAAGCTGGTGCTAGGAATCCCTATTGACTTGCTGCCCGGCTCTGAGTCATAGCTATCTAATAAATCTAACGTCTCCCTTCTCCCTCATCTTCAGAATAGAACAATCGATCCTTTTCAAAGGTCAGAAGGAATGAGGGAGGGAGGGAGGGGGAAAGAAGGGAGAGAGGGAGGGAGGGAGCACACCACCATGGAAGCAGAGTGCTCCTCTGAAGCTCAGAGCACTGAGAGAAGAGCATCGAATTGGGTCCCTGAAGGCAGAGGAGAGAAGGTGGTCCCGGGGAACAAATGCCCAGGTGTGTGTGAGTGAGTCACAGCACCCAGGTGGCCTGGTCGTCACTCACTGGGAGCCTGCCCTGAGCTCTGAGGCTGCAGAGCTAACACAGCTCCAGATGATGAAGACAGGTTCTGCCTGTTGTACCCCCTGGTCTTCAGCTTCCTTGGGATTCGTTGCTAACTGGTGACTATTGCTTCCAAATGTTCCCAGTGACATCAGCTCCTCCTGATGAAATGAGCCTGTCATTTCCTACCCTGCCACATGCAGGGCGCTTAGCCCGCTGACCAGGTCTCACAGGAACACCCCTGGTGATTTAACGCAGAGATCTCTTGGTGCGTACATATGTGCATGTATGAGTGTGCATACACACGTGTGTGTGCACAGTCACAGTATACACAGGAGATCAGAGGACGACTATCAGGAGTTGGTTCCCTCCTCCTACCACGCGAGTCCTGGGGACAGATTGCATGGCATCAGACTTGGCACCAGGCTCCTTTGTGCACTGGGGCATCTCACTAGCCCCGAGCATGCCCTAGTTTTCATAAGAAGAAAGTAAATAACTAAAAATCCAATCTATGTGGCAGGAATATTTGTCACAAACCGGATCAACAGAACCTAACCCCAACCCTGGCATTATGGGATGGAGATTCTTTTTGACAAAACAAAACCCACCGACGACAGAGCGCAGCCCTTTACTTCTTCCCTAAGCCTCACCGCAGAACCCGCTAAGGCAGTAAACCAGCTCCTAGAGCATCGAAGACACAATCGTATTTGCAAGTGTGCCAGTTGTTTGCATCCTGAAAGACTCAGTTTTCAGCTAAAGATGAGAAGTTCCCTTTTCTCCAAGGAAGTCTGCCTGAACTCTCGCAGAGTCTCCCTGCGGGCCTCCCCTCTCAGCTTTCTGCAGAGAAGACCGGTAGTTTATTCAAATGTCCAGAACTGTGTTCACTCTGATTTAGAGGGGAAATGTGGCAACCAACGAGGACAGCTGCGTTTATTTTCAGATACCCCTGGCAGGGGCCATGGATACTGACGGGACATTATAAAGTCATGCAGGTAAGTGGAAGGAAGGCGTCTGTGCAGGTCAAGCTGCAACCAGGGGTCACTCGTGCACACTGGGGCCTGTCTGAACAGCACTTCCTTCAATATTTTTATTACTTCATCTCCTGCACACATCTGCCTGCCTTTTAAGTTGGATTTTATGCCAGTGTATGGGGAGACAGCAGGCCGTGGAGGCTCAGGTCTAAATTCCCACCACCCAGGAGTCGGTGGCAAGAGGATGGCTGTAAGTTCAAGGCCAGCCTGGGCTACAGAATGGGACCCTGTTCAACTTGGAGTTTCTGTAGTCATCAGGAAACTAGAAAGATGTCATTGCAAATGGGAATGTCTTCCGGGAAGAGGGAGGTAGATCACGGGCTGCACTAAAGTGGAGGGGCAAGCTAGGTGGAAAAGCTTCAGTTGAGAGTAAAGTGTGAGGATGGGGGCAAGGGATGAGGGTCCAAGGGTTAATCAGAAAGAAGGATGTATGAAAAAGCCATGTGAAACCTACTATTTTATAGATCAATTAAAAAATATACACTAGGGGTGGGAGAGGACAGTATGCATAACTGGACAATGCTACTCCGAAAACTATGGGTTATTAAACACAATTTCCAGTATTGGAGAGTTAATGAGTTGTTGGTCAGGGAAACCAGAGGCTCTGCTTTCTCTCTTGGCTGCTCACCAGCACGAGTTGATAGGACTCTTACTGGAGACATTGTGTACCTGTAAGACATCCAGCTAGAACTGAGCTAGAGGCTTCCTCTAGACCTGAGCTGATAGCTCACTATTGTGTTGTCTGAAGCAGTAAGGAAATCCCCTAAAACCTTTAAAAAAAAAAGAGCTGCTGGATGACCCAGTACCCCCAGCCTTGGCTACACCCCAGAGAACGGAAATCAGAAGTTTGAAGCTATGTTTGCTCTCACAGTTTTAATGTAAGCATTGTCTGCATTAGCAAAGACAGAGACGCAACTAAATGTCCACTGATGATTGGGCAGCTGTGGAGAAATGTGGTCAACGCATAAAGGTGGGTCTACAGGATCACACAGAGAAGGAAACCCTGCCATTTGGGATAAAAGGCATGAAAGACACCATGCTAAGCAAAACAAGCCAGTCACAGAACACAGACTCCATAACACCACATACGCAGGGACTCATCAACAGTCAAACTTAGAGAAGCAGAGAGTAGAAATGGTGGTTTCTAGGGCATGGAAGGAAGCAGAATCAGGGTGGTGTTAACGGTACCAAGGTTCAAAGCAAGTAAGACCTAGATGTCTGTCTACAGCATGCTCCTCTTGCTCACAATATTGTATTATACACTGAAACATTTGCCAAGAGTGTGGCTCCTATATTAAAGGCTATCACAAAAGTAAATAAAAAATAAATTTTAGCTTCCATGGCAGGGGCAATGCATAGCGTATCACTTTCCTCTGAGATGAAACCTTC
This sequence comes from Microtus oregoni, assembly GCF_018167655.1. Lineage (NCBI taxonomy): Eukaryota > Metazoa > Chordata > Mammalia > Rodentia > Cricetidae > Microtus > Microtus oregoni. Next base: position 17,267,707 of record NW_024543095.1, on the reverse strand, counting down.
CAACTGGAAGGGAAGCCCATTAAGATTCAGGATGGTTAGCCAGGTGTATTTGCCCATTCATTTGGGAGGCTGAGGCAGGTGGACCTTTATCAAGGCCAGCCTGGTCTACATAGCTACACAGTGAACTTCTGACAAGACAAGGCTACACAGTGAACACACGCACACGCGCGCGCGCACACACACACACACACACACACACACACACACACACACACACACACGATACAGGATGTTCTAAGCAGAGGTAAAATGTTCCATCCTGCAGGGAAGCTTGCTAAACTAGGGAGCAAACAATTCAAAAGATTCAGAAAGTCCCTGAAACTGAGCAGAAACATTATGACCTTCTTTTGCAAGCAAATAGAAGCTGTAAAGACCGCTAAAAGACATCAGATGAGACCAGCTGTCTGGAAGAATGTTCAGACCAACTGAGCTGCCTGAAAAAGGCACTCCCCAATTTCTCAGGCTGCCTTTAAGTAAGGTGAGTTCCAGGGTTCCAACTTTCATGAGCCATGACCCATGTTGGGGTGGACTTTGGTGATATAACTGCTTCTAAGTGATTTCTGCTTGTAAGGCCTTACCACATTCGGTTAAGCACTCCTTACTTTGGTCTGTGTTCTGTTCTTTATCTGTGGTGAATAGATGTTTGTTTATGCTTCTTCTCTAGGGAAAGTGTCATACAACAGATGTGTGTGTGTGTGTGTGTGTGTGTGTACACATCACGTGTGACAGATATGTAAGTGAGGGATACACATCCATTTGGATATGATATATTAATATTATACCTTATAGTATATATAATTAATATAATGATATATTATGATATACAGTACACATAATCCGATGATCCATTTGGAAATGTAAACAAAGTGACACCATGCCTAAATACGTCAGACTTTATTTCCCAAGAAAAAAGACATTTTACTTTTTTGTTATTGTTGCTGGTTTTTAAGATAGTGAGACAGTGTCTTCAACACATCACAGGAAGCTGCACCCATGAAATCCTAACAACATGGTCATATAAACAAGACCTGCACAGCAACAACAGCAGTTGACATCTCAGGATGGATGAGGAAAATCTTACAAGGCCTCACTCCTAGACGGAGAGCTGCAGGCAATCATGGATGGCTGCTATGTGGAGAATCATCTGCCCAGGGACAAGCTCCCTGACAGGTTGTCGAATCCCAAGTGGTCAGCTCTAAACACACACACACACACACACACACACACACACACACTCATATCACATATACCACACACACATCCATACCACACACGCCAAACACACACCACACACACAACATATGTACACACACAACACACTACATACATACACTATATACACATGTACACACACCACATATACATACATATACACACACTTAACACACACCACACCCACATTTATACCACATAACACACACTAACACATACTCATACCACAAATTCACACAAAACACTCATACACTCACACATACTGTGTGGGATTAATAATTAAAGAATATATCATGGATTTGACAGGGAACAGAGAGGAAACATGAGAGGAGTTGGAGTGGAGAGAAGGGGGTGGAAATGATGCAAACACAGAACTCATATATGAAATTCTCAAAAGTGTAAATGTAAAATATTTGCAGGAGAAATATAAAATACACACTCTTACTAGGAATTTTTTAAATGCAAAACAGAACGTTATTACTATGCAATGGACATACAATTTCATACCTAATAAAGCAACAACTTTGTTTTAAAATGGTATTTGTTACTATGAGGATACTAATTTATTCATTTACTCCTAGAGGAAATGGCAGAGGACATACATTTTCAGAAAGCGATATTAGAATGCATAGCAAACACAAACATATCAGCAATGAAATCTGACCTGGCAATTCCTTAGGAAGCAGGGCTAAGTAAACGACTAGATACAAACAAAAGCTATTTAAGCATGAACTACCGATCCCCACCGCACGGCTACAGGAGCCAACAAAGAAAAATAACTTGTCCAAGACTCAGACAATGGTCTAAACATGCGTTACATCCAGAGCAATTCAAAACCACGTGCACCAATGTCTTTGCCTCCCAGAAATCTCAAGGTCCAAATCAGGAGCAGAAGGAGAGGGAGCACGAGCAAGGAACTCAGGACCACGAGGGGTGCACCCACACACTGAGACAATGGGGATGTTCTATCGGGAACTCACCAAGGCCAGCTGGCCTGGGTCTGAAAAAGCATGGGATAAATCCGGACTCGCTGAACATAGTGGACAATGAGGACCACTGAGAACTCAAGAACAATGGCAGTGGGTTTTTGATCCTACTGCACGTACTGGCTTTGTGGGAGCCTAGGCAGTTTGGATGCTCACCTTACTAGTCCCAGATAGAGGTGGGCGGTCCTTGGGCTTCCCACAGGGCAGGGAATCCTGATTGCTCTTCGGGCTGATGAGGGAGGGGGACTTGATTGGGGGAGGGGGAGGGAAATGGGAGGCAGTGGCGGGGAGGAGGCAGAAATCCTTAATAAATAAGTAAATTAAAAAAAAAAACATGTGCAAACACCAATACAGCGTGAGAAACGAACAAAGCATGATGCACTCTCTATACCATGACCCTGTATCGACCAACAGGCTGGGGGGTACCAGTAAAGAATCACACCATGCCAGAATAACTGGATAATAGTCTAAAAAAATTGTTCTCCAGGACTCTTTTCAAAGTTTTTTCTCTGCCTAGATCACCAAGTAACGCAATGGCTCTCTAGCGGTTGGCTGTCTCCCTGGCATGAGCAGAAGAAATGGGCCTTGGAGAGCAGGAGACAGAACAAATTTCTCCATCCTTTGCTCTATGAATTGCTTACTAATTCATAGGTAGGGTCTTGCTGTGTAGTTCACGGCAGTTCTGGAATTTGCTCTGTAGCTCAGGTGGCCTTGAATGCACAACCAATCCTTTATTTCCAGAGTAGATCACAGGTGTGCACTACTTTGGCCACAAGGGGGCAAAGTCAAACAGGAAGTCGGCACCTCTCTATTACCTGCTCAGTTCCATTCCTGTTCAGTGACAAGCCAGAGTCACGGTGGAATTTCTGGTATCCAGGAAAAGTCATTATGCTTAGGAGAGACACACAGAACAAAAACATCCCCAGGCCCCTAGCCTGGGAACTTGACAAGTAATCCCAGGTATCCCTTAACACCTCTAGCTCTCTGAAGGATGCTCGCTGCTGCCTCTGGATACACCGTACCATACTTAGCTGGTGTGACTGTCCCTTTGACTACAGGACCCAGGCAGTTCTCAGATGTCTCATTTTATGACTCTATATGTCACTCAGCAGAAAGGGTCTCCAAAAGTGAGGGAAAGGCTAGCATTTAATATGTTTGTTTTGTGAAACTCTGGAAAGTAGAGAACCCGACTGGTAGGACAGAACAAGAACCCACAAAAAGACACAAGCTAAACATGTCGGCATCTGTGATAACCCCAAACCTCCATGCATTCCAGGCATGTGGTCTACATCCTCCAATTACCCCATAAATTTCAAACTCCTGGAATTTTACACAGTAAATATCAAGCACCCCCAACATGGAGAACCATCTATAAACGGCTGCAAGCAGGTGATACCAAGAACACCGTCTGGCTACTACTTTGTGCAAACAAATCTACCCGGTCCCCTTTCCTCGGTGGGAGGGATGATCTTTCCTTCCAGACTTAGAGTACTCGGAGACTCCCGAAGAGGCAGGCGTGCCGCCAAGCACTCTGCTCTTCTTGCTGGCAGGCAGGTCGCTGAAGGAGTCACGCCTGCATCGTCCTCTCGCTAACCAGCCACATCTCTTTCCACACACAAGAAGACAGAACTGAATATTACCTCTCTGGCGAGGCCATGGGCATCCTCAACACTGGTCCTCTAGAGATGTCTTTTACTTTAAGAACACCCAACAGGAAATTCACAGGCTATGGATTCTAGGGTACTTCCAGGCTGTGTGAAGGAGAGACTGCCAAATTCAAGGGATCACAGGCATGGTGGTCAGTCAGGGGCACTGCTGTTATTGCTCAGTATGGGATTATCCCTAAGGCACCAGGAGCTGTTCTTCAAGCAGGTCTCTTCCTGAGTTCTTGCCATTGGCTCCCCCCCACCTTTTTTTTGCAGGCATCAGGGGCATAGGCTAGATTTTTGTCTTTGTTGCAAACTTGACATTTCTATACAAGTCATTACTTTCTTTAGGTTTCTGGTTTTTGTTTTTGTTTCTTTGTTTTTAATCTAACAAGAGAGGGAAGACACCATGGCCAGCTCAGACAGTGGATTGGAAGGAGCAGGGCTGTGACGCTTATCTTACCACCCAACAGGAGTATCTGAGTCTCTAGATGTATCTTTGAGGGTCTCTCCAGTGAGGTCTAACTGAAGGGGGATGACCCACCCCCAATCTAGATAATACCATCCCTTAGGTTGGGGTTCATGTGAGTTGAGCATAGGCATTCATCTGATTCTTGACTGTGGATACAACGGAACCAGTTCATGCTTCCAACTGCCATGCCCTCCCACCGCAATGAGCTGCTTCCCTTTAAAATTTGGGCCAAACAAAACTTAAGTTGTCCCTGCCAGGTGTAAGTCACAGGAATGAGGACCAAGAACGTCAGATCCCTGGGAGTTCAGTTCAGTTTACCTTCAGTAGCTCCCTGGCTTGGAGTATATGGACTCGTTAAGCTAAAGCAAAACAAAACTCCAGTGTCACTCAGCTGAAAAAAAAAAGCCAAACGAAACGAAGTCCTGCAGCATGAAAGCAGTGGTACTTCTTATTGTCCCTGAGAAAAATGGGTGACGCTGTTTACATGTGAACAAATGCTTCATGACAGCGAGTTTTAAATATTAAGTAAATATTTATGTGGTGCCAAAGAATATTCCCTACATATTGTACTCACACAATACATTTTTTTTTTTTAAACCCCTTCATGTTCAAAACAGGAAAGAGGAAGCAGGAGCTGATTTCTTGGGAGAGATAGCTCTGTGTGTATCTTCCCAGAGTCAAAGCTTCATCATCAGAAGGTCTGGAAGCCGCAGCTAGGGAGGGGCTACCCGGTTCTCGGGGTGTGTCTTCTCATCAGGACAGCACTGGTCTCGCATTCACTACAAACCCTTTCCTTCTTCCTTTCGGAAAGACGTTTGCTGTGTTCACAGCAGAACTTAAATTCTCTCCAGTCATGGAAACAAAACTGCAGCTGGTATATACTCTCCACGGGGGTAAAACCCAATGTATGAAGACATTGAAGGCTGACAGAGCAGAAGGTACAGCCGGGTGTCAACTGAGCAAGCGACTGTGGGACAGTGGGAAATGAGGCAGACACACCCCTGCCCCAGGGCCTATGGTGAACAGTGCCAAGTGCCTGCGGCAGAGAGAAAGATCACTTCAGCAGGAAGTCAGCTTGCCTTCTGGCTGTGTTCCTTCCTTTACCTGCTCAGGTATATGCCCCATCACAGTGGAATTTCTGGTGTCCAAGAAAAGTCATTATCCCCAGGAGGGACAAAAAGAATAAAATCATCGCCAGGCTGCCAGCCCGGGAAATGGACCAAGCTCAACATCTGCCAAGGGAGGGTCCCGGCCCCTGCTGTATCAGCAGAGGTCCAGGATGAGTGGCAGGGAACTTGTCCAATGTTGCACACCTCAGCACTGTGGAGATAATGCACCCAGGGTCGGTTCCTGCCCGTTGTTCATGTTCATTAATGTGGCGTCAAAACCCACCTGAGGGACCCAGTGCCACAAGTCCTAGCTGGGTGTCTACTTGTCCCTAGGGGTTGGTTAGCTGGCAGTTGTGTAAGAGACAGGCTCGGATGTCTCCTTCCTCCTCAACTCACTACCAAGCCTTTCCAGGTCAAGGATACTACAACCCCAAAGGCTTACAAGGTTACCTACTGAGAACCCCACCCCCTTGTTGTTAATGCCTGCCTTTGCAAAAATCCAGCTGCAACCTGCAGAATTCAAAGGTTGAAGTACAGTGAGCTAAATCTCCCTCCCTCTTACATCCAGGCAGCCCCTCCCTGCCTCCCTGTGGATGCTCAGAGCTTTCAAAAATTAAGTACTAGCCCCACTCCCTAAACCACAAGGATTTAACTTGTGGTTTTCCTTGAGTTGCTTCTTTGCTGAGGAAATTTTAAATTCTCACTAATTTTAAAATAATAATAATAATAATAAAACCATAATGGCATAAAGCCCATGAGCTGAGACAGGGGGATCACTGTGAGCTCAAGGCTAGCCTAAGATAAAACAGTGAGGCTGTCTTCTCCAACTCCCATCCCACCCCCAATTTTAAAGAAAAAAAATGGCTTCTTCAAAACTGGTGTAGAGTCAGGGAAGGGTTCCCAGGAAACAGATAGGGTGGGGTTTATTGGCCAATTTAAGAAGGAAGGCTAATCTTAGACACCAGAGATTAAAGGAAGAAAATAAAAAGGTAATAGAAGAATAGTAAGCTAAGGAGTTGGAGGAAGAGAAATAAAGGGTAGGAAGAAGTTAAGGTAATTGTTGAGCCACCGACAAAGGAGTCCATGCCTTCCAGCAGAGCTTCACACAGGGAACACAGCTCAAGACTACACAAAGGCAGCCATGGTGGCATGCCAGACTCGTGGATATCAAAGTAGCCATGAAGAGAGTCTGTTCTCTTCTCTGGGACAGCCAGCCGCCAGTCCTGAGGCTCCCAGGATGGAGTGTCCTCTACAGCTAACGTGTCTTTAGCGAAGCCAGATCAAATCCTATTACTGTCCCATTAGACCTGGGGATGAAAACATCAGGCGCTCATGTGTGCCACACTCTTTGGTTCTTCTGAATCACCTGAGAAAACAAGGTGGGCGCCATTTCACCTTCTCCACGGGGGGAGAGGGGGGCTGCTAAGGTCTCTGGGAAGCAGTCCAGTCAAGGATATGTTAGAAGCAACTTCCTTAGCTCCCTGCTGCCCATCCAGGAGTACAGGGTGACCCTCTTCCTTCTGCACCAAAGGACTTGCTGCATTTAAAAACTCAAAATCCTTTCCCCTTCTCTGTGGCCAAGGAGCACTCTGGTTAATTTCTGCATGAGAGTTACTGAAACTTGACACGTCATTGACCAGAAGATTTAGGGGGATGATGCTCAACCTCATCTTGTCAGTCAGGACACGAAATGGCTCTTTTCACTTTGTAAAGTATCTTATAAAATCAAATAAAGCAATCTTACTTCTGCACATTTATTCAAAGTACATGAAAAGTTACATTCACCCTCAAATCTATAAGCAGATATTTGTAATAGCTCTATCTACAACCACCAAGAAAGGAAAGACCAACTATCCCTCTCGGAAGGACTGACGTCCATCCACGCATTAGAAGGACTTACGTCCATCCACACACTGGAAGGACTGATGTCCATCTGTGCATTGGAAGGACTGACATCCATACACGCACTGGAAGGACTGATGTACATCCATGTATTAGAAAAACTGATGTCCATCCATGCATTGGAAGGACTGACATCCATCCACGCACTGGAAAAACTGATGTCCATCCATGCACTGGAAGGACTGACATCCATCCACGCACTGGAAAAACTGATGTCCATCCATGCACTGGAATGCCTTCCAGCAGCAGAAACAAACTAATAATTAGCAGAAATGAAAATGAGGATGAATCACAAATGCTAATGTGGGGGCTCACAAAGCTACATACAGCTTCTGGGTGCATTGTTATTCTGGAGAAGGCAAAGTAACAGGCACTGGAGAGCCTACCAGGGGCTAGTGGCAGGCAGAGGGTTTGACTAGGAAATGGAAAAGACAAACGGATAAATTGGGAAGGGGTGGTATTCAAAGGATTCCATGTTTTGATTGTGGTAGCTTACAAGACTACACAGGTTTGTCAAAACACAGAACTAATTTGCCAGAAAGGGTGAATTTTACTGTATGCAAATTAAATGGTCCATTTTGAAAGATGGAAGAAAAGAGAAAACAATGAAGGAAGGAGGACCCACTTCCGTTCTCAGTCCTGCCTGTTGGGGGGGGGGACCTTCCTGATGCTGAGCTGCTGGGCGACCATATGAGAGGAACAGCTGAGGCATTTAGACAGACTGCCGCTCAGCAGACTAGACTGTCCTCAGGAGCTGGGTGGAAGTCGCCAGGCCTACTTCCCTCCATAACCGGCTTTTCCTCCTGTGGTTCCCGCTCACTCCTCACTCATGTGAGTCTCCCCAGGATCATCTTGGAAGTCTTGATGCCCCATGCTCCCTCCCAGCCTCTCATCACAGTGTGCCTCCTCCCTTCCTACACAGGGGTCTCGCTCTCCCCCTGTGTGAATTTGTTCTCATCCTTTAACAGATCTCTCTTGCACTGAGAATTTTTCTCATCAGAGCAGACCATAGGGATCCTCTCTTCTTTGAATTTGTGCAGTGCCGGGAGTCTTTACTCTTCAATTTGATAGTCACCCATTAAACATCTAATGAGCTACATCAAATGCTTGCCGTCCTTTGCTCAGAGAGACAGCTAGTTCATCCAGGAAAAAAATTCTTCAGATTTCTTTTGCATCCTTTCCCCGTCCTTACCCTAACGCCCTCATTCACATTGGTGCTTCGACTCATTATTAATTGAATAAAACACCCAAGTATTGACAACAATAGGTAAGGGAACATTGCAATCTGTCTACTTATAGCTCAAAATTACTTGTATTTTTTCTTCCATTCAATGTGATTGAAATGTCTTTTCACAAAATAAAAACCAGCCACAGTTCTAAAGAACATAATAACCCATGAAGGACCCACAATAACACAGTAAGTGCGTACACTTCCTGGCATTCAATTGTTCCCAACTGTAAGAGTTCTTTCATGTTACAGCACATGGCGGGGTTACCACTCCCTGTTATTTTTTAATCCTACTCAAACAAATCCTATGCATTTCTTTTCTCTTCTACAAGTCTTGGCCATGTGTCTCGAGCTAATATTAACCCTTCATGAGTATTTCCTAGTTCCCGTGCACGCTCATGTTTAAAGTAGAGAGCCAAACTAGTCTTCTAATCCCACAGAAGAAGGCTGCAGGAGGGAACATCATCTGGACTAACGTCCCTGTGTGCGGGCTCATGTCACATCTTATTACATGTGCTTTGGATAGCTCCACAATAAAGGCTACATGGACACTCGGCTCAGTATGGACAACGCATTACTTGGTTGCAAGGGAGTTATCTTTTCTTCAGCAATGTCTGATAGCATATACCTGCCAGGCATGCCTTTTGTCTTGGCATTGAGGTTTCAGTGCAGGCAAACCGCCAGTTTCCGTCTGCTTGGTATGAACATCACGGAGGTGTGTCAGGAAATGAGGTGGAGAACTGTTTCTCAGTCCAGAACCACTGGAGACTCACAAACACGCCATGTGCTCCAAACTCTCCCCATGTGGGAGAGGGGCACTGGCAGGGTTGGAGGGGCTGAGATCATTTTATAAATTGCTATTTTCACTCAAGACCAGTTCTCTCTAGTATTAACTATCTGTCTCAGCAGAAAAAGGAAACACAACAGACACCTAAATCTCTCTCTCTCTCTGTCTCTCTGTCTCTCTCTGTCTCTCTCTCTCTCTGTCTCTCTCTCTCTCTCTCTCTCTCTCTCTCTCTCTCTCACACACACACACACACACACACACACCCCACATATACCCCGCTAGGTCTCTGGGTCTGGAGCTTGAGTATTGCAGGCCTCTCGAAACAGATGGACACTCCCCTTCAGCTTTCTGTTCAGCAGGTCTGCTTTAGAGTCGGAGAATCTGTATCCAACAAGATCTTAGGACATGTGGACAGGCCTGGAGCCAAGGACAGTTTAGGGGCCTCTGCCTTGGGTTGTCCATGGTTTCCCAGACCACTGGAATCCCTGGAAATACCTTTGCTAAGAAATGGGAAATCCTCTCAGAGCCCTCCCCCCCCCCCCCCCCCCCAGTCAAGGTAGCTCAGGGCATCTCCAGGGAGAGTTTCCTGAGGATGTCAAGTAAGATGTCTCTAGGTGTCCCAAGGAATTCCCGAGGTCAGCATCTTGCATCTGCTAAGAAGCTGAGCCACCGGGTGAGTAGGTGACAAACAGAACACAGCAAAGTGTGGACCGAAAAGCATGCCCACAAAAGGGAGACGGGTGCCAGTGACTAGAACACCCAGATTCTACACCCGCCCCCGGAGCGCCTGCTGTGTGCCAGGGAGGCAGCCAACCTCTGACTCCCCACTTGGGCTTGCAGATGTCCAGAGGAGAAATACTGTAGGCCGAGGCTTGGCATCTCTGCTTTCACTGGCTACCTGATCTCCTTGCTATCTTAAGCCCTGGGTCCCGTCTGCTTTGCTCTCCACGTAGACAAGTTCATCACTTGAGGAGGGGTCTGTGGACTGCCGACAGAAGGTCACTTCACCCTAAATAATGCCTAACCTGTCTCGTCATCTTCAAAGATCGAAGACATCAAGGTGAGAGGAACTAAGATTCCCAGAACAGGAAGCCTTGTAGCCCCACCGCTTCAAGACGAGACTACCTTCCTCACCTCTACTGAATGGGAAGAATTTCCCCAAGATGGCAACCGAGCCATCTCGTTTGAGCCGCAGCAGTCACCTTGTGGTGGGAACCAGAAGGCCACCTCTCGTGATGGTGACTAGAACTTGGGGAGCCTCACAAAACCAGATGAGAGAAGCATCGAAGAGGCCAGTATGGCCAACCCTGCTTGACTGTGCACACTTCTTTTTACATTTGTGGGGGAGGTCAAAGGACAACCTCAGGCATTGGTCCTGGCCACTACCTTGTTGGAGATGGTCTCCTCGTCACTAAAGCCATCTGTATAGGATTCTCCTGTACAGCTAACTTGGCTGTCTAGAAAAATGGCAAGATAGATTTCTCCATAATCTCCTCTCCCGTCCTGCTGTAGGAGAGCTGGGGCTACAGAATTATCTGCTTTTGTATCTGACTATAACTGGATTCTGGGAGCACACATTCAGACCTTCGCACAGGCATGGACAGTACTTCACACCCGAGTCAATGCCTTCACTCCAATTATGTATACTTCTTGCCCTTCATTTTGTTCCTTCGTTGCTTAAACGAGAAGCTCTTGACTGTACCGCCAAACTTCCCCAATAAGCCTGTACCACATAAATCATCCCTCCTCCCTTCACTAGTTTTATTTCCTTTTTCTTAGAGTAAATGGCTAGAATGGGTTTGTTAGACCTTTCTGAGGTCTAACCTTTCTGCCAATATCATCTTACCAGTAACAATTTGTATCACTCCAACCTTGGACACTGAGGCAAAGCCCTTGTTTGTAACCAGCTTCTTCTTAGGACTCGGTAGTGAGACAATTGGGATCCATTCTCACCATAAAACAGTGAGACTCTGGGAGTCCCCGCCTTGGGCCTATCTTCAGTGTCTTCAGGGGTTTCCATTTTAGTGGTCCTAGGAAAGTCATCTACACAGCATCTTAATGTGTCCCCTGTGCTTTAACTCAAGAACCAAATGGAAATTCACGAGGGGATTTCTGGGCTTCTTGGGCTCAAGGGGAATTGTGCTGTCATTGCTTATATTCCACGCCCTTCACCTAGGATGAGAAAATATTTCATGGAAAGTACATTTATTTCATTTCAAGACTCAAAAGTGATATATGAAAATGGTAGTTGAACATATTTCCTTGAATGTAATAGGCGATGAGATGTAGGAGGGGAGGTGGCAAGCACCCGAGCCCAGGAATTTATTTACCTCTTAGAATCCTTGACCCCACTCTGAGTCTTGCCTACGTCAACTACCAAATGAGGTTCAGTAGATATATAAAAATACTGAGAACTGGTATTCCATGACCCTGATTCTCAACCCTGGCAACAATACTGGAGAATAAAGTTGTGCCTGGGGCTGGCCAGCCAACTGAGTCATGGTTCCTGGAGTGGAGACAGGCACTGGGATTGGGTTTAAACTCCATAGGTGACTCTAATGTATAGTCCTTTGAGGGGGGGCACTCCTGTCAGCAAAGATCAGGAGAGATATTTAGGGATAGAGACACTGATCAAGTTAATACATCCTGATCTAGCGACTGCCTATTACACCACGCAAATGATTTGGTTTAATGTTTCTTCTTTCTCCTCCTCCTCCTCCTTCTCCTCCTCTTCTACTTCCTTGGGGTGGGGGCATGGCTAGTTGGAGATTCTAGGTGTTAACTACAGTGTAGGAGATATGAATGTCCAGCCTTTGACACTGTGGTATGATACTGTCATCTATGAAGTTTACACTCAAGAATCAAACAATGGTTTTAAAATTTGCAAAAAAAAATCTTTTAAGTAAACCCATAATTTTGGGTTTGGTCTCATCTGTAGCTCTTCTGGGGCACATATGGCTGGCAGGCCAGGGTTAAACGCATCTGGTAGATAGATATTCAGGTAGAGGGAGAGGGATAGGAAAAGGGGAGAGGAAAACAGGGAAGAAAGAAAAGCATGTGTTGAGGGGATATTTGGTTTCAGTGACATTCTGAGAGTGTTAATAAAGCTAACCCCTGAAGCAAGGGGCAGAGTCCATGACTAGCTGACTAGAATTAGTCATAGGGATTTTGGAGGGCCCAGACAGAGAGGCACAGGAAGAGATAGGGAGGGCTTGGGGAGAGTCCCAGCCTTTTTGATTTGGTAAGGTGAAGCGGGTCAGCTAGTCGTTTCTCTACTGCTTTCCTGATCTATCATGTTTCTACCCCAGCATCTGACTCCCAAATTTTTATAAATAATAGAACAATATAGGCAAACATTTCAATCATGGTCTATTCAAATTCAATGAAGTGTCTGTACCTGGCCAAGGCACTGGTCACATATGGGTGTGAGTTGTGAGTGGATCATTACTCTTCCCTTGACCTCACCTCCACAATATAAAATGCTATGGGATGGTTCTGTGTTGTCCTGGCTGGTTCTGGGACTGGCCTGGTGTGCCCTGTCCAAATCGCCAGCATGGGGCTGGAGAGATGGCTCAGCACGTTAGAGTGCTTGTCAGGCAAGCGCAAGGACCTATATTCAGCACATAAAAGCAGGACTTAGTGGTGTATACCTGCAATCCCAGAGCCAGGTGATGGAGAGACAAGTGGCCTGGGAGTGTGGGACAGCAAGCCTAGCCAAAGGAGCAAGCTGTGGGTTTGGTGAGAGACCATCTCAGAAATGCAAGCTGTGGGGAAGACGCCCAAGTCAACCTCTGATTTCCACATGCATGTATGCATGCACACCTATAGGCAAGCATGTCTGTGCACACACACAGCAGCAGCAGAATCTTAAATGCTCATCTATATAGGTCTATATAGAATGGTGATAAAGGGGCTTCGGAGCTGAGAAACTCTTAAAAATCTAACTCAAATACTGACATTTGATAGCAGTTGGTTTAGGGTCAGTACAGAGCAGTCCCGGGATCTCACCTCAAACAATGCTCAGTAAAGTCAGAAGAGCAACGGGCTCTGCTCTCCTGTGAGACAAGGGAAAGGACATCTGCCTAGCACATCAAAGACAGTCTCTCGCTGCAACCTATGGTTCTATCCAGCTTTCTGGGTTTCACCCAGGCAGTTTCTGAGCTCCTTGCAAATGGAAAATGGTTGTCTAATAGGATCTTGGTGTTTTGTGGCACAATATCACTCAAGCAAGGCACTTTGCAGGTTTCTTTCCCTGCAAAAGTTGTGTTCCCAGAGAGCTGAGTGTCGATGGGCTTTCCATCAATCAAACCTCCCGTTAAATGTACATTCAGTGCTATAGGAGGGTACCCTGGGGTGTGTGCTTTTGAAGAGTGACTGAACGGTTTGGTAATGCTAATAATTATACCTTAATTCAACTATTTAGTAAACCTAAACTTTAACATGGCAATTTCAGGGTAAAATAGGGGTTCTTTAGGTTGCTTTAATTTGAACTCTTACCAAGGGAGTCTTGGGGCCCCTCATAACACATCTCACAAATAGTTCAAACTCCTCCAGAGTGCTTGTTTCCAACCAAGGAAGCGGGAGCTTTATTAGTTTCAACCTTAGGGGGCTTTCTCATGTGGAGGCAGTAAGAGAAAGAGGGGAAAGGCACGATAATGCTGTGACTTGTGTGTGGAGGTTAAGGGCCAAGGTCAGAAGGGTGAGATCCAACGACCAATGTGAGCTGAGGGCTCAGGACCCTCGCTCTGCACCCACGCCTGAATTCCTTCCTTCCTCTAGCCTTCATTTGGCTTATCTGGTATCGGGGTCCGGTGCTAGCCCAGACCATAAATTATTTCTGTGGACCAGAGGGGAGGCATGGGATCAAAGATATAACTCACCTGGCTTTATTAAAGGATGTTATGCTAAATTTTACATGTGGCCCTTTTAATTGAAGAACTGCAGATCTGGCATGGTAAAACACGAAGGTGACACCAAGGTGACCTTTACTAAGGCAAGATGAAGAAGCCCTTGCCATGAATGATAAAAGGACCCAACCTGTATTAATTTGGGGTCAAGGATGTGTTTGTACTTTTTTTTTTTTTTACAGAAAGAAAAGGAAGCTGGATGAGATGACTGCATATACAGTAAAGGAAGACCCACCTACATCAGGAGTGGCAGACCTGAAGACATCATAGCTGCAAAATGTCCCCATAGAGAAGTTAGAGAAAGGAGTTGGAGAGGAGTCCTTGGTCCAGTCTTCCCCATCCCCACAGAGAGGAGTGCCTGGTCTGTGGGACCTGCTGATGCCATGTTACACTGAGGAACGGATGTTGAGCTGCTTCCAGACACTTGGGGACACATACACAGACCCAGAGGCCCTACTGAGATGACCTAACCGTGATGACTGTAATTTTTTGCAGTCTGAATCCTGTTTGCTTTTTACCTGCCGGTGGGTTAGAGTTAGCTGGCTGCTGCGCCTGCGCCTGACACCTCAACCTCAGCAGCATCCTAGTCGATTTTTGAGCCAAATGCCATATTGCCTTCACCTTTCCTACCCATTTAGCAAGTGATAAAAGCTGTATCTCTGCGACTATCACGCTTGCAGACTCTAAATATTGTTGCCATTGTTTCTGCTCCACTTTAACTTTGTTTAGCTATCAACCTACATAAATGAATACTCTCTCCTTATCCCACATATATAACTTATTATTTACAAATTTTTACTCCTGATTTAAATTTTTCCTACTTCTCTATGCTTCTTTAAATTCTATTTTCTCTATTTTTTAAGCACTCATTACTCACGTATCCCCCGCCCCCGTGGTGCAATTTTCTCTCATGGGTTCCTCACTTTCTCCTCCTTACATTTGGTTACTTCTTCTGTGTTTTTTGGGGGTTTACTGATCAGCCCCACGTTGGGTGCCATTATATCACAGTCTGGGACCAACCCGGACAAAAAATTATTTCTCTGAACCAGAGGGGAGTCATGGGATTAAAGACATAACTCATATGGCTTTATCAGAAGGGAGATTTTCAGAGATCCCTAATGAAATCCTGAGTTCACATCCTAAAAATTTTATTCTCCAAACAACTTTTATAGAAACAGTTTAACCATAAACTGAGGGGGAAATTCACTAGCATTCTGTTTCCTAGGTAACCAGGTGAATGGCTTTAGTTATGTTCTCTCTGTCATGTCTTCCTGTCTTCCTGCTCTGTATGCCAGCACTGTCATGTAGACTGAATTAACATCTCTTTCCTAGGCATCCTCCAAATTACAAAGAAGGAGCAGAACAACATTAGCATATCCTGACCCTTTAGGTTTATCTGGGAAGACTATGTGACCGCCTGTGAGGGAAGCAAACTGGCCTGAGATTCTGGCTGCCCTTATGAAGTAGAAATATGGGCTTTATAATAGATGGCCCTACAATCTGGTGAAAGAAATATCAGAGTAAGTAATTTATAGTCTCTTTTCAGTTCTCATATCTAAAAGTCTAGGATGATTTGGAAAGCCTGGATCATCTGAGGTTGCCAAACGTTAAAATTCTAGGAATTGGTCTGTGAACGCTTTGGTTCAGCTTGGCACAAACTCCAAGAAAACTGAAATTACTGTGTTCAACTGTAGATTGTACACTGCACAGAGGTGGCACCTAACCTCCTACACAGAACTTCACTGTCTAGAATAGGACCCTGACTGTCTTAGTTTCTGTGTGCTCTGCCCTGGTGAGAGAAAGACCTAGAACTGTAGGCACCAAAGCAGAAATCAGTGACCAGCACTTAAATGCGGCTCCATGTAAAGGGTCTTTCCTCTCAACCCAGACAGCCTTGCCACAGGTGTCAAGACCATGGGCATACAACATCACTTAATGCCAGTGAAAAAAATCAAGGCCAGAGTATCAGCCCAAAGATTTACAAGAACAGGGACCTTACCTGTAAACACCACTTTTTTGGACGATATTTTCAGAGCTACTACTGCATAGACAACCTGCCCCTTCAAGGGTATTAGGCTAAAGTGGACTATTGCAGCAGTCCTTAGTCATGGTCACTTATCAGAATCCCCTGGGAAGCTGGAGCAATCAGACACCAGGGCCACATCCGGGTCTCCCTAGGTGAGGCTTAACTGTGCTCTTTCATTCGCCTCCCCAGGAAATCTATTGCAAGTAACATTGTTGCTTTTGAAGGACACAGGTTTGAAGCCACATTCTGAACCCTCAGAAAGTTACATGGGTAATTCATGGCCATAGCAGGGGGATACATAACACAACAGGATACAAAGCGGTTCTACTTGAGGCTGTGTTATGGTGGCTGTACAAGTTACTGCTGTGACCAAATAACATAAAAGGAGTGATTTATGGAGAAGTGTTTGGCTCACAGTTTGAGAGAGTAATTGTCCATCATCAGGGTGGGGACCGTTCACTGAATGGGAATGTATGGCTGGGGCTCCTCACATCTCTGCAGACTAGAAAGCCAAGAGGTCAAGCTAGATTCTAGCCAGGCTACAACCTTCAACGTTTGCCCGTCAGCAACCCACTTCTTCCAGTTAGGCCCGCACCTCCTAATGTTTCTCCAACTTACCAAAATAGCACTAGCCGCTGGATACTAAGTGTTTAAACACATGAACCTGTGCAGAACATTTTCCCATGGAAGCTTCAACAGTAACCAAGAGAAAACGGGCCCAGGCAGAAAACCTCAGCCACCTCCAGCCAACAAACAAAGGTGGAAAACAAAGGTGAAGGCGTGAACCTGGGAGTTCAAATGTCACAGATATTTACTCAGAGTTCTCTTTAGTTCTTGAGGGAGACCAGTCCTCAGGTTTATTCAGTCACACCACCCAGTCCCAAACACATCTTCCCCTGAGCCAAGAGATCCTTGAACAAAACACGGTGGGCAGAGTCGAGACTGCTCTGCATCCCGCATGCCCCTCTCAACTCCCGACCGTTCTCCTTTTCCGTGTGCTGGAACTAGCTTGCTAGACACTTGGCCTGGGGTGTTGTCAAGCAAGGGGTCTAGCAATTCCTGGGGAAACTGGAACAGAGTCAAGAATAAACTCTGGCAATGACCTTGACAGCTGTCTTCTCCTCAGCCAGCCAGAGCGCCTCATGCAAATGTGACATCTTTATCAACGATCCTCAAAATTAGAATGTGAGAAGCAGAAATAAATGCGCTTCCAGCAAGTCCAACTCAACGTCTGCCAGCAATTTCGAGATCAGCTCCTCATACTCAAACAAGAACAGCGAACGCGCTTGCCTGAAGTCCAGACGCTGGCTGGAAGCCACCATGGGACAATAACTAAATGACCTGCCTTTCACTCAATGATCTTCCCTTTTCACTTCTAATTTTAAAATTAATCATTAATTTTTGGTTAATACACTAATTTCACTAACGGGACCGGGAATGAAGCTGCAGACAATTGAGGTCTCTGGTCAAATTCATTTTTACAACCAGGCATGGCAGCACTCACACCTGTCAGCTGGCACTTGGCCTCACCAGGAAGGTTGAGAATCTGAGGTCTTCCCCAGGTGTACTGATACTTCATTTGTATTTTAATAAATAAAGCTTGCCTGAAGATCAGAGAGTAAAACAGCCCCACTGGGCAACCTTACAGACCAGGCAGTGGTGACACACACTCTAATCCCAGTAGCCACGCTAGTTTGCCATTGAAACTGGGCAGTGGTGCGTGCCTTTAATCCCAGCACTAGAGAGGAATATGAGACAGGAGGAGACGGCTCTCAGTCCCAGTCTCTTTCTGAGATTCCTGGAGGCAGGATCGCCATTTCAGACTGAGGTCGAGGTAAGAGTCAGTGGCTGGCTGTTTTGCTTTTCTGACCTTCAGGTTGAGCCTCAGTATCTGTCACTACACTGGGGTATAAGGAAGACGCCATCTCAAATACAAAATAAATAGAATGCTAATGCTCTAGAAAATGACCTGGTTATGGTTCCCGGCCTTCAGCCAGAGATAGACTCCCTAAGGATTTCTTTAGGTAAGTGTTTTATTTCATAAAACTCTGGAAGAGATTTCAAACAAACAAACAACAACAACAAAACCCCAAGTACTTTAAAAAGTCATTAACATAAAATCACTGCATTTCCCATCCAAAATTCAGTAGATTCCTCATGAAGTTAGAAAAACTAATTTTAAAACCCATAAAAATAAATGACCAAAACCCAAAACCAAAAACTGTTGACCAAGAGGAATAATGAGGGCTTGCTTCACCAGGAACACTCACTTCATAGCTAACATAATCACACCAGTGTAAACTGGCTCAAGGACCCTGACAGACAACCAGAATAAAACAGGTAAGAAAGAGGAGGCTCAGTGGGGCCCACCTAAACTGACGATCGTAACAGGAGCCCAGGCCCACAGGCTGTCTGCCACACTGAAGAAAAATTCAACTCAAGTAGAAGAAGAAAAACATTAAGAGTTCTATTTTATAACTAAGAAGATACTTTAAATGAACTAACACTCTCTAGTCAAGCATATAGCAAATACTCCTACCTTTCTGTAAGATAAAGACCTAAGACAACAAAACAAAATAAACAGAGGATACGAACTGCTTCTTCTCGGGGAGCACAAAGTTATTGGTGATCCTAACATGAACTTCCATCTTACTGGTAATCAGAAAAATACAAATTCAGATGATGAGATGTCGTGTCATGCCCTCTGGAAGGGAGAGCAAAAACTGAACCCGTCTTCACTGAGTGCTACAAAGGATACAATCACAGTTCGGTGGACTGCTAGTGGGGGTGTAGACCATCGCGACCTAGGTGAAGGGCAATGTGATCACCACTGGCTAAGCAAACATTGTTCTCTACCAATAAGCAGTTTCTAAAGACACACCTGAAGGGAACCTGCTCTTAGACTC
This sequence comes from Microtus oregoni, assembly GCF_018167655.1. Classification (NCBI taxonomy): domain Eukaryota; kingdom Metazoa; phylum Chordata; class Mammalia; order Rodentia; family Cricetidae; genus Microtus; species Microtus oregoni. Next base: position 17,248,526 of record NW_024543095.1, on the reverse strand, counting down.
TGTGGCAGTAAAAAGCTTAACACAACTTAAACAACCATCAACAAGAGAATAGATTAAAAATACATGACAGTGTCGGGGGGTGGGGGAGACAACACCAGATAGTGGTTAACACAAGGGATTAGCTTTACATCACCGCACACCAATCTTGAGCACAAGGTTGCCTTTAAAAAACACGCTTCCTTTATATATTTTGGAGATCAGACCTTTGTCAGTTGCAGGGTTGGTGAAGATCTTCTCCGAGTAAGTGGGTTGCCTTTTTGTCTTAGTGACAGTGTCCTTTGCTTTACAGAAGCTTCTCAGTCTCAGGAGGTCCCATTTATTCAATGAGGCCCTTAATGTCTGTGCTGCTAGAGTTATACGTAGGAAGTGGTCTCCTGTGCCCATGTGTTGTAGAGTACTTCCCACTTTCTCTTCTATCAGGTTCAGTGTGTTCAGACTGATATTGAGGTCTTTAATCCATTTGGACTTGAGTTTTGTGCATGGTGATAGATATGGATCTATTTTCATTCTTCTACAGATTGACATCCAGTTTTGCCAGCACAATTTGTTGAAGATGCTCTCTTTTTTCCATTGTATACTTTTAGCTCCTTTATCGAAAATCAGGTGTTCATATATTTGTGGGTTAAAGTCAGGGTCTTCTATTCGATTCCATTGGTCAACTTCTCTGTTTTTATGCCAATACCAAGCTGTTTTCAATACTGTAGCTCTGTAATAGAGTTTGAAGTCAGGGATGGTAATGCCTCCAGACAATCCTTTATTGTATAAGATTGTTTTGGCTATCCTGGGTTTTTTGTTTTTCCATATAAAGTTGATTATTGTCTTCTCCAGATCTGTGAAGAATTTTGATGGGATTTTGATGGGGATTGCATTGAATCTATAGATTGCTTTTGGTAGAATTGCCATTTTTACTATGTTGATCCTCCCAATCCAAGAGCAAGGGAGGCGTAAAAGGCTAATCAACCCAATTATAAAATGGGGCACTGAGCTGAACAGAGAATTCTCAACAGAAGAAGTTCAAATGGCCAAAAGACACTTAAGGTCATGCTCAACTTCCTTAGCGATCAGAGAAATGCAAATCAAGACAACTTTAAGATACCATCTTACACCTGTCAGAATGACTAAAATCAAAAACACCAATGATAGCCTTTGTTGGAGAGGTTGTGGAGAAAGGGGTACACTCATCCATTGCTGGTGGGAATGCAAACTTGTGCAACCACTCTGGAAAGCAGTGTGGCGGTTTCTCAGGAAATTAAGGATCAACCTACCCCTGGAACCAGCAATACCACTCTTGGGAATATACCCAAGAGAGGCCCTATCATACAACAAAAGTATATGCTCAACTATGTTCATAGCAGCATTGTTTGTAATAGCCAGAACCTGGAAACAACCTAGATGCCCTTCAATGGAAGAATGGATGAAGAAAGTATGGAATATATACATATTAGAGTACTACTCAGCAGTAAAATACAAGGACTTCTTGAATTTTGCATACAAATGGATGGAAATAGAAAACACTATCCTGAGTGAGGTAAGCCAGACCCAAAAAGAGGAACATGGGATGTACCCACTCATATTTGGTTTATAGCCATAAATAAAGGACATTGAGCCTATAATTTGCGATCCTAGAGAAGCTAAATAAGAAGGTGAATCCAAAGACAAACATATAGGCATCCTCCTGAATATTAACCTTCATCAGGTGATGAAAGGAGACAGAGACAGAGACCCACATTGGAGCACCGGACTACAACCCCAAGGTCCAAATCAGGAGCAGAAGGAGAGAGAGCACGAGCAAGGAACTCAGGACCGCGAAGGGTGCACCCACACACTGAGACAATGGGGATGTTCTATTGGGAATCCACTAAGGCCATCTGGCCTGGGTCTGAAAAAGCATGGGATAAAACCGGACTTGCTGAACATAGTGGACAATGAGGACCACTGAGAACTCAAGAACAATGGCAATGGGTTTTTGATCCTACTGCACGTACTGGCTTTGGGGGAGTCTAGGCAGTTTGGATGCTCACCTTACTAGACCTGGATGGAGGTGGGTGGTCCTTGGACTTCCCACACGTCAGGGAACCCTGATTGCTCTTCGAGCTGATGAGGGAGGGGGACTTGATCGGGGGAGGGGGTGGAAAATGGGAGGCGGTGGCAGGGAGGAGGCAGAAATCTTTAATAAATAAATAAATTAATTAAAAAAAATAAAAAACACGCTTCCAATGGACAACACAGCACACCCCTTCCCACGGCTCTACAGATACAAACACACACAGGTTACTTAAGAAACCACATGGCTGTGAATGAACACAAGGTTGCCTTTAAACAGCACGCTTCCAATGGACAACACAGCACACCCTTTCCCACAGCTCTACAGATACACACACACACAGGTTACTAAGGAAACCACGTGGCTGTGAATGAGAAAACAACAACACAAAACCCCAAATGGCCAACTTCGGCCTAGCTGCCACCATTAGGACAAAGGGCAGAACCGTCTCCATGGGCACCGAGAGATTTCGGATGTGTCCAGTATTTCATCTCAACAGAGCAAATGAAAGAGGCCCAAAGCAAATACTGCTTCCCATGTGTCAACTCTGAATCATGGGTAGTTAGTCAGCTTGTGGCTAAATCGCTCTTGCCTTTTCACCTGTGTTTGAACAATTTCCAACATGCATAAACGTTGTGAGTCCGCGTGCAGTATCCACGCGCTGCACGTGAGCCACCCACACTAATGCGCGATGGCTTTGCAGAGTAGCCCTTGAAAGCAGGTGCCATTTGCAGGCTCAGCCACTGCTGCTCCGAGCCGGAGCCTGGCAGTAACATGGAAGGTGTCTACAGATGTGAGGAAGGCCTGAGCATGCGTGTACGTGCCTGGCTCCTGGAGGGAGTCTGAGGGCCACAGAAAGATGGGTTAATATCCTTTTCTCTAACGCATCCCATTTGCCTTCCACTTCCTACCGTTGTTAGAGGAACACGTTAGAAAAGGAATGCAAATTTCATTGCAAGAAAGTCTAACTCGATGAGAGTCTCTCAAGAAACTCTCCCTCATTTTTCAGTCTATAGAAACTGCCTAGGGAAATATCATCACAGCACGTGAGGAAACTTCACCGCCTCATTTGGAAGAGAATTAGGCCAAACAGAAAACTGTTAGAGTATAAAAGAAGATGATAAAGACCACGTGACAAAAGAGACATGAGTTTGCTACAAAGAAAACCTTCAGGTGCCTGCAGTGAGCGCATGGACATCAAAAGGCAAGCAAAGATCAGATGTGTAAAGACAAAAACAATCGTGTTAGTATATTACACACACTTCCATTTTCTCCTTATCATTTTAAACCTTCAAGTTTGCAGTCTCTCTTTCTGAGACAGGGGCAGTGTTTCTTAAGCATCTGTCTTCAGTATGTAGATAGGTCATAGCATTGAAAGTGTGTTGTTAACAGAATTGTGTAACCATTTTAACCAACAAGGTCACAACATTTTTTTCCACTTTGTGGTAGTGTACCCCTCTCAAGCACCTTCCCTGTCCCCCAGGCCTTTGTCCCCAGCAATCTCTAAGTCACTGTCTTTGTAGATACGCCGATGCTCTGGAAATGTCTTTGGGAACTGCTTTCTTCACCTGGCCCAGTGTCTTCAAGGTTTCTTCACAGCGGCAGCATCTACCTTCACGTCATCTCTCCTTGCTGAATACCATTCCCTACACGTCCAGACCATGCTCTCTGTGGTAATTTACAGTACAAATGCATATACTAAGTGACAGCGAGTGTTTCAGAGTTTTCTGTCTACCCTACTGTGACAAGAGATGGTTTGGTGGTCGGAGACCCTTATGGAGCTGGCCATCTCAAAGCCTGGGGCCCATGATGCTGCTAAACATTGCTATCAGACAGATGTTCTTGCTGCTTCTGGTTGCAGAAAGCACCCACAGACCATGCACATACCTCTGGCATACCAGACGGAGCTGAGCTTCTGCTGAGGTGCAGCAATAGATAAGGCGTGGGGCGGGGGGCGTAGCACCTTGAATTGTTCTGGGGCAAGAGCACACTCATGTTTATTCATACTATTTCCAGAGAAAGTCCCATAAAGCAGACAGGGAAGTATCAGCCCAGCACACCATGTTGGTATCTTTGTCATCTCCTCTACGACAGTCCAACAGAAATGACTCCTTCCCAGGGCTCCATCACGACTCTCACTAAGATTAGGGGCAGCTGGCTGGTGTGATGACTCTTACCATCTCTGACCATCTTTGAAGAGCTGGAGGACTGATGTCAGGGGGATTGGCGAGCTCTGTCTCCTGACTCCACCCCCTTCAAATGGGTAGAAATCTCAGCTATCCCGGCATTCCCTATCAAACCCAGGAATTGCTGAGCCAGCACATTCCAATGTTCTGACTTGGGTTACTTGTAACTCAAATTATTCCCATACAACTTTATTAGATTCAAGAGGGGGAGCCAGAAAACAAGCAGGAAAGCAAGTAGGTCATTTGGCATGGTTAGCTATGGCTGACTGAGTGTGAGTCACAGCCACAACGATCTTGTCAAGGAGCCTACAATCCTGCAGTGAGTGGTACCAGATCACGGTAGCAGGTAGAGGCGAGGTAGTCACCCAAGTCCCACACACAGAAAAACTGAAGTATAAGAGATCTTGTTTTCTCTAGAGTGCTTTTTACACACTCTGCTCATCTCGGCTGTATTTAGTCAGCAATCTGCGGCCTCGTGAGGCCTCTACTGGGCTCACAGTCACTCCTGTCATTGCAGATGGAGAAGTTCGGGACATTAATAAGCCCAGAGTAACTCGTACATGCATGTGTAAGCGGTCGCTTATTTGCTATCAGTTTAGGTCATGAAGAAGTCTTTTACTTAACGAGTCTTCTTCAGCCAGGGCCACCATTCAAGGCCATATTCTTCCAATTAGGGAATAGAGCCCTTTTAAGGACTCTCTAATAGAAGGATGGAGTTCAATGAAACAGAGCCTTCTCACAGGTCATGTGAGGCCTGAATACAACTCACAGAAAGCACTTACCATAGTGTCTGGCACATAGACACCCAGTAAGTGACAGAGGTGGTTGTGGTCATTGTGTAGTGTCTTCCTCCTGAGGTCCTACTGGAAGCCTGAAAGCCTTCAAGAACACACCCTAGTCTAGTGAGTTGGGGTGCCAGTCATTTTCCTGCCTACAGGGAGGATCCTGCGGCCACTGCATCTATAGGTATGTTTGCATACTGCTCTTGTTATGGCCCCTGCTCTCCCAGGGGCTCAAAGATGGCTCTATACACAGGAAGCACAAACTATTTTAACGAAGGAATAAATGAGTGGATATCAGTTCAGCTTAGGGTTTGTTTGTATTGGTGTTGGGGATCTAACCCAGGGTCCTATGCAGGCCATACAGTCATGGTTTAGGGTAAGTTTAATTTTGTCTTTCAGCCATAGGAAAGTCCTAGGCAAGAGGGAGGATCTGAGAGGAGCAGAAAGTTCTCTTTCCAGCTACAAAAAGAAAAGGGGCTCTGAAGAAGCAGCCTGGGGGGAACCATGAAAACGAGCGTCACCACCATACCATGGAATACTTCTGCCACCATCGTGTGGTCACCACCATACCATGGAATACTTCTGCCACCATCGTGTGGTCACCACCATACCATGGGATACTTCTGCCACCATCGTGTGGTCATCACCATACCATGGGATACTTCTGCCACCATCATGTGGTCATCAAACTGAAAGCTCATCTAGATATCCAAGGACTGTACATGAGGTCGTGTAAGTGAAAGCAAGGATGAATCTGTATAAGGCAGCACACACAGATCTCCGTTTTGTAAGTAGACGATTTTTGGCAGCTGTATACAGCAGGGTTACCACCCCTCCAACTTGAGTTGCCTTTTATTTTATTTATTTGTTTGTTTGTTTATGTGTTTATTTGTTTGTTTATTTATTTATTTGATTTTTGAGACAGGGTTTCTCTGTAGCTTTGGTTCCTGTCCTGGAACTAGCTCTTGTAGACCAGGTTGGCCTCAAACTCACAGAGATCCGCCTGCCTCTGCCTCCTGAGTGCTGAGATTAAAGGCATGCACCACCACCGCCTGGCTTGAGTTGTCTTTTATAGACTCACTCAAAGGCACTTAATTTAGAGTTCAAACGTCAGTGACACCAGCTGAGATGGAACAGCTCCTTTCTCTACAGTCCTGGTACCCTAAGACCACATGTGATACCCCAAACTCCAATAGCCAAAGCTAGAAAAGACGATTCAATAGTTAAGAGTACTTACTGCTCTTGCAGAGGACCCAGGTTCAATTCCTGACACCTATGTGCAGTTCACAATCATCTATAACTCCAGTTTCTGGGAATCTAACGCCCTCTTCTGGCCTCTGTGGGCACTTGCACACACATGGGACACATAAACTCATGCAGGTACACAATCATACACATAAATAAGAATGTAAGTAATAAATCTTAAAGAACTATGATAACCATGTATGGTTGTGCATGCCTTGGGAGTCTGAGGCAGAACATTTTTGAGTGTGAGGCCAGCCTGAGCTATGTTACATGAGACTCTCCCTTAAACAGCCTGGGCTATGTTATATGAGACTCTCCCTTAAACAAACAAACAAAGTCCAGACGCAGAATACAGGGTAGATCTGAGTCATTCACTAAATGATTCACCCTGCAAAGCTTTGCACACATAAGCATGTGAGAGTCTCTAGGGATGTCAAGGTTGGTGAGCACAGAGTAGACCCAGAAGGCCTAGACCCTTTCCATGCCCAACTCAGCCAATGTTGCTGTCTTTGTGTTTGAATAAACCATGTCACAGTTTGGGACCTGCGTTACTAAAACCTATCAACGGTGAGAGCAGAAGGTCTGACGATCTGTCCTGTGTGTTGGCTTTCTCTCCAGACAGATTCATTGCATGGTAGCTCCAGAACACACTTAATTTCTGCACACAGCTTCCTCATTGCGGCCCCATGGACTCTGCAAACCTGGAGCTATGCAGATGAGGACACAAGAAGGCAGGGGAAAAACACCAAAATAGTGTAGCTGGGTGACAGGCTCTAAAATCCTGGTATCTTTAGAGAAATTTAGGTTCCCGTGTCCTCCTCAAAGTCACCTCAAATAGTGTAATGAGAAAAGAGAAAAGAAGTTTCTAAAAGAAGAAATACTGGTCTGTATAATGTCAACAAGCCTGAGACTGTGTAGGAAATCCAGTCACACCCTGTGTGTTCAAATTCGAATTAATCTGTAAGGCTGAAGTTCTGATGGAATCCCCACACCTCACTCGGAGCCCTTCCTAAGCCTCAGGATAGCCAGGTCTCCTGGCACACACACTCTCCAGGTATAACTGCGCACAGCTCTTGCTACAGACCTTTGCTCTTTCACAGGTGAACTGAGGTCTCTGTACACAGGACATACAAAATATTTTTTAAATGGAGGAATAAATGAACGGATGTTAGTTTGGCTTAGTGTTTCTTTGTAGCAGTTGTTGTGGGGCATGGGAGCCGAACCCAGGGTCTCATGAATGCTAGGCTGGTATGCTTTAGGGTAAATTTAATTGCACCCTTTAGCCATGGAATTTCCCTACCACAACATTTAAAAGTAGTAAGATACCTACAACAGTTTCTGAAAAACAGCCAGGTCTCTATTTCAGAGTTCATGTTCCAAGCAATTTTTCTCTCTCTCTCTGGCTAAAATGATTTACCAACTTAGAATATGCTGGAAAAGTTGAAACAGCTAAAAGAAAATGATAAGCCACACCACACATAAGTGTTTACATAAGTATGTTTAAATACAAAAATAAAAGATCAGCAACAGGTCAATTCTAGGGAGTGGATGGAGGAGGTTGGAGACTCTAGACCACAATTATACTGTATCTTAAAGGACTCTCAGATATTGTGAAGGGTCTTACCCAAAGCATATATGACTTTTAATATTTAAATGATGTTTAAGAGTGTGGGGTTTCTAGTTTATATGTATACTCACTTATTTAATTATAGGCTATAAGATATACATAATACACTACAACACATCTCACTGATGAAAAAATGAGTTTCAAGATTAAGTGACTTTCCCAGGAGGTAACTGCCATATCAGAAAAGATTATCTTATTTAACAAAGCAAGGGAAAGAGTGGGATTGTGATCAAACTCTAATTCTCCTTCCCCACCATTAATCTACCAGTAATCTATTAAGTGCATATCCTGGACCAGCCCAGGCTTTTCATATCCTCATACATGACATGCTACATGACATACATCAATACTATTCAAAATGAAATATATAAGAAGCTTCCTAGTTTCAATTTACCTAAGTGGATTCTAGAAAGAAACAGGTTTCCTATAACAACATTTTCCTCTCATTTCCACCAGTTAGAAATCAAACCAAACAACAATCTGGTGCCCAGGTTTACTCCACCTATGTTTTTTGAGGCATCTCAGAAATACCCAGATCGATAAATACTGTCTTGGGCCCACACCAATTTTTTAGTGTTTTTGTTTCTTAACTTACACTGTGAGACAATGCTCTTGGACACTATAAATATCTGTCACTCATATTGGTTTAATAAAATGCTTATTGACCAGTAGCCAGGCAGGAAGTATAGGTGGGGAAACCAGACCAGGAGAATTCTGTAAAGAGGAAGGGCAGAGAGTCAGTCACCAGCCAGATGCAGAGGAAGCAAGGTGAGAATACCTTACTGAGAAATGGCATCAAGACACGTGGCTAAACATAGACAAGAATTATGGGTGAATTTAAGTCATAAGAGCTAGTTAATAATAAGCCTGAGCTAAACAGTTTAAAATTAATGTAAGCCTCTGTGTGTTTCTTTGGGACTGAACGACTGCGGGACCAGGCAGGACAGAAACTTCAGTACACAAGCTTACCTAGCACAATGATTCATCTTTATGACACTGAAGAGAGAGACAGTGTCAATGTCTTACAGGGACTGCCTTGGATGAGTAGAAAACATTAAGAATTGCCTGATCCCTATTTATCTTTCTCTAAGCCAGAGTGTTCACACTCTTGGACTATGCCAAGTGCACTGAGGTCTGTTTTTCTAAGAGTTTTCTTTGACAGCTCTTCGGAAAGATGGCATCAACTGAGATAAGATTTCAGCTACCTACAGCAGCCTCTTGCCTGGCTTTCCTGCTACTCAGAAGACAAAAATATAAACCTCTCTGATGGCAAGAGCCTTCCATCCCATCAAGCAAGCTGCCCACACTCAGTTAATGTATTGCCTCCCAGCAAATGCCAGCCAGAGCAGGCTGCCGGGCTAGCTTCAAATCCGAGGGCTCAAGTGGACCTTCAAAGTTGTCTAGTCGATAAGCTTCTGTCACTTGGAGTCTCTCTGTGGATTCTCCTCTGGATGCTTACGTAGGATGAGTGACTTGAATTCCAAAAGCCCTCATTCTTTCAAGAGATGGACTCTGCTAGCTAAATCCCCCTTCCCATTCTCTTTACTTCAGCTGCCTGTCACTTAATGCTCAGCTAAAGTCCTGGTGCCTTCTCTAAAGTCTGCAGTTAGCCTGTCATTCACGTCTCAACTCCCTCTCAGTTGCCCAGATGCCCAGTGTTTTGCACACGTTTCGTGTGGGGCTTCGGCATCCTTCAATCCTAGCGTTAGGTTTCCAAAGCTGAACACATCTTTTCATGCCGTTGGCCCTAAGATCACCTTGTTCCATATGGTGAAATATTGACAGTATCTCTCCAGTAGGTGGATAGAAAAAAGTTTCTATGCAGCACTCTTTGCTTTTTAAGGCTCATCTGAGCCCAGCCATGAAGACTGGGCAAGCCAGCTCCCATGTAGCTACTCCAGGCTTTGTTGGGAGATTAACTATGCAACTATGTCTCCTTCCCTCCACAGGAGCATGTGGCTCTGCCTTGGGTGAATTTGTAAGCCATTTGTGCAGTTAGGAATTGGTCAATGCAGTTTATTCAGTGAAGGTGTGGCTGTTCAAGACTATGAGGTGTGCATGAGGGCCGTGTCCATATTTGCTTGTGTGATGTGTGCATGGCATGTGAGTATGGACTATCGCGCCAATCTAAGTCTTTATGAATACCTGTGAGGATGCCAATATGTGCCATGTCTAATGTGTGTAGATGTGTGGGTTTATATGCACGGATATAGACAGGCTCCTGGACATCAGCTCTCATCTTTGCTCGCTAGCCTACCAGGAAAGCCTCTCTTCTCCATCCTACCAAGCCAGAGAGCTCCAAATATTTCAAATATCAGCAAAACATTTTATATGTTTCTTTTAAATTGTAAGCACATAGTCCCAGAATCTATGCATTTAATATTAAAACCAAGTCATTTTTTTGTTTGTTTTTGTGTTTCTTAGGTACGAAAGCCAGGCAGAAGACCCATGGTGTTGCTCTCGAATCTCAGGAGCCTGTCTTGTTTGCCATGTGCAGCACACAAACTCCACTTTGCAGACTGATCTCATTAAGCCGCAACTTCCCCTGAGCTGCTCTCTCTTCTAACTTCTAGAAACACGCCCTGCTGAGGGTTAGGGCTGCCTTACTCGAAGCAAACGCTAGGCAATGAACTGGAAGTAAGGCCTGTGTTCTTCTGCACAATGAAGAAGCTCAAAACTTGTGCTGCCGCCACCAATTTCTAGGAACCAGAAAGTTCTAGAGGAGAAGATGAAGGCAGTGGATGCTGAGGTGAGCTCTAAAGCCTTAGGCCAGCAGAGTGAGGTGCCTCTGGGAGGTTAGACTTGGGGCAGGAGAGAACATGCCTTTGCTTTGCACGTATTTACTTGCGGTTCATTGGCAGGCCAGCTTGGTGAAGGGCTGGACTACAGCCACACCTCAGAAACAGCAGCAGATGCCTGCAGCAACACACAGCAAACCTACCTGAAAAGTAAATTTGCTACCTGCACTCACTTAAGCAAAACATTGTTTTAAGTCGCATTTTCTCTTAATGGCACAGACTTGAAAATGGGTCTGAAAATCCCGGAAATCTGGGAAGGTAGCTACCCAGATGCTCCCTTCCAGAAGAACATGCACATCAGCACAGCTACAGAGGCAACGAAGCCAGAGGAAGACACTCCTGTCTCCTGTCTGCCCCTACTAGAGAGCCACCAAAACCCTGAAGGTTTCCAGTGACATTTCACACTTGTATCTTCTGTCTTTGCTGAAACCCACACTGCCCATCACCTGAGGGCAGCACCAAGGGACCAGCAGAGCAGACTCAGAGGGGTTAATGACTGAGGTCTAGATCCTGCAGCTCTGGGCTTTTGCTTTTGCATGTTTTTTTTTCTAGAAGAAACCACAGGAAAGCGTTTCGGTCTGGCAGTTCCTTCTTCTGCCATGTGAGCTCTGGATGAGCTCTTACCAGGGCAGTGGGGTTGGGTAAGGTCAGAGCTGGTGCACAGGGAGACTATGGTACTGAATTCCAGAGAGTTCATTTAGCTGTACAAGCCTACGAGGGCACAGTGCTCAGTGAGTGACCAGAGGTGCCTGCCAGACTCAAGTGAGTGAGAAGACCTGGCTTGTGCCCTCAGGGGGTCACAGTCCAGTATTTCAGGGACCAGGCCAACATTTTAGACACTTGTAGACAGCAAGGAAAAGCTGACCGAGGAAATTCGAGTATCCTAAATGTAAGTGCATTTGCATGTTTGTGTATTTTGTCCACCGAGGAAGGAATGGTAGTGAGTTTACGGTTCCAGCCAGCCAGGAAAGGCCAACCTGGGTGAAGATGACAGACCCAGGAGTCTTCACGTGAGGAATGAGTGCAAGTCACAGTCGGACAAAATCTACTAACTCCATCAACAGCTGCTGCTATGATCGGTGGGTGACAAATGACATATTCAAAAGTCTCCCAGAAGTCAGTCACAGAAACAAGGGAGGAAACCCCGGGAACAGTCACAGAGTGAGTAAGAGAAACGGATTTCAACTCACTTGGGCATGCGCGGCTTCTGCGTGTTTCCTCAGTCCTCAGGCATGTCCCTTTCACTGTGTCCTTCCATTGAGGATAAACTATTCAGTTATCCTGTTCTCAACATCACACAAGATACCGTGACCTGAGACAGAACCCCTCCTGCCCAGCTGTCCACAGATTCTCCATTTATACAGCCTCTACCAGAAGCTAAGTATTTCCCCCACCAACCTTCCCCTAAGCAGTGCACACTCTGTCCCCCTCAGAGCCCACAGTAAGGTGTAAACTCAGACAGTCATTCCTCACTCCTAGGATGGCTAAGAAACAGAGACAGAAGGAGAAAGAATGGAAGTGGGGAGAGACTGGGACCCTCTGAGTTACATTCATCGTGAGAGTATGGGTGCCCTTGCAGCTGGAAGGATGCTTCCATGAGAATCCAGGTGCGGCTCCTAAATTCGCTTGCTGAACTTCTGGTTCCAGAGTCTAGATAAAGCAGTGTCTACCCTCCAGGGTCAGTGTGCTGCTATCTTTAAAAAGCACACAGAAAGAACTCGATGACAGGACATGAGCCTCAGAAGAACAAAACTAAACCAAGGAACATGTTGAGCCTATCAGGTAGCTTGACGTAAACTTCAAGAAACAGGAAGCAATACGTGTACTATGCCAGGGACCTCTGGGAAGAGTCAACAGACACTGCTATGGCTGGGACTTTTGCAAGATTTGCTGTAACACCTGATTATGTGTTTTTATTTAAGTCCAATTACAGAACTATATCCCAAGTCATGTCCATAATCCTAGTACTCGGGAGGCTGAGGCAGAAGAATCACTTTGAGTTCAAGACCAATCTGAGTTATACGGTGAGTTTCAGACCAGCCTAGACGACAGGATGGGACTGTATCTCAAAACAACAAACAAAACCAAAAGCAAAACAGATAAATAAAATGAAATGTTTGAGAGGAGTATGCAGACAAGAAGTCGAATCTTTTCTTCCCAGCCAAAGTGGACAGTTTTTGTTTTTCAATGTGAAGTTTGTTTTACAGTAATTGCCAAAGAGTCCCATATAAAAAGGCTCAAGTATCTGTGGAATGCCAAATGGTGGTGACTTGTGACTGGGGATCCAATGTGGAGACTCCACGCTCCAGCTCTGTAGGTATTTGGTAGACGCCTGTTGCAGCATGAACGCGTGACATCAGCGGAGCCTGTGGGTTTGGTCCTGCCCCGTTTATTAAGAACAGACTGTTGTTTGGAGGAAGTCGGTCAGAACTTGGGGGGAGGGGGAGACATTCCCAATTCCAGAGAAAAACTACAACCCCTCCCCCCAAGTTAAAGGTGGCTGTGGGGTGCTTAGTTGATGAGAAATAACCACAAGGCCTGCGAGGTGGTGCATGCCTCTAATCCCAGAGACTGGAAGGCTGAGACAGGAAGGGACGGTGTGCCGCAACCTGGGCCATTTTTAATGAAAACTCTCCAAACGAGAGGAGGAACGAAAAGGTGGATGGGGGAGGGTTAGAGGGGACCAAGGGAGAAGACACAAAATCCAAAGACTATGCCAAAAGAAGTGAGTTGGGAGGGGGGCACTGGGCTGCATTCCCCACATTGCTGTGAGGTTACAAAACCTGGCTGCGCTTCCGAAGCCTTCCACCACGACTGGCCACAAGGGGGCATGAGAGCCAACATCTTGACTTCTGGCTCCTCTGACAGGAAACAAGTCGGAGGAAGAGGGCAGAGGCTCTGCAGGATGAGTCCTTGCCTGGCTCCCTGCCACCAAGGCGGTGACTCAAGCAGTTCATGCTCAGCAGTGCTTCAACACTGCGAGAGCCGGCCCAAAGGTTTCCCCCTCACTTTCTAAGCACAAACCTGCTCTGCCTGGGGCACAGCGGCTGAATGTTACACAGGGGCGGGGGCGGGGGTGGGGGGGGAAGGGCAGAATAAACAAACACCGTTTTCAAAAAGACAACATCTTCAGCGGACACTATCAGAGCAAATACAAATAAATAACCGCAGAGGAGGCTCGTAGTGGGTACCGAGCAAGGGCGGATTCTTCAGGGGGTCACCATGGTGTCCTTGGCGCAAATGGGGCTGGCTCTCAGTGCCTAACTTTCTCAGGTGAGACTGGCTGACAGACTGTTAAAGCTCGCTTCCATACCGCATGCTGATCTCATCAGCAGCACATATGAAAATCCCTGGGAATATATCAGGGCTCGGATCCTGAGCAACACCAGGTGCCAAGGCATGGGCAAGGCTGGATTGTCTCAAATCTCCCGAGGCTTCCAACTACACACTGACCCAGCAGGTAGATCGGGCTGTTATTTCAAGCTCAGTTATGATCCAGACTTTATTGAAAGGTTTTGGAAGAAATTACCATTTTATGTATAATCTTGGAGGGGTATATGAATTTTGAAGTATTAATAGCTTTGACTTTTCGACGAAACAATATTTCAAAGATGTTCATAGCTCAGGGCCCCCGTCAGTGAGGAGGGGCTCCCTCTCCTCTGCCTCTGTTAGCCAATTCACTTAAAGAATTACAAAAATAAGCACTTTAAATATTTTAACTGACAACTCACATTCAAAACTCAACATTTACGGGCAAACAAAAACCTATGTGTACACTCGTCTGGCAATAAGACACAGCCGAGGTCTTTAAGGCCTGGTCTCTGTTTCTGAGCTCGGCACTGTCTCTTGTAGACAACAGACCATTTGTGACCTTCAAGGCTCCGTGCATCTCTGCAGCCGAGTGAAACCTGGGTGGTGCTCATGAAGAAGCGTGGATTCAGACTTGGTGGGACATCGTCACCTGCGTCTCTATGCTACACTGCTCTCTCGCTCAGAAGCCAACAGTTATCAGCAATTCTTTTACGCTCTTTCCCTCAGACTCAACTTCGTTTCCAGAGAAACATTTTCTTCACACCCATATTTTATTACATAAGGTTAAATCAAAATGTGATTATAGCAAGAGTGACAAACACAAGGAATGTTTAACAAAAACCCAGCCAGAATGGCAGGGCATTGTGTGCTGGAAGGGGAGTGTGCAGGCAACTAACCTGCAGCCTAGGGAGGGGATGAGGGGGGAAGGAGGAGACCAAAGGGCAGGAGAGGGAAAGGGAGGGGAAAGGAGGAGACCAGAGGTCAGGGGAGGACATGGGTGGGGTAGGGAGGGGAAGAGAAGAGAGTGGAGGAGAGGGGAGGGAAAGGGAGGGGGGAAAGAGAGGGGAAAAGAGGGGAGGAGAGGGGAGGGGAGGGGAAGAGAGGGGAGGGGAGGAGAGGGGAGGAGAGGGGAGGGAAGGAGAGGAGAGGGGAGGAGAGGAGAGGGGAGGGGAGGGGAGGGAAGGGTAGGAAAGGGGAGGGGAGGGGAGGGTAGGGAAGGGTAGGAGAGGGGAGGGGAGGGAAGGGGAGGGGAGGGGAGGAGAGGACCTGTAACATGAAGGAAGGCAATTGTGCTTCCTCCAATCCTTGACCAAAGCCAACAAGAGGTTGCTGAAATGCAGCCAATTGCTGGGGGTCAAAAGTCTACTTCCACCCGAAAAGACAAGTAAGGGGGGGGGGGGGAAGGAGAGTAGCACCATTTGAAAGAAATTTTTAAGAAGGAAACCTGGGGGATATCCTTATGGCCTTCAGGCAACAGACAATGGTATTCTAATTGTAACACAAAGGGTACAGACCACAAAGATCAATTCAACTACATTAGCTGCAAACATTTGCCCATCAAAAAATACATTCTCAAGAAGTGAAAAGGTAAGCCAATCCATATGTCAGCGAAGAGCCATGCCTAGAATCTATGAAGGCTTCCCATGAATCAATAGAAAAGAGACAGATAATCCCATGGAAGAACGGCTAAGGGACTTGAGCAGGCATCCTGAATGCGGCCAGCCAAACAACAAACGCACCGGGGAGAACTGAACAAGCACAAAGCTCGCAGGAGACATAAGCTGAGGCAGGAGGATGACTAGTTCCAGCCAGACTGGGCTATATAATGAACTCAAGGCTAGTGAAGACTCAAAACCTTTTAAAAATTAGGAAAAAAAAAAAGAGGAAAAAAAAGTCCATCAGACTACAAACAAACAATAAAAGATCTGAAAACAGGAAGTCAGATACTACACCACAATACTCAACTCAGGATCAAGCTCAGTATCCAGAGGAAGAACAAACCCAAAGGTCCATCAGCAAATGAACACAAAGTGGTCTGTGCATGATGGAATGTTATTCATCCTTAAAAATTGGGAAATGCTGAACACGTTAGAACATGTATGAGCCCTAAGGGTGCCGCACGAAGTGAAACAACCGAATTACAACGAGACCAACACCGCTCCTCTACCTGCTCTGACCCAATCCACATGAACAAAGCAGATTGTAGCTGCCAGGGCTTGGAGCAACGGAGAAGGAGGGCAACATAGTGTTTGAAGGCTGTGGTGTTTGTCTGGAGAGACTAAGAATTTGAGGTAGACAGCAGTGCTGACTGCTCCCAAGAATGAATGTTTGAACACCAGGACACTCAAACGGTTTAAGTGGCAAATTTAAAGTTATATCTATTTTGCCACAGTTATTAAAAGCATAATAATAATGTGGAATAAACAAACCAGAACAGCTAAAAATGGGAAAGAGATGAGCAACACCCAGTTTGGCAAGGGCCATGTGGCAGCTGCAGGTCTCAGATACCGGGTGGTGGGAGTGTGGGCCAGCAGTCACTTGGAACCGAGCATTTATCAAGGCTGTTCAGCTGCGACCTTGAGACTGAGCAACCCTGCTCCTAGGTAGACACTCAATAACAGTGTGCACATCTGCATGCCAACACCACAAACGACAGTATGCACCGTGGCATGATGCTGTGCAGTCCCACTGACCTGAAGACCGCCATGCCACCACCGACAGAACTGTTGGATGCAGGCTGACAACAGAGCTCTCAACAACGAAAGCCAACAAGCCGCACACAGCGTCCAGCAAGGTCAGAAGCATCATGTTGAGTGAGAGAAGGAAGATGAGAAAGAAGGTGTGCCACACAAACCCACTTGGTTCAAGTTTAAAAGGAAGCGGACGCATTCCACTGTTGGGAGTCAAGCCCATGGCAAGGTGAGGGCTGGGAGGGAGCATCTCGGGGACAGGTCGTGTTCCGTTTCTCCATCTGGATGCGGAGCATGTGGCGCCTTCGCTCTGTGAGGATGTGGCAAGCTGCACACTTAGGAACATTTTCCTGTCTGTGCTACTTACATGAAAACTTAGTGGGGTTGGTCCTCTGCATACGATGATGTGTTCATTATAGACTCTTTGGGACACAGTGTGGGGCTCTAAAGTCCCTGATGGAGCATGGTGATGCAGAACATTCCATGCAGGTCTGAGCAGAGTAGAAGGCATCAACGGGAAGCTACTTACTAGGGCCAAATTCAGGCCAGTGACCTGATGCTACCTACACAGGGTTTCAGTGTATTTTTCTCATCTCGTTTGTTCCAGCATCTAGTCATATTTTGAATGTTTGACAGTATTCACCTGAACTCTAAGGCTCTAAAGTCAGGATACTTTGCAGTGATTTCTCTAGCACAGATCACAGAACAAAGTCACTTGTTTAATGACAATACACCATAATGCTAGAGTTGTGAGATAATAATAAAAGTTCAGGGAGTTACAAAACAATACAAATCACAAACTAGCAAGTATGTACAGAGGCTATAAGAGGCCTACTTGAGCCCAGGAGTTTGAGGCCAGCGTGAGCAACATATAGGAACCGATCTCAAGAAAATAAAGACCAATGAATCAAAGCAGGGCTGAAGAGATGACTTGGCAATTAAGGGTCCAGGCTGTTTTTCCAGAGGACACAAATGTGGCTCCCAGGACCTATGTTGGGTGGCTCACAAGCACCTCTAACTCCAGCTCTAGGTGATCCAGCTCTCTTTTCTGGCCTCTGGTTGCATGTGCACGCATGCACACACACGCATACACACGCATACACACACACACGCCACACACACACGCACAAATAAACTGGAAAACAAATAGAAAATCTTGAAGCCTGCTAGGTCATAGGCAAGCTGTATAATGCCCTAGTCTTTGCTCTGCAACCCCCTACTGGGCCTGTGGGAATCTCACAGAGTGGATGTGAAAGCTGGTTAGTTATATGAGGGACAGGTGATCAGGAACACATCTGTGCCTAGCAACATCTGAACGAGCTGATGACTGGCCTTCTGCTAAACCATAAGCAATGTGACCCGGAGCAGGGCAGCGCCACTCAGCTGCTCAAATACCCCTTCAGCCAGCTGCTGATAACTACCCATCAGGCAGTTCTGCTCTCTCACCTTCAATCTCTTTTTGCAGCCACAGATTTTGGAGTCCCACAGAGCTAACTGTACAACAGCTACGTTAAGTGGGTCCCGTGAGCCATGAGTTAGCTGTGAATGTTCTCCTTCAGGTCTGTCATGAGCCAGTGGGGTCCCCTTTTCAGACCCTGGTTCAGGCGTTTACACTGGAAGGTGGACAACAGGAGCACCCCATTCCTGGAGCTGCCTGAGTGTGGGGATATCATCTGGCTTCATGGAGCAGTGTCCATGTCTTACCAATAACAGGCAGGGCAGGGTTTGGGCAGGACTGGATTCTAGAGTGGTCCTCTATGTTTGTGACATTTACCAGATGTCCCCCAGGCACTATTCTAGATCTATCACTAACCCTTCCATTTCAAGTCACATTTTCTGAATAGCCTTAGTCTTCACTCGGCCTTTAAACTGATAGGCAGAAGCGTCTCCTGGCTTATTAATCCGGTGTGACTCTCTAACGTGTGGGTTTTGCCAGTGCCAAAGTCAACCCCCTTCAAACTCACTCCTGTGGCAGCCTGTTCTGCTATCTTTAGACTCTGTGGGTCCTCACTTGTGGGGTGTCACACAGCACAGTAGTCAGGTGACGAGCTGAATTTGGAGTGTCACCTGTCTGACAAAGGATACTAATAGACTTTTCTCACGCTGTTTTTTTTTTTTTCAGAAATGACAGAGTTCAGCCTTTGATGTGTCCCCTCATTTACTAAATGGCTCACATATTCAAAGGACCAGGAGGCACCTTGGCCTAGGCGCTATGCTGGGCATCCAGGGACACAATGCACTAGACCCAGACCACACCCTCAGGGTTGTGCATGTTCTATGGAGATACAGTAACTCAATGCAAATAATATATAATATACTACTACCAGGAAGAACGGAGCATGTGGAAGGCAGAAGGAAGAGGCCAGAAGAAAAGGATGAAAGACGCAGGAGGAGCACAGATACTTGGTGCAGTAAGGCTAGGGCTCTGAGACGCGTAGACATGGAGCTAAAATGCAGTGTTCCACTAAATTCTCATAAAAAAAAAAAAATCACTGATGGAGCCGGGCGATGGTGGCGCACGCCTTTAATCCCAGCACTCGGGAGGCAGAGGCAGGCGGATCTCTGTGAGTTCGAGGCCAGCCTGGTCTATGAGAGCTAGTTTCCAGGACAGGAACCAAAAGCTACGGAGAGAAACCCTGTCTCGAAAATCCAAAAAAAAAAAAAAAATCACTGATGGTTGGTTAGTGATGTCCGGAGCCAAAAGAAACATCAAGAACCTGAGTTTTCTACCCGCTGGGCTTTGGAAAGAAGTCAAAGTGGGACTGTTCCTTAGCACCCACCTAGACACTCCGCTCTTCCTGAGGGAGATGTGGCTCCCAGCATCTTTTCTTAGACCCGGGTCCTGCTGCCCAAAGTTGGTCCCTGGCGTGGGGATTTGGGACTGAGTGGGAACTGAGCATGGTTACAAAGCCACCAAGCAGAGAGTACGCACAAGAGTAAAATTATTTATATGTGGGCATCTTTACTGGGAGGAATTGCTCCTCTGCCGTTCCTGGGTGTCTCAGACTAAGGCACAACTCATTTTTTTTTTTTTTTTGGTTTTCCAGTCCAATTAGCTACATATTTTTAGCACGTGTTATATAAGGCTCATCTGCCCAAATTCGTTGGCTTGGGGCCTTTCTTCCCTTTCGTTTCACTGGTGGATTGACCCGCGTGGTAGGATGACGAGCAGATCATGACAAGTCTGTAAATAGCCTGCCTGTGGAGGGGTGGACAGAAAGAGCCCTGGAGATGAAGGGAGGGCTTGTATTTGGCATGCCAGGCTAAATCTATCCCTTCTAAAAGGGGAGAACAGAAGGAACATACAATTCCAAACTGAAGTGTAGGGCATTAGGAGAAGGCTGCCCCGTCTACTACAGCACCAAGTGCAGCGAAGTACTGCTGGAGAAGCCCTCAGGTGGTCACTGTGGAGGCCAGGGGCCCTGTCAGCTGAGCAGAGTTTAATACTGGTAGAGCATGAAGTGTTCGCTCTTCCACAGAAAACACTCCCTCTTTCTCGGGCTCAGCAGCCATGCATCTGAAGCCTCTATCACTTCCATACATTGCATGCTGCAGGGGCTAAAAGGGGAACACGGATGCGCTCAGGGAAGCTTAACATTCTATCTCAGTGTAGAGCAGTTAGGGTTATGAATCTCAGCTGTGCCCATGACCAAACCACATACCACAGTTCAATTGGCAGAGATCACTGTTTAAGCTATCATATACTTTGACCAAGTCTAGAACAGTGGTTTTTAACCTGTGGGTCATGAATCCTCCTCCACCCATAAACATCTAGCTCCAAAAATTTATATTATGATTCATAACAGTAGTAAAATTACAGTTATAAAATATCAATAGAAATAATTTTATGGTTAGGGTAACCACAACATGAGGAACTGTATTAAAGGGCCACAGCATTGGGAAGGTTGAGAACCACTGATCTAGAACCTGTTACTTACAGAACTAGAGTCAGGAAGGCTTTTAGAGATGAAAGAGGGGACATTAAAAGTCAAGGAATTAATAGCTAGGGGTACTACCTTATGGCCCTTCAAATGACATTTAGAAGAGGACAGTCTTCCCCATGTTCTAGGCACAGGTCCAAGTTCACTAGAACCCACCAATCAACACCATCCAGGCAGGACTACACCCTCGCTGTCCCTCCAGCCTGAAGGTGACACCATGTGCACCAGCTACTCAAAAGGCACGCACCCATGTAAAGCTCTCGCCATTTGAGAGACCATCTGAAGTCTCTCCACATCTAACAGAGTGGTACCTCCCCCCCCCCCCCCACTCCGCATCCACCAGCAACCAGCGATTATGTGCTTCCCCATTTAATGAGATGACAAACTTTCAGGTCCACCGCAGGGAGGAGAACTAGCTCTCCCCAAGAGACTGCCTTCCTGCTGGCGCACAGTTCTGCAGACAAACTTCTCCAGCACCCTCTCTCCTGATCAGAAGGACACTGACAGGTGGCATACCCTTGGACCAACACACATGGCTGCTGCCTATAATTTGAGGTCTAGGCTCTGTCTTGATGCTCAAAAAGCCACAGTTGTCAAGATTAGACAGACCCAGACTTTCCCCTCTTTGCTCTGCAACCTTGACGGAGGTACTTCCGCTCATGTGATAGATAGTTTTTGACTGTCTAAAGCAGGGGTGCTAACTCCTGTTCCTCAGAGAAGCTGTGAGGAGTCAGCCAGGTGATGCATAGGGAAGTGATTAGCACAGCACCTGGCCCAACATGGTGACTTGTAGGTGTGTGTGTGTGTGTGTGTGAATATGTATGCATGTGTGAATGTATGTGTGAGTGTGTGAGTGTGTATATATGTGTGAATGTGAGTGTGTGGTATGTGTATGGGTGTGTGTGTGTGTGTGTGTGTGTGTGATGCGTATGTGTGAGTATGTGTGTGCAAATGAATATCAGTCTTCATTACAATTTCAGTGCGAAATGTTCCTCTACAAGCTTATGTGTTTGAAAACTTGGTTCCTAGTGGTTACTATTTTGGGAGGTTACAGAACCCTGTTGGGGGGCTGGACCTGGTTAGTGGAGTTGGGTCACTGAGCTCAGACCTTAGAGGGTTGTACTCTGGGCCTTGCTTCTGGTCCCAACTCTTTGTTTTCTGTTTTGGTCATCACAGAGAAGTCCCACCACAGGCTTCTGTCACCATGCTCTACCATGTCTTCCCTGCCATGATGACCTGATCTCTGAAGTTGCTTCTGTCCGGTGTCTTGTTACAGCAATGAGAAGGGTAACTTACATTTTCTGGGCTCCAACAGCAAGAAAACCCATGGAAACACATGATCTCTTAACTCCCTTTAGTCCCACGTACATAGACACATTCTGCACCATCTTTGCCCCGTGCTCTACTTTTCAGATCAAGCATCCTTACTCAAACTCTTCTTACAGAAATCCTCTTGGGTCCACAAGAACCCTTCTCAGTTTGAACACTTCCAGCCATATCCACCGATGTCACTCTGTGACAAGAGACACAGCTGTAAACAGGAAGGGGGGGAAGCACCAATATACAAATCCTTCTAGATCTTAGCCTGCCTTTCAACTGGAAACAATTAGGGTCGAATATGATTATCTGCATGGGAGAGCTATTAGGTTTTCGGTACCATTTAAGTACAAGTCTCTTCCTGCTCTTTACCACCACCACCACCATCAGCACAAAGACCACTGTCACTACCAGCATCACTGTAATGACCACCATGACCACCCCCCCCCCCCACCTACATCACTACCATCAGTACAAAGACTGCCACCGTCAAAGTTCCCTTCAATGGTACCACTGCTGTCATAACAAAGGCTCCTTACAAGGTGAGTGTGCACACACCTCACAGGCTGGTCTGGTTCCTTACAAGGTGAGTGTGCACACACCTCACAGGCTGGTCTGGTTCCTTACAAGGTGAGTGTGCACACACCTCACAGGCTGGTCTGGTTCCTTACAAGGTGAGTGTGCACACAATTCACCGGCTGGTCTGGTTCCTTACAAGGTGAGTGTGCACACACCTCACAGGCTGGTCTGGTTCCTTACAAGGTGAGTGTGCACACACCTCACAGGCTGGTCTGGTTCCTTACAAGGTGAGTGTGCATACAATTCACCAGCTGGTCTGGTTCCTTACAAGGTGAGTGTGCACACAACTCACAGGCTGGTCTGGTTCCTTTCCTGCTGTGTAATTAAAGCCCACAGCAGCCTTGCTAGAATGGATTGGTTAGGTATGGTGGCGGTCCCGGAACACAACAGAGTCCTTCTCATTTCCCTGAGCCTATCATCCTGGCTTGGGCCCTAGAGGAAGGAAAATTCAGAATTAGCCAGCCAAGTTTCCATGCATATCATTGCAAGCCCTACAGTCAGCTGCTGAGCAGCAGACAGAAAACTCATGCCTGCCAACCTTGTCATTTTTCAGAATTCTTGAGTTATTTATACCACAAAAGCCTGTGAGCTATAAAGCCCCCAGTTTCCTTGGATGTAGGAGAAACTGGCACAACATTCCTTTAGAAACTCCCTCCCTAACGTGGATGGCACTCACCTTCTATGCCGCAGAATCCTCTCAGCCTGACCGTATCCACCAAAGTCAGTTTCTGCCCTCCCCCCTCTGAGGCCCTACCCTTACAGAACCTCTAAACTGGGACAGGCAAAGACTATCTCAGTCTCCTGCTGTTAAGGCAAAACCTTACAAGTCCTAGTTCAAGTGGTACCCACTGCTGGGAACCTGCTCAGGATTGACAGCTTGTGAAGGTGTTGGGCTTTCTCTCCTCAAGCCCATAGGATTAACTCTGAAGCCTGACTTCAGCCTAAACAGTCCTGGTCCAGCCAGTGAGCTGCCTGTAATAGTTAATATCAACTTCACAGGCTTTAGAGTCACCCAGGAGACACCTCCCAGCAGGCCCGTGAGGGATTAGCTTGGTTATGTCAATGGAGGACAGAGGATTCATTCTTCAGGAATAAGGTAGGATTTTCCGGGTTCGGGTCCTGGATGTCACAAAAAGGACAAAGTCAGCTGGGCGCCAGCAGTCACGTTCTCTGCTTCCTGACTGTGAGCACAAGCTGCCTCATGCTCCTGCAACCAGCCCCGCCCCCAAACTGTGAAGAGTCAAAGTAAGCCCTTTCTCCCTGAAGTTGTTTTTGTCAGGGTTATTTTAGTTTATGACGTCATCGGAAAGGCAATAATGTACCACCCTGGTTCAAATGGTACAAACGGTCCCCTGGGCTCAGGTGGGCGTATCTCAATTGATAGTACATACTTGCTGGCAATAATCTATGCTCAAAATGCAGGGTGCTTGGAGAGAACAGGCAAGGTGTCAGGACAACGTGTTTGCTCAGAGTCCCCTTAGAAGGAAAGGGGCTAAAGCTTATGAATAAGAAACTTGACATCTTAAAAGCAGGCTTCTGCCTGGCTGCCCCAAATCATGCTCTGGATATTTCCCTCTATATCAAGGGCTTTGCAAGCTTACTCTGGAAGCAATCTGGGTACCATTAAACTCACAGCCCACTCTGTCAATCACTGTCCTGACCCTTTTCGGTATCCTCGGTTTTCACTTGGAGTCTATCTATGCACCCCAGTTATGCAGCCGTGGCATCCCCAAGCCTCAGATTGACTCCCCAGTCCTCTAGACTCAGGACCACTCCTGTCCCTATGAGTTGATAAGCCTGGAGTCCCCTTGAGGATCTGAGGGGTTTTTGCATAACCCAGCCTGTCTTTGGAAGCTCAGTCACGCCCACAGCCACATCTGGTTTCATCCAAGTTCCGCATAGGGCCTCACATCTCCCACGAAGCCACTCCTGTAGAACTCTGCTAGACCAATGCAGAGGGCACGGGACCTGGGTGCACCCGCAGCAGCTCCAGCGTTTACTGAGAACATTCACTGTGCTAAACAACCTTCCACACACTTTATGTGTGTTCACAAAGTGACACTTCATAACAACCTGATGGGATGGCAAGGTGGATCATATTATTCTCTTTGGTAAGTTAAAAAAATACTCTATAACCCCAGGTAGGGAAGTGGTAGAGCCTGGATTATCTGTCATGGAGTCTGTATTTCCAGTCTGTGAGCTACACCCACATGGAGTGCAGGATAGCTCAGTAGGTCAGGGTACTTGTCTGCCTTCCAGGCTGTAGCTTCCTACTCCAGAGAGCTGGGCTAAGAAGTTGAGTTTTTTATTTGGTACAAAGAGGTCTTTTTTTTTTCTAGCCGTAACTATATTAGCTTCATCTTTTTCCAAACCAAAACACATATTTCTTCCTTTTAAAAAAGACCGGGAAACAAATTATTTAGTAAGTAAATGGCCGGGCTGGGTATGAGCAGCCAATTCCACTACCCATCCACCGCCTGTTAAAGGAGCATTGTTATTGTTTCCTTCCCTGCTTTTTGGTTTTAGGGTGGTTTTGGGGGGCAGGGGATGTTTGTTTTGAGATAAGGTCTTACTGTATAAGCTAGTCTGGAGCTCAATATATAGACAAGGCTGGGGCCTGGAACTTTCAGAGATCTTCCTGCCTCTGTCTCTAGAGTGCTGGGATTAAAAGTGTGCACCATGACACCCAGCTGTGTAAAAGTTCTTGCTACACATAAGTCGGGGGGCAGAAAGCAGACGGAATGGATTCAGCTTCGAGAATTGGGTCCATTTGTTTTGCAAGCCAGAGTTCAGAGAGGGCGTATCAACCACCCAGTCTCTCTCAGCATCTCTGAGGAGCCTAAAATCCAAGTGAAGTCAGGTGTAAACATTGTTTTTTTTTTTCCCAAACTTCCAATATGTACCTCTCTTCTTTTGCTGTTATACCCAAGAGCAAACAGCTCGTTCAGCTCGGTTCCCCTATTCCTTCACATTCCACTCCACCCGCCTCCACCACCTTCCCCCCCACCCCCCACCCCCGCCCGCCACATGTGTGCGCTGTGCCCCAGAGGGCAGTATTTAACCAAGCACTCCCACACACTGTTTGGGCAGTGTCGCCTCAACTTCTCTTGAAGCAGAATTTAAGCAGCTCATACTCCTGTGTCCACCACATCACAAAGGGTTGCGAACACTGCAAGGCTGCGAACATACATGCCAGACTGATATAAATAGCCCTGGCTACTGCTCTCCACTGAGGAAGCGACAATTGCAGGCCGAGTCACAAATCCTGCCTCCCTTAGTTGTTGTGAAGAGACACGTCTCCCCCTCAGGCCTCACTCCGTGAGCTTCAGAGAGCTAAACTAGTGGCTGCCCCACGGGGGGCATATATCTGGGCACGCAAACATACCTGTGGGCAGTGTAGTTGACTAGTCTCCACATTATTCCGAACCCCTATGAACAGCTCTGAGGGTGAAGTACGAGGGCCAGGGATGCATAACATTTCCATTTCCTACAGCACAGGCAGTACCACGGTCTCTCCCACACAAACGCTCTGTCATGTTCTCTACTCAGTGAGGCCCACTCTTCTATTTCTCCCAGACAAACAGTCACACTCCAAGGGAATTTAAAGTCAACATCTCCTCCCTCCATCCAAGCACAGGACTATTTCTGGTCCTTTGCTTCAGACAGCTTTACTGAAGGCTGTGGTAATTTCTCCCCTCTTACAAACCCCCCCCCCCCAAAAATCGTGCACACCATAACCCAGGAAATTTCAGAACATGGTCCTCTGCGTGTGTCCTTTCTAATAAGTCATACATAAAGGATATCCCTAAGCTAGAGGGGTTAACAGAACACTGGAGGCCCAGAGAAAGGTCTGGAGGAGTTTAGACCTTCAAGCACACCCTCGTATGGCTGAGATACACACACACACACACACACACACACACACACACACACACACACACACTCGCCAGCATGCTGTCTCAACTACATGATAATCTCCAGGCAACAGAGTCAGCTGCTTAGCAACACCAGCTGGAGGATCAGCAGGGACATCTCTATTAGAGAGCTCCTCCGGCCTCCTGATGAGCACCCCTGAGCCAGGCACCCTGGGAGACACTACCAGGAGGAGACCAGGGCCCCCTCCTGGAGCAACCCAGGAGGCAGGATTCAAGGACAAGGGCCAGTGGGAAGGTAGATGGCAGGCTATCCAGGGATTCCAAATAGAGGCTCAGAGGCCTTGCTTCTCACTCCTCTTTCGACTATGTTAGAAGCTTTGCTCCATAGGCATAAGGGAGTTTTGCTTTAGACAATCATACAGTCAGTGGCTCAGTCAATAGAGTTGGTTCTCTAACCCTAGTTCCCATCCACATTCATAGAGTCAACTGACTGCAATAAGAATATCTTTTACATTTTTCATCTGTAGGAAATATACAGACTTCTTTTCTTGCCATTCTTCCTTAGACAATATGGCATTACAACTGTTTACATTGTCTTTGAAATATGTTAGATATTATAAGTAATGTGCAAATCACTGGGAGGGTATATGCATGTGAGGTGAAAATGCCACACCATTTTATCCACATATGGATGTATTTGCAGATTTGGGCATCAAGAAAATAGCAATTTTTGAAACCACTATTTAATGGACATATTTTGGAACTCAGTAGCTACCAGGAGGATGATGTGGGATGTAGGCTGCTTGAATGGGCAATTACCCAGTTCTAGAGCCTACAAAGAAGACTTTGTCTAAAAGGATGGCAAGGGTACCTGTCCCTTCCATGTTCTTGTGTGCATCAAATGGGTAAATGGAGCAAGTTTTGTCTCTGTAGCTGTCGCTGACTGCTACTGTGATAAGCACTGGTCCCTCCCCGAAGGTGTGACGATACACCAGTTAGTGAGATCACGCGTAGCACTCAAGAATGGCAAGTCAAAAGCTTTCCACCCCTTATAAAACTGAATCCAGAAACTAGTTTTCTCTTAATGTCAGGTACTGACCTCTTGCCTGGAAGCGGGGTAGCGTGAAGGATAGTTAGGAAAAACTATTTTCAGTGAGTCAGGGGCGATCAGGACAGCACAGCACCTCATAGCTGTTGCCAAGGCTCTCGGTCTTGAGTCAAGTTTATTTTTAATTTCAATTTTATTTCTTAATAAGCTGTGTGTGTGTGTGTGTGAGAGAGAGAGAGAGAGAGAGAGAGAGAGAGAGAGAGGGAGGGAGAGAAGGAGGGAGGGGGAGGGAGGGGGAGAGAGGGGGGGGAGAGCGCGCGCACGAGCAAATACCTACGGAGGCCAGAAGAGAGCATCACATACCCTAGACCTGGAGTCAGAAGTGGCTGTGAGCCAGCCAACACAGGTGCTTAGAACTGAACTCAGGTCCCCCTACAAGTACAATATATATTCCTACCTGCTCAGTTAGCTCTCCAGTTCCAGCTTCTATAGATTTTAATTATCCAGGCTACAGAAATTCCCTGGGGTCAGAGACAACCTCAAACGGATGTCAGCACTCATGCTATCCCCACGTTAATCTTTCACCTTGACCTCCCAGGGAAACTCAGCTCACCAGCTGTGACACTCATTCACACCATGAAGTACCCTAAAGAAAATGCAGCCCCACGGAGGAAGGTTCCCCTGGGCAGGAAGGGCCTGCTCTTGAGATCAAAGAGCCCTGCCCACCTGTAATACCATTTGGGTCTCAGTTCATTTTCTCCAGGTAAGGGAACATCTGGATATAAATATAATTGTACTTGTACTACTTATAATTATGATTCACTCCCTACCATTGAACGAGCAAAGCAATCTAGAAACTATTTAACTGTCTTTATGTGTTATCCATTCAGATTAATTCAGCCCAAAGCCAAAGAATGTATTTCGAGCCCATTTTGTAGATTAGTAGGCATCACAGCAGGAAGAAACACCAATCCGAAGCCAACAATATGTCTCCCTTCCAAAGCTGTACAAAAGGATGACGACCCAGTCTTCCCTGCCTGTGTTCTATAACGATACATGTAGAAAATCATAGTGGCTCAGGGGTGACCAGCCTATGGCTCTGGTTTCTGGTGACCACGCTCCATCTCTTAGCAACTCTGTGGTTTTGGGCAGATGAAGCATCTGTCCAGTGACTATACTTCCTAATCTAGGAAGCAAGGATGACGCCAGGTATGGTGGTCCACACCCGTTAACCCTGCACCTCTGAGGTAGAACACAATGATAGGTGTGGTCGTCCACACCCATTAACCCTGCACCCAGGAAGCAGAAGCTATGTGAGACTGTGTCCCAAAATAAAAAACAAAAAGCAATTCAGCAAAGAAAAAGAATATCGGAGCGACAGTAATAACATGATAAGTAATTTCCTAAGATGTTGTATGGAATACCTGGCCCATTAAATAGCCCTTTAAAAAGTAGTATCTGGGTGCTTTGCCTGTGTGTATGTCTGTGTGCCATCTGCGCGCCTGGTACCTGGGGAGACCGGCAGAGGGTGCTGATCTCCTGGGACTGGGATTACAGATGCCATGCGAGTGCAGGGAATGGAAGCCCGGTCCTCTGGAAGAGCAGCTCTAACTTACAGAACCATTTCCACAACCCCATAGAATCTTTTTTAAAAATAGAAGGTCTCACTATCCATCCCTGGATGGCCTGGAACTTACCATGGAGACCAGGCCTTGAATTCACAAGAGATCTGCTTGCCTCTGCTTCCCAGGGCCCAGCCTATCTATATGTCCATTTCTTTTTTTCTGGAAATCCTTGCCCATTCTGCCTCTCTCAGAAGACACAGGAGTTGAGCAGTTCCCTCTCCTCCCACAATCCCAGGGCCAGACCCCTCTTCATGGGCACCTCAAGAGTTTCCACCAACACCTTAATCTAGGGAACATGACCTCCCCCCACCTCCAAGTGGCCTGTATCATAATCTAGGGAACGCGACCTCCCTCCCCCCACCTCCATGCAGCCTATATCATATTCTTCTATCTTTTCTGGTTCCCAGACTACCATCTGAGCAGTTATTTTTGCTTTTTGTGAACAGTCTGCAGGTTCCCAGACTTTCTCAGAGTTTATCAAGTGCCTATCCATGTCTCTCCAGGTCCTCTCACACGAGGGGAAAAATCAGAAGGCCTGGACAGTTCTAGAAGAGGGGTAGGGACAATTATTTGCTTGAAATTTTCATTAAAGAGTTTTGAAAAATGAATCATATATTATAAATTCACCCAGGAAAAAGAATGTACAGCTCATGTTTTTTTCTAGTCACAGACGAGGAAAATCCAAAATCAGTTTTGAAATATCTTTACTACCTCAAAACAAACAAACAAAGAAACAAACCATGCGATCCTAACCTTCCCGTATCCCTATGTGGCCCAGAACTGTATAGATGTGGCCCTGCATTATCTAGAGTGAAAAGAATTATATCCTTTAGTGTTCATGTCTAATATCTACTCAACATTTTCCAGGGTCACCTGTGTTAGCACTTCATTCCTTAAGACTCAGCTATATCCCTTTTATTAATATTCTACATTTTATTCACTCACTTGAAAGGTGACTGACATTTTGGCTGTGTCTGCCTTTTGGCTATAATGAATAACACTGCCATGAACACTCACGTATGGTTTCTGTGTGGACATGTATTTTCCTTACTCTTGGGGTTTTACCTGGGACTGGAATCGCTGGGTCATCTGGCAGTTGTGATGAATCATTTGAGGAACTACCAGGCTGGTTTCCAAGGCAGCTGGGCCATTTCCATTCCCATGATCAGACAACCAATGAGCAGGAAGTTAAGAGGCCTCGGGGTGCATGGCACCAGTCTTCCCAGTTTCTCCCCTCAAGCAGATGCTTTGGTTTCCCCTGTGAGAACTTCGGATACCCTTTACTTACGTGGTACTTTGACAGCGAGGTTGCTCAGCTCTTGCCTACATGCTATAAGTAAAGTATGGCTTCTCACTTGAGGGAGAAGCTGTGAGCGCTGAGCTATGAGAGGGTCTGTCTGAACAGGCTGGGGCCACGTGTACAAGTGGAATAGGATCTCAGGAGCTTGGCGACATCAGTCAGAAACTGGCAGGGACAAGAGGGTAGAAGCCAACTAGTAGGTCTTGAAATGGTTACTATTCTCTGACAACTTGACAAGAGCCAGAAGCGCCTAGGAGACAGACCTCTGGTCATTTCTGTGAGGGAGTTTCTAGGCTTGTTTTAAGTGGGAGACCTACCCTACAAGTGGGCAGTGCTACCCCATGGGCTGGAATCCAGCACGGAAAACAAAGATAAAGAATTAAGCATTAACCTTCCCCCACCCCTACAGATAGGATGGGAGCAGCACAAAGGTCCATTGCCTCCCCTGCTAAGATGGGCTGTGTCTTCAACTGTGAGCCCAGAGAAACTGCCCCTGTCATCCTCCCCTTGCCAGACATTTGCTGCAGCAATGAGGAAAGTAATTCAAACAGGTCCCAAACCTGTTGCTTCGCCTGCATCTCTTCTCCTCACCCTTCCCACTGTAAGGAAGGCGGGAAGAGTGTCCTCCTGAGTGGTAAAGATGGGTGTACACTTCCCCTTCAGAGAAGACCCCCCCATATCCATTAGGAGTCCAGGGGACCATGTTCATGCAGGTGGCACACCGTCTCAAGGCTGTTCCTCTCCTTTCCCTCAGCCTTCGCTTTACCACCTTAGAAACCTTGGACTTTTAAAAGGCCCCATGTAAAAAATGATCTGTGATCCTAGTGGCCAGTTCCTTTGGCTTCTTTGTTTGTTTGTTTGTTTTGTTTTTGTTTTTCGAGACAGGGTTTCTCTGTGTAGCTTCGGAGCCTGTCCTGGAACTTGCTCTGCAGATCAGGCTGGCCTCGAACTCACAGAGATCTGCCTGCCTCTATCTTCCTAGTGCTGGGATTATGGGCATGTGCCACCACCACCTGGCTTCTCTCAGCTTTTTTAAGGGCTTTGTCTTTGGGCAGCTGACCCGATCACACAGTTTCAGAGCTCCTCAACAAACGAGCCAAACAGTACCATCCACCCAGAGGAGAGAAGTTGCCGGACGGGAGGTACAGGCAACTGTCAGATGGGTTTCCGAGTTCTAGCCAAAACTGAGATATGAACAAGAACTGCTGTGGACCCACCTGTACAGGGTGAGGCTTACACCTTTAGCAACACCGGCTTTCTCGGGTTTCCTCTGCCAGTTGGGTAACGGCAAGCTTTGGGAAGAAAGCCTGGTCCGTGCCTGGGGTCCCTGCAGCCTGCCCACCCTGTTTCCTAAGTCTGAAGCAGATGTTCACAGCTTAGCGGCTGCCTCAAGGACTAGCTGTTCCTCAACATCCAGAGGCCAAGCCTTCCTTCTCATCTTGGCCAATTTCTACCTCGTCTCTCCACCCTGAAACCAGCCAGCCGTCTCCACACAGCAACCTGATTCACGTACATTTCATCAAGCCCACGTGGGTTAGGCCCCTGGTCTGACTGCCCGAAACGTTCTCAGAGGGGATAGCCATCCTGTTTGGGCCACCAAGGCGGCGACTGTCATCTCTGCCACGCTGAGTAGTGTACTGCCTCTGAAGCGGTGTCTACATCCCACCCTCTCCCATCTCTAGCCAATCCCAGTTCTCCTGCAGCCCAGCATGAATCACCAGGAAGAAGCCTTCCTCAGGCTAGGGCTCACCGTGTTCCCATCCCACTCACTGCTGACACCCCCTCTCCCTCTTCGGCCTTCATCTGCCTGAGCGCTTTGTGATGATGTCTCCTGAGGTGACATGTCACAGTCGGTTATTTTCCTTGGAAGCACTACACAAGATCGCTAATGAAAATCTGGTCCGTCAAACGAGAGTATAGGAATATAGGAAACATAGTTCAAAATTCTACCATCTAAATACTCTGTGTGTGTGTGAGAGAGAGAGAGAGGGGGGGGGGGGGGGCTTGCCAGCTTTTTAGCTCTGTTGTTCCTTTTGAAAAAGGAAAACTCCCCGAGGACGGAAATCTATGAAAACAGCTGAAACTTCACGACTTCTGTCAGTTAGCAGAGGTTGTTCCTGTGCATTCCTCCAGCCCTTGCCCCTGAACTACAGACCCTCCTATGGGCCCCTGCAGGGCACAGGGCATCCAGGGAGGCAATAATGACCTGAGCTTTTCACTGTCCTCTGCTTCCCCTGCCACGTTCAGCCAGTCCCTCCCAGGCTCCTGGACACCTTACCCACAACCTTCCTGGGCCACCACGGAGGACTCCACTTTGCAACCCTTGCATGTGCCTTTTGTCCTGAGCTCGTGGGCAGATAGATCCCTTTATAGCACGAACCATGAAAGCTTCGGGGATTTGGGTTGAATTTGAATCATCTGGCTTTAAAGTAACTATAGAAACCCCAAGATGATTTATATGGTGATTTTTGTACTCCAATTTCATTTGTTGTCTGAACTATTTTCTGGTCCTTAATCCTACATAATCTGTCATGGTTGTCATCTGAACATGCATGCTTATACATGGCGGCCTCACGAACTCCGGGGCAGCAGCCCCCTCCACTCTGGCTCTCTAACACATCCTGGTACTTCCTGTTTCTGGTTCTGCTGTTCTCTGTGGTCCTTGCAGAATGTGCGTTGACTCATGTAGGCTGCAGCTCAAATAAACTGTTGGTATAGTAACACTGCTTCATCCAATCATCAGAGTTTAACAAAAAAGAACCGAGTTACAGTTTTGTAGAAGGTGTGAAGCTACTACGAACTCCACAGAGAGAGCTGAAGCCATGCATGAGGCTCTCCTTGTGTGAGGGGGGAGAGTGCCCCCTAGCCCTTCTTCGGGGTCACACAGTATTCCACCTGCAATGCTGAGCCCCTCCATTTGGCGGCTTTAGTATGTTTAGACAACATGGCTTTGAGAAGCTTAGCCTGGAAAGATTGAGGTTCTCATTCTTTCGATTACATCGGGATTTCCCAGACAAACACGGACTGTATACATTGCCCAGTCAGGAATTTATCAATGGACACAGGACAAACCCCTTCCCTGTTATAACAACAATAACACTGTATCATAAACTTCAAAAAGAAAAGCAAGAAGCAATGGAGAAAATCAACACAAGCCCCCTCATCCCAGAGCCTGATCAGCCTTCTCCATGTCTCCAGAGCTCCGTCCTGAGCATTGGGGATCCTTGTCGGTCTCCCCTGCACTAGGATTAGGGATGGTACCACCATGCCTAGTTTCCTGTAAGTGTTGAGGATCAAGGCCAGTGCCTCTGGGTTTTTTTTTGTTTGTTTGTTCATTTTGTTCTGATTTTTTAAGACAAGGTTTCTCTGTGTAACAGTCCTAGCTGTGTTGGAACTTACTCTGTAGCCCAGGCTGGCCTCTAACTCATAGAGCTGCCTGCCTCTGCCTCCGAGAGCTGGGATTAGAGGTCTGCGCCACCACTGCCCAGCCAGGACCTCTTGTTTATGTGGCAAGCACTTTAGGGACTGAGCCATCTTTCAAGGTCCTTCCTCAGTTTCTTTAGTCTGTTTGTGTCTTCTGAAACAGAAGGCAGGTATAAGTGAGGCAGGTCCAGAGCCAAGGAATGGCTGCATAGAGCAGACCAGAAAATGGGGAGAGCCTGCGATCGCTGCAACCCCAGGGAGACTTGGGACTGCGGTGCCTTTCACTTGTCCTGTGT
The DNA here is from genome assembly GCF_018167655.1 of Microtus oregoni. NCBI lineage: Eukaryota > Metazoa > Chordata > Mammalia > Rodentia > Cricetidae > Microtus > Microtus oregoni. The sequence continues at coordinate 17,214,438 of NW_024543095.1, read as the reverse complement.
AGGCCCCTCAGGTAAAACGGATTTGCTTCTGGATGGCACAAGGAACCCCCAAAGCTAACAATGAGGGGCTGAGTTCTTCATGGCTCGCTGGAGCGTTAGAAATTCTGAAATGCTCATAGCAAACAGACAATTCCCCATCTTATTAATATTTAAAGCCTTTCTTCTTGCAAATTCATGCCGTGGATCTTAAGATGTGCTCGGAGGCTAACCACGGATGTGCTGGCTGAACACATTTTAAAAATCTATTTATTCCTACACAAAAAAGCAAAACAATAAATAAAGACTCCCAGGGCTGAAGGAACAGTGTTCCCTCCTCCTCCATTATTTTATATTATTTTGCACAGAATTTCAGGTGTGGGGAAAAAACCAGAAATCCCTTTTGTCTGAAACACACTATGATAAATCCAGCCAAAGGGTACTTTATTCGGTGGCTGAGAAGTAGAAAGAACAAAATATTGAAAAGGAAGACCAACAAAGAGCTCCCGATTGGGCATGCATTCATGACCCTGCAGAGCTGGGTGCTCCCAGCTACTCCTCCAAGATGCTATGCATTGCCTCCTATGTATGTTGAGTCAACAAGGCAACACTGGATCAATCTACCACTCAGACAGACCATATGGACTCTTTAAACACACCTAATCTGATTGTGCTCAATGATTTGAACATGAAAATAAGGACTATCATTTGCTCTTGAAAGTCACGTATGCAGATCTCAGGAAATAAAACTACAGCCCAAAGAGTGGAGCATTGCACCAAGCTGCCTCACAGTGCAAACGGAGGAAACTAAGGTCCAAAGCCACAGCCCTAGGTGTGGCAGATGATAAAGTCATTGTTCATAAATGTCACATACCCTGCACTTGGCACACTGGGTTCTCTCCTCGACTAAAGGGCAACTCAAGAATGTGAAGGAAGGATACTGCTACAATAACCCACATGAACACTTTAAGCTCCTGGGCATCCTGACTACTGGGGGATGGTAGAAGAGCTTCAGAGAAAAGAGCCACTTTGGCCCTTCTCTGAATGCCTGTCAGAGCAGAAGGCATGATAAATGATGTATTTGCAGAGTTCCAGGAGATGGAGCATAGCCCGCGAGGCTCCAGCCAAAGGGTGGGGCGGCCACCGGAAGCTTCTGGTAAGATGACACATGCCGCCGAGAGCAATGGGCACAGGACACCCCGTGAGGATGTGAGATCATAAGCCAGCTCTGTGGACATGGAACACTCTGGTGTGCACAGGGGCCGAGTCCTGGCACCCAGAGGCTTAGCACCTTCCACAAACAGTGTCACAGTCTCTCTCTTTCGGGTGGAACACTGACCACACCAGTAGATCTTAAGTGTGGTTGATGCTTGGTATCTTCGGAGATGTTTTCAAACACAGACCACTGATATCAGAGGGTAGAAATTCACCTGGAAACAGGCAGAAGAAGAAGAAGGAAGAAGGAAGGAGAAGAAGCAGCACTTTGTATTATTCCAAATGTTCAGAAAAGTAGGAGTCACTGAAAAAGAACATTAATTTTCAAAGGACCTGACCCCAACGCACAGCATAACATGCAAAGCACAAAACTAGCGATGCACACATACTTACATATCTAAACATCATAGTTCCACTAAATAATTACTATTCCCAATGTGTGATGCACTTTTACAATTGCTGCTTTTTATGTTAAAACTGTTTTACACTTATTTCTCCCTTGGGTGTCTGTGTGGGTACCACTTATATGCAGAGGTCAGGCTTGTACAGCATGCACCTTTACTGAGAAACAATCTTGCTGCTCCTGGGTCAATTTTTTTTTCCTTCTTCACATTTTAAAAATTGACTGAACCCACTAAAATTCATTTCACACCCCACTAATATGTCACTCTGGAAACCACTGAGCTATACCACCTCCAAGAAGCCAACAAACACTAAATGAAGGCCAAGAATGTGCCCACAGGGTGTGCTCTAGAAGGGGGTGTGGCCTTTTTACAGATAGAGGTGTAGCCTCCACTCCCAAGAACTTTGAAAGGGGAGGAAGGCTCATTGACCAGAAAACAAGGATTCTGAGAGCTGGCAGCCATAATTAAAAACCAACATGAGTAGACAGCCACGCAGTCCTTCAGAAGCAAAACATTGGGAGAAAATCTCCATGTACATGAATTATCTTCCCTTGGAGAGCTCTGGAGAGGCAGCGAGACCAGGCTAATCTCTGTAGCCTAATTATGCTAGCAATTGAAAGGGTGTTTTCTTCCTTTGCATCTGCACTATTATTTGAAGAACATAGCTGTTAATTAAAAATGCAACAAAACTTGCCCAGAGCTCAATGTGCCCTGGCATCCTTCATTGCAGGGAGACCCTGTGCCTCAGGCTGTGGTGGAAGGCAGAGACCAGCCACTGCCAGCCAAGGTGGCCTTGAGAAGGCCACTGGATGCGTGTGGGCGTCAGTCCGCCCACAGTTCGAGGATACAGCGCTGCACAGCAAGCTTGAGGCTCTCTGTTCAGTTTCTAAGATCAAACCAGAATGAAGCCCAAAACTCCATCCTGGACCCTCTCCCTCCTCATACTGCAGGGTCTTGCACCTCTCTCCCCACTCCTCCCACACTCCTCTATCCCTTCCTTTGGGCAGTGTAGTCATGTGATCTCTCCCTAACTGCTTCCAGGGCAGGGGGCCCTGCAGCTTTCCTCACTACTCGTTCTGATCCGTCATTCTTCCACCCGGCCATGCTCTCGAGTCTGAAGGCCAGTTCCCACCCCTAGGCTTGCTTTCGTGTTCCTCCTGTTAATTCTCCTTCACTCTGTAAGCTCTCTGTCCCTACCTGTCCCATAGACGGGGTTTCCTCAGGCTTTTTGTCTTCCGCTGGGCTTTCTGGAAGATTCTCCATACATACACTTCCCAGACCACTGCATTAGTTACTCTTTCTCATGGCTATAGTAAAAACCTGACCAAAATAACATACTGAAGGGTTTGCTCTGGTTCACGGTCCACCATGGTGGTAAAATTATGGCAGCAGGGATGTGAGGCCATTGGTCACAGCATGTCTGTAGTCGCAGAGAGATAGGAGCCAGTGCTCAGCTCACTTCGTATTTCCTTTAAGTTCAGTCTAGGGACCCAGCCCACAGGCTATCCTTACCCACTTTAATGGCGGGTCTTCTCTCCCCAGTTAAACCTCTCAAGAAATACCCTCACCAGATATGCCTGGGGTGTCTCCTAGGCAATTCTAAATCCGGTCAGGCTGACTGGGAAAATGACCCATTACAAGCATTATGACTTCCAGATTATTTTATGTGCTGCTAACTACCAAATCCAGACAGACAGCACAGAACGACCCTCTGTCCCTTTGATCCAGAGAACCACTAGATCTCTAGATGCGACGTTCCCAAGACACGTTCAGCTCCATATATGAGAACAGAGTCTGCCACATCTTCTGTTGTTCTCATAGTGAGTTACGGGACCCAGTGGCCATCCATCAGCTGTTCTAAGCACACATTCACCTCTGAGCCAGCTTGTGTCTCGTGTTTGAATTCACACATGGATTTATCATCTCTCTTATCACACAAACACTCCTCTATGCCCTCAGAGCACCTAGCATACTGTATGCATATATATTATATAAGTAACCAGGAAGTTACTTTAGGGGTAGAATTTGAATTATACTTAGCTATGCATACAAGGAAAACTATCTGCTAACAGCTCTTAGCATTGTTAATGGTGTTCACCCAGGGGAAAAAAAAGTATTAGGCTCCATTAGATAAGCAGACTACAGATTAAATCTTAATATACTCTGCATGAAGAAGGAAGGAAAAAGGAAGGGGAAAAGTGGGCTTTTGTCTCTCTAGCATCAGAGGAACAGACGATAACGTTTTGGCTGGTTATGCCACACACATTCTAGATCCACACAGAAGAAAGGTTAACACTGTGTAGTGTCTGTTTACACACCTGGCTCCCCCCCCCACACACACACGTAAACACCTGGATGGCAGGGGTAGTGTCTGCAGGCTGTATCCCCAGTGGACTGGATCATGTTCAATGTAGTCTTTGTTGGAGTGAGTTAAGGAGTGCACGGACACCTGGACAGCAAAAGTGGTCCACTGAGGCAGAAGGAGACCTTCAAGTTGGAACTAGATCAGGCCCACTATAGCAGCACAGTGAGAGTCACCCAACTGAAGGGATGGATCCCAGAGTTCCACTGAGTAGGGACAGCCGGATAAAGAGTATGTGCGGGACAAGACTTCCTGTTCAGCTGTACAGAAGAGTTTCTCAGAAATATCACCTCGCCACCTCCTCCTATGCCGCTTTCAAGATGGCAACGCCCTTCCTATAGACCCGGAAGAGAAGGCGCACTTGACGGTGGCTCTTGCCAAGCTCTCAGGTAAGTGGCCCCTAAGCACCAGTTCCTTTTCTCCACTGTCACAGTATCCTGAGTGGCCCAGTAAAATGTGGATTTGACCTTTTCCTGGCTCTTCTTTCTGGGTTTGGGTATGGACCAGAGTGAATTGCCCAAGAGACTTGCAGGCAGCCGATGGGAAATGAGTATAGAGCTCTTTGCCTCACTGGGACCATCTTCCTTGTCCAGGACTCCTAATTCAAAGCCTTTCCTTATTCCGGACTCAGTCTTAGAAACCTCCAGAAGCTTCCATGTCTGCTCAGGGGAAGCCAGATGTCAAGAATAAGTCCCTCCCCTTGAGTGACACTGTGGAGGGTGTAGATGCCGCTGCGGTTCATTTCTGGCCACCTGCAAAGCCTGTCTCTCGCTGTCTCCAGAGAGGCTCCTGCCAGCCTCCTGAATTATCTCTACTGTCAGGAGCTGTCAGAAGCCTGCCTCTCTGACAAAGGCTGGGTCCAGAGTCTCAACCCACCACAATCAGGGCCCTTCAGCATCTGGCAGAACCCCAGCTTCTCATCCCTCGGAAGGAAATGCCCTTCCTCCACTCACAACTGCAATGAATGGCCACACGTGATTTTCTTCCTCCCTTTTACTCTTCCCAGCTTGTACCTGGAGAGCATTCCCTGTCCCTACAGGGGGACACTCCCTGGAGAAGGAGGGTCACAGTCTGTTATGATTAGCCATAGGACTCAACCAGAGTACCCAGGCCTCACCTCACCTCACCTCACCTCCACCTCTCTGCTCTCTTTCCTGGTGTTATAATGCCAGTGAGAACAGGAAAACACTGGCCCAGTGCTCACCACTGTTACCAGCATTAGTCTGATTTCTGGGACTGCAGTGGCCACTCCTGGAACAGATGGAAAGGGAGCACCCCAAAACACATCCACTGCCTTATCCAGTTACCACAGTTGGAAAATAATCCCCCAGGCCTGAGGCAACACGAAAGTCCTCTAGTTTCTTCCCTCTGGGTTTTTGTATGTTTTGCAACTCTGGGAATTGAATATAGGGCCTCACATACACACTAGGAGAGTACTCCACGGCTGGGCTATACTCTCCACTGCAATCTTCTAGTTTCTTGGTCACTTTAAAGTTAAATCACCACCCTTGGCAGGTGGTGCTGGCAACAGCAGCCGCTAGAGCAGCAACACCTGTTCTCTGAAGACTTCCCAGACACCAAAACATACACTATTGCCAGGAAGCCTATTACCACCATCCTAACGGGGTGGGTACAAAAATAGGAATGAAAATACTAAGGAATTCTTATTGGCTCTGTGCAATCTTTTCTGTAGAGCTGGGAATTGAACCCAGTGATTCACACATGCCAGCGAAGAGTCTGACCACAGAGCCATACCTGCCCTATCATTGCTACTTGTGCTTGAGAAGAGGAAATCAGAAGTCGAGATGTTAAAGGAAGGAAGCCAGCAAGCAGCACAGAACCATTCAGCTGCCCTGCTTGCACCATGATGCTCCCATCTTCCTCCAGGCCAACTAACATCAGCAGCCCAGTTACCCATGGGCCTAGTAGATGGTAGGGCCCCAGAAAATGAACCCAAAGTAGGTTATTTAATCACAGCAGGAGGTTAACAAAGACTACTCATTAAACATGGTTTCTCATCTGCCTTCCAGGGTTTGGAGGAAACGGGGGGCCCACATACAGTCCAGCAGCATGGGTTCCAGGGAAGGCTTCAAATCACTTGAGATTTGATGACCCTCTTTCCCAAGAGGCTCATCATGGTTCTGCATGCACCAGGCTTGTTTCTGAGCAGGTCCAATGCTCACAGAGCATTAGGTGGTGCTCTCTGTGTCATGACTCATGTTCCCAATGAATTTCTCGTTTCCTAGTGGGTTGGTGGTAAGGGGTGAGGCTGAGCAAGGTATGAAGGGGTGAGGCTGGGCAAGGTATGAAGGGGTAAGGCTGGGCAAGGTATGAAGGGGTGAAGCTGGGTAAGGTATGAAGGGGGTAAGGCTGGGTAAGGTATAAAGGGGTGAGGCTGGGCAAGGTGCTTATGGGGGGAAAGGTCTTTTTCCTTTATTCTTTTTCATTTTTAAAGAGAAATCATTCAGCTCTTCCTAATATTGATGGATAAATGCCTCCCCTGAATTCCAGTCTGTAGAACCTTTTAAAGGAAACCATTGTCAAAGCTGATGGGCAATGAGTCTCTCGGAGAAGGCAGTGTTACTTTACCATTTTCTCAGGGCTGACACCATTCACTGCAGCAAGCCCAGTTCACCCAGCTCTCCTATCCCGAGAAAGCAAGGCATCACGACCCCGCTTTTAACCCATTTCCCCTCCACAGGCCACAAACACCCTTAGCACTTTTCCCTGGGGCCTTCATATTGTCGTCTGCTGCAGGGTAGAACCAGCATGGGGTGGGGATTCACCCTACTCAGCCAGGGCACAAAGCAGTCAGACTTTGAGATCTTGAAAAACCTACTGAAAAAATTCAAGCTTATAGCCAGATGAACCAGGATTTGCGCCCTGGCCTACTGTGGAAGGTGTTCCCTTTCTTCTGCTGCTCAGGACACACTAATACATCACTTAGGACAAAGAAAGAGTATCTGTACACACGTGTCTCCCACTGGACAGCGTCTGTTGGTGGTAGGAGGCTCCTTGGCACTCTAGCTGCTGGGTCACTGCCCTTTTCTGATTATGTCTAGGGTGGGCTTCTGCACGAAGCCAGAGCAATGACCCCGGAGACACTTCTATGGTAAGGTTCTAGTTGTACATGATACTCTTTTAAAAACAATTTAGCGATGGTATCCCCAGAATCATTAACGCAAGAAACACACTTCTTGGTTTGCTTTGGTTCTAGTCATGAAGGATTTCAGTGGTCTGCTCAGACATTCTTGACCACTCAGCTGGGGACAAGTTTACTGGAAAGGGCCTTTTACAGAAATGCTATCTGTCACCCCTACCTTCTACATAGGCAGAAGTGTGATTCCAATTCTATTTAAGGGAAAGAGCAGCAGACTGTCTCCATGGCAACCCCAAGCTGCATGTAGAATTAGAGCCTAGATCAGGTTTGGGGGAAAATTAAGTTGTGGTTGGTTATGTGCCTGTCTCACCTTATCACAGGTAGTGGTTTGGAAAGCTTGTCCAAAAGGAGGGAGACAGGCAGGGGGACCTGGAGGTGACAGTCACAGTGCAAGTCCAACAAACACTGCCCTAGGAACTCTTCCGTGGATGGCCTATCTCAGCACAGAAAGTGAATCTTGCCGGAAAACTTAAGCTTGGTGTGTGTGTGTGTGTGCGCGCGCACGCGCGCTCGTGTGTGCACACGTGCATGTGCGTGTGAGTGCATGTTGGGAGAGGGGGGAGAGAGAGGAAAGGAGAGAGGCTGAATAAAGCACACTTTCTAGTTCATGTCCCTAGATTTGTTCTTGTTGATTTTTATTAGCTTTGCTATTTTAACTTCATTCAAAACCTTGAAGCATTCTTAGCTGTGCACTGAGAAGCAACACAATACTCCTCAAAATTATCTTGGTCATGACACTCAGCTATCAACAGGCTACACCTAAAAAAACCTTATTAATATTAAAACACAATATCTAGAACCAGGCAAATATTGCTGCACCGTGGACAAGCCTATCGTACTGTCAATATCAAACCTAGTAAAAAAAAAAAAAAAAAAAGAGCAACCATCACAAGTCTCCTGTCTGCTACCTTGTGCTCTGGCCTTTGCACAAACCAACCTTAGCCTCAGTTTCCTGGGAATGATTATCTTTTATCTCAACAATTGTATTTTGAGTATAAAATAAGATAATGACTGTAGAAGACTGTAGAAGTCTTTGTAAAGTACCAGATAATCCACAAACATGGGAGGGCACTGCTGTGTTATTAATAAGTGCAGGGTTTACTACAAAGAAGCAGGCTCCTAAAGAACACATTAGTCGAGCACTTTTTCACCCACCGACCTTTTTTTTTTTTCTATGTTCACAAAGACAGAGAGAGGCAGAAGTTTCCAGGGCTGGCTGGCTCCAAGGTCAAGGCTCAGTCATGCATGTTTTCAGGGCACAAAGAGCGGCCAATTGATTGGACACAGAAATCAGAGTGTGAGGAGATGCTGCCTGAGCAGATGCGTGCACCCAGAGAGGAATCTTCCTGCCACACGGCCCACCTGCTCTCCTCCTGCTGCGCTTCTGCCCATCCTGGGGCTAATTCTCCCCATGCCGAGGAAATGAAGTGATGCTGTTACAGAGAGGCCATTTCACTGCCCCAGTGAGACCTTATTAGCTTCATCCTGTCTTCTCCCCCATCGTGCTGGTGCTGAGAAACCTGGGAGCTTGAGAAAGAAACCAGGGACCACCCATAGGAGGGAAGATAAGTTGTCCATCTCAATCTGTCCGCTAGACCTTGGAGAACTGGGCAAGGTTCAGCATCTGCAACAGCAGAAGCTGGCTAGAGCGGAAGAGCCCGTGGCTGAGCACTCGCACAGAATCAGAATGTGAACTTAGCCACCCCGAGGGTCATATGGATACACATCCTTCTCAGTCTGAGAATCAGTGATGCTCTGGTGGCCAAGTGCTAGGGAGAGGGGGATGGGTAAATGGTGACTTTCCCACCTCCCTTGGCTCTGATGAGCAAAGACAACTCTGCTTCCTTGTCCAGTCAGAGAGTGCCAGCCCAGGTGGGGGGTGGGGTGGGAGAGAAAGGACTGGTCACTTCATGCAATGCCTGGCCCCAAGAACACTCTTCCACCACACACCCCTGGACCTGGCTGCCTCTTTGGCACTATTTTTTTTCTCAGTGCCTAGGAGTTACTTTATTCATTTATTTCCCTGCATCCAGTACCCAGAAAGGAAACTGGAGGGCGGTGGAGCTTTATGGAGACATAGCAAGTACCTTCCTTTATGCATGAGGTATTGCCGAGTGCTCGGGCATCTTGGTTTCTACCTCTGATCATCCTGTACTTGAAAAATCTAAGGTTTCCTGTCCCAAAATAGAGTGATTATCGTCACCCCATCAGAGCTGGAAAGGGTGAGGCAAAATATAGGCAGAAAAAAAATGGGCAGGAAGGAAAGATCACTGTAGACAAAATATTTTGTATATTAATATATGTGCTGGATATAGTTCTCACCCTTAGCAAATCTGAGCTGACTGAGCTGGCCCAGGGCGGTGCAGTAAGCACAGCAGTGCCTGTTTTTGTGTGAGTCAATGAAGACCCAGGGACTGAAGAAGCTCGGTCTAGTCATCCTATCAGAAGGCAACAACTCTCGCAGATCTTCGAACAAGCACACAGCACAGGAGTGTCTTGTCCTTTTCCCTGGACAAAACAGAGCAATGGGAAATACCTTTGTGGGAACCCCAGGCAGCTAACGGGGTAGACAGGATCAGCCACACCTTCAGGCCACCTCCAGTCAAAAGCAAAAAAGGTATCAGGTGAAGCCCTTAGAAATGTTCTCCGTCCAGTTTCCTCCCTCTCAGAGACAAAGTCAGCGAGTCCAATTTGCTTCCAGTTCCATGAGAGAGCTCGCACCAAAAGCTCTTCAGAGAACGGTGGAGGGCCTCAGGGACCATCTTGACCACCAAACCCAATTGGGTCCACTCAAAGGCTCCTCCAATAGCCAGTTTGCCTGCCTCTAATTCCCTGAGAGTCACTCAACAGGGGGCTGAGTTGTCTCTCCTCTGCCAATAGCCGGTCACTCACACTCTTGTGTTCTCAGTCAAATGCTCTGTGACATCTGAGGCTTGCTTTCTTCTTTTTCTTAGGAGCTCTCCTCCACTTCTTTAGTTCTTCTGGAGGTCCTGCCATCTTAGCTGAGCTCTTCAGCAATCCGATGTGCGAGGCCTCTCCGTTCGTCTTTCCAGGTTCACCACATGTGTGCCCCCACTGCCTTCCTGTGGAGTCAGGCAGGTTTCCTGTCTGGTAACTACAGGGGTACCATGGGGAGACACTGCCTAGATCCTCAGTGCAACCCACCACTTTCCCTATACCGAGACTAGCAAGTGGAAAGTCAATTGTAGCACCCTAGGGAAGGTTGGCAGGCAGAGGCCCTGCAAAATACTCCCCCAACTGCATGGAGGGTGTGACCAGTCTCCAGAGGGTTTCTGGGAACAAAACAGCTGTTCCAGCCAGTGCTGGCCGCAGGCCTCTGCAGGGAGGGCTGTCACATAGCCAGATAGCTGAGAAGCTCTCAGAATACCGATGCCCAGCAAGGCTACAAGACAGAGGCCTGGATGGCAGCTCCAGATGATTCCACACTCCCCCTCCCCCACCAACTTAGCCCAGCAGAAGATAAAATGGAGTCACAGCAGCCAGAGGCATGTTCAGAGGACAGATTTTCAGGAACAACGTTAGAAACCTTCCCCATCCACTTACTCCCAGTTCCATCGAGCTCAACACAGCACTGCACAGGGAAATGGGGCTTGCCTTGCTCTAACGGTGAAAGCCTTGGTTCTGTTTAGCAAATGTGCAGTTTTAAATCTTCAGAGTCTCTTAGAGCAATTATGTACCTGGAAATCTATAGCTGCCTAATTAGCCCAACTGCCTCTAATTCCCCGTCTTTAGGAACCTCTTCTCTCTGTGTGGCAGTGTCTTGTCCCACAAAGAGCTGCCTGTGCCCTGTGATGGGGGGCTTTCCATACTCAGCATCTCCGTGCATATTAATGACCCAAACAAGATGTGAGCGGTCCAGTTAGCTGGGCAATCAGCTGTCTATATGGCCTTAGCTATTGTCTAGAGCAGTCATTCTCAACCTGTGGGTCTCGACCCCTTGGAGGGGTCACAGATCAGTTACTTACATTACGGTTCATCACAGTAGCAAAATTCTAGTTAGAAAGTAGCAACGAAATGAATTTTATGGTTGGGGTCACCACAACATGAGGAACTGTATTAAAGAGTCACAGCATCGGAAAGGTTGAGAACCACTGCTTTAAAGGATTCCTCCCCAGCTTGAGCCATGTGAGAGACAGTAGGGAGGGAACGAAGGGCAGCCAGCAGGGGGCCCAGCTAATTCAGAATATGGGAGGCTTGGACAGACTGTACCACGCCAAGCCAAGCTCCCCACCTGGGACATGCAGGGGGCAGAGGTCGGTCAAAAAAACATCACCACCGAAAAGAGTGCCCCTCCCCCGGCCCTACTGTATACATCCCATGCCCTGTATTATGAACACACACTTCCCCTCTATCTGCCTCTTTGACTAAAATGGTATATGCTGTAGGAGCCACAGCTTCTCCAATTTGTAAATCCTGAAAGGGAAGCTAGGTACACAGTTGGAGTACACATGTGTGCTCCTAGATCAGAGCACGGCCCACTCTCCCCCCGCCTTTCAGGAGGGCCCCTGACCACAGGCAGGTTGCAGAGTCTCATTGTCCGCCTTCCGTTTCTGTCTCCTTCTGCCCACATCCCAGCGGCAGCAGAGGCCAGGGCCCACCTGCTCTTCCAGCACTGTAGGGGCCCAGCGAGAAGAAATCTGTTCTGCTCAGCTTTCAGGAAAGCAGGCCGGCACATGAGATCCCCTGTGAGTACGCGGGGCTTCACTAAACAGCAGGATGTCTGTAGCTGATTATTAAAGCCACATCTACTACGCCCCATCAACAACCAATTTGGCCTAGTAAAATAGATTCCAATTCCCTCGGCCCGAGTCTCCTAGCAATCAGCTCATCAATATACATAATGTTTAGAAGCTGGGTATCGATTGTGGAATCTAATGGACTCCTCATTCAGGGTTCAGCTTGACCTCCTGAAAAGCATTTATTAGCACGCCTCTTCGCCCCCTCAGTACCAGGCTCCACGGCTGGGTTAGGGCGGAGTGTAGTAGAGAGAAACGAGGGGGATCCTGGAACTTGGGCATAAATCAGGAACCTACACAGCTCAGTTTATCCCAGCCAGTGTGAGCTCGGCTGCAGCACCGCCCACCCCAGCATCACTTTGAATTAGCAAGGATCTGCTGTTGCCATAGGATACAGAAGGTAAGCACCAGCGGTGTGATCAACACCGGCCACAGCCAGCAGGTCCTGTGTGCTCCCAGGCTTGCCAAAGTAGCATGCACCCCACCACCAGCATAATAGGATCTCTTTATACTCACTCTCCAGGCCTCATATACAGCCCACCTAAACCTACTTCTCCATCTTGGAATGTTCCCTAAAGGCTTGCCAACACATATTGATAGTCCAGTGCCACCCTCAGAGGTCCTTGCTGTTCAGAGCACACAGCTTCTCGTTAGAAGGAAGGGACACATCATGGGACAAAGGGATGTCACCTGGGTCAGCTGCGCAGCCATCCAGCAAGCCACCTTCCTAGAGAGAGGCTCACTGATTCTTTCTCACCCTGATAAAATCTCTGAGAAAAGAGAACTTACACTACAGCCCCCGCCACTGGGTCGTCCTCATTGGGGCCCCTGCCAACGGCATACCTCCCTTTTCAAAACGCTCACCTTATCCAGGGTCAGCACGGAGGCACACGGGCTTTTCAAGCAGCTTTATTTGTGAGAGAATTTTGAAATTATCTCTGTGTTAAATTATCCCTAGTTAAACTCCGAAGTGGGGAAAGGAGGAAGAGTTAAGAAACCGCACCTCTCCTCTTCCCCACTGATCTCTGCCCTGCATGGCCACACACATCCTTATGTTGGTCATTGCCGGCAAGGGGCTCACAATCTTTGGGAAGCCAGGTTTATCCACCACTGGATATAGACTTTGCATTTTCAAGAGACTTTTAAAAAAGAAAAGAAAAGCTTTCTTTATCCTTCCTTCCTTCCTTCCTTCCTTCCTTTCTTCCTTTGTTTTTTGGTAAAACTTTGTTTCTCACTTTTGCCTTATTTCATGTGAATTGCACAAAACATTAGCCAGGCTCCACCTTCCAGAACCCCATAGCCTACTAAATAGATTAGGACAAGGGTGAGTGGGGGTGGGGAAGGCCCTTGAGGTTGATTTAATCCATCCCTCAAAGGGGAGGGTCCGGATTCTGCAGGACTTGGAACAACTGCACTCTTTTACCTCGCGCATTTGAAGTCCTTTTCTGTGTGCATAGGCTCCCCTAAGCAACTTGCGAGGGATTGCCAACTCGAGTAAAGGAAAACACAAGATGCCCAGATGAATTTCAACTCCAGAAGACAAAACATAAACAGAGACTAGAGGATGGCAAGGTCATACCTCAAGAGAAGACGTGAAATCACAACAAAGAGTTTTTTTTACTTTTTTAAAGCCAAGGTTTCACATCTATTAATATATCAAGAATAACTTCTGAACTGAGTGACCCTGGGATATTTTATTTCAGGTTGGGTTTCCCCAGAGGGCCACTCATTCACTGGTTTCTTCAAAGGAAGTTCCTCTCATGTCCCTTCAGTCAATTCCTTTGGGAGCTCAGACACTGAAAACATCTATCGATAGTAACTTGCACTAAATAAAAAACAAAACAAAAAAAAAAAACCCCAACAAAACATACTGAAATGAATCATTTTGGCTAGCATTTTTCCTATGCAGTTGTTTTGAACTCTATCCCTTCTGAAACCTTCTGGAAAACAGCACAGTGATTGGGTGGAATATACAGGAAACTACAGGCTGTGTATGCCCATCTGGTAAAAATCACTGTGAACGTCACCATATGCAAGGTCTGGGGAGCCTGGAGGCATGGGAGCCCTGGGTTGCTTGTCTGGCACCCGCCACACTCACAGTCACGAGACTACCAGCCTTCTCCCCTTCTCACATCCATCAGCCCTGTTCAGAACACAGTGGACATTCATAATGGTATGAGCGCCTCTCACACACCGCCAGTCCTGGGTTAATACTTCTTTCTATCATCCACCTTAAGTCAGGTAAAGTCTCTAGAAGGTTCCCTAGCCCAGACACAGGCTCATTCGGCTACAGACAGTCCTGAAAGACCAGATCCAAGAATTACATCCTCCCAGAACACTCCCTCCTAGCTCTCCAGCCCACAATGACCACTTCCTTCCTTTTTTCTCTGACTTCTCATTTCGCCACACATCCCATGGCCTCAGGACATCAACTCAAATATCCTGATCTGATCATTTGCTCTTGTCTGATATCCTGATTTGATTTGTTTACTTTTGTCTGATTATTTCATTTCTCCACACTTTGGCTCCTCATGTAAAACTGAGGCTCCTTGGGCAATGTTCTCCAGCTCTATAGACCACAGGCCTTTAGCATGGGATGAGCTAGGCATCCCGCAGGCCTTGTGCATGTGCTCCCAGACGGAAAATAATTCCTGCACTTGTGTGTCATGTATGACTAGAGACCAAGGACAGACTTCCTAATAGATCACCAGCTAGCTTCTCTTAAGTGCCAGGAAAGAAGAAAGGTCAACCCTGTGGTCTTCCAGGACAACAATGCCAGCCTTGGCTGTTATACCACTAGAGAAATTCTCCATTCCGATAAAGTACTACGGCCAGTCAAGAGGGAAAGACTGAGAAAGTGGAAGACTTATACGAGAATAAAATGATTTTCTAATTTGTATTCAAAGTTCTCAAACATCACACAAGCTACAACCAAGAAATTGAAATGCTTTCTTTTATCTTGGCCAACACTATACTATCGAAGACAAAAACAGCCAGGTACTCTTATAAATCACACTACCAAACGACCCACTCAAGCTCTGAAGTCACTGTATTCTTAGGGGACGTGCCTGGCTGGACTTCAGGGCTTTTATAGACAGTGCTCTGAGCATCACTATGAACCAAGGCCAATGTAATGCAGACTTCTAGCAATCAAATGCATTTCTGAATTCTCCAGGGAGTTCTCGCTTTTCACTCGGAGACTCTTGCCTTAAGAGAAAAACCTGAACAACAAGAGGGAATGTCTACAACGTACAATGTGACCTCTGAATACAAAGCGACTCTGCCTGCTGCTCACAAAAGCAGATCTTTTCCTCTCTCAAGTCAGGTTATAACAGAACCTTCCAACTCCATATCGAGAGCTTTCAATAAATAGCCCGAGTATTCACGGAAAAAAAAAAAAAACAACAGACTGATCTTATAGATGCAAAAAAATCAGCACTCAACTGATTTTTATAGATTAATAATTTTCCAGAATGCACACAAAGCCTTTCCAAGAAAGCCCATGGCAAACGTTATCCTATTTAGGTCCCGAAAAAGTTAAATGAGAAACATATTAACTGGCTAATATACTTTGTGGGGGAAATCACTGAGAGGCCTAAGCAACACTTGGTAACCAGAGAGGCATAATTACGCATTCAAAAGATCAATGTGTTGCTTGTGCTCATCTCGATCTAATTTAGAATACTCAGGATGGCCACTGCTGTTCTGCAGGCGCAATCCGTACTGAATTCCAGTTCTTGTAGCCATTCTTAATGTAGTGCAGAAATCTCAGTGGTATTCAAATACATGCAAAGAATTCCTATTCACTCGGGGCTTAGCCCTGGTCTCAGTTTGTTCACACCCTTTGCTGACCACCGTAGCTCAGGGATGCTGGTCTCGCACAGACACCACTTGGTTCTCCCACAATGGGAGCTACCCAGTTTTATCATTTCCAGGGCCCCTGTGCGGCCCCCGTCTTGTCCTAGGCATTTGTTAAATGTTTCTTCTATAAATTGGTGGTAGGGAATAATAGAAATTTCTTTGCATTCAGGCTGTCAGTTGAGTTTAATGCTGTGTCTCAATGCTAGACCGAGGCCCAATTACCAATACATTATTTTATTATGCTAGACTCTAGTCTAAACCATATAAAGCCCAGCACTCTCACGGTTCTAAGTATACTATTCAGAAACATTAGAGCTATCTATAATTTTATACCATGGCCACCATCCATCTTTCCGAACTGAAGCTCAAACCCACCGAACGGTACCTGACCTTCTCCACACTGCATCACACTGGCCCTAGTCTTTTTGGTGTCTATAAATCTGACTACTCTAGGGCCTCACACAGGTAGATGCACACAGTGTTGGTTGTTTTGTGACTGGTTCTGGTCATTTCGTGACCTGCATGTTTTCAAGGTTCAACCGGGTTGAAGCATGTGACAGGCTCCCTTCCAGTTGGAGGCTGGATCGCCCACTATATATGCATATCACACCATTTATTAATCTGCTTAATGACCTCGTGAGTTATTTTACCTTTTTCTTACTGGGACTATCACCAAGAACAGGGTACAAATATCTGCTTGAATGCCTGCCCTCAGTTCTTAGAGGAACACACCCAGTAGTGGACTTGCTGACACAAATCTAATTCCTTTTTAAAAATTATATATCAAGAAAACAGCAGCTTCGCCATTTTCGATGCCTGCTAGCCATGCACGAAGTTCCACTTTCCTTTCTCTACACCCTTGCTATTTTCTGGTGGGTTCTGTTTTGGGGTTGGGATGCCGTGTTTTATTTGAAGCAACACAGCTCCTATTTAGGTCAGTGGATCTGATAAGAAAGTAAACTGATTCGGTTACTGCATAATACATAGAGAGAGGTCACCGCTAAGTAAATAATTTAGCTCTCGCAGTCCGATCTGGCTTAAGGGCACAGGACTGCTTCTGAGCACTTACAGCTGCTTTGCACTGGAAACATCAGCGAGGGAAGGTAACAAGAAATCCATCGGGCAGCATCCTTACAACACCAGAGTCAGGCTTCTCTGCAAGGGGCCAGGTTGCCCAGAAGTGGCACCCTCAGCAGACGCTGCTCCGTGCACCCCTAACTTCAGGCCCTGATGCTTCTGGAAGTACATGAAAGGGCCTATGGAAACTGTGGCATGGGCCATTACGAGTTGGAAGCAAGGGAGAGTGGAAACTCCAGCCATCTGAATGCAATTGCCTGGCTTTATCTTTGCCCAACACTCTAAGAGCCTATAAACATCAGTGGAGGGAAAAGGATTTAATTTCCAAAGACATAAAATTTTCAGAGCTCTGTGACCTCTGAGAGAATAAGGCCAGCTGAGAAAACGATTTCCTGAAGCTCAAAAGCAGCCTCCAGGAACGAGGCCACCACAACACTTGCGAGTCAGCCTGTCCTATTCTGCTAGACTCAGGTCCTTGGGAGGAGCCTCGCCCACCTGACTGTGTCCCCCTCCTCCCCCAGGCCTCGAGTGGGGCCTGTGTGGAGCTAGGAGTGGACACTTCTCCTCTGAAACAATAAATGGCAAACTAAGAAGCTTAGACGGGGCGAACTATCTGCTTGCATCTTGTCATCCCTGACTTGCTTTGCTCCAAGGCTGGGTTTGGGTATTCTAATGAAGATGCTGGCACATGGTGACTCTTCACAGAAAGCTCTGCTGTTGTCCTGGATCCGTTTCAGCTTATGGTGAAGACCAGATTCTCGACTCTCATGTCAGAACCAGACTTGGAAAATACTAACCTGCCTGTGAGAGGTTTCAATTCCCTCTTTCTGTCCATGGCCTGCTCTTCCCCGTCTACGCTGCACTCCCAAGAGTAGTAAGAGCAGCGGTGACAGTCACAGACAGCTTCCTTTGCTGCTCTGCAGCTGACACTGCATTATCAAATGCATTTATTTGATCCTCCACGTAACCTGTTAGATAAACAAACGAAATGCGAGCTCAGGAGGGATCAGGCTTACATGAGCAAAACGCAGGAAAGCCAAGCCTCAATGCGCCGAAGATGCGTCTGCACTCTACTGCTGACTTCCCATTCCTCCAATGCCAACCAAGCACATGCTAATGTCACAATCCAAACTCTCATCCTAAAGGACTGGTCCCAATTACTCATTGAGAAGGAAGATGGAGCCCAGAGACTGGAACCTCACCATCCATGCTGTGACTGAAAATGGATTTCATGTTTGTGACTCCTTGGAAAGACGTCTGACAATTCTTCCATTCCCCTCCCTTTGGCAGTAGAATACTCCGCCGAGCAGAGACTGAAGTAGATAACTTGCCCACGATGAGCAGAAATATAGTGTATGATTTCAGGCGCTAGCTGGGGACTCCAATCAGGCTCTGTAGAGGTCAGCATCCACATGTGAGAAGAGTCAAATGGCCATGTGCAGGCTCACAGGACACCAACGGAGACCTCCTGCAGGCTCCACTTCCCCAGATCCAGTCCCATCTTACCAGCCAGAAAACCAGCTGTACCTTTGGAGAATCTCAAGCTTGGGCCAGCAGCTCCTGAGTGCCCAACTCAGAAAGAGAGAAGGGAGGTTTTTGTTAAAAATGATGAGATTTGAGGGTAACTTGCCCTGCAGCAATAGCAAACATTGACACTGAAGAAAGCTAACCTCTGCACACACTACTAGCATTTGGAAGGCAGAGCTCTGTGAGTCTGAAGCTAGCCTGGTCTACAGTGAGTTTCAGACCAGCCAAAGCTACACAGCAAGCACCTGTCTGAAAGAAGAAGGGAGAGAGGAAAGGAAGGAGGTAGAGAGGGAGGGAGGGAAGACAGAGGGGGGAAATGGAAGGGAAGGAGGAAGGAAGGGAAGAAGGGAGGAGGAGGGGAGGGAGAGGTGACCTTTGAAATTTTATTCTTTATCCGGATACCATTAATGTATGCTTCTTTTATTATAAGTATAGACAAGAATAAAGACAAACTTAAGAGTTACTCATATTCTCAGCTAGAAATAACTTTAACATAACTTCCTGCTTTTTATTTGTGTGCTTATTTGACAGAAATGAGCTCATACTATCTGGAGTCTATTTCTTGTCATTTAGCAATGCTACATGCCATTTTAGAGTTCCAAGTGTCTCCTTTGGATGCTATTTCAAATCACCAGGTATAGTGGCTGGAGAGATGTCTCTTCCATTCAGATTAGGGCACTCCTCTTGTGGAGGACCCAAGTTTGGCTCTCAGCATCCACATCGGGCAGCTTGCAATTCTCTAACTCCAGAGGCCCAGTTCTGAACTTCACAGTCAGTCTCTCTCTCTCTCTCTCTCTCTCTCTCTCACACACACACACACACACACACTCATATATACACACTTAAAATAAATCTTCAAACACACTAAATATACATTTACAACAATGTTTAGGATAGTTGTGGGATATTTTATTGTTTAAGTGTACCTAAATATACTTGGTCAAACTCCTTTTTATTAAGAGATCTAAGCTGTTATCTACAGCTTCTCATTTCTGGCCTATAGTAGAAAACTCCACACATCTTTTGTATACTTGTCCAATTATGCCCTTTGCAGAAACTGCTAGGCATGCAAATGCCAGATAAGATTGGTCAATGCGAGGCAAGAAATGACAGTCGCACAGATTGAAAGATGACAGTATACATCCTAAGAACAGGTCACTTTTGTGTGTGTCTCTCATTGCTCCCTGCCCAGAGGTGATTGCTAATGGAAGCCAGTTCTTAGCTACAGAACTGAATCTCTCAGGATGGAGTTTCAAACCAACCAAGGAGAAGTTATTTTGATGGCTGAGGGAACAGTTCTCTAAAATCACACACTTTCTTTCACTGTTCCTTCCAATTCTGTCACCCTGACCTGACATTGACTCCTCTTAGCTCATCCAGGCACAGCGTGGCTGGAGGCAGAGGCCATCGTGGCAGTGGAATGCAGTTGTGGAAGTGTGTGGCACAACCTCTCATAGGCTTTGGACATTTAGCAAGTGCCTTGAGCAATGGTGCCTGCTTTCCCATAAACAACCCCAGTGTGTGTCTTTTTATAATCCTCGCCATTCATCCTTTGGCCTGTACAACTTCTTAGTGCCCAACAAGGTGGGCAGCCTCATCAGATAGGGTCAACCACCAGCCTTGTCCCTCTGAAGTCTGAAAGAACGGATCACCATCTATGAGTATGAGGCAGGGGATTGCTGGCCAGGATCTTACAGGTAAGTGGACAATGAGCCAGTAAAACAGCTACAAATTTCTACACTTCTTCCTTAGGGGACAGATTTATAGACTGGACATATATTTCATACGATGTTAGATATTTCTTTTCTATTGATGTTTGTGTGTTTATGCATGGTGTGATGTGTGTGAGATTTTGGGTATGCATGTAGTAATGCGGGTTCACTTAATGCCACAGTGTGTGACTGAAGGTCTGAGGCGAAGTTTTGGGACTCTCTTGTTATTTCTGCTGTGCGACGTGCACTTCGGACCAAGTGGTCTGTAAGCCTCTGGGTGACTGTCCTGTCTCTACCTCCTCTCTATAAGAGTGCTGGGATTAGATATACAGGATTATTCCAAACTCAGGCTGTCAGGCTGGCACGCAAGCACTTTACCCATCGACCCAGGTGAGCCATCACCCTGTCTCACTGTTAGGCAGTTCTAAGATTACATGTAGTGATACTGCAATGATTTGAATAAATATGGCCCCCGTAGACCCATAGGGAGTGGCACTAGGAGGAGGTGTGGCCTTGTTGGAAAAAGTGTGTCACTAGGGAGCACGATTTGAGGTCTCAGATGCTCAAGCCACGTCCAGTGTGACATTCTCTTCCTGCTGGCTGCTGATCCAGATGCAGAACTCTCAGCTACCTCTCCAGTACTGTGTCTGCCTGCGTGCCATCATGAGTCCTGCCATGATGATAGTGGACTAAACCTCTGAACTGTAAACATGTCCCGGTGAAATGTTTTCCTTTATAAGAGTTGCATCTCTTAGCATGATAGCCATGGTGTCTCTTAGCAATAAAACCCTGACAGAAAGATCCCAACATGGTTTTTCATGATTGTCTCCCCTTGCACGCTCTCCCTATGAACGCCGACCAAGCAGGTGCAGACACATGCAGGCCCCTCTGATACTTATAAATATTCACATTTTGCACATGTCCTGAGTCTTTGCCAACCACAGATTTTTTTCCTCTGCAATTTGTTCATATCCAAGCATTTGTGTTCTTTATTAAGAGGTAAGTATAATGACTTAAATTTTCCTATTTTCATAAGAAAATATACACATTGTGCTATTTGTCTGCAAAGAGCTAATTACTTGATTTTAATATGCAAATGTAATTTATCAAAAACCTTGAAAGGGGAGTCCAGAAAGAACTTGGAAGAAGAAAGTATACACATGTTCAGGACAATTCTTTGGATCTCAGAGACAATGTTGTCAAGGAGACAGGGTGGCGTTCAAAGGTTCTTGGAATACCTTTCCAGCTGCAGCCATTTCAGGTCCATGACTTCCAAATGTCTTCCCTTGCACAGACTATCTCTAGGAAGAGTAATGACAACTAACCAACCATGATCAACAAGCACCTAAAACAAAAATAAGTAAATTAGGAATGGCCACATAGTCAGGTCCAGTGTGGGAACCAGGGCTTTGGTCTCTTCACACTGCAAGGCCAGCAAGTGTTCTCTCTTGGGTGCCTTTCCCAGGTTGCATACATCAGGACAGCCATCATAAATGGCTGGCACCCAACTGAGGGACTCTTCCTTATGGAGGCAAAGCCACACGCTGAACTTCAGCTGGAGCTCAAATGCCAGCTCCTTCAGAGTCCTTTGTCCATATCCTCTACCGTCAACCTCACAGCTCAGTCTCTGTGGGTATCGCAGAGTTCCCTCCACATCCACACGGACACAGCCTGTCTAAGAAGACTCCTGATTTCCAGTGCCCTGAGCCAGGAGCCAGGACTTCTTCCACTGGGTTTCCCCAGCGCCACTCAGAGCATGAAAGTCCAGTACCATTTGCTCCAGCTGAGATGGAAAAACTGACATCATTCACCTCACATGCCACAAGAATGACCGCTACCCAACGATGAATAAAACATGATTGTTTTGCATAAACTCAGAAATCATTTCTTTTCCCCGGACCAAACTGTAGCAGTAAAGAACTGACAAGTTTTTCCTAGTGTCTTACAGCAGGAGAAGGATTGAAACTAGGAATATACCTTAGAGTCCCCTTCAGATCACCACACGGCTAGCTTGCCTTGCTCACCTACACCATTTATTCCCACCATCCTGGGGCTAGCCAGATGACGTCAGGGTACACAGACAGCCAGGCCTCCCTGCTAAACAGTACCGGCTTTGTGGAAGATAAAGTCTCACTGGATTTTGATCTCCGAAATACCCCAGGCATATTACCAGCATCTGGCTCATCACTCAAGAGAAACTATCACTGCTATAGCCGCCTGTGGGCCAAAGTTACAGCAATGAGAGCCACTGACCAGAAGCAAACAACAAAAATCACTCCGCAAATGCATGTTTTAATCATCTTATTTCTCAAGGGACACCTATATGCCTTTCCCTTCCCTTAGGGTACAGTCCAACATACACCCTCAGCAATACACACTCTCAACAAGTAACAAGTAATCTCATCCCAGAGATTAACCAGGTAGAATCAAATGCTTTGAGGACATAGATGAACTCACTTTTATTTTTCTGTTAAGTATGTGGTGCATTTATTGTATGTGGGGTGTGGTGCACATATTTGTTACATGGATGTGTACACACATAGATGTCAGGGGGTTGACACTGGGCATCTTAATTGATCTCTACCTTTAGTGTTTTTAGACCCACGGTCTCTCTGAACTTGAAACTCATTGATTCGGCTAACTGGCTGTCCAGTGAGTGTCTGTTCACTGCTGGGATTACAGGTGCGTGCAACATCATCTAGTTTCTATGCGAGTGCTGGGGATCTGAACTCAGGTCCCCATGCTTTCCTGGGGCAGGTTCTTCACAAAGAAATCTACCTCCCCAGCCTCTGATGAGCTCAGTTCAAAGGTGAGTATTTGTTGTTGCTTCCAAGGGATATGCAGAGAAGTACTCTGTGCTGGCAAGGTTGAGTTTCATATACACAGTGAAGCCCCCTTCTCACATGGACACCATACCACAGCATTACTACCACACCTTAAAGCCAAGGCAACTCCTGCTCCAACAAAGAGAGGGACTTGCTAAAAGCCACTGCCTGAACTTGGTGCTATGTAGGCTGCCCCATGGTAGACTCTCTACTGTTGATGAGGTAAGAACTCCCAGAGCTTTCCATCTATGTCTTCCATCTCAAATTTATCCCATCAGTTTTCTTGGACTTTTAACTTCTTCTCCCTGGCATTCACTACTGAGAAAAGCAAGTCATTTCCTTAAGCTTGCTTTATCCTACTTCTTTATTGACTAGGAACGTGCCAGACTCTAAGTCCTGTCATCAATCCTGGTACCGAGCGCTTGTTGGCTAAAATCACAGTTCTGAAGGAGTCCTACAAAACTGATACAGCTCATCCCCATTAACTATTAAGCACGCATTTGAAGTCTGTATTATGCGTCTCACCTGTGTGATGACAACTGTGGGCTAAAGAGTGTAGGGAGGACAGTGTTTATTGAACACATGCTAGGTCCAGAGAAAGACATGTGTACATGTATTAGCTCTACGTCTGAATCATGTTTAAGTCTGCTTTCTCAGTGAGTAAGGTGAGACTTGGCAGAGGTCAGCAGTCCACAGGCTGAAGCAGAGAAGCTGAGATGACCAGAGCCTCACTCTTTACAGGGCATTTCCCCTTATGCTTGCCATGACGTTGAGAGTCCCTGGACACACAAAGAAAAGAATGACCCCCAGTCTACTGGTATGCCTGGCTGGTCACTAAAGAAAAACGTGATTCGAGGAGTGGACACACGAATCACTGAGCATCCCAATAAGAGGCACCTATGTGGTGAGAAGAGAAGCACTGGGGGGGTCTGAAGTAGAAGGGCATGTGTCAGGCTGTGACAAGAAAGACAGAGGATGGCTATGAAAGACCACCTCTACCTGTGAGCTCCCATCACACTGACCTATCTGGACAGCTG
Source organism: Microtus oregoni (assembly GCF_018167655.1). Lineage (NCBI taxonomy): Eukaryota > Metazoa > Chordata > Mammalia > Rodentia > Cricetidae > Microtus > Microtus oregoni. Next base: position 17,190,525 of record NW_024543095.1, on the reverse strand, counting down.
CCATTTTCACAGCCCAGCGTCCACACACTCTGAAGAAACCAGCCACCTCTTTTTTGTTTGCTCCCAGATGCTCAGCTGAATACTTTGTCATCTGAGCCTTCCAGCCCTCCTTTCTCGTTGTCCTATTCTTGAATTTTACTGTGGACATAGTCTTTTCAGTTCTACGAGGACCAGGAAGGACCCAATTTGAGCCTGTCAATGCTTCTCTAAGGAGCAGCACGAGCAGATACAGGACAGGGCAGGAGACCCAGGCCAACCTTCCTAGGGAACTGGCTCAGCCATTGTCCTTGAGAAGGCATCCATCAACAGCAATCCTAAGAGTCCCAATGATGACTGCTACAGGTTCATCACCCTTCATGCCAAGAATACAATGGCACAGATCTATGTCCCATACCGGCGCAAGCCATGAGGATGATCCAGTTGCAACCCATGAGTCTTGTAAGCCCACAGTCCATCAAAGAGCTGGTGTTGCTTACGTTCATGCTGCACCCACTCTGATCATATAGACACAAGTATCAGTCTTCAAAAAGCCAAGATCCTCAGTACCAGGCTCCTAGGCCACCCAGCCTTTCAAAATCCCCCTGGGAAGCAGACAACGTCTTCATTTGGTTTGTATCATCCAAACAGCAAAATCCATCCCATCATCCTTCCTAGCTTCCCTGCTGCTCCAGCTTGCCAATACTCCATTGATGACTCTCTAGCACAGCCCTGTGAAATTTTCTGCTTCTAATTGTCCACCTCTCTGTTCTCTTATGAAAAGGAAAACACCAGGTTATCTCTCGAGCCCTCATGTGTCCAGTACTGTAGTGGTGAATTAGAGAAATACAAAAAATGGTACCATGCTGTCCATTCACAAAGAGACATCGGACACAAATGGGCCTGAGGAATCAACACACACAAATGCCACCAGAGCTCAAAGGAAGTGACCCTCTCTCTGGAGGGGTCAGCAAAACTTCAGAGGAACAGAGGTTCTGTGAGGCCAAGAGCTCAGGGAAGGCATTAGAGACAGCAGAACTAGCAAAGAGAAAGACACATGTGCAGCGAGGTACAGAGTATGTTTGTGAGCCTGTGCAACTGGGGAGAGGGCATCTGGGGAGACTGGTAAGGTTGAAAATGTACAGGGCAGAACCAAGAAAGGACTTAGGCTTGATCCTCTGGGAGAACTTCAACGATGCAAACCACCACAATGCTTTGGTTTAGGTTAAGGCGGCTGCGGCGGCGGCAGCAGCAGCAGCAGCAGCAGCAGCAGCAGCAGCAAGGACTGGACAGAAAGGACTGGAATTAGGAGCTACTAGAAACAGAAAATCTGCATACAAGATTCTGAGGCACCTGATGGTGAGGAGCACCTGAGCTCCTGCAGTTGCCATGGCGATAGAAAAACCAGAACAACATATGCAAATGGCATTGTCATGGAGAGCAGAGGCCAGGTGATTATGATGGACAAGGAGACAGCCAGCGATGACAGTGATCTTCAGAGCGGACACTCACTTTTTTAGGTGCTTGGTGTCAAGATCCCTTTTGATCCAGGAGAACCCCTGCTTCGGGGCTCTTGAGAGCCAGGGTTGCTGCAAAAGCAGGCAAAGTTAATACACCTCTCCCACATGGAGTCCTTGCTCAGGTGTATAACCTCCTGCAGTCAGATGGTCCCACGAGGATGGTTCTAGAATTCAGTCCCATGGAAGGCAGCCCAAGGTAGAAAAGTATAAATGGACTCATCTTCCCATGGCCTTGCAGAAGACAGTACTCCAGACTAATGAAGTCTTCAGTTAGCCAATGAGTTTCTAGTACGTTCTTTTAGTCAGAATTCCTTTCCATTATCTGAGGGTAACTAACTGGTACTCAGCCCGTTCTCCCCTCCCCTTCCAATCCCCTTCCCCAAGTCCCCAGATAACAGAGCCTCTTGCTACACAGAGCAAATGGACACCACATGAACACAAACACTCAGGGGGTACTTAGCCTGGACTCACACTTATTAGGCAAGAGTTCCAAGGATAAATTGATCTGTAAGGGATTCCAGGATGGGGGCTGACATCACCAACATCTTCTGCTATCCCAGCCTCTTACAAGCCCTGCCCCCAACACAGAGCTGCTAAGGTGTGCTGGGTAGGCATTCTGCATATGTGAACACTGACCTGAATAGATTTCTTCTGCGGAAACCCAGTAAGTCCCTCTTTTAAAAGCCCTTCTCTCTTCAGTGCCTAGAAAACTTAGTAAAAATACAGAGAAATAAAGAAAAAGAGGGATCTAACACATGTAACTATAGCTTGATAATTCTTGCCTCAAAGTAATCCATGGGGAAGGAAAATGACAAGAACCTTTGTGTCTTTGAATTCATCATCTAAGCACGAACTATTGTAAATCACAAACACTGGGGGAAAAGAACGGTGTGTATATGTGCTTGTGTGTGCAAAGACGGCCCAGCAGGTTAAACCGCTAACTGTGCAAACCTGATGACTGGAGTTCAGGTCCCAGATCCCACCGCGGACAGAGAGAATCACAGCCCCCCAAAACTGTCCTCTAACCCCACAGACACACGCCATGGCACAGGCACACGTGCACTCTTTCATACACAGTATTTTTTAAAATGTTCCGAAAATTATACTATACAGAAAATGCACAGGCTCTGCCATTATTTCCCAATAAGCATTTTACATCCATTTATAAAATAACCTTGTAAATATAACCATTTACAACACAGCCATTTAATGCTGCTGTCATTTACACGCCATTTACACTGCATTCGATTTCAAGTGATCTAGTGATTAATGCACTTGGTAGGAAGTGTGGGCTGCATGCAAGCATTCTCCCCTTTTACAGGGGGAATACGGACAGTCACAGGTTTTGGTGTTTGTGATGGCAGCTGGGGCCAGGAGTCAATATTCCACAGAAAACCAAGACAATTATATAAATGTTGTAACTTACCAAAAACAGACACTAGAGTTTGGAGCCTGAATGTCTCCCAAAGCCCAGTTGTTGCAAGCTTAGCCCCTAACCCAGGGCAGTACTGAGAGTGCAGAGCCTTAGGAAGCAGGGGACATTGAAGAACGTTATGTTTTTGTTGAACCATTGCCTTGCAGAAGATTTGAGGCCTGGATTAACCCCTCCTCTTCCTCCATTTTTGGTCTTGCTTTGTTTTGATTTTTGGTTTGCTTTCAGCCACCATGAGCTAAGCTCCTGCTGCTGCTTCTGCTATACACTCCCTACCACGATGCTCTGCCTCATCTCAGGCCCAGAAGCAATTTGGTCAACCAACCATGGACCCAAACCTCCAAAGCTATGAGCCAAACTGACCTTTCCTCTTTTTAAGTTGATTTATTTTAAGTATTTGTTACAGTCGTCTTCCGCCTAAGCCAGAAGATAACTCTTTAATCTAGGCATGGACAGACGGATTATATAATTCTTTCTACTACTGATACAGAAATTTCCCTAATAAAAACTTAAGAGATTAAATCCTCACTATCAAAATGAAATTATTATCTCTCAGAGTCCTGGTGTGAACGTGTGGCGGATTCACATTGCATGTGATTGCGCTAAGTTACCACTCTGGCACAGATAAGTAAGCGCCAGACTGTGTAATTAGGAAAAGCTGGGATTTAGTAGTAATGCTAGCCCTCTACTAACTAAAGTGCTTACAGAGAAGAAGAGACCTCCACTAAGGAGATCTGTGCTGAGGGATTTGATCCCAGAGAGCACAAAAGCAGGCGAAAGGCAGTGGAGTCTTCACTGCCCAGCTCAGGCAGCCCTGTGCATAACTGGTGTTCATGATAACTAGGAAGCTAAGTGGTAGACTTATGTATACACAGGAAGCTACCATCCATCCCATGACTTCAAGTTCAGTCAAAACACACTAACAAGGAAAGAGCCAGAAACACGCTGAAGGCTATGTTATATGACATTTCTACCTCCCAGAAAGCCCGCTCAATTCTGCAATTCCCTAGTTGCCTGTTACTGGGAAAGTAGGTCCACGAATGGTACGGCTGACTTCTGAGAAGCCAGGGTAATGGAGCAAGCCTGAGAGTACAGAGCTCAGAGCCTTTTCCATAGCTGCCGCCCTATCTCATGCTTACGCTTGACCCAACAAAACACTTGAGAATCACAAATACCACAAACGCAGGTATTTACAGAGCCGCCTGTGTGACTAGAGTGTCTCTTACCCTCCTTTGTACTGTCTGGTTTCCAGAGGCTGCCTGCCGCCTACCTTCCCTCTGGGCCTGGTTCCCACTGCCAATGGGGCTTCACTGACCCAGCTGCAAGTCCTTGGGAAGCGCAGTCAGTCTTTCCCACCCTGCTCAGGAGTAGGCGCTACATGTATTTGCATCTGAAATGCTCCCTCCTTCATTCAGGACACCAGAGACCACAGCTCCCCACTTCACTGCTCGTACTTTCCACAGCAGTACTCTCTGCTTCCACGAGAGATCAATAAAGATGAGACATGATCTACAACGAACACTTTATGATTGCTCCACTTTCCAATAGTGATCATGGGCACCTCCACGGAGCCCTTGGGGATGACTCATAGGCCAGATGGACTCCTGTGGGGACTGTTCTTGTTCACCAGGTCAGGGGAGCCATGCCTTGGGTTCACCTTGAGAGGCAGAGGCTGCATGCACTTCAGCAAAGCCCTTCATTGTGCTCCGAAAGGCTCCCGACAGAGGCTGTGTCAAGGGCAGTTCCCTAGAAGTAACGGAAACCTCTTCCCCGCAGAACCAGCTACTTGTTCTTCAAAGGAGCATTTCCCATTTGCTGGGAAACACCACTTCTGCATTTTTTCGGGCAGCGGCACTTTCCTGTGGTCAAGCAAGTTTGGAAGAAAGCTGGATTCCATCGAGAAATCTACAACACTGGCACGGTACACAATAGGAAAGTTTTTAATGCATGATTTCCCTTCATAGCAGCCAATGAGACGAAGGTTCTCAAGAGCTTCCCTGAGGATATGGTAATGCAGCCTAACAGCTGCAGAGCAGCTAAGAAGAAGGAACAGACCTGTGGCCTTCTGCTACCCATTGATGGCACTGTCCACACAAGTATGGACTCCTCTGCCAGGCCTGGAAACAAGAGTCGACTTCTCCTGATCACAGACACAAGGAATGACCCTGGCTTTTACCAATACTCTACCAACCTTCTGTATGCACACTAGCCCTGAAAGACATGAAAAACCAGAACCCCATCCCTCAGAGCCCTTGTAGCTAAACTTCCAGAAATGATTTCAGTCTGGTCAATGAGACTTACGTTTGCAAATTTCAGACAACGGAAGAGGAAGAGCTAACTTTAGTATCAGCTGCTCTCCGCTCCATGAGCAAGGCCCAGAGAACCTGGCTTTTGTAGAATGGTTTTTCTAGCCACGGTTCCCTCAGCCCTAAGGGACCAGCTTTCATGGGTGCCAGGAAGCAAGACTGAGGCACTGGTTTGCGGAGTTGGCTCTGGCAGCTGTGGCACGATCTAGACCAGCCATGGACGGCTACCAGACTGTGGCTCCATCATAATCACTGAAATTGCAAAAATGGTTCTGGAAAACCAGCTTCAGGGAAAGCAGCTTCCCATTGGAAACAAGTTCCTCTGTGGTCCAGTTCTTTAATATGGTTTGAGGGTGATTGCTCCTGAGACCTCCACCCAGAGAAAGGTTCAGAACACCTCGTCATCTCTCAAGACATCCTGTCTCCTACAGTAAGGTCCTTTCTCCTTTAACTTTCTATAATGGCCTCTCTTTTCTACAGCTGACCCTGGAACCACAGACCAAGTCAAGCTGTGCTGAGACAAGGAGGATCATAATTCCCAGACTCCTTTTTGTGGCTTCCAAACACAGAACATCGTCTCTGTTCCATGCAGATGAGAAGCCACCTATGTGGCTGGCTGGGGCCAAAATGCTCAAGTACACCCTGCCAACTGGCTTTGTACAACTGTACACACATGCTGGGTCAGATCAGCCCGCTGTCTGTCTCCTTAGCAGGAATGAACTTGAAACACCTTGGAGAGTAAGGACTTTATGCTATACTGCAGTGTGAACCCCTATCCACACCAGACAGCAGCGGCTACAACAGAGCAACACACCCGAGTTCTAATCCCAAGCCATGTAAAAGGCTTCATTCCATTCCCACCCCTGCTTCAAGGAGATGGTAACATTATCTGCTCATAGGAAGACAGGAGGAGAATAGGCCTGGAGGTCTTTGCAAAAATAAAAGCCTATCAACAGATGCCATTTCTTACTGCTAATACTAATGCTGGCATCCAGAATCATGAGGAGGAGAGAATCCTTTTTCTACACACTTAAGGGTGTCTGATAAATCTTTAATACTCATAACTTCAGCACATTGGCATTTAGAGACAAAGTTTCATGAGCATCATAAACGCCCGGATGCTCAAAGCTCAATGATTCCTTTAGCCATGCACAGGAGAGGTCGGATGCTCAAAGTGCAAGGCTTCTTTTAGGTTATTAGCCATGCACAGGAGAGGTATTAAGAAGAAAAATTTGTCTTCTCTGGCGCTGCCAAGACTCATTTCCGGATTCTTGTCACCTTAAGTTTTGTGTGCACTCTTCAAGATGGGAGGTTGTGTGGGACTGAAGTTTTGATGCCATTTTTGTTTTGTTTTGCTGCTCTAGTTTTTGATACGCAGAGATGAGAACTGGTCTCCTTTAAGCTTCACGCCCTACTCAGCACATCCTCGAGTCCTTTCCACATACACTGTGCGCTAAGGCAGCAGACAGCTGTGCAGCAAATGGCTCTTCAGGAGAGCGAAAGAGGACGAGAGCCGGCACCAGGCAGACAGGAACTGACAGACTCAGCACTCCAGCCCCTGCACAGAGGGAAGCTAGGGATTTGGACAGGGACATGCACAGAAAGGTCTCCATCAGCACAAGTTTTGGCGGAACAGGAGAGGAGTCACCACACGGAACACCCCAGGGTCCATCAGGGGGACCGTGCACCAGGGCAAACCAGAGCCCACGCAGGATAGATCAGGGCTACACGTGCCAGAAGGTTATCGCACACACAAACAGCCTGCATGACAACAAAATGCACACAGGATCCTTAGTGCCCACAGAATACAATTCATCTCACCCATTTCACTTTAGCAAAATATCGACACTAAAAGCACACACACACCAAACCACACATATGTGTGTATTAAAAAAAAACAACAGAAGTAAAGTCATTTCACTCTGTAACACAAAAGGATAAGAGCTGTTCCGGCCCCAAAATATTCGTTTTAAGATGTTTGAAGCATTTTCTTTCTCTAGAGAACTAAATCCCATCTGTTAACAACAACGGTAAAGAAATCTGGGTAGAAATTGACAATACAGTGCTTCAACGGCCAGCTAGGCTAAATGCAATCTAACAGATCCTTGTATTTCTGTAGGTGAACTGATTTTTTTTAAAGATGAAGTTGGCTCTGCTTGATGTGTATATAGGAAGACATGTTTTATAATCTACATAGCTACCCTCTGCAACCCAATTAATAACAACAACTTCCCCCAAGGACACTGGAGAATGGGCTGCCTACATAAATGTCACAGGCAGGGGTCTCTGAAAGCATGGCCTTCTGAAGAGCAGCACTGTATTCTTGAAGATCTAAAAAAAAAAAGAGAGCTTTGTCAGGTCACACACACACACACACACACACACACACACACACACACACCATCTATGTGGAAGCCACAAGGCATGATTAAATTTAACTGGGTGGACCAGTGGAAAACCACAGTATTAACAACCTAATTCTGAGGGGAGGTTCAGCCTCCAAACGCAGGAGATAATCCTAAAAGCTTTGGACCAGTAGGAACAGCTTTCAACACCAGATTTCCATCCATCCATGAGTACTGAGGTGGAAGGAAGAATCTCGCTGCTCATTGTGGCTCAATATCCTGCAAGTCAGCCTAGGATCTTCATCATTTGGGCTCTTAGTGGAAACGAAAATATAGCTGTGTATAATAGGTCTTGTGCAGCTTATATAAGCCATGGTGTGTGCTTCTGTGTGACCAATCATATGTACCCAGGCACTCAGACGTTTCTAGAAAGACACAAAAGGCAAACAAGTCACCTTTGGGCAGGGTGCCTCACCCGTCACCCTTTCAACTTCTACCACGTGCCTAACTTTCAAAATTGAAAAACCTAGCCATCATTATTTTTTCTTCAAATCACTGTATAAGTGGTGCGGGAGAATTGTCTGTATTCTGTCAATCATGTTAAAAATAAACGGTGATTGGCCAGACAGGAAATATAGGCGGGAAAACCAGACAGGACCAAAGCATCAGGATGTGATCTGCCCCACTGAAAAAAAAGGTACTGAGCCACAGGGCTAACATAGATCAGAAAAATGGGTTAATCAAGATGTGAGAGTTAGCCAGTGAGAGGCTAGAGCTAATGGGCCAATCAGCTTTATAACTTATAGAGATCTATGTGTCATTTTCTTTGGGGCTAAACAGCTGGGAGTACTGGGTGGGACAGAAACCCCAACAACAAGCCGGCCCCCCTCCATGCTACATAGGAGTCGCAGGCCTATAGCTCTGAAGTCGCATTGCCAACCTGCCCAGTCACCAACAGGCTGTAAATAAAGATGTTTCATAGCTATAAATTCAACGCAGTACCAGGCCTATGTGCCCTCCCTTTTGTCTCCTCACATTGTCTTAGGAACCGAGGCAGGATCCTTCCGGTGACAGCTAATGTTCTCATTTTCTGCACAAAAACAGAGGTCCAAGAGGGTAAACAACCTGCCCAGCACCACAGGCCTAGAAGCAGAGGAAGCTGAACCCGAACCTAGGATTCCTTCCTGATAGCCTTCCCTGCCTTTACACAGTTAGCCTTCAGAGGGTCACTGCCAGGGTCCATTTATCCAGCAGGAAGATGGAGCTGTTATTTCAAGTATCCTCTCACTAGAGGAGCCATTTCCTTTTTCAAACAGCAGTCAACAGCGGTTAACAGGCAAAACTTGAACTCACACACAGACACAGACACACACACACACACACACACACACACACACCCGCACTACCAGTTCATATTGCTCTCCAGGAATCCATCTCTGTCTAACAACGTCCTGGAACCCCAGATGTCATAGCAGTCCTGGGGTTATGACTATTTGCATAGACAAATATTCTAGAACTCAATGCAAGAACAGTCTAGTGGCAGGGCATAAGGCCACTCGCTTTAGAGAGGACAGCCAAAACAGTGTGCATGTGCTCTCTCTCGGTCTCTCTCTCTCTCCCCCCTCTCTCTCTCCAGTTATATCTGCAGAGAACTGAAAGAAGGAAAGCTTCCTCCAAGGGAAAGGTTCCCAGACCCCAAGCACATCACCCAGGCTGGGCAGGCTGGGAATCTTCTGCCCCCTCCTCCGCCTGGGCCTTGACCACATAACCCTGCTCTCACAATGGCTGTGCCAAAGGCTGGACAGGGCAGCCCAGCTCATCCTTCAAGCACAGCATGACAGGGCTGCCTGGAAGGGAATCTTCCGAGAGAGCAGTGACGGTGATAAGAGCGAGCAGAGGGGCCTGGCAGTCTTGCACAATGCACTTTCAGTCACAAACAAGACTGGCCACAAATGTGCAAAAACTATACTACATTTAACTTCTCACTTCAAGTCAAAAGCCCACACTGATATGTGAGGGGGAGGAAGTCAATCATGACGGCATGGATCTTGCAGGATGAGGAACTCTAGACTCCAGAGCTGCCTCCTGCAAGAGCATTAGCCATAACTGAGGCAGCAGCAGGGGCCATGACGGCCTTCATGGGATGCTCACCCTCACCCAGGGGCCAGCCAAGAGCCAACCCTCGAGAATCCCCCAGGAGCTTCAGAGTCCTCTCCCAACTGCTCTGTAGCATGCCAGCTTTCAGTTGATGCAAATGCAATGGCCAGTTTATCTCAACAAAATCCAGACTCACACTCGGCTCTCTTCATGAGCAATCTGTTTAGGGAAGTCCCCAAATGGTAGGGCTGGAATGCAGCAAACACACACATGTACACCCAAGGCACTAGAAGAAGCAAAATGCATTCAATTATGAATTAACTATAATGGATTTTTCCTTTTTATTTTCAACCCAACTAAGCCCAAAGAAACTCATATTTGAGTCTCGATGGCTCGTCACCATACATGGTTGTGGAGTGTGTTAAAGTCTAGCTTTGCCAGAAGAACACAAGTAAGACCTTGATGCTTCCTAAGTGATAGGCAGCTTTGTCCACTACTGGGAGTCCTTGTGAATGGAGCCTGGTTGCCCCTATCTGAAATCTGAAATAAACCCTTTCCTCCCCAAACCACTTTTGATTGTGGTATTTATTACATCAACAGAAAGCAAATCGGGACAGGGAGTCATTGCCAATTGAGCCAACTTGCTAGGGAGTTCAAGAAAGAAAAATGTCCTAGTAGTGTTTTTGCATTGATAATTTTCTAACATTATTTCCCCCTGGAGTAGTCTCTGTGAACTGGCTTGATTGTTACTCAACCCTGCCTGTGTCAAGAGGGGCCAGCATCACAGAGCAACTCTCTAGTGAAACATCCACCAAGGTGATGGCCTCGGGCCACTGCGTGCTCCAGAGTAGGGAGGTTGTGTTCCCCACAGCATTCTGTTTACCTCGAAAGGCAGTTCTCTGTGAGTCTGAGGCCAGCCTCATCTACAGAACTAGTTCCAGAACAGCCAGGCTTGCAATGCACAGAAACCCTGTCTCAAGGGGGGGGGGGGGGGGGGGGGGCAGTAACAAGAAAAGGAAAGAAAGATGATAAAAGATCTATGATTCGAAATATTTTCAAGTAAGTGAAGTATTTTCATCTCATTTCAGTAAGAAATCTCTAATGGCTGGGCTTTAAGGAAGAAAAGGCTCAAGGGGATGGACGGGCTGAAGTACAAAGAGAAAAAGGAATATTCATACATAAGAATGGCCACACAAACATCACCGCATACAATGGTAATTGGTAAGTTTTTCCATAATCCAATTATAACTTTCTTTTTTTTTTCTGTTTTTTTTTTATTAAAAATTATTCTGTGTATGCCTGCAAGCCAGAAGAGGGCACCAGACCCCATTACAGATGGTTGTGAGCCACCACGTGGTTGCTGGGAATTGAACTCAGGACCTTTGGAAGAACAGGCAATGCTCTTAACCTCTGAGCCATCTCTCCAGCCCCTCCAATTATAACTTTCATCAACAGAATGAACATGGTAAAAATAAATGGAAATTATTTGAAGGTCTTTGTTTTATACAAAGAAAGAGGTTAAGAGTTCTTATTAACTTTAAAACTCGGCACACAGCAATAAACAAATTTAAGTAGAAATCGCCAAGGTAGTTACTAGAAAAATAGAATTTCTGTTTCGTAAACTAGTAAATGGAGAAAAAAGGTTTAATTCACCTCAAAAGTTAAGGAAATAAAAAAGGCCTAAGACAGTGACGGGAGCAGAGAAAAATGTAGAGCTCAATAAAAACCAATACAAATGGCCCAAGAACGCTAAATTTAACCCCAAATATAATTAGTTATTACATTAACATAAATGGTCTGGAAAGTCTAGTTCAATGACAAAGATTAGAGCTGGGGAGAAAGCTTAGCTGCTGAAGTGGCCGTTGCACAACACTCACGGAAGAGCTGGGCACTGTCACACCAGGCTGTCACCCTAGTGCAGAGGGTGAAGATGAGGAGCATGGGGATCACTAGAGTTCAGTGACGAGTCAGTCAGCCTAGGTCCGTCAGGGACACTGTCAAGGAAGCTACCCGATGTTGGATGCCGACTTCTGGCCTACACACACACACACACACACACACACACACACACACAGAGAGAGAGAGAGAGAGAGAGAGAGAGAGAGAGAGAGAGAGGCAGACAGACAGACATACACACAGAGAGACAGAGACACACATCCAGATAGAGAGGCAGACACACATACAGAGACATATACACACAGAGAGACACAGATACACAACAGAGAGAGACAGGGACACACACAGAGACACATACACACTCAGAGACACATATACACTCAGACACACACTCACACACACAGTCAAGATTGGTTTTTCAGACTCCAATATGCTGTTCACAAGGTAAGGTAAAATAGAAAGGATGAGAGGCTGCTGGTCATGCAAAATTAACTATCTAGGCTGAATAGATAGCTTCTGAGTAGGCCTAGAACTGGAAAAGTTAAAGTGATTGGTCAATGTGGTGAGCGGAAAAGAGGAAGGTGAACTGCAGCCTAAATCCTGGACCAGCCCATGCAGGAAATGGCAAAAAGGGACACACATAGTCTATCCCAAAGGGTTCAAAAGTACTAGAGGAAGAAAGGAGACATCATAGTGTTCTAAAAGGGGCAGGGCTTAGGCTGCTCCTTCCAAACACAAATGCTGAACAACCTGACTCACTGGACAGTGATGTGGCTAGAATGTCAACCTTGAGGTTAAGGGCAAGGCAGAGACAACCCAGAAATCAGCGGTAGTCTGGATTTGGATCGATAGTTTAGACGGATGTTTTTGCAGATGAGGAAACGCTGAAAGACCTAAAACGGGGGACTAATTTGCTGAGCCGTGCACTTACGGCCACTCAGGGAAGATGCTGGAAAATAGAAAGAAGTACGAGTGTGGGCTATCAGACCGCGGCTGGCCTGGGTGCCACTGCAGCGTTTTCTTGTGCACGTAGGCACTAGGAGACGGCGGAAGGACTGAGGAGTCCTATGTTCCCATGTGGGAAGTCACGACCTGGAGAATAGATGGGGATTTTTGGCAACTACAGAAAGCGATTGTTGGAGTTGTCACCAGATGCCAGAAGCTGCCAGAATTATAAAAACCTGTCTGTCACACTCACAAATAAACCTTTGTGTATTTGTTAGCATCTACCCAGCGCTATGGGAAACACAAAAGGCTCAGGGCTTCAGAGCTTTCCACCGGAAGAGGTGCCATTTGTTGTCTAAAGAATGAGTTTGCATATTCGGTTTTCTTCAACAGCCATGGCATTTCTAGAACCTCCTTTTGGCCTAAAGTCAGCTGCACGAACATGGACCTTGCAGAGCAGCTGTCTAACTGCGGACACACTAGCTCAGGCTTACCTCTTCCCCCACTGCAGACACGCTAGCTCAGGCTTACCTCTTCCCCCACTGCTCTTGTTTTGGCTGAGGAGGAATAAAATAAACCCCTTCCGTGTGTGTGTGTGTGTGTGTGTGTGTGTGTGTGTGTATGTGTGTGTGCGCGTGTGAATGTGTGTGTGAATGTGTGTGTGTGTGTGTGTGTGTGCGCATGTCTGTATGCATGTCTGCACTTGTAGGCACATGTATATCATTGTGGGTGTGTGGACATGTGGACAGAGCCCAGAGACTGATGTCAGGTACCTTCTTCCATTTTCTCCTTATACACTGAGACAGTCTCTCACTTGATTCTGGAGCTCATCAGCTGGCCAGTCATGCTAGCCAGCTTGCTGGGGAGACTGCTCGTCCCTGCTGCCTGCGTGTGATGGTTACAGGCAGGTCACAGCTTGCCTGCATTTATGCGGGTGCTGTGGATCCAAACTCGGCTCCTCGAGTTTAGCCAGCAAGTGCTTTCCCCACTGAGCCGTCTCTCCAGCTCCAAACTGACTTATTACTACCTAACTCCTCTTTCCAGAAAGACAAATCACTATCAGAGGACTTGAAATAGGACACAAGTGGTCTGCCATGAACTCTCCTCCACTAGAGACTCCAACCCCCCTCCTGGTCCTGGAGTTTCAAGGTCACCATCCTCAATTGGCAGCATGAGAACTCTTCCTCAACTAGAAGAATTAAGAAAGGTTGTGGAGGTCGAATCACCAGCATTGTATAACAACTTCATTCCATCGATACATTAAATGCTAAGACAGACGAGATAAGCTATAGAGTTCTCTGGTGTTGGCGGTTGAATCTTGGACTCAACAGCAGTACTGCCTCTCCTAGTGGGAAAGAAGCCTGCATTTAATTCTCTTTCCACACTCTTTCCTGCTGTTTCTGTGCCAGGGCTTAGCTGGAGGAAGCAGCTAAAATGCCCACCAGCTCCCAGAACCCACATCATCTTCACTGTCACTCCTGAAGCAGTTAAGGGGACCTAAGGAGACCAGGTGCGCCCATCTGAAGTTCCATATGCATGTATACAATATGTGGCAATTATACACAGACATACATACTCCCTTCCTAATTAAAATAGTTTTCTCTGTCTAAAACAAGACAGGACATTCTTACCTGATATAAATGTGGGCTAGATGGACATACACTATCCCCCCAAATAAAATAAGCCAGAACCAAACAGAACGAGCCATTTCACTCCCAAGTATCTCCACCCGCCATCTGCTTGGTGGCATATTTTGAAATCTGAGGCAGTGCTAGCAGCAGGCAGAAAGCAAGAATCCTCTCTGTAAACAGTGGTAGGCATCTTGCTGGAACTGCAAGCCACCAGCTGCAGTTAATCAGTAGGAATTTAGAGCCTGAACGTGGGGGTTAAGATGGCATTTTAATTAAAACACACACACACACACACACAGAGACACACACATACACACGTGCTGCACCTGAGTTAAATAGCTGCCTCACCTTATAACTACACCCTCCTCATTCTCCCCATGGTGTTTTTCCTGAAGCTAAAACTGGCTGGCGAGACAGAGGGGAGAATACGCGGAAGGAAGCAGGGAACCCGGCAAGGTGGCAACTGGCAACCTACTAAGATGCAAGTGACAAGTTGGGCGAATGGCCTAGGTCACATTCCCGAATGTCAGGAGGATGGACTCGGAGCTCGCTGCTCTTGCCAGCTGTGTTGCCTCCATTATCTGGCCCCGTGATGGCAGCGTGGGAGGCTAGAGGACAGGCAAGTTTCGGGGCACACCAAATAATTACAGAAGACCCTGGGGCTGCTGCTTCTCCCCATCAATAGGAACGGAGCCTTCTAGAGAGGTCGGTGGAAACACTGGGAGTGGCTCCAGCAATCTGTGATCCAGCATGTTGACTGAGGGATGGCAGACTAAAGATTACTTCAAGTCTCTGAATGAGGAGTTGAGAGCTACAGGATTGGAACAAGTCTGGATTCAAAAGTGGAAGTCACCTGAATGGTTGGCTTTATCGAACTGTGCTAAGCAGGCTTCCATACCGTCTTCGACCGGGCACTTGCCACCATCCCACCAAGCCACCCAACAATATCACAGGCTGGAAAATGTGGCCCCATCAACATCTTTACCCCTCCAAAATTCCGTTCGAGGACAGCTGTGTCCAACTGGAACAGAATGTATCTCCTCACTGGCCCGCAAAGCCAGCGCGAGAGACTCCCATGGTGGGATTCTTGGAGTCACCTGGTAAACACTTCTAGACCATACACTTTATTTCTCACTTATTTCTACGTTTTTTTTTAAGTAAATTTTATTTTTTGGTCACTACCAGGAACTGATTCTGGAACCTCACACACGTTAGTCATCTTGAGCAATGTAAGCAGAAAAGCAAATGAAGGTGACTAACATTCATTAGTCAAGTGCTCTGCCACCGAGCTACAGTCCCACAGGCCCTGCACTTTAAGACAGTCCGGAGCGGCTGGGAGAGTAACTCTCCAGGAAGAAATGAGGGGCAACTCACATGAGGCAGAGGGAAGCCCCAGTCTCCTGGTGGAGAGGGAAGACTGACCGGCACGGATGAGAGGTAACTGCTGGTACCATTTAGCAAAGGGAAAGAATCCAGTCTTAGGAGGAAACACCCATTTCTCAAAGTCTCCCCTGAGAAAGTCTCACACACTGGGCAGAGCCGTCGGCCATTGAGGACCCCTGTCTATCCATTGGTGGCCCTACTACACCTTCCATGAATGACTCACACCACAGGTGAGCCACCTATGAGATCACCTTCATTTGCTTTTCTGCTTACATTGCTCAAGATGCATCAACCATTGTCGTCCTTGGGGCACCGGGGCTGTGGCAAATGGCTATGAACATTTCTAAGTGTTCCATCTCAATTTTTTTTTTTTTGTCTTCTCTCTTCACTAGCTAGTAGCGGATTGCCTACGTCCACACCATTCTTGAATGGCATTTTGGGAATGGAGCTGGAAAGCTAGGGAGTGGGTACAGCGCATTAAGGCAGTAGAATGAGTCCCAGTGAACACTACCCATGTCGCTGCTATTATAAACTATGATGAAGGGTGTCTCGTGGTTGTAAATGCCAGCATTCTACAGAAGGTGGCAGTTTCAAGGCTAGACTGAGTTACATGGAAGACCTTGTCTTGTTAAGAAGTGATGAAACAGAAATAGATGTCTGGGAGAGCGCTGACAGAGCTGGGTTCTACTCCAGCTAACTGAAGAGTCGAGCCCCCACTGCATAAGCTCCAGTCCCCCCCTTTAGCGCAGGATGGTCACTAAGAACACCCCCAGGTTCCAAGCAGCATGCTCCCTTGATGGTCGCAGCTCCGTAGACTGTGTGCTTGTGAGTCCTCCCCATCGCCACCATGAACCACCACTCAAGCCCAGAACACTCTCAATAGCACCAAGGCATCAAGTTAGACATGTTCAAATTAGGAGCTCAAATTAGACACCATGCTCTTGAGGTCTCTTCCATCCGTCAGTCACGTTTCATTCTCCCAGCTGCTTCAAAGAAACCCCTTGGACATGTCCTTGACTTGGGACATGTCTCTCCCAGTCAATTTCCGGCATGTCAACACAATCCAACAGAATGCGGTTCAAAAATATCCCAAGTCTCCTTCCTCCACCCCCTGATTAGCTACTGTCACCACTGGACTAGGTCATAGCAGTGGCTCCTATTCCTCCCCTTGGTCCTGCCACTGTCTCTTCCTACCCATTCTTAAGAAGGCAGAGGAGTCAAACTTCAGATCAGGCCATGTCTCTGCCCAGAGCCCAACAGTGGCTCCTACCTTCCTTTGGAGTCAAATTCCTAAGTGTGATGTCACATGTACCATTATGCTGGACTTCCTTCCTGCCCTGGGATCCCTGGATCTCTCTCCCCTCTGCCCACACTAGCTTTCTTATGTGCAGGGCCTTTGCACTCTCTGTCTTACATCCTGGTCGTTTTTCCATCCCACATCCCAGTTTTCCTAACTCCTGAGCCCCTCCCCTGCCACCTAGCTCACTCAAATTCCGCCCCACCCTTTTCCCCCCTTCATTTTTCCTCCTCAGAATTTACGACTCCTAACCAAGTATGGTTTGTCTTTAGTATTTCTCAAAGGCAGAGACTTGTCTGTGTGGTTCATAGTATATCCTTGCTGTCTACAAAGCAGATAAACGCCAGAGGGGTGGAGTGCCTGCTCTGGGTGGTCCAAGGCCCTCAGGTTGCCTGAGGATGTAGTAGGTAGGAGAGAGGCCTGTCTCTACCTCTGAGTTCCCTCTCAGCACTGTCTAGGCTCTGGCTGGGGGAGGGGCAGGGATGGGTGGACTCCCCTCCTAGTCCCCTTCAGTCTTGTGGCTGACCTGGCTGGGAAAGTGGGAGCTGCTTTGCTCCCTCATCGCGGCACAGGAGAATACCCCTCTAGGATGTTGTTTTTAAAGCTTAATCCCATGTAAACCTTCAGCTGTTTACCTGAATCCTATTTAATCTCCCAGAGAGAGCAGCTTCTAAATCATCTGCTCTGGAAGAGGCACCCAGGCCCCTGCTCCTCCCCTAAGACATTTTTATTGCTTTTGCTGCTGAGAAGCAAGCTTTCACTCCCATCAAGAGAAGCAGCACAGAACAACGGAGCAATTATTTATAGTGTTTTTCCTGGGCGCTAGATTATCTAACCACAGGCTTTCCAGGGCATTTAATCTCCAACAGGTAAAAGGCTTTATCCATTCAAATGCTATTTCGGATAAGCAGCCTGGTGGGCAGCTGTGCCTGCTTGTGTGAGTGGCTTGCCCTTAGATTTGTCCCCAGCAGGGAGGGCAGGTAATGCTCCTAAAGCAATGGCCACACACAAGTGAGAGGGTCCTGGAAGAGGACAGAGCCTGTAGGCCAGGTCCGGGCTTCCTACCAAGGAGGTTTCCCACCGTGGGTAACTTAGTCACTTGTTTTATTCTTCCTGGAGAAACCAAAGGACATGACAAGACCCTTGAAGGTATGGATCATTTGCAGGTTTGACTTTGAGAACTGTATTTTACAATAGTCTTGAGAAACATCCCTACTGTGTGCCCAAAGGCTCACTTCCAAGTGTTGCTGCTGCTCCAATTATTTAAAAAAAAAAACACCCTGGGGTCCATGTCACACCCAGGAAAAGGTACCCAAACTCTGCTCACGCCACTGAGTCACTACAAGCCAAAGAGAGGTGAGCACATTATCTCAGTTTTAGAACAGCTGAAGGAGCCTCTCGGCCAAAGTGACAGGACTAATGGGTGGGCCAGTCCAGAGGCCACCTACCAGGTGCACTCACTTCTGCTCCATGTCAAATGCTTCCACAACACTAAACACGGGAGCAGGAAGGAACTCTGATCTGCACGTCCTCGAGATGGAATGTGCAATATGTTCTTATTAAAGACGAATTTAAACACCTGAACCAAATAGTTGATGTGAAAATGTGTAAATAGAAGAGGAAGTGGTTTCATTCAATTATATTTTTAAGACATCAGTATCTTATGGGCACCCAGACATACCAGTGTGTGACACTCATGGCTGACTGGATCCCACAGAATGTTGAAACAATGATCAGACGCTGTCTTGGCGATCACTTCCCTCAATTTACCACTCCCACCCCCTTAGTGTTTCCCAGTTGCTTTTCTAGCAGCCTGGCTAGCTACCCACCCAGCCTGATCCCCAGGTACAGTACAGCAGAGTGAGCCTCTGATACTCTTATGAGAAAAATCTCAGGTAGGCAGAGGGTGTGTCTGAAGCAGGTGCCATGGGCCTGAAGTGCAGAGTGGATCCCAATATCCAGCCTTATGGGTAAGGATGCTAAAAGCTGCAGAGCCCACCAAAGACCACAATGGACCAGTGAGAGGCTGCCTAAGCACAGAACAAAGCAAGGTCACTAAGCATGCTCCCAAAGAGTGTCGCAACCTCTCTTCACATGGGACAGCTGAAGAGTGAAATACCCCCCTACCTTACATGGGGTGATGGTGAGAAAGGGCTCGGCCCAGTGTCTGGCACAAAGTAAGTATTTAATAAATGGTAGATCAGGGGAAGCAGGGTGTTAAGTCTTCATTAGTAACACTGTGTGGTTTTTATAGTTATTAGTGGCAATTAGTAATATTACACACAGAAGTTCAAGCTGGTCCACAGAACTCTATGCGTTTGATTCCCTCAGCTAATCCTCTCTTCCCAAAGGACACGGCTGGCATTCGCTGTAACTTGATCATATGACAAGAACAATGGTACCCAACATTTAGTAGCAGCTACATCAGGCTAAAGCTATTAGTGAACTATAAAGTCACTGCTGATTGACTTTTGCAGTCGAAGTATTTAGTCAAACACTCTAGAAAGGGTTCTATCAGCTTAGATTCAGTTATAAAACATGATCACCTACCATCAACGCCTTCCTCCTGCCCTTGACCACAGACACAAAGCCACACAGCTAAAAAGTCTACAGTTGACGAAAATGCAAAGGTTCAGGAAGACCAGGGTGGGGTAGAGAGACAGGATGTTCCATAAGCAACCAGGCACACTTACGGTAAATCCACTTCATCAGATTTGCTGGGGTACCCAGGATCAACCAATTCCCCAAGGCAGCTTTGAGTCCCAACAAGAAAGGAAACTCTAGCGGTGGAGACCCAAGGACAGGAACTCTGCAGCCAAGCTGGGCCCTAGAATTACCAGAGAGTCTAGAAAAGTGCACAAGCCCCTACCAGGCACGGCTGTCTCCATTCTCCCTTGAGCTCCATGGGCAAGTTCAACACAAAGCTCCGCCTGAAAAGCTCCTCTCCAGGCAACACGGGAACTCAAGAGAGTTAAAGACGACAGGTTAAACAGAACGAAAACCACAGCACACATGATCCAAATGAGATCTGAAGAGGGCATGCGTACAGATTGGGCATGTGTTGTGTATGAAGATATAGTGATAAGTGTATCCTATAAAAATATATCCTCCCTTTAACTGGGATGGTATCCAGAGCCTCCAGAAACAACAGCAGACTAGGGAGGGTCCCAAAAGTCTACCCTTTCAAAAGAGGGCAGGCAGGACAGTGTGCTGGTTCCCGCTGTCAACTTCAGGACATAAAGAAAGGCCTGGGTGACTGTAAAGTTTGCCCTGGGCGTGTCTGTGAGGGCGCTTCCAGAGAGGACTAGGTCCTGAGTACTTTGGTCTAGTCAGCATTTTAGCCCACTTATGAAGGCAGTATCTTCACAGACAGTTAGGAGGTGGGCGAACCACCAGGTGGGGCCTGCTCAGAGGAAGGTCACTGGGGAGCTTGACGGGGGCATTAGCATATTTATTGACCTATTCCTGATGGGTGTCTTGCCTTGTTACCTATCTACCATGATGCGTGCCCTCCTCTAGTATGACAGAGAGCAATTCCTGAAACTGAACAAAATAAGTATTTTCCCCTTTCAAATTCTTACGGCAGGCGTTTGGTTAGTACTTGAAGGCTCAAGGTGTGAAACCCCGACACTAGAGGGCACTAACACCAGGCTTTCTTGATTACTACACTTCCTCCATCAAGGGTCCATTGCTTGTTTAGGATACAAAACACCTTAAGGAACTGGCATGCAACTGTCCCACCCCCTCCCACATCCACACCCACAAAGCCCTCAGTTGTAAATGTAACGAACAAAGTAGATGAGGAAAACTATAGCCCTTAGATACAGAAGTCAGCTCCAAATAAAGGAGAGATGAGCCCCCCTCCAGGTGGCTTTAAAGGCACATGCCAATCCTCTCCGTGGAGCTGACCTCCTTCACAGCGCAGGCTAACAGAGAAATTCACCCATATACAGCAACCCTGGAGATCTACAGGGAAGAACAAAAAGCCCAGAGAAAAGGCTCCAATGCAGAGCTGCCAGGGAAAACACAAATAATTTTTACTGTATGTCTCAGATATTGCTTGGAACATACTTACATGAAAAATTATTCATCTTTGGCCGAAAATTCCAATTTAACGGGGCCTCCTGGATTTTTATTAGCTGTATTTGGCAACTACGCTCCAAGCCCTCGTGGTAGGCAGACCTTAGGAAGAGAAAAAGCAACAGACCCTTGCATGTGTAGTGTGGTGCGTGCTTCTCACAGTTCTCGCCACTCTCTTCTCTCCAGGTTTTTACCCGGTGCACATGAGGCACAGGGCAGGTACCTTCACCCTCATCCGTCACGCCAGAGAAAACCAGGCCCAGACCATGGAGAGACAGCACACAGCAAGGTACAACCTACACACAGGCTCGACACCTGAGGCCCAAACACCACCTGAAGGATTCTGTTTTAGTTGGCGCTCTGAGTATCTTTTCTTTTTTGAATGCTAGAAACTTAAAAGTATACAAAAACTACAAAAATGAGGAAGGACTGGGGACCCTTCTTCTCATGACTGGTCTCATTTCAGACTCCAGGGCTGCCCAACGGTCTGTAGCAGGTGCTGGCAACATGCTCTCTCCACGCAGCGAGCCACAGGCGAACGAGCTCTTGGTATCATGGAGGAACTTGATTTTCCATTAAAATCTTTTATAGTCAAACTTAAATAGCCACAGGTGGCTAGTGGCACACATTTTGGACAGCACAGCCCAACACCATTACTTTCACAGTTACCTCACCCACATATTTGGGGGTTCAGATATAGGTTTTGTTTGGGTATGCCTGGGATCAAACCCAGGTACTTGAACATGATAGGGAAGGACTATTAAGCTACACTGCCAGTTCACAAGCAATCATGCTGCAAGGAATATATATATATATATATATATATATATATATATATATATAATCTTTTAAAAGTTTTCAAAGGGTTCAAATGCAAGAACATGGTTGGAAATCAAAGAGTAGCTGTCATAGTTCATTGCTGCTATTATAACAAAACCCCTGAGATTTAGCAAATTTGGGGGGTGGGGGTTCAAGACAGGGTTTCTCTGTAGCTTTTTGGAGTTTGTTCTGTAACTTGCTCTGTAGATCAGGCTGGCCTCGAACTCCGAGATCTGCCTGCCTCTGCCTCCTGAGAGCTGGCATTAAAGGTGTGTGCCAGCACTGCCCGACATGACTTCTTAAAGAAATATTTTCTTACCATTCTAGAAGTTAGGAAGTCCAAGACCAAGGGCCCACTGGGTTCAGGGGTTAGGAGAGTAGTGCTTTCTGCTTCAGAGGAGGCAACATGGCAATGTGTCACAGAGCATCACAGAAGAAGTAAGCCGACCCAACCCGCTCCGGCGCCTCTTTTACAAAGACCTTAATTGTGAGCAGGGAACCCTCAACCTTTTAAAGACTTCACCTTTGGGGCTAGCAGTTGGTAGCACCTAAATTTTTGGAGGAGCCATTTCAACCACGGCACCAGTCAATCAAATATGCAAACTCCCATTTTTGAGAACTTGACTCTTAGACCGGCTGTGCGGAGCTCTGCCTAGTTCCAGGCTCTACCCTCAGAGATTCCAGGTATTTATTTTGCAATGAGGCTCCTCCTTCGATTCCTCCTCATTTCTCTACCAAGATCTTGAATCTGCTATGTAGACAGGGTTTGAACCACTGCTTTGAAGTGTTTCTACATGAAGAATTCTCCAGTGCCCAGTGGACTTGGAATTTCCTGAGAGACGGTTAGACCAGCTGAATCTTAGGGCCCCTCCTAGGCTAAGATTCAAGACCTGAACTTTGACAAAATGCCCCAGGATCCTCTTCCTGGTTGGTCATGAAGTGAAAAGCACTATTCCAAACCAAGCTCTTGCCAGCATGATGTTTTACCTAAGCGCATGGGACTAAAAAGCCATAAACCAAACCCGCTGAAACTGTAAACAAAACATCCTCAATGGTATCATACATGTGAATCTGGACACCCTACATCACTCATACTTCTTTATACATTTCCCCACACAGACATGTGTGTGAGTAAGCACATGTGTGTGCGTGTGTGTGTGTGTGTGTGTGTGTGTGTGTGTGTGTATGACTGACAGGTATGCATATGCACATTAGCTTCAGAAATACTCCTGTATAGCAGTATTCCTCAAAGCCTGTTTCCCTGTCGTGAGGTCTCAGGCTGCCTGCACTAGTTAGGAATGAAAAGTTTGCCCTTCCCTCAAATCCCAGAACCACAAAGTTTGTTCTGGGTGGGGCCCAGCAGGCTGCATTTTTGCAGCCTTCCAGGTGATGCTTCCAGATGCTAGAGTTTGAGAGGCACTGCTCCGGAACCTAGAAGGCTGTTCTGCATGTGAGAGCCACAAGCACTGATTATAGAAGCACGTACTTTCTTCCAAAAGAGAAGCTGAAGTCAACCCTCAGCTGCCATACAATCGAAGAGCAAGCCCTAGGAGTGGTGGAGAGGAACAGAAGAAGACAACTTTGGCCTTCTGGGGTTTGGTGACAGACTATACACCCCTCACTTGACAAGAACACAAGCCAATAATTGATGATTATAAAAATGTCCAAAATATTAAATGCTTAAGTTATGCTCAGCACATTCTCTTTTTAAAAGGCAACATTTTGGAAATATTTCTCCTGAAATGTTTTACATTTCTTTCAAATAATTGCCTATTGTGACAGGTATTTCATTCTGAAATCTGTGGGGGCCAGAAAAGAACAAGAAGAAAAGTTACTCCCGTGTGACTTTCACCTAAGCCTCTTCCAATGTAGCTATTCTTGAGCTTTGGGGACCTTGCATTGTCCTGAGGACCGCAGCAAGGTTGGGGGCCTTATTCACTGAAATTGTGTTGCCGTGATATACAGAACACTTTGTGGGCCCTATCAGAGGGTTAGGCCTATTAGGTCAACCAGTCAGACCTAGGAGGGCCCCATTCTAAGGCCTTGGAAAGGGGGAATAGAGAGGAGACTGGGGCTTGGCCAGGCCAGAACCGGGCTCACCAGCTCTCTTTCCAGTCAACTGTACCAGGGCCTGGGATCCCTCCTCTCCCAAAAACTGACTGTTTTATGGCCATCACCAAAGAAACCCATGAAATGCTACCTCAAAATGGGCCACCCTGGACTTCAGATTCAGGACATTTGAGGAAGAGCAACTGTGGGGAGGAGATTCCTAGAGTTCAATGTGTATTTCAGGTAAAGGACAGCCCTTCCAAAAGAAACTCAGTCTTCAGGAGCCTTGCCCACCATGGCAGCTTAAACTAGAATTACAGGAGACTGCAGGAGACACCAGGTCCCAATAAGCATGTGGTCTGTCACCTGCCCTTGTCAGGGTCCGTTCATCTATCCCCCAAATCATTTATTATCTCCTAAGTTCAGGTGATACCGAGGCACACAACAAACACCTTTTCCCCTTTGATGCCCACTTACTTCCAGACGTGATTGCTGAACCTGCAGATAATGGGAAACATTTTTATCTCCCCCACACATCTCTCCAATATTCAGAAAAATTAGAGGTCAGTCTAAATGGGCCATTGAAAAGGTCAAGCTTCAATCTATGTGGCTTTTTAATGGTTCAGCCATTGACCAGCAGGAGGTCTCTTCAGACACACAGCCTCTCTCCGCCACTTCTGCTGGTTCCAAAGCCTGTGTCCTATACACCCAGAAAAAGTCATGCCCATGACCGCATGCCCTTCCCCATCAAAAAAGGCCTCCATTCTGAATCTCTAGGCCTTATTTCTTCATAGCCGGAGTGGCCAGTCCATCCTTTGTGACCGGTGAGCTTCTACCTGCGTTTCCTGCACTAACTGTTGGCATGCCCACTGCTACAACTCCCTGAGAGCAGGAACAGTGCGACTTATACATCAGTAGCCCAGCGTTAGTTCAGCCCTGAAGGGCACAGCAAATGGGGTAAAGGAGATGGAGGGAGGGCAGGTCCCATTCCAGCTCTCAGACCCCTCTGGGGTCCTGATTCATAGCAGAGTGGTCACTGGGTCTTTGGAGTGCTGCTAACCAGATAGCGTGTTTTCAGACCATTCTGTCTCCCAGGACTTCATTTATTTATTTATTTATTTATTTATTTACTATGTTTACAGTGTTCTGCCTGCATGTACACATGCAGGCCAGAAAGGGGCACTATATCTCATTACAGGTGGTTGTGAGCCACCATGTGGTTGCTGGAAATTGAACTCAGGACCTTTGGAAGAGCAGCCAGCGCTCTTAACCTCTGAGCCATCTCTCCAGCCCCTCTCCCAAGCCTTTTTGAGGCTGACAAATTTTCCTCTTTGCATATGAAGCATGGAGGGTCGCATTCTATAGACAAAATCGTGATCTTCCAGATAAAGTCACCTAGAAGCTGGGCAGTAGAGTGAGGGCTAACTGCTAATAAGATCATTAGGACTTCCATTCTGCAAAGTCAACTTCTATATGCCCCGGACACACAGAAAAGGGCATCGTGGGGCCAACTCCCTCTTCTCCTAGGCTCCCCGGCCCCTAAACCACACATTTTGCTCCCTCTTGTTCTCTGCTTCAACAGAGAAAGAGGAGAATAGAGAGCCAGTGAGGCTCATTCTCAAAATGACCGTCAGTCAGAACAGACACGAGGGGCTCAAGAGTTTTCATTGTGAACGCTGCCTGTCGCAGCCAAGCTCTGAGGCCCTAGCACGTGATACTGCACATATTGGCATATGTGCCATATGTATACAACCCACCCCTCCCCTCCCAACACATACTAACAAACATATTACAGAACCACCCAGATCACATTTACATACACACACACACACACACACACACACACGTATAACACTATACACACACACACAACCTTAGGATAGAATGGAGTTGACTTTTGGTAACGCTACCTACACTAGATCCTAACAGTCCTCCTAGCCCTAAACTTTGCAACTTGTTCTCAATGTCTTCATGCTGACCTGTTTAAGGCTCGCAGCACTGGGGGTGGGCGTGGGGGCTTAGGTATGGGAAAGTCCAGTTCCCAGGACATAGGATAGCAGAAGACTAAATTCAAAAGAGCCTACCCATCATTCTGCTCAGAGGAGTATGCCTGATGCTATCTTGTATACTCACTGATGATAATGGCTGGAATAGCTAACAGAGCTGTATCACAGAACCACCTCTGACTGGCCTCATGTATGAGAGGAGGTGTCACCAAAAGCTATGAGGTTCTGTGTTGATGTGGGATTCCCCTCCGTAAGCTGTGAATACCCATTGGTTAATAAGAAAAGTGTCTTGAGCCCCTGATAGGGTAGAACAGAGCTAGGCAGGGAAAACTAAACTGAATGCTGGGAGGAAGAGGACGGAGTCAGAGGGAAGAAGCCATGGAGCCCTGCTGGAGCTGGATGGAACTTTACCCAGTAAGCCAGTGCCCCGTGGTGATGCACAGATTAATGGACATGGGTTAAATTAATATAGAAGAGCTAGCTAATAAGAAGTTAGAGCTAATGGGCCAAACAGTGATTTAAATAATACAGTTTCCATGTGATTGTTTCAGGGCTGAGCAACCGGAACCAACAAGCGGCCTCTCTTCAATGCTATGTGGCACTATAAGGAAGCCAGGCTACACAGGACTGAGGATGGAAGGCGACTGTTGGCAGAAGGAGAGGTGATCACGGTAGACTAAAGAGTCAATGTGAAGACTTTAAAGTAACAGATTCTAAATATATACAGTGTCAAGGTAATAATATTCATGAGTTTTAAAGATGTAGGAGGAAGAAGGAACTGGAGCAATAGCTCAGAAGAGCACTTGCTGCTCTTGCTGAGGACCCAAGTTCAGTTCCCAGGACCCACACCAGGAAGCTTACAACCACCTTTAACTCTAGCTCCAAGGGATCCGGCGCCTTCTTCTGGACTCTTCAAGCACCTGCACTCATATGCACATGCCCACAGAAACACATTCATACACATAATTAAAAATAAAATAAATACCTAAAAAAAGAAGTCCCTATTCTCCTTAACACTATTCCGAAGTAAATTATGTACACAATTATATCTATAACTATGTAAAGTGTATATATATATATATATATATATATATATATTCAAGTGTGCACATGTGCATACATTTCTTTTTATGCAAATGGTCATATATTATTCTTTCTTTACTTAACCATTCATTTTTAACATCTATCCTCATTAATGTATAGAAATACTAAAACTTTTCCGTGATCTCTTATCATCAGTTATAGAGTGGTATGAAATGTCCCCGAGCTGTAGGCAGCTAGCTAGTTTCCAGTATCCTATTGTTCCAAACCCTGGCCATTGCCTTCATGCCACCTGGGTGGGTTCACCATGGCACAAACACGAAGTAGAATGTCTACGAAAGGGAGAAACCATCATCTCATTCTTGCCAGCAATTCAAACATCCTACAGGGTACAGGAAGAGGCCCGACTAAAGACAGCTTATTTTCGTGACACTGAAAATACGCTATATTAGGGATCTGACCTCAAGTGCAAAGAGGCCATTTATTACTAAGAAATGAGCTGAGGGCGTTTCTGCTCTGTACTTTTCCCTTTTCTGTGCATGCTCGTGCAAGTGTTATGATGAATATTAACTGTGCATCCTATAACACAGAGCTCCAGAACAGATCGTTACACGACATGTTCCCTCCCAATCAATTACATACCACAAGCCCCCCTCACCGTCTTCAGCACAACAATGTGCTATAAATCCTGTCCATTAAAAGCATCACCATGTACCTTCTCAGAATGATCTCTCAGAGGTTGCCAAGGTTCCTTGCAGAGGTTAAACCCAAATTCATCTTTAGAAGCAAGTACACCCAGGCAGCCCATGTCAACTTCAGCTTGCAGTAGCATTAACAGCTCAGCCGGCTGTTTGTCCTCCCAGGGAGGAGGAGGAAGCGGGACTCCCCACTTTAGTACTGGTTTCCTGAAAAGTCAAATTCTCATTGCTCTCCAAGCCTGAGCCTCTTTCTGTCCCCACCCTTTCATCCAGAAGTGAAAGTGTAGCAGCAACAGCACACTAGGCTTTGGCATCAAGGACCAGCCTTCCGGGTTCCCAGAGAAACACTTGTCTGGGACATGGGTTAAGGAGCAGCCAAGAAGAGGTCACTGATCCCCGTCTCTAGGGCCCAGCGGCTTTGGCACGGGGAGGAGCCAAAGCTTCCAGATGTTCCACTAAAGGACTGGAAGCATGCCACGGAGCCCCACAGCTCCAAAAGGGAGCCTGCTCCCCAAGTGTGCACCATGCCAAATCACAGCTCTCTGGAGAGAGCACTCAAGAGGGCAAGGTCTCCAGGAGCACTTCCGGGGGTGACCATCTTTGGTTGTTCCCACCCACAGCCAACAACTCCACAACACCCTCTTTCCCCAGGACTCACAAACATACACATTTCCCCCACAACTACCAGCTCCAGTTTCCATAGCAACCAAGCAAAAGCCAACAGGGTTTGTAAAGGCAACAATCTTGACAGCGACCATAGAGAAGGGCAAAGAAAGTAGCCTGGGAAACTTTGGTCTTCCCCTGGAAATCTGACCTCAGAGGAGTGCCAGCCCATCAGGGGGCCCTAGCTACAAGTCTAAAACGGAGCACTCTGCTCCCAAGGGTGCAATTCTCCTCCACTCTGGACGAGAAAGGACCAGAGACACACTGCCTGACAGACTATGTAAGTCTGTGAGTTAGCCGAACGGGGAGCAACTGTTAAAGACAGCATTTGTAGGAATTCCGAGCAATAACACGGCCACTACTAGCACAACTGATTCTATTACTCACCAAACAAACATTTGCTGAGTACCTACTATGTGCCAGGTTTCTAGGAAACAATGGTAAACAAATCAGATAAAATGTTTGTCTTTGAGAACTTATATTCTAGGGGGAAATTGATTTCCTAAAGCACCAAGTAAAACAAAAAAATCACAGCTCCAACAACTACTATTCCCACAGTGAGTTAGGTATAAGAACGAAGGCCGTGTGAAGATGTGGGAAGAAAGCTAGTCTCCCTCCAGAATGTGTGGGTGTGGCTTTATTTTCAAACAAGCTTCCTTGCAGGTCTGTTCATTGGGCCATCATAGGCAGCTGAGTGGTAATACATCGACGGGCTCATCTACCCAGAAACGTGTGTGGAAGCCCAAGCATGGGAAATGTTTTGTTCAGGATCCTCCAAGACTCATACTTTGGACGTCTGTATGTCAGACGACCACCACCAGAGTGAAACCATTAGCCACAAACTAGGGCAAGGTATTGGCCGCTCACACAACTGCCTCTGGAACATAAGAAACAGATAAAGACAGGCAAATCATACATGAAAGGAGTGAACAGGCCTTTCTGAGGCAAGGTCCCAAATCTGCAGGCATTTGAAGGCTCTCAGCATCATTAATCACGAAATAACCAATGAAAACTAGATCGGTGAACAGAACTACTCCCTGGGTGAGTTTCAGGAACCACTGACTAGCAAACAGACCCAGGCTTGGGTACAACCCTTTGAGCCACACCCCCACACTCACTTGTTTGTCCTCCAGAACTTGATGGTGAGAGCCTATTGTTGAAGACATTATATTCACACTGTGGTCACAGGACTTGGGAACATCCAGGTTACAGTGTGGTCTGGAAGCCTCCTCCCGGATGGCCAGCTTGCGTAGAACTGCAAAGTTCTATGCAGACAGCTGGGAGAGAAATGGTGTCAGCAGCCTTTACCCAGCTGTGAACCCTTTAAACTACAATAACAACCAACCTAGCAAACTATGTCCATTGGTGTAATAGCGGCATAGATGTCTTCGTGAGGAAGAATCCAACAGCTATCTGATTAGATTTAAGGCCTGCAAAACAGGAGGAAATTCATGCCCGGCACTGCAAACTAAGAATCCATTGATACTGTATCCGACTACCTTCCAGTTTAGCCTTGTACCCATAGATTAGTACAGCTCTCACCCTTGGTCAAAGAAGCTGATGGACGGAGGTTTACACAGGAAAACACAGGGAGCGCGTGACTGTGGAGTGCTCATCCCCCAAAGAGTCATCTACACCACAGCCCACCATCCATTTATTGAGGAACTATCATAGAAGGCGAGGTGATTGGAAGAGCCAGATGCTCAGGGGACAGCTATAAAAGAGCCTCTTCTGGACATGACAGGCAGATGAACTCATGAGCTCCCAGCTGCAGTAGTGCCTACACATGACCTGCACAAAGTTGGTCTAGCCACCATTCCATCATGGGTGATGAGGAGCTTCCAAGGCCCCAGCCCTAGCCGAGAAGCTATGTGCGGTTGACAGGTCCAAGTGAGAGAAAGCTAGCTAGTTTTCTTCAGTGGTGGGGCCCTGTGCTGAAACCCTGCACTCCCGTGCACGTGGCAACATTAGACTCGGTGTGTTTGGGAGTATGTGTGTGTGTGTGTGTGTGTGTGTGTGTGTGTGTGTGAGAGAGAGAGAGAGAGAGAGAGAGAGAGAGAGAGAGAGAAAGTTGGGAAGAGAGAGTGAAAGGGACTTGGGAGAAGTTGGAAGGGTGGATTTGATCAAAATAAATTCATGTATGAAAAATAATAAAAATTTTAAACTATAATGTTAGTTTAAAAATCTGCTAACACAGGGCTGCAGAGATAGCTCCGTGGTTAAGAGCACTGTCTGGTCTTCCAGACCACCCAGGTCCCATTCCCAGCACCCACGTGGTGGCTCGCAACTGTCTATAACTGTAGTCCTAGGAGATGCAATGCCCTCTCCTGGCCTCAGTATGCACATGGTACACAGACATACAGGCAAGCAAAATACTCATATACACAAAATACATATTTTTAGTCAGATAATTAAATATTAAGAAAGTATAAGGCAAGTAGATACTGTAAATCCATTCGTTAGTAGCATTGATTGGTATAAAAACAATTTATTATGGCATACAAAGAATAAATGATTGGGTTTGACATAATCATATAACGTAATAATACACAGAAACAATAAAAAAAATGAATCAACTATAGTTCACACCCCCAATAAGGATGAGTCTATGAGATATAAAGTTAAATGAATCAGAAAGCATTTATACAAAGTATTTAAATAAAGGACAAGATAAACAAATTTGTTGTAGAAGAATATATGTGCATAGGCAGGTAAATCATAAATAAGTGCAAGAAAATAATAACACAAAATTCAGGGTCATAACTGGGAGGAAAGGTTCAGACGAGATAACACAAGGACCGCTAAACAGTGGGCAGGGGAATATTTCTTAAACTCAGTCTCGTGCACAGTGCATAAGACATAATGCGATTTTAGAATTAAAAAACCACAAGGAGGGGAAGGGGCAAAGATGACTTAAGGACAAAGTGATGAAAAGCAAAAACCATAGAGGGATTTTTCCCCCCCTTAAATCAAAGAAACAAATCTTTTTGTTTTGCTTTGTTTTCTACAGAAAGGATGCCTGTGAGCTAGAGGAAAGGAATGTTAGATTTAAAGAGCCCTGATTTGATCATTCAAAATCTACAAAAACAATAAGATTCTTCTGCAGGCAGGCCTAGGCGCTTCTGGTTAACCTGGCAGTGGAGTGGCTTCGAGAGCTCTAATTACAGGCAGGAAGAGGTCAAGAAGCTGGAAGGACATCTATAATTAAGCAGGTGAAGTCTGTCTTCCAAGTCCCAGAGGCTGTGACAGCAACCCCAGTGACCCCAAACCCACTGATTACAGGCAATTCTTGATTTTCATCCATTAGTCTTCGCACACGGGCCAAATGTACTCAGCCATCAGCAGGCAGGGACATCTCAGGAAGGGCTTTTACCTGCCAAGCATCTGTAACCCCTCCGCAGCCTCACCATTTCACTTGGATCACAGCCATTCCTTAATTCAAGTAGCAAATGTCTCCTAAGTATGGCCGGATCCTGTACTGCCTGAGACCATGTGGGCATGGCAGAGTCAACACAGACGGTTTAGCGTGGCTTAGACTACAGTGTCGGTGCAGTTACTGAAATACTGCATTGCTTTCTACCCCCCTTTTCTTCTCTAAAAAATAAAAACAATAAGGGGGGAAAAGGTGACTTATTCGCACAATGAAAGATGGACATATTGCATTTTGGAAAATTTAGGCGAATAGGAACTAGCCATACAACCTCTAGTCCTAGCTGGACCCACCCAGCACCTAAGCAGACTGGTATGCTCCCCAAGATGATTAAATAAATATATATTTTTATATATGCTTGCTTTTTAAAAAATTTGTTTTTTGTGTTTTTTGTTTTTCAAGACAGGGTTTCTCTGTAGTTTTTGGAGCCTGTCCAGGAACTAGCTCTTGTAGAACAGGTTGACCGTGAACTCACAGAGATCCACCTGCCTCTGCCTCCTGAGTGCTGGGATTAAAGCACCATCACTACCCAGCAATATGTGCGTGCGTGTGTGTGTGTGTGTGTGTGTGTGTGTGTGTGTGTGTGCATTTTTCAAAGAACAAAATGTTGGAAATATTACCAAAGAGTGTGTCCAAACAATGAGACATAATGAGAGGATTCTAATGCATTTTAGCTCTGGTAATGAAATCCTGCATCACAGCACTTAACTCAATTATTGAACTTCCATTCCTCTGGCCTTCAGATGTATTTTTAGAAGCATCATGTGCAGACTTGGAGCGCTGCCTCCGACAAAGCCACTGTGGGCTCATCATGCACAAGGTTTCAGAAAGGCTGGATCCAGTGGCCTGCTAGGCTGGGCCTGCTAGGCTGGGCCTGCTGGTTGGTGTTGTGTGAACGTTTCCTGGGGAGATTCAAACAAGTTCACTGCTCACCCTACTGGATAGGGTACCTACGACAGATCACAGTGTGATTCCATCACAGCCCAATTGGATGAACCAGTGAGTTCACTGGTTTATCTAGAGATCATGGGTAAGGAGGTGCTTACTGGAACAACTTCCCACAGCCACATCACCAAACAGTTTCACCCCAGCATAGCTGCACAGATGGAGTTCTGTGTCGGTGAAGCTTCTACTGTATACTCTAGCTGCTGAAATATACCACACACACACATGAAGCTTCTACTGTATACTCTAGCTGCTGAAATATACCACACACACACACACACACACACACACACATGAAGCTTCTACTGTATACTCTAGCTGCTGAAATATACCACACACACACATGAAGCTTCTACTGTATACTCTAGCTGCTGAAATATACTACACACACACCACACAAAGCTTCTACTGTATACTCTAGCTGCTGAAATATACCACACACACACATGAAGCTTCTACTGTATACTCTAGCTGCTGAAATATACCACACACACACATGAAGCTTCTACTGTATACTCTAGCTGCTGAAATATACTATACGCACATATTAAGCTTCTACTATATATTCTAGCTGCTGAAATATACTCTACACACACATACACACACATATATGAAGCTTCTACTGTATATTCTAGCTGCTGGAATATACTATATACACACATATGTACTATATATGAAGCTTCTGCTGTATACCCTAGCTGCTGAAATATACAATTTACTAAACACACGCATATATATATATATGTATATATTATATAATATACTCTATATAGAATATACAACACACACACACAGTATATTGTAGTAATAAGAGCGGCGGGGCTGCGTCCCCAACACCCCAGCCGCCTGCCCGGCTAGCTTATGCCCTGAAATAATTACACGGACACTGTATTCTTTTAATCACTGCTTGGCCCATTCTCTTCTAGGCTAATTCTCACATATTAATTTAGTCCATTTCTAATCATCTGTGTGTAGCACCCCAAGGTGCGCTTACCGGGGAGATTCTAGCCTAGTCCATCCTGGGTCGGAGCTTCTTCCCGGGAGCGGGGCATGGCGTCTATCTCAGGATAATGAATAATTTGCATTAGTATAGATTTTGCTTTATTGATAGAGATTTACGGTCAATTCTGTTATATGTATTTCTGATATTGATATTGATTAAGGTGTTGTGATTGTGTAGTTCATTATTAAATGTAATGTGTAATTAGGAAATATAGGTTGTTGATGGATAATCATAAATAATAGTCAAGTTTGTAGTCATGTTAGTTAATATTTTCTAGATGTATGTAGATATATTTTAGATAGGCATTCTTCATATTTTTCAAAGATTACAGAATAGGACATTTAATGTTTTAATAACTTAGGACTTTTCATGACAATGAGACACTCTGCTCCTGGCAGCACCAATCTACTTCAAGAAGAAGATGGGCATCGAAGAGGATCCTTATGGAGTTTGATAGCCATTTGGGCAAGAAACTGCTCTTGCCTGGACTGTTGCATCAACTGGACACAAAGAACCCGCAGAGAGAGGACTACTGAACTTGCCTAAGGTGAGATGATCTTTCAGGGTTCCAGATTCATGAAAGAGTCTGCGAGACATTCTGCAGGACACAACAGATAGTGAATGAACTGACTTTGAATTTTCCTGCTTTATGGAAATGTCTGCGGGATACCATGGGCCTGAAGGCTGAAGATGGATGCCCCAACGGTACAAAAGAACTTTGGGTGACTGTCCAGGCAGCGAGATGTCTTTGTCATTTCTAGAGTTTGAAGTTTCTTAGTTCTTGCTTACTTAGGTAATATTATATCTTTCTGGAGTCTTTGATGGAGTTAAGAATAGTTAGTTATAGTTATAGTTTTCCTTAGATTATTGTAGCTTTTACTTGATAACTGTTTTGTTATATGTAATTTTGCTATGTTAAAGCCTTTTTTTTTGTTTAAACCGAAAAAGGGGAAATGATGGAGGAAGGTCATTGGCTAATAAAGGAACTGCCCTGGCCCATTTTATTGGTTAGAAGATAGGTGGGAGGAGTAATCAGAACAGAACGCTGGGAGGAACAGGAAGTGAGGTCAGAGACTCCACAGCTCTGCTCTCCGGAGCAGAAGCCTCAGCAGAGACGCCATGCCCCGCTCCCGGACAGACACACGCCATGAAGCAAACCGCCAGGTTAGACATGCTGAACCTTTCCCGGTAAGACCGGTGCTCACCGATTATTAGGGATGGGTTGATCGGGATAACAGAATTAGCCAGTAAGGGCTAGGGCTAAAGGGCCAAGCAGTGTTTAAAAGAATACAGTGTCCATGTAATTATTTCGGGGCATAAGCTAGCTGGGCAGGCGGCCGGGGTGTTGGGGACGCAGCCCCGCCGCCGCCCTTATTATTACAGTATATAGGGTAGAATTACGTATGGCTGGGATGCAGGAGGACATCGCTTAGTCCTCAGGTGAGGGTCTAACAGCCCTTCCCTGGTCCTCCTTCTAAGAGGCAAAGTCAATAGGCTCGGTCCCAAGGGTCATTCCTGAGCAGTCGCAGCTGCTTCTGATGAAGCTGACAATGGCTGTTAGGGCTGAGGGACAAGGCTCTACCAATAGTTTCTTTTTGAGGTTTAGGCTTTTAATGTACACAAAGAGCTGGGTATCCTGCCTCCTATAGGCACTCTGTGTCTCGGCCATTTGGGGCAATACATCATCACTTAGTAAGAATCTTGACCCCTAAAATATAGCGTACTCTTAAGCAAGCCCGGGTTTCTGCTCACTAGCATGGCTTCCAGGTAAGAGCTTCCTAATCTGGAGAAGAAAACTCCTGACCGCATGGCACACATGAGTAAGTGGGACAGAGACAGGACACTGGCTGCCATTCCCCTTCTCACTGGGGTTCTGTCCATCAATACACACTGAGGAGCACTATCTAGCAAGCTCCCCATTCTATTCATGGGGCAAAGTTCGAGGAGACAACAGTGATGCTGCAGGAGACCTTTATTTCAGAGGAGGGGTTCACAGAACTTGGAGGCATTCAAAGGCCTTCCGGGGCACTTTAAGACTGATATTCAAATCTTGGTTTATTTGTTGTTTTGGAGATTGCTGTCCCACACTGTCCTGTCCCCCCTCCCCACACCACCTCACCTTGAATTTCCAGTCCTCAGTAGCTGGATTAGAGACACATATTATTACACCTGGCTTCAAGATTCAAGTTTTAGCATCTCCTCTGTTGCTGACATTTTCAGGAAACAAAACTGCTCTTGAAAAATAGGGCTAAGGGGGGCTGGAGAGATGGCTCAGTGGTTAAGAGCATTGCCTGCTCTTCCAAAGGACCCGAGTTCGATTCCCAGCAACCACATGGTGGCTCACAACCATCTATAAAGAGGTCTGGCGCCCTCTTCTGGCCTCCAGGCATACACACAGACAGAAAATTGTATACATAATAAATAAATAAATATTTAAAAAAAAAAAAGAAAAATAGGGCTAAGATCCAGTGTTTTCCCCCTTTCCTGCTTTTTCCCACTCATTTCCTCTACCCTTTACAAGACTGGCACAGACTATGCGGCTGTGGCTTAGGGGCCAGGCAGGGCCTCCCCTCAATTCTCCTTATAAAACATACAGTAAAAATAGACGAGGACAGCAGTGTAAAGAATGCCTGGGACAAAAGCAGAGCAAAAGATCAGCAGGCACAGGTGGGGTGGGCCCGTGTGGGATGGCTCCCAGGAGGAGGCAAACTTGCAACCACACTGCACTGTAAAAGAACAGAGAAGTAACTGAATGAACAGGGAGGGAGGGGTGTTATAATTGGGGACCTGGTGTATGAGGAGGCCATGAAGTAGCCTCAAGACCCCCCCCCCCCCGATAAGAACCTGGCACAGAAAGAAAACTTAAACACTCAGGCCCACATCCGCCCATGAAACAGATTGTAACTGGAATACAAAACAACTGGTTATCCAAAGCAAAGTCAGGCAAACACCTTATTTATCTCAATAGTTCCCCTTTGAAAGCAACACATTTGCCTGTTACTTTCATTTAGTCACATATCAATTTAATGAACAGGGAAATATTATGCCCCGACTGTGTACCCAGCCCTTAATCCAGAACTCTCCCTCCTACCATGAGAAACAATACAACCTGCTATCAGAGAAGGGTTACATAGAGGTAAGTTCTAGCAAGGTCCCTGGGTGAGTTTCTTTAATTAAAGTCACAGGAACCAGAAGAAAATTAGCACATTGGGATCAAATTCAAGCACCACTCGATACTTTGGGGTTATTTATTGAAAACAAATACAAAAACAACAACAACAAAAAATCCAATATGCCGTCAAGTGGTTTCCAAAAGGCCCCTCAAGGCTTTGCTTTCTTGCTACAAACTGGTGCCTGTCCGTGCCCTGCAGAACCCCAGTGTGGCCCACTCTGCTCTTCTGCAGGCTATTAAAGTCAAGCTCAAAAACAAGGCCAGGGCACTGCCTGGCCTGCTGGTGGATCCTGAGCACCTTCTGAACCCTCTTCCCAGAAGAGAGGAGAAACTGAGGTTGACTTCAGGCAAACTATTGGGATCTAGAGAGAAAAGTAACTGGGAGGTTTCCATAGGAACTGCTGCCTGTTAAGCATGGTTCAGACAGGACCCTACGGACTAGTCTCTTGCTATTCCAAGTGTGATCTGGTTACCAGCAGCTTGGACATCTCCTGGACATTGCCAGGCCCACTGAGTCAGAATCTGCATTTCCATAGCATCTCTGACTGATTCACTCTTAAGCCCTGTAAGCCTCATTTCCCCTAGATGTAAAGCAGGGATGGGCAAGCCTGCCTGGCAGACCCATTTGAACAACAATCTCCATTTAGCACTCTGCCTTGAACATTTTCTTTCACTTTGGTTAGCAATAGCTAACAAAAAGCTGCATCCACAGAGCTCCCATAGGCTGTGCAGGCATCTCTCGCAGTAGGAGGGTCTCCTCTGCCCAGCCATCACTGGTGCTTATGTAACAGTGAGGAGAAGCCTTGTGACCTTTGTAAGTTTTGAAAGCTCCCTGAGCCTGATAAGTTTTGTTTACTTCCTGAATTTTGTATGTTTCCTTTACTTCCAGAGTTAAGTTAACTTCCTTCCCCGCCCCCAGAAGAAAATACTTAAATGCATAGGAGATACACATTACACCCTTGTGTACAGAGACGACAAAATGGCCTAAATAGAGTACATAGCTTGCTGCAGGACATTCTCCAGGCCTCAATCTTTTTCATTGTTTTGTAGCCCTTACCATGGTGCTAGAAAACAAAGGAACTCTGAGTATGTGACTCTTCTGTTTGGTTTGACACAGTTTCATTATGTAGGCATGACTGGCTTGAAAGTTGTGTAGACCAGGCTGGCCTTGAACTCACAATGATCTGTCTGCCTCTACCTCTCCGGCACTAGATTAAAGGAGTAAACCATGAGGCCCAGCTCAATATACATTTGTTTTATGTATTGGTAAATCATACAATACATGGTAAAGCAGGAATTAAAATGAAGATTCCAATAAACACACACACACACACACACACACACACACACACACACACACACACTTCATGCTAACCCTAAAAGTGAAGGTGATTTTCTTAGAACTCATTCTTCCTCACTGTTTCAAAAGAACTCACCAGTGGAGAACATGGGCTTCTGCAGCAGAGAAGACTGCCCCCCCCCCCCCCCCACTACACATCCCTATCATTGTTAGTGCCAGAGTCAGAGGGACAGGAAGCCCAGGAAGCAGGTCTGACCCACTGGCAACCATTTGCTCTATGTTGGTTTTGTGCTGTCCCCAAGCACAAGTGAGAATCTCTTCCCTATTCTACTTTTCCTCGTCCTCAGTTTCCTTCATTGGAAGCATCCTTTATTTTCTTCTCTTGAGTATCCAAGGACCGAGGAGTGCAGAGGTAAGGAGCGCATCCCTACTCTCAGGGGCTCATGTTCTTCTCGTAGAAGGGGACAAAGACAAGAAGCACAATACTGTTTGCAGCTGTTGGTGGGAAAGGGTAGGGTGAGGCCACCAGGAAAACTCCTCCCCACCACGGAAGGCTCTCCCTTGTGCAGATTGTCAACAAATAACAGCCACTAGCCCTGATCTCAAATGATGTCCTTCAATTCACACAGCTAAACTGAACTGAAAATAGTAGCAGATACTATATTCTCTTCCCTGGTCTGGGGAAACAGAACTGCTGCCCAAAGGTGATCCATGCTAGGGCTTGATTCATCAAAATTTTCAATATCAGGAATATATCCAATTTATACAGACACATAGTTGTCAGTTATGCATTGTAAACCAGCTACTCGGTCCTCGGGCACACAGGTGTACAATACAAACAAAAATCCCTTGACAATCACATTCAATTCATTTCCCCTGCCACCACCGTGTGTGTGTGTGTGTGTGTGTGTGTGCGTGCGTGCGTGTGTGTGTATACACAGAAGGTCTCTGCAGTGATACACTGGGAACAGTTATCATCTCCGGGGAAGGGATAAGTAAATTTGGAAAGAAAGGAAATTTTTCTTGTCTAGTTTATAATTTATGAATATGAGCTATTTAAAATTATTTAGAAATAATAAAAAAGGAATTAGGTGAAAATGTGACTGTTCCCTTACACAGAGGGCCAGTGACTTGTCTCTGGCTAAGGATTACAACAGGCTCCAGAAATCCCTGTCAGAAAGAGAGAGATGATCCACTGATTCCACACAGATCACAGATGTAGGGGCAAGGAGCCCCAGATTAATGCTGTCTACATGGTTATTGCTCAGGAGATCCCTCTAATAGGCAATGAGATGCATGAGAACTAGAGGTTCCTTGGGCCTAGCCTTCAGTGGGGACTCAGTACTCCTCCTGCAGAGAGGCGGGTGGGCCCAGTAGTCCGTCCCCATGGAGCAGGGAGTGAAAGACACTCTCAGCAGTTTGACGCCATGGAGCCGCTGCTTTTCCTTGCAACATTCCTACTGTGATGTTTCTGGTGTTCATTTAGTACCTGTGACTTCCTGTCTCAAGCTTTATAACCATAGACTGGTGGCTTCACGAGCTTTGGTACCTCCTGCCCAGCCGGTACCACATAGAGAAAGTGGCTGCAGTGGGTCAGACCTACTCCCCAGGCCTTCCTGTCTGCCTGCCACTCCTGCCACTCTTGCCACTAGTGACAATGGTGATGTGTAGTGCAAAAGGAGATGCCTTCTCTGACACAGGCACCCTGGCCTCCACTAATAAATTCCTTTGAAACTGTGAGAAAGAGTGAATTCAAGGGAGTCCGTGTGCACATGTGTGTATGTGTCTGTGTTCACGGCTCCTCAGTCTATACAAACTCACACCAGACATTTTACAATAAGAAAGGAAGATAAAAGCCTTGGCGTTACACCTAGATTAACGATGGCAAAAGTATTTGATTGTGAAAATGTGGGTGTTTCAACAAAGCTAGGTAATAAGGAACATCAATAAAACTGTCAGCACCGGCCAGTTTCAAGTAGATAAAAGAATAGAATAATTGGTACAGAAAGACAACCCTCTAAATTAGGTTAGATGAATGGAAATACCCTTTTCTTTCAAGCCAAGTCACGAGGACATTAACAACAGCAAATGATTCAATTAT
The DNA here is from genome assembly GCF_018167655.1 of Microtus oregoni. Taxonomy (NCBI): domain Eukaryota; kingdom Metazoa; phylum Chordata; class Mammalia; order Rodentia; family Cricetidae; genus Microtus; species Microtus oregoni. The sequence goes on along the minus strand of NW_024543095.1, from coordinate 17,150,390 downwards.
GGGCCATTTCACCCAAATATGATCTGAGCTTCAAACATTATTTCCCCCAAACCCTCTTTTATAAGCTACAGAAACGACACACATCAACAGATGCAGGATGAGGGGGCATGGGAGAACATACGGGGCCTGTGTCTTCACTCCTGACTCATCACGAGCATGATGCTCTTTCTATACATGCATCTCTCCCACATGACTATCCTAGTGCAATTAAATCAGTAGTAAAACAAGTGCACAGTTAAGGGAAAATATACATCCACACCCACATCATAGCAGACAGGAAGGAGGCTTGCAGTGAGCGGCTCCCCAGTCTCTCCGGGTTCAGTCCTGGTTTTCGTCTGCTAATGGCTGGCATTTGGTGTTGTTAACTGTGGATGATTCATTTCAGAGGAACTGCTGGGCTTCTAGAGACCATTTAAAAGGGAATGGGAGTGGGGGATCTTGGCTTATTTCTCACGAGCACTTCGGCAACGGCTCTGTGATATAAGGATGTCTTGACAAAGGCGGGGCTCATTGCTCTTCAGCTGAGTCCTCGATCTTACCTATGTATTTGATCAGAACTCCCCAGGGGCAAAGACGGACCTCCAAATCTGGACGGCAAACTTGTGTGTGTCAGAAGTTGCAAGAAATTACAGCAGGTTGGGAGTTGGGAGGAAGAAGCACAGATTTTAAGATCAATGCTTTTGAACATCTGAATGCTGTTACTCCTTATTTTCTGGACCCAATGTATTTCTGGAAACTCTGACACATCCACAGATGTGTAGGGAGCACTCGAGGTGAACATACCCAGAATCCTATTGCCTAAGGGACATCCCACAGAGGAGATGGGTCAGCACCTTGCAGCTGGGTGTGGCTTTGGGAAGATCGGAACACCCATAAATGTCCGAAGTGATCTTTCATACTCAAAACTGAACAGAAACTGAAAAGAGAAAACATGGGAATAGCTCGGTGGTGGAATGCTTGTCTAGTAGGAATGAGACCAGGAGTTTATTTTCCAGATCTGTAAAAGTGGAGGAAGGGGAGGAGGAGGCTGGCAGCTTGAAGACAGTAGAGTGATTAACACAGGACTTTACCACGTGTCTAAGTGGGGAAAGAGAGACAGCGAAAAGGCCACAGAGGGATGTCTTTCCTTGGACTTGGCCTTCTATATACCTCAGTGCCATAGTTATACCAGGCCCCTACCCAATATTCTAGACGTGATTAACTTTGACCTGGAACCCTCCTTTCCGCCTTGGGGATTGAAGAGAGAAAGGCGCCTTGGCCATGAAGTTAAACCCAGAAGAAACTGCCTCTGACTTTCAAGCACGGATTAACCATTTGCAGCATCCCATTCCCCCTGCTCGACAATTTCCACCTGCAATACTGAGAACTATCTTTTTATCTGGATGTTCACAGAAAAGACGCACTCTGTCTACTTAATCAATCCTGCGTATCCTGTCATTCCTAAATATTCAAAGTCTCTAAATCTGTCTTGGATAATGATAACAGGACTCCCTCTGCTCACAGAAGCCTCTCCCCTCCTTCCCTGAGGCCCACTCCACCCCTGCACTCCCTTGAAGCTTTGCTGGATTATTCCCATTCTAGTTTACTCCCTGACCACACCCACTTCTGAAACGCAATGCGAATGTGCTATTTATTCTTTGATGCCTTCTTCCTACAAGATGTATATTCCTGATGGAAAGCAATGTTCCAATTCTTGTGAATGCCATTTTCTGTTTTCCACTTCCCAGCCCCCTAACCTAGCAATATACCAAATTGGGCACTTTTGTTAAGAGGCATTGGTGGGTGTCGTTCAATTGAGTAAGTGACTCCCTATAAACTCTCCGACAGCCATGCTTGATTAAATAATATGAAATTTAGAAAAGGCCAAATTCTTCACTAGGGCTATGGAACCTGGAGACGCTACACCGTGGCAGAGCCAAAGTTCCCCCGAAAGGCTTGAGTGTATGCCATAGACATAGGACTTTACTGTCTCTACGATAAAGAGCAAGGCAGTAGGAAAGCTCATTGTCCTACTTGGTTTATGTCAACTCTAGTTTCGAACCCGGATCTGCTTAAGGCTCCACAGTACAGCCAGCTGGAGAGGGCTCCAACCATTCCTGGAACAGGGACTGCAGCTTTCCTTTCTGAAAGGATGAAAAATAGATCTGTGTATTTTACAAAAGGGACTCTGGGCCACCTTTGGATTAAAAGTTAGGAACTTTGGTTTTATGTTTCTATTAAAAGCTTTCTGAAGAAATGGACGAACGAAAATAATAACAACATCAGGAGGTCATTCCATGTTGAAAGCCTCTTTATCAGGGCTCTGACAGAGCAGAAGACTGGAGGGGAGCCCGCAGTGTGCTCTGAAGTTATCACCTGTCCTCTCAGCGCCCCACTTCCATGGGAAGGTGCTGGTGTCAAGAACTTGGTAATGTGGAAATCTCTATACACACGCTGGCTTTCCTGAGCCAAGCGAAGCTGGCTTTAGCGCATCTGTCTCCTTGAGCAACTAGAGAAAATCCCGGCCAAAAGCTGCAAAGAGGAGTAAGATTTCGAAAACATACCCGCGGAAAGGCTAAAGGATTTGATGAATTCTGCCCTGAAGAGGAGAGATTTAACAACTGTCTTCAAACAGATGAAGGGCTTTACCCGGGGCCAGTGAGAGCCTGGAGGCCATGTGTTCTCGGTCTGCACCGAATGGTGGTGCGAGCAGCCAGGTTCCAACAAGAGAAGCTGTTAACTGTAATGCGCTCAGGACACAAAGCAGTGGTTCTGGGATGCTCCAGAGAGTGTTGGGCTAGGAACTGCTTCACTTGGGGGAGGGTAAGGAAGAAAGATGAAGGAGTAAAACTACATCTAGGTCTCAACCCCACAGGAAATAGTCTCCTAGATCTGGCATAGATCCACGTGTTCTGTCAGTGGCCTCCTTTGCTGGCTTTGCTCTTGACTCCAAAGAAATGAACAAAATAATAACAACATCAGAAGGTCATTTCCATGCTGAAAACCCTTTATCAGGGCTCTGACAGAGCGGAAGACTGGAGGGGAGCCCATAGTGTGGTCTGAAGTATACCCACACCCAGAGTGAGAAACCTGCCTTCCCGTTCTTTTCCTGAAAAGCTGGCCTGCTACTTTCGACGTGACCTTGATAAACTACACCCACCGCCCTGCTCTGGGGTCTCTAGGCTCTGAATAGTTACTGAGCATCTTCATATACGTGAACACTGTCTCAAGGCCTTCTTCTTACAGCCATCTTTCCATAGCAGTTTCACGGGTTAACTTCAGTGTGAGTTAGGTTTACACTGAGTGACAAGAATGGAGTCTCCAAAGCTATGTCCAAAGGAAATGTCCCCTCACCCCCATCTTCTGGGTGAAGAATCCAAAGCTAAGCTAGTGAGTAAAACAGCCGGGATTTCCACCCAGGTCTGAGGGACTACTAGGGCCATGTTCTTTTCTACAGAAGACACCATGCATTTCAGCATCATGTAACTGCAGAAAGGAGGGGTAGGTGGGCCCTGCCCCCTGTTTTTCAACTTCCACCGTCCACAGTCCCACCAGGACCAGACTCAAATGTAGTATGTGTGGAGTTTGTAGAGCAAAAGTCATTCAAACTTCTATTGTGGATTCTGTACAGTGTTGCAGACATCTTTGGGAGCCCAACATCCAACGGGGCCTACTTCTTACAATTTCTTTTGCAGTTTAGACTCTGAATGATCTAAGATGAGCATGGCCCCCAGATGCCAAGCAGAGGAAGATCCCACAGTCAGATTCTACCATCTCCCATTCAGAGGGCCCGTAATAATGAAGCATTGCCATATTATTATAACGAATAAGAAGTCACATACAAATGACAGGGAAGGCAAAAATAATAACTTACATACGCTGCAAGAAACAACTGTTTACACATTCGAGAAGTTGCTGTCAATACTTCTGTTAGCTGAGCTGATTATGCTTTGACCTAATTCCGTGGTGAGCCAATAGTGCCAGGCTTACCAGGGAGCCAAACGGTTGCTCTTCACGCTGAAAGCCAGACTCAGGAATATCTCAGACTGGGGCTCACACAAGAATGTTGTGTGATATTAGTGAGACATCTATGACAAGACCTGCCCCTTCTATCAGCTGCAGAGAGTACCCACTCGTCAGCCATGAGCTCTGACACAGATATCTATTCAAATTACACAGAAGAATAACATCATATGACCGGAAATGACCTTCAGTGTCATCTGGCCTGACCCCCTTATGTCTGGGGTCAAGTTCCCCAGTTTAGCCAAAGCACACACTAGTCAAATCCCATTACGGTGACCAGCACAGGATGTGCAAGTGATGGAATTTTATTAGATGGTTAGAAATCACATTAGATCCTGCTGCAGCGGATGTAAACACCCAAGCTTCCTAACAGCATGTTAGCAAGAAAAAGAACCGTTGGAACACCCTAGAAGATGGGGGTGTATTCACACGGACACCCCCACACCTTCCTATGCACTCTCTGGAATTTGCATGTGTTGTAACATGTGCACGGTATCTATGAATCTGTTCTTCCCATTGATGGAGGCGGAGCATGGAGACAGGGTTGCTGAAGCGATGTCGGTGGTAGAGTAATAGAGTAGTGACCCCCTCAGTTCACCGTTCCATAGAACACAACTAGAATTTGCACCCAAGAAAGACAGTGGACGAGGACCTGTGAGGAGAATCCACAGTTTGTAGTGCAATTGAGCAGTTTGATTCTCTGTGAGTTCTAGCCATGGTTTAGCCCTCTCCAAGTCTTTCTTTCACCTTCCCAACCCTTACACAGCCAAAACCACCTCCAGACTGAGAGCCCTCTCAGGCTGGGCACAGGACTAGAGGAAGAGATAGATCTGGTACAAATGGAGCTAGCACAGGCCCCTGGAGCCTCGGCCCGCCACTCACAGAAGGGAATCCCATGTCTAGACCAGCAAAGGGAAAAGAGAGCCCTCTTGACTTTACAGCAACACATGCTAGTACTTTACAGACCCTGGCATGTGTCAGCGTTTCTAAAGTAAACTCTATTTTCTTTAGATGAAAGAGATTTAAAAAAATAGAGTTGGAATATAACCCAATGAAAATTGCTTCGGTTATTCGCATGCAATAAAGCGTAGAAGCAGAAAAAAATCAATTGCTTCTGATTTATTTATTCATTCATTGTCCATTTCCATTCTCTCTAATGTAAAAAAAAAAGTATGCTGTTTATAATTTTGCAAGCCGTTAATCTTTTCGAGGAGAAAAAAAAAATAGTTCAAGCCTGCCATTGGTTGCCCAGCATCTTGGCGCAGGAAATGCATGTTTAATTAAGGTTGGGGAAAGAACAGGAAAAAAGGAATTGATTTTTGTTTATCAAACATTTTTTCCAACATCTACAATCAGGACGTTATTGTAAACTCTCAAGTCTGATAAGCTGGGCTTGCATACCATGCTAACAATCTTTTAAGGCAACTAACTGTAAGCCTCACTCTGTGTTTGCTTTATTATTTTTCAGGCTGGCCTGGATGTGCATGCTTCTTGGACTCAGGGCATCTTCCTGTCTCTGCTTCCAGAGTAAGGGAGCCCTCAGGCATTCACCACCTGGGCCAGAATAGGTTGCTTTGTCTGAACCTGATTGCTTTATTTCACCTTATTTTTGTAGGTTTAAATATTTCATACTACGTGTTGTCAAATCCTCAACTCTTCAACGGCATATTCTATTCCTGGCTGTGCAGGGCTGAACAGAGAAGGGAAGCTGGGCGTACCAAGGATAATTGCAATGAAGAGCAGAATACGTAAGATACCAAGTTTGAAAGGATGAGGAAAGCTTTTAACCTATGCCAAATCATCAAATACTATTAAAAGAGGACCCAACTCCAGTGTGGTCCCCATATGCCTGTGGTCATGAAAATATTCTGAGCACCTGCTGAGACTCATGATGGACAAACCAGATGAAAGTGATCAGGGGCCCCTATCAACTATCATTTGCCTAGAGCAGTGGTTCTCAACCTTCCTGAGGCTGAGACCCTTTAATATAGTCCCTCATGTGTGGTGACCCCCAACCATAAAATTGTTTCACTACTACTTCATAACTGTAATTTTGCTACTGTTATGAACCATAATGTACATAGTTGATATGTGACCCCAACGTGGTTGCAACCCACAGGTTGAGAACCCCTGACCTAGAGCCTTTGATCTTCCTCCCATCACAGCTATCACCGAGAGAGAGAGAGAGAGAGAGAGAGAGAGAGAGAGAGAGAGAGAGCGTGCGCGTGTGTGTGTGTGTGTGTGTGTGTGTGTGTATGATTGCGATCTTGTGCTTATAATCTATGTGAGTCTGTGAAATGGCCAAGTTTTCTAGCTGGGAGAGCTGAAGGACAAGAATGTCTGCCTTCCAACTGGGGACACAGACCCCAAACACGACTTCTTTCCCTCATCTCTAAGGGGAAGCAGATCCTGTCTTCCAGTCTCTCTTCCATGCCACTAATATTAACTGTTGTGTCTCCCTGACCACAGAGAGAGGAGGAGGAAAGATGAGGTCAGTCAATGCATTTCGGTTCGGTTTACTCACGACCCCGTCTAGTGCCCAAGGCAGCCATAATTGCCCTGCACCCATTTGGACAAGGCTGATTTTCTAGCCTTCCCTTGTACCATGGGTGTTCAGTCCTCCCCACACGTACAATGCTACACTTAAGAGATACTACGTGAACAAGGGTGGGGCAAGGCAAGAGAAGAGGATGCAGAAAGAAGAAAAATATAAAGAGAAAACCTACGTGTTGTCTCATCTCATCAGCTTGATTTGCCTTTTGAGTAACCAGTAAAATGAATCTGCAGATGATGCAAACATGTAAGACTCTAAAGTCTGCCACCCTCTTTGTTTCGTTTCTGAACACCGTTAGACCAACTGGTTTTACTTCCTTTTCACCATACACAACACAAACCCCACAGAAGCCTCCTGGGAGAGGGTGCGCTCCTCTGGCATCTGCCCTGCACACAGCATTTGGAAACGCATGTGTTGCTGGTCTCTCAGCAAGTCCGAAACCTCCTTCTGCTCCACCACTAACAGATGGCTGGCTCCTCTTGGTACATGGGCACAGCATCTTCAGAAGAACCTTCCCCTGCTACAGCACACCAACTAATTAAATGTCACTGTGCTAATGCCCTGGCCACGACAGGAATGGGGAGACCCAGAAGACCAGGGCTCAGCACAGCAGGACGAGGGGCAGAGGTCATGCTCTCCTACCTTCACCTGATGACCCCGAGAGATCGATGATCACGTACACCTTTCCTTCTGGCTCCAGATCGATCTACAAGGAAGAAAACGAGAGCGGGTCTGTTAGTGCTCGTGCGGGCAGCTCAAGGGTCCACATTTCCACCGGGAACTGTTGTAGCCAGAGGAGCAGCTCCATGCACTCAGCAGCCCACACTGAGTCAAGAGCGAGGCGAGTTAGGAGTGAGCTCCAGCGCTGAAGGAACATCTACTGTGTTGTACCAGGAGGTCTGGAGCACCCCCAAAAGGCAGCATCAATCAGGGGTCTTCAACTGGGAAGGACCTTGTTTTACAATGGATCCTTAATGGCTTTCTAGAGGCATGGCTGTCTAGACGCTGACGGTCATGACTCGCAGAGAGAAAGCTATAACTGGTACCTAAAGGGTAGAGATGCCAGGGAAGTCAGGCATATAAGGCAATCCCCACAGCTAAGGATCACCCAGCTACCAGGTCAACTGCATGAAGGTTGGAAGGCCTTGTGTTATTGCCTTTTACAGATAAGGAAACTGCTCAAAGGTCCAGGCTAAGTGTCAGTGCTGAGATTTGATGCCAAGATCACCCAAAGGAATGTGTGTCCTTCATTCGATAGGACTGCTTCTCAGGGAAACCAGAGACCCGTAAGACGTCACTCCTGTTCTCAGTGATTCAAATCTCATTGTGATGTTAAAAACCAGAACAGTGATGAGCTCAGCTAATAAGAGGGAGAAAATAAACAATGAGCAACTGGATCTCCAGAGCAACCAAGAACAGTCAGAGAAGAAACAACAAAAACTAAGGCACAGAAAGTCCACTCCACTCTACCCTGAGTCCCCCATGCTTTGGTTCTGTGCTGGCTACACGGGTGTTCTGTGACCCACAGATTCCGGCGGGCTGTAAAGAGAGAGCCAGTCCATCTAACTGCTTACCAACGGCTTCTCCTTTTATGCCCAATTTGCCCCCTACCTTACTCGAACTCAACTAACTCCCACTACACAGAACCAGGCAGTGGGAAGGAAATCAGAGGACTGGACCACGTAAGACATCTTTGCAAAGCAGGAACTCTCTTTGTAGAAAGTGTGCTTTGTGTGTGAGAGAGTAGTAACTCTGGAAGCCTTGGTTCTCTAAGTCCACACTTAGAGAAAACCTCCCACCCCCACCGTCCATCTGTATACAGAGAGTTCCAATGGACTCAAGCAGTGCCAGGCTCGCGCTCCAACAAGCTGCGCATTTCTTAAGAACAGGAACCACCATCCCTTCCTGTTATTTTTCCACTGTCCCCAGCAAAGAGCAAGCAGATGCTTAGCGAGGAATTCTTAGGAAGAGGCAGTGTGGTGAACGTCTCCTGCTCCTTCAGGGTCAAGGGCAATTTATGCCTCCTCTCTGAAGCTTTTCCAGATACTCCCATCAGGCCGCATTCCTCCCTCCTCTGGGTTCCCACAGCACACCAGACATGTCCTAATCAGTTTTTATTAAACTGAAGCACAGTGTCCATGTCGTTCTCTCCCGTGCCACACTCCCAACCTTGGCTCATGTCTCTTGGCCAGAAAACACCCAATACCCATTTGGGGAGGTGGGAAAAGGCTCTGGATTCTAAAGCATATCTGTGTCCGTCACTCCTTAAAGTCTTCATGCCCAGGGAGAAACAAAGACTTGTGACTTGCACCGAAGCAGCAATGACACAAGACTCAAGAGAGGGAAGCTGAGGTGGCCACACAATGACCATCTATGAACACCTGTGCAAGGTAAAGACACTCAAGCTGAACAGATGTTCTCTCCAGGTCACCCCTACCCTTTCCAGAATCACAGATTCTAGAGCCACTCAGGAGCTGTATTGCACTGCCAGACTTAGCCCTGAGAACGCTAACTTTCTGCTTGTCAAGTGATCTCTCTCCCACTGGTGAGGCCACTGGAAGTTCAGGCACTCTGGTCAGAGAGTGAAAAAGGGCAGTGAGCAGATTTGTGTCACATCCAGGGAGACCACAGGATCCACTTGTCTGAGCCTTGGCTCTAGACGAGAACCAAATACCCAACCGGGAATCTCATGGGATGCTCTCTCGTGCAATTCCACCTCCTGAGTTCGTCATTTCAAATGTGTGACGAGAACAAAGCTTCCCCCAGAGCTCTCAAGCACGAGTATGACCCCATCATAAACAAACCCCAGCCCTGGCATGGAATTACAAACAGGAAAGCCAGCCACTGGCCCTGCTCAACAGCGCTAAACCAGAATTCTATCCCTGCCAAAGTTCAAAACGATCAGGAGCCCTTTTGCCCCTCGAGCATGGAATTCAAATAATGTATGCCTTTTGGAGATTAGATCATCTCTGCAAACCCCCAAACAAAATGAAACACTTTCTCATATCCTCCAAGTCAGAGGTTTCCCACGGCTGCAGACTGTATTGGTGAAGCACAATGCTATCTATGTAAGGCAGGGAGGAGGAGAGGGAAGGAATGAGAAGGGCAGCGAGGCCTATCCAAAGGCGGGCACCGAGCCTATCTCTGCAAAAGGGGAGTGAGGATCGTAGCAGGGAGGACAGGTCATTGACAGTAAAATGTATTAGGATATTACCATTCAAGATAGCTATCAGAAACCATTTTAGCACCCACTGCTCCCTTGATGCTAGGGAACTGCATTTCCCGACCAAAAAATAGAAATTAAGCCATTAAACTTGCCAAAAGCAACAAAGAGCTTTGCAGGGTGAGCAGATGGCTGCAGAGCTCTGGCCAAGCCCCAGTCAGCCAAATGAGGAGGCTTTGAGATTCCATCCAGGGTGGCGGGACTTCAGTGCCGGTGACTGGAAGGATGGCTGAGTACAAAGCATGGTAGAAAGTGGTCTAGCTTCACAGCCAAGTTTATTTCATCACAGATTCTGCCCATGGTTGCACGGCCCAGATAAGGAAGCAATGTGAGCTCCCAGGCCTGCAACTTTGCAGTCTCAGAGGGCATCAGTACCAGGGCCAGGCAGCTGGAACGACTTAGGAGCAGACTCCACCCCTCCCTCCAGCCATTCCCAGGTCAGCTCTGAACCCCACCTGCAATGCGGACTCATTCCACTTGCTCCAGCTGTAGCTCTATTCATAAAATCCTTTCTAGACTTCTTGCATCTCCTTGACACACTTCCTAGCTACTTTCCCTTTCTCTCGGACTGTGATCTTCCCTCAAGCTAAATCACCATTGGCTTCCCCACTAGCCAGGGCCAGAAGCCAAGGAGACAGTGGGGGAGATGACCACAGTCCTTGGATTCATACCAGGGCTGAATCCCAGTTTTGTCTCTTACCCGCTGAGTGACCTCAGGCAATTATTTCCTCTCCATAAGCCTTGGCTTCATCTGTAAAATGGGTTGTCATGGAAATTCCATGAGACAGAAATGCAAAGCATTTGGCACTCAGAAAATATTCAATGTGTGGAAAAGAAAATCGACCAGGACTGGATGCCCTGAAACAAATAGAATCTACAACATGCCTCATTGGGTAGAGGGGCTTGCCACTAAGTCTGATGATCTAAGGTTCAGTCCCAGATGGTGGAAGGAAAGAACCAACTCCACAAGTTTTCCTCTAGTCCCTCTCTATATTAGTGTTATGCCACACATGAGTACAATGTGTATACACATCACACACACACACACACACACACACACACACACACACACACACAGAGTCTTCAAGTCCCTTCTTTATAATCCAAAATTCTTTCTACTCTTACAAATCCCCTCATACACACCGAAGACCTTTTGTGTTCCTTGATATTACTGTATATTATTACAAGATAGCAAATAACTTTTTAGTACTACTGTGACTATCAAAAAAGGTTAAGTCTTGTTCCCAACCTGGGGACAGGCAAAAGGTCCGTGGTGCCATGACAGATAGGGAGAAGGGATGTCACAGGTTTCCTGGGCATTGACTTGGCTCCAGATGCCTTCACACGCCTCGGCTTACTGACAACCTTACGAAGTCAAAGACAGTCTCAGTTTCCAGACAGAAAAGGGGACGACAGTGAGCTTCACTGCGATGCCCACCCTAAACTACCTCATCACGGAAGGAATTGATTCTGCCTCCACTCCGAGATGAGACTCGAGCTTTCTACCCCAGAGAGGCCTCACTGATACCTGTCCAGGGTATTCTCCTCCCAGCCAATGTTGGTCTCATCCTTTTCAGTGGCCACTGGCTTCCCAGACCCAACCTTCCTAAGGCAGATGGATGCCTTGTAGATCCGCATTCCATTCATTCCAGTGAAGGAAAATGCCACAGAGACAGAACAAACCACCTAGAAACCCCTGCAGCAGCAGGGTGTCAAAAACAAAGAGTCACATGGACTTCTGGGTGGTGACTGACCTTCTCTAATGCCCTTCATGGGTTGATTTTTATTTACTCCTCATAATTTACCTGTAAGGTAACAGGTAATGCATTGGTCTATGAATAAGAACCCGAGATGGAGATGGTAGCACATATCTGTAATCTCAATACTCCCAAAGTAGAGACAAGAAGGTTATGAGTTCAAGGCAACCCTGGGAAACATAATAAGAAAATCTCAGCAGGAGAGTGTTTTCTTAGATTCACAAGGTTCTGGTTTCAAACCTTAGCAGTTCAAATAAACAAACAATTTTAAAGCTGAGGTTATAAAGAAGAGTAGCCAGCGTCTCCACAGTATGCCAACGAGGGCACATCTGCTTCGTGACGTCAAAGTCATCATGTATCCCTTGTCTCTAGGAATACAGCCCTACAACTGAGTGTTGTAGATGACTCAAAAGAGCTAGCCAACCTCAACTCCTAACTCTCAGGCCAAGGACCCTTCCAGCACCCCACACCCCCATCAGAAATGCTGGAAGAAGTAGTTTGGAATAATCACAACTCTACCAGGGAGTGATCAACAACCTCCTTACCTACAAAGTATATTTCAGGCTTTAGTGACCACAGGTATCTATGCCTGTGTCTAGTGGATTGAGGATTTCAAGAGTTAGGCGGTCTGAAATTCAGTCAAACTTCCTCCTAACCACAAGCCAACTTTCACCTGAGACCTCTAGATAAACTTCCCCCAGACCAGGCTCAGGCCACTTACTTTCACTTCCTGTTTTTCACCATCCACAGGCACCAAGCTTAGAGGGAAGAATAGATGGGGAGAGAGGTTTGCACTGTCTTGGGTCCACCTACCGGGACTCAAGTAATTAGATGTTTTGTTTCTCTTTCTTCCTTCCTTGGGAAAGGTTGGGGAAGATGTAGGAGGTAGAAGAACCATCCAGAAAGGAAGCTGAACATAGTGGCCCAGGTCTGTAATCTCAGCCACTTAGGAGACCGAGGCAGGAGGTGCATAAATCCAAAACCTGCCCAGGCCACAACTGGGTTAAGGCCTGCTCTGGCAACTTTGTAGGACCCTGACTCCAAATCAAAAGAAGAAAATGGGGAGATGGCTCAGTCACTGAGATGCCGGCTGCCTAAGCACAAGGGCATGAGTTCAGATCCCCAGCACCCATGTAAGAGCTGGGTGTGGGGATACACAGTACAATCCCACTGCTAGGGGCTGTAAAGACAGGAGGATATCTGGAGCTCACTGACTACCCGGTCAATAGGCAGTCCCTCCAAGTCGAGGGAGGGGTGCATCTCAACAAGTTAGGGGGGAACTGATAGAGGAAGGATACACATAGCATCAACCTCTCGCTGCTCTGCACACACAGGCATGTGCTCGCACACACGAATGCAACAGATACACACTAAAGTACAAAAGATCTAACACAGTGGTAAAAGGCTTGCTTAACAAATGCCAGAGAAAGTGAGAGAGAAAATAAAAGGAAGACTCAGTACCCAAGTCTGTAGCCTTCAGTTTGGGCCACTCTCCCACACTTAGGTACAACACAGCCTCAGGGCTTCCTGGCATAGGAGACACCAGGCTGAGAAGGACCACTCTGGCAGCCAGAATCTCATAGGACGTTCAAAGCACCAAGACATGGCAAGAGAGCGAAGGCGAATAGGGGTGTGAGTTGGACCCTAGCGCATTGCATACAAATACTATGATATTGAAAAAAATTCAGACATAAAAATTGAAGTCACCAAGGCACCGCAAGCGAACACGTCGTGGCTCTTCATCAGGGAGGAAACTGCTACCCATTCCACCAAAAGCACACACTCACTGGTCAAGAGGCTGTGGGATGCACGTAATGAATGTTTTTCATGGTTCGGTTCCACTCTGATAACAGGCAACCATAGCAACCGCTTCCATGAAATAATGGGGAGGGGTTGTTTTTATCCCCTCAAATGACTCTCACTGTAGTGTAAAGATATTACACAGGGGGCAGGAGTTGGCTCCGTGGGTAAGAGTGTTTGTGATGAAAGCAAGAGAACCTGGATTCAAATCCCCAGCACCCACATGAAAACGCTGAGCATAGTCACTCACACCTATGACTCCAGCAAGGGAGGACAGAGGCAGGCAAATCCATGGAGTCACGGGTCAGCTAGCCTAACCAAATCCACAAGCTTCTGGTTCAGTGAGAGACCCTACTTCAAAATTAAAATGAAAGATGATAAGAGGAGACACGTGGCATCCTCGTCTGGCTTCCATATGTGCACACGAGTGCACTCGCCCACCCTGTTCCCACACACAGATGCTGTGCAGGCTTGTGTGTGCATCCCTGCAGGGTGGAGTCTCACTAAGCAGCCTTTGTTTGTACAGTGCTGGGCATTGAACTCCAGTCTCATGTGTGCTGGACAAGTGCTCTTCACTTGAGCTACAGCCTTAGAACCAACAGACATTTGCATGTGTTGTCTCTACAAAAGCATGTCCTATTAATTCACATTCACAGACATTGGGGCTGCACAGGTGGGTGATGGAGGTGACTTGTTTTGAAGACATGAATCTGTACACAAACGTCCCTAGCAGTCCCTCTCCCTAGGAGCCTCAAACTGGAAGCAACTCCACACTCACCAGCAGTACGAGGATAAGCAACCAGCACGACATCCACACAATGGAAGTTTGCTTAGCAATAAAAATGAATAAATTAGCAGTACTCATATGCCATGCCAAAGACACCAAACACCATATGGTTCCATTTATATAAGGTCCTGAAACAGGGAACACTAACTTACAGTGACAAGAACCACAAGGGTGACTACATCCTGAAGGCAGAGGTTGCCAAGAGACGCAGAAGAGTCTTTGGGAAGATGGACATTTTCTCCATCTTAAATGTGGTGATGACGGGGTGAGTATATACGTTTGAGGAAACGCATCAAGCTATGCACTCAAAATGGCTGCCTTTAGCTGTCTGAGAGTTGATTCTCAATGAAGTTGCTCTTTAGAAAGGAAAAAAAAAAAGTCTTACTTCCCATAAGGGTTCCTCCACAGGCTTCCTTTAAATAAAAAAACCATCTTTCCACCCCCAGAGCATTTAAATTTTCATGTTCATTTTTAAAAATAAAAAGACTCATTGAGAGTTTTTCACGAGCACATCTGTCACACAACATAATGTACACCTACCCGCGTGGGTGCATACATTCACACACCACCCACACACGCGAACACACTCGCAGGCACACAGCTGAGCCACCCTCTCCTGTCGTCTGGGATCAAAATATAATAATAGCAAGAAAAACACATCCAACATGTAGGTTTAAGAGTCTACCAAATTCTTTAACCCTCTTTTTCTAAGTGTGGATCTCCATTTTCTCACAGACAAAATGAGATGACTTTTCCCAAATGCTCTGTAGTGGTTAATGGGGACCCAAATGACCTAAAAGCACCAAAAAAGCTAAAGAAATAAATAAATAAGCAAACACCATTTGATACATCACTCTACAAGTAAGAAAAGGATCTAAATGTGCTGGGTGGTATCTGAGATTCAGAAGTGGGAACGACAAGATGTAAGTGTTTATATGCTAAGCTGTCGTGCAAAACATGGGCGTTGGTGTGTGGGTGGACACACACACTCCAGATATAGCGCCTGTCTAGGGGAACACTTGCTTTCAAGGTTTTTGGAAGTTATTTAAATTTATTTTTGATTCTTTCATATCTGTGTTTAAGTATAGGAACACACACATTTAGAACACACACGGAGAGGAGAGCAAATCCTTGGATGTTGGTCCTCAGCATCTACCTTGCTCAAGACAGGATCCCTTGGTGCTTGCTGTGGCATACACCAGGCTAACTGGCCCACAAGCGTCCTTGGATTCTCCAAGCTCTGTCTCTGATCTCACTGTAGGAGCAATGGAATTATAGAACATACGACCTTTCCTGGCTTCATATGGATTATGGGATCTGAATTCAGGGTCTCACACTCGTGAGGCAAGGGCTTCACCCACTGAGACATCTTCCCACCCACTAGCAAGACATTTGGTCAACAAGAAGTGGAAGCCTCCTCACGAGATGGACACCACAGGATATGGAGACCAGAATCAGGTCTTCTTCTCCATTCCTAACCCTTTTGTTTTTAAATTTCCATTCAGGATCATTTGTTATATAGTTTTAAGTCAGCAACTTTTCAAAAAATAAAATGCCCTTTCAAGTGCATTGGCTGAGTTGGCTTTCACTATTGGACACATCTTAGTAAGTAACCCTCAATCTGGTGGGCACCCTGCTTTCCCATCATTCACAGCAAGGTCACGGGAAGCAACTGAAAAGCAGCCCACCCTAGTGAATCTCACATCTACAGCAGAAACCTGCACGACACATCTTAGCTCTCGATATACCACAAATGCAGTAAACACAAGTTCAAATCTGCTGCTTCCTCTTTCCAGGGGCTCAGAGAGAGCTAGCAGCTTCTTCTGATGACAGAGGTGGCGCAAAACAAATAAGTCTATGTGTACTGAAAAGGCTGTCCAAGACCAGCAAACATTTGACTGTGAGCCAAGCCTAAGAGGGGGCATGTGTGAGGATGGACACCGTCAAGGTACTGCCTGTAGCTAGGCAGGATTTCCAGGCACGGAGAATTCTGGGGAAAGGGGGAGAGACACAGGAGCCACAGAAGAAGCAGGAACGCAGGATGGATAGCGTTTCTATCTTGGAAGAAAATGTCAAAACATAGCCGTATGCCCTAACAGAAGGTGGTGTGGGCACAAACAGAACCAATAGCAGGAAATGTAAGCCTTGACCCTGGTCATTCTGAAGTGAAAAGCTCCTTGCTATTATCTTGCATTTTGCTGGGAATAATCTTTTTGTACACTGTGAAGAAGTGCCCCTCTGACTGGTTTAATAAAAAGCTTAACGGCCCACAGCTAGGCAGAATGTCCAGGCACAGAGAATGTCGGGAAACAGAGAGGAGACACGGGGGAGACAGGGAGGAAGCAGGATGGACTGGACATAGATGAGGTAAATGAGCCTCGGGGCAGCACACATTTAGCTGTATGCTTACTTCATTTTCCCGCTTCTCACATTAGACCAGCATGGCTTAGCGATGGAGTATATAGACACTGACACCAGACTGCCTGGGTTCAAATCCCAGCACTGCCTGTTCCAAGCTATGCGGCACTTACTTTGGTTTCTTCATCTCCTTGTGAGCTATCCCTTGAGCCCAGGCTTCGTAGCTAACAAAAAAAGGGATACTTTTTGGACTCAACAATGAAGCCATGAAAGCCTGCATTGTCCTCTTTAAAAACCTCAGTTCAAAGTACTTGAAACCACAGCAAAGCAGCCAGGCAGATCAGTGAGCACAAACAGGATGCAGGCTACCCAACAGCAGTCAGTCGGTGCCCCCAGCAGTTGGTGCCCCCAGGGCACATTCCTATGTGACCATATTCTGGATATCAAGTCTGATTTATTTTTGCTTTGCCCCATACTGTTGGAACCATATTCTCTGAGGGAAAAAAAAAGACCAGTTTGGCAAAGCTCGAAGAAGCTTGAAATCTAAGAGTCAGAAACACTTAGAAATGACTTGGTTCAAAAACACAAAGAAACCAATTAAAAGGGGTCAGGTCTTTTTTCTTTTCTTTGCCAAACCGGCCATGTTCTTTCTCCTGAGCTATGTATTTCCGCATTATTTTGAACTAAATTTTGACCCAAACTGACTATAATGGTGTGCTTGTTTTTCAGAAATCAAAACTTACTTGCCTGCTTGAGATGAGAAGCGAGTCTTCTGCCCCATCACTCCCAAAAGGGACCGATTTTTAATAATTCCTATTGAAGTTTTTCTCATGGCCACTGCCATGCCTTTAAATAACACATGCCTCAATTCCCTGGCTTCTTCTCCAGGTGTTTTCTTTGCCTTGCTGCTGTGATAAATGAGAACTTGGTTCAGCAGTCACCTTCCTCCTCATTCCCTTTCCACTAGACATTCCATGTCAGAATTCTCAGTTTTTAAGCAGTTGAGTGAGGTCAGTGGTATAAACTCACCTCACATAGATAGGGTCCTTAGTTTGATCCTCAGCAACACACACACACACACACACACACACACACACACACACACAACCTCGTTTGCTCCTCTATCTTTCTCAATAACTAGAAAACACTATCTAAAATGTCAATTTCTAATCACATCAACCCTAGGCTATCTCTTGGCCCTGCACATTGTAACTAGAAACTATCGGTGCTTCCAGCGCTCCCCGTCCTCCCCGTCCCCACACCTTTGTAATTTATACCAATGTTGGACACTCAAGACTGACAATGCAGGCAGACATTCCGTTTTCCTGCCACAGTTAAGTTCCATGCTTTGTTATACAGTGGCTCTAAACTCTGAAAACTAATATCATTCATATACGAAGGCCTTATAAACTGTCTATATATGTACATATTCATATCTATATTCATACTCTTATCCATGTACAAAAGTGGTAACTCCCATGCTACTCAGTGGACAACACAGCATCAAACTCAGAGTCTTTGGCTTCCATTCGGTTGCTTTTCTATAATCCCCAAAGTTTCCCAGGATCCTTCTGAGTCTCTAGGCTGGTAAATGACTTAGGGTGCAGTCTCTGCTGTCAGGACCCACTCTCTCTTGTTCTGAGTTTATGCTAGGAAAGTGTATTCTTGGTGCAACGCTATTAGTAGTGGGTATGACGCCAGTGTGCTAAGACTCAGCATGTCTGCCCTCACAAGTGAGCTTGATTAGATATAGAACTCTAGGTTTAAAAAAACCATAAGTTATCAGACTGTCCTTTTAACATCAATACAACCAACACAGACTCTGATGTCAGCCTGACAGCCATGGCTTCCTTTCTGAAGTCTGGGGCCCTTTTTCATCCTTGCTGTTCTTGCTGTTGTTAAATTTCACAGGGATGTGCCTCAGAAAGGCGCTGTGTGTGTATATGTATATATATATATATATATATATATATATATATATATATATATATATATATATCACTGTGCCTCGTGCTGAAACTTGAACTTGTGGAAGCTACTCTGAACTTGTGGAAGCTACTCTGAACTTGAGGAAGCTACTCCTCTATTTAGCTTTTAATCCTTTGTCATATCCTTTTATTTCATTTTCATTCTTCTGAAACACCTATTACTTGAATGTTGGGCCAGTGGAATTGATCCTTAGGTGTCTGATCATGTAAATAGGTTTTTAATTCCATAGTCTAGATTTCCTTGACTTTATCTTATTATCCTTTGACTGAACTTACTTCTAATAATACATTGGGTTTATGCATATGACTTCCTACTTCCTTGTGGCTCTCTTCTCTCCTTCTGGTACATACATACAGCACATATTCAAAGAATACCATTCCCATCTGCCCTTAGGGTTGGACAGAGGAGTCCTCCCTTGCAGCAGGAAGCCCGGATGCTCTCCTTTAAGCTTCCGATGAAGCCCTCCTCCCCTTGGTTAACTGGCAGTGGTACATGGCCCTAAGTTGTCCTGAAAGCCTGGAAGTGATCTCTTTCCGTTCCTCTCAGGTGGTCTCAGGCACAGTCTATGGAGTAGCAGAGAAATGGTTTCTTCTGGAAACTTCCACACCATTTTTCTAGCCCTCCCCCAAATATTCTACCGTTTCTTTTGCAAAGGGTCTTCCAACTTTTCTCTCGAGGAGTCAGCCTGGCTCTAGGTCCTTCTACAGTGAGACCAAGGAACATACATCTCTACAGCTAGGTCTATCCATAGGCTCTCGTTTTCTCTCCCGCCCTTGGGGTAAGCACTCTCCCAGCCTGGAGTCCTTCAGAACACCATGGAGAAGCTGTCTCCATGCTAGGCTGCAGAACCTTCCTAATGCTGCGACCCTTTAATACAGCTCCTCATCTTGGGAGGACCTCCAAACATAAAATTATCTAGTTGCCACTTCATAACTGTTATTTTAGTGCTGCTATGAATCATAATGTAAATATCTGATAAGTAGGATATCTGACCCCTGCAGGGTCACAACCCACAGGCTGAGACACACTGATCTGTACTGCTTTGAACTGAAGCTCCCCAGTCCCTCCAGTGCGCTCCACTGGGTGGCACTCTGCTGTCTCCTCGCCCAGAGTTTAAGGATAAGTGTACTGGGGTTCTTTCTGCTCTCAGGGATGTGACAGATTCCTCCACGCTCCCCCGTTTCTCTTGTGTACATGGAATCTTGAGTGGGCAAAGGAACAGACATAGTTGCTTCAAGAAAACCTCAAATGGAAATTTCCAAAACATGTCACCTTGAAGTGACATTATGCAGAGCTGGTAAGAATGAGGGAGACAGAACCACTCGTGTAAGAGTGTGCCCATGGAGTGGAGACAGCTGCGTGTGTGTAAAGAAGGCTTTGGCATTACATAACAACACTCCCTTGACCTTGCGATTCCGCTTTGGGGAATTTATCTCATTTACACATGGGCAAAAGATGATCATTACAGCATTTTTAAGAACATCAAATTAGAAAGTAATGATTTAGTTAATAGCTTACTACCAAATAAATGGCAGACTATTCAAATCATTACACACCATGCAAAAATATTTAAGATTACATTTAATAACATGGAAAACTATTCACAGTGTGGTATTAAATGTTAAAATTTGCTTATAAAGGAATATGTGCCCTCTGATCCAATCTTGTGAAGACCAGTGTGTGAGGGATATATCTATAATCACAATTTTTAAAAAGGACCTATGCAGAAGGGGGTGAGGTGTGATTTGTGTGTGTATATGAATAGTTTTTAAACATTCTACCTTCCTCTGAGTTTCTACCACACTTCATGATTAAACGTAAGTGCACTATTCTTTTAAGAATATTATGCCAATAAATCCCCTTATTCACAAACAAGGAAAGGCAGGCACAAAGAGGTTAATAATACGGTAGGCTGTAAGCAAACTGCTTGGGAATCAACAATCAGAATCTCAGCTTTCTTAACTTTAATTTGGGGATACAAGTTAAAAATGGGGCATGACTTTAAATTGCACATCTCCAAAACAGTTTAATTTTCAGGATAGTGGTAAGAG
This sequence comes from Microtus oregoni, assembly GCF_018167655.1. Classification (NCBI taxonomy): domain Eukaryota; kingdom Metazoa; phylum Chordata; class Mammalia; order Rodentia; family Cricetidae; genus Microtus; species Microtus oregoni. The sequence goes on along the minus strand of NW_024543095.1, from coordinate 17,129,869 downwards.
CACTGCTCATTCCTAACCAGTGGGAGAGAGGCCAGTGCGCTCCTCAGCTGGACACGGCCTAGACAAACCAAGGAAAAGACCCACATCTGATTCCCAGCACTCACCTTGTGTGGCTCACAACCACCTGTAACTCCAGTTCTAGGGGATCTGACGTCCTCTTCTGTAGGCTCCAGATATATGACACAAACATGCATACACAAAAATATGTCTTTAAGAAGTGAGCTAAGTCAGACAGTAGTGGAGCATGCCTTTAATCCCAGCACTCAGGAGGCAGAGTCAGGCGGATCTCTGTGAGTTCGAGGCCAGCCTGGTCTACAGAGCAAGTTTCAGGACAGGCTCCAAAGCTACACTGATAAACCTTGTCTTGGAAACAAAAACAAAAAGAATAAAAACAATAAAAAAAAACAGCAAAAAGATAAGTGAACTAACCTTAACTTTTGTTCTGCATGCCCCTCTCTGTAAGGTGAGGTTGTTCCATTTGTGTGTGTGTGTGTGTGCGCACGCGCATGTGCATGCGCATGAGTGCATGCATTAGGGGGGCATGGAAGTGGGGGTGATGTAGCCCCTTGTTTCATATTTTATACCTTTCACGTAACACACTGTCGTAGCCTGCAAACCTCACTGATCCGATGATGAACAAATGTCCTGTTATGAAGGGCCACACAGCCCTCCTCAGGTGGCAGTCAACCTGCCGTTGTTACTTCTACAACCATACACTGGAATACTTCCTTCTTATCTAAGAAAGGCTCTAAGAAAACCAGGCGCAGGTCTCAGACTTCCATCAGGTAAAGTAAAATAGAATATATTAGGCAAGGCAAAACCAATGGCACTTTACCCCCAGTCAAATATCCATCACTTGAGTCTGTTACACGATAGCAGGAAAGTTTTAAGCGTTTTTACGTGTATGTGAAAACAGTGGGATGGTGTCTATAAGAAGTGTGGCAGAGTTTTCCATTCTCTGAGATGGAACCTGTCTTTACCCATAATGACATGTTTGCGTGCTCAGCTGGCTTTCTCTATAACCCAGTGATCTCATACGGTTTCAGGTACAAATTATATATGAAAGCAGGGACTCTCTGTTTTCTGACAGTGAACAACTCTCATTATCCAGCCAGGTCCTGTTTGCTGCACAGTTCTGAAGGCTGGGGCCCTTTCAGATGAAAGGGTGAATGCGGCTAGATACACAGCTTGCCCTTCCTTCTCTGAAGCTCACACCAAGTCAGCTAATGATGGAGGTGGGTCTTGTATTTATCTGTTGCTTTCATTGGTTAATTAATAAAGAAAACTTCTTGGCCCTAATAGGACAGAAAATTAGGTAGGCGGAGTAGACAGAACAGAATTCTGAGAGAAAGAAGCCGATTCAATGAGTCCCCATGATTCTCCCACTCCAGACAGACGCAGGTTAAGATCTTCCCTGGTAAGCCACCTCGTGGGCTACACAGATTATTAGAAATGGGTTAGATCAATATGTAAGAGCTAGCCAATAAGAGGCTAGAGCTAATGGGCCAAGCGGTGTTTAAAAGAATACAGTTTCCATGTAATTATTTTGGGTAAAGCTAGCCGGGTGGTGGGAAGCAACCCGGCCACTCCTTATTACAACAAGCTGAAGAAAAAAAATATTTCCTAGAAACAAAGTAAATGGGTTCTGACGTTTGCATGTCCAAGTTCTGCTTGTCAGGGTACCTCTCTGGGGATATCTCTAAGCTAGCTCTTGGATTTCCACTGGCTACCTGGACCAACACAGATTAGTCTGCTACTCCATAGACTGTGCCTGAGAGGACCAGGAACAGATCACATCCAGGCTTTCAGGACAACTTAGGGCTACGCACCATTGCCAATTAATCAAGGGGAGGAGGGCCACTTTCCAAGCCTAAAGGACGTTCTCAACCTTTCAAAGACATCCAAGGAAAATAAAAATTTCAAACTTGAAGTCGATCCTCATAGTAGCCAATGCCCAGTGTAAGTGCTGAACCTTTAGTTGGTTGGCACTTCCAGTATGTTCAGCAAAAAGGCAAGTTCACAGTTTGAGTTAGGAGACAGATAATTACCCAAGGTCACAGAGGAAAGCCTTCCTGATTACTGAAAATAGTCAGCCCATGTACTTCTTGGGGAGAACAAGGGGCATGTGCAAAGGCCCACAGGTGGGTGAAGACGCGGCCTTATGTGTGTAGAGGGAACAGTGGGGACTGGGGTCAAAGAGGGTGTATGCAATGGAGAGCCAGAACTGAGTGTGTGTGGAGCTATAGCATGCTGTGACTCCCGCTTTCAAATAACTTGTCTCCCCGCTGTGTGGCGAGAAGGAGAGCAAGCCTTTGGCAGCCAGGTGGCCACGCTGGCAGTCCTCACCATAACCCAAGCAAGAGCAAGTGCTGGTCGGGAAGGGGTGGACGTGGCAGAAGAGATGGGATGTCGCAGAGTGTGCATATTTGCTGAAGGATTGGCTGAGGGGTTGTGTGGAAGGTAAAGAAGAGGAAAGTTCAGCATAGTGTGGAGACCTCCAGCCTGAGAAGCCATGGAAGAGCCCTTTCCCGAACAGAGGCCCGAGGACAGAGCAGAATGGGTATGGGCATTTGCACAGCTGAGGACAAAGCAGAATGAGTATGGGCATGTGCACAACAGAAGGTGACAATGTTGAGGACAGAGCAGAATGGGTATGGGCATTTGCACAGCTGAGGACAAAGCAGGATGGGTGTGGGTATTTGCACAGTGGAAGACGACAATGTTGAGGACAGAGCAGAATGGGCATGGGCATTTGCACAGCTGAGGACAGAGCAGAATGGGCATGGGCATTTGCACAGCGGAAGGCGACAATGTTGAGGACAGAGCAGATGGGCATGGGCATTTGCACAGCGGAAGGCGACAATGCTGAGTACAGCTGACACATAAATATGAAGGCCAAGTGAAAGGCGGACATGTAAGAGCTCACTTTGGAACACAAGTACGCTGCTATGTACCGGCAGTCCCAGCACACGGGAGGTAGAGGCAGGAAGATTAGGAGTTCAAGGCTAGCCTGAGCTACATACTCATGCTTCCTGAAGGCCAAAACACCTAAAGATTTTTTTCTTTTTGTAAAAATTTGAATCAAGATAATTTGGCAACAAAACCTCACACAAATTGACATAAGGATATCTGTTTTTATATTTTTAATTTACTCTTTGTGTGTGTGTGTGTAAGAGAGAGAGAGAATCTATACATGCTCCCATATACCATGGGTGTGTGTGTATGAGAGAGAGAGAAACAGACAGACAGACAGACAGACAGACAGACAGAGAGAAGAATATACATGCTCCCATATGCCATGGGTGTGTGTATATGTGTGTGTGTGTGTGAGAGAGAGAGAGAGAGAAGAATATACATGCTCCCATATGCCATGGTACATGTGTAAAGGTCACAGAAAGACTCCAGGAATCAGCTCTTTCTTTCCGCTGCAAGGGAACAGAACTCAAGCAATCAGGCCCAGCAAATGCCATTACCCGCTGAGCTTCTCACCAGCCCACAGGCTGTTTCTTATCTATATCTATCCCACTGAATGTAAATAGTTACATATTTGTGCAATTAAATCACTGTTCATTTGCATGATTATGAATGCATGCCTTATGACCTTTTGGAGTTTGGGGGTAACATATAAAGCACAAAATAAACTAACCTAAAAATCTGATAAAGTCTGGCTTTCCTACAACCCAGACCACAGGTTTTGGATGAAGTATCTCCATCTGAGCTTTGAGTCATGAAGCTGGAAGAACGAGGGGTGTTACTCGGGCCCTCAGACACACAGACCAGGAAGGCAAACATGCATCTGCCCTCCCCTTACAGGCCTGACCTCTGCTGCCCTGGGCGGAGACTGCTCCGACCTGCCTGCTTCCTCTCCGAGGTCACCACCAAACACAGTTAGATAAATTCCACCTAAAAGCTTTCTTAATTTTAGCTTTCTCTGCCTTTCAAAAACAGAACAAAAAACCCTGAACCCAGCACAACACACACACACACACACACACACACACACACACACACACACTCTGCAGGTGTCAGTCAAGTCTTAGCACTGACCTCATGCATCACTGAACTCACTCTAGGCCCTCTTTGCCAGATGGAGTCTGTGTGGTGAAAATCTAAAATGCAGAAACTGAACTAAGCTTCGAAGTTAGCATGCAGGTATTTCCTGGGAAGGAGAGACTGCTGCGGCTGCAACTGCCCCAACACATTTGCATGTCCTGCCCTCTCCACTCAGACCCCCCAACTTCTGCTAGGAGGAAACCAGAAAGCTGTTGTGAGGGCTTCACATCCCAGGCCTGTTGTAAAAAAGCACTGAAGTGAAGAAACTTCTGCCTGGACCCTTCCTAGGTGCAGCAGGAACACATGCGTGCTCAGAGGTGCGTGCGTGCCCGTCTTGGCACACACAGGGTGTGCTCAGAGGTGCGTGCGTGCCCGTCTTAGCACACACAGGGTGTGCTCAGAGGTGCGTGCGTGCCCGTCTTAGCACACACAGGGTGTGCTCAGAGGTGCGTGCGTGCCCGTCTTAGCACACACAGGGTGTGCTCAGAGGTGCGTGCGTGCCCATCTTAGCACACACAGGGTGTGCTCAGAGGTGCGTGCGTGCCCATCTTAGCACACACAGGGTGTGCTCAGAGGACTGGGAACCAATGCCTAGGGCAGGCTGCTATGATGGAGGAAGTTACTGCAGCTTACTCTTCTGCAGATGCTCCAGAGTCATGAGCATCTTTGCTGACCTGGCAGCGTGATGGCTAATACTCACAACCCACTTGAGAGAATCTTCTATCACCTAGGTGGCAAAGCTCTAGGCAGGTCAGTGAGGGGATTCCTAGATTGGGTTGCAGGGGGAAAGACCCACACTCTGTCCCATGGGCTGGGACACAAAAGTGGACATAGCTGGGAATTAGAATGTGTCATAGCTCCTTTCTGACCATTGTCATAGTTACAACAAGCTGCCTCACATCCCGGTCGTTGTCACTTATCTGCCATTCTCGTAATTTGTGAACCCAAGTAAACCCCTCCTTGCTTTGCATTTGTGACGACAGTGAGAAAAGGAACGAATACACGTGGCCTGTAAACAGTGAAAGTTTACCATGGAACGGTAACCATCCTCCACACCCATCCAGCCCACAAAGGGGGCAAAGGGGCCGCTAGCCTTTCCAGAGCACCTTGTGCAACCTTCCCCAGCCACTTCTGCCCTGACAGCTGCTTCCTACGCTCCTAGAACCTTCCATGCAGACCAAATATCAGACCGATCATTCATCTATGGAAGAAGAGAAAAAGACAGAAATCTCCACCAGAAATTCTGAGAACTCCTTATTCATAGACAGAAGCGGCTTTCAACAAGTAAGAAACACTTGGCAGGTGAGATGGAGCAAGAGGTAAGGATGCTTCCTGATGACCCCAAGGACCCAAGTTCAATCCCCAGGACCTGCATGGTGGAAGGAGAGAACAAACTCCCTCAAGCTGTCCTCTGACCTCCATAGATGTAGCACAGTACACATGTACACAAATAATAAGTATAATCTTAAAAAATTAAAGCAAACACATGTAGGAGGGGAGGGGTTGGTGATCATTACATACCATTGGAAAACGGGTTATTTTTCTAATGGCCTTTTGAGTATGCATGAAAATTTCCATAAATTATAAAGAGGAAGATGGGAGAGAGCAGGAAAGAAGTACAGGAGAGAGGAGATTATCAATTTAACACCCCCACTGGTCTGTGCTCCAAAGGTGTACCCTGGAGTCCAACAATCAAACACGATGCTGCCTCGTGGAGAGACAGAGGAACAAATACCAACCCCCCACCAGCCATAGATGTCCATTCTGGGCATCCCCATTCCCTCTAAGGAGGTAGGTGACCTCCTGGCCCCTGGTCCTAATCCTCGTTCTCTCAGACCAATGCAGTAGGTGATACGTACTTTAATGTCTTTCGGGAGTCACAGTTAGTGTTTTAGAAAGCACTGTCCTACACCCCTTCTGTTCTTTAAGAAGTTGCTTTTCCACTCTGGACTTAGTATTCCACAGTGGGGAAGGGTTAAGGGTTAAGTTCTGCTGTTAGCAGAACTGTCTTGATGATGCTGAAAGTGATCTCAGGCCTCCTTTGGTGGCCTCAAGAGCACCTCACCGTCTCCACACGTCCACTAGGCTTGTTCAGTAGAAAGCCAGGTATGTGGACTCAGCACTGTACTAGACAGGGGCCTGACAGCTTCCGAGGCATTAAGTAAGCCACCCACTTGGCACAGTGCCAAGGAAAATCCAGTGACAGGACGAGCATGTTCTGCAAGGGCAAAGCTCGCCCCACTCACTGCAGGGACTGTGACCCCGGGCATGGTATTTGTGGAGCAAAATCTCTACCAGGGTGGTGATGGAGGCAACTTCCAGAGCTTTGTGCCTCTTCTGCTGCCAGCTGCAGAGCTGGGCATGCCCTCAAACATGGAACCAGGAGGTCTGGGGATACCTGGGGACTAACAAAATGCTGAAGGAAAGGAGCGTGCTCCATCTGAAGAGCTCCGTTACTGGCAAGTGAAAGTTGCTCTCCTAGGAAGAACAAAGGTGTCACATGAGCCACACTGCCAGGGTCGCCTCCCACTTTCTGCCCCTTTCCCAGATTTATTACTATTTTTTTTTTCAGTCTGTAACATACACCCTGGTACCCAACTGGTTCAATATGAGAAAGTCCACCACTCTGCTTCCTAGATAACCTGGTTATCCTCTGACACTGTGTGTGAGACCTATGCACACGTATATGTTTGTGGATCTATACATATGTGCATCAAGGCTAGAGATTTGTGTTAGATACATTTATCATTTTCTAACTTAATTATGTGAGACAGGGTCTCTCCCTGGACCCAGAGTTTGGGTCAGCTAAGGCCATGATCTTCCTTTCTCCTCCAACCCAGCATCAGGTGCTCACCTCTGTGTTCAGTTCTGTTTTTTACATGAGTGCTGGGAACCTAACTGAACTCATGCTTAAGTGATGACAGGCAGTGTACCAACTGAGGCACCTTCCCCACACCGACTCTCGAACTGTTTGGTTCACTAACCTACCAATGAATGGCAGGTTTCCTGACTTGAAGACATCCAATGGTCTCAAGGACTCATCTGAGAAACTAAATACATCATGATGAAATATTTTCCAACCAATCCAAGTTTTCTTTTATTCAGAAGGAGTAGAGGAGCAGAGTGATTAATGATAAACATCATGGGCCCAGGCATGTTGCTTGAGCTCATGAGAAGAAGGTGTGTGCCAAGGGTAACCTTCTCAAACAGTAGGAATCCCGGCCCTGAGAATATACCCAACTGCTCAAAGCCATAACTAAGACTACTTCCTTCTTTGCCAAGTTACTTGGGGCACAACATTGGACATAGAAGAATAAGTTCAGGAAGAGCCTGGCTCCTCAGGGACAGGGTCCCATTCATCTTAATCTCCTTTAGCTTTAAGCATGGTGCCTGCAATTAGGGATGGGGTAACAGGGACAAAGAACTGAGTAACAGAACCCAGGGAGATGATCATTTATCTGTAACTGTGCTTTATTTTGGCCATCACCTGTCAATCACAGGTCCGTCAGTGAGCGATATGGGTAATTATTAATGTCAGTTTCAGTTTTGCATATGGGAGTTATTATGAAAATAAGGAGGTAAGAGACAACCCTCTTAATGAGAGAAAATTAAGAGGCAAACACTTCTAACTAAGGCAGCAAAAGATGAAGCCCCTGATTATGTAACACGTTCAGGGAGCGACAGAGTCATACCTCGTGCCCTACAGCATCCCCAAATGCACCCCTCCCGCCGCCCACACTGACAAGTCATGTCAGTTAACCAGGTTGCAGATCCCACGTCACAAAGCCCGCTACCATCCAGAGTTATCCCAGGGCGAGCAAACCCAGACAAAGCGAATAAAGCACCCATGTTGTGTTGAAGATCCTGGCAGCCATGCTCACTTCCACATCCCATAGCCGGTTCACCAATGGACAGCTCTGACCCTACAGAGGGCTTATGCTTCCAGGCCCTGGTCCTTACCTACACCACTCTCTGAAGGTAGACAATTGGGACTACTTCCTAATTTTTCCCATGAGTCCATAGCACTTCTCTCCAAAGTTGGGTTACATTTCACTCTCTGGAAACCAAATGCTCGTAGAACGCCATGGCCTTTCCCAAACCATGAGATCATATTCTCACTTCTGGGGATGACAGGAATAGTTATAGTGTCCCCAGATCTTTGTTTACAATTTGATATATATATATATATATATATATATATATATATATATCCACCGATAAATAATTCTGAAGATATATGCATGAAACTCAGAAAGAGCACTGGACAAAGGCTAGAACATTCCATATAACCTATTCCCCCACGTCCTTCATTTAGAGCTATATACCGTTTCTCCCATACTCTGCCTCTTCTATCTACCCAATCACCAAACAATGGTCGGGACAATCAACCACCCAGACTAACGCACAGATACAACTGTCAGTCTGAGAAAGCACAGTGCTGAGTGCGTCCAGATAGATCCAGAGGTGATATGCCCCTTAAGGGCCTCACTTCACACAACAACATTGAACTCTCAACTCCACCGCTCCTCCGGCCACACTCAAGTCACTCGCTGGCATTTAGCAGCCTTCCAAAGAGCAGCCCCGATGAAACTCGCAGCTCTCCCACCCCCTTATGGTCCAGCCAGATTGCCATCCCACCACGCCAGGCCTTTGTAATTGCAGCCTTCCTGAGTACAAACTCTTCATTCAACAAAGTCCACATAGAACTTTCTAAACCGCCTCCCTCAGGAGCCTGCTTCCCTTATGCTATGAGGGTCATGCATGAGCAGAATCATGGCTAAAGCCCACTGCTCCGCACACACTTTTTCTTTTGTCTGGGCCCAGGAGATACTCCTTTTCCTACCAAGAGCATGTGTAACACTTCTAGGTATTTACAAAGTTCTCAGCAAACTTCCTTTAGTTGATGAATGTAATTGCAAGAAAATCCAAAGTTCTATTAGTCAGCTGGGCACTACTAAAGATTCACCCTTCCCGTGCTCCTTCTTTACTGCCAAGCTCACCTCAACCAGAGAGAAGGCTAAATCCAAGGTTCCCTCTGCACCCCTAAACTAGGCATCCCTTGCAACCCCCATTACTCTCAGCAAAACTTTTCCACAGAAACTTCCCCCATCCTCCAGATCCATTCAGTTATATGGAGGCTCTGCAGGGATGCAGCCCAACCTCATTCTCATGCAATTGCTTCCTCCCGTTCCTGTCTTCCTGCAGCTGTACCATTGCTCTTTATTTAATCCAGAGAGCTATTCTGAAGTTTTACAGGAAAAATGAATTATGAGTTGCCTTCCATCCCACATCTCCATGGCTTTCGAAGCTTTAGTCCATGTCTCTCAAGGCTCTGAGTCAGACAGTTTCACAGCCCAGCTTATGATGGAGTGCCATCCAGGTCCTGCCTCAGTCCTTTAACCCCCCACATCCAGGCTGTACTGTGTGTGTGTTGCCTTCTTATCATCTGGACTCACGTCCAGCCCCGGGATCATGAAAAGCCATGTGATCAACTAGCCAGCATGGCAGGGAGAGAGAGAGAGAGAGAGAGAGAGAGAGAGAGAGAGAGAGAGAGAACACGCTGGAAGAAGAGAGCCATCCCTAAAACCACAAGCTTGGAGGAACATATTGGCCATTCATTCAGCTTTGTGGCTAAAGTCACTGAGGACAATGTGTCCTCTTGGATCCTTGCTATAGACTTTGACTCAGAAAAGCCATGTTCACCAGAACCTACCAGGGGGTGGGGTGGGGAGGCAGCTCTCTGAGCCAGGTGAATTTTCAAGGCAAGAGGAATAGATATTCGTATAATATAAGACAAGGACTCAGGAGCTGGAGGGGCTGTGCTCAAGCCCACTTAGCTGGGACCTGACACAAGTCAATTCTTCTTTCTATGTCTTTTCCTCTATTTGTAAATAGGCGTTGTTGCCAGGTTCTGATGAGTCAGTAGACATAAAGTATATAAGATTATGTATCCTAGAATACAGCTTGCTATGGTTATTATGACGTCCCCCTCCCCCTTTGCTTTGTTTGGGTGAGAGAAGCTTCACTCTCTCTACAGACCTCCATGAACTCATTCGGCCTCCCTACCTCCACCCAGTGCTTTCAACATTTCAGTCATAGTCAATTCATTGCACCAACCGGTCTGACGGGATTTCTTCCTCCACAGTCAGCCTGGTTTCTCCCAAGCTACTGGATGCACTTGGTAGCCAAGGCAAGAATGTTGACACAGGTTTTTATCATTAGACATGTTTTGGAAACATGTGTGGTGAGTGCTGAAGCCGAGCAAAGGAGAATACAATGCATTAAAAAGATCAAAAACAGGTCTCCATTTCCTCGTATTAAAATTATAGCGGTCATTCTCCCCTGGAGCCAGCAACTTTATTGGGAGGCTTTACTGTTCTGAATTCAAACTGTCAGCTCAAAAGGCTGGCCTGGGAACCAGATAAGGCAGATGGGAGGAACTGAGGATGAAAAGAGGTCAGAGGGCTCACTCCTCAAGCCTTTGATGAACCCTTCGGATATTCGGGTTTAACGCCAGCTTTGGAGAGATGCAGTCAACAGAGGCCTTGCTTTCCTTCCTAAGCTCCATCTGGAACAACTGAGACCTCAAATCATTTCTTCTTCCTTTTCAGAATCTTCTGGGGGGCATGAAAATCATAAATGTTATCCTTATGGCTCAGATGAAAGTCAACTTTCAAACCCAGGGTGAGGTGGGGTGTGTGTATATGTGTGTGTGTGTGTGTGTGTATGTGTGTGTATGTGTGTGTATGTGAGTGTGTATGTGTGTGTGTATGTGTGTGAATGTGTGTATGTGTGTATGTGAGTGTGTATGTGTGTGTATATGTATGTGTGTGTATATGTGTGTGTATGTGTGTGTATATGTGTGTGTATGTGTGTGTATGTGAGTGTGTGTGTGTATGTGAGTGTGTGTATGTATCTGTGTGTGTGTATGTGTGTGTATGTGAGTGTGTATATGTGTGTGTATGTGTGTGTATGTGTGTATGTGTGTGTATGTGTGTGTGTATGTGTGTATGTGTGTATGTGTATGTGTGTGTATGTGTGTATGTGAGTGTGTATGTGTATGTGTGTGTGTATATGTATGTGTATGTGTGTGTATGTATCTGTGTGTGTGTGTGTATACATTCCATCCATCCTCCGAAGTCAAAAATGAAAGAAATCTCCAAAGTAGCATCATTTACAGCTTCCATCATAAATGTTTGGAAGGAACATTTCAACGTGACAAAACATGCCCAGTTAAGATAGGGGAAAAAAAGAGCAGAATTTAAATTTCTCTGTGGTACAAGGCAAACTTTATCGCACAGGACAGTTGGCTCTGCACAGTCACCCTGAAGCTCGTACTGAAGAGGAGGAAGAAAGTCTCAGACTCCCAAGCACACCATCTCTTTTCTCCTGTAACACTGGGAAGACCAAGCTGCTTAAACTCTGCCCGACTGCTCCAGGGCAGCAAGCGCAATTCCCGGAAGCCTGAGGATGGATGGAGCGACCCTGCCTCTAACATGCCCAGGCCCCAAAGAGCAGGCAAGAAGCATCTTTCTGGGTTCTCTGCTCAGGAGGGCAGGTAGAGCAAACACCAGGCCTGCCTTAAAAGGCAGGCTTATATTCCCAGTTTCTCTTGCTTCACAAAATGACATCAGACAGGCCGTAAAAACTGGGTGAGCCTCCATGTCGGCCGAGCTTGAAGGCTATGTGAGGATTTGAAATTTGGCAGTCAGCAAACTGTAAAGCTCTATTACATACACACCAACCGCAACGTCTATTGAGCAGGTACCTATGTTACTGGAATAAACTACACGGTCACGGTTGTGAGTGGAGGTGGACAGGGGTGCCAGGCTCTCTCTATGGGGGCATGCTCCCGAATTAACACTCTGGGTGTATTTCCTATTATTTGAGTTTTATATGTGTGTATATGTGTATATATGTGGGGGGGGTGTCATGTGTGCATAGGCTCACATGGGATCTGCATGTGGAGGCCAGAGTGGCTGTTTAGTGTCTTCCTTAATCACTCTCTACCTTATTTTTTGAGACGGGTTTTTTATGCGTTGGCTAGACTGGCCAGTGAGCTTCTCACCGTCCTCAGTACCAGGATCACAGATGTGCAGCTGTGCCTGGCTATTTTACCTGCATGATGAGCATCAGAGCTCAGGTTCTCAGGCTTGCGGAGCAAAAACTTTTTTTTTTTCTTTTTTTTTTTGGTTTTTCGAGACAGGGTTTCTCTGTGGTTTTGGAGCCTGTTCTGGAACTAGCTCTTGTAGACCAGGCTGGTCTCGAACTCACAAAGATCCGCCTGCCTCTGCCTCCCAAGTGCTGGGATTAAAGGCGTGCGCCACCACTGCCCGGCCAAAAACTTTATTGAATTAGCCATCTCCCACTTTAGTCTTTTGTTTCGGTTTTTATTTTGATTTCTGTGATGCATAAGCACTCTACCCAACTCTCTCTCTCTCTCTCTCTTTCTCTCTCTCTCTCTCTCTCTCTCTCTCTCTCTCTCTCTCTCCAGACTCTCACCAACTTGCACCCATGGTAGTTTTGAACTCCTGTAAATCAGGCAGATCTTAACCTTGCAATCCTCTCGACTCAGACTCTTAAGGATACAGGATTGAGTCCTTTCTTTCCAGGGAAAGATGCCCAGCTTTCTATGGCGTTCCAGAGATGCTGTCTCCATAGGAGTTCAGACTGGTGACTGCAAGACGGGGTCTTCCCCCCGTCGGATCTCACAACGCTCCGCCATAAACAGCCATCCTTTCAGAAAATGCCTCTGGAAGGGGTTTAACCTACCTTTCACTCATGCTTGGGGTTGGCTCGCTCTCTCTGGATCAGGGAAAGGGTTTTGATGGGACTAGTATGTAGAGAAGAGGGACAACTGGAAAGACAGGAAGGAACCGTCTGACATGCCAACCAGGGAAACGCGCTAGGGTGGCCACGGGGACAAAGAGCCGGGATGCTGCGGAGCAGCCCAGAAAGCGAGTGGTCCAAAGACAAGGGCCTGGCACCTGGGAAGTACGGCAGGAATGCAAAGATAAGAAAAGAAACAAAACCTGAAACACAACCAAATGAACAGAAGCCAGAAGTCACACAGGAAGTTCAGACAGTACAAGACTGTTTTCATCTCTTCATGGGACACAGAATGGTAAGGATGCCTCTGACCATCAGGTCACCCACATGGACACCTGGAAGCAGGCCATGTGGTCTCATCCCCAGAGAGAGGCATTCATCAATTTCCCAAGGACCAGAGTTTCAGGATAGCTCCAGATCCTTAAACCCGACTGTTGCCCAGGATATGGTGCTGAAATAAAATTCAGCCTGGTCATTTAAAGCAACCATCCTTCTACGTTCACAGTTGGCTTGAGACTCAGAGCAAAGGTCAACAGCTCGCCAAAGCAGAATCCTCATGTGGCACTCTCCAGGAAGGGGCTCACGTGAGCCCTTGTGCTATGCAGGATCAGCCCATCACATCATAGCAGATGATGAAAGAGAAAATGGGCAAAAGAGAGGCACCAAGATGAGCTTTGCCTCAGTCTTCAGCCATTGGCATCTATAACCCCAGCATGACTGAGACCTGAAGGTTAACCAAATAGAAACCAGGCAGAGGGTTAACCAAAGCCCACCTAAACAGAAACCAGGCAGAGGCAGACCCAGACATGACTGACTCCGTTCGTGGTAGCAACAAGTAGTGGCACATGTCTTCTCAGCATCTGCCATTCCTGACCCCGCTCACATTCCTTGTCTCTCTTACATATAAGAAATACAAAAGTGGCCAGGCGTGGTGGCACACTCCTTTAATCCCAGCACTCAGGAGGCAGAGGCAGGCGGATCTCTGTGATTTTGAGGCCAGCCTGGTATACAGAGTGAGTTCTAGGACAGCCAGAGCACACACAGAAAAACTCTTGTCTTAAAAGACCAAACCCAACAACAAGAAGAAAGTATATGGTCAGGAATATTTTGTCCACCTTTTCTATGCAGGGGGTGGGGGCAGGGGAATCAGTAGACACTCTGACTGAAAACTCATGAATACACACAATAATTGTCTCCTTATGAAGACACAAAGAGTGAGCAGGAGGGGTGGGGACGAGAACTTCGATGAGATCGAATGGGCAAGAACCCAGAGAGGAAAACACAAAGTGCTTGGGGCTTAAACATATATGTGTGTGCTCGTGCGCACACGCACACATGTACACACACACACACACACACACACACACACAGAGGAGGAGGAGGAAGGAACAGCAATGACAACCGGGGTTGCAGAGATGGCTCAGCTGCTGAAGTGCTTGCTATGAGAGCAGCATAATGACCTGAGTTCAGACACCCACCACAGCACATAAAAGGCCAGGCTCAGCCATGTACACCTACAACCCCAGTACCCAGTACCCAGCAGGGAGGAGTGCGCAGCTCTTTAGAGTTTGCTGGCTGGCCAGGACAATGGGTCAGTGAGGTCCCTGAAGGGTCAGTGAGAGACTGTCTCTAAGAAACACAGTGGAGAGCATCTGGAGAGACGTGAACCTTTGGCTTCCATTCACTTCACACACACACACACACAACACACACGCACACGCACGCACGCACGTGCACACGCGCTCATATCCACACAGGAACACATAGACGCACCCACCCACATAGGGCACACATACATGGTCAGACACACAAGACATACATACATGCAAGCATGAACGTGGGTACGACGAAGACAAACAAACAGAACAACTGGAAAGCAAGAAGGGAAGAAACTACTGGACAGAAGGCGAGTAAGAGAGGACAGCAGAGCTGAACATACCAGAGCCACAGAGGAGAGGAAGATTTAGAATCTCAGCCGGTCTGCCATGGACACGGCCCAAAGGGCATGCTGCCTCTGAGCACCAGCCTTTTGTCAAATGTGTTCATTGGTAAACGCTATAAAAAGCCTATTACTGACCCTCAACTGCCACGAGAAACCAAAAGGGGTACCAAATTTCCTATATAATCCTCTTATAAAATTAGTACCTTCTTAAATGGCAATGAACTTTTGAATAGGGGACCAAATCATACCAGAGGGTAATTCTCTTGTGGAAAGGACATGGGAGACAGGCTGAGCACAATGCTCAGACCTGCTCAGGACCAGTGTAGCTAGAACCATATCGTCCAGGGCACATGGAGCTCTGCAGCCTCAAAACCCTAAGATACCCAAAGTAAGGCCCTGTTGCTTTGCTTTGGGAGACATCACATGGCCCAGCCTCAGACCTGGGTAGGTATGCCATCCCAAGGTACTTTCTTGGGTCTCTTCTCTCAAAAGCCCATTGAGATGACAGTAGCCTGAAATAAAAGTGTTACATGCCCCCCCCCCATCATCCCAGTGGAGGAGAAGGTGGACATTCCAGCAACCCCCAGCATCAATCACTCCTGCCTCCTAAGCCACCTCCCAGCTATACTTGGGCTCTGAAGGAATCCACATGCCTGCCTGGCCTCTGCGAGCAATCCCTCCCAAAGCGGCGGTGACGAGCTGATGGCCACCCCTCCTTTCCCACACAGAAGCACATTGTCTGACATTTCCACTTGCCTTCTCCATCTCCAGCACAAAAAGATTGCTAAAAGCCCCCTGGAGGAACAGAGCAGTCAGCCCCTAGAAGTGGTACCTGGGATAAAACAGATCTGGACTGATGAGGAATTCTGACCTCCAGTCAGAGACTACAGGCTGCTGTATGACAGTGGAAGCACTTCCTTGGTGTCCCTCCCCCCCCCCAAGCCCCTCCTTGAGCAGCGTGTGTGAATCACTCCAAAACAAGCCCACAGGCCTCTAGGAAAATGACTCCTTAATCCTCTCAGCGGGGCATGAGGGGCAGGGTCTGAGCTTCTTTGCTGGGTACCACAGTCTTTCTAGGGTCCCCCTGAAGCAACCTCTTCATCATGATGGCGGGAGGTGGTTGGCCTCTAAGGTACTCTAACTCGAAATCCAGCCACCCCCGCCTTTCCTTTCTTCATTCCCACTCCAGCCGGCTCCAATCATCCTGCCTCAGGCTCTGCTCCCTGATAAAAGCTAATTTATTTATGACTCATGTTGGACACACACAGACTCTACTTGGTTTTTTAATTTACTGTATATGTTCTTGGAGGTTTAGATTCTTACAAACACTCAACTAATCTCAGCTGTGGTTGCATTTATGCTGTGAACCCACACAGGCATTTTAAACCACCGTGGTGTGGGGTGCTTTTATCTTATCTCAGTGGGTCCCGACAAATGACCCATACGTTATTTCTATTCTGAAGAGGAGGATTGGTACAGGCCATGATGAAGTACCTATTCTGCCCGTATTCTTCCCCCCGCTGTCACGGGTGACATTTAGGAGGGAAGCTGGAGTCTTGCAATGGCCTCTGGGACCTTCAGTGGACCTCTGTTTTCTCTTTTGTGAACGGGGAGAGCTGGCCCCGGGGTTTTGTCCAGCTGTGTGTTCTCTGGGGCCACACAGTGTCTCCAGCAAGGGGCTGGGCACAGGGCTAGAAGGCGAGGAGAAAGCAAAACGAATCTCTCTGTGTGATTGATGCTCAGAAATATGGTCCTTCATTAGCATCTGCGTCTGCTGCTTACCAGAGAATTTCGACAGGAGAGTCATCTGCCCGCAGCCATTAACCCAGCCTGCCCTTCCCTGCTTATGCACTCACCGAGTCACTTTAAGGTCCTTAAAAACAAAACAAACAAACAAACAAAAAAACCCCGTGGCCAGGAAGGCCTTGGCGAAGAGAAGCCAGTGAGCCCATCCCAGACCCCTGGAGGAGGCAGCTGTGCCTCCGAGTCCAGTGAGATCAGTGCAGAAGGAAGGTGTGTGGCTTCCTGGCTGGTGATTAACGCAGCAGTGAGGTCATGCACAATCCCCTAGAGTTTTGAATCCTGAAATTCAGTTATAAACACATATTAACCCCAGCGCAAACAGGGCTCATTCCTAGGCTGCTAGCGGACCAGACAACCCTAGAAATGGAATTTCAGTGGCCGTTTTCTTCCAATCTTGTCTTTTCTGTATTTTTTTTTTTGTTTTGTTTTGTTTTTGTTTTTTCGAGACAGGGTTTCTCTCTGTGTGTGTGTGTGTGTGTGTGTGTGTGTGTTTGAGCCTGTCCAGGAACTAGCTCTTTTAGACCAGGCTGGTCTCAAACTCACAGAGATCCGCCTGCCTCTGCCTCCCAAGTGCTGGGATTAAAGGCATGTGCCACCACCGCCCGGCCTGTATTTTTTTTTAAAGCAAGCTTAAAAAACTTTTCACACTGACAAGGTCTAATAGCTCTAACGCGTCCATTCGCTGTTGAAGTATTCAATCAGGATAACCAGCGCTCACTAGAGTATGTGGTTACAGGACTTTCCCCGCCATTAAATTGCAAGTTAAACAAGAACAGAGAAAAATGCCATTAACAATTCTACATGTACTTCCATGACACCACCTACCTGGGTGGCAGCTCCCACACCGTGTGCTTTAAAGGTCAACGGCACATTTAACTCACACAGCCTACAGACTCCACGCTGTTACTATCACTTCCTGGCATCGCCTCCACGCCAGGCACTGCTCCACACGGCCATGAGGTGGCGCTAACACTGCCCACGTGGTACAGGAGAGGACTCCAGGCACACAGTGGTGCAGTCATGCCTGAGGTCCCCGCGCACCCCCACCCTGAGGTGGGAGGGCCCTCACAACCACAGGCTTTAGTTCTTCCCCATCATATCCTTTGGCCTCCTGTGTGGTCTACCATATCCAATGCTCCCTCAATCATGTTTTCGTTGGTTCACAGGTCAACATCAGCAATTCCAATTTTTACTTTTACATCTCAAACTTCCCTTCTGCTGGCCAGGACAGGGCTTCCCCAAGTGAGGGTCTCCTCTCTCTGGGAGTGGAAACAACCCTGTGTAACGGAATAATATTTTGCATCTTTTCAGAAGCCCTGACATTCCTTCTCCACTCCAAGAACGCTCCTTTGGGGCAAGCAGAACAAGTACTGTTAGCCTCATTTACAAATGCAGACTGTTTACACAGTGGTAGCGTGACACACTACACACTCACAATCACACTACTGTCAGGCTGGAGGCGAAGGCCAAAACCCAGTCTGCGGGTCCTTTTCCTTCCTACTGTAAGAAGAAATGACTACAAATAGGTTTAAGATTTTCCCTACTGCGGAATCTCCAGAAGAGAACAAATGGAGGGCCCAATGAAGGAATGAATGAGTAAATAAATAAATGGGCGGAAGGAGGCTACCTGTGTGGAGGTGTGGGTTTATCTGTAATCGTCACCGTAAATGTATGGAACATTTAGAGATATTATTAAGGAGTTTGTAGAAATGATACAGTCGGCGAAGTGCCTGTTGCACACACATACGAATATGAGTGCACATGAAAACTGAGGGTGATGGTACACGCCTGTAATCTCGGCACGGGAGAGGCAGAGCAAGAAAGATGCCTGAGGCTTCCTGACCACTGAGAGACCCTGTCTCAAAAAGCAAGTGGACAGCACTTGAAAAAGACACTCAAGATCAGCCTTTGGCCTTCACGTGTGCACAGATATGCACACACACACATACACACAGTAATACATTTAAAAGGATATCACTAAGTGTTTAAAACCGTGGTATGTAATTCAGGAATCACAAAAGAGTTCTGGGAATTCAGGGAAATGACTCTCTCCCATATGTGGTTATTGTAAGAATCCACACTCCTCTTCCCACAATTTGGCCATTCTTTTTGTTGTTGTTGTTGTTATTTTTTTTTTTTTTAACAAATTAGAAGCTGCACCTCTTCTCCAGACTCAGGCCAATTCCAATTTTCCTTAGTCACATGGAGATGGTGACCTTTATTTCATTTTATTTTGTTTTATCAATGACTAAAACACATAAGCATGATCATAATTCAAAGAGAACATAAAACAAATTTAATGCAAGGTCAGACAATCTCCCTCCCTTTCTTGGCCCTCAGTCACCAGGAGACTATTATTCCTTTCCGCCCTCCCCACTGAGTGTCAGTCCACATATTAATAAGTATATTCATCTATTTTCAATCTTAAACAATAGTCTGCTATATAGACTCTTGTGCACGCCAACTTTGGTGCATACTTGGTGTGGGAAGTTCTTCTGTATGTGTGTTACTTTTATTGGCTAATGAATAAAGAAGATGCCTAGGCCTGTGATAGGGCAGAGAAGAAGTAGGCAGAAAAAACCAGACTGAATGCTGGGAGAAAAAATGGTGGAGTCGGGAGATGCCATATAGCCCCACCAGAGACAGAAGCTGGATGAAACCTTGTTGGTAAGCCACAGCCACATGGCAATAAACAGATTAACAGAGATGGGTTAAATTAAGACGTAAAAGCTAGCCAATAAAAAAAAAGCTAGCCAATAAGGAACTAGAGCTAATAGGACAAGCAATGATTTAATTAATACAGTTTCTGTGTGGTTATTTCGGGAGTCTGGGTGGCTGGAAAATGAACAAGTGATCTCTTACAACACATACTGATCTTGGACATCCTTCTCTCAGAACACACCCTTGCTTTCATTTAAGGGCTATATCACAGTCTACTGTATAGATGTACCATGGCTTGCCTGACATATTCTAATTATATCTCATTGTCTTCAATCAAAAACATGGCTGCAACAACCACACATGACAACTGAGGCAGAGGCTACTGAATGCACTCAGGGTCAACAGTCCCCTTCCCCTGTATAACAGAACACATGCATGTCACATTTCCTAACCTTCTTCACAACCTTGGCTGGCCATGTGACTAACTTCTAGTCACAGGATCTAAGCAAATGCATACATGATTACTTTTAGGGACTTTCCTTAAGAGCCGGCAGCTGTATTCTCTTCATGTGATTTCAACTCCATCTTGACACACACAAAACAATTATGAGAGTTGGAAATGAACAGAAATTTTAATAGCGTTCCACCCAACGCAAACCTCTGTGCTATCCCACGCATGCTTTCTTTGGGTCAATTTATGACTCTGTGAGAAAAAGAATGCTGTAAACAAGGCCAAGCACAGGTCCTAGAAGCACACACCACATCCAATGGAGAGGGAGCTTGGGGATACTGATCAGTTTTGCATCTAACTGTAGGTTTGTTTCGACAGTCCTGGTGCCCTGCATATGGACATTCAATTCTCCCTTGAGCCAGTTCCCCCAGACATAAATGAGCTAAATAAAATCTTAACTGTGGATTTACTTCAAGTGTTTGGCAGTCACTGTATTACTTTTAAAATACCCTTTAATAACAATTTTCTCAGAGAGCACCTTCATAAAACAGTTGCTGGTCAAACTGTACAGTTTGATGCAGAAGAATAAAACTTAGTTATTATCCCCCACCCTGAGCATAACTCCAAAGGCACCACAGATCTCAATATAAAATCTGATATCCTGACTCTGTTAGAGGATAAAGTAGGGAATATGATTCAATTTATAAATACAGGAATGGATTTCTGGACAGGACCCTGCAGCATTGAGATCAACAATGGACAAACTTGACATTAAAAGCTTCCATACAGCAAAAGATATCATCACTCAAGTGAAGAGGCAGCCTACAGAATGGAAAAAAATCTTCAACAGCTATACGTCTGAGAGGGGGTTGATGTCTAGAATATGCAAAGAACTGAAACAACCAACACACACACACACACACACACACGCGCGCGCGCACACACACACACACACACACACACACACACACACACACACACACATATATATATTCATTCCAAAACTGGGGCATGAAACTAAACAGAGAGTTTTCAAAAGATTTACTGCAAATGGTCAAGCTTTTTTTTTAATGTTCAACATCTTTAGCCATGAGGGAAATGCAAATTAAAACTACTTTGAGATTTAATCTCATCCCTGTCAGAATGACTAGGGTCAAGAAAACAAAGGATAACAAATGCTGGCATGGATATGGGGAAAGGGGAACACTGAAGTCACTGTTGGTGGGAGTGCCAACTGGTGCAGCCACTAGGGACATCAGTGTGGAGGTTCCTCAAAATGCCAGAAATAGATCTACCATATGATCCAGCAATACCACTCCTGGGCATAGTCCCAAGGACTCTGTATCCTACTACAGAGACACTTGCTCATCCATATTCATTGCTGTTCTATTCACAATAGCCATGGGATGCAAAGAACCAAGATGTCCGTCCATAGATGAATGGATAATGAAAATACAGTTCCGATACACACTGTAATGTTATTCAGTTGTAAAAAAATGAACTTATGAATTTCCCAGGTAAATGGGTAGAGTAGAAATAGTCATTCTGAGTGACGTAACCCAATACAGAAAGGCAAATGCTGCATGATTTTTCTCATACATGGATGCTAGCTCTGAAGTATGTGTGTTTTCAGACGGGAGTGCCCAGAGAAGGCAGGAGTCTAGTAAGGGTTCAAAGGAAAAAGGCCAGAATACAAGTGGTATGAAGAGGGGAAAGGGACTAATGGACTAGGAAGGGTGAGGTAGAGAAAGGAGTATGGGGAGGGATAAACCAATACTAAAGACCTTTGAACATGACATACGGAAATTGACTACCATAGAAGCTTCCCACAATACACAGACATACATATATTCGAGGGGTTTAAATAGATACCCTATAGTGTGGTAGGACAATGCCTTCCCAAGACACCATAGTCTGCGAAAAGCCCAGTGCCAGGTATAGATTATCTCTTTGCGAGTTGTTGGTTAGTGGGGTCCCATTGACTCCCCTCTCCCAAAACATTATGGGCTATTGCCATCGCTTCTGGATGTCCTCCAAAACTTGGCAGTAAAGAGGGTACCACATAGCTGAATCACAGGACATGGAGAAATCAAGCTAGTACTGATCTAGACGCTTCATCCACACAGGCTAGCTTTAATAGTTACGGAAGGTTCTAGGCATGCTACAAGGGGAGAAAACCGGTCAACAGTCTTACCAAACTACGAACTCTGTGAGACACGATAACATAATCCCTGACACAATATGCCCAATGGTGTGACAGCGGCACAAATATTACTGAAGTAACTACTTTCTGGTGAGGTTGAAGGCCTGCTTCACAAAACAAAACTCAGGCCTGGTTCCAAAAACTCAGCTGGTTATGCCACAGACCTTAGAGGAGAACCTAGTACTATTGGTCTGTTAAATGGATATATAAATCACTGCCCCCTTTCTTATCTTTAATCCCATAGATTAGTACATCTCTCAACCCTCATCAGAGAAGCTTTTTTTGCAATAAATAGCAACTGATCCAGAGATCCATAACTGGCCAAGCTGTAGAGAATAAGAACCCTTAGAGTACTCAGCTTTAAGTGGGACATCTATATCACATGCGTCCCCCCAAGACTCAGGGATGACTGTGGAAGATAAGGATGGAAATAGTGTAAGACCCAGAGGGAGCAACTGTCTATTGTGAAACAGTCGCACACAAGAACTCACAGAGGTTGTGACTAACACACATAAGACTTGTACAAGATCAAGCCAGGCAAAAGCCCAGCATGGATGAGGGAGAGAGGCTCATGAAATCCCACACCTACTCGGGAAGCTATTGCAGCCGATGGCAACTGGGGAAAGGGGAGTCAGTCTTCTTCAGGGACACAGGCCTTGGAAGGCAACCTGTGTTCTAGTAGATAGCCCCACATCCATCCACATATGGGCAACAGTAAATTAACTCAGAGGGTATTATTTTTTAAATAGAAAAAGACAGCACAAAAAGTTGGGAGGGAAAAGTAATAGGAAGATGTAGGAGGAATGGAATGGGAGGTGGATTTTATCTAAACATATTAATATATATGGATTTTAAATATTAAGTAAAATATTTTTTTTTTAAAAAAAAAAAAGCAATCCTTTTCTCAGGCTGGCAATACGGCCGAGTGGAAAAAAAGTAATTGCTTTGTAATGTAAGCATGAAGACATGAGTTTGATCCCCGGGACTTACTGTGGAAGGAGAGGACCAACTCCTGAAGGCTGCCCTCTGATCTCTACATGAGCAAACCACACACACACACACACACACACACACACCACAATAATAAATAATAAACAATTCTTTTCTAGGATATTGAGAGATTGCTCAGGGGTTGCAAGTGTTACTGCCCTTCCAGAGGACCTACATTCAGTTCCCAGGTCCCACGTGGAGGATCTCAACACGCAAACTCCAATGCCAGGGATCCAGCACCCTCTTCTGACCTCTGTGATTGCATGCATGGAGTGCACACAGGTACACTCCACACACACACACACTTAAATGAAGGACACATTTTTTAAAAAACACTAGACCTTTTCTCCACCCTGCTTCCCAGGACAGAGATGCCTCTGTCTTGGACAAGAAGCCTGGAACCACCACTGATCTGAAGATCAAGGGACTTCTTCACCATGTCTTCCTTGGGCTTCCACCCAGGTATTTATCTTCTTCAAGATGCTGTTCTTTGGGATTTTTCCACTCCCCCAGACCTAACAACGACTCCAGAAAGAAATTGTTGCCGACAGGCTGTGTGGTGAGTCCATCTGTGCGGAGCTGCAGACGTCTGCTTCTGGAAGGCACCATCAGTCAGTCACGGTGCTTTCTTCGCTGCAGAGCCCTGCTCAAACGCCTCTCAAGGTCACATTCTAGGCGGCCATTAGTATCGAAAACAATTCTGAATGATGCCTAATTACCAGTATTCCTGCTACAGGATGACAAGCAGGACAAGCGGCTCAGCTGGCCAGGCGCTAACATGAAAGTGTGTACTTACACCCTTCTTGTTTCCTTACTAGGATGAAGGTCCCTGTCCTTCCAGTTAGTCTTAGATGCAACTAGCTGAACCCCCTCCCAGAAACTTAATAAACCCCAAGTTCATACAGGTCACAAAGAGAACATGTCACCAGTGAGGACTGAGAACTGGGGTATTAGCTTGGGAGAAAACTGAAGCAGGTAGAACACTCACTTAGGAAAGCTGGTCTTGGCATGAGGTGGGGATATGACAGAGACACTTAAAGGACCATACAGTTCATACCATCCCAGGCATATGCAGGATAAGCAGGAAGCTAAGAACAAGGGAAGCCAGGATCTCCTCCAGTCTTGCTTGTAATTAGTGACGGACAACAGATGCTTCCCCTCACTGGGCCTCAGAGGGCCCATCCCAAAAATCAGCTCCAAAGCTCCCAGCCCGAAAATTAGACTTTTCTATCTAAAGCAGCAAGTAACCTTGGCAGCCTTGAGGACCTGGTACAGGTCAGGTACATCTACAATCCACTGCTCCCCCCGAACACATACACTGTGAGGGTTCCCCCAAAACAGACACACACACAAACACACGTACACTGTGAGGGCTCTCCCATAACAGACACACACACGTACACTGTGAGGGCTCCCCCAATGCAGACACACACACACACACACATACACTGTGAGAGCTCCCCCAATGCAGACACACATACACTGTGAGGGCTCCCCCAATGCAGACACACACACACACACACACAAACAGCCACACAGCCACTCACACTGTGAAGGCTCCTCCCCAAACAGACACATACACAAACACCCACATACACACACACACACACTGTCAGGGCTCCCCCAACACAGACATAGACATATACACACAGACACACACAGACACACATACACACAGACACACAAACTGGGAGGGCTCCCCCAACATAGACACATACACAGACACACAGATACACACACACAGTGAGGACTCCCCCAACATAGACACACATACAGACACACACACACACACACACACACAGTGTGAGAGCACCCATCCAGCATCAGCTGGGAAGGAGGAGGGCTGGCTGCATTTGGAGACTTCACCCTCTGCAGACAGTAAGCAAACAGGAAGCCAGGGAGGAGTGATAATTGCTAAATTGACGCTCCGGCAGCACCTGTTGAGTTTCCTCTAATGATGTGAAAAGTCAGACACCCAGGGAATAACAGTTCCTTATGGTTGTTAGTGTTGATCGTGATGTTCCATCAGAGATGACAGGAACAGAAATCCCCTAATGATTTGTAACCACTCTGTTTCTCTAGCCTCCAAGTTTACAAGTATCAGCAAACCAGGTCTCTAAGCTATGCCTGTCACGAGCCCTTCCCTGGCACTGGTTAAAGACACACTGAATGCAGTAAGAGAGAAAGAACTGGAGGCCCTCTCCGTACTAGCCAGATATCCATCATGTTTACCTTGGGTACCAGGCCAATTTCTTCGCCACAGAGCAGCAGTAAGAAGTCCACCACAAGATCAAACAGCAAACAGGAAGGGCTGGTCTGACTAGGAGCAACCTAAGTGATGAGACCTGAGCCTTGGAGGACACAGAAGCTTCTATGAACAACCCAACTGCCCTGAGAAAGACCTGAAAGTGGAGATATGCAGTTGTTTGTCGTTTGTTTGTTTTGTTTTGTATTTTCCGAAGGAAAATGAATCTGGCTAGAACAAGGAATATTTAAAGGCGGTGGGGGGGGGGGTGTGCAGAGAGAAGTCAAATCGGCGGTGGAGGGAGGATGTGGCTGGACTTTTCAAACATGAGCCTGCATCAGACTCACCTAACTGAGCTCATTTTAGAGCAGGGTTCAGGCTCCATCCCTAGAGCTCCTGATTCAGGATGTCTGCAGTGGGAGCCTCCGTGTTTGCAGCTCTAGTGAAGTCCCAGCTGCCACCGATGGTGCAAAGCCACAGTCATAGCAATGGGGCAGTGCTGGGCTAGACTGCAGAGCCACGGGGTCCCCATGCTGCAGGCCTTTCCTTAAGCAGGTGGGTGGGAAGATAGGATTTGTTTAGTGGCACCTGCTCCTTTCCCTTCCCTTCAGTTCCCTTTATTGTTTTGTGGGTTGGTTAGCGGGTTTTTCAAGACAGAGTTTCTCTGTATAGCTCTGGCTGTCCTGGACCTCTCTCTGTAGACCAGGCTGGCCTTGAACTCAGAGGCCTTTCTGCCTCTGCCTCCTGAGTGTTTGGATTAAAGGTAGGAGCCACCACACCTAGCTTATTGTTTTGGTTTTTAGCAAGTCGGCTTTAGGAGACATCAACCACTACCTACCACACCTAGCCATCCCTGTGTTTTCACTTCTTCCTTCTGTATGAAAACAGGTCAGCCAGGCCGGGCCAAGCCTGCATCCTCCATCCACTCTGCATCAAATCCCCAAGCCTGCATCCTCCATCCACTCTGCATCAAATCCCCAAACCTGCATCCTCCATCCACTCTGCATCAAATCCCCAAGCCTGCATCCTTTATCCACTCTGCATCAAATCCCCAAGCTTGCAGAAAACTCCTGAAAGCTGCTTTGGCCAGGCCACCTGCAGCTGCTCCCTGGCCACAGTGTCCCCAGGAGGCAAACACTAAGCTAGCTTTACAGATGCAGTGAATAGCAAGACTTGACCCTACCTTCAAGGCACCTGGGAACTTGGTTCTCGCTGTCTGAGTCCCTACCCATCCCTAGTCCCCTCAGGCCCCCTCAAGTCCAGCCTCAAGTGCTCTCAAACTGAAGACAGCTAAGAGGAGGGATAGGAAGGAGTTAACTGAAACCAGCCGATCACAAAAGGAGAAATACCACGTGATTCCCCTATCTGAAGTGCTCAGAGTGGTCAGGTTCCTGGAGTCAGAAAATCCAGCTGCGGCTGCATAATGACAGGAGTTGTCACAAACTAGCAGGAGGTGAAGATTTGGGGCTAGCTGCTGGTGACTGCAATGTATTTAAACTGATAGTGTATTTCACCTCAAAATGAGTAAGTAATGAATTCCATGTCAGGTGTATTTTACCACAAATTTCAAATTTGAATTCCTGGAAGAATGAATCAGGTGAAAGGAAGATGCCCTGATTTCTGGGGTTCCTTTTCCCGCCAGTCCATACCCATGGCCAAGAAGGGCAGATGCATCTCTCATTGTGATACTGGGCAAGTTACTTACCTTCTGTGCACCTCTGCCTTCTGTCTAAAAATTAGCGATCGTAATACTGTCTAATGCATGGAGTTTTAGGGAAGATTAGATAAATTAGTGTTCAGAACAGTATCTAAAAGAACAAGAACAAGATATTTTTGGCTCAGCTATTCCAAGTACTGGGCCTCTAACTCGGGTGTGTGTGTGTGTGTGTGTGTGTGTGTGTGTGTGTGTTTCCATATGCGCAGCCTTGTTCTAGAAAGAGTTCCTAGAATTGTCCTTTCCTTCTCAGTAAAGTTGAACACACAGTGACTGCTCAAAGACAGATGATAAACCTAAGCGGATCGTCTTTAAAAGGCTTAAAATTTGTTTGTGTGAAGGAAATGAACATAAAAAGCTTTTTAAATAATCCAGCTGGGTTCCTGGTTGACCTTCCTGTACCTGTAATTTCCATATAAATATCATCAAGCCCAAATCCACAAATGTGAACCCCTCAGTCTCTATATTTCCAGGTACTTAGGAGGACTAAGAGGGAAATCAATTTCTCTCCCCCTCCCCCCCGCTTCTCCCTCTGCCTTTCCTCCTTCTCTTTCTCCCTCCCCACTCCCACTCTCTGTCTCTCTGATCACCCCCTCTCCTGAATTACAGGATGCAAGAAGAGCCATATCCTCCCTTCCCCTCCCACCTACTCTAAAGTTCATCAGTTGATGGGTTTCAGAGAACAACCTGCAGAGGTTTCCCAGGCCCCGGTCCTCTTCCCAGCCACTTCATGCAATAACACAAAGTCAGAGGAGTTGGTCCTGAACAGGACAATCTTTTCCTGGCTAGCCTTGCCCCAGGATGCCACGGGCTCTCATCCTAGAAGGCCTTTAGAATAGTCAGCAGCCGTGTTAAGAGCTGCTATCTGGTCGGCTAACACCCCAGTGCCTCTTGGCTTTGTTTCTATCAAATCGCTTGCTCCAAAGCGGCAGCATCTGCACAGAGCACTCCCTGGAGTCAGGCGTGGAGCTAGCACGCAGGATAGTGACCTGGGTGCCGCATGACTGGAGATACATGTGGACCTGCCACTGACAGACTAGGCAGCTAGACATCCCACGCATCCAGGGAAGAAACATGGTGTTACAAGACAGTGTATCTGGAACTCAGTCCAATGCCGGCCAAAGACAAGGACGTGGGAATCCCAAGTCCTAGCTTTGCCCATACAACAAGTCTCTCTAGAATCTTGGCGGGTTTAGACAGGCTGTTTTATTGGCCCCTCCACCTAAAACTGTATTTTATAAAATTAACTAAATTTACAGTGTACACAATTCTTTGGGAAGAAGCACTCTATTATTAAAACATTTCAGGAACAATTTACTAAACATTTGTTCCATTGACCTAAATAGACCATAAGCCACAACAAGGGGAGCCAGCACTCCTTATGGCTAAGTACACTAACTGGCCACTTCCAAACCATCAATAAATATTAGCGGTAAGCTACAGCTGGGGAACAGAGAGGGATTAAAGTTCAAAGAGTGCTCTGACTGCTTTTCTAAGCCAGACATAATGAGCAGGTCCAAAGGGACTCCAGCAGCCCCTTTCCACCAGCTGTGATAATGCCAGTGGGGAAAGCATGCCATAGGCTACCTCCTAATGGTGACCCATCCTCAAGAGGAGCTCAAACTGTCCACAAGGCAAAATTCCAGTGGGAAATGAACGCAGGAAACTGAACTGTGTTTAGCATAGTACCAGCTCCTGTAATGCTAAGCAGACAGCAAGCTACTTATCCAGCATTTGTATCCCAGGACCTAATCTTCATGTATGATTGTATGATTTTGCAAAGCAACATGGCTACAGTTAAATGGGCAGAACATCTTACTCAAATCAAACCCTGGGCATATAGAGCAAACCTTGTTGTCTTGTATCTATACATCCACGTCTGTCTTTGGAGATCGTGTTGTCTATCAAAAATAGTTCCTCTAAGATTCACCACTGTCTGGACCATTTTAAACTGAATTTTTAAAAAAAAATCATCTTAGGACACTGTTTGGAATTCTAATACCACCTATCAAAACATATTTTATTGTACTTAGATGTTCAAAATAAGCACGGATGTGTGCAGATACAACTTCCAATATTATTCGGACAATTATCCACCTGGTCCCGATGGAGGTTCCTCAAGGATGATGTCTCATCTCGGTCACCAGAGATGAGACAACATCATCACCTTCTATCCAAATAGAGGTGTATTCTCCAACCTGTGATTAAAACCATTGTGTAATAGGCAAGAGTATCCCAGAAAAATAAATCTGCCCTAGCGCTGAGGACAGAGCCCGCACCAACCCAACCCTGGAAAACTTTTTGTGGGCTCCAGTGTCTGTGCTGTTAGCTTCCAGCTCTGTGTCTGGTGATCTTAATTCTCACAGAAGTTTGAAGTCTGGGTTCCATGAAGGAAACAAAGTGAGGCCTGTGTGCACTCAAACCTTCCTGCTTTTAAAGATCTGTCCAGTCCTTGGCTGTGAATGGGGGCTGAGTGGAACATTCTGAAGTAATTTGAATTCCCTTGAGGGGTTGGGCCATTTGCTTTTGCAATTGTGCCGTAATACATTTTAATTTGTTTGTTGTGGTGGAGATTGTATCAGAAGACAAAACCTCACCTTCGGTGGGAGGCATGCTGTCACAGGCCTCGTGATAGTTCACTTCTTGAGGTTTGCAAAACATACGTTAATTACAGTGCTTCACCCAAACCGATGTCCCATCGCTGTAAAGTGGACAACTACTTTATGTATTAGTAAGAAAAAAGAAAAAATGCTGTCAGTTAAGTATACCAGGCTACCTTTGTAAGATGTATCTGGATTCTTAGAGGCTGAAGGGGAAAACATGGCTTAGATGTGGTGAGCAAAGAGTGTTATGTTCGCTTTAACTCTCACCCTGGGTGAGAGAGAATTAAACCCTATTAGTCCAGAAGGGGAAGAAGAAGCACGAGGGAGGCCCCACCCTAAGGACAACAGAAGCAGCAGGCTTGGGACTTGGGTTTCTGACCAGTTCTTGGGCCCTCAGACTTCAGAGCTTCCCTCAGGCTAAGCAAGTGACAGCCAAGGGACACCTGGGACAGAGACATGTCCTTCCTGGGACTTTGCTTCCCTTTCCAAGAACCCTCACACCCTGTCTTGTGCCTCTTGGGCTCCAGAAACTGCATGTTCCAGCCAGCTCTCAAACTGTGGGTTCATCTTCTCTCCAGGCACCCATGCTCTCATCTGGCCTCAGCCCTGCTGGAAACCTGGGAAGCATTCTCCATTTACCCCACCCCTCCTAGCCTCTCACCCCCACCCCTGCACCCCTTACCCCAACCCCACTCCTCCTATACCCCCACCCCACCCTTGTACCCCTTACCCCAACCCCACTCCTCCTAGACCCCACCCCTGCACCTCTTACCCACCTCCACCCCTCCTAGCCCCCCACCCCTGCGCCCCTGCACTCCTTACCCCAAACCCACTCCTCCTGGACCCCACCTCCACCCCTGCACCCCTTACCCTAACCCCACTCCTCCTAGCCCCCCACCCGTGCACCCCTGCACTCCTTACCCCAACCCCACTCCTCCCAGCCCCCACCCCTTACCCCAACGCCACTCCTCCTAGCCCCCACCCCTTACCCCAACCCCACTCCTCCCAGCCCCCACCCCACCCCTGCACCCCCACACACCCAACACTCCTCCATCACAGGGTATCCATGGGGCTGGAGTGTGAGGGAGTAAAATTCAGCCCCTTCTGCCTATAATCCAGAGCAGCCGTCCAATTGCTTCTCTTTCTCTAGTTTTCTCAAAGCCAGCTCTGAGACCATATTCACACCTAATCTCTAACAAAGCACTGAAAGCGGCCTTTGTAAAATAATCCAAATTGTCCTGGCTACTCTTTGGCTTCATGCTTTTTCCATCATTGTTTATGCCTTCTTAAGCCTTGCATGGCAGGATCCTATTCTCCATAAAACTGTGGGCAGCTCATGAGTTCCAGAACACCAGCATTAGAGTCAGGGCTCAGCTGTCACGCGCTCACTTTGATTTTCCTCTTGCCTCTCCATCAGCCTGTGGTGACAGGCCAAACTAACGCGAATCCAGCTTCCGAAATGGGCTCAGAGAGCTTTTCTTTCTTCTCTATAAGAGATTTATTTACATTTATGTGCGTATGTGAGTGTTTGAATGTCTGTATGTGTACTACCTGTATGCCTGGGCCCAAGACAGCTAGAAGATGGCATCGGATGCCCCGGAACTGGAGTTACCGACAATTTTTAAGTTGGTCCATGTGTGTGTGGGAACCAAATCCTTGTCTCCTGCAAGAACAGCAAGTGCTCTTCCTCACTGAACCATCTCTCCAGATCCCACAAGATCTGTTCTTAGCTAGAGATCATCACATTTGTTTTGCTTTTTTAACATGTGCATGCAAGTCTGTCTCTGTGTATGTTTGTGTTCATGTTCATGTGTGAATTGGCATGGGTATACATGCATGTGGGGGCCACAGGTTGATTTCTGGTAGCATCCTCAGAAATATCATCTATCTCATCTGAGACAAGTCCTCTTATTAGGCTGAGGATTACCAACTAGGCTAGACTGGTTGACCTCTCCACTGCAGGGATCCCCTTGTCTTCACCCCACTCCAAGCTCTGGGGTTATAAGCATGTGCTGTTATGCCCAGCTTTTTATGGGATGCTGGAAATTCAACTCAAGTCCTTGTGCTGGTAAAGAAAGTACTTTGCTAAGTGAGCAACCTCCCCAACAAGCCCCATTTTCTGAATGTTGACATATTACAATGATCTGCTCTTCTTCAGGGACACAGTGAATTCTGCCTGTATGTGTTGGGGAGGGGGCCGCAGCTATGCCTCATTCCCACCTGGAAACGCCAGGCAGAGTGTAGGTGCATGGGAGCAGACTGGTGGAAGGAAAAAAAAAAGCCAGCCTTAATGCTAGTTCAACTGCAAGCTCCTCCCTGCAGCTTAAACATTAGGGCTTCCTTTTGCTCTCCCGACTTGAGCCCCCAGGTTGAAATTTTCCACAGGGCTTCCAGCATGGACTTGACTCCTGTCCACCAGCCAGACTGTGATCCTGTTCTCTCTGTCCTTACTTTGGAAGGATGAAGGCTGCCCTTGAACCCCAGTCCAGGCATGGCTCTTCCTGCCTGTGCTCCACCCCATGTCTGTAAAAACCTTCTTCTGTGCCTGCCAGGTGCTACAGGTCCCAACCATTCCAGCGTGGTCTGGGACCAGCATCAATAATGAAGTACTCTGAGCTCTCTGGAGTCAGAGCCTTGACTTTAGGGGTCTTAGGAAGTGCTCTTTCTGCCTGGGTACCAATATTCAGGCTACAGTCATCAGACCCTTAGTATTTATGTTTCATTGCTCTTGTGTTGTTTTTTCTTGTCTCTCAGAAATACTCAGAGTACCACTCGGGGCTTTACTTTATCACACTGTCCCGCTCCAAGCAACCCGATGCTTCCACGCCACTCTGCCTCATCCCATCCTATACCAACAACCACATTTTCACCTATTCTGTGCTGCCAAGCCTGAATAATTGCAGGAAAATACTACTCAGCTTGGCCATCTTGACCGTGGCCACATAACCCACTTTCCTTACGTTTTCCTCCCTTGGGCCCAAGAAGCATGGACACTCAAGTACTAAAGGCTTACAACATCCTTACTGAACTGCAGTCTGCTGATAATGGACCCAGCTTATTAATTATGTGCATGTGTGTGCATGTGTATACATATGTGTGCATATGTATGTTAATGCATGTGTTCATGTGTGTGCACATTCACGTGTAGGTGCCTGCAGAGACCAGAGTCACATATGTGTGTGTGTCTGTGTTAATGCATACGTTCATTTGTGAGTGCATGTACATGTAGGTGCCTGCAGAGACCAGAGTCACATGTGTGCATATGTGTGTGCGTGCATGTGTTCATGTTTGTGTGTAGGCACGTGTAGGTGCCTGAAGAGACCAGAGGAGGCAGTTCCCTCTGGAGCTAGAGTTACATATAGTGTGACCTACCTAATACAGGTAATGGAAAGCAAACTTGGGTTCTCTGGAAGAACTCTTAACCACCGAACCATGTCTCTATCCCTAACAACATAATTCATATAATTTGAATATACCTATATACCATAAGGTGATCTTTTATATCACTGATAATGAATGTAAATTGATTCATGACAGAGATCAGAAAAGAAAGAAAATGTAGTCCATAGTGTGAGTACGGTGGGACATCACTGTGTCTCCATCACTTAGGAGGTACAGAAGGATAGTCATGAGTTCAAGGCTACCCCAAGCTATCGAGTGAGACCTCAAAAACCAAAACCAACCAACAAACAAAAATTGAAAAGCAAGAAAGAGAAAATCAGTAGTGAATAAGCATGCTTATATTTGTAAAGAGCTGGAAAAATGTATGCAGGGTATAATTTAGCTGTGGAGCGCTTGCCGAGTGTCCCCTGTGCTCCAGGCACTGGGTTCCCATCCCCAGTGCTGCCGCTCTCCCCTCCCCATGGCTCTCTCTGCTCTGTCTCTCACACACATACCAAAAAACACACAGGAAAAAAGAGAGGTTTCTATTGAACTTGACTTAAACATAACTTGAAACAATATTAAAAATTCTTGACGTAATAAGCAACACTATAGATTAAAACAATAAAAGCAAAAATTATTCCCATCAAATGTGCAACTAGAATTTGATATTTTGCTAGCTTCCAACCACCAAAGTTCCAGTTTCATGTGTTTTTATCGTATCTTTCTAAAGATGTATTTGTCAAGCAAGGAGGCTCAAACACATTTTAACAGCCTGTTTCTTTGGCTTATAATCTTTCAGTATTTGGATATATGGCACAAGGATCTTCACGGAGGCCCCAAGTGCGGGGGTGTGGATGGGAGGCAAAGCAAAAAGCAATGCCAAGTTTCAGGGGTAAGAATTTAGCTTCTCAGCCAGGCGTGATGGTACACGCCTTTAATCCCAGCACTCCGGAAGCAGAGGCAGGAGGATCTCTGTGAGTTCGGGATCAGCCTGGTCTACAGAGTGAGTTCCAGGACAGCCAGTGCTGTTACACAGAGAAATCCTGTCTTGAAAGAAACAAACAAACAAAGAGTTTATTTTCTCAGTTCAAGTTCGCCCTGATGCACAGTAGGTGACGATTTTAGGGGCCTCGCCCTTCCTTAGTGACTGCAGGGAACCACCGACCACTTCTCAGGGCACTGCCACTGGAACTCATTTCATCCTCTCAGCTACCTGATGAGGTGGAGTTATCAGATAACCCATTTTATAGACGGTGACGCTCAGGCCAGAGAGTTCAAGCTAATTTCCCTGGAACGACATTGCCTGAGTCAAGGGGAGACAGCACTCTGTCAACAACCTCAAGCTTGACGATCATTTCATTTTGGTAAGAGTAATAAAATCAGATGAGCCTTGCTAGGAGCCACTGCTCACACGTGCACCGCTTGCTCTGCGCTAAGGTTTTCTGGCATAACGTCGACATAGCTGGTGTGCATTGCATCTCAGAACAATAGAAACAACCATTATCCTCTGGTTAGCCACCAGGAAACTGAGGCCTAGAAAAGCCGCATGGTCTACTAACTTCTCCTCTCTAGAGATGCCCCCTGCCATTTTGTTAGTATTACAGAAGGACGAGAAGGCAGAAGCTAGCACTGCCTGGGAACCCAGAGAAAACATCCAGGAAATAACTGGGATTCAGCAAGTAGAGCACGAAAGGGCACTGTATACTGAAGGTACAGCACAGGCAGACATGACTAATCGCTGCGGAGAGACGCAAGCAGGCCTAGTGTGACAGGGATGTAGGGTGAACGGTGTTTGCTTTCCTATTGTTTTCAGTCGTTCCAATCGCTTGAAGTTGTAAAAGCATCGTCGTGGTGCCTCACATGCAGAGCCCTGCACAGGCAGATTCAGAATTCTGTTTGGTATTGCTTAGCTCCGCTCTGCTCCCAGCCACACGGGAAAGAACCAGCATTTAGTGGAAAGAGAAGAGTCGGAGGCCCCTAAGGAAGGGCGCGGAGACCAGGGAGCCAGGGTGCGGAGACCAGGGAGCCAGGGTGCGTGGTATAAAGTAGCCAACTATAGAATGTCTGGGCCAGGAGGAGATGCCAACATGGGCAGGCAGCAAGCAACAGGCAGGGCAAATGGTTCAGATATTTAAGTCTTGAGGGTGAGCATTGTGTGGATGTGGAAGAGAAGGAGGATGTGGAGGAGAAGATTGGTGCACTGTGGAACATGAGCCAAGATGCTGCAAAAGACACCGTAGCTAAGGAGGATCAGAGCCCGCGCCACAGGACCCAATCTGCCCATCAGCAGAGGTTCCCAGTGGAGGATCTTGAAAACAGGACAAGGGGCTGGCCTCACCTCCTCAGGAAGATAGAGACAGGCTCTTTGGCTGAGAAGCCAAGTAGGTATAGGTGGGTAGAACAGAGATTAAAGGAACAAGCTTAGGAACCATAAACCAACAAAACTGATTTTGAATTTTCTACTTTAAGGTTCTCTCTTTTTTTTTTTTTTTTATTTTCGAGACAGGCTTTCTCTGTAGCTTTTTGGTTTTTGTCCTGGTACTAGCTCTTGTAGATCAGGCTGGCCTCGAACTCACAGAGATCCGCCTGCCTCTGCCTCTGGGTTTAGAGTGCTGGGATTAAAGGCGTGCCCAGCCTAAGGTTCTCTTTTGGAGGGAACAGAAGGAAAGGAGAAAAAGATAAGGTGAAGGGAGGAGGAGGGATGGAGGGAGCAGGGGAAGAGGGCAACAATATCCCTTCCTCCACAACGTACCATAGGCGATCAATAAATGGTGGCTATAGTTATAGATAATATTTCAAATAATTAGAAATGGAGGGGGCTAGTCATCGTCTAAAACTGGCACTGGGAGTCAACACTGGAAGTCAGACCTTCAGAAGGAAAAGGAGTAATCAGAGACCATCCCTGGTCTCCCTTTAGGGACCAGACTGTCGGGCAAGATTCATGTCTTCCTGAGATTTCCAGTGACCGCAATGTGCAGCTTCCTCCCTGGGTACCATGAGCTACCAAGGTGTGTGCTGGAATAAAGCAAGAGTGGGAAGCGCCTCGTTTCATCCCGGCTGGTGAGATCCTCCCTAGAAGATAAGTAACCCAGCCCAGAATGCATTTCTTCCGCTAGATCTTGGCAATACATTTGCCATTTCCAAACACAGAGCTCACCCTCTGCATAATTCATTATTCAAAGGAAATGCCAGCCCAGAGTGCGCCATTCCATTTATTCTGGCAGAAGAGTTAATATCATGCCGTGTGTGTGTGTGTGTGTGTGTGTGTGTGTGTGGTTTCTGAAAGGGACCCACATGAGAAAACGTCGATATCTAAGAAAGCAAGCAGAGAGTTTAAAAGGGCCATAATTCATAAATCAATGATGCTACACTCTTGAGGAAGCGCTGTGCCCCGCCTGCTCACCAGTTCCATTTGCAGCAAGCTGAAACATCTGTGTCTCTGTGGCTCCAGCAGTGTCCTCAGCTGCCACTCACAGCTAGAGGAGGCAAGCTCCCAGGAAGGCCAGAAACCAGGCGCGCAGAGGGAGGCGGATTTACTGCGAATCTGATCTACACTCATTTCTGCGAGGGGCTAAATAACCCAGAACCAAAATCTGAAACAAGCCACAAAACCAGTCTGAACACTCTCATGACTTCTAATCCCCCTTGCTTGGCATTCCAGTCAGACTGCTAACCAGTTAGCAGGAGACCTTGCCCTTGTCCTTGACAGCAGCCTGTATGTTCCAGCTGAGCCCAGATCCTGGTTCCAAATACATTGGCGAGGGAAAGTAAACAGTTGCTGTTGTTGTTGACGGCTGCTGGTGGCCTCCATCAACACGGGGTTTGGCTTTGATAGAGAATATGGAACCTGAAACTGGCTAATGGCCTGCCACCAACTCATGTAGAGGTAAAACTGAGCACGAGGAGAGGAATGAGAAAGTGGGGGCCGGAGCTCAGGGTTGGCTTATGACACCAGTGTCACAGACGGACCAAAGCTTGGGGTCAGCTCTCAGGCTTCCCAAGGACAGAGGTGGGGTAAGGCTAGGCACCATTTCTTCTTCCTTAACCAGCCTGTTCCCCTCCCCCTGGGGTAGCTAAGCACACACAAAAACTATACTCTCTGCCTTTCATCAACGCTTAGGGCAGAGCACACGTGTATGGATAAAGCAACTATTCTTATGCCTCATTTTATAAAGAAAGAAACCCAAACACAGAGAGGTCAAAGTGTAACCCGAAGCTATACAGTCAGTGGCCGCAGTGGGGCATGAACTCCAGCTTGGTGCTGGGAGCCATACTCAGTCACCATAGACCCCATGTGTTCTGTCAGAAGTGTAATATGTGGGAGGGGCAGCCTCCCTTGTGTTTAGCATAATGATGAGAAGTGGCTACTGATAATAATAACACTTACTGAGTTATTTGTGCCAGAAAAGCTCCTTTGTGCACGTGGCTACTTACATCCCCATCCCCAACCCTCCACGGACTCAGCTTCAGATCCTGGTGTGAGATGAGAAAGGCCTCAGCCTCTGTACTTGCTAGAGCAGGACTCTCATCCAGTGCGAGGTCTCCAGCTCCGAGAGTGACAGTCAGAAGTCAGTGAGTGCCTTAAGCCCCTATCTGGAAACAGCCACTTGCCAGGAAAATGCAACCCTTTACGATTCTGGGGTCAGATAAACTCTCACGATGGAGTTCAGCAAGCATGGTCAGGCTCATTAAGTTCAGTTCTCTAGATCAACCGGAATAGCTTGCTCCCTCCCCTCACCCTATCCCCCTCCCCCGCTGGAAGCCAGTGTTCTGCTATTAGGTTCCCTTCTTAGGTAGAGGGACTTTCTTCATCCTTTCTGAACCACCTGGGCTACCAAAAGGACACAGAGAGCTGGGGACTAAGTCAGAGGAAGCAGAAGGCAAGTGACTCTCCCTGCTTCTTGGGCCCCATGACCTCTCAGAGGTATGGCTACAAGCCTTTTCAGAAACTGCTGCTCCAGGCCTCCCCTTTGTCACCAAAGTGAGCTGAGAGGCCATGTGTGGGAATTAGAAGGACTCCGATGGCTGCTTGCTTGTCTCCTTCGCCAAGGAGGTACTGGCCTCAGATCTCTTGAGAGCTGTGCCACCACATTACCCGTTCCTCCTCCACCATCACCGGGACCATAAAATCATACTGCCAGCTGCTTGGCTAGAGAGGGACCATCCTGGAAAACATCTGTGGAAGGAACTGGTGCCCGGCGACATCTATTCAAACATCAACTTCCAAAGTTTCTTGTGTCTCTCAACAGTCCTCCGGCAAATCTGCGGAAGATGAAAGCCGGCAGCCACAGCACAGGGTTCCTCGAGGTCGCAAGCACAATGGTCAGGACCCAGGCAATCCTGGAGGACCCTGGGCCACAACGGAGGCCCTGATAGAGCGGCCATTTCCTGCAGCCCCACTTCCTCTCATTGTATTTTGGTGGAGCAAAAATGTTAGAGTGAGCAGCCACGGGGTCACATAGGATGCTGAAATGGACACATCCTACAACCCTTGAAACCCTGCTCTGCACCTTGATAACAAAGCTAAAAATACCACAGGGCCTAGTAGTAAATCTGAGCTTCCAAATGAGAGGCAGGAATGTGTGTGTGTGTGTGTGCGCGTGCGCGTTTTCTGCACATCCTGAAGATTTTCTTATGTGTCTCTTTCTCCTCCCCCACCCTAGCTTTACCACAGCAACCTTGAGAAATTCTGATATTATTGGTTTATTTCTTCCACATCCCTCATTCAGCTGCATACCTAATCTGAGGGTGAATAATTCTCTCATATGCATCTATCTTGTTACCTGGCCCTCCTGTAAGTCCCGTGAAACACCTGAGTAGGAAACCACTTGGCCCTCCAGCTCATGCTAGCCTCGCTCTCAGGCCAACCTCACCCGGTGCTATGCCTGGCTTAGAGGCCCTAGCTGACACTCTGCCCTGGTTCTCTTCCTTCTCTGCCTCCTGTGACATTTCCATTCTCCTGGTCACTGTTTGTTCTCCGTGCCCATCCCAGCACCAGTCCTGGTACAATCACCGAGCTGTGCTCAGAGCCGCATTTGGCTAAGCCCTTAAACCCGGGCTGTAGTCCAGGCTCATGAGCTCATGGCAGAGACCCAGTGCCTCCCAGCAGTAGAAGCCCTGCTTCTCCCAGCTTGGGGCACAGCACCTCACTTTATGGCCTAGTGGGGCTGCTCTCATAGCCACCAGCAGGAAGATGTACTTCAGAGCCTCCACTCCATGGGCAGCCTCCACACCTATGGGTCTTCTGGTCAGGTGGTAACACCCGTGAAACCTAGACTTGACAGCGGGTGGTGGGGTGGAGGGTGGAGGATACGGAGACTGGAAGTGGAGGAGGTAGCACCTATTGCTCCTCCCAACTCAGTCTCCCGAGTCTGAGCCATTCACTCGTTTGGAAATCTGGACTTTAACCAAAGTCTTTGGTGACTCACTGGGCACGTTTGAGAAATCCTAGCTTCACGGAAAACAGCAGGCTCTGGAACCAGGCTCGTGGGTTTGACTCCTAACTATACTAGTTTTGTGTGATTTTCCACAAGCTACACCGTGTGAACAGTCTCCCCATCTGTAAAACAGGACTGATGATAGCGGCTACCTTGAGTTGGAGCTGCAGTTCAAGGGCAAGGTACTTGCCAAACATCCACAAAGCCCTGGCTTCAGTCTTCTGTGCTGCAAACTCAGTAACTAGCTAGCTAACCAACTAAATAACAACTAGTTAAAAATAGGGGCTCCATCTATAGGTTGTGACAAGGATTAAGTGCCCAGAGGACATGCAAAGTGCGTAGGGCCATTCACTCAACAGTGAACCCCAGGAAAGCCTACTGCTACCATTTCATAATGCACTTGGACCCCCGCCACCTCTTCCCACACAGACTGCCCTCTTTCCCAACTGAACCTCGGGGCTGAAGCCTGTCCCCACACCTCAGAAATGGGGCCTGGCTGCCCCAGGTCTGCTTGGCTGAGGGCAGTGAGTTAGGCAGTGTGCAGATGGAACCTAAAGATAAAATGGCTGAAAGCAGACACCAGAAAAGAAGTGGGCAGGCACCGAAATGGAAGCTGGGGTAGAGAATACAAACTTCATGAATGTTGGTTTTCTTGGAAACCCGCGGAGGAGCCTGGTAAGTAGCAACTGTCACTTGAACTGTCTCGTCACTGTAGCTCCTTGGGACACATCCTCCTGGGAGACCTCACTAGGCATAACAGGAAATGCTGGACAGCCCAGAACCCACAGGGGCACAGAAGGCAAGGAGGAGCATAGTAGATACAAAAAAACCCCAAAAGACTGCAGTTCAGGACCCTGCGACATCCCCGACTCCACACATGGATCTCAGAGTGTGTTTGAGCAAGGCGCAGGTCCCAGGGTTAAACCTCGGTGACGCAGAACTGGAAGATGCGCGGTCCTCAAGTGACACAGGGAGGTTTGGCTGTTACCTGTCACAGTAGGTCCCTAAAAAATATAGGAGCACTACAACAGCTGAGCGAGGAAGCAGGTTCAAGGCGGCCTCCTTCTCCTTTGTCTCTCTCTCCCTCCAGGCAGCACTGGCTGCCTCCCGGCTGTCCATTGTTACAAGGAAGGCAGAGGTCAGAGCTTGCTTCCTCGTGGAAGTCCACATCTGCTCCATTTCCTGGGATGGACTGATTGATCTCTAGGCCACCAACAGATCTCACCACAGGTCTTCTAACCCTGACCCTGTCCCCGAACGCACTGACTCTCAGGAGACACTTCCTCATGGATTTGGGAAGTGAAACCAAGAAGAACTTCACATAATGTCCAAACAACTTTGAATGAGGAAAAAAAGAAAGGTTTTTTTCCCACCTACAAAAGGCCAGTTCCATAGGCCTTCCTTAAAGCTTTCCTTAACGCATATTCTTGATGCTTACATCTCTTGTTTCTTAAATAGTGGTAAATTTTGTTGTTTTATGGTTTTGAGATAAGGTCTCACTGGGTAGCCTGGGTGGCCTAGAACTCCCCACATAGACCAGACTAACCTTGAACTCAGAGATTCACCTGCCTCTGTCTCTAGACTGTTGGGTTAAAGGTGTGTATCACCATGCCTAGATACATAGTACTGTTTTAAAGAAA
Source organism: Microtus oregoni (assembly GCF_018167655.1). NCBI lineage: Eukaryota > Metazoa > Chordata > Mammalia > Rodentia > Cricetidae > Microtus > Microtus oregoni. The sequence continues at coordinate 17,088,914 of NW_024543095.1, read as the reverse complement.
ATGTGTCACTACTTAAGAAAACTAGTATCGCTAACCATGAATATTTTTGATACAATAAAACAAGATAATACCATCCTGGGGCTGTCTTCTTTTGCTTACCAGGGGGAAGGAGCAAGTCTTAGAGGTTTATGGTATCTGAGCCCCCAGCAGCTGAGTGTGTTTCCCTGATGCTACCAGAAGACTGGGAGAAAGAGAGGGAGAGAGAACTTCATCGTTAAGGCACAATCACTATGCAATACAATACTTAGGACCTAAACACGGTTCTCCAAGTGTGGCAAATGCATGTACCGATATAATCCACACTATAGGAAAAAGGAAGCTCAAGGACCAATATCGTTGTCCCAGAATATTCTCCAGGGTAGCTCATACACACACACACACACACACACACACACACACACACACACTTTCTCTTTAGTGAAGAGCAACTGCCATTTTGAATGCTAGTCACAGACGTCAGGTTTGATCTGTTCTTGAACTTCCTATTTGGCTCATAGAATTCTTTTTCATTAATAAATCTAAGTTCCGATTATTTAATACTTGCTATTTGAAATTTTATAATGGAAAGATATTATTTCTAAATAGCCAGGCATGGTGGCACATAGTTTTTATCCCAGCTAGAGGCTGAGGCAAGAAGATCTCTGAGTTTGAGGCCAGCCTGGACTACACAGCAAGTTTCAGGCCACCCAGAACTACATTATTCAATGACCCTACCTCTGTCTGAGTTACTTTTCTATGGCTGTGATAAAGCACCAAGACCAAGGAAACTTAGAAAGCACTGAACTAGGCTCATGGTTCCAGAGGGTTGAAGTCCATGACAGCAGCACAGCAAAGGCAATGGCGGCAGGAGAGCTGGGCGCTCACATTTTTATCCGTCAGCAGGAGGTGGAGAGAAAGACACACTGGGAATGGGGAAATCCTTTGGAAACCTCAAATCCCATCCCTAGTGACACACCTCCTCCAACAAGGCCACACCTCTGAATCCTTCCCAAACAGTCCTATCAACTGGGATCAAAGATTGAAACATGAGAGCCTAGGAGAATCACTCTCTTTCATTCAATTCACCTCACGGTCTGTCTTTCTTTCCTTTTCTTTCTTTCTTTCTTTCCTTTTTTTTTTTTTGAGACAGGATTTCTCTGTAGCTTTGGAGTCTTTCTTTTTTTTTTTTTAAGTGAGGAGTTTATTGAGAGAAAGGTAATAAGGTAATGTGAAGGGAAGAGAGGGAAAGAGAAATACAATGAGGAAGAGGAGACAAGGACCAGCCCGCCCCTTCAGAAGAGCAGCAGGAAGAGACCACACTGTCTTTCCCATTGGGAAGCTTGGTCTGGACAGAAAAATCCCAGCAGGATGCTCGTGGACCAATTTTCTTCTCAGTAAATCCCCATTAATCTGATTATCATTTAATCCCCTCCAAAGAAATCTAGAGTAACAGTCCTTCATAGCCAGCCCAATCCTTCCCTTTTCCTTGGTTAGTCTGGATGTGTTCCTCGATACAGCATGAACCCTCCATATCTGCTTTCCTTTCTACGGCCAGCCCTGCCGCTTCACTGCTCTGGACCCGACCCAATACCAGAACCCCCGACTCCGTGCTCCATGTCTGTGCAGGGACTGCCTTGCTCTGCGCTAGCTCTTTTGTTTAATACAAGGGGACACCTTATCTCCTTGTCAAGCAGATCCTCGGGTTTATGAGGGCAGGAAAAAACAGCATCCTGACACAGACGACCAGATATTGGGGCAGGACAATGGCTGGTGAACATATATTTGAGCAAAAGAAAATGAAAACTGTTTCCTGATTGGATCCAACACAGTTCAACGTCACAGCCTGAAAATCAAGGAGAAATGAGAACGGTAGAAGCAGTAACCTCCATGACTTTTTTGTTGTTGTTGGTATTTTTGATACAGGGTCTCACTCTGTAACCCAAGCTAGTCTGAAACTCACTCTGTATCCCAAACTGGTCTCAACCTCATAGTGATTCTGTGCCTGTATCTCCTAGGTGCTGAGTCAACAAGGGAGACATTTGATTTGCAGAGCCCTGCTGCTCCTGCAACTTTGCTCTCAGATTCCTAGCCCCATTTGTACAAACTGAGCCCTCGCAAGTTCCGAGTAGGACGTAGAAGCCTGCACACGCCCAACCCCTGAAATACACTAATTCTCGTAGCTCATCAACCACACCAAGTGCAATGCATGACTGGGAAGAAAAAAAAAGCAGGATATTGGGCATGTCCACATCTAAACGACTAAGAAGAAAAGCATGATCCTGGCCAGCATGAAGCCTGAGCTGCACTCTGGTTTATTGTAACTCCTGTCACTGGGGGTAGCGTTAAACAATAAGAAAATCAGCTCCTTGAAATCAGGGGTTTAAAAATGTAGTTCGGTGTCGATTCTGTATAAGGTCATTGTCAAGGTACAGCAAAGAGAGCCACAGTTATTGACCAAGGCCTGGTTCTGTTTTCCCAATAGCACTACCCAGCGGTGCTTTCCTCTTCCTAGAAGAGGAATCAACGGGAAAGGAATATGTTGAAGCCTTGGGAAGGAGGTTGTACATAAGTACGTGTGTGTGTGTCCATGCGTACGTATGTGTATGAGTTTGTATGTGAGTGTGTGTATGTGTATGAATGTGTATGTGTTTGTGTGCGTGTGTATGTGTACACAATGTCAAAACACAGCTGTTCTTAAAATTTTACATTAAAAGACTAACCATGGGGTAGAAAACTCAGGACTCTGCCTCCGAGGGAACTGGCATTCTTGCCACAGGAGCGTTTGTCCTCTGCCACTGGAGAACAAAGGGGGTTTTGAGACAGCTCTGTGTAAAGGAGGTGAACATCCTCCCAGCCCTCCGAGCTTCCACTGAAAACAAACAAACAAACCCAGCCTGACTGGGACGGGTGGGGGAGTCAGCCTTTGAGAGCATGCTGCCCAATGGGCCAGCAACGTGGCTATTTATATTTGTAATCCAATTTGGATGGGGAAGGCGTATAAGAATAAATTGATTATCTTGAAACCGTAAGAGCAAAATTCGCCGAGACAAAAAGTAATGAAATAATAAAGAGGAAGTACCTGCATGGGTCATCTGAGGGGATGTTTCTCGTGAACTGTTGGGCCCTGCTCTGCTCTCTTGACTCAGACAGGAGGAAACTATGGCTAGCTGAAGACTTGCCAGAAACCAGATGCCAGCTGGTGGGTATAGGTTTGCCAAGTTTCTTCCCCTTTGCTATGTGCACAAACACATGTGTGCAAGCCCATATACACATATGAACACATGTATGTATGCTCAAGATAATCAACCAAAAACACACTCAAAGGATTATCCGACAGAGGGTTGATTATCTCCAAACCCTTTATAGCTTCTGAAAAAGAAAAATCAATACTTCATGAAAAACAACCATCTTTCCCTGCTCTAAGGGCCAAACAAAAGCATGCATTATCCTGGAAACACTGGCCTTCTATCCTAAATCTCACTCATCCCCTCTCCCATGGAGACCAGATCCAACACTGTCTTCCCACAGACACAATGGCCAGCATTGATTAAACATGCCATGCATGCCACAGGCTAGAGCTGCCCCACTGAGAAGAGCCAAGCGGGTTCTGGGGTAGGGGCTGTCAGCCCATTTACAAGATAAAGGACCAGAGGCCTACAGTTCCCGGCATTACACTGCTACCAAGTTGGGATCTGGACCCAAGTCTGTCTAGGATTTGTTTCATTACTCTTCACTGTTTCTAAGAAAGAACTAAAGTACAGTCTCCAAGATCGATACAGATGCCAGGAAGTGGCCAGCGATGCCTACGACTTCTCGATGGACAAGAGGAGGCCAGGTGAAGCCCTGCTAGCTGAATCAAGGAATGATCCATCCCACAGCTCAGTTCAAGAGACTGTAGGAGGAAAACCTTCAAAGAGAGGGAGCTCCCACCTCACTGGCTGCCCATATGAAGATACCCAGTCTTTGTTGGGCCCTTGTATGGAATGTGAGGACAGACATGACCAAAGGCTGGGCTCCACTCTCACTTCCACGCACTGCTGATTCAGAGAAAGGACGTCACTCAGCTAGAGCTTAGAGCATTGTCTATAAACAATGGGGTCTGAGGGAAGGGGTGGTCAAAACCTGTGCTCCTTTCCAACAACAGGACTGACGCGTCTAATAAAAATGCCTGGTCCTGAAGTATCCCAGCCTCCAGTGAGCTCAGGAAAGTGATGTGGAAGAACCATGTTTAATAATGCTAAAAGTCCAAAGAGAATCATGTGTTCACCTGAGCTGGGACATCAGAGAAGATCCCGTCTCAGCTGCTTTATCATGTCAGTGCGGGCGTTACGTATGGGCCAGTGGTGAACAGCCCTAGGCGTGGGTGTCTGATCAATAGAAAACACCAAACACATGGCTTCCTTTTTAAGATGATAGAAGGCTAATCAAAGACACCAAAAAACTCAGTATGACCGCTCAAGTAAAATGTGCCTGCAGCTGGACTCCCAGGGTCTGTGTGTGATGCTGGATTCCAGGTCAGAGATTAGGTTTTACATTAAGTGATCTTCCACTGGCACTGGTGTTGAGATGCAAGGTTGTCGTGTTTTCTGGCAATTCATGCAAACTGATCCAGGATAGCCAAGCTGTCCTCGGTGGCGCAGCAGTGTCCATAGCGGAACAAGCTTAGAAGTAGGGAAACAAGCTTTCTGGGGATCCCTTTCCTAAAATGGAGACATACTAGTCCAAGGAAAAAAACAAATGCACACCACTTTGAGAAGAGAAAGTCCGTTAAACCTATGGTGAAAGCAAGCAGGCCAAGGGGACCACGGGGCCAGATGAAAGGGCCCATGAAAGGGCCCTCCAACCAACCGTGTGAGGTCTGAGCATGCCTCTTTTGTTTTCTACTGTGCTTAAAGAGCAAATTGAAGGGGGGACATATGAGGTATCTCTTTCTGTCTGCCAACCAACGGCCACCCTGCCCTGTGTCATCACTTAACCTGGCTCAAGAAGCCCCAGCCTTTTGGTCAAGACATCAAGACTGAAAGTCCTGGTACTAACTATTGCTTTATAGAATATTAGAGGGCAGAGAAATAGGTGCAGAGACACTTGGAGGAGGTTAACAGCAAAATTTAAAATGTAGAGACTCTTACCAATGACTAGCTTCTTCAACAGAAGAAAAGGGAAGGAGAAATCAAAGGAATAGGAAGAAGTAGGAACTTACGAATAAAATGAGATTTAGGGAACACCAATCAAATGCGATAGGAAGAATCATCATTTAAACACATGTTAAAGGTTTTTAAGGCAATTGGGAAAGTTTGAACACAGACTAAAGTTTGATGATCAAAAGGAATTCGAACTTTGATGGATGTGGGTCTTGTATCTATTTGTTGCTTTCATTGGTTAATTAATAAAGAAACTGCTTGGCCCTCTGATAGGGCAGAATTTAGATAGGCAGAGTAAACAGAACAGAATGCTGGGAGAAAGAAGCCAAGTCAGGCAGTCGCCATGATTCTCCCACTCCAGACAGATGCATGTTAAGATCTTTCCTGGTAAGCCAGCTCTTGGTGCTATACAAAATATTAAAAATGGGTTAGATCAATATGTAAGAGCTAGCCAATAAGAGGCTGAAACTAATGGGCCAAGCAGTGTTTAAAAGAATACAGTTTCTATGTAATTATTTCAAATAAAGCTAGCCATGCGGGCTACCAGGAGCCAGGGACGCAGCCCCGCCGCTCTTACGACAGAACTTTTTAAAGTACAATGATGCTTATGTAAAAATTTGGACATGTCCTTATCTTTTCAGATAGATCCAGCTATATTTATGGAGGCAATGTGGGTTATTTAGAACTTCATTTAAAATAATCCATTTGGGAGAACCAATGGCAAGGTATGAAGATAAAATAAGATCACCCATGTATTGACAAGGGCTGAAGCCTGAGGAAATGGATTTATTATACTGTTCTGTTTGTATATATTCAAAACTGTCCATAATAATCCAGGCATGGTAGTGCATGCCTGTAATCCCAGCACTGAGAAGTTGGTAGAAGGAACACTGTCTGTGAAGCCAGCTTGAGTTACATGCCAAAACCTGTCTTAAAGGGGGAGGGGAGCTAGGAATGTAGCTCAGTGGTAGTCTTTGACTAGCAGATGCACAGTCCTGGATCTGCGACCAAGGAGCAGAAAAAAAAACATCAAAAGTAAAGTATTTTTTTAAAGGTAAAAGAGGACTGTGATTTGACTTTTTATGACTAATTATAAGAAAGCCAAAAATAATCCTGTTCAAAATAAATCACATATGTGTCAACATATTATTAATTAGTAACTTAGATTGGAGACCCCACCTCACTGGACTGCTGTGGGACATCACTGAGGACAATTAGGCAGGCTCTTAACCTGCTTCTAAGACTCTGTCAGATGTACATGAAATAATAGTCCCTCAGAGACTAGTAACCATAAGTTTTAAGTGAAGTTAAGAAGACACCAAAATCCATAATATATATACCATGGAAACACACACACGACTAGGTATGCCTAAATATGTAGCTTTGCCAATGTAAGGAAACTTCTGGAGCATATACAGTGCTCTCTGACTCATCAGCGTTATATCCCACCTCAAGTTGAATACTATACATCAAAACACATTTGCTTTACCTAAGCTGCTATGCGTCACAGCTCAGTCATGCAGTTAACCAATTATCAGCTGTTTTCCATCAGTGTGTAGCTGACTGGGAGCCCCTGACTAGCCCTGCGAGACAGGATCATCTGAGATAACGCTAGCCCAGGATAAGACCAAAGTTCAAAATTTAAACTAGGTCTTCTACCAAATATATATCACTTTACATCATCCTAAAGTTGAAAAACTCCAAGGTTAGGGGCTATCAGTATCCCCAACTTTTAACCATTCATCCTGTTTTTTGGTGAAGGGTGCAGACAGAGGGAGTTTCTCTCCCTCCCTTCCTCTCTTCCTCCTTCCCTCCTTCTCTTCATTCTTCCCTCCCTTCTTCCCCCTTCCTTTCTTCCTCCCTCTTCCTCCATCCCTCCCTCCCTCTCTTGCTTTTTCCTCAATTCCGTATCCTCTAAATGTCTTCCTCCTCTATCTGCCCAGGAATCCCAGGAATAGTCATAGTAACTCTCTAGAGTCCCATAGCCAGCTGGCAAGAGCTCCTTATCCAGCCCCCTCATCACACCATGACACCTGTTGTAGCTCAGGTCGCTTCCCACAGAGACTTCCATACCAGGGCCTCCTCCAAGCCCACTTCACCTACCAAGCATTTCTGCCCATGCAACATTCCATGCCCCAGATACAAACCTCCCTCCCAGTCAAGTGGTCTCGCTGGCTACTTCCTTGTACAAGTCTCCCTTCTACTCCAAGTTGGCCATGACCTGATAAAGTTCTGCCATTGGATCAGGGTAATCCTCACAGACTCAGGTAGCCCGGAACACAGGATATCTGTTAGGTCTCTATGGCATTCTAAGTAACTTAACCTTGAGCCTTGGCTCTCTCACTAGTAAAGTGGAGATTAGGGCACCTACATCACAGGATTGATGTGAAGCATTGTCAAGGAAACGCAAGTAGTTTCTCTGAACCTGTTTCCAAAATACAGCCACACGCACAGGAGATACCCCCCCCCCCCAGGATGCATATGGTAGGAAGAACACTGTGCCCAGCACTATTCATTTGTTGATATATTAATGACAAACACATACTGAGGTCAGGAGGAGGAGCCCTAAAGGTCACATTTTGAACTCCCACTAGGTGGCAGTATTGTTGTCATTATGCAAATAGAGGGGGAAGGCCACTGGGAGGGCAAACAAACATCTCTTTAAAATGGATGACACAAAGAGAAAAATTCTACCTTTGTATCTCATAATATGGAATGGTGGCTAGCCTGAGGCATTGTACCAACCGGAAACCACAGTGCCGACGATGAAATCCCAAGGAGATCCTGGGTCTCTCTGAAGTGGTTGGAGTTGGGTATGGAAAACCAAAGGAGTAGTGGAAAAGGGTCACTGAATGGACTGCGGTTCTGTCTCAAAGAAGCAACAGCCAGAAGTGAGAACTCTCTAGAAACCTGAACCACAACTTAAGTCTCCACATCTGAAAAGCAGCTTCATGTGACCAATGGAAACAGGGCTCTCAGGGAGTGGGGTGTTTTAAACCCCACAAACTACTCTCCTCCAGGCACATCCTTTTGGGAGGCTGATCTCCAGGGAAACATGGCAAGCATGGTCTGGCCCCAGCTCTCCACAGTAACATCTTCCTCTTCATGTCCCACTGCTCAAAAGCCTCTTCCTAGTCCTCACTGTCTCAGGACCAAAGCTGCATTTCTCCCTACCAGCCATGGGCATCAGGAAACACTGCCCACCACCATCCGTCCTGACTCTTCCCCAGGGTTGCCAGTGAAGAGGACAAGGCTACTTGACTCACTATTTATATTCAAAGCCACCTTCCAGATCTCTACCCCATCCGTATTTCATAATAAACACACCCATTTGCCTGGCTCAAAGCCCAAGGGTTTGAACTCTTCTTCATGTCCAGCACCTTTCGTCGGATATCTGTGTTGTGCTGTTGTTATCATCTTTTCTCCCCACGTTTCCTACAGCTCACTGAGGAGAGGACAGTGATCAGTGGAAGCGCTGCAGAATGAAGGACACCATCATGGTGAGGTATGCTGGGCTCTACTATGAGTCTACATGCCAGTCTTAAGTCTATATGAGCTTAGTAGGGTTACCTAACATCTCTAGGTGCTGTGGGACAATGGTCTTTTGTCCTGCCACTTGTATTATTTTTAATAAATGCTGATTGGCCAGTAACCAGGCAGGAAGTATAGGCGGGGCAACCAGGCAGGAAGTAGAGGACAGGAGAATTCTGGGAAGAGGAAAGGCACAGTCTGCAGTTGTCACCCAGACAGAGAGGAGGCAAGATGAGAATGCCTCGCTGATGAAAGGTACAAGCCATGTGGATAACACAGACAAGAATAATGAGCTAAATAATATAAGATGTAAGAAAGAGTTAATAAGAAGCCTGAGGTAATTATGATTAATTATGATTAATGTAGACCTCTGTGTGTTTCTTTGGGACTGAACGACTGTGGGACCTTATGGGACAGAAACCTCAGTCCACAAATGGTGTCAACATGGACAACTAAACCTCCTTAAAACCTGAAAGAGTTTAAAAAGGAATTCTAGACACAAAAGAACAGAGTTAAGCATGGCTTAACGCCATGGCTCCTTTGAGAGGTTTGCCTGATTAAGTGGTAGCAGAAAAAAAAGCCACACAGCTTTGAAACAGTGGCTTTCTGGCCCTGCTGCTAGCATGAACTCTGGCTCTTTCAGGAGGCGGAGCACTTGAACGGGGTTTGTGGGAAGCATGCTGCAAGTTACTTAGAGATAGCATGGGCCAACTGATTACCAGAATTGAGGTGATGAGTATGACTTCCACCTGGCAGTCTCAGAGGCAGTGAACAGACTTCCACCATGTGGGACTGGGCAGGGCAAGTAGGCAGGGTCCTGTTTGCCCTAGCAACACTGTAGCATAGGATTATAAGAAGTGCTTAGCATTTTAAGATGCAGTCCTGGTCAGAAAAGGATTACAGATGCACAATAGAACTGATTCAGACAAAAGAAACCTCTAAAAAGTTTACAGTGCATTTAAAAATATATGTAGGCTTGGGAGAGAAAAGCAAAAGGATAAAGTCCTTAAAATAAAAAAGAAAGAGAGTAGTTGTGTGTAGTGGCACACACCTTCAATCCCAACACTTAGGAGACAGAGGCAGGCAGATCTCTGTGAGTTCAAGGACAGCCTGGTCTACAGAGTTAGTTCCAGGGCAGCCAAAGATACACAGAGAAACCCTGTCTCAAAAAGCCAAAAATTAAAAATAAAAATAAGACAAAGAGAGTTTAAAATAAAGCCACATAAAGATGGAAAATATACATAGAGTCTGGATACTGTATATTGTTGTGTTGTCTTTGAATTGTATGACTGCTGAGGAAGGAGCAACAGCTGCTAAAAGACATTTGATTATAAATGATGCTGAATTAATGCAAGATATGTATTTTGAAAATGCCTTGACTTCAAAGTTTAAATCAAAAGGTATGTTACTTTGGAGAAGAGGTTTTGCTTTTGTTTCCACAGGAAATGAGAGGTTGTGGATTCAGTCTTGGCTAAGAAAAATCAGGTTTGTCCAAGGAAGGCCCCCTCAAGAATCTCCAATAGGAACAGATGGTCCAGGTGATCCAACATTTCAAAGGACCTCTGTTGGTGTTTCCTCTGAGTTCTGCATCCAGAACAGTTTTAATATTGCTGGCTGAGATGATCAAGCCTCACAGAATATTCCATTTAGAACTTGACCATAGTTCAAAATTTTCTTGAGGTCCCTATAACATTGTCAGCAACCCCAATCAGCAGGAAGTAGCCTGGAAAACTACACCTGCATTCCCAAAAAATGGATTATGGATCTTTGCCATTGTTTAGAATGTTGGTTACAAGTTGTTATGGATAACAGTCAGGATAAAAGCTAAACAAAGGATATTAGATTCAGAGTTCTTGTTTAAAAAGGAAAAGGGGGGAGAGCTGTGGGACAGTGATCTTTTATCCTGTCACTTGTATTATTTTAAATAAACGCTTATTGGCCATTACCCAGGCTGGAAGTAGAGGTGGGGCAATGAGAACAGGAGAATTCTGGAAAGCAGAAAGATGCAATCTGCAGTTGTCATCCAGACAGAGAGGAAACAAGATGAGAATGCCTCACTGATGAAGGGTACAAGCCACATGGCTAACACTGACAAGAATAATGGGCTAATTAATATAAGATGTAAGAAAGAGTTAATAAGAAGCCTGAGCTAATAGGCCAATCAGTTTATTATGATTAATGTAGACCTCTGTGCATTTCTTTGGGACTGAACGACTGTGGGACTGGGCAGGGCAGAAACCTCGGTCAACATCTAGGACTTGGTTTCTCTGTCTGAAAACAAAGTACTTACTACAGGGAGTTGTTAGTGATCAGATATCATGCATGCAGGGCACCAAGATGTGTTGGGCACACAATGGGTACATTATGGGCATGCTTTCTGGCCTCAGTTCTGCCACTTGTCAGATGGGTCCTTGTGCAAGTCACAGCATCTCTTGGGATTTGCTGTTCTTAGTGACAGCATGGAGAAAGAGTGAGGTAGCAAAGAGAGTGATCCAGAGTTTCTCTGAGACCTCGAAATCACATACTTCTTCAGACATTGCCTCCGGGGCTTACTTAATTATAAAAGGGGAGAAACTGAGGTACTGATGACACCCACCTGATGCCTAACCTCCTCATGGATGTTTGCCCTGATACCTCCACCCCTGCCCCATCCACTTTCAATGAGGTTGACTGCCTCTGCAATGGTGGGCTCACAACAATATGCCTCGAAATACGTACTCTGAATCTGAGCTCAATGACAATCCCATTTCCCAGACATGCAGGGTAAGGTTCTGAGTGCATTTGCTACTCATACAGGATCCACAGCACTAGTAAACTGGGAAAGTAAGTCAAAGCACCGTTCTCTTTGACCACAGATCCTTCAGGAACCCCATCTATGCCTTCATATAGCTTAATATTAAACAGTTGACACATACAAAAGGGTATTTGTAAAAACATATGTGAGTTATGAAGCGTAACAGGAAGAATTCCAAGGAGCTGGGCAGCCAACCAAAACCCTAGAAGGCAGTGTTAAAGACCCCACTGCGCTTCTCTCCAGTGCTGTCCTTCTGCCTGCCCTGCCCTGGGCAAGCAGTTCCCTGAATCTGCACTTATGATTCTCTCACAGATTTTTCTCCTTTCGCTTTGGACTGGAGTGGAATATGCTCCCAGAAAAAACGGCGCCTGTGCAGCCAGTACCGTGATCAGGAAACAGAACACACAGCCCCCGGAAGTTCCGGGTCCCCATCCAGTCCACAGACCCTGGGTTCTCCTCAGTGTTTCACACTGTTCTGAGGGCTCTTCCATTCTGTCTGACACACTGAGCATTCTCACACCAATGCAGAGGACATGCACATCCGAAGGGCCGCTGGCCCTGAGGTGGTAAAGAGTTTTCTTGGAGAATTCTGGTTTAAAGTGATCTATAACAAAGACTGTTAAGTTGGCCTCCTCTGGAAGCTTCTCCCCAGCCCTGAATTTACACATGGGCTTCTTTAAATAGCATCAGAATGTGATGGGAGAAGAACTGAAAGGAGGATCAGGGGACTGAGAGTCATCACGAAAGCCTTGTGTGTGGCTTTGATTAAATCATCTGAGTTAATATTTCTCACAGGCAGGTCTTGATTAAAAGCAAAGGGGTTTGCAGGCAGACCACCTTCAGCAAATTTCGAGTTCAAGAATGAAGGCCTTTGAGAAGAAGCTTATTTGGTGATGTGAGAGTCTGTGAAGTCTGCCTGTCTGTGGAGTCATCCTAAAGAAGCCGCTCTTGTCGTAGAAAGGTACTGTGCAGTTACTGAGGGAGAGAAGTGACAAGTAGTCCTCCCTAGCTGTGCAGTTATTGTGGAACAGAAGCGATGAGTGGTCCTCCCTAGCTGTGCAGTTATCACGGGAGAGAAGCGACAAGTAGTCCTCCCTAGATGTGCAGTTATCGTGGGACAGAAACGATGAGTAGTCCTCCCTAGCTGTGAAGTTATCACAGGAGAGAAGCGACGAGTAGTCCTCCCTAGATGTGAAGCCTACACACCACAAGGGTGACAAGGCAAGTCATCAAGAATCTAACAGTAATATCTTTATTCTGGGGGTGATCAAAAGTAAGCTCAATAGGAGGGAATTCATACCTGGGACTGCAAACTCAAGCGACAACCATGACTAGTCCATGGAACCTAGAGGTCACTTTCCTAAACAGGAGAATTTCTAGTTTCATTCTTAATATTTATCCACATACCCACAGATAAATATAGCTCTCTCTCCTCATCAAAAAAGCTTCGTTTTGTAACAGAAACACAGGTTCAAATTCAGAGAATTTGAACTATTCTCAATAAAGTAACTATGGGGTGCCTAGCACCAAATAATCCATCAACACTATAACCCCTACAACATAAGGCTCAGAGAACACACAGGAGATAGATTGTAAGAACCAGGGGACCAGGACCCTTACCTACTAGATAGAATCCTCTAGACGGGACAGGGAGGCTGCACCCATGAAGTCAACAATATGGCTAAGCAAGACCTTCATAATAGCAACATTGGTATGCCAGTGTGGAAGTAGAACTATCACAAGGTTCCACCCCTAAACAGCAACCAATAGCTGCTGAGAGAAAGACTCACTGATGTCCAGGGACAAGATCCCTAGTAAGACATCCTATCCCAAGTGGTCTGCTCTAAACTCATTTACATACTTACAACACCGAATGGACTCAGTAGGTTATATGCATGTGTATATGTGTATGCTTTTAAATGTGTTTATAAATATATATACACACATATATATACAATACATACACATATATAATTAATGGATAAGTTATGAATTTAAGAGATAATTTGGGGGTGCAGAGGATTAATGAATACAAAAGATGTAAATATAGTAATCGTGTATAAAATTTAAATTTTTTAATTAAAAAAATCTTCGTTTACCTCTCTATGTGCACATTCCTGATCACTTGCACTGTCCATGGGAAATGGCAATGTCAGCCCTCTAGGTCAACAAGTGTGAGGTACTCATGAAGCAAGCATAGAAGGTTTCCACCGATGCCTGACCCCTGACCTCAAGACAAACGCCAAAAGAAAGGCTCAAAAGGGATGGGGAGTTTAAGTAGGGTTCTAACAGAATATCTTGTCTCAGGGCCTTCTCCTTCAGGCCCCTGTTATACATGGATTTTGCTGTTTACTTAATCCTGGAAAGCAGAACTATAAGTCTATAAAACTCCATTGGTCAGTAAAATCCCAGCCCTGGGGGAGAGCGCTTTCAGCACCTCCTCTCATTATCATGCACCAACTCCTCACATACTGACTCTGACTTGGGTTCCATGAGAAACCCAAGACTGCAGAGGGAAGAGACTTTGGGTCCTTCAGCATCTGAGATGGGCAGGGATGTAGCATGCTCCCGAAGGAACACATGAGGCAGAAGGGCAACTCTGTCCCTGTGGGACTCTATAGATCCCGAGTACATTTGAAACCCGGTGTTCTAAAAAGGCATGCATGATGGCCAGCTCTAAGCACATCTACACACCGGTAACACCAGATGGACTCAGTAGGTTATATGTATGTGATGTGTGCACACTCTTAACCCCCCGCCCAGTAGCCAATGGTGGTAGTGGACAGTGTCATTTCTATAGTTTTGGAAGTTGTTTGTTCTGCACTTCCTGTTTACTCAGGTAATATTATATCCTTCTCAGGTCTTTGATGGAGCTGACGATGAGACAGTTATAGGGACAGTTCTCCTTAATACCAAATTTAGAAACTCACAAAAGAGATATAAACTGTATAAGGTTGACAGACATTAAAATTTAAGTTGGTTATCTAAGAAAATGTTTTGAGGTCTAAAAAGATAGTTTTAGGATGATAATGTAAGTTATAATAGAAAATGATTTGCTATAAAACTTTAAGTTTATCAAGATAAGATTGATAATAGAGTATTTTTCTCTGAATATGCCAAAAACAAATACAAGACACTATAAATGTAATTCTTACCTGATAATTGTTCTTATTGTATACAGTTTTACTATGCTAGAGTTAAAATCTTCCCTTTTTATTTAGACAAAAAGGAGTAAACGCTATGTGGTATTTGTACACTGTATGAAAATATAATGGTGTGACTAGTTTAATAAAGAGTTTAATCGTCAATAGCTAGGCAGGAGGTATAAGCAGGACTTCCAGGCAGGAAAAAGGAAGTAGGAGGAGATAATCGAGGCATACAGGAGACACCAACAAGATATGGGGGAAGTAGGTTATACCGAATAAAAGAGAGGTACAAAGCCAAAGGTAAAATATAAATAAATAAATAAATAAATAAATAAATAAATAAAACAGGTTAATTTAAGTTATAAAAGTTAGTGGGAAAGCCGGGCAGTGGTGGCACACGCCGTTAATCCCAGCACTCGGGAAGCAGACACAGGCGGATCTCTGTGAGTTGGAGGCTAACCCAGTCTACAAGAGCTAGTTAAAGGACAGGCTCCAAAAGCTACAGAGAAACCCTGCCTTGAAAACAACAAAAAAAAAAAAGTTAGTGGGAAAAGTCCAAGGTAGGACTGAGCTTTCACAAATAATATCTGTGAGCTGGCAGCCCAAAGAATGTCCTACTACACAAGATACATAAATGTAGTGATCTTTCACTTCCACACTACCAGCCAAGGAACTATAGCTCATAGATCATACTTGTGTTCCTGACTTGTCAATTTATGATAAAACCATGTGTCAACTTTTAACAATAGGATATAATCTGAGAAATGAATATTGTGGCAACTTAACTATTGTTATAAACATCATTTAATGTGCTCACACAGACTAACACTGATGATATCACTAGACAGTATGATCTTATGGGCTTGCCATGGTTACATAAGCGGCCTAGGCTCTGCTGGTAATTTCCTATGGTATAGCTAATCTTCATGAGTCCAAATTCCTCATGTCAAAATGATGAATTCTATGGAGGCCCAAACATTTGAGCCTATTTCCACCTTGTCTAAAGGTTAGAGAGTTTGAGGTTGCCCAAAACTGTTGACAACAACCAGGGCTCCACATCCTGACCTAGGGTGTGGTTACTTGGTTCATTTGGCAATAAGATGGCCCATATAGTTGGATCTACTCCACCCTGACCAATGGTCAGGAAATTCAAGCATACTTCTGCTTCTTCTTTTGAAATAGGAGTGAAATTGAGAGTGGCTGCCTTTAGGATACCTGGTCTAGGCTGGGTTCACTGCCTAGACAATAGATAATAACTTGCGTCTCCAAGTATTGAAGCAAGTAACTGTTCTCGCTGTCCTTTATCATGCTAAAGCAATCTTTTGTCTTCTTCCCCCTGTGGTATTGGGGCATAAAGGTATATGGAAAATTAAATGTAGGTGATTTCAGTCTCCGCTGGAGCTCCTTCCCAGTACTATCGTATGTTTTCTGTTTTATTATTTTTTACTCACATTTTCATGCCCTTTACTAACTCTTCCAATCCCTACGCCCCTATCCTGGGAAGAGGTATTTTTGTCGAAGCTGGTCTCTGATAGAATTCATGCGCCCTCGTATCTTCTTTGCTCCCGCCCTGTAGATCTGAACGATGCTTTTCTAAGATGAATAAGTGGGTGCTCGTTCAGGGAGGAGACCGGCAAAGAAAAAGAACAGTAAGTTGGCCTTGACCACACGACTCTGCAAACGACCCTCATGGACCCACCAATTGAGGCTGGCTGGAGAGAAGAGAACTACAAAGGAATCAGGCTCCAAACTCAACCTGCTGGCAAGGGCCTCCATCTCCTTCCCAGTTAAACTCTGCCACTGCTTAAGCGGAAGCTTAGGAGTGGGCAACAGTGTGACTGAGAAGAGAAGGAAGGAGCCTGCAGATGCTGGAAAGGAAGAACAGGCAAGGGACCCAGCTCACCTGGTACCGGGGCAGAGGAACAAGGCTTAGAACTTAAGCTGAACATGAACACCTAGGTTCTACACAGCTGGCACAGTGGCAAGGGGAAAGGGGCAAGCGTCTGAACTAGTGAAGCTTTTGATTCCCAGGGATCTGAGATTAAACCCAGCTCTATCACTAAGTGGCTGGAGACACTGCCATTTGTCTTCTCTGAGTCTGCCTTTTCTCCAGGGAAGAAGGATGGACGGATTAAGTGTCACACTCCATATATGACAGGCCTGCTTTCCACATCCATGGCTACCTTTGATTTTACTCAAAAGATGAGCCTGAAACCCTGGTGCTTGAGTTGTGACTTCCTGCTGGACGTAATTTCACTCATTAACCAACTAATGTATGAAAAGTCCGCTATATGCCAGATTATTCTTTTTTTTTTTTACATTTCTTTTTTTTAATTTATTTATTTATTAAAGATTTCTGTCTCTTCCCAGCCACCGCCTCCCATTTCCCTCCCCCTCCCCTAATTACGTCCCCCCCCCCCTCAGCCCGAAAAGCAATCAGGGTTCCCTGTCCTGTGGGAAGTCCAAGGAACCACGCACCTCCATCCAGGTCTAGTAAGTTGAGCATCCAAACTGCCTAGGCTCCCACAAAGCCAGTACGTGCAGTAGGATCAGAAACCCAGTGCCATTGTTCTTGAGTTCTCAGTAGTCCTCATTGTCCGTTATGTTCAGAGAGTCCGGTTTTATCCCAGGCTTTTCCAGACCCAGGCCAGCCGGTCTTGGTGAGTTCCCAGTAGAACATCCCCATTGTCTCAGTGTGTGGGTGCACCCCTCATGGTCCTGAGTTCCTTGCTTGTGCTCTCTCTCCTTCTGCTCCTGATTTGGACCTTGAGAATTCAGTCCTGTGCTCCAATGTGGGTCTCTGTCTCTGTCTCCTTTCATCGCTTGCTGAAGGTTAATATTCAGGAGGATGCCTATATGTTTTTCTTTGGGTTCTCCTTATTTAGCTTCTCTAGGATCACTAATTATAGGCTCAATGTCCTTGGTTTATGGCTAGAAACCAAATATGAGTGAGTACATCCCATGTTCCTCTTTTTGTGTCTGGCTTACCTCACTCAGGATAGTGTTTTCTATTTCCATCCATTTGTATGCAAAATTCAAGAAGTCCTTGTTTCTTACTGCTGAATAATACTCTAATATGTATATATTCCATACTTTCTTCATCCATTCTTCCATTGAAGGGCATCTAGGTTGTTTCCAGGTTCTGGCTATGACAAACAATGCTGCTATGAACATAGTAGAGCATATACTTTTGTTGTATGATAAGGCCTCTCTTGGGTATATTCCCAAGAGTGGTATTGCGGGGTCCAGGGGTAAGTTGATCCCAAATTTCCTGAGAAACTGAAACACTGCTTTCCAAAGTGGTTGCACAAGTTTGCATTCCCACCAGCAATGGATGAGTGTACCCCTTTCTCCACAACCTCTCCAACAAAGGCTATCATTGGTGTTTTTGATTTTCGCCATTCTGACAGGTGTAAGATGGTATCTTAAAGTTGTCTTGATTTGCATTTCCCTGATCGCTAAGGAAGTTAAGCATGACCTTAAGTGTCTTTTGGCCATTTGAAGTTCTTCTGTTGAGAATTCTCTGTTCAGCTCAATGCCCCATTTTATAATTGGGTTGGTTAGCCTTTTACAGTCTAGTTTCTTGAGTTCTTTATATATTTTGGAGATCAGACCTTTGTCAGTTGCGGGGTTGGTGAAGATCTTCTCCCAGTTAGTGGGTTGCCTTTGTGTCTTAGCGACAGTGTCCTTTGCTTTACAGAAGCTTCTCAGTCTCAGGAGGTCCCATTTATTCAATGAGGTCCTTAATGTCTATGCTGCTGGGGTTGTATGTAAGAAGTGGTCTCCTGTGCCCATGTGTTGTAGAGTACTTCCCACTTTCTCTTCTATCAGGTTTAGTGTGTTCAGACTGATATTGAGGTCTTTAATCCATTTGGACTTGAGTTTTGTGCATGGTGATAGATATGGATCTATTTTCATTCTTCTACAGGTTGACATCCAGTTTTGCCAGCACAATTTGTTGAAGATGCTCTCTTTTTTCCATTGTATACTTTTAGCTCCTTTATCAAAAATCAGGTGTTCATAGGTTTGTGGGTTAATGTCAGGGTCTTCTATTCGATTCCATTGGTTGACTTCTCTGTTTTTATGCCAATACCAAGCTGTTTTCAATACTGTAGCTCTGTAGTAGAGTTTGAAGTCAGGGATGGTAATGCCTCCAGACGCTCCTTTGTTGTATAAGATTGTTTTGGCTATCCTGGGTTTTTTGTTTTTCCATATAAAGTTGATTATTGTCTTCTCCAGATCTGTGAAGAATTTTGATGGGATCTTGATGGGGATTGCATTGAATCTATAGATTGCTTTTAGTAGAATTGCCATTTTTACTATGTTGATCCTCCCAATCCAGGAGCAAGGAAGATCTTTCCATTTTCTGGTGTCCTCTTCAATTTCTTTCTTCAAAGACTTAAAGTTCTTGTCAAATAGATCTTTCACATCCTTGGTCAGAGTTACCCCAAGATATTTTATGCTATTTGTGACTATCGTGAAAGGTGATGCTTCTCTAATTTCCCTCTCTGTTTCCTTATCCTTAGTGTATAGGAAGGCCACTGATTTTCTGGAGTTGATCTTGTATCCTGCCACATTACTAAAGGTGTTTATCAGCTGTAGGAGTTCTTTGGTAGAGTTTTTGGGGTCGCTTATGTATACTATCATATCATCTGCAAATAACGAGAGCTTAACTTCTTCTTTTCCGATGCGAATCCCCTTGATCCCTTTATGTTGTCTTATTGCTATTGCTAGAACTTCAAGCACTATATTGAAGAGGTATGGAGAGAGTGGACATCCTTGTCGTGTTCCTGATTTTAGTGGGATGGATTTGAGTTTTTCTCCATTTAATTTAATGTTAGCTGACGGCTTGCTGTAAATAGCTTTTATTATATTTAGGTATGACCCTTGTATCCCTAATCTCTCCAAGACTTTTATCATAAAGGGGTGTTGAATTTTGTCAAATGCTTTTTCAGCATCTAATGAAATGATCATATGGTTTTTTTCTTTCAGTTGATTTATATGCTGGATTACATTGATAGATTTGCGTATGTTGAACCAGCCCTGCATCTCTGGGATGAAGCCTACTTGATCATAATGGATAATTTTTCTAATGTGTTCTTGGATTCGGTTTGCCAGTATTTTATTGAGAATTTTTGCGTCGATATTCATGAGTGAGATAGGCCTGTAATTTTCTTTCTTGGTTGGGTCTTTGTGTGGTTTTGGTATCAGGGTAACTGTAGCTTCATAAAAGGAATTTTATGCCAGATTATTCTTTGTACTCAGGGGAACAAGGATGGGAGAGGCTACCATCCTTGGAGAGCCTACATGCCAGCAGTAAATAAACAAATTGCATATCTTAAAAGGTCCTCAAAGTTCCTAAGGCTATTATCCTTTAATGCAGTTCCTCATATTGTGGTGAGCCCCCCCAACCATAAAATTATTTTTGTTGCTACCTCATAACTGTAATTTTGCTACTTTTATGAACCGTACTGTAAATATTTTTGGAGATAGAGGTTTAACAAAGGGTTCATGAGCCACAGGTTGAGGACCACTGTTTTAGACAGTGATAAACATCGGGGACAGGGGACCACAATCAGAGAACACTGTGGTTTTAAGGAGAGTTTTTAGGGTGTGGTTTACTGTGGGGACATTGATACAAAGCCTTGAAGGAAGCAGTCAGATTAGGATTGATCCTGGGTTTAAGAAGAGCTATCACAAAATCAGGACCTGCCTAGGACAAAAATTTAGTAAAAAAGTTTTGAAAGACAAAACTACAAAATGACACTGTAGGGTTGGGGAGAGGAGCATCAGTTAGGCCCAGCTTCAGAAGCTCTACAAAGGCATTGTTTGTTACTCTCCAGGAAGGCACACCATAAGATCCCAAGCAGGTAAATAATGTAACCTAAGACCATGCCAGCTGGGGCAGCAGAGAAAGGTCCCAGGCAGAAGCAGAGACCAATTAGGCGAGCACTGCATTCTCCACGAAGATGATGGGACTGGACTGACATCGTGGAAATGGGGAGAAGGGGTCAGACTCTGGACTTAAATCTTTCTTTGGTGCCGGGCGGTGGTGGCGCACGCCTTTAATCCCAGCACTCGGGAGGCAGAGGCAGGCGGATCTCTGTGAGTTCGAGACCAGCCTGGTCTACAGAGCTAGTTCCAGGACAGGCTCCAAAGTCACAGAGAAACCCTGTCTCGAAAAACCAAAAAAAAAAAATCTTTCTTTGGTGTTCTGCATCCCACACTGGAATCATTTCAGTACCCCCTTTCCATCTCCCAAGGAGATATAAAAATAATAATCACGCAGAAATGTCTGGGGTAGTCCCTTGGATTTCAAATGCCTACAGAAGCCAAGCACAGATGCGCGCGCGCGCGCACACACACACACACACACACAGACCTGTAACCCCAGCACTTAGGAGGAGGAGGCAGGAAGATCTGGAGTTCTAGCCAGCCTTAGCTCCACAGTCTCATGAAGTCAACCTAGGCTACGCGAGACCCTGTCTCAAAAACAAAACTAAAGAAAGAAACAAACAGAATGCTCACACACACAGAGGAATGTATGAAAAGACTCCTGCTTTTAGGAGAATTCCATTAGCCTCAAATGCTGTGAGTATCTGCATAGAATCCATGTCTGCACATCTGTCTCATGCGGAGACACACACACACACAAACACATACACGCACACAGACATATGCACACAGAGAGAGAGACAGAGAGACAGACATGCATATAACAAACCCACAGCATAATCTTTGTAGCAAGACACGCCCCAGCAGCCTGATTAACATACTTCTTTACCACATGACCATGAGTGACTTTACTTAACGTCCATAAGCCTTTGTTTCTCATGTGCAAATGGGGGTTATAAATTCTGATTTTGAGAACCAAAGCACAGCCATCCGAAGGCATAGTGGATAAAATGATTGCCACATAGTACAGTTTCAAAACGCCTTCATTTTCTCTCCTGTGCTGAACTCCTGGAACTCAACAGCCACCAGACCATGCAGACTTCAGAGGGACCGACTTGTGGACAACCATAAAGTGTCCCCATTCCTATTGTTGCTTTTACTATCCTGTTTACCATTAGGAAAAACAACTTCCTTTACCACACCCAGCTGGGACTGTGTCACTGTGCTTCCTCTGGTCAATGTGATACCCTGGATTTGGAGAGAGCTTCAGGAATAGGAGGAGCTGGGCCAGGGCCCAAGAGGCCCATGGGAAAGGGTGTGCTGGTCCTGGGGGCTGTGCAACCCCTCGGGGAGGGAGTCAGAGTCAGGGTGACCAGGCATTCTGGCTGGATTCATAGATCAGGAGACAGAGCTGGAGGTCAGATGGTTCCAGAAGCCAAGGCCTGACTGTCTCCCTGGGCCTGGGACTTGGAAACACTGCCTTGACTGGATGCCATTCCTCGCGCTGCCTGCTCTGTAAGGACACACAAAGGGCCATGCCTGACTCCTAAAATTCAGCTCTCCCCAGAGCAGAGAGAGCCACATGAGCAGAGGAGAAGGGACGCTCCGCTCTGGCACAGGAGCTGGGGCACAGGAGAAGAAGAGAGGGGACAGCAGAAAAGCTAGGAGCGCAGTTACCGAGGCCGTGCAAAGCTGGCCTTTGTCCTCCCCCCTCCCATGGGATTCTGCACTGTCTTGTGTTCACAGCCTAACATTTGTTTAAGAAGCACCTCCAAAGGGGATGCTTAGAAGCTACATTGGCATGATACCGCCACTGCCACTGAGACCAGGACAACTCCAATTCATCTTCCATCAGGCTACCAATCACAGGAGCCAATCAAAACCGCAACAAAGGAAAGGGCACTTGCTGTAGAACATCCCACACAAGGACCCTACCCTACCTGCTGCCCAGGTAGACAAAATCCTACTTCTTCTAGCCCTGAGTCTTTCTAAGGCAGGCTTCCAGGGTGAACAACATCAGCAATCCCCTGATTGTCTTGGGTACCATCAACAATGTAAGAAGAGCGCCCGACCCGCAGAGCCTCCTGCCTAACGCAGACTGCTGAAGGGCACACAGGAGTGCAATCACTTAGGCCTTCTCCCCGGCATTTCTGAAACATCGCCATCCCCAAAGCCCACTTGGGACTGGTCCTTCGCCAGACTTCTAGAAGGACTGAACCAAGGAGCATCAAGCAGTCCTGATCTTCCAGGTGAGAAGAGAGAGGCATGGGGGTGTGGCAGTTAGTTTTTTGTTAATCTGTCACAAACCTTAACATGCCTGGGAAGGGGGGAATCTCAATGGAGGAACTGCCTCCATCAGACTGGCCTGGGAGCCTGCCTGCAAGCCATCTTGATTGCTAGTTAATGAAGGAGGGCTCAGTGCACTGTGGGGGGTGGGGGGGGGGCGCCATTTCTAGGCAGGCAGGTCTGAGCTGTCTAAGAGAGGCAGCTGAACAAGCCAGGAGAAGTAAGCCAATAATCAGCAATCCTCCGTGAGCCCTGCTTCAGTCCCTGCCTTTGGAGTTCCTGTCATGGCTTCCCTTGATGATGGAATAAAAGCTGCAAGTCAAATTAGCCCCTCCCTCTCCCCCGGTTTCTTTGGTCAGTGTTCTATCATAGCAGAGGAGCAAACTAGGAGAGAGAAGCTAGCTCCTGGGGAGGCCACAGAGCATGCTCCATTTGTTCTACGGCTTTTGCAGTGAGGGAGAGTAGGTTGTGGTCCATTCCTAGCCCCTTGTAACTGTCAATACTGGCTGTTCATCTACAAAGGGAGACATCGTTTTCTCCTCCGTTCCTGGAAGGACCAGGAACATCCATGCCTGCTTTGGAGAGGCTGAGCAGAAAGGCAAGCTTTATGGTCAGTGACTCTTGCTACCTTTGTCTCCACCTTCACCCAAAGTCACAAGATTGACCAAGAGGAACAAGCATGGACGGTATCTCAACTCCTGCTCCCATGATGCTTCGTCGTTAGGAACCCAGGCAGTCTTCCTCGGGACAGTGATATAGTCTCTAGCTGGCTGTGGTTATCAGGGAGCATAGATACAGGGCTGTAGGTCCTAGAAGACAGGGCAGACATTCTTGGGATCATGGCCTTTAAAGGTCTACCTGAGGGATCTTCTGGGGCTGCGCAGCCTCTTGTGGCCTGCACAATGAAGCCTGAACACAGAGAACATGGATCTAAAGCAGAACTATGCTGTAACGCGCTTGCCTTCCAGGCACAGAGTTGCAGAGAGAACTGCACCTATCCCAGAGAGTCTTTCTGGTTTAGGCCTAGACATTGCCACTGTTACCGCTCCATGCAAATGTGCCAAACTCAAACAACTAACAAGGAAAGGCTCATTCCAGGCCTTGGAGTAACTATGCCCATTGTATTGCTCCAGTTCAAAATGGGGTAGGGATTGGGGGTGAGGGGTGAGGGGTGAGAGGGCAGGAAGAGTCAGGGGTTGAGACACTTGTTTTCTTTAGCTCCACCCTTATTCTCCAGGCTGCTTCCCCCAAAGCCCCACCATGGCCTTCTCCACCCAGCACCTGTTCGGGGGAAGCCCCAGATTGGTCCTGTGTTAGCACAAGTAATGACAAATGCTCAACTCATGTGCCCAGAAGCAAACCGCTGCTGTCACTCAACCGTCCCAAGCACAGTCCTCAGGTGGTGGCTGCAAACTTGCTGGGGAAAAGCCTGGACCAAGCAGAGAGCCAGAGTCAGGTCAACCTACTAGGAAGACAATTGAGGAAGATGAGGACGGGGTAATAAAATCCGAGCTTGCTAGGAAATGCATTCCTGCATTTCTTGCTCATGGTGACCCTTGGACATCTCCCCATAATTCCCACCCAGTTCCACTACTTCCTTCTTTCTTTCCCAATACTCCCTGCTTCCCCCATTCCCTTCCAGTATGTCTACTGTGTTCTCTGGCTTTGTGGAGAAGAAACACTGAATTAGGTACGGGGTCTCTGGATGCTAACCTGATTCTGCTATCCAATAACTGCTTCTCGTGGCTTAAACAAGGCACTCAGCATCTCCTGTTCTCAGTTTGCCCCGCTCTCAAATGGGGATCCCAATCCCATCACTAAAAACTATCGAGAGAATGAAACGCTGAGGAGGGTATGCCCCTCCCTCACCCTTCCCCTGGCCCACAGTGTGCATTCAGAATTGGGGACTACAGTTTGGCCCTCACGGCAATGGCCAAGAAAGTCACCCATCACCCAGGAAGCTGGAGTTCCACACATGGTAATGGCATCTCTAATGCCCCAAGCAGTCTGTGCAACTCTTGGGACCTTAGGGCAATCTGTCCAGCTAGGGACTCTGGAGAGGACAAGGCACAGGTTATCAGCCACTGGTGGTGAATACTCCATCCATCCTCTCTCTCTCTCTCTCTCTCTCTCTCTCTCTCTCTCACACACACACACACACACACACACACACACACACACACATGTCATAGAGTCCCTCAACCTCCATTGTGTCTTAGGCAAGTGAGAAAGCAGAACAGAAGTGCTAAGAAAAGACACAGGAGAAGGAAGGGCAAGGCGGCCAGAATTCAGTCCCTGTCACAGTGGGTGGCTCCCAGAAGGTGGCTCTCTGGGCAGCAGAGCAGTGTTGTGCTTGAGTCTCGCAGACACATGCATGGTACCATGGAGAGAGAGGTCAACCTGTGGCCAACAGGTTCCCTGTCCCCACCCACTGGGGAGGGAAATGGCAGTGCCAAGACAGAGGAACCTCTCATTAGTTGTCTGAGAGGCTCTTCCCCAGCAGACAGCCAGCAGCCTCTGCCAGAACAAGGATGTACCTAAAGCCAGCCCCTCGAATCCCAAGTAAACACATCCCGCCTGCTCCTTCCTGCCCTGCCTTCCTCTGGAGCCCTTCCTTTTGTTTTCCTGCAGTTTCCAAAGCACCTAGGTCATCACCATCTGGGCCAACAAAGGAAAGGAAGACAGCCTGGCAGGGGAAGTGTGAACTGATCAACCCCTGCCCCAATAGTCATCGTGCAGTAGGGGACACCCCTGAACACACACCGGGCATCCTTGCTCAAACTAGAGGTCACCTGATGTGAACACCCCAGAGCTGAAAGGACACTTGGAAGGGTCACTTCAAGCCAGTTCCCAATGCAATCACACTAGCCAGCCTAAACAATGAGCAAACTTAAATATTTTCCACCCACATTAATCAGCTCAATGATTCCTTAATGACTTCCTAAGAAATGTGTAAAGAGAAAGCCTGTGTTTGTTTTGATTCAGTTGGTCTTTTTCACCCTTGGGTTAAGGACCTCATTGTCTCCCAGGGGCGAGAAGCAGCCTGCAGTTTTAGGAAGGAGGAAGCAATACACTGTGGATGGGGCTGGTTCCTTGCAGGTCAAGAGTACTGGTGTCCCTGTCAATTTCATCATCCACCTAAGATGGAGAGATAACCTTAATTGCTGCCTGCCTAAATCACAGGGTGCTTGTGTGGTTTTGGGGGTTGGCACCACCCTGTGCCCTGCCTGGTCCTCCTTGGAAGGTACAAAACTCCAGTGATCTTCATGCAGCTGGGAAAATGGGGGGTCTCTCTCAAGTCACAGCAACACAATCAAGGGAACAGCATGAATCTGAATTCTCAGAACTGAGCCCCGGAACTCTAATCCACTCTGGTGTGAAAAGGCAGGCAAAATCTGTCTTTCTAAAACAAAATAGCAACATCACACCCTTAAAATAGAAAAAGCCACATCGAATGCTGTGTTTCAGACACAGGAAGCCTGGCTCCCACTTGTCCCATGAATCTGGATTGTCATTCTAGGCTGTCGTTCACTGCTGTGCCCCAGTTCAGGGACGAGGGGCACCTCTGTGAAAGAGGGGGACACCAGAACATGACTCACCCAGCTGCAGTCCTTGAGAGCGGATTGGGGTGCACAGTGCTTTGATAGTGTCCACTCCTCCAGAAATCCCTAAGTGAAGGGCTACCCAGGAGGCAGGGAGCTCTCACCTGTGGCCAGCGTTAGGCGGTGTGAGCCCTGCCTCCTCTGCATTGCACACACATCGCCTGGGCAACCAAAGGTACAGACATGAGTGACTGACAACCTGAGCGTTGTGTCTCAGTTGGAGTGATCTGTTCTCAAAAGCTCCCTACCCTCACCCCAATGCCCCACACAACCACCACTCTCTTAACCACAGTGCCGGAACGGGAGGACTTAAGAGACCACCATGCACTTAGAAAGTTCTAAAAGCGCCCAAGTAAATCGGTATCTGGGCCTGGACCCTTAGCTATAACCCTAAGATGCAAAGCACAGCAAAAAAAATATAGATGCACATAAGACAAGTCTCTCACACTGTAGGCAAACTATCCAAAGTCCATCGCTGAATGGGAAACGACCCTCAAAGGGATGGGCCATTGGGAGGTGGTGAAATCTTTGGGATGGGGGCTAGTGTGAAGTATTTTGGTCACTGAAAGTGTGTCTCTAAAGTAGACAGCTAAAACAAACCTTCCTCTCGGAAGTCAACTATCTTGAGCAATTCATTCTAGTGCCAGCAAGCTGACAAACACACCTTTTAAAAAGACAACAATCATATGGATCAGACGAGCCTAATGTCAAACGCTGGGCTTGAAATGATTTTGCTGAGCTTCAGTCAGCTGTGGAGTCGTCCTTCACAAGGGTTCACCAGCAGCCGTGCGTGGGTATAAACACGCAGTCAGTCGTGCACGCACGCGCGCGCACACACACACACACGAGCCTGCGTATGGGTGTGTGTGGACACGCTATACATTACATACCTAAGCACAGGCACACATGCTCACACACTCTCCTCCCAACTCTGCCGCAGGGTCAACAGTCTGACTGGGAAACCTTAACAGCTAACAGAAAAGGCAGGGGAGATAGCAGAGACTGGAAAGTTCCCAGGGGGAAGAAGGAGAAAGGGCTCCCTGGGATGAGCTTGATTCAGGGCAGAGATGGGCAAAAGCGAAAAGACCATCAACAGTCTTCAAAGGAAGTCAGTAAGCAGTGGCTGGGCCTTGCTGGCTCCCATACCCACAAAATGCAGCCAGTCCCCAGCTGGTTAAAAATGGGCTAATCTGACTAGAGAGTTTTAAATTTGGATTCACTGCCCAGTTAACCAACACATGGGAAAAAGAAAGAAAGAAAGAAAGAAAACTTAAATCTTATCCTCACGGTTCTCTTGCCAAAGTGGCCCAGAATCTGCCAAGCACTAAAATGAGGTTTTGATGACAGGCATGTATCAGTGGGAGAACCATCAGATGATCAATACATGCCTATAGCTAAGCCCCACCCTGAAGACATGGAAGTGGGAGGAATCTGATGCATTCAGGACATCAGATAGCTTCAGAGAAGACACAACATTTAGGTGTGCAAAACAGCGACCGATTAACCAGGGGTGAGACTCGCAGTAAGCTGTCTGGCAAATGCTGTGACTGGTGCAGATGTTCAGAAACAGGATCGGTTACTGGAGGTAGATAAAGGATGTCCTTCATCTGGCATACGAAGGAAGCAAGATTTGGATAAACACAAAGCAAAGAAGCGCGTAATTGCTCAACGCCTGTTCCCTTATCCATCTGTTTGGCCCATTATCCAGACAGGGCTCTGGGTGAGATAAAAAAAAAAATAATAATAACTATTTCATGTCACTTCCCAGGCTGACTATCCCTGCTAATTTTCTTATTCTCTTTACTCCATAGCCAAATATCAGTTACTTAGGCTTTTGAGAAAGAAAAGAAGTCAGGGAGAAAGAGAGCGTGCTAAAGGAACTGTATTTCTGAGCCGTTCGGATAGAGCCATGAAAGCCCCGCTCATGAAATGCGATATGGTTCTCAGCTGACCCTTCCCAAACCATCCCCCATGGGACGCACGCAGACCGTGTCATTTGGAGTCAATCAGATGTCACTGGAGATAATGAGAGTCAGACCAGGCTAGGGCACAGGAAGAAAGCATTCCCAAAGTGCACAGCTCGTGATGCAGCAGCCTGCCGAGGCTCTTTTGTTGCTCTGACTTCCTTCCACTACCAGAATTGTCAAACTGCCTGTGAGGTCACGTCCACCCACTGGGAAACATCTGGCTGAGAAAGGTGTGGAAAGCTGGGCCTCCTCCAGGTTCCTTCTCCGTGATCTTGGGCATCTGGGTTTGGGTAACTGTCTACAAGGCCTGGCCAACAATTTTGCTGCTCACCAGGGCACTGCTGTGCAGTACAGTCAACAAACAGTGCCTCTCCAGAACCTTCCTGAGACCCAGCTCTTGTAGGGCTAATTTCTCTGCTTTGAATCGGGCTCTTTGGATCTATTCTTCCGACAGAAATTTTCTGCCACCTCATGTTCTAGTTTCCATGAACTGGTGATAGACTTCATACTATGATGATGTTTAAAGAGAGAGAAAAGTCTCTATCTGTACAGCACGGCACATGCCTGGAATCCCAGCACTTGGGAGCCACAAACAAGAGGACTGGTGCAAGTTCCTGACTAGGGTGGGCTACATAACAAAGCAATCAACCCATCAAAGATCGCACATAAAAAAATCCCTCCTAAAAAGAAAGCATTAAATCTTCTGCCAGTAAAACCATCCGCCTAAGGAATCTACACCTGGACCCTTCCCGGTGATCACCCACACAGCACAGTAACAACAAAGCCAGAGATGCCCTGAGGAGAGCGAAGACAAATGCTTGGTAAGCCCATCCATCTGACCTGCAATAGACCTTGGATACAGCTAGATTAGTGCCCCTTTAGTGGATTTCTGGTTATCATTCTGTATGGAATAGAGTTAAAGAGTACAGGAGCTATACCAGCGTTGAAGTTCTTTCTCCAGCCTGAGCTGCGCTGACTGCATATTCTTGTCCTATATAAACACCCTGAGGATGAATGAGAAGAAAGAGCCAAGGTTTTGGATAAGCAAAATAAGGATGCGGAAACAATGCGTTTTGCTAAAATACACACTCTTCTGAATTCTGAAAGAGCTTGAAACTGCTCAGGAAGAAATTGGCTAAAGGGAGACATGGCTGTGTAGACTTTCTGCTTTTGTAAAACAGTTACAAAGAACACGGGTGGCTCCAGCTAAGGACCTGGGCCCTCCTTCCTTCCAGAAAGAGAGGATTACTTGAGAGAACTATCATCTCTCTCCATCTTGTTTTCATAATTATTCACGCAGTTCCCTTTAAACTGAAAAGCACATGTGCATCACAAGCAAAGCAGATACGGCAGTGCGCTTCCCGCAGGCTCGACACTCGGCTTTTGTGACAGTTAAGACTGGAGTAGCAGTGGAACAGATACCTGTGATGTGTGACTCAAGAAGCCCAAGAAAAGTTGTTCACTGCAACGGAAAAGTACTCTGACCCATTAGGTCGCATAAGGACCTGTGATTTAATACGGACTCAATCCCCAAGTTTAATATTGGAGCGGGGCCATGTGGCCATTGATTCTTTATGGTATTGTGATTCACCACAATTCCTCTCTACCTCTCTCTGGGTCTCTTGGTAATTCTCTAGAAATATTCCAAGACACTACCCAAAGTAAAGCAGTAGGAGCTGAGACTAGAAGGAAGAATGGGACCACCCTGAAAACGCACTTTGATCTCTTAACTCCAACGAGAAAGTCCAAGGTTGGCTTCTTGCTAAAGTCTTCATTCAGAATTGATGGTATTCTGCCCAGCCTTCAGAACAGGACTGGAATCAGAGCATGTATTTTTAGCTAGCAAACAACCTATTCTTTTCCTTTGGCTGATTATCCTCGCCTGGAGTTTGGGGTGAATGGAAGACTTAGCTGACAATGGTGTCTACAGACCTCACTTCTGCATGTCGTAGCTCAAGACTTCAAATTTCTACAAATGTGGGTACAGTCTGGGCACAGCCAGCACCACAAGGAAACTGCTGTGTTTGCCAGAGTATCTTCCCAATCTCCTGCATCTGACTTTGCCAGTTGTTACCAGAAGGTAGAGGTGGGGGGCTCAGGTTGAAACCAACCCCTGGAACGGCAAGTTTGTTGAAATAAGGTTCTTAGTTCTTTCAGCAACTTCCAGTTACCCACTGTCATTCCATTCCCCAGACTTGAATAGGGCCTTCTGGAAGAAGCGGGAGGTGGGAGGTATCCAGAAGAGGGGAAAATCCCCTTCTGTGCATTAATGTTTTAAAAGGCAAACTCTGCCAAGAGCCGGGTTCTGGGAAGGAGCTGTAAGGGAGCCCAGGATCCAGTTGGGTGGCCTCATCTTTGAGAGTGGGATGTCGGGGTCAAGGGTCCAAAGTTGTATTTCGAGCATCAACAGAACTTCAGCCAAGATACTTGACCTTTTTCATAAACCCCTCCCCCTACCAAATAAAAGGGAAAGGAAAAGAGGAAGAAAGGAGTGAGTAAGGATGGTGGTGGCTTGAAGAGAACTCTGTTTATTGGATGAAGACCTCTGGAAGCAGCCCATGAGAGGAAGTGCTGCGGCTCATACCAGCCTTCCAGGGAGAAGTGCACAGGCAGCGACCCTCAGCTCTGCTACATCACGAGGTTCAAATGAAGCATCCCCTGAGGTCCACCACACCTCATGTCTGTAACTCAACATGAATACTCTCTGGCTGTACCCACCTTTCAATAAGCATTATGTTTTGTTTTGTTGTTAAGAAAATTTCTTCAAAAAACTCTGCTTTCTCAACTTACTCATCATGAGGCCCCCCCTTTAAAAAACTAAAAAGGAAAGCAAACAGAGAAGAATTAAGTAAAAACTAATTAGAAACATGTGGGTATATTTCCCTTAACGTCTCTCCAGAATATATGAAGAGTAAGGGCATTTCCTCCATCCAGGCTTGAAGAAAGCAGGCCTTCTTCTTGTGAGTGGTGGGTCTCAAGGGCTGGCCCTTGGGATGGCCAAAGGCCAGAGCCACAGGGAAGAAGGGTGCGGCTCCAGTGGGGTCCAGGCTCCACATCGTGTCTGCTCCTCATGGCGACAGACATCTGAGAGATGCCAAAGGTTCCTTCATCTCCAAGGCATTCAAGACAGATCATGAGGCAAGAAGCAAGCAAATCACAAAAATTCTAAAGGAAGGAATTTTAGGTCTTTATATATGTGTTGATCTTAATGCTGATTTAAAATAAATAGCCTAATTTATTCCAAAGCGCTAAGTACCACTTTCCACTCCTAAGACAACACTGGCCTTTACACTAAGCTTCTGGCACAGAAGTAACTACATAATCGTACTTCCGGATTGCTTACTCACCGAAGAAAGGGAAAAAAAAGCAGAGAAACTTACAGAATTGAGATCTGCTCTCACCCTCCCACTTCGACTCTGGCACAGGTTTGAATTCACCTGGTAGGTGTGGCGGTCGGGCCTCCCCCCTTCCACACATCTGAGATGTAGACAGAAACTTTCATGCGATTAAACACACATGGGCCATACTCAAAGACTGAACTCTGGTTGCAACAGAAACCAGTTAGAAGATTAACTCGGTAATTGCTTAATCAATTTATCCTTAATTAAGGCCCTACTTTGGCCTTAATTGTCTGCCATAAGACGTCTTCCTTTGAACTAAAATCTTCTGCCTTCGTTGCGAGGCTTTTAGTAAAACACGTGTTTGAATTTCCTCAGATAAGTTAGGGTCTCACCCATCTTATGTCAGACAGATGTACCTTAAGTGGAGCCGATATTTCCACTGTCCCGGGCAGATTCTGAAACTCTCCTGACGGTCTGTATGCTAAAGGCTTGGTCCTTTGGGTCTCATTCTTAGCAATGGAAAAGCTCTATCGCAGGGACACTGGGAGCTTCTTAGGTCACTGGGGTGTCCCTTGAATGGGATTGTGGGGACCTAGGTCTCTCCTTGCTCATGCAATGTGCAGGCCACAGGACAACCTTGGCTGTTGTTCCTCCAGTTTGTGCACCATCTGTTTGAGACAAGGTCTCTCACTGCTTGGCACTCAACTCACAAGATAGGGTGGCTGGATAGTGAGCCCAGGAATCCTCCTGTTCTACCTCCCAAGGGCTGGAATTGCCGGCAAGCATCACCATGTGCTATATGGAATTTTGTTAACTTTGGTTCTGGGGAATCACAGTCTGTCCCTCATCACTTGTAAGGGAAATGCTTTATTAAGCTACCTACCCAGCCCCAGCTTGAGACTTTTCAACAGGTGTGTAAAGTCTTCTCTCTACCACGAAAGGGATCCAAGACCTGCTCTTCTCTCCCCAACTGAATTCAACTACATGTTTCCCCAGATCTTTCCTAGCTCCAGGACTCACTGAGTCTGGGCAGAAGGAAGAGAAAGAAAGAAGGAAACCTAGTACCAGAAGCCCTGGGAAGGTATTCTTCCAGTAGCATCCAGAGAGCTCACTTCCCACTGGTTACTACAGCATCCCATGCTGAGACTTTACGAGAAAAGTCAGCAAGGGCTGAGGCTGTTTGGAGAAAAGTTCCCAGGAGAGAGAGTGATGGACTAAGCAAGCCTACACATTTCCCGACCTCTGCTGGACAACAGCAGGTCTGGGTTTGGCTGGTGTGGTAAGGATGTTATGAGGTCATTTCAGCCTTTCCCTCCAGGGCAAACTTGGCCTCAAGTTGCCCAGCGGAAAGGTCCCTGCACAGATTTTGCTAAAAGGCTCAAGGCAAAATCATTTAAGATCTGCTCTGGATTAAATAAAAAAAAAAATGTCCATTCAAAGAGACAAAGACCACTCTGGGCATTATAGTCTGGGAGCCCCCAACAGTACAGTGGGTCCCCAATCTAATCTTGCCAATTTTTCATGTGTAAATTGGACTCATAAGTGTCTTGTAGGCTGCTGGATATATTAAATAATCAAGGGTGCTTAATAACTGCTCAGTGCAGCACTTGGCACCAAATGAGGGCTCAGTGGGCGACATCTATGAGGCAGACAGAATAGCTACAACTACCATGCAGCTCCAGGTGTGCTGACCAAGGGCACAACCACACACAGTGACTCTCATAGACAGCCCCATCATTCCCTTTGCAGGTCAGTCCGAAGATACAGGAGTTAAGCAGGAGCCTTCAAAAGCAACACAGAATAAAAAAGAATCCTGGTGTATGAGAAGGGAATTCCCTCCAAGCCCATGGGAATGCACCCTAGCAGCTGCCCAGATCACCCAACACCATTCCCCAGTGGCAAAGGTCAACTGGAAACAAAAACAGACTGAATGAGGACAAAGGCAGGAATTTGGGTGTAAATCCGAACATCATTCATTTGGTCACCAGCTTTCCCAACACACTGGAACCAATGTGGCAGGACCCCCAGATTACACAATCTCTTCCAACAGAAATAAATGTAAACTCATCCTAGTGACCAAAGGTAAAAGGAGTCTCAAATCCTTCGGAGTCCTCTTCCTCTTCCTCCTTTTCTTTCTTTCTTTTTTCTCCATTGATGAGACTTCAAATCTTAACCTATTTTTACAACATTTCTGATATGGCAAAACACAATGGTATCTGGCAGCTATTCCCCAGGAGTGTACCAGTGAGGGGCACACACAAATCCGAGGACCCAGATGAGAGGTCAGCTGGCAAGCTGGAAGTTCAGCTAACCTTGACCCTCCCAGATGCCTCATGTACAGGTTTCCAGATGGGAAACAGGAGCTTGCTGGGTGGTCCTGAAAGGAAGGCAGACTTTGAAAACAGGGAGACCTGGACTCGACTTTTATGATTCTTGGAAAGGACTTATGGGTTGTAGACAGCTCTCACTGTCTGCAGGAGGAAGGGTACAAACACCGTGACCCTGGGACAGAACATGGCAGCCTGGAGGCCAGCAGGGAAGGTCTGAAATCAGACAGGGAGGTACTTATCTTATGAAAGAGGCCAGGAGCTTGCTGGGAGCAAGAGAGGTTTGGAACAACATCCCAGCCACCACGGAGAGATGAGAGGAGGGAGGGGCAGGACACAAGAGGAGAGGCTAGAGTCTCCCTGGGCCCGAGCATCAGCACGTATCTGCACCCCAGAAACCAGCACATGCTTCAGGAAGCTGTGTGAATAGGCTAGCTAGCACACTGTTGAAGAGCTTGGGAACAGAGGAAGTGCTGGCAACTGTGAAGGACAGTAGGCATCAGAAATAGTGCAAAGCCACTTGCTGGCATGTGTTCTTTCACGATTACTCTTTTTACAAACTTAGACTTCAAATTACTTTCAAACTTTTCGGGGACCAGAATGGTTGATTTAGTGTCTCAATGAACATGGGTCAAAGATTCACACTCTACACAGCACTGGTGACTAAGACATGGCCAGATCTGGCATCAGACGTGTGTTTCTTTATTGCCTTTGAGTATCAAGATGCTAAGCATCCCACATCCAATATCCAGACCTGGGAATTATACATCACAAGGCATGGAATCACATCTTTTAGCTAAGCATTATGTCCAGCAAGGTTCTCTCCCCCTTACAAATCTATTCCTTACAGGAATGTGCTTCCTGTGCATTCTTCTAGAAAATTCTTCCGACTCATTTTCCATCAAGCCAGAGTCCCCAGATTCCAGATCTCGCCAGCTCAGCAGCCATCTGAATTAGCTCCAGTGTGTCACACCTCCATGCCTGACCCTCTACTTTTCTAAAGGCTTTGTGGTGGATGTGTCTTTCATGCCAATAAGTCCTTTAAGTCAATTCACACATTGGAAAATGATTGTTAAAAAAAAGGGGGGGGGACATTTTCACTTTCCTTAGGAGTAGAATTTCCCTTTATAAGGTGATCTGTGAAATAAACTTGTAATTCATTTCATCCCTGCTGCCAACACATGCAGACAAAATCCAGTGTTGAACAAGGCCAGTGGAATTAGATGC
Source organism: Microtus oregoni (assembly GCF_018167655.1). Classification (NCBI taxonomy): domain Eukaryota; kingdom Metazoa; phylum Chordata; class Mammalia; order Rodentia; family Cricetidae; genus Microtus; species Microtus oregoni. The sequence continues at coordinate 17,053,678 of NW_024543095.1, read as the reverse complement.
TCTTCTCGTTCTTTCACCCATTTTTTTTTTACAGGTTCAGTTTTCTATGTGTTGGCTTTAATGTACAAAGTGGCTCTCAGCAAGGTGTATCCATCCTTAGACAGAAGGAAGCCAAGGTCCACATAAGAGCAGAACATTCTCCTTCCAGTGTCTTTACCATTCACAAGCTGCCCCCTTCAAGAAGCCTTCCCAGATCACCTCTCCTCGGTTGCCAGGCACTGAATCTCATCTCTACCCAGGTATTGCTCTTCCTAATTAGTTGCAGGGGTGCTGCCAGCCTTTGGGGCCTCCAAAAGATCTATAAAGTCACACCGTAGAGACTCAAAGAGTAGTTAGTGCTTGTTAGATGACCTCGGACAGGAACTGTGAAGATGCCTAACCCAGGACTTCCCCAAGAAATCCTTCCGCTCCTCTCAAAGCTATGAAGGAGCACGGGCTCAGACTTTGGAGGAAGATCCTCTCAGAGGCCCTCCACAGCCCAAAAAGCTATGTCTGTCTTACTCCTGAGATCATAACCAAGGCGCCTCTACGTTTGAAGCAAAGGAGGCGCCTTGGTTATGGAACCAAATAACTAACATTTTATATTAAAGGAAGAGCCCTGTCGTGGCGGTGCTGCTTGCTACACTGAGGAACCGCTAACCCTTCCCTGTTCCTCTTGTCCTCTTTCCCTCAGTAGCTCAAGGGGAGGTCCTATTAAGTATCCCCAAGGCTGGGCAGTACAGGAAGCCTCACGGTGCAAGTCAGCCACCCAGCTATTGCCAACCCGGCTCTTACACGGGTAAATCAGAGCCATGTGGCTGGCTTCTTCTCTGACACATATGTCAGCTCCTCTCTTGGGCTCCCCACCCCCTCAGCCTAATATGCTCCTTCTGCACAGAACCTGGGACAGGCTGCCCTTCACAGTGGAACTGCTCTTGACATAGTAAATGACAGCCCCCACAGCCCACTGGTTTGCCACAGATCAGCACTGCCTTGTCCTGGTGGGTTTTCTTTCCACGTGGATATAGAACAGAGATTCGAAACGGAGGACGGGGGCACAGAAAAAGTGCCGTGGCACAACGAGGAGTCCCACTCAAACCAAAGAATATACTACCTTCTCATTTCAGCAGCACGTGGGAGGGATGGTGTCTCTTCCATCTCGAAAAGCATGAACTCTGAGGGACAAAGACTGACATGTGGACATCGATAGCAAGCTTATTCTAAACAGCCTCGTTTAGAATCATCCAGCAACGATCCAGAGGCTGATGAACTGGTTGCTAGGGCACACTATTCTCTCTACAGCAGACGATAACCCGACCACTAGGAGGACACACAACACAACATGGATGAATCTTAAAGGCAGCTAAGCCAGCCAGGCACAATCACCACACAGATGATTTCATTCCTGGAGAATAGCAAGGAAGAGGCAGAAAGCTGGGGTGGAGAGATGAATGGCGAAGGATTGCTACTGGGCATGGGTTCCTCCTAGAAATGGCAAACATGTCCTAGCGTTGAAGTAACAGTTGCGTAGATCTGACAGCATTTAAAGCCACCTGATGGTACACTTTAAATGGGTGAATTCTATATCGTAACTTAATAAGGTAATGTGCTATGTTGTCAAGAATGGGGGATGCGGGTGGGGCAGCCATGGCTGTGCTGGTTTAAATGGTAACCTCACCAATGTACCAACAATGGAATCCCCAAGCGTGCTAATGGTTTCAGGGCATGGGACTGCCAGGGTGTAATTAGGAATAGATGAGAGCTGATGCCTGTGTTGGCATTAACAGTCACAGCTGACGAGGGAAAGGGACCACTTGGTGTCTTGCTGCCCCGCCACAAGAGGCCCACATGTTAACAGAGCGCAGGCCCTGCCCAGGGCTAAGCATGTGATCACGCTCCTGGACTTGCAGGGCTCTACACTCTGAGCCATATGAGCTTCTAGCCTTTGTATATTATTTACCCTCAGGTGCTCTGTATGGAAACAGAAAATGGGCTAAGACACTGGCTTAGATCAAAAGAACTATGTAAAAACGAAACTAGCCTCTCCCTTAGAATCCCGTAAAACTCCCCACTGGGCCAACTACCGGAAGATCTTAAACGTTTGCCCTTCAGGAACAAGACTGAATGTCGAATTAGTTCACTGTCATTTGCTGCCACATCTCCTGAGGCTCCACTAGGCACAGCCATATCCACGCCCTCCTCTCTTTTTCTTGGAAACGCTCTTGCACACACCCATCTTGTGAGATCTGACCCCACCCCTTCGCCAGCTTGTTTCATCACTTTGTTTCATCCTGACTCCCCACAAGAGCCCCAAGGCCTTCAGGTACATGACCTCTATAATGTAGGCGGGGAAAGACTGAGGCTCAGAGATGCTGCCTGGCTCACAACCAGCATGGCAAAATGTCCTGAGTACCTATGGGAGTCCACAGAGTGCTCCAAACCTATCATCATGGAGCCTACAAAACTAATTACATTCTAGCAGGAAGAAGTGGGGGAATCCCACACAAATAAAGGGATGCACATTGCTGCTGTGTGGTGGCCAGGGAGTCAGTTTGGGGGTCAGCAAAGGCTTTTCCGCATGGGGCGTCATTTGAAAAGAGCCCTGAAATGTGTGAGGGAAGGAGCCAGTGGACATCCTATAAGGAAGACTGTTCTAGGTGTTGCGCTGACAGTCACAGGCCCGGGGGCAGCACCACGCAGGGAACTCGCTCGCTGTACAGCTATGAGCATGCATAATTGTCATTCCTATTTTATAGGTGGAAAAAAGAGAGACACGGGAAAGTCAGTGATAGAACCTAAGGTTACCCAATGCCTATGTCCAGCAGCCAGGACAGTCAGGCAGCTGCTCCTCTCGACCGCACCTATCCGGCCTCCACCTGTGCTCAGAACATTCTCCACTAGTCTCCTCTCTGTCCATTGGCACAGCTTGGTGGGTCTGTCTTTCCCCTCCCTCCCTCCCTCCCTCCCTTAATATTCTCTGCTCTGCGAAGGCCCCCACCTCTCACAGCACCCCCCCCCCAGGCACTTCTTCTAGTTCTTTCAGCTTTGCCTCCATCCAGTCTCCCTCCATAAGCTTAGATTTGGTGCTGCCCTTTCTATCAGTTCCTTCCTCAGTTCCAGGAGGATATCTGATGTTTTTTCCCTCTTCTCATTTCCACTGAAATAAATTAAGTACAGTTCAGAGGTAGGAATGTGTAGTTAGCGTGTATCTGTTAGGTTCCACACCGGCAAATTCAACCAGTCACAGTTCAAAATTACTTTTAATGTGTTTTTCACCCATACTGTGTCAGCCAGGTTTTCATCACTGGGATAAAACACATGGCATTATTATCTTAAAGACCAGGCTAGATTTATCCAGACTCACGGTTTCAAAGGTTTCAGTCCCTGGGCAGTTCATTCCACTGCTTTTGACCCAGGCAAGGCAGAGTAAGTGGCAGAAAGGACATGATTTTAAATATATGGGAGGACATACATTTGTGTGATGCAAACATCGTTCCATTTTGTGAAAGAGACTCGTGCATTCTTAGATTCTGGTGTCCTCAGGGGTCATGGCACCAAGCCCTGGGGACGTCAAAGGGCAGCTGCAGAGAGCTCATAAAAACGGCCTTTTTGATAGGACTGACTGCATTGAATCCCCCAGCTACCACTTTGATTTTAGCAGCTTTCCTGAAACGCACTAAGCATGAGATGAATTCCATGAGTTTAAAAGTAACCCCAGTAAACTTTAACACATGCTCACACCCCACCATACTCAAGGCTGTGAAATATCTTTCAGCCCCAAGGGTCCTTGTCACCTCACCCCTGCTCTGCATACTACCCCTGTCTCACAGTAATTGCTGTCTTTCTTGGTGGCGCTACAGATTAGTCTGCATTTTCTAGAATATTTTATTAATGGAATCATGGAGCATGTCTTGGTTTTTTGGGGGTGTCTGGCTTCTTTCCCTCAGCATAATTATTGTGATACCTTCATTTTTTTTTTCCTTTATACTGCTAAGCCGTTTTTGGTTTGTGGATAGACTAGTTTGCTCTCCCATTCTCTCTTGATAAGCCCGACTTGTTTTCAGCTTGGGTCCACTACAAGTAAAGCTGCTGTGAACAGTGCTGTACAAGACTCTGCAGGGCAACGCTAGAGGTGAGTTATTACCCACGTAAGTCAGTTCTCTGGTTTGCGAGAGTCCGAGGACCTTACAGTCGAGATAGTGCTAGAGCAACGGGACTTTAAGAAAAGCCTATCCCCACCTTTGGTTTACCTTGGGTCACTACCTAGGAGTAGGACGACCAGATCAGATGGGCAGTTGGTGGCTAGCCTTTTAGGATCCTATCAAAACATTTTCTGAAGAGGTTGTATGGCCCTTACTGTCCAAATCCAAAACCTTGAGCTTCCCCATCCTTTTTAGTCCACCCCAGTATTTCCTGCTCTGTGAGACCACTAGCTGCCTGGGGGGCAGGAGTCACTGTATCTTCTCCTTCCTTTCTGCTTTATCATCTGGTGCCTGGAGACCTGGGCTTTTAAAGCAGAGAGCCTAGCTGGAAAGACGACCTCCCTCTGATAAGCAAATGTTTATCTTTCTGAATTTGACTTGCTCCTGTCAGTTTCATTCACCAAGATCACAGTCAGATTGAAGAGCTCTGTTGCCACCTTCCCTATGGTCAGTTTCCAGTCCTTGGCAGCTCCAACCCTGTCTAGCATACCACTAAGTAGTTCCAACTGCTTAGCCTTGCCTTTCCAGGGTTCTCAGCAGCGAGTCTCCTCTGGCCTTCTCTACATGGGACACCTGATTTCCACCCCCTTTCTGCATCCATCCTCCGCCATTCCTAGGGCTCCCTGGGTCCACCAGCCATTCCAACCACCTTTAGGAAGGCTGTTCTGACGAAGCCAGCACCAAAGCTCTCCCTCCACTGAATCCAAAGAGAACCACTGTGAGCCCTTTCTGAAGTATTACCAAGCACAGGATGACTGGTTCTGGGTAACCATTAGTATGTACAGACCCCAGTGCCAGGAAGATGGGAAGAGAGCATCAGCAAATGTTGTGCTCAAATGGCCCAAGGTCCAGATTAGCAATTAAGATGTGGTTACAATAGAAATATCACAAAGTAACCTAATAAAGACCATAAGAAATTTGAACTAACGCTAATGATCAGAGGGAGCTGGCATTCAGGTACGAAAATCTGAGGAACACCATGCTGACTGATAATTGGTTGTTTCTCAGCAGAACTGCGACCATCCGTGCCACTGTGTAAGGAGGCGCTGTTTGAACAGGCTGGATGTACCACGGCACTTGGGACAGCCTCGGATCTGTCTTTTTATCGGATGTGTAGCCTGATTCGCTAAAAACACAAATTCTTGCCCTCACTTTTCTGAATTTTGGGAATACATTTGCATTTACTGAGTGCCATTATATCCCAAATTTACAAGATGATCAGCATCGCCATCCCTGAAGACCTTCCGATCCAAAGGAGGCAGTGACAGAGAAACAGCACACTAAGTGGCTGGCACTTTCAGGACACTGGAGGATCACAAATGAAAAGTGCATGGAGGCGACTCAGGCAGCCCTTAGTGCATGGAAGGCAGCACTTGAAGCCCCCAGACCTTGTTGCCAAGGCCCCCACCATCCCACTTAGAGCACCTCCACCTAGAGTCCTCCTCTGTCTCCACTTTGAACCTGTAGACCCCTCCCTAACAACCAGAATCCTATCCAGAACAGTCCTGGCAGCTTTGTGCTTCAGCCCTCAGCCCAGCTTACCCTTGGCAGCACCACACAGTACCCTGTCGTGGGCCATATGGTAGTACAGCTGACGCTGTGTGACGCAGGACGGCGTCTCTTGCCAATCCGCGTCAGCCCCAGCCACGGGTACACCGTGGCATTTAGACTGCAGCAAGGGGCCTTTGATTTGGAGGGGGAGGCTAAAAGGGAGTCTGTAACATGTCCAAAACACCTACGTGAAGGATGAGCAGGAGGCCAGGGCCTGGGGGCGGCCACAGCCATCACTCTGTTTATCACCCTTCTGGAGAAAAACCAGGCCACCCAAGTGGACTAGGTAAGTGTGTGCTCTCAGGGCCTGAAACTCAAGACCGTACTTCCCATCACAAGATCTAGGGTCTTTAATGGAAGGAGAAGAGAAACCAGTGGAGAAGAAAGCACAGGTCCCAAGTCCTGAGAGCCTCAGCCAAGGGTTTAAGAACTGAGATCTCTCCCCTCCCAGGCAATACAGTCACTCTACAAATACATTCCGACACATTCATATGTACAGATGAGAGTTATTCTTTGATCTAAAAGTTGTGTGCCCAGCCTCTTTGTCTTTCCAAACAACTCATGGTCCCTGGCCCAGAATTATCTGATCCCAGAGCTGCTGCTCGTACTTTCGAGGCACTTGATTAACCCTGGTGGCTAGCAGTGTCTATTCTCAGTATAGCAGACCCACTCCCACCTTTGAAGGCCAAGTTTCAAAAGAAAAGTACCTAGCAATGAATGTGCACTATGCCTTGCTCCCAACTCAACTAAAACTGCTATTTTTTTTTAAATTGGGGAGATAGGAGTATGGATTGAATATTAAATATTCAAATAATACTTCGACACTCTTGTTGAATTTGTTAGTTGTGGTCATGGTTTTGTGGTTATGCAAAAAAGTATCCCATGTTGCGGGAAATACTTGGGAGGGGAGTAGTGGGATGTCTGGAAATGGCTGTACAACACTTGTGCAAGAATAACAAAACCGCAGCATTAAAAATTTAGTTGATGGGATTATCGAAGTTTATTCTATTCTTTTTGTTTTTATAGGTATACATACTTTAAATATTTTAATAAGAAAAGTAGGGGTGGATCCGCAGTTAAGAGGACTGGCTGATTTTCAGAAGGTCCCAGGATTGAGCCCCAGCACTCTAGGACTGGCTGGAACTCCAGTCCTGGGGGATCTAATGCTCTCTTCTGGCCTCCGTGAGCACCACAGATAGATAGTGCACAGACATACATACAGCCAAACAGACAGACACCAAGGGACTGTAAAGGAAAGGTCTGTGAGTGTAAAATGCACAACTCAGGCTGGCTCAACCAAAGGGTGGTCTTAGGGCACCCCAAACCATAGCCAACACAACCACAATGGCCACAATTGCGACTGTATGTGCAAAAGACACACAATTATTCCTTCAGTTTATTGGGATACCAGTAAATAGAGTCCATCTAAAAACCCTGCCAAAAGGTCTCCATGTAGTCTCAGTCTGGAGATGTTAGGGGATGAGATGATCCCTTTAGAACTTCAACACCCTAGCGGTCCAAATGCGATCACTTCTAGGTCCCTTCTTCAGCATCTCTAGGAAACTCGTTAGATATGTAAATATCAGGCTCTGACCCACATCTGCTCAGAAACTCTGGGGTGGGTAGAACCCTGAAGTCTGTCTTAATCAGCTTTCCTGGGATTCTGGGCTCACTGCCCCATGCTGCCAGGTGACCCAGACATTACTCAGTGCCTGACACACGAATGGCAGAGGAATTTACATCCCATATGGGCTCAAACAAACTTAGTCCTACTCTGCCTTAGTCAAGAAAGCTGGTGGAGAAAGAATGGGGAAAAATACGGCCCTAGATAAATGTATATGTCCTCGGGGAGCATCCATAAACCTCCAGGACCCTCTCCATAAACCTATGGTCAAGAAAGCCCTATAAACAACAAGGGCTCCCACCTGCAGTTCAGAGGAGACAAACACTATTAAAACGGATGGGAACATAAATGGCTTACATAACCCACTAAGCCCTTGCCTCTCAGCACCCCACCAGGTCTCTCCCTCGGCTGGCTGGAGGCTTCCACAGGTATAGTGAGGTGGGGGTAGGGAGGTGCCTGGGTCAGGGTGACTTGACCGTCTTGCCTGCATGCTGTGAAAGATAATATGCCTGCAGGTGCGGGAGGAGAGAAGGGGCCTGCAGAGAAGCCAGTCCTCCTGTTAGGATTTAATTCCTAGAATCACAGAATGTTCTGGATAAATAATGGAGATCGCTGAAACCAGTTCTTAGATTCACAGACGGTGAAGGGAAAGGGCCTCAAAGAGGTGAGGTGATTGTCCTACCATCAGACAATCCACGGGCGCAAGAAGCCCCGAGTCCTGTGTGTCTCCATGTTGTGTGTGGGGAGGGCATGAAACATGGAGGGAAGTCCGTTGGGCTATCTCTGTGGATATGGGAAAAATGACAAGAAGAATGCCCCCTAACACAGGAGTAACCCTTCAGTTAGCAGATGCTCTAATCACAAGTCTACTGACTTTGGATGAATTAACTACTCCATGCCTCAGTTTCCTGTTTTAGAACATGGGGACAATACCAATGGCCTCACAACAGTCCCGGAGTAGAATCTGAGGGAAATCAGGTTAACAGCACAGAACCGTCCCTCAATAAACACCAGTTATTGACTGGGAGAAATGCATTTTAATGCTCACTGTGGTCTGGAGGGAGGGCTGGGAGAAATGCATTTTAATGCTCGCTGTGGTGGTGGGGGGGGGGGGCGGCTAGGAGGACATCCAGAGGTTAACAACAGGAGATTTTCACTCCTTTGTATTGTCAAAAATGTTGTTTTGGTAAATTTTCAAGTCAATTACATTTATCAGGGAGGGATTAATCAAATTCTGTCTCCCCAGCCTAGTGTTAAGGGCTGCGAAAGAGCCTCTTCAGAGAGCTGTCCTCTTTGATTTGATTAGAAGACCCAGGCTACACACACAGTAACTGGTTAGAAACCCAATTGGTACCTGACAGCAAGTAAAGATTCTATATATGGTATCAACATACGTAAGTGAAATATTAAAGCATAATGGCATGTAATATTACATATATAAATTGTGTCCCCACATGCTTAGCACTCTGGGTAAATGGTGGATAGCATTTTATTTCAGTTTCATAAATAATAAGAAAACTTTCCCCAGGTAAGGTGTTATGGTAGACATAAATAGGGCTCTATAGAGGTTAAAAAGGCAGGGATGCCCTCGAGGAATTTGCAACCTAGTTAGGAAAGCAGATGTGTATAAATGGCCCCAATATGCTATGAGGACAATAACACACTGAACATCTACCAGACATCACCCACATACAGCAGCTCGGTTAATATTATTATGGATGAAGTATCGTCTCCAGCATGTATTTTATACGTCTCAGAAAGACCTTAGATTTCCATGCTGTTATGACTGGTGAAAGATGCAGAGAAGGGAAGGAGCAGAGCTCTGCCTGGTGCCGCAGAGTGGAGTCTGTTCCCAATGGAGCAGCACACCAGCAAAGACACAGAGACAGGAAGGCAGGGGAGCCCGGCACCACTGAACAGGACAGGGAATTCACACGTGAGAGAAGAAATGAAAGAGAGACCAGAAAGGAAGACACGAGAGATGTAGACTGCCTCAGTGCTAAGTTAAGGGGCCAGAGCTCTCGACTCTTACGTATGGAGGGTTGCAGATGTTTCTAGAAGGAAGGAGTGATTTAGTCAGCACTGATCTGGTGGCAATATTCAGGCCTACTCTGATGGAGGATGGAAAGGAGAAAGACCATTGAAGGGCCTCCATGATTGCCTTGTGAACAGTGTGGGCACAGACCACATTCTGGCACTAAATACTCACCAAGCACAAGGTATTAATCCACTCTGGGTAACTCCTATCCCATAAGCACGCACTGCTCTAAATATCCCCATTGTTCTCCTCCTTGGTCCGCAGAAGTGATGTATTATATCTCCATCTCACAGAGCATACAAACCAAGGCAAAGCAATAATAACTTGTCCAAGATCCCCCAAACAAGGAGTGCCCCCCAAAGCTCAAAGATGGCATATGATTTTCCCAGGTAGTTGCTTAGCTCACTGGCTCTGGTCCCAAAGGTGGATTCATCTTGGGACTCAGCTCCCAAGACTGTAGTACTACTCCCACCCCAGTTAAAAAAAAATTAAAAACAAACAAACAAACAACAACTTGGGAAAGAGGAAGCAGGGGTGTTAAATTAATGGCACATGAGACTGTAGATTATATGAGCCCATCTACAGAATACTAAAACTCTATAAACAGAAACCAGGACAGAAAGTAGATTAAATTTCCCAAAACCTGGAGAAGGGCAGATGGGGATGGCTGCTTAAGGAGTGAAGGGTTTCCTTTTGGGGTAATGAAAACCTTCTGGGGCCGGACAATAGTGAGGTTTATAAAATATAGCTAGCATATGCCTAGGCATAGGGGCAGAGGAGTCAGTGAAGAAAATATATTATCCACCATGTGTTCCTGGCAACCTAGAAACTCAGCCATGCTAGAGGGACTGTAGGCAAGGACGGCTTCCTGTAATATGGAAGGTGTGTTCTTCCTAGAAAGGGCCATATCCTTTCACACAAGTCTTGGCCTCTTGGATATCTACGGGAGGATGTTGGGGGAAGTTGTCAAAAGCATTTCTTCTGTTTTCCTTGGTGAACCTATGTCCCATTTTCTAATGAAAAGGAAGCTTAGTGCAGTATGGAAGAACAAAGAAGGGGACAATATGGAGCACATCAAGTCTGGACCCCATAAGTCTCTAAGCGGAGACTCGGGGGACCTGCTTTGCCCCATCACCGGTGACACCTCCACCTTATGTCATTTTCAAGTACACACACACACACACACACAAACTAAGTCAATTAAAGTGTTCAAAAACTACCCATTATTTAACGCTCATTATCCACACAACAACTTTTAAAACAGACAATTCACAGTGTTTGAATGTCAGTCCGTGCCTAGTGGAATCTCTCTTCAAAGCGAATAATAGCCTCTTAGTTCATATCAGGCATCCGTCCAAGTAGCTGAGCCATGTCTTGTATCAGGATACATCTGTGGAGTGCCAAGCCACATGCTACAGATGATCATTCAATTCCCCAATAAATGAAGACGCAAGGGCTAGGAGAACTCATGACCCAAGGATCACTGTAAGATTTGCAGCCTATTTCCTTCATAAATATATTTTGCTCATCAAGGACTGCCTCCCATCCTCTTGTCCAGCATGAAGGCTGGCCTGCCCCGACTTCTTCTGTATCAAGTTGATGAATGCAGATGTGCTTCTTGGAGAAGACCTGAGCTTATGTGATGAAGATACCAGAGCCTCTGCCTTCCCCATGAAGGTGAACCAAGCCCCTGGGGTACCCTAGTCATGCTGAGATCCACCCTTCGAAAAATGCATTTTGTAGCCAGAGATGCTGCCACAGCTGTTAACCAGGCAAAAGAGTTTCTTTAAGGAAATCCAGACAAGAAGAATGAGGCGTACCACATGTGTGAAGTTCCCTCTGCACCCTTTCATGCAGCCTGCAGGTCTGGCAGGGTGGAGAGGCAGAGGACTGTCTCACTCATCTTAGCTCTGCCACTTGGTAGGCACAGGGAGCACAAGCATTCACATAAAGCAGTCAGGTAAACCTCTGTAATCCCAATGCTAGAGATGCGGAGAGAGACTGGAGCATCTGTGGGGTTTGCTGGCCAGCCAGCTCAATCAGTTAGTTCCAGATACACTGAGATCCTGTCTCAAAGGAGGTGAAGAACTCCTGAGAAACCTCTCTCTCTCTCTCTCTCTCTCTCTCTCTCTCTCTTTCTCATTTTCTTTCTCTTTCTGTCTCTGCCCCTCTTTCTCTGTCTCCCTCATAACAACAGTAAGGTTTTTTGTTTTTGGGGTTGTTTTTTTTTTTGCTGTGAGTATCTTACATTGCTTTACAATTAGAGAAAAAATAGCTACCAGTTGCTTCAGACTTTGTGCTATGAAGATGTAAGAGAATAAGAAACAAATGTCTTGGCCTCCAGAGGTTCCAGTCTCAGAGGGAACGAGATGAGTTCACATGCAAAATGAGGCAGGGTCAGATCCGATATAGGTCAGCACTAGAGAAATCAGAGAAGCATGTAATGGGTGAGCTGCGAGGTGGGAGACTTTGGGAGGCAACAGGACCAAAGCATGGACAGTAAGAAGAGTGGAAGAGCTTGGGCAGGGATAGAGGGGAGCATTCCAGGCCTTGGACCAGGAGAGGAAGCTTAGGGGAAGGAATTTGATGACATGTTCCTGAGACAATGAGGAAGTCTTTCTCCCTGGGGAGAAGGCGTGTGAAGCAATCACTGAAGAGGACTGGAGGAGTGGCTTGGTGGTTAAGTGCATCAGCTAGTCTTCCAGAGGACTCGGGTTCTATTCCCAGCACCCAATGGCAACTCATGAAGCATCACTAACTCCAATCCCAGGGGATCTGGAGCCTTCTTTTGGCCTCCACAGCTACCAGTCACACACAGGGCACATATAAGCAGGCAAAACACTCATACATAAAATAAAAATATATATATTTTTTAATTTTAAAAGACATCGCTGGGGAAGGCAGGAAAGAGGTAGAGTATGCATTCTAGTAAGAGCTGGGTGAGTTGTCTCTGTAGGGCTACAAGAAAGAGGGCACTGGATGCCATGGAGAAGGTTTATGGTGCCTGGTCTGAATAGAGCTCAATTCACTATGCCCAGATACACGCCATCAAAGTGCAGGCATGCGCAGTCACACTGGCTACATTTGTACAAGACACTGACATGAAGAGTGGGAGGAGCTGGTGGGTCACACATGAGATGAAGCCACACCTGACTTTCCAAACACAGAGAGGAGACTTTGTTTTCATGGTAGGGGTCTCTGTGCAGCCCTGGCTCTCTTAGAACGCGCTCTGTAGACCAGGCTGGCCTCAAACTCATGGATTTGCCTGTCTCTGCATCCTGAGTCCTGGGATTAAAGATGTGCACTGCAATCACCTGGCAGTTTTATTTCTTGCTCTATAAACATTTACTAAACACTCACTGTGTGCCTTCCAGACACCGAGGACAGCAAGCTTGCTGAAGTAGCTGATTCTGGGAGCGGAGGTATGTATGAAAAGCACACACATGACCATCCAAGTCTTCGCTTAGAGGAGAGGTATGTGTGTCAGGGGCTGCAGGGATAACCTAAGGATCCTCAGACATACAGAGCTAGATACAGCTAAGAGTTTTCATTGCATATACAGATCAAGGCCGTAAGAAAGAAAAAGACAGGAGAATAAAGGAGGGGCAAGAGGGCAGGGAGCAGAGATAGAAGTATTTGGGACCATTGTCTGAGTTCCTTCAGTTCCATTGTCTGGCTTCTTTAAGCTATCACTATGGGGGCACACAGTTGCCATACTCATTTATGAATGACGGGGAAACCCCCTAGCATAATAAAAGTCTGAAAGTTCATGGATTCTATCATCTGTAGTGACCACATAGGCCATCCATTTGACTTAGTACGGTGGCCTGAGCTAGAAAGGATGCAAATGTGGTGGAGAAAAGGGAGATGCCACCTAACAAGCTAAAACCCAGAAATCAGAACTCTCTGACGGCATTCAGGTTTCTCCATCTTGCCTCTGTGCAGATACTGGGATGCCTGAGGTTAGGCCACACGTGTTACCCGTGTCTACAGAGACACATACAGAAGGTGGGTCATGCCCCACTGTCTGCCTCCTTGGCATCCCACCAGCCTCCAGAGACAAAAGGACTGACGTTATGGAGTAAAATGAGGACATTTTCAATCTCATGCCCAGTTCCATTTGAGGGCAGAAATGGGCTCACATCGCAAACAGAGAAGCTGGTCCTTCTCATCCTTCCACCTCAACAAGAAAGCATCCTAAATCACAGCCAGGTTCAGAGCTCAGATCTCTATATGACTGGTAGGGATGCCTGCAGGGTGCAAGAGAAGAAAGATTGGTTAGATCCGAAATGAGAAGAGAAACAAACACTGAGCAGATGGGGAAAGAGCTTCACGGGACTGTCAGAACAGAGGGACTGTTCATCCATCTTGTGGGCCTCCTTCCGAGGGCCTTCTACCCTCCTGCCTGCATTGCTACAGGAAGGAGGAGAGCATGCAGGATAGTGTTTTCTAAGATGACTGGGACAGGAGCTATAGTAAGATGCTACTATGCTCAAGTTCCCAGAAAATGAGCCTCTTGCCCTGCAAGGCTTGCCTCCCTCACCCCTTCTTAGCACCCTGCACAGCTGCCCGAAACTCAGATCAATACGGCTCATTCTTTTGAGTTAAACCAGGGGGCAGTCTCCTGAAACTCTTGGAGAAACAGATTCTAGGGCATGGCCTGAAAAGAGAAACACCAGGATTAAAGAAGCAGGCCAGTCAGTTTAAAAACCCTTCACGTGACTCTGATGTGTGGCCAGAATCGAAAGGAAAATGTCGCCTTCTCTAGAAAAGGTTTTTGGAAAACAATCCTAGTGGACTGTTCATGAGAGAATCCCAGTAACAATCACTACCACTAAGAGCCGCCCAGGGTTCTGGTCCTGAACTTGAACTTGGTGAATTTAATGTCTGCTACTTCTCATAACCCTCGCAGAGATAGCATCATTCCCTTTCAAAGACAAAAGTCAACTCTGAGAAGCATCGAGCAGTCACCCAAGGTTGCTTGGAGAGGAGCTCTTCAGTATGGTTCAGGATTTGAACCCAGGGCCATCTGCTTCTTTTCCATATGTCATTTTTATTGCTCTCACTATCTACAAAACAGTAACAGTCAAATCCACAATCCACTCAGCTCCCAGGGTCAGGCTTCTTCCTGTACATCCAGGTCTCCGCGCCCTTTACCAGGCCCAGGGATGAGGTCATTCTAGCCAAGCCAGTTTTCTCCGTCTGTGGCTCACAAGCTGACAAAACATCTGCGGGGACCAGAACCGGAATCAGGCTCTATGGATGTGTTGGCTCAAACTCTCTGGACTAAACACAGTCTGAAAGGTCTCCTGCTTGGGGGCAAAGTTTTGAAAGAAGCATTGGAGGGGGAGGAGGTACCCACGCCCACAATACGGATATGAGAAATAAATAAACGTATACAGATGTGGCCAGGCCAGTTGGGAGCTGAAAGATAAAGCAGAACTGGCTCGGTGGGAAGGGATGAGCTAACTTCCTACATTAGCCCCTCCTGGTTCCCTTCTCCTTAGCAACTTCAAAGACAGCAAAGCACCAGCATAACCTTGGAGGCTCTCAGATCTCTGTGGGTGAAGGATGGGACAGACAGTAAGGAGAAGGACGTCCACCAAGCTGTCCTTTTCACTGAGGCATTACTGACAGGTGAAGCATGATACACTCATGGCGGATATACACTAAGATGTCTGAAAACACACACACCTAGCAGGGTGTGGTGGCACACACCTTGGATCTAAACACTGGGGAGGGAGAGGCAGGAGAATCTTTGTGAGTTTGAGGCCAACCTGGACTACGAAGTGAATTCCAGGACAAAGATACACAGAGAAACCCTGTGTCAAACAAAATAAACAAACCAAACCAAACTAAACTAACCAAACAAATAAACGAAACACTTTAGACATTATCACCTCCTAACTGCTAACAGCACTACCGGACCTCACTACCCTCTTCTTGCCATCCTGATTCTTAAGGTATATTCTCTCGGCAAGTTTCAAACACGCCATACACCATTTTTAGCTATAATTGCCATGCTGCTCACTGGGTCTCCAGAATTTATTTATCTAATAACCCCTCATTCACAACTTCCCGAGCCTCCAAAACTATCATTCTACTCAATGTCTACAACTCTGTTATTTTTCTAGTCTACACATGAGAGACTACACAGACTTTATTTTCCAATGAATGAATTATTTTACTGTGCACAACAACAACAGGGTTTGTCCCTACTGTCATGATACTTCACGGTCTACAGTAACACATTTTCTTTATCTACCAACACTTGGGGTGTGTTCACATGACAGTGCAGAGTCCTAGAAGTGCTGGATAATATGGAAAGTCTATTTTAAACTTTCATGTAAAGCTTTTGAAGGCGCATCCATTCTACTTCTCCATAACGGCGCTGCCAAGTACATTCCAGCCAACACTGTTGAAAGGCCTCCTTTCCGCTACGTCTCAACCAGCACATCATCTTTTTGCCAGCAGCACCCCAACAGGTGTGATGTGGTCATGCTCCACGATTTTAATTTGCATTTTCTTGATGATTAGTAAAACTGAAAGTCTTCACTTCAGATATCTATTACCCATCCCTTTATCTTCTTTGGAGAAACGTCTTTTCAGGACCTTTGTCCTTTTATATATGGATGTGTTTATTTATCTGACAGTCTTACTTCTCTTTGTCCCTCTGGTATAAAAACCTCTATGTGGGAGCCACAGCTAGAGCACGGATCCTCTGAGTGGAGACTCGGGGGTGGGTCAGTGAGATCCTGTTAGAAAGACTTGGGGAACACAGTCCCCTTTAAGGGGTCAGGGGTCATGCAGCTCTAAAGTTTCCCACTTTGGTTTTTAAGGATTTATTTATTTTTATTTTATGTGCATGGGTGTTTTGCCTGCATCTATGTTTGTACTACATTCATGCAGTGCCTATAGAGGCCAGCAGAAAGCATCGGATCCCGGGGAACTGGAGTTACAAACCATGTGGGTGCTAGGAACCAAACCTCAATCCTTGGGAAGAGCAGTCAGGGTTCTTTAACAGTTGAGCCAGCTCTCTGGCTCATGTATTTACCCTTTCTAGAATGTCTTTTTGTTTGTGTTTGTTTGTTTTATTGTTAGTGGACTATATCAATTCCTTGAATCTTTTTATATTAGTTCCTTATTGTGTATACAGTCTGCAAGTATTTTCCCCCCATCCTGAGTTGCCCTTTCATTTGGCTATTTCTTTTGCTTTTCAGTTTGATGTGGTTCTGTTTGTACATTCTTACTTTTCTTGTTTGAGCTTTTTGGTATCACATCCAAAACTGCTAGAGAAGGAGGTACCTGGCATCAGGACAGAGGACAGCCCTGCACATTCTCACCCCAGCACATCTTTCCAACATCCCCAGAGCACAAGACAGACACTGGAGTGTTCGCAGAGGCTTGAGCAGACAGCAGTGTTCTCGGGGAGCTTGGAGTTCAGCATTCGTTAAACAGAAGACCCTCTGCAGGCCCACAGGGAGGATGGTTTCTGGGGCAGCAAAGCCCTGTGCAGTTTCTTGGTCGTGGACGCCTGCCCAGGAATCCAGCACATGCTACATTAGCATTGAGCCACCTTCTGAACCTGCCCTTGTGAGACCACAGCCTGTCAGCAGCACTGGCCAAGCCTGGGCACAAACCCAAATGTGCAGATGCCATCTGCATCTGCAGGGCTTGCACTGGCAAGGTCTCCCAGCTGATCGGTGGGGTCTGGCTGGGGACCCAGTGAAAACCGGAGAGCAGGAGGTGCTCAAACAGGGCCTTGCGAGCATCCCTCCGGGCCTCCTCCTTTGCTTGTCTATCACAGCCAGGCCGCAATCTTTCAGCACTGAGTTGAAGAAAGAGCCTGACACTTGTCCTCGAGTGGCTTGAGACCCTGTCTCGCTCCCTACAACTGATGGGGCGCTGTGTACAACTTTCAAGCCGAGAAGTGTCAGATCTGTGTATGCTGGAAGCCAACTATAAACAAGAGCGAGGAAATGTTTCTCAGAAGCTGTATGGAGCTAGGGCGTTGGCCCTCGGCCAGAATAGGCTGCTTCATCTGAGTTCCCAGCTCAAAGCAAACCTCCTGTCCTTGTTGCATCATCAAGAGCTTTCCGTGTCTCGGGATCTCACCTGTTACACAGCAGGAACCTGATCTCCTTCATCAGTGACTCCCGACAGGCACACTCAGAAGCCATTGTGTCTGGCATCCCCAAGACAGGCTTCCCAGCACCTTAATTCTACCCCCAGAGTCTTCCCTGTTTCCTTGGAATAACTGGTAAACAATGTCTCTCTTCCTCTCTCTTTTTTTCATCCCATTTCAGAAAGACTACAATTGCTTGCAATTCATGTATTTTTAATCAGGTGTCTCAAATCAGAGAATGCTGTGTACACGACTGAAAGCATCCATTAGTTCCCTGGCAGGAAAGCCGGGCATTGAGCAGACTAGCATTTCAGAAACTGCCATGTAATTTGTGTGTTACATAGTATCTTCTTGTTCTGCGGCTTTATTGTCAAGCAGTTGCTTTAGAGACAACACAGGGTGGCAGGAAGAAATTGTAGCATTTAGGGGTACAGGAGTGAAAGACTGGATCGACAACATGTATTCCCAGATTGGAGTGCACTGGAAGGGATCGTGAGTTGGAGAGAATGAGGAATACAAAGACCCGCATTGGAAAGATTGGAAGGAGATCCCAAAGAGACTTCTGGGGGGAGAGACAATGGGAGGAAGGAAGGGAACACCTAAATTGGTCCTTATATGTACAGGATGGCTTGGTAAAGGGATAGTCCAACAGAACGACAAAGAGGGATGCTGCATTCCACGTGTACCAGATATTTCCAGGCTCCTCCCATCCCCCTAAGCTGGCTGGGAAACACTGACTGCACAGCATTATGGGAGCGGAGGCTAAGCAGCTTCCTCTAGAATCGTTTATTTCTCTGAGCTCCGCTGTCTCGTTCTGTGCCTCAGCCCTCTGCCTCAATACCAGCTGCAACATTTCCCAGATAGCTTCTGCTACTGACCTAGCCCAAGGGAAGAGGGGTGTGGTGTGGCTCATGGCTTTGGTAGGACAGTGGTGGCAGGAAGGGCTCCCAGTGTGTTCATACTCAGAACGGCTTAAGCACTTCCCAGGGAGAGGCAATCTCCTCTTGCATGGCTCTAATACTCTGTGGCTTCTTACTTTCAGGATTAGATCCCAGTGGCTTCTCAAAGCTTTAAGTCGTCACAGCCTACAGCTGCAGTGTTCATTAAGTTGTCAGTCCCCCTGTCATTCAGGACTGAACAGGAACTAAGCGTTTGGGTACTCAGTTAGGTATAATTTGCCCACAATAAAATGGACCCCAAGCCGGGCAATGGTGGTGCACGCCTTTAATCCCAGCACTCGGGAGGCAGAGGTAGGCGGATCTCTGTGAGTTCGAGACCAGCCTGGTCTACAGAGCTAGTTCCAGGACAGGCTCCAAAGCCACAGAGAAACCCTGTCTCGAAAAACCAAAAAAAATAAAAATAAAAATAAAAAAAATAAAAAATAAATAAATAAAATGGACCCCAGAGTACAGTTCCAAAGACTTTGATAAATATGAAGAGTCTATAATAACTACCACCATCAAGACTGAAAAGAAAATGTTATCTCAAAAGATTCTCCCATGTTCCTTTGACCTCAGGGCCACCCCATCCAGCAGACACTCATGTCTTCAACACCGGAGTTCTGTCAGTTCCAGAACATGGGATCTGAGAGTGTGCAGCCTTTAAGGGTAGCTTCTTTCACTTCACAGAATGCTTTTGAGATCCATATCAATTTTTTTAAAGAGGATGAAAAGAAACAGAACTTAAAGGGACTGAGTATTTAGTCTTCAGGCCAATAAAGAGGATCAAGGAGAGGAAAATAAAAACACAGTAATGTCCTTTGCGACCCTTGCAATGGAACTCAGAGTTGTCATCTACGTTATCAAACAGGTTTGTTACCTGGATACAAAGAAAAGACACTGACTGTCCAAAACAACAGAGAGTAATTCAAACAGCATGGGTTCTGGTTTGCTATAAGATCTTCCTTGATCTACTTAACTTTTCTAAATCTGTAGTCTGCTCCTCTGTTAATTGGGGGCCACACTTGGCTCCAGAGCACCATGCTCCCTGGGTACCACAGTGAAAGAAGAGATGGCTCCTCCCATTGACTTCTGCTAGCTATCCAGAAACACAGGCTTTTCTGTCATTCTGTGTTCCTAAGCTACTAATAGGTAAGTGTAAGGGTGAAGCTGTGACAGTCATTTCTGTTTCCACCTGGGATAGCCTTAACCTGAGGATATAGCCAATCAGAACTCAGCAGACGAGACAAAGACAGTAACATGATGTCATATGAACGTGTTGATCCAACTCTGCCTCCATCTGTCCCCAGACCATTATATGACCAATAAAGTCCCTTAATTTGCTTCATAAAAACAGTACATGAGAAACCCATTACTCAGAGGTGCTGTAAGGGCCATAAAGTAACAGTTGTATTGAAGCCATGTAAATGATGCGCAGGCATGACATAAATGCTCGCCTCTTTACGTCTCTAGAAACTGGTCCCCAGTCCTCAAATTTGAGGAGCTATTATGCTCTGTTGCTGCTGCTGCTGCTGCTGTTATTGTTGACACAGAGTCTTGCTTTGTTGTCCAGACTAGCCTAGAGCTTGTGGGCTCCTTCTCCTCATCCCAAATAGTTGGGGAAAGAGGTATGCACCATTACCCACAGCCTCCCGACCTGCATTCTTCTCCCATGCCAGAGATGATACCCAGAGCCTTGCATATGCCAGGAAGGGAAAGAGGTGTCATATCTTTATTACAACATCTCTGAAGCAAAGGGCAAGCGCCCATGACACACAGGCTCCATGTAATAACCTCACATCTAAGATTCATTAACATCAGTTTAGGCTTTCATAAAGCCTCATCCTGGCTCCTCCCAAGATTCAGGATAATTTCAACAAGATGTGCAAGGCAGAGCTATAGTTATAAAAGAATTAAAATATTGTCTCCCTCATAAAGGCAATCAAAGCAAAGAAAGGTATCCTTGAAGACATGCCTCGGAATAAGGCTTAGGCTGCACACAATTCGGAGGGAAAGGGACATTTAGGGGAGGCCAAGAAAGCTTACATGGGAAATAGCAAATGAGCGATTTTGACCAAAGTGTACTTTGTCTATGGGTTTAGAGATCAAAAAGGCTGAGCAAATTCCATCTGAGACAATATTGTAGATTTGAGCAAGAAAATCACATCATTAAAACTATTAATTAATGGTTTTATCTGACATAATTAAGACTATAAACCTTGTAACAGTGGTAGAATGGAGCTGGAGACAGGGTAGAGAGTGGACCCAAGGCCAGTGAAGAGGAAATTCTTAAAAGGCTAAGTCAAAGGTTCCAAGAACCTATACAAGGACTACGACCAGGAGGCACCGAGGCTTCTGGGAAATAACAAATAGACTTCAAGAAGGGACAGAGAGCAAGGGGCCCAAGAATGGCGCAGGAGTCCAGACAGCAGAGTCTAGATGAACAGAAGTGAAGCTGGAGACAGGAGGGGAAGCTCCAGTTAGCAGGGGCTAAAATAGCTTATTCTTAGATTTGTAGAGTTTGGGGTGCTGGGACAGTGTCCACATAGTTTTTTGGAAATACACACAGCTTAGCAGATGGCAAGACTGTTGGTGCCCAGAATAAAGGGAGGCAGACCTGAGAGGCAAAAACCTTGTCACAGGCGAAGCAAGGAGAGCACTCGGGAAGGTTGGGGGAGATCTGGAAGGCGGGGGATGAGGCTGAACCTCACATTCTGAGCCCTGACATTATACATGTGGCAGCTGCAGGGCGGGAGAAGGCCGAGTGAGACATATCACAGGGGACATGTTCATGTCAGACGCAAAGGGAGAGATATCCAGGAAAGACATGGAAGAGCTGAGAGTGCTCTGCCAGTGGGAGAAGCCCAGACTCCTAGACAGATTCACCCCCACGCTGGTCCTGTCTCGTGAAGGGTACACCGCTCACCACCCTGTGTCCCTGGGCTGCCCACGTGGAACCTGGACAGGTGATGCACATATGAGTGCTGATGGGAGCCTTCTGGTCCTGGCAGGTATTTATTCTGCCAGGCGCAGGCCAGGTGGGAAGGGCGGGATGATTCCATGAGGAGTGCGTTCCGGGTTCCTGATTTATCTGAGAGACGAAGGAAAAGCTCAAGCAAGCAGGCAGCCTGAATGCCAGCCAAGACGTGGGACAGGGGTAATTCATTCTCGCTCGCTTGCTCACTGGCTCACCCACCTCTCCGGCAGAATTTCATGTGGAAGACAGCTGTGTAGGAGGAACATTTGGTCTTGAGTTGGCAGGGCTGGCAGAGCCATGCTCCTGGGGGACTGACAAAACCCCCACAGTGTACTGGTAGACTCTCTTGGTCAGGATAGACCCCTGACAGCACACAGAAGTGGTCAATGAATGACCATCATCCACCCCCTAGAACGCGGCAGTCTGCTTTCTGAATAGCCATGCTTCTCTTTGTTAAGCTCCACCACCCCTGCCCCGCCCCAGTTGCTTTTATTCTCCAGACGCAAGTGTGACTCTTCCCTCCCCCACACTGCACCCTTCCACCTCCCAACTGACCCTTTCCCCATGGATGTCAGGTGCACCCGAGGCTATAGGTTCTGATCTCTTTACCACCTAATGCTCCCGCTGGCTCATTCTTCCCACCTCTCTGTGGAGGGCAAGGTGAAAAGAAGGGGTTTGACCCTGTGTGTTCTCTAGGAACTTGACTGTGTGACAAGAACGAGGACACCCCTCTGAAGCGACCACAGCACCTAGTACTTGTTTATGTGGGACGGACACTCCCTGAGGACTCAGCAGAGCCAATGACAAGTCCACATCAAGGAGAACAACGTTCAACTCTAAGATCTAAAGCTCTGACTGCAGGGAGGTAGGGAAACATGAAGCCAAGCCACAGGGACGGCGAACCACACACAGTGTTGCAACTGTACCATGGCCCAGGCTCCACATCACAGGCACTTTCTAGCAGATTCTGACCGGGGCTGGGGACTGTGTTGGAGATCTGCACAAAGGGTTTCTGGGGTACTGGCCCAGATCAGCCCCCGTGGAAGGAATGACGGAAGCAGGAGCAGGCGGAAGGAGACATCATTGCAAAGGTCTCAGTCAAATCAAAGAGAGTCTGTATGGCAGGGCCGGCCTTACAGAATTGCCCCAGGTGGTGTGAATGGGGTCAACGTTTGACCCTGGTAAAGTCACCTTTCGGCACTGGCACTGGCTGCTCTCAGATGGGACAAAGCCTGGGACTCTCATCATCTAAATCTAACAGTCCCGGGAGGAGGGGACAGTGGGGAACTCTGAGCAGCGCATCGTCCCAGTCACTCGAGTATGAGTGCTCCAGGCCTACACGGGGGAAGATGAGGTGTTTATCGAGACTAATACATAGGCTTCAGGGTGATCTTGACACATGCTAGTCCGGGCATAAAGGCTTGCTCTTCCAAAATGCAGGCAGGGCACCCAGCCCTGAGCACCTGTCTCCCCTTAGGCTTGTCTCCAGCCCAATCTGTACCACAAAGCCATCTCTTCTCATCTGTCACTGGCTGACTGCCACCACTCAAGCCACTTGACTGGAGGAACACACTACCTTTCTAGATTTCAATGGTTACTTAAGTGAGCTTCAACTAGAGACGTGGCATTTCAGAGCTGAATGTTTAGCAACCTGAAGATATATTTTTAAACACTTCATAATCACATAGCCTCGATCCCCTGTCCCACACTGTGCTACCTAACCAGTGTACACAGAAACCATAGGGGTGTCCCTGCCTTCCAGAAAATATGCCCAAGAGTCTGAGGCCCTTGTGAAACCTCTGCCTCCCAAATGCCCTGAGGTGGGCTCCAGGGAATCACTTCTCTGAGAAGGAAGAGCCAGCAGGTCCCCGTGGCCTTGTGACTCAGCAGAGCAGAAAGAAACCCAAGATATCAGACAGAGTTTCTCTAAGCCCTGAGCAATTCTCTCAGCTAGTTAGCTGGACAGAGAGTCTTCTCTGAGACACGTGGCAGCAGAGTTGAAGAACATCTCAGGTCAGCTGCTCGGCTGACCCTACCCCCTCCATCAGTTCTTGGTTCGCACGGACCCTCTCAATGAGGCCGGTGCTAACCAGCCCGGCCTGAAGTGCCTGCCACCTCATGCCAGCCCAGAGAGGTGCAGCGCACACTTCATCACACACAGCAGTTTTCCTCTGTACATCACCTTTATCGTGCAGTCTCATATCGATTACTATCTCACCGATCATCATCATCATCATCATCATCATCATCATTATTATTATTATTATTTAGTACTTACCACCTACCTTCCTTTCCTAAGATGTAAGTTTGACGATGATCCTGCCTATTTTTGTTCTTATGAATCCCCAAGTACCTAGAATGACTGCCAGAACAGACCGGGCCCTCCGTAAGTTCTTGTTGAGTAAGTGAGCGAGGGAACAAACATGTTGAGTGGGAGGTCAGAACCAAAGCCTCATTGCCATCACATATGGCAGCCCCCAGTAGTAGTAAAAAAAAAAGAAAAAAAAGTTCAGGAGTTCAAAGATTGTAAGGCTTAGGTCTCCAGTGTAGGATGCTATATTCATGACCAAAACCATCGATGTCTCTAAATCTTTCTGTCATCCTTAAAACAAGTGTGAGAACTAAAGAAACTTAACTTTCTGTTTCCGGAAGAGCTGTAGTAAACAAAATCTTTCCAGACAAATGTTTGTTACTCATTCTGCTCTACCACCCCATGTCTCTGGGCATCTCTCCCAGGCCCCGCATCTGTGCAGCAAGCCTGCAGAGATCACAGAAGTGATGGTCCTAAAGCATGATGGGAAAGCCACAGGAACTGGCTGCTTTGTGTTGGAATGAAATTCTCTTGGTCCAAGAAGTGAACTGCAAAAGGTGGGCAATGTCTTTAACGCATGATTACCATCCTTACAGGATGGGGAAAGACCATGCGTCAATATGGGCAAAACTGTCCTGCATCCTTCCTTAGGCCACACCTCAGTCTCTGGATATTGCCAGGAATAGCATCCTCCTCTCTAAAAACAAAGGCAAGTGTAGACTACTCATAGAACTCAATTATCCCAAACTTACTTTCCTACCAGTCTCCACAGTTTTCTCTGCACAGAAAACCCACAGCAGTTTTCTGAGTGTGCTTCCTCATTAGAAAGCACCCAAGATTCTGAGGCAGACAGACAGAGATTAATTTAGGGATTGGACTCCACTTGGCGTGGGCTATGCACACAACCTCTCCTAACAACGTACCTAGCAACCTGTTGGCAACACAGAGTCTCACCTGCCTTGCATTAGGCTGTATGCATGCTCCACTCCAAATACTGGAATACATTCGTTTATCTTTCCCTTATAATAATAATCCCAGCGAATTCTGTTCAGTCATACTCTCCTTATGTCCAGGTATAATATTAGAAAGGGCAATCCAGCCTGAACTGGTTTGGAGTGCATGTGCAATAAGGAAAAGCTAGATTTTCAGGTAAACAGAGAGACTCCCCCATTTGCCATCTTAGACCTCTGCATAATTAAAAATGCATATGATTAAAATCAGATGCATTATGCACAGTGGAGAAATGATTATATAACCTCATGTGTCTATATTGATTAAAATAGAGAATTACCCACACCACTCTCTTCTCTTTAGACTCCATAAAAAGAGACCTCAGGTAGTCATCTGGGCCCTTAAGTATGTTCACTCATGTAGACCACTATCATACTTGACAGTGTCCTCCTTTCCCCTACTCACTACTGCTTTGCTTGAAATAAAGTTTCCTCATACTTTGTAATCTGTGTGGGCTTCTATTTCATTCTTGAATAAGATGTTGAGAGCCTAGAAACACCTGACTCTGATCCCTGGTAACATCTCTCCAGTCTCTCTACATCCCTATTTCTTTCTTTTTTTTTTTTTATTGAGAAAAGAGAAAAAAAAAACAAATTTCCTCCTCCTCCCAGCCTCCCATTTCCCTCCCCCTCCTCCCACCCTTCTCCCTCTCCCCCCACTCCTCTCCCCCTCCCTCTCCAGCCCAAAGAGCAGTCAGATTTCCCTGCCCTGTGGTAAGTCCTAGGTCCTCCCCCCTCCGTGCATTTCTAGGAAGGTGAACATCCAAACTGGCTAGGCTCCCACAAAGCCAGTACATTACATAGGTTCAAAACCCCGTGTCATTGTCCTTGGGTTCTCATCAGCCCTCATTGTTCGCCATGCTCAGAGAGTCCAGTTTTTATCCCATGCTTTTTCAGTCACAGTCCAGCTGGCCTTGGTGAGCTCCCAATTACACCTCAAAAATTCTCATTGATCAAAACCACATGATCTTTCACACCCATGAAATTTAGTTAGCAAACTTTATGTTTCATGAATGTGAACGTGTATTTCCAAGTTATAGGACTGGGTAAAATGCTTTCTGCACAAGCACGAGGGCCTGAGTTCAAATCCCCAACGCTCATGTAAAAGCCAGCCGAGCAGCATGTGTTTGTAACCCCAGCAATGAGAAGGGAGAAACAGGTATAATCTGGGGGCCTACTCCCTGGGAAATCTGGTAGAAACAGCAAGATCTTTTCTCAAATAAATAAGTAATAAATAAATAAAATGGGTAAGTGACTAATGAAGACATCCTGGTATAACCTCTAGCCTCTACACATGCCTAAATGGGCTAGTCCACTTGAACATACAAGTCTATACACACACACACCCCATATACCATCACACACACACATCATATACCATCACACACACACACACACACCATATATCAACACACACCATATACCATCACACACACACACATCATATACCATCACACACACACCATATACCAACACACACACACACACACACACACGTGCACACAGATTACAAATAACAGCCCTTCTAAACCACACTTGTTAAACGGATACACAGTATTTTGTCTTTATTTCTGTTTCTATGGAAACTTTCTTGGCAGGAATGTCGCATCGAGAAAAGCAAAGTGGTAGAGCCCTTGACAGTCAAACCACTTATGCCCCCAAGCAGCTCCTGTGGCCTGGCACCCGCAGCACCATGACTGCTGTCCTGACGTGTCTTTCCATTTGTCCTCCTAGTGGACTCAACAGCAGCTGTTCTTGTCAGTATTGCTGAACAATAAGATTGTGACTTAATACTTTTCTTTAAAAAATGGAAAAATTCTTCCATGGCCCACAGGTATCTTTCAAATTGATCTGTCCCTTTCATAAGGCCACAAGTGAGTCTAAAACTTGGACCTTGCATGGATTTCACACCATTGCCAAACTGAGCCCTTGGTGAGCTGCAGAGAACATTCTTCCTCCTGTAGAGGGTGGCCCTGGGCTGTTCAGAGTCAGTAAGCAGGCCGGTCAAGGAAATGACTGAGGTGCCTTGTAGTATTTTCTACAGAGACTTGGAAACTCAGCTCCTATGAAGGGTGAAGCCTCCAGCAAAGCTGATCGTGCCCTTGGCCCTACATCAAACTGTCAGTGATCACAACATCATGGGGCCGGGGTAGCATTCTTCAAAGCACTGCTGGAAGGAGGGGAGAACAAAAGCAGACAGAAAAGGGTCTGAAAGGGAGACACTACACATGACAGAAGTGGACAGCTGGAACCCTCGGTGTGCCGTCACATCTGCAGTGACAGTCCCATCAGCAGGAGACCACTCTTCAGCCACTGACCTCTGCTGAAAGGGGAGATGCTTGATCCCTTCCTTCCAGCTATTTTCTCTTTGCTCTATTGCTTAATCTCTCCCCAGCCTTCCTCTGCCCACTGTCTCAATCAACCAGCCCTCACCTCCTGAATGAGAGATCTGGCTCAGCGCCACAGCTCCTCAGATAAGGATCCTGAACCACAGAAGAAGTCTTTCCTGCGCTATCTATGGACTCCAGAGCCCTCAATCACCTTGGCAGTCACCAGCACAATCCGACCTTTGCAAGGAGAACGTCAGGGCTGTGGAGGATGGGAGAAAAGAGATACAGGTAGAAGCTGGGGAGGAAATGGGAACGACACAGCAGCTTGGGAGCCCTGCTCTGGAGCTGCCGCTGCATTCTGGAGCCACACTTCCACACAAGTACCTATTAGCAGCTACACGCTGCTCATCAACTGTGGGGAAGAGGTCAAGGTCTTCTCATACAGTCGTTCTGAAAGGTGAACACTACGATGCAATGAAGCCTCAAGAAGGAGCAGCTGAGGAAACCCCATTGAGAACCTGCAAAGTTATGTGACCCACTAGGGAGAAACTAGATATACAACCCGATTATCAGCTCCCTATTTGTAAGTGAGACATTTGGAGTGAGGATTTCCTCCCAGCTCCAACGTTCTCAGAGCCTAGGAGTGATGACGCAAAGACTCAGATGTGATGTGGGCATCACAGCTGTGATGTAAAAGGTCACCCAGCAGCAATTCACCTCTGCGAAAGGACGCGGAAGGCAGGAGTCGTAGGTGAAGTGTGTGTGAGTTCTGTGTATGTGGGAGTGCTGGGAAGGGGTGGTTAACCACAAATGTCACTGCCCACACTGCTTTGCTACGCCAACCTCTCGGGAGGTTCTGACCATCGAGGTACTGGGTAGACAGCTGAAGTCTTGTTTTTAAAAGTCCCCTAAAACTAAGAGAGGGAGGGAGGGAGGGAGGGAGGGAGGGAGGGAGGGAGATCGATCATATTTCCACCCTAACCTTGATCTTTGTTCTTGAAACTAAATGGATAGCACCTTTAAGCTGTATAGAATAGCTTTTCTATGGATTTCCTCGAACAATATGAAATCATTTTTTTCCAAATACATCTAGAGAGAGAAGGAACACGAGAGCGAGCACTGCGCAGTACTTAGACAGTATACCACTTTCTCCAGCCAAGTCCAAAGTAGCTTCCTTCCTCCCTCTCTCCCAGATTTCGGGTACCCTATGGAAATATGGGCCCAAATGTGGAGCCAGAAGGCAGGAACCCCTGCAAAGCCAAGACATCAGTGTCAACAGGCTCATGACGGCCAGCACATCTGGGCAGACGGACAGATGTCATATAAAATCTCGATCATATCTGTAAGCCAACTAGAACTCCCCCTGTCCTGGTCCGAATCCTCTTGCCTTTAAGGCAGAGTTTAGAACTCCATCCTTCCAGCAGCTCCTTCTGGTAATACAGCCTCAGATAGAGATGAGCTACTCCTGCCATGTACCCTGGTTGGACAGACAGAATATTCTGCCATCGTGTGTCTCCTACCCTCAATTCACAGCTCATTCCTGTGGGACTTCCAAGGTGGCTGACCACCTCTCTCCAAGCACCTTAACCTGGCTCACGCTGAGTAAGTAGCTGTAGCCTAAATAGATAAGTAACCATTCCTGCAGTCACAGTTTTCTCCAAGTTATATGTTCAGTCATAGAAAAACCAACTTCACTTGGGCAGATGAGAGACTGTATGTGAACACTCATCCAGGTATATATCTTTACTTAGAACATTTGGCCAGCAAAGGGCAGGTGGACTAGCAAGAATGCTCAGGCCAAGTCTGGTAACCATGTAGAAATTGCTTTACTTGCCTTCTCAATCCCATTTCCCCCCAAAGAAAAGGCAGGTCCAGAAAGGTTAAGTGACTTACAGAAGGTCACCCAGCTAGCAAACAGCAAAATCAGATCTGGAATTGATTCCAGTCCCTTTGTATCCCCCATAACTAGCCTAAAGAGTGCCCTTGAAACCTAGACAGATAAGGCAGTAGCAGCAGAGGCCAGAGGCACCCAAGATGTATCTGATTCTCCAATGCAGCAATATTTGTATAAGAAAAAAAAGTGTATCAAGAATCAAAACCACACAGCTGGAGTGCCAGGATATCAGAAGCCAGGCATTGGCAACAGAAGATTCCAGAATGCTTAAGCTTCTGGAAAACAAGAATTATAAGAAGGGACCCCTCCAGGAACAGGCCATGTCACCACAACATGAAAAAAATAAATAAAAGTACAAGTGTTGGAATGTTAAGTGAGCTGTCCTGTGTAGCAGAAAAGCCACAGTGGGCAGAAGCAAGCAGTGAGTCATGGCCATTAACAGGGCAAACTGGTTAGAAAAGGGAGAGTACCTCCCCCATGAACAGCCCCAAGCAGGACTCACTGGCCCAAGTCCCCTGAAGCCCAGAAGCACCTCTGGGCTGGAAAGTAATATTTCAACCTTAGAGGCTGGAAGAGAAGCACGCTCTAATTACTGCCTTGCAAATACATGAGAACTGGATTCTGGTTCTCTCAGGGGCCTCACTCCCAATGCTGCATCCTTTTCCTAAACAGGGAGGATCCACAGCATCTTCTACTGAGACTCTCTAGGGCCAGAGAAACCACACATGGACACCATGCGGACTGTGAGCTCAGAGAGGGCAGACACGGCCTCTCAACTGTTTCCCACCAGGAGGAGAGAGAGTAACTGCTACTCACTTAGCACTGCAATGCATCGTGGGTCTTGAAGAAGGCAGTCCTGAGGTGCCTGTTACACACATGAGCCAGGATTAGAACTCTCATCGGAAGGAGCCAAATCTGTCATTGGGCGTCAGTATGCTCAGACTCCCAAGAGATGGGGCCAGGAAGAGGAGCGATTGTGGCCTGTGTTCCCTCTTCTTCCCCTGTCCCAAGGGAGATCCATCAAGAGTCAACTTTCCACCCAACTTCAACACCCTCTTGGATCTTGTTTAAAAATTAGCATCCTGTGTGGGTGGGGGGAATCCCTGAGAGATTTTCAAAGATCTATGAGGTTAAAATCATTCTCCT
The DNA here is from genome assembly GCF_018167655.1 of Microtus oregoni. NCBI lineage: Eukaryota > Metazoa > Chordata > Mammalia > Rodentia > Cricetidae > Microtus > Microtus oregoni. The sequence continues at coordinate 17,023,553 of NW_024543095.1, read as the reverse complement.
AATAGTTCCAATAGACTTCTTTATGTCCTTTCCACTGTCAGGAGACTCCGTGGGCTACAAGAACGGTGATAGATCACAACCGTCCAAAGGCAGAAGCCAACTTACTCATTTACCTGACTTCTATGAAGCCAGACGCTAGAGGGGTTTTCAAAATTATAAATGCTTCTATGAAGTTTGCTTGAAAAAAAACTTTGTGCTTCCTGAAAATGCACTCTGTATGTTAACATCCAATGGGCTTATTTTAAATTAATTTTTAAATGCATCTATTTCCATTTTATGTGTAAATATTGACAGCCATCATCCACAAAAGCAGGCTCTCTGAAGCTGTCAACTCTGGTATCTTTTAATAATCTTGAAATGTTGACATTTACATAATTTAAATTTTGGTAGTAAGACCCAAAAGTTTGAGAACCATCAGTGTATAAAAATGAGAGGGAGATTCTCACTTCCCATCTCTGTGTCTGGAGAAGCTAAATCTGGACCACCCACAGTTTTGTGTCCACCATCAATGGTCCAAGCCCATTGAGATGTCTTGATGGGCCTGCGTTTTACCTTCTGAATGCCCCGACAGCTATTTTGCTATGTCAGCTAGCATGTCATCACACAAATGTCTACGATGTCGGCGACATGCTCCACGCTATTATCCCGGGGTTACATAAGCTCGGCTGTTATTTAACTTCTCCAGGAGGGTGTGCCATGCTTCCCCAGGGCAATTCAGGACTGCCAAAATGGGTCTGCCTCTGAACCACGGGCTGACCTTTGGCAACTTACAAAGCCTCGGTTTCCTTGTTTCCAAAAAGGCCAGGCAGGGCAGGCCGACTTCCTGAGAAACCCAGGCAATTACCTGTTCTTCCAGTACCACTCAGCTCAGGATTTTTCTGGGAATTAATTGTGATGACAATTTTTGAACAGTCAACTTGGGGTTATTGGCATATAGAAAGATTACCAATTCTCTTGCCAATGGCCCAGCCACCACAGCCGGAAATGATCAAGGGCAAGAAGGAATGATGCATGGATCAGTAATTCAAGTTTCAACAAAAGAAGGAGTGCTCTCCTGCGGGGACAGTTATCCATGGGCAACTTGACTTGTGGCTCTAAATGAACAGTATTTATAAACTAGAGGGGCATCTCAGTGTTATGGCATTCACCTGCCATGCACAAAACCTGAACTCAATCCCAGCTCTACCAAGAAAAGCCTAGGTGCTTAAAGGAAAACAAGACAAAAGAAAAAAAAAGAAAAGAATTATTGAGATTTGGTGTGTACCGACACATCTAGAGATCACGTGGTCAGATACCGCAGGAATCTGTCTCTGGTATTTTATCATCCTTATGATCTCAGTATCTTAGTTCCTCTTCTTTGTCTTACTAATAGAAAAAAAGGGGAGGGCCCAATGATGCTTCCCAAACCATTATTCAAGTGCAATGCCAATTCCTCCACCCTCCTATATAGGTCTCTTACCAGCCATGAGGCTGAACCAACTGTGGAACACCACATTCCACACAGCTCCCTTGCGCCATCTCAGCTCCCAGAGGGCTGTGGAAACAGCAGCTCCCAGGCTTTAGGCCATATTACTTTACCTGGATGACCTTAATACAATTCTTTACACCTCTCCACCCTGGCTCTGTCTGTCTCTCTGGCAAGCAGTACATAAAGTAACCCGTGAAGGCAGGAAGGAGGCAAAGAACACAGTTTCTGTGTGGACTTCACGGTCCCAGGAAAGAGAATCCAGCAAACAAGCCAAGTATGAGCTCCCTACAGGCAATCTGGGAATTTTAATTTACTTGGGGTACAGGGAGATCATGACTTTGTTTAATCTAGTTTGTACAAGGGTTAGAGAAACCTTTGCAAACCATGTGCATTTGACATCTGTAGTCTGTGGCACACACATGACTCAAAAGGACCCTACTCTGAGCTATTACTTAGAACCCTAACTTTCAAATGTGGCTTATCACCTCTCCATCCATGCTGGGTACCAAGAGCCCACTGCTCGCTCACTAGTGCCTCCCATGAAAATGAATGAGCCCAAAACAGTCCTTCCCATGGCCCTCCAGACACCCTGAGATAACGGCAGAAAGGGTATCTGTGTTAGGGCCTCTATCCACTAATAGTCCTATCGAACTTTAAAATAAGACTCATAATTTGCCCTCTGGGAACGAAATTGTAAAGTGAACATAATGAATTCATGGCCAGATAAGCAAAATCAATCACTTACACTAGATTTCAATCAGATTAAACACTTTAATATAATCACAGCCGAGCGTGAGGCTGGGATGGGGTTTGATAGGTGAGGACAAAGCAGTCAGCCAAGTAACGAAGTTGCCAGGCATCTAATGGTACTGTTCTAACACCCACAGGCCAGGGTGTCCTGTGGTGAGGATGCCCCAGGTTCTGTCAGCCTGTCGTGAAATGGTATCAAGAGACATCCCACAAGTTTTAGTAACCAACACTAAATATCAATCCTGTTGAATTCTTGTAAGTCACATTAGCACACCAAAGGTCCTAGTGAGCTTCAAAATCAAGAAATTGGTTTGTCTTCAAACTCAGAGTTTGGAAACTTACTGGAGCCCAGAACTGTCATCACAAAACAACCATGAATGGTCCCTGGGGTTTATGTTTCTTAAAATTCTATGGAATCACTGAACTTATCAAGTCTGACTCTGGCATTAGAGTCATAGCCTGCTTCCAAAGTGGATTAGTGAACAGTTTCTACAATCCAGATGGTCTAATTTGAACTGATACACTAACTTCATAAAATGACATGCCAACACTTAGTGGCCATTACCACCCCCTCTCAAAAGACCGGAACCTCTCTTATATGCTAACTAAGTGTACCGAAACTGAGAAGTTTTGTCAGGGCAAGAGTCATCCAGTCTGCCTGGAGATGCTGTTGGTCATAACTAGGGGGAGAGAGCTCCTGGCATCTCCTGGGTAGAGACTCATGGATGTTACTCAACACGCTGCCGGGCACAGGCAGCCCCACAACAGCCACCTGCTCCAAACATCAGCTTTGCTGATGCCGCAAACCTGGAAAAGCCATCTTCTTGGTCTGTAAGGTTGACAATCTTGAAAGACTGGCAAAGACAATGAACCCTTAAGGGATTATGGGAAATCAGTCATTGGTTTCTTGAGGGTGGTGGTAGAGGAGATATACCTATATCTGTACATTTCTTTAAATCAAGAGGTGCCCCCTGGAACTGGGGCATAAATGTATCCCCAGAGAATGAACGAGACCAGGTATTCTGGACTGGGCACCCTCTGTCCGGGCTCTACCCACAGCTAACAGCCACACAATGCCATTCCTGCCGCTTGGCCCTCATTTGTTTAAATCAGTGATGGTGAACTTGAGGAAGTGGCCAGGCCAGTGGGAAGTGGAAGCCTCAGCTGTCTCCTTGACATCGGGAGTCCCCAACCAGAAACCAGAGTGTGGTCATCTCGCGTAGCCCCTTCTGTGACTTCAGTGTCGCAGTTCCCAACGAAGACACAAACCTCAGGGTTTACTTTCCATAGTCAAAGAAGCCTACCATAAGGAATGCATGACGCTCTGTGGGCTCCACGGATGTGCACCAATCTGGAAATGTGTTTTAGAAGGAGCTTAGTGGCAGCTTTCCTGAGGGAAACAAACTCTCCAACACAGCACATCTGTATTCACCCACTTGTAGACAAGCAGAAAGAAAAGGTGGATGAAACAGAGACGAACAACTGACCTATGATCAAAAGGGACAGGGTAGAACACTGTTGTCTATGTCTTGCTCCTTTACTCCCAGGGCTAGCTTTCCCTATCACTCAGTGTGAGACCACATACAGACCTTGACACTGTGAAAAGAAGCCGAGAGGGACTGTATTCAACTTCTCCTTCCCCGCAGTTACATGATGTTGGGCTGGGCCAGCCTGTTCCAAGACAAACACACTAGGATTTATGTCCTTTTCACCCAATCACTCTGGACAGGGTCAGGACAGCAGGCTGTCCCATGGCACCAGCCTTGACCTTTGAAAGGGAGAGGCAGCCCTTGCCAAGGATTCGAGTGTTGTTGGCTGCTGTTCAATACAAGGTAAGAGACAAGAGCAGCAAGCTGAGGAAGAAATGAGAATTCAGAGTCATTTCATAAGTTCAAAACTGGCACAGTGGCTTAAGACGTAGCCTCAGCAGAGAGCTTTGGCCCAGCACTGGCAACAAAGACTTCTGAGGGTCCAGTTGGGAGGGAATGCCCAGGGTGTCTGGGGATGAGGGCACCACGGGAGTGGGAAGGAGGGGAAGAGCAGTAACAACAAACTTAGGGTGTCTCTAGCTGATACCATTCCACTTGTCCCAAAGGACAGGAGTCCCATCGTGCCCCCAAACAGGAAAAGAAGATACAACAAACCCACCAAGAAGACAGTCAATGTGGAGGAGACATGCAAGATGCAAGAAAAGCTGAAGCAGCAGTCAGGAGGCAGAGGAGGGAGAAGCAAGGTGACACAGGCCACTGCGGGAAGCAAATCCATCATTCATCAGGAACCAGGGCCAGCATTTGCCTCAGCACAGGAAACGAAGCACTGTAGTGCAGAAGGATCTGCTGCTGCTCTGGAGTCCAAAAGGCCCAGAACAGGGGTGGGAGGACGCTCGGCTCACAGACTGCTTACAGTGCACCCACGAGAACTTGAGTTCAGTTACAAGAAGCCACATTTTTAATAAGCCAGGTGTGGTGATGGGCACTGTTAACACCAGTGCTGGGGAGGCAGGCATAGGAGGAAGATCCTTGAGGCTGCTGGTCATCAGTCTCTCCTAAGTAGTGAGTTCCACGTTCCAGTGAGAGACCTCATCTCAAGAAACAAGCCAGAAAGCTCCTGAGAAAAGACACCCAGGTTGTCCTCCTGCCTACAAACACACACACACACACACACACACACACACACACACACGCATGCATGCACGCACACACACACACACACACACACACACACACACACAGGTTTAAGCCTGAGTTTCATCACTAAGAAGCCAAGTGACCCTGGTAAGGTGTTACATCCTAAGACTCCATAAATGGTGATGTGTTTACTTCAGAACAGTGAGACCTGAGGTGATGGTATAAGGAAATCCAAACACACCCAGCATCCTCCTGTACACAAACCTTCCTTTCCCAGATCTCCTCTTCTTCATCCCCTCACCACTCAGGTTTTATTTCTGATGAGATTCAGCTCTTGAGAATACACTAGACTGTTTCTATGGAAATCGTACTTGTAGAAAAATCCTAGAACAGAAGCCAAGTTTTGAGGCAGGGGTGGGGGGGAAGCCAGGAGCTTTTCAGAAGACAATGAAGAACAATCATACATGAAGGGGAGACTGGAGGGATTTCATCCAAGAGGAGGAGCCAAGAGTCACCAGCGAGAACACAGCATGTCACTAAAGACCGAGCTCCCCCCAGACTCCAAAGGTAGCGAATGGCATGATTCAGGCCCCACAGCACCTACAGAGGTGTCAAGGCATCAGAAGGGAAGGAGAAAGAAAAGTGCCCTCCTAACAAGAGTTTAAACCCGGCACAAGTGACATGGCATGACCAAGCACATGAAAACAAGCCAGAGCAAGTGACACCCAAGTCCACACCAGATCGTAATGGTAGCCAGCAGGATGCTTGCAGAACACTGTGAAGCTCTTGAATCCAGTCCCAGTACTGTGATGATGATGATGATGATGATGATGATGATGATGATGATGATGATGATGACGACGATAACAATAATAGTAATGAATGTTTCTAAGCAAGTGAGTGATTTGTGCAGCTTGCACTGTGAGTTGTCTCTTCTGGCAAAGCTCGGCCTCATTTTGTATTAGGGAAAAGTTCCAGATTGCTGGGGCAAAGGCCAGAGAGCGCTGAGCTGCAAGTTCTGGGAGTCCAGACACTGAGAGGTGAGAGGCCAGTGGCTACCTGCTGACCCAAATGCCCACACCGGCAGCGATGCATCCACCACCGTATTCACAAGGGAAGTCACGGATGCTTTCGGGTCAGTGGCTGCTCCATCTTGGTGCTGTGGGAGACAGAAAGTAGACTCCAAGAATGCCAGGGAGATTCTAAGATGGGCCTGGCAGGCTCATGGCCCACTGTTCCCAAGCCTAGAAGGCACTCACTGAGAGCAAGTTGGAACCACGTATTCTCACACAATCACGCACTTCCAATGTACAGGACAGAGCTTCCTGGGCCAAGAAAGCCTATTACTGACCATAGCAATATAGGGAAGGGGGAGATGCGGACAGAAGAGAAGCCAAAAGAGAAACATTCATGTAAGTGTGCATGAAACTGAAGGTGTAGGTTTTTTCCCACCTCGGACCCTTGTACATCTTTCTGCCTGAACACTGTCCAGATCCAACTCCTCCTGCCTCCTCGGGTCACTGTGCCTTCCCAGCACCCCTCCCCAAACAAGCCACTAGAAGTCAGGACTCCTCTTCTCCCTCAGATTTTAGTCCCTTGTTTTTCTTCAGAGCATGGACCACGCCTGCCCCGCCTGCCATGAACCAGTCATCTCGTATGGTATTGGGGCACACTGGCTCTCAGTGAAGGCATATTCAATTATTGAAGTAAATGTTCCATTTGTTCATGAACTAATTATGGAAGTATTTATTTCTTTCCTTCTTCCTTGGCAACATAAGAAGAACGCAGCTCTAGGTCAGTCCCTTCTCTTTTCTCCATCTGGGTGTGCAGGGACAGCAAGCAAGATGCATTTTACTCTTTCAGGAGATCCTAGTTTACAAACCATACCGTAAGAATTAAAGTGCTTTTGTGTCAGCAAAGATTCCTCTGGAGTTCCTCCATTAAAAACGCAGACGTGCTTCAGAAACAGGTGCTGGCGAACAGGGGTCAGCAGACCCTCACCTAGTCCCAAGGAAGCCGGCTTCTCCAGGAGTGTGCTGGCTTCGCGTCTCATTTGCTATCAGAAGACTCTGGACCTAGGCTTGTCTGCCTTCTCCTTTTCTGGCCTGCCAAGCTCTTGCTTATGCAAGTTTTCATCTTTCGACCTATAAATATTCATGAGTTCCTGTTTAAAGAATGGAGACCCATTTGGGGTTTCGGTGACAAGCCCGTGCTGTGGCACTGGTCTGTCCTCAGACTGCACTTGCCTACAGCAGGAACACCTGTTTCGCACTGAGAGGCTCTCAGTGAGCCCAGAGCCCAATCAGGAGCACAGTGGGAGAACGCATAGCCCTGCAGCTAATAAGACACCAGCGTCTTTATGGTTGTCCCTTACCATCAGGCAATGCCCAGCTATGCCAGGCACGGGGAAATGTACGCTCTTAGCTTCCCTTGGGCTTCTGCTCTCCTCATGGCCATTCCCACCAGGCAAAGGTGATGGACTGATGAATCTAAGGGCAAGATGGGAAGAAACAGTAGTACCCACTGCATGTCCAGACATCCATTCCAAACTCATTATCACATCAATATTCATGCCAACCTTCCAAGACAGTAGTGGAGAGAGTCATTTTAGATCACCTACAAATGGGGAAACTGAGGTATGGGGTGACAGGATTATGTATTAGAGAGAATGCTGTAAGTCAGCCACTAGGCCAGGCCCAGGATACATATCAAGAGTGGGCGAGGGCTTTGAAATCATGACCAGAATGGCAGGCCAGGTGATAGCAACATCATTAGCATGACTCCCCATCCATTCAAAGTCCTCTGAGCATTTGCCATTTGCCAAATATACTTCCAGGCTCAGGGAGGGAGACACATAGTGATCCAAAGATGAATGATGCATGACCCCTGCCCATCAAGCAAAGAGAAGGCCCTGGAGACGTTGAAAACCTCACAATAAACAAGGACCCTACAGCAAATAGAGAGCCAAGCAGGTGGGGCAAAAGGAGGACAGCACAACTGTGTGGAAGAGCAGAGCTGGCTTTTCTGCCAGAGTAGAGACAAGCAGCATTTACACACACACACACACACACACACACACACACCCCAACACATACACTACACACACACATGTGCACACACACACATACACACCAACACATACACCGCACACATATACCACACCAACACATATACCACACACACACACACATGTGCCCCCCCCACTGCACACACATGCACACACACACCAACCCATACACCACACGCACATATGCACACACACACACACACATATACCGCACATACACACAAACACACGTGCACACACCCATATACCACACATACACAGCACACCAACATATATACCACACCAACACATAGACTGCATACATACACACGTGTGCACACACAAACAGCAATTCGTAATAATTCAGGCATCACGATACACACACAGCACTACCCTACAGGGCACAGAGACTAGTATGACGATGTCATTATCCAGACATGTAACATGGAGTTAAATTGAAGATTTTTCCCATTCTTTAACTTTTCATCTACCCAGTGAAACAATGACATTTGTTCTGCAGTTATTGTAAAGTTATTAATGATGGAATGATGACTGAAATAAGAGCCAATATGTATTAATCACTTATGTATTTAAAAAAAAAAAACAAGCGGTGAGTCTCCGTTGCTCCAAGGGTTTTACAACACCTGATTCATTTAAATCTCACAATGAGCCTGTGACATAAGGACTTGGAATACATTCGTTTTACATCTAAGGGGACTGAGAAATGGAGATGTTAAGGAACTTGCCCCAGGTCACACAGCAGTAAGCTGCAGAGCTGTGCTACACAGGCACGGAGTCTGGCCATAGTCCCTGTTCTCGTCCACTAAGTCCATGGCCCTTGCTTGTGCTATGCCAGCACTATGGTAACTTCCCCACAGCTGCCTGTGACTTTGGTCCTCACAGTACTTCCTCGAAGCAAACACTCTTTTCACTCTTCTAAAAATCTCTGTTTTCTAGATGAGGAGGCAGACAGAGCAGATGGGTATCCAGCCCAAAGCTGCAGAACCACTAAGTGGGTGAACTGCTAATTGTCTGTGTGGCTGCAGACTGCACTGGTGCCTGCCCTCCCCACTCTTTTTTATTCAACGGAAATCATGAGGAGGACCAGGGGAGCAAGCAGAGTGTTTGGTAAAGGGGGCTAGCAAACGGGATGCTTCCTGGCCAGAACCCCCCTACACACACACCAGATGTAAAACAGAGAGAAAAATAACCATTCTCAAAAGCCAGGCCCAGGCTTGGGTCCCACAGGTCATGAAGCCCCAGACCCTGGCAGGTGAGGTTCTGCAGGCCTTGCAACTGGAAGGGAGGAGCTGGGCAACAGGACTCTCTCAGTCGGGCCCTGATGTTCTGATAGGTCCTGGCAAGAGCAAGGTGTCAGTTAGCATTGCTGTAAATCCTCTTGACAGCGGCTCTGCGGGCTCGGGCAGACTCGGGCCAGGCTGGAGCCACACTGTCCAGAGTCCTTCTTTGCCACTTCTCGGGACTAGGCGTGTTGGCGTAGAGCCTGGCAGCAGGATCATTAATCTATGGGCAGGCTTCTTACAGAGGAAAACATGAGAAACAGCTTTTAAAAGAATCACCAGGCCTCCGTTGGCACAGGCCATCTAGAGTGTGATTCTGAAGCGAGAGAATCCCGCAGCAAAAAGGTGCTAGGTGTTTACAAGGACATAGGGACTGGGAGCGGACCCAGAGGACAGCCCGTGTCTTTCCGTGGCCCACAGCATAGACTCTGAAGCTAAGCTTCCCAGGGAAAATCCTGCCAGTTCTTCGGGCCCTGGCATATGAGGGTACAGACAGCAGTCATATCAAGTTGATACAGGGAATGAAGGGTCAATATCCAGATAGAATGCCCAGGACATAGGCAGTGTCCTGAATGTACTTATTAAATAACATGCATGGGCTCAGTAGACAAATGTACTATCTCTTCCTGCTGGAGGAAGTCAAAATACCCCAGTTAATAAAGTGAGAAACTGCTTCTGCAATTTTTTATTTTGTGTGGGTGCGTAATGAAATTCACGTATTTGTGTATATAGATATATTCATGTGTATACATGTAGGTAGGCATGATCTTGCATGAGAATGGCAGAGGCTGACGTTGGATTACTCCATGAACTACTCTCCACCTTACTTTACTGTTTGGATATATTCGTTTTATTTCATGTGTATGAATGTTTTGTCTGCCTGTATGTGCATATACCATGTGCACGCCTGGGACCCATGGAGGGCAGAGCCAGTATATGGATGCTAAGAATCAAACCCAGATCCTCTGCAAGGGCAGAAAGAACTCTGAACCACTGAGCAGTCTCTCCAGTCCTCATCCTACTTTTTGAGACAGGGTCTCTCATTTTAGCCTAGTTCAGGATTCTTCCTGGCCCCTCCTCTCCAGTGCTGGGATTACAGGCATATGCCAGGCTTTTACAGGGGTGTTGGGGGTTAAACTCAGGGCCCCATGCTTGTGTGGCTAGTACTTTACCAACAGAAGCACCTCCCCCCCAACTTCTAAGACACTATTTCTTTAAGAGAGTTTGGTCTGAAGGTCGCTGATGTGGGGTTTGGGGGGGGGGATGGAGGTACTCATCAGACAGCAGCTTTCCTCAGGCAGAGCCTTGGAACCTGGGGTAAAGTGGGGCGGCTTGGGAACTACAGAAATCGTCAGGGCGCAGTGTGCTCGTCTGTGTTAATGCTTTCAAACTTCACCCTCCACACACATATCATAGATTACCTATCCGGACACAGATATCATAGATTACCTAGTCCGTGCACAGATATCATAGATTACCTCCATGCACAGATATCATAGATTACCTAGTCCGTGCACAGATATCATAGATTACCTAGTCCATGAACAGATATCATAGATTACCTCCATGCACAGATATCATAGATTACCTAGTCCGTGCACAGATATCATAGATTACCTAGTCCGTGCACAGATATCATAGATTACCTAGTCCGTGCACAGATATCATAGATTACCTAGTCCGTGCACAGATATCATAGATTACCTAGTCCGTGCACAGATATCATAGATTACCTAGTCCGTGCACAGATATCATAGATTACCTAGTCCGTGCACAGATATCATAGATTACCTAGTCCGTGCACAGATATCATAGATTACCTAGTCCGTGCACAGATATCATAGATTACCTAGTCCGTGCACAGATACCATAGATTACCTAGTCCGTGCACAGATACCATAGATTACCTAGTCCGTACACAGATATCATAGATTACCTAGTCCGTACACAAATATCATCGGTTACCTATCCGTACACAAATATCAAAGATTACCTAGTCCATACCCAGCAAGGGAGGAAGGCAACCATGCTGAGCGCCAGAGAGGGACCTCATCCAAGATCCAAAGCTGGTGGATATGATTAATGTGGCAAGAACCAGGTTCTGCTAGAACTCGGGCATGGTCCAACACACCAGTCTCCTGGCTTTAACTGGAAAAGACTGAGAGTCCAGGGTTTGAGACTGGGCTAAAAACAGCAGCCACCCTGATAACTGAGGTACTGACACCAGTCCACAGCCACCCAGTCCTGGCAGAACCTATAGAACACAGCACAATTTCCTTTCAGAAGTAGAGGACCAGAGTCCTTTTCACACCCAGAAGGGGCTCCAGGCAAGAGCACTGAGTCAGAAGATACAGCTCAAGAAGGTGCCCAAAGCCCGCCCTGCTTGCATACTTCTGGCTCAAGTCAGTATCTCTGTTCCTGAAACAGCTGGGATAACAGGCATATGCTCTTCCCATCCTGGGAAAGGCTCTCACCCAAGCAGAAACTGGAGAACCGGACTCATCCCTGCTGTGATGTTGCCACCTTCACGCCGTGGCCAAGAGCACTCTAATAGGTGATTCAAGCCAACCGAAGGGGAAGGCACCCAGAATGCTAGTCTGGTGAGATTCTGTGGACTGGCTAAGAGGAGGGCTCTTTCATCCTCATTCCACTAGTCAAAAGCTAACCATGTGGTCCTGCGTCGGCCATAAAGCACAGCGAGGTACTGTCTAAGCCAGCTCCCATGCAACTAGAAGCCTTGGCAGGAGGATGTTTGAAGACAACCTGGACTTATGGAGGTTGGGAGGGAGAAAAAGGAGGGGAGGAGGAGAGAGGAGAAGAGATGAGAGGAGAGGAGAAGAAAAGAAGAGGAGGAGAGGAGAAGGAAGAGAGGGGAGGGAGACATGCTGTGTTCTAACTCTCTTTTCAAGATGTGGATAGACTTCAGTGGACACATATGCTACCTTTGCTGTCAAAGACAGTGACTTTGCTTTATGCCATTGATGGTCCTGGGCTGGAACCCCCACATCAGTCAGCAACTAGCTCTGTCCAGAAAAATATCAAAGGGAGTGCAATAGCCTTCCATGTCATGCCCAGTGTCTGGTATGCAGGGACGGTGGCAGAGATGCTCTTTGAAACACTTTGAATTGAACACAGGCTCCCGCAGCACGGTAGGTACTCTCACACACTGCCGGCCACAGACAAGGCCCATGTGTTGGCTGAATTGCAGAAAGGGCTCAAATGCAACCTGCAGGCTACTAGGGCTGACCACTGCTGCAGGATGCTGGCAGGAGCCGGCCTCGCTGGAGCATCACGCCTGGAACTTGAGGTTGGCAGCCAGAAACCAAGGAGAAGAGGGGAGTCAGAGCCCCCTCCCCGTCCCCACTGGCTCTCACAACAGAGGCAGGACTCTCAGCTCATCTGTGTGGGAAGGAGGCAAGAGCTGCTTCCATTTTCTTTCACAGTCGTCACGAACAGTGGCCCACAGACAGGAGGAGACAGAGAAGCCATGTCCACCCTCCCCCCACAAGCTCCTGAAAAGCAAAGTCTTAGAGGAGGTGGGTGGGGAACACCTTTGAACAGGCATAGCCTCCCCGAGAAGACGCCAGCGGTAAGGGAAGAACACGAGCCAAGAACTTGCTACCAATCTACTCTGTGACCTTGGGTAAGTGACACATTCTCTCTGCCACCCGCTCCCCCATCTGTCAAATGGAGATAATAAAAGCTGTTCTGCAGTTAGAATGAGATAATCAATGTTTAAATGGATCTGGAAAGCATAAAGCTTTCTTTGGGGATATAAGGTGCTATTATCCACTCACCCTTCCCGCCTCTCGGGCCGACTCAGGTGTTTGCTAACAATTACATTCCTGGCCAGGACTCAGTCTTGACGAGAGGAAGAGGAAGACACAGCAGCCTCCACATTTCAGAGATGGTTCTGCAGCCTGGATCCTAACTGCCCTCCAAAAGCCCACAAGAGTTGTTATTGGGAACTGATGAAGCCTTTAAAACCCGGGACCTTATGGGAGGTGGACTCTTGATGGAGCCTGTGGGACCCTGGCCTCCTCTTTTTTTCTCTCTCTCTCTTTTGCTTCCCAACAATAAAGTGAGTATATTTTCCTGCCTCGTACTCCAGCAAAGATATCCTAACTCAGAGCAACATGGCCAACTGGTCATAGACTCAAACCTCTACGACTGTGACCCAAAATGATCCTTCCACTTTGTACAGCCATGAGCTCAGGAATTTGCAATCATACCTACCTAGAGGGCACTGGGACACAGGAGGCCTGGCAAGTGATAAGACTCATGGGCCAAGCAGGCACTATGAGCCTGTGAAATCATGAACTGTGACTTATGGGGACTTCCACCGTGCTCATCAAAAGCCAGGATAGCACTGACAGATGTGGACGTGGAATGCGCTGGACAGCAAGGAATATAGCTACAAAGTCATGGAATTCTGCTGGCTACGGCCCCGTCCCTAGAAAGGGGCTCCAGTCCCCAAGTATAAGGAGGAAATGGACTCCGTGTCCCATTAGCCTGGGAAAGGTCTACCAGGTTAACGTGCAAAATCATGGTTCAGGATCATGAACCAAATATCTAACCACTCCCTGCCCCAAATTCTCCCTCATAGGCATAAGAAATGAGAAAGCAACTCGGTAACTAATATGCACAGCTGCAAGGAAAGCTAGTTTCTGCTGTTGATCAATCCTTGCAGCAGTCTCAAATGTTCTTACATACAGCAGGCAGCTTCCCATGTTCCTTCTGCCGGGATTTAATTTGTCATGGGACAGTTGGTCATGGAGCCAACATCAGCCTCCTCTTCAGGCTCAACATGGGAAAGGAAGCTGCTGGGACGGCACATGGGAGCCTGTGACAGGTGCACACTTTGAACTAATGAAAAGCAGAACCAGGAGCGCTAATGGTCGTTCTCAATCGGCCTGAGCCCTGCAAGGGGAGAGCCCACATCTTCAGACCTCTCTCAATCAAGACTGTTTGACATACCCTGCTGGAAGACCCCTGAACTTGAGCGATGTTGAGCAGAACTTCGGAGTGCTGCTAGAAACACCGGTGGGGGAGGGGTTCCTGCACGGCTGAAGAGAAGAAACAGGCACCCTCAGGGCCTCCTTCCTCATCAACATCAGGGCGCACTTGGAAGGAGGGAGGATTTTCACAGAGAGTCTAAAGCAATCCCATATAACACTTTCTCTTGCCGGCTACAATGGCAGCTGGGCGGCACCGTCTCCCAACCAGGCTGTAGCCTTTCTACGCCACTTCCAGTCCTTCCCATCATCCCACCAAAGCCCCTAGCTTCTACCCCGACATGTTTCCATAGTGAAATCCTAAAAGAAATGCTTTATAGTCCTCAAACCCTATCAACTTCGAAGAGCAAAGATCCTTTCATGTGCCATGGTGACCTCTGTGTCACTGGACAGAGTGAATAGGGACAGCCAGCCAGGCACAGCCAGCCAGGCACAGCCAGCTCACCTGCGGCATCTGACAATGGGTATCAAAGCCCAGCTCAGCACCCAGGCTCAGAACCATCTTCAAAAAGCCCCCAACTCACGGCAGCCGTGCCACTGGACACATTTCATTCTCCTGAGCTCCAAAGCAACACAGAAGGCTTAATCAGGTCAGAAGCTTTGATCTGAAAATAAGTACCTTTTGGCCCTCTGTGGATTATAGGAATTACGCCTGGGAAAGCTACCTATACCGGCGTCATGTCAGGATATTCAGGGATATTTGGCTGAGGCAAATGACTGCACAGCCAAATGCCATCAAACCACAAAACCAAAGCTAGCCCACCCATCACTCCAGAAACCAAAAGCTTTGAGGCTTATCTGACAGTAGAATACAACAGCCAAACCTCAAGATTTTCACACCTCCCGCTTACTGTGCTTTTGCCTATGAACAAAACGGGCTGGGGTGGTCCAGCGGGGTTACAACCAGCCTGCTCTGATGCGCACCGACACCCATGCCCAGGCATTCCTGTCTTTTTTGACAAAGTATCATTTCAGCTAAAATTTTCCACTCCTGGACTCAGCCCAAAGGTAAATTTATTTTGGACCGTCTCAGCAGATTGCTCTGCAGCGAGAGAGTCTCAGGCAGGTAAAATAAAGGCTAGGTCTTCTCTTGATGTAAAATTATGTCCTGAGAGAACAATGATAGCTCAGGCCCCTCGTGTTACCTGGAGCCAAGCTCCACAGATCCGGGGGCGAGGATATTAACTATTAAACGCGTGGTATTAAATATATGCCTACAAAATGATCATGAGTGAGAAACTAAAATTTAATTCTTGACATTTCCACATGGGGATGAGAGCAAGTCTCTGGCCATTTTAAGATTTAGACATCTCCAAGTGCTTCATCCCTCTTAACTCATCCGCACTTCAACAGCTGCCTGGAGGGAAAGCAGTGACCAACCAGGCTTCAGTTCGACAGATGGTAAATTAGGAGCCAAGGACAGGCTGAGAATTATGGTAGTTACATAAGGTGGCACCGAAAGTCCATTGGCAAGGTCAAGACCACTGGTTAGCAGTCCTAAGAGAAATCTGATAGTCTTTGAATAAGCATCGGAATTAAAGTGAATCTTAAAATATGGCATTGCAACAGTTTATTTGGTACCAAACAAAATACTTGAGGCCGGGTGTTTTACAAAGCTAACAGTCCTGGAAGCTGGGTGGCCTTGTTTCTTCAGCCTTTAAAGTGAGTACCTGGTGGTATTAGAACATAACTGAAGAGCAGAAAGGGAAACGGCCATATGTAAAAGGGGGCCAAGTACATGGGACAACCCCACTTCTTAAGAACCCACTCTCTGAAGAAACAACCCCAAGATGACAGCCGTCATCCCTTCAAAGGACAGCACATCCAATGAACTAAACGTTCTGCACCACATATGCCCTCTTAGGGTCCTACCACCTCTCACCACCTCACAGCCATGCGGGGGACTCCTTACACACAGGGGCACATATCCAACCCACAGCATTCACCCAGCTCTCCTCGGCATAGCACTTAGGTGAAGTCTACTGCCTGGCACTTTGAAAAGTAAAGGGGAAGGAAGAAACTGACATTTATAGGGCACCCACACAGCAGACACCATACCAAACATTTCTTCCTCATAAAACTCTGCTATATCACATTCACTTTTCAGACAGGAGATAAGAGACCCCGGCAGTAACTAGACGAGCTAACACTGGGGATCAAGCGAGCCTGCTGATACAGGCCACATCACCCCATCATGATCCCAGGCAATGTAAGCTCTTCAAACTGTCATGTCACATTTGATATAGAAATGCCACTTTAGGGTATGAACTCTGAACTACGCTTTAACCAGAATGGCTGATAAAATGCAATAGCTGTCTCACTCATCCTTCTCCAACTGCCCAGGCACTGCTGAGGGAAACTTGCAGGGTCTACAAATATTAGCTACGTGTGGTGGTAGCCCATGGGAGGTGGAGGCAGGAGGATCAGGAGTTCAAGGCCACCTTTGACTACACAGAAAATTCAAAACCAGGCTGAGTTGACCATAACTGTGTCTCAGGAGAAAGGAAGAAAGGAAGGAAGGGAGAGGAAAGAAAGGGGAAGATAAAGGAACAATGAAACTCCGACAATCTACAAACCAAAAAGTGCAGCTCCTACAAACTAAGCTGCTAATTCCATTGAGATACAATATAATTAAGAGGTACAAATATGTTTTCTTCTCTATTTAGTCAAAAAAAAAAAACAAAAAAAGGAAGCTATGGCGACACACCTCTTAATCTAAGCACTTGGGAAGCTGAAGCAGGAGGATCAAAAGTTTCAGACCAACCAGAACAAAAGAAAAGAGGACAGATTGGGACAGATTAGTTATGAAGTCCTTGCCTTACACCTCTCAGGATCTGAGTTCAATTCCTCAGAACGCATATTAAGGAAACCTGGCAGTAGGGTCATGAACTTGAAACGTCAGTACTGAGGAAGAAGGCAGGTAAAGCTCTGGTGCTTACTGGGCCAACCAGCACAAACTACTTGGGGAACTCAAGCCAGTAAGACACCCTGCCTCAAACATCCAGCCTTCTGAAGAATGACACACAAAGCTGATCTCTAGCTACACACACACACACACACACACACACACACTCATTCATTCACTCACTGGGGGTGAGAGAAAAACAATCATAGAGAAGAAATAAAGATAACATGCCAATAATCGCACATACTATCTGAGGTTCCCTACCAGGACTTCCCTGACCTTAGTCTATGTGGATGTGTGCTACCCATATGACTTAAGACCTTGTACTTAGTAAATGATGGATAAATGGATGGACAGACGGATGGAAGGATGGACGGACAGACAGATGGATGTTACCAAAATGTTCTCCAAAATAATTCCTCCGACTCCAAGGGAAGTTTAAATCTGTACTACTCTCTATTTGATATTTGAATACGTATTTGTCATTTTAATACCAGCAATATACAATAAGTTGTTTGGACTTTACCTGCTGCAAGCATATGGAAAAAAGAAATGAATATTTTTTTTTGTTGGTGGGGAACGAACAGGCTGCATACTTCAGATAGTTTCCGAAGGAATGTAACAGAAGCCCAATTATTGTTTTTAAATAAGACACAAAATAAATGTTCCAGGAAAGAATTTTCATAAAAAAGTGAAGATTTCTATGTAGGACAATAAGAGAAAGCCTGCAAAAAAAGCCATCCCAGGGACAGAAGAGCTATGTGTCAGCTCCATGGGATGCCTTCCGGTCCCACACAGGTTCCTGCCCTCAGGAAGCTTCTCCACTTGTCTACTTGGGGGTTAGAAACTAAAATGCAGCAGGCATCACTGTGCCCCAACTCGGAATGACGAGATAGAACAACTATTACCAGAAACAAACAAGCAAAAACTAGAAACCCAGGCCCAGAAGTTCCACCTTCAATGCTTCCACAAAGAACTTGGGTCACCATGGAGGCCCTTGTCCACTTATGTGGTTAACTGTCTCCCTAACAGTGGCTCTGAGGAGTCCTGGGCTCCGAAGTCTTCCTGGAGAACAATCCCCTTCTCTCAAATGTGGGTTTTCAGCAGTGTTTGGTCTTTCTGCACCAAACATAAGGTAGTCAAAGGGCTCCTTCTGGGACATCATCTGAGGGAAAAGGAAGAGGGACAGAGATAGGTGGTCCTTGCCCTCCAGTCAACAGCAGAAGCTCATCTTTGATTTACAAGAGACACTGCCCCTCTCTGGAGTTTTATGAAGAGAGGGGGGGGAGGGGAAGGAGAGTGAGAGAGAGACTGAGACTCTACTTACAGAAATAATTGTAATTTGGATACCAACCAGGCTAAATCTTGCCCAATTGCTATTAAACAAATCTGTATGGGAGCAGGTGTAGAAGCAGGTGCAAACCAAGATACTTAATTAACCTCGAAGCCAGCCTTCAACAAGTGTGAAGCCTTGAAGGCCAGACCAGACACATTCACGAGTTTTGCTCTTCTGGGCAAACCTCCTACTATGGACCATATAAGGCTACAGACACTGTCTCATCCAGTCATGACTGGAAGGACTCCTGGTCACTCCCATTTTACAGATGGAAACTTGGCACTGAGAGAAAGACAAGTGACCATACCCAGGAGGCAGAACTGGTTGCCAAGGCTAGGGTGCACTAAAGCTTCCTTGCCAGCTCCCAAGACTGGGCTAGTCCTCACAACCCTACATTCAGCCCTCAGTGGCTGGCACATGCCTGCAGGCCTCAGCAGGTTGGTACAGCCCCACATCCTCAGCTGGTGATGCCCATTCCAAGAGTATTCTTCATCTCTACATTTGTCTGGTGATGGTGAATCTAAAATTTAATAGACTGAGATAAGAAAGGAAACGGGCTCAACTTTACCAACGTCTGGGAGGATTCAGGTGTCAGGTGAGCCCTCGCTAGTACCACTGGAGTGGATCACATGGAAAATCTGCTTTTATCTGGAGCTATGTCTAGGTGAACCAAGGAATGAATAAACTTGCTGTTTCCACCTCATTGCCTCTTCTCCAAGGTCCCTCTGTATTCGGACCTGTGCTGTGCTGATAGGGTCTATGCTAACTCATCCAGACATCAAAACTAGCTCTGGAGAGGGATCTGGGGTCAGTCATCCACCAGTTACTGTATCTTCAAGTTTCTACAACATAGCTGCATTTTTTTAATAAATTTGGTGTGTGTGTGTGTGTGTGTGTGCCCAATGTAACCTTTGAGTATTTCCAGGTTTTCCAAAAATAAACACAAAAACAAGGCGAACGCCACACAAAAACAGGACCTGCCCTATTTTCTCCTCCCATGAGACAATAGTTACTATAAATAAAATGACCATTGCAATCACTCAGGCCTTGTCCTGGGTATAAATATCTTCACTTGGTCTTCAATATAGCCCTTCACCAGTGCCTAGCATCTTAGGTCTTCCATAGCAAAGAACCACCGACTGGGAATGTGTCCTCTGCAAGTTCCAGAGGCAGGGAGCCAAGGGGGCTCTGCTCCTTCAGGGTCCTCTGAAGGAGTCTCTCACTTGCTTCGGGGACACCTGGGCATCTGATCCTGCCTCCAGGCCACACAGCATCTTCTCCCTGAGTCTGTCTTCATGTATTCATTCCACTTTTCACATCCGGAGAAAGACATTGATCATATTGGATTCAAGCTATACTAATGACCAAAGTTTGACTATTATCTGCAGAGAGCCTGCTTCCGAATACAGAAATGAAGGAGGTTGGGACGTTAACCTAACATTTGTTAGGGAGGACGGAATTCGACTCCTAGTATCCATTTGTGGACTGCTCAGCCTTCAGGGTCACAGATCAGGGCACGCTGGCTTACACTTGTCATTCCGACACTACCAAGACTTAGGCAGGTGGATCTCCCGGAGTTTGAGGCCAGCCTGGGCTATCTAGTGAGTTCAAAGTTAGTGCGGTCCATATATGAGACCCTGTCTTTAAGAACTGAAGGCATTTAAGATCACAGCAAACTTCAGGGTTATCTCCCACATGATCCTTAGCATCTGAAGAAGCTGAAGGAAAGAAGAGAAGCGTCACCCTCTTCCTGCTGTCCCCTCTGCTTCAGACATCTCTTTTTCACTGAACTGCTCCATGTCTTTTCCACACCTTAGCTCAAGCATCCTGGCAAAGTTCTCCTAGACGTTCCCGCCTGGGTGAGAGCTACTCCTATAGGATCGCTGTACACTTCCGGTACCCTATAGGCTCTCTGTACACTTCCGGTACTCACACATCACCATTATGGCAAGTTTCCAATCTCTGAGGATGACTCCCTTCTGTGTGGTTGATCTGAAGTTTGGGTTTGTTGTTTCTTTGTCAGGGTTTGGTTGTTGGTGGTGTTATGATACAGGTCTTATTGCCCAAGCTGGCCTCAAATGTTAGGTTCTTTTGCTTCAACTTTCCAAATGCAAGGATTGCAGATGCATGCCACCACACTTAGCAGTTTAGGGATAGATGCTCCATCACCATCAGACAGACATTGCAGGGACCGTAGATCCTGGCTCTCAGGAAGGACACAGAAGCTAATCATCTGCTATTTGAAAGGAAAATTCCATACCATATCTCCCTCCCCCTCCCCAAGCTGACTAGTTAACTGTGGATATCCACTTAACTTAAAAAAAAAGATTTATTTAATATGTATGTGTGAGGGCCTGCACGTATGTATGTGTACTGTGTGCATGCCTTGTGTCTTTGGGAGCCAGAAGAAAATGTCAGATCTCCTAGGACTGCTGGAGTTACAGATGGTTGTGAGCTGCCCTGTGGATGCTGGGAAATGAAGTCTAGTTCTTTTACAAGAGCAACAAGTGCTCCATTCATGGCTGAGCTGCCTCTCTAGCACTACTGCAGGTACCCACTTAATGGTCTATGCCTACCCTCTAGCACTACTGCACGTACCCACTTTATGGTCTGTGCCTACCCTCTAGCACTACTGCACGTACGCACTTTATGGTCTGCGCCTACCCTCTAGCACTACTGCACGTACCCACTTTATGGTCTGTGCCTACTCTCTAGCACTACTGCACGTACCCACTTTATGGTCTGTGCCTACTCTCTAGCACTACTGCACGTACCCACTTTATGGTCTGTGCCTACTCTCTAGCACTACTGCACGTACCCACTTTATGGTCTGTGCCTATTCTCTAGCACTACTGCACGTACCCACTTTATGGTCTGTGCCTAATAACTTCAACAGGTTAAACCTGACCACTGCCTTCCATTCCTCTAACAGGCATACGAGAACCAGAGAGCTAGCTACCTCCTGCCCGCCTCCTGCCCGCCTCCTGCCCACCTCCTGCCCGCCTCCTGGACTCTTCAACCACCTGCATTGCCTCCATCCCTCAACCTCAAGGGGTTGATCTTCAGCCCCTCCCCCACTCCAGATTGGGGACTGGTATCCACACTAGCACCTCTGGGATGCTGAAATGTAAACTTGCTTCCTACCCTCCATATTCAGCCGGCAGTAACAACAGGTGGCCCTAAGTGCTTGCTTCCTGAGGGTTCCAGGGCCTACCTGTAACACCTTAAGCAGCTCCATGTTGGGTAATAGTTGCCTCCAGGGCTGAAACATTCTTTCCTACAGGAAGCTCCTTAAGCAGGAAGGTCAACAACTCAAACCGGCTTCAGGAAGTTCCTGAAACTGACCAGATTCACTAGGTTCCTTCTGTGCCTGAGAAAAAAGTAAAGTCTAGGAACACCTCACTGGCCAATGAAGCCAAGCTGCAAAGGAGACTCTGAAACCAGAGCAGCTAGCTACCTGGAAGAAGAAACCAGCTGAACCGGCTGGAAGAGACTTGGACCAGAGCGTAACTTGAAAAGGGCGCTCTCCATCTGTTTTGCTTTCTGCATGTTGTCAGGGTTCCTAGCTTTGTGAGCTGTCTTCCAGCCTGGGGAAGTCAACTCCTCTGCATAACCCCAGTACCACTCCCTGCTTCACTAAATTGGGCTTTGGTAGTATCCATACTTTGGTCTGTCATGGTTCCCTATCTGAGGTGAGCAGACGTGTGTTTTGTCTCCCTAGAAAGTTTTCTCATCCAACAACACACTATACACACTCACACATGCCTGATGTGCTAAACATCCTTCAGGACCATAACATACATGTCAGGCTGCCCTGGGTCAGCTTGAAGTAACTTCCACATACAGTTAAAACAAACTTGGCACCGTGTACAAAGACACTTGATAGAGCCATGTCTACTGGCTGGATCCTGTTGAGAAAACTAACCAGATCGTCACCTTCATGATAGCCTCTCAGGCACACAAAGGGGCCCTGTGTGGCAGCAGAGAGGAAGGCCACCCAGCCATTCCTCCTCCTTGTGCTTACTAACTCACTGTGACTCCTACACCCTCCTTATCAGGCAGCGTTTCTTGAGTTCTGATAGTGTCACCACAACAAATAGGGACATTGAACAGAGGAAAAAGAGGCCCGTTTTGGCCCAAAGGAATTCGCCAGCATCTCAACCCTGAAAAGAGACCAGCAAGAAAGCAAGCAAAAATATACAGTGACTATAGCCTGCATGGTAGCATGCAACTATAAGCCCAGCACTGGAGAGACAGAAGGGTTAGGAATTTGAGGCCAACCTAAGGTACCTGGAAAATCCCAGGTCAGCCTGGGCTATATACAGGTGAAAGACCCTGTCCAAAAAAAAAAAAAAAAAAAAAAAAAAATTTTTTTTTTTTTAAAGGAAGAAGCAGTAAGTTGATGCTCCCAAGAAAGATAAATGCAGAGGGCTACTGTGACCTGCAGAGGTGTCTTTCCTGAGGAGTGGGGCTTGTGAGGAGGCCAGGAAGGCAGAGAGAAGAAAGGGCGGTTGAATGGCATGAGTCAGAGCTTCTAGGGAAGGGGGAAATGCATTGTGGAACTGGCAAACCAGACCACTTGTCTGAGTTGTAGGCTGTCTATTGCAAATAAAAATAGATGTAGGCCAGCTTATAAAAAGTGAGGTAATTAGCTGGCGAGGTGTGACTTGCTGCCCTCCCTTAATACATGAATTGAACCTTCTGTTAGAGGTGCCTCTCTGAGTTCACGAATGACGGGTGAGTCCTGCACAGGGGAGGCCAGCACACAGTCTCTCTGTGCCTCTATGCTGCACTGCTTGGCTCGCAGTTATACACACAACCAGACCCTAAGAAAGGCAGACTCCTCATGCCGCACCTGGGCTTGTCTCGGGCCGGCTGCTTGTTCGGATGGGCTCCTCAAATGTATTTGTGGTGACACCCAGATCTGAGATCTGAGAATCTGGGTTCAAAACCCCAGTCTTGCCCCTATGGCTTCTCGCTCACATAACTGGTGCCCTCCCATGTGTCCTTTCTCTCCCCTCTTCCTTTCTCTCTCCCTACCCTCCCCCCCCCACCCCCCGCCCTGGGCTCACTGCTGTTTGCAGCAGCTGCTGGATTTCACATATCTGGGAAGTCCATTAGCTTGCTGTTTATCCACACCATTAATGGAGCTGTTGGGTAAACTCGAGCCTGTCACCCCAGCTCCACCCCCCAACAGAAAAGCACCCCTTCTGGTTACAGGCATGCTACCAGCCCCAAAATCCTTTCTGTGTTTACTCACTCTCCCAATTGGAGGTTCATATTTTACGTAAGTCAGACTGTGGATTTTGCCAAAATAAAACTCTAAACATGATGGAAGAAAAGAGTCCCAGCAGTTCACCTAATCTGAATACTTTTTTCTCTCTCTTTTCTTTTTTCTTTTCAACACTATATTTTAATTACAATATTTCTCAATATTTCTCCCTTCTCCTTTCTCCCTCAAAGCTCTTCCATCTACTCCTCTCCTCATCTGGGTGGTTGTGCATAAATCCATAGTTGTAAATCACACATGAAACCCTGGTTTAGCCTCTTTTCTAGAAGCTGACCCACAAAACGAGCATGGGTTGCCCAAGCTGAAGCTGAGCATTACCTTCGCATGTGGCACCGGTGGAGGCTTTGCTGAAAGGAAAAGCCAGCACCAAATGATCTCCACTCAGTCCAGGGCTGCCTGGAAATTGAGATGAAATCTGCAGGGAGATGCCATGAGCTCAGCCTCTCAGTGGAAAGTGCTCTCTCCCTCCCCTTTCTCTCCTGTCAAATGGCTGCTTTCTGCTCACTCTGGCTGGAAAGGATGGCATATGAGGTTTAATATGCTCAATTTCTCTTGATGTAAAAAAAAAAAGAAAGAAAGAAAGAAAAATGCATGCAGGTTGAGAATCCCTACCCTGAAAATCCAAAATGCTCTGAAATCCATCTTTTCTTTCTATCATCATAACTCAGGACACTCTGGGGTTCGGGGTTTTCAATTAGGGATGTTTAACTTGTACAGTCCATGCAAAGATTCTAATCTAACAAGCTCCAAAATCTGAAAGAGTTCTGGGTCCCAAGCATTCTGGATGAGAAATACTCAACCCGTACACAACCGAAGGATGAAGGGACAAATTTCAGCTCCCCGCACGGACATCTAGCTGCTCATTCAGCAATAAAACCTTGACAGGAGCTGGGGTGGTCAATGGAGCTGATGGAGACCATCCATTCTGGAACTAGGAAGCTCGAGGGAAGGGATGCGAAACAAGAATCAGCTTGTCAGTCAGCTCCTGAGAATGGAAGCAAGTGACTCCTAGGACATCCAGGAAAAGATGATACCTAGGAGGAAGCCACCTAAAGAGTGACGTCATCATTGTGCCAGAGCAGTGGTTCCCGGCCTTCCTGATGCTGCAACCTGTTGATGCAGTTCCTCGTAGTGTGGTGATCCCCAGCTACAAAATTATTTTTGCTACTAATTCATAACTGCAATTGCTACTGTTATGAATCATTATGTAGATATCTGTGTTTTCCAGTGCTCTCTTTGGGGAGCTGGAGTACACAGGTTGAGAAGAGCTGTGTTATGGTAAAGAACGAAGTAGGGCTGCAACACCCCATGGTGGCTTCCTCCATAGGAAGTGAAGAGCTGGCTGGGCTCCACCCCTCCGCATCTTCCCACTTAGTGGGGGAGGTATTGGTCTAGTCTACATCTTTTATTTTATTTTTGAGCTGTGTTTTATTAATTTTAGTCCTTATCTGTTTGGGGTAAACGAATAATAAAGATAGTGTGCACCAACATTTTGGTCAAGAATCAAAGTCTAAAAACCATTTCATGAGGTAAATAGTACAGTGTTGTCTGAGGAACCAGAGCTCTTTAGTGCCCCAGGAACAGGTCTGGGGCAGCCAGGAGAGCAGAGTAAAGCCAACAGGGGGAGCTCTCCTCCTTATTGCCTCAGGTACACACAGGTAAGGCAGAATATAATCACTCCTGGTAAATCAGAGTGGTCCATTTTATTGGCGCCTTCTTCCTCAGCAACATCCACTTGGAATACTGGGACAAACTCAACCTCAGGGGTAGATATGTCCAATAGTTCTACGTTATTTCCGTCCAATAGGGTCGGAAAGGAATTTGTTTTCACTCTGCACCAAAGACAGGCCTTGTTGACGGGTACATGATAAATCCAAGGCCGGGCAGGAAGCTAGAAACAAAACAGAAATGGAGAAGGGGCTAGAGGGATAGTTTAGTGGAAAAAAATGTTTGTCATGTAAGCCCAAGGGCCTGACTTCAACCACCAGCACTCACTGAAAAAGGTGCATGGGATTAGCGCTTGCTCATAATTCCGATGCTGGGAAGGCAGAGACTGGGGAATCCCTTGGGCTTGTTATCCAGTCATTCTGGCTTAAATTTAGAGCTCCAGGGCTCAGTGAAAGTCCCTGTTATGAAAACCCAAGAATGATGGGTGGTGACTGAGGAATAAGACCCGTGGTTGGTTGACATTTGCCAGAGAGAGAGAGAGAGAGAGAGAGAGAGAGATCTCGCCCAGGAAGAGAACAAGAGCTCTATGGTGGGAGCCAGGAATCACATGACTAGCTCTGGAGTCCTAAGCATTCACCTCCTGGTCCTCAAACTGCCAGGATTAAGGCCCTTAGAGTTTCTATGCTAGTACTGGAATGTTATAGTCTAATATTCTGATTATTACTGATTCTACTAGAATATTATATATTGGAATTATTCTGAATATTTTGCTGATAGTCTGTTATTGGAAGAAGCCACATGGTAGCCAGACTTCACTGTGCAGAACAATCTGGAAGGCAACCCTCCTCTGCTTCCCATGAGAAGGTTTCCAGCTGGATGAAAAATGGAGCTGGGTTCTCAGGCCCCCGACTCGCCCCCACAGGCTCCTGTCATGTCTTCTGCATATTCAGAAAGGCCTAAATGTTTCAGAGCAAATGAAAAGATGATGCCTGTCAATTGGTTTCTTCGCCCACCACACAGCCCTGAGGGAAGAAGAATTCCAAAATGAAAAGACAAAAACGGAGAAATCAGAGCAGAGGCACAAAGGACCCCGAAAGACGCTGTGCAGGAGCAAAGAGAAACGTGTGTACCTCCGCAGCTTCCTGCGAAAAGCTTCACAGGGATCTGAGAAAACAAGGTATCTCTGTCATTGTAAAGAACTGGGGCTGTACTTAACAGGGCCCCAGAAAGCCTTTTTTCATCATTTTTAAAAGGTAATTATTTTAACTGCCGATGTGTATAATAAACTCTTGTCAGCCTGACATTAAAATTTGTTTCTTTTCTCTGCTCCCCCTCTTCCCCACAAGCGCTTACATCCCACAAGCACGGCACATGTTCTATTCCTGTTATTTCAGGGCTTCTTCGCAGAGCTCCTCGGGAGGCAGTTATTCTGTGAAGCCATGGTGTGTTTGCTTCACACCAGCCACTATCTCCCCGCGGGGATGGAAGGAGCCTACGTAGGCGGTGCTCAGGCTGCAGAACACGGCTGGGCCTTTCCTGGGGGTGGTGAGGGCTTCATCATAGGCATTGTGGGAACAGAGGGATGCAGAAGGGGACATTACCAAGATCCTTGGAGGCTAATGGCAGGATAATACGGCTGCAGAGAGAAGAAGAGGACTGAGAAATCTTTTGGCTTCATGAGAGCCTGGGTTTGACGTGGCTTGAAGAATGTCTAAGCTCATGGGGAAGTTCCCTGATTTTCCAAGATGGAAAAACTAAGAACTCCTCATCTCTTTCTTGAGTTCCAGAAGGGCAGAGAATGTGGCCAAAGCATCTTGCATGAGGGCTTGGCACTTCACAGGCACACTGAAAGCCTGGAAAAGCTGTTCTCTGCCCAATGGACAACCTTCATACATGATCCTAGCTCTTTCGGTAGCTCTCATTTTCTCAAGAAAAAAAAAAAAAACTTCACAATCCAGCCTGAGAGTCAAATGTTTCAACAATTCAGGCATCTCACCTGGTCACAGACTCCTATACACACACACACACACACACACACACAGCCCCTTCTTAACTTGGCCAGCCTGGTCTCAAGAACACAACACATTACTTGCACATCCCCCATCTACCTGCCATGCCATTGTTTTTTGTTTTCCCACATTTTTAATTTGTCTTAATGAATTTTATACCATGTGCTTAGATCATATTCATCCTTTCCCCCAGTTCACCCCTCCCAGATCTACACCCCCTTTTTGTACTCATCCAACTTGATCTCTCTCTCTCTCTCTCTCTCACGCACACACACACACACACAGTCCAGTTTGTTGCAGATATATTCTTGGATGTGTAGTCTTCTCTTTGAGCACCACTGATCTACCAGGGGCTGCATACTTTAGAAAATAATGTTCCCTCTCTCAGCAGCTACTCATTCATTGCCAATAGCTCTTCATCTGGGGGCGGGGGGCTTTGTGCCCTCCTCCCCTCCCAATGCTGGGCTTTTGTCTGGATGGAGTCTGTATCGGTTTTATGCATATTGTCATAACTATTGAGTAACTACCATGCTGTGTCTGGAAGATACTGGGTGGTTTTGTTTGTTTGCTTGCTTTTTTATTTGTTTTTTTCAAGTCATCCACCACTTTTGGCTCTTAGAATCTTTCTCCGCCCTCCTCCTCTTCAATGATTCCTGTGTCTTGAAAGGAAGTTCCCCAATGCCATTTCTTAATCATTTCTCCTAACTGCCCATTGAAACCCATCAATACCATCCATGAACATTTCTCTATCACTGTTATCAAAATAACAATGGACAGATATGTGTGTGTTGTGTGCATGTGTATATATTGTTGTTCTCTTGCAACACTACAACTCCCAGCATTCCCCTGGACTCCAACGCACGCAAGCGCGGGACACATTTCCCAGAAGCTTTTGCATTCCCCGTTAAAAAGCGGGGGCCGCCACGAGCCCCCCTCTCTCTCCCTCTCTTTTCTTCCCCGCCTTTCCTACCGTGTCTGCACGTCCCTTACCTGCCTGTTACCCCTCCCCCATTAAAGTGCACCCACGTGGGACCGCCGTGTGTCTGTGTCTTCTTCCTCGCGTAATGTCTCTACCATTTAACCCGCAGAATTAAGAACAACATATATACATACACGCACACGCATGCATATGCTAGAAAACTCTTGTCTCCTCTCCTAGGCCAGAACAAGCTGTGCATTCCATGAAGCTACACAAAAGCAA
The DNA here is from genome assembly GCF_018167655.1 of Microtus oregoni. Lineage (NCBI taxonomy): Eukaryota > Metazoa > Chordata > Mammalia > Rodentia > Cricetidae > Microtus > Microtus oregoni. The sequence continues at coordinate 16,994,937 of NW_024543095.1, read as the reverse complement.
AAAACCCACTCCTCTTTTATCTACCAGATTCAAAATGGAGCTGACTTGATGCTTTGGCACCCTAGGGCACAGTGTGAGGCTGAGGTGGTTCACCCCAACACTCCTGACCCCACCCTCATTCTCCATCCCCACACCCTATATACAGAAGCTGAGATCCACAGGGAAGCAGAGGCAAGAGGGCAAGCCTGGTGGGGTATAGAAGAAACTAGGTATTTCCAAGGCAGCCTCCTCCAGGTTGTGTGTCTCCAAGATGACACAGTCCACGAAACTCTAGTACTTGGGCTACAGAAATCCTACCCAGGAAGCAGAGCTACTTGGGTCCTGGACACACCCAAGTTTCTGGAGAAGCTTCTGGAGCTACAGAGTGCGCCTCAGTCCCCATGTCTGCGCCATGCGTCAACAGGTCCATTCCCCGGCCTTCTGGAATAGCAGAGAACCAGCTGAAAGAGTGATTGATCCTTTTGGACTAAAATCTCTACTCTTCAAACTCCTTTCACACAACAACCATATCTAGTATCCCTTAAATCCCCCTGGAAATCTCCACTGAATTCTCTCCCTGCTATCAATCCCACATACCAGCTTTTCTAGAACTTACCTCATCAATTAATTATCCTCTTTTCTGTCTACCTGATTTATGGGTTTCTTCTCTTTCCCCTGCTTCCCATTCCTTCCTGCTTCTCGATGCCCTTTCCAGAGTAAATCAGTACTGACTGTCTTCATCCCACATCCCCTTAACTTCCTCCACTGGGTGAGTTTTCTCAAGATGGGCCTCTCAGACAGATGTGACGGCCTTCTCACTTTCCATTCTTCTCAGCTAGAGTGAAGTAGGCTACCTACTCCTTCTACCTCCATGCCCTGCCTTGTCTCCGACACCTGTCCACCTGGCTGCATTTCCCCAGGCTTAGGCCTTACCTAGCCCCCTCTCCTGCCTCTGTACACTTCCTCTCTAGGTGACCTCAGCCACTCCTGAGGGCTCAGGTGCCTCACTGGCAGCTGTTCCACTAGCCTTGTCCTCTCCTCCAGGATGCCAAGCTCAACTTTCTAACTTGGTGCAGAGCACCTCTACCTGGGGCCGCAATGATCTCAAACTCAACGTTGACATTTGCAGGCACATTGAACATCTTTCCTTCCAAAACTCGCCCTCCGTCTGTGCTCCTAATCCAGTGTGAAGGATCCACTATCCTTCTAGGAAGCCCTGCCAGAAATAAGGGTGAGCTGTCCTCTGACCAACTCTCAATACTGATGCGCTCTCTCTCTCTCTCTCTCTCTCTCTCTCTCTCTCTCTCTCTCTCTCTCTCCTCCATCCCCAACTTCTCAGCCCACCACCATTCTTGAGTTCAGGCTGTCTAGAGCTACCACGACCTAATGAAGAATTACACAAGTCTCTAGTCCTCCCCCTCCCCTGTGTCTTCTAGAAGCACCTTGATTTCCAGGCCTAACCACAGTGCTTTTGCAACTTTGCGTATAAACAACTTAAAAGGCCCTTCACTGCTCTCTTCTCTATAACCAAAATTCTACCCATTCCTCAAAGCCACAAGCCAGGGCAAAATCAACAGAATCTCTGCCACTTAACAACTCTGCATCACAGTGCAGATGCATGCTGGGTCCTGATGTGTTGTCTGTTAACACACGAGTACATGAAATTCTCCATGGAACTCTTGCTACTACTAGCACAGCGCCTGCCCCTGTGCTCCTTTTAAACCGATCCCATATCTTTGCATCCGTTTCTCTACTAACTTGGAAGTTAGTATTCTGGGCTATATTTTATATTTTGTACTGCACTCTCCAAACAAAAAACAAAAACAAAAAACAACCTTCACAGAGAAGCCCTAACCCTCACCTTCAGTACTTGTGACCCAATTTGGAAATAAAGCCTTTGTGGCTATAATCAAGTGAAGATGAGCCCGTTAGGGTGAGCCCTCGATCCAACAACTAGCTGTCCTGTCCTTATAAGAGGAGACAGACAGATGAGGGGAAGACAGTCATGCAAAGACAAAGTCAGAAGTAGGGCTGTGCTAACACATGTCATGGAAAGCCAGGGCTACCGGTGGCTGAAATCCACAAGGAAGGATTCCCTTCTGGGTTTCAGACAGACACAATCCTACGCATGCCTTCATTCCGAACTTGCAGCTTCCAAGAATACACTTCTGCTCCTGTGAGTGGCAGAGTTTGTGACACTTTGTCTGGCAGCCCTGGGAAATAGAAGCAGGTGGGAATTTGCTCTCATTTGTTTTGTGACCCCACGGTGTCCACAAAGTCCTCGAAACTCTCAGTGAATTAGTTTCTCTGTGGATTTGTAAACAAAATGATCCAGAGGCACCAAGAGTCTCCTGCCATGAGTGAAGGATTTTATAAAAATTACCCCATACAACTTGAGTGCCATTCATATTTAAATGATCCTTTGTATGTCCCAGGGTTGATATTGGGGATTGAATCCAGGGCTCACACACCCGCACAGACTTGGCAAGCACTCTACCACAGACACGTCCCTTTACTTGGTTTGTTTTTGTTTTGTTTTCCTAGACAGGGAGACAGGGTTTCTGTGTAGCCCTGGCTGTCCTAGAACTGCTCTGTAGATCAGGCTGGCCTTGAACTCACAGATCTGCCTGACACTGACTCCTAAATGCTGGGATTAAAGGTATGCACCCACTACCACCTGGTTTCCTTTTACTTCTTATTTTGTGTCTAAGCTGTCCAGGTTGGCCTCAAACTCAGTCCATAGCCAACCTCATAGGTAGCTGTGATTATCATGTGTACTATGAGATCCAACTAAACCATCTTTTATATATACATACATACATATATATATACATATATATACACACATATATATATCATAGGAGTGCGTGCATGCATGCGTGCATGTGTGTGTGCATGTTTTGAAAGTCAGTTCTCTCCCCCCAGCACATAGGCTCTGGAGATAGATCTCAGGCTATCAGGCTTGGCAACAAGTGCCCTTCTTTATCCACTGAACCTTCTTGCTGGCCCTAAAATATGCCTCACGTTTTTAAAGACCTGGAGGGAAATTCTCTCCCTTTTTATGTTCGTTTGGTTTTTGGGTTTTTGGTTTTGGTTTTTTTCAAGACAGGATTTCTCTGTAGTATTGGAACCTGTCCTGGAACTCGCTCTGCAGACCAGATTGGTTGAACTCACAGACATCCACCTGCCTCTGCCTCCCAAGTGCTGGCATTAAAGGCATGTGCCACCACCGCCCAGCCCTACAATATTTCTTTATAAAAGCCTAACTACTGATAAACAATGAACAGAACCTCAGAACTAGTCTTTATATCCAGAAAAGGTGGAACTGCACCGCGTTCACCTCCCTCTCCTAGTCTCTGAATAGCTCCTGAAACAGTGTCAAAGCAGGTGGTTGACCTGCAGGTGTCCGCTACAGGAAACAGACTCTCTGCCTGTGCAAAACTGTGACCTTGTCCCCATTAGCATAAGACTCCATTCCACGGAGCTCAAGGCTTCAAATACTGGCCAGCAGAAGTCAGATACCCTGAAAGGGGAAAGGAGATGGACAGCTGGGTGCAGGCTTTCTTTGCATGCCAAAGGAAGAGTGCAGAGATGCCACACCAAGATGCCAGCGCTAACACTGAACTGACTTCAAGTCAACCAAGAGGACATCTGAACCGAAAGCCGATGTAAGACGAACAGCTGGAGAGGAGGCTGGGAAGACCGTGCATTCTTCTCTTGTTCATAGGCTGAAAACCAACCTGCAGGGAACATTCCAGAAAGCCCTTTGATGGACAGAGAGGAAACATTTCTAAGCCTCGGTCAATCTGTCTGTTGGTCTCCACCAGTGTGGTGGCCATAAATAATATGTCTGAGTCACAGCAAAAATCCACAGTCTCTCTGGGGACACAGCCAACCAGTAACAGGTGCACCCTGCCTGCTCCTGTGAGGAAATGGAGCTGGAGGGTGGCAAAAAGACTATCCCTGCCTGCTACAAAAATGCAAATGGGGCATTCTTCTCCTCGGGGTAGGCAACACAGAACCACCAGGCCTGGTCTGTGAATGACACAGTCCCTGATTTTCCAAAGCCCCTGCAAGGGCTCGATGCGTCTTTCATCTCTTAGCCCTGAAACATGATGCTACTTGTGCAGTTAAGTTTAATGGACAACAGACATGGCCTTGGATACCTTGGTCTTAGTGCAGATAATTTTAAATAAAATGAACGCTAGGCCACAGAGAAGCAGGTTCCACTCAGCTCAGGCTTTTTCCAGGATGGCTATCTTGAAGTTTGTAATTATTGAACATAAAGTACTTTCCAAAATAAGTTAGTAGTGTCCCTACTAGTACCCTTGGGGCAAGTCCAGCGTAGCCTGTGCCAAGTTGGTCCTAAACCCTGAGAACAGCAGGGTGTTCTGGTGGCTTTGAGCTGTCCTTCCCATCTCTTAAGTGTACTGTCTCTCTACCTGAGCCCTGTGTGCTCAGAGGAGCGATCACATGAACCGTCTAATTCCCCTATCCTCTTACTTGTAGTTCCTCCCTCGATCTTTTCTTTAACAGCTCATCTGTCAGCCATGAGATTAAAAAAATACATTAAAGAAGAAAAGTCTTTTTACTATGGAGTTTTTGTCTACATTTTGATCAAGCCTTTAAGCAGAGGCCTATCACTCTCAGGAACCGCAGGTTTCTCCTGCAGAAACCCAGCAGACCAAGAGCTCCTGTCCCCACTGTCCCCACCACGAGGGAAGATGTGTCCTCCAGCGGATGCTCTGCTGACAGAAGGTCACTTGCACCAGCCTTGTCTCGCTCCTCACCGGGTGGTCAGGAACTGGTAACAGCTAGGTCTATGTTTTCCAAGAGGAGCTGCCTAGGTGGCTTCTAATAGCCATTTCTTCTCAGTCAGCCATCTTGAGCATCTTTCTAAATGAACTGTTGCCTTCACGGAGATAGAGAGCTGTAGGCAAGTCAAGGGAACGTCGATGCAAACAAAATATTCATGAAGGCACTGCTTAAAGTACTCACTGAACCACGGATGGCTACCCTGGGTAGAATCATGACAGGAAAGCAAGTAAACCAAGATGAGCAGAATAACAATTTGTAAAACCTATAGATAACAAAAGAAGCAAAGATACCATGTAATCTGTCCTGAATATTTCTAGAGAGATATACAAGGCGCCAGCCTCTTGGGAAGGAAGAGGAGCCTCAGATAAGAAGACTAACTTCCAACCACTGGCCTGTTACTATTGAATTCTTGACTGTGTTCATATATTAATTTTTTAAACATTAAAAATACAAATAAAATGAAGAAATGGAAAGGTATTGATACATTTAACAATATAAATCCTTATTTAAAATCTGTGACATTAGCCAGACGTGGTGATTTATGCCTGCAACCCCAGCATTTGAGAGGTACAGACAAGAGGATCAAGACCTCGCTCAACTACAGAGTAAGAGAGAAGTCAGTCTGGGATATGTATGTGTATATGTAAATGTATATGATGTATATATGGTCCTATCTCAGAAGACAAAAACAAAATAAAAAATCTTATTATCTACTTTTAAATTAATTTATTCTTTGACAATTCCATGCACATATATAATACATTTTGGTCATCCTCATCCCTAGGCCCTCTTTTCCCCTCCCATGCTCATCACTGCCCCCTTCCTCCCACCAAGTCCCTACCCGACTTTCATGTCTTATTGTTTTTGCTTGTGACCTTTGGGTTTAACCAGAGCCACTTGCTTGGTCACGGGTGCAGCACTACCTCCTGAAGCATGGTTAACAAGGAGAATGGCCCTGACTCTCCAATCAACGCCTTTACTTCACCATAAGGACACCAAGAAGAATGGATAGCCAAGGGTTGCTGAAGGCAGGCCTGCTGGCCTTCCATTCACTTCAGCTCCTCCCTCTCTCCACAACATTCTCAGATTCCCTCTTAAGGGAGGCCTGGCTGGTCTTTATTTCATGCGTTAGCTTGACTTCTGGGAGATCTCTGTCTTTGTGAATTAATGTCTGTTCCCAACGTGCCAGGGCTGTGCTCCCATCACTCACTTCAGCTCCCTGGGCTTCTCTAACCCATCGCTCTCATGAGGTTTCCCTGAGACAAAGAATACCCCATGGTTCATCGGTCCCTGCAAGGACGCCATGTTCTTTTCCCTCGCGTTCTTATGTTTTGCCCACACCATTCCAACTGCTTTGAAATGTGAGCTCCCAAAAGGCGGTGACTCTCACGAATCGTGCCCGCCGGGGCCATTCAGACACCTTCTGCCACAACAGTCCCGTTAGCTATGACACACTGAATCAGGGGTCAAGAACACTGGCCACAGGTAAAGTTACAAACTTACCACAACAAACAAGGAGAAAGTGAGCTCTTCCCACCTCCTTTGGAAGCTTTCTCTTTGCCTGGTCTCTACTCCTAGCTTTTCCTGACTTCTTAGCAATGCAATAGCTTCACTGTTACATAAGCTGGGGAGCCTCTAAATACTTGTTCTCTTTCAAGAAACCCACAAAATCAACACAATCATTTGGTGGTTTAGGCACTAGCCATCAACAAAGCCCAGACTGATACTCTATTTGTTATGTGTAAGATATTTATCCAAGTTAAAATTCTCTTCATTTTGCTAAATTCTATCCTTGACTGTTTATAAACCAGCTATTTTACTTGACCTTATTTTGGGGTTGAGTGGGGAAGTAGAAGTAAACCTAAACGTGCTTTAAAATAATATTTTGAACGAGAAAAGAACTTAAAAACCTAAATTTGAACATCAGACTTACTTTCTTCTCTTCTAGAGACAAAGCAGCTCTGACATGTCACTCTAGAGAATGCTCTCTTTTTTTTTCTTTGTATATTAAAACTTTTTAACCTGCCCACTCATTAATTAATTGAAAATATTTCCTTCTGGCCTCTAACTGCTCAGGGACCTCTCCAAGCAATTTCCTCACCTATAATTATGTGGATGGACTGGGTTAACAGGTGGCATTATTATCCAAGTCAAATTGATGTCGGCATGAATGTTAACACTGCCCAATGGGAGGGTTTCTCCCCTGCTGGGACCTAGATGACAGAGAAGGTTTTCCCCACAGGCATTTCCATATGGGGAGAGCTAGAGTCCCCCAAACTGGGGAGAGGGGTGCATATCATCTTGGTGTTAGCATTCCCTCTCCAAGGGGTGGGGCCATAATGGCTGCCAGCAACCCCCTCCACCGGGTCTCCAAGCAGGGCACTGGATGCCAGGACAGAGATGTACACAGAGAACTACCAGGATGGCCCTGCCTCATCAGGACACGTCTTTTACTCTTTCTCTCTTTCTTTACTGGTGGTGCTGGGAATCAAGCCCAGGACTCATCACACGGCTAGGCCAGTACTCTCTCAGAGAAATGTAACTCTGGGCTTATCACCCTTGCATGTCAAGGCACGGGGCCATTCCCTGCTATTGAGGATTCTTCCTTTTCCTGAACTCCCAAGGCACTGTCACAAATTGAGGGTGACTTTCTTGTTTCGGGCAGTCTGGCTCACCTCTGAGCTGCTCATATGTCTAGAAACTAGAACCCTTTCTTCCAGCTCCCAAATGAGCAGAATGACCTACAGCAACAAGGTCTGTTCGTATACTGGCTGACGCCCTCCCACATATTTCTGTAAAGTGTTTGGGGGGTGGGATTACAAGCTAATGGGTATGTGTGTTTTCATGTCAATCCCTGTTGGTACATTGCTCAGTGGTAGAGCTGGTGGTTAAAGTGGCCTAGACTCTGAGTTCCAGAGACCAAACTTAGGCCATCAGCTCACCCAGCAAGTGCTTTCCTAGGCCATCTCCCAGCCCCTTTGGTTTGCTTGTTTATTGTTGTTGCTGCTGTATGCCCCCCCCACACACACACACGGTGAATCACGTGATCCCAGCTGGCCTCAAAACTCCCTACAAGGCTGCAGAAGGCCTTAATCTTAAAACTCCCAGTCTTCCTGCCTCCACCTCCCCTCTCCGAGTGCTGAGATCACACAATGCACCACCACCACATCCAGCTTATGTGTTACTAGGGGTCCTACAGCCTAGGATTCATTACAGCACAACAGCCCTCTCCCAAATGAGCTAGGCCCTCAGTCCCAAGAACAACCGTGGCTGGAAGTCAATGGGAGAATGCATCCTTTGGCATCCTTTGGCAACACAGCCCCTTAAGCCTCATGACTCTCACTGCCTCTGTGTTCTACAAACCCTGCAGAGAGGAGAGAAAGGAGTGAATGAAGGTTTTGATGTCTGCTCTGGGGTCCAGGTGTAACAGACACGAGCAGGAAAGAAATCAGAGCGCAGTACGGGTTCCTCTCCCTGTGTTGGCCCTACGTTTTCTCTGGTTCTGCTTGCTTCCTTCTCCTCTTAAAGCTTGCCACACATTACACGGACAGGTGTATGTTTTGTGGGTGTCAAATACAAACCAAATTTAAAGAAGACTAAGACTGTATTCTAAAATCTTCCTATGTGATTCTTTCCACTCTTCCTGCCAACCCCTTGTACTTAAATTTTTAAATAAGAATAGTGGTCAAAGCCAGTGAACTATAATTTGCCCCTTGGGACTCCTGGGCAGTCAGGGTTCTTCCTGTATGTAGGAGGTAACCAGGTTGCCAGCTCTGTCCTCAACAGGCTCTATTATAGGTATAGTCATCACAGCAGCGGGTCCTATCTGCAGTGTACAGTGTTTCAGGCAGTCTCATTCAACAGTCCCGGAAAGCCCAAGCCATGTTCCACACTCCTCCAGAGCCTTCCCACACCATGGCACCAAACATACGGCCAACAATGACCAGTCCTCCACCAAAGTCTCTATAGCCCCTCACCCCTTTGTGACTGATAACTCTAAATTTTTAGCTATGTGCATAAGTATCTAGAATAAATACTGTATTTCCAGACCTTCCATAACACAAATACAAAGGGCTGGGAAGACGGCTCAATGAAGGATTTGCTGTGCACGCAGAAGATCCTGAGACTGGACCCTGAGTGCCCTTGTAAAAAACTGGACAGGGTGATGGCACCCGGATTCCTAGAACTGGGAAGGTAGAAACGGGGATTCCTGGAGCTCGCTAGCCAGAGAGATTACAGCATCAGTGAGTTCCAGGCTCAGTAAGACACCCAGTCTTAGCCAGGCAGTAATCCCAGCACTCAGGAGGCAGAGGCAGGAGGATCTCTGTGAGTTCAAGGTCAGCCTGGTCTACAAGATCGAGTTCCAGGACAGGCTCTAAAACTATAGGGAAACCCTGTCTCGAAAAACAGAAAGAAAGAGAGAGAGAGGGAGAGGGAGAGGGAGAGGGAGAGAGAGAGAGAGAGAGAGAGAGAGAGAGAGAGACCCAGTCTTGAAATATAAGAAGATACAATAGAGGAAGACACCAAGACACCTAACATTAACCTCTGGCTTCCATATGCATGTACATCTGTTTGTGCTGGAAGGAGAGCTCACGCACACACATATACATACCACGCACACATACACACACACATACACACATCACATACACCACATGCATACACATACATGCACATACCACACACACACACACACACCACATACATACACACACTCACATTTAAAAAAACAAAAAGCAAGCAAGAACGCCGTCCTCTCCTTTCTCTTAGAATGAATATGTGATAGCTGGAGTTTATGGCAACCTTCTTGAACCATGTGGATGAAGGGCACACCCTTGGAATACAAGCTATATAGAGCCAAATTCCTGATGTATTCATGGAACATCATAGAAATCCTACCTACTGGCTGTCAGTGAGAAATGTGAGGGGCTGGACCACGCTGCTAGAGGTGGAGCATCACAGATTACACAGGGCCAGGAGGACAGCTGCCTGCACGGCTCTCCCACTGCTCCCAGCATCCAGTACTGGCTGGCTCCCCTTAGCTCTCTTTCCCCACTCCTGGGGCCTGACAATTCGCCAACAATGGGCAAATATCACCATTAACTTTCTGCTAATTTGGATTTTCCATTTTAGGTGGGCATTCTAACTTCTAACGGGTCTGTATTAAGTGACACCCTACCTGGTCACTGTAGAGGTGGGTTGGGGGCCCTTTCTTATGTTCCTGCAGCAGTCTGGCTTTCTCAGCTCTGCCCCACCCCAAAGACTGGTCCATCCCACTCCATCCCTGGTGCCTACTCAGTATCTAGGGTCGCAGTGGAAAGCCAACAGGTATTTGCTGGGTGACAAACTTGGAGTGGCACAAAAGAAACGCCTGTGCTCTGCAGGGCGTTATCAAGTGCAGGAGGGGAAAAGAAAATGATTTTCCTGCCCTAGGAAACCTGGCAGATGTTCTGTTTGCCTTAATTAACTCCCTGGCACTCCCTCCTGGCACAACGGCCATTGCTTGAAGCAGAGCAGTGTCTCCTCGGTTTTCAGAGGCTAGATGCTGAGTAATGGGCTAGATGAAAAGTCGGAATGTCCCAGGGAGGGCACCCAAGCAAGGGAGCAAGCTTAGAGCAAAGGGGTGGACCCAGGGCCTTGAGCATGCTGGGCAAGTGTCCGACCACCAAACCACATTTCCTACCCCCGCTCCTTTTATTTTTTCCTTTCGTTTGTTTGCTCGTTTTTGAGGGAGAGTCTCATTGTGTAGCCTAAGTTAGATTGGAACTCATGGTAAACCTCCTGCCTCAGTTTCCTAAGTGCTGGGACGATAAGCATGTGCCACCTTACGTGGCTATCTTTAAAAAAACAATAGAAACCACTGTATTTCAGATGCGTAAGAAGACCTACTTCCACAACGCAGGGTCTGACCAGGTCCCTGGTATAGCTGTTGGTCAACTTAGTAGCAATAATTTCCATTTCCAACCCAAAACTGATCCTCTTTATCTTTCACTCAGAAAAAAAGCCCAGCACTTCCCTTTTAGGCAAAGGAGGGTTACCCAAGAGTCCCTGGCAGGGTTGAGGTCACCTGGGCCTCTGCTTCTCACCTGGGTTCAGCAGCTTCCCGCTGTTGGCCCACTTTCAGACTGCAAGAGTGGGGGAGGGGGGGGCGGGACGGGGACATATCGAAGAGGAGCCAGGACTAGATGCTGGAAGCAGTGCCAGCACCAGGCAGGCAGCCGTCCTGACCTCCTCTCACCTGTGACGCTCCGCCTTCTGTTCCTCCGCGTGCTGTACTGCAGGCACGCCGCCAGCCCCACACATCTACGGTAACGACAAAAGGCCTTGCAGGACACATGAGTCCCGTGCCGCTCACCTTGGGCGCACAGGCCTCCCTGTGTGCGTTATCAAATGCGCTACCCAAACGGAGTGTCCGGTGGGAAAGAGAAAAGAGACCCAAGGTGCCGGCCCACGCCCCTTCCCCCACAACCCTACCACACACCAGGTGTGAGAAATCCAAAGCCTCAGCTTGGCTGGGCCCGTCAATCACGTGTCACTCACATGTCACTCCTGGGTGGCGAAAATAACGGAGTAGGGCCAGGCAACAACACTTCAGTAAAATAGCGGGTTATTAACACAGATCAGACACCTCTCATGTAGAAGGGTAGCTGGGGATTCAGGCCAGCTTCCTAAAGCCCAGCTTCCAGCCTGCCCAGGTGCTGAGGTAAGTGTGTACTCAGGCGGACATCCCTTCCCCCACCCCACCCCACCCCAGGCCCAGTCTCACAATCTGACCGCCTTTTGCCTCCTACCTTTGGTTTTCTTCACCAGGGGCCATGAGCTTCCTGTTCACTACAATCAAAAAGACCACAGTCCTGCAAAGGGGACTGACCCACTGACCGGTGCTCATACGCTATGTGCCCCCCACACCCGTGGATATTCCTGAGAGCACATTCCTTACCCAGACAGAGCCCACCCCTCACTAAACAGAGAGCAGGGAACAGACACAGCATCCCTTTTCAGCACCCTCAGTCCCACTATCATGCAGCCTCTTCTTCCTTCCCACCCCCGAGTTGCGACTCTCTGGCTGCAGGCTAATCCTGCCCTGGTGGACTGTGGATTTAGAGTCCTACATTCTTTCAGTTGCCACCAAGAACCAGTTGTCAGTGGGAAATGTGTGTTTAGACAAGCGATGGGAACTCAGGAACATCCCACTGAAGGCAGACACGGGGTGCAGGTGTGGGTGACTGAAGGGACACCAGAGACTGTCAGGGGACGGCTGTTTATTTAGGCAGCATTCGCTTGACATCAGGATACCATCTAGGTCTAATAACTCATTCAAGGTAAAAAGGATGCTTTCTAAGATAGCCATAATTTTACTTCAAAGAAACAAAACCTTAAACAGTAATGGTAGCACCTTCCCGTAATCCCTTCACTGGGGAGCCTGGGGTGAAAGGATAGAAAGCTCCAAGCCAATAAAATCTCATGAGTTCCAAGCTACCTCAAAACTATCAATTAAACAAGAATATGGGCTGGGGATATAGCTCTGTGGGTAGAAACATTTGCCTAGCATATAAGAAGTCCTTGAGTTCAGTCGCTGGCATTGAATGCAGTAATTCCAGCATTTGGGAGGTGGAGAAAGGAGGATCAGACGTTCAAGGCCCTTCTTCGCTACATAGTAAATTCATGACAAACGGTGGATACATGGAATCCTGTCTCAGGGAAGGAAAGAAAAGAAATGCAATGGCTTGGTTACATTGTCTCTCATTGCAGCTAGAGACCAAAGACCATGGTGTCCGTTCCCTGCAGGCCTAGGCCCACAGTGGGATCGAGGATGCTGGTGGCCTGAAACCTTCTTCCCCAGGTTGTTTTTTTTTTCACTTTTCTTTCTTTTTTTCCTTTCTCCTTTCTCCTTCCTCCTCCTCCTCCTCCTCCTCCTCCTCCCCCCCCCCCCCCCACTGTCTCCTTGTTTTGGAGGAAGACAAGACCCGCAGGGACGGAATCTGAAAATGGTTTCTCGGTTTTGGTGAATCCAAAGACAGACATCTCACATTTCCTAAAGCTGCTTGGCGGATGGCTTGGGAGAAAATGGTTCCAGTCCACAGGGGTGCTAATTAGAATCAATTAAAACTCAGCTGGGCTGCCCTGGCACTGAGTTAACTTGCAGGACTTGCTCAGCCCTTATGAAAATCAAAGAGGACTCCCGAGAGAAAGAGATCCTGTAGTGAAGAGCCTGCGGTAATTGGTGTATGAACTTATTGACCCCGGCAAGCCTCTTGACCCCACCCAAGCCAGCCAACACCCCAGGAGGTAAAACCTTGGCTGTGTTTGTCAAGAGGATCAAGGGCCAACAGCTGTAGGCCCTTGATCCTCTTGACAAACACAGCCAAGGTTTTACCTTGTGAAATAAAGAGGGCTGGAAAAACACCTCAGTGGTAGAGTGGTAGAGACTTGCCAAGCATGAGGGAGGCCCAAGGTTCAAGTCCCAGGACTGCAAGATAGATAGATAGACAGACAGACAGATATTCATTAAGACTTCATGGTTTTGTATATGTGTCTACCAATAAACAGTCATTATTGCATGCTAGAACAGCCATCTCACCCCAGGAGAAAACAAGAACCAGGTTGTCATCTGAAAGCGAAGGTACCCCCCCCTTTAAGTAATAAGAGTGTCTTGTCTACACTGTGAGACAGGTAACTCATTTGACCACTAAACCTACTAGGGTGGAAAAAAATGAATTTCTCAGTCAAGTTATCACGTTCAGACTTTAAAACTGTGGCTAAATGTACAGTTTGTTGTGTGCCGGTAGTGACTTCATAGAGTCATTTTCAATTCAACGCATCAATTCATAATTTTTTGAATGAAAAAAAAACACTCCTATATTTTCAAAAGGCCATCACCCACATTTTGTAAATATAAGTGAGACCCAAGTTTGCTCCCCATGAAGACTTTCTGGAAGGGAAAACTCAGTGACCACACTGCTAGAGCAGGGCAGCTGAGAAGAGACGCCAATGTACGCAAAGGCCACTAACAGCCTAAGACAGGATGTCATCGGGGCAAAATGGATGACTCAGAACAGTGTCTCTCAAGAGCAGGGATTGCGAACTATGCACCCAGGGACATTAGCCACGCTGATGCTGAGAGAGACAGCACAGACCTCCCAGGTCTCAGGGCTTGGTCTCCCACTCTCAGGATTCCTTGGTGTCTGCTCACGGGGTCCCTGCTAGCATGACACTAATAAGCCCAGTTCTGATCCTCTTGGTCTCACCTCAGGCTAAGGAGGGGAATGCTAGGAGAGCCAGATCCTCTCTGGAATATTCCCTCAGATATGATCACTCTAACAATTTGGTGGGGCCTTCCTCACCGGCATAAACACTAAAGCCAAAATAGATATGGTATACCTCTGTTTATGAACATCATGAATTCCTTCGTGTGTGCTCTGAAGACATCATCACTATTTATAGACATGTCTAGTAAGACCAGTCATCTTCCAAATGGCCATTTCCAAAGCATCTGGTGAGAGCCCAGGGTAGCCACACTGCCTTTGACATGACATCACAGTTACTTCTCCCAGCGACAGGCAAACAGAAAGAAGCTCAAGTGATTACATGGAGAAAAGTTTCTGTCTGGAAAAGACACCTAGAGACTGCAATAATACCTAAGTTCTCAGAGCTTTCCCAGCCAATGCAGGGCCTAGAACACAGTAAATGAGTGTCTACTGAAGAAACAGCCAGTGTGCTGTGCTGCAGAAGAACTTTTAAGGATCTACGTCCACTCTAATTGCTGAATGTGCTAGCCTGTTTTTCATCTAACTTTCCTTGGGACAAAAACATATCTTTCTTATATCCACAGACTGAACTACAGAAGGTGCTGGAACGTGATTACATTCCCCATATTTCCTGTCAGCGTTCCTCGAGCTCCTAAAAAGCAATCACCAGCAAGACGCCTTCCATGTGCAGGTCTATGTGTGTCTGCAGGCGTGTGATGACCAAGCTCAGCTGTGCTCCCTCAGCCTGTCTTTATCTCTCTTTCCCAGTTTGGCTTGCTGTGTTCGGGACACGCAAACAGTCCAACTTTAATGTTTAACTCCGAGGACCATAAAAGTATCAGTCAGAGGCACAGGCTGTAACCTAAAGGGCAAGAGTCAGCATCCCACCACAGGTTAGCTCCCATTGAGATAGCAAGAGCACGACCCTGTTTTTCCATCCCAAATCCCAGCAGAGGCCAGAGGAACATATGGAGCAGAATCCTGTCTCCTCTGGCACACTAGATCTTCTAACTTGGAGGGAACAGCCCTTGGTGCTGGTTCCCCTATGACTGCTGGTCTAAGTATTCCAATCCCATAAAATTACATAGCATAAACACCAAAGCAATCCCCATGCCTTGTCTGTGGACTTCTATTGTTCTAAGAGCAGTGAGTGCTAGTCTGTGTGACAGCCCCAGACTCATGTCCTAACCTTTCTTCCAAGCACACTCCTATTTATGTTTTCCTTTTGCCACTCTCTCGAAGTTACTGATCTCTTTCAAAATGTTCTCTTTCTGCAGAAGATGCCTCTCAGATCTAAAATGCATGAAATAAAGGTCTAAAACAGACGGAACCTAGATTTGGAAAAGAAACTTCTCATGTCCTTTGCTCTGCTAGGACTTCACCTCATATTGCATTGTCCTTTGGTCACACTTGGAAGAGCTGAGCTGAGCTACTCCTCCCTGTCCCAGCCAGAGGGAAGCTAGATAAAGAAAAATCAAAGTGCCTACAGAGGTCAATGCAAAAATCCACAGAGGGACCTAGTGTGTGTCTGCAATACAGACTCTGTGCTCTTAGCAACCCCCTCTGCAGATAAGCATTGCACCTATAGCCCTTCCATGGACTATTCCAGCCCATTCCATTATTCCAGTTCCACCACTGGAGGAAGACATCCGAAACGATCACATCCAAAACTATCACATCCGTATACCTACGAACTCAACTTCCTTAGGTCTGCACTGCTTCCTGGCTACACCATCTACCTGACCCTTAAACAGACTCAGATTTGAACAGATATGTACCGTTCACCCAATTGCCTTGTAAACTGAGTACAGGGTGCTCCTAGCTACACCACCTACCTGACCCTTAAATGGACTCAGATGAGAACGCGTGTACTGTTCACCCACTTGCCTTGTAAGCCGAATGCACGGGGCTCCCTTGCAACCCTGCCTTCCTCAGAGCAGGCAATGCCATAAAAGTTTGTGAGTTCCTGTCGAAGAGAGGTCAAGTTTTAATACTAGATCTCAAAGGAGGGAAACCTCGAGCCCAGCGGAAATAAGGCTTCCAATGCCTTGTTTTCCTTTTGGAAATGACAGGTATGCGTGTAGCTTGGCACGGGCAGTGTAGCCTCGGCCACGGACAACTGTGGGCAGATTTGATCATTGCCACGTTGCCATTTGCTGCTCACGGATTTTTGAAAAATGATCCTTTCAGGATAAAAATTTCCACAACTGCTTCAGATCTTTGGATCCAAAATAAGTCATTCTCCATTTCTGCCCCTCCCTCCCGCCTTCCCTCCCTTCCTCCCTCCTTCTTCTTTTCTCTCTCTCTCCCTCTCTCCCTCTCTCCCTCTCTCTCTCTCTCTTTCTCTCAATCTCTCTCTCTCAATCTCTCTCTCTCAATCTCTCTTTCTCACCCTGAAAATTTGAACAATACCCAGTCAACCATGGAGAAGTCAAGCATTACTTAATAATAATTTTTAAAAACAGAACGACACAGTTGTATCTTTCAAAACCAATGTAAGCCTCTTTTCAAAACCAACTCCAAGACTAAGGAACTTTCTGTTTGTCTTGGTCTCACCAAGGATGTACCTTGTCGATAATGAGGGCCAATGGGATGGGAACAGATCACAAACAAGAGGCATATGTATTTCTTCATTGTACTGGCTTCAAGCTTCACAGATTCCCAAAGTCGTGTTCCTCTCCCCATATCCTCTAGAATTTAAAACTGTGCTGTATTCACGAAACTCTCATGGTTCACTGGGACTGAGCTAAACTCAGGGAGATGGGGGTGAGGGTTAGCGATAACCCGGGAACTTTGGGGCAGCTTTTGCAGTTAACCATTTTTAAAGTAAGATTCTCTACAACTGCTGCCTGCAATGAACTCTTCTGCCCTCTGTGCTCCCGTCTAGAAAACACTCTGGCAGAATATTTGTTTTAAGACTCTGACTCATACATGTATATTCTGATGCCCATAAAACAGGATAAAAGTTTGGTACTCTCTGGTCACCTTGGCTAGCAAATGCGTTTTTCATTTGGTAGTATCAATTACAAAATGTTTGCAATCTACAGGACAAAACATTGGGGAAACTTTCTAAACCTGATCCCTTAGTGATGTGACCGAAGTCTACATCACAACCAGTGACAGCTGCCAAAATAAAATTTGTCATTCTTAACTTTGTGTTGCTTTATTATTACAGCTTTTTTTTTTAAGAGACCCTTTAAGAATATTTAGGAGGCTGGGGATGTAGCTCAGCCGTAAAGTGCATGAGCAAGGACCTAGGCAATGTATTCAAACCTTAGCATCAAAAAAAATTACCATGATATAATTCATAGAAATTGCATGGTATGTGCTGAACACATTTAAAACAGATACACTATTATAATCTTTAATACAGATTTTAAAAAGAAAACCTTAAGTTTTGACATGACATATACATATAGCTCAAACCCCAAAAGGTGAAAAAAAGGGGGGGAGGAGAAATTGGTAAAAATTCCTTGCATAGAGCAAAAGAATGGAGTTCCCCTCCCAGAGAGTAGGAGACCAGCAACTTGTTGGGCTGCATTCTCAAAGACCCTGGGGCTGCTCACAATCAAAGCTGACGTTGACCTTGTAGGAGCAAAGAAGAGATTAGAAAAGCATCCCAGGGACTTCTACCAGGTCCCGAACCTCCTCACACTCTGGCTGTTCCCTGCACTGCCTCTTAACCAGCCAGATCTCTGACACAGACTGCCCCAACTATATCTAAAGTGGTGACCAGAGAAAACAGCATCCTTCCAGAAGCCAGGTCCCCAGTCAGTAGAGTCTGACTGCACCTACAGTCGTGAGGGAGAGAGACAGACAGATAGACATAGAGAGATCAAGAGACATAGAGACAGAAACTCAGAGAGACAGAGGCAGCTGGAGGGGGAGAGGCAGCAAGAGAAAGTGACCGTGTGCATGTGTTTGGAGACAGGATTTAATGTAGCCCAGGCTAGACTCAAGCTACTATATAGCCTAGGGTGCCCTTGACATTTTCTTTATTTTGCTTCCACCTTCCAACGTGCTGAGATTATAGGTATGTACCAACATCCCCAGCTAGGCCACAGTATCAGTAACAAACTAGCTAAACGGTCACAACTTAAAAAAAAAAAATTCTATCACTAATCCAGTCTCCAAGGAAATAAAAATCTGGACCCAACCGGGCTATTTTGTAGGTCTAAACTCCTTCTCTGGCTCCTCTATTACTCTCAGTATAAAGCCCAAACTCCCAAATTGCTATTCACCTGAAGCGGCCCCTTGGGATTCCACCTTTAAGTCAGAAAGAAGAAAGGGAGGAGGACAGATCCTAGGTGAGAAAACTCTTGACTCCTCACGCTTCCAGCTCACTCCCGCCCACCAGGCTTCATGACGGTAGCACTGCTCTTTGCTTCAGGTCTGTGTTTAAAACCAGCTCCTCCAAAAGGCCCACAGACTAGACAGGGGCCCCTTTGGGTGCTCTGACAACATCTGTCATGGGGCCTTTCATGCACTTTCATCTCCTCCCTAGTTTAAACATACATGCTCAAAGTCCGTATCTATCCCATCCGCAAGGTCTAGCGTGACAATAGCCATGGTGGGTGTCCCAGAAGGTTAACTTCAATGAAGGAATCATCTAGAAAGCGGGAAGAAACAGGGAGAGAGGAGCATGCCTGATTCTGATTCCTTCCTTCAGTGACGGTGACTGACCCCAGCAGGAGGAGCTGCCTTGACTGGTCACCTGTGTGGAATCTGAACTCATCTGTCCCTTGAATTGTAACAATCTTTTATCACACTGTAGCAATAAATATGCCTCGTTCACAGTGAATGAAAGGGAAAGGGGATGAAATCTGACCACCCACATCACATACATATGTTGAAATGTCACGATAGAACTCACTAATTTGTATAATCGATACATGTTTATAAAAATGGCAGAAGAGGGCTGGGGAGATGGCTTTGTGTTGCTGTGGAAGCACAAGGCCCTGAGTTCGATTCCCCAGCATCCAAATAGCAACTATTAAAGAGCCAGGCGTGATGGTGCCTGCCTGTAATCCCAGGACTGAAGAGGAAGAAACGGAAGAATGCCTAGGGCTTGCTGGCCAGCTAGGCTAGCTGAATCTGCATGTTCCAGGTACAGGGGGAGAACCTGTCTCAAAGGTAGAGAGCAACTGAAAAGGCACCTAAAGTTGACCTCTGGCACCTTTCTGGCTTTTCCTGTCGGCATGGGTGGGAATTTGCTTCATAGGAGAGCCCCCCCACTCTATTCATGCTCCTGCCTCACACCCAGCTCCCCTCCTCAGAGTGATGTGTTCTGACCTGCATGTTCTCAGAGGGGGTCAGGCTCACACACTTCGAAGATACTAAATGTCTCAGGTTGTTCTGCTGCATTTGTCTTGATTTCGTCGTAGACAAGCCATCAGACTCTTATAGATTAACAAAGGGGATCCACCAAGGGTCCACAGGGCCATACACTCTATAGAGAGCCAACCAAGGGTCCACCCTGAGCCTGGGGACCCTGGAGACGAGGTTTCTAGTGACAGTGGTTAGGAACCCACATGCTCATTGAAGCCATCTTGGGGCTCACTGAACTTCTTGGGTCCAAGAAGCTCCTCCTACTGTGATGCTTACCTTCCCGGAAGCAAAACAACCTGTGGCCATTCGCCACGGTGACTGCGGCCATCAAGCAGAAGTGAAGCAGGAAGCGACTGCCAGAGACAGAAGCATCTCCAGCCATTGCCTGAAGTAGCAGGAGCAGCTGATGGAAGAGGCACCGTGCTAAACCACTTTCATCCCAAGAGCCTGCCCCTCCCCAGTCTGCCCATGCTGCCAGCCTGGAGGCTTCCTGGTGGAAGGCTGCATCCAACCCAATTCCAGACCCACCTCTGAGCTACAGTTCAAGCCTCCAAATACTGCTGGCAATTCCTAGTGCAGGCAGGTGATAAGCACAGACCTCAACTCTGAGTGCACGCGTGACCTTCAGCCCAGCCAGGACCCATCCTCCCGTCTGCCCCACCTTCGATGATTAGTGATAACCATGCCCAGTAGACCAGTATGCTGGAAAGGAGCAAGGTTGGATGGCGTAAGCGGCAACCCAACCTGGATATGCACCACTGAGTTTTCCTCAAAATGGACTTTGAAACTTGTCAGACCGGTTTAAAATTAGCTAATACCCAGGAGAATCATTTATTAAATGCATCTGGGATGATTCATTTAGATCCACTCCAGTTCTGAAATGATAAACGGCAGTGAAAATGACTGTATTTATCTCCCTGAAAGAGGACACAAATATTCTCACCGCCCTCAAGTAAAATATGGGATAAAGAAAGCAAGTGAAGACTTAAAACCAGCCTATCATCCACGGGAAGGCAAAGAAGGATGAGAGCTGAGACGTGGGCTAGGATGATAAGCGGCTCCTGCAGTTTCCTGGCCCAGGGAAAGATCTGCTAGCGAGGAGACTGCTTAATGTATGCCGATCCCAGTCCTGTTTTGTTTTGCAACTTGTAATGTTTTGGACTGCGCTGTGTGTTTGTCACTGGTGGTGATGCTCAGGCCCCAGGATCTGCCTGCTTTCTCTGGGGTTGGCCAATCTCAGGAACTCCCATCACACCCCTTCCTTTTCCCTTCTCTGACATACAGCACCAGATTAAAAATCAAGTATGTGGATGACCAAAGGCAAGTAGAAACCGCAATCTTAGAGAGGTGGATCATGGGTAAAGTGCTGTGCAAGCATGAGAACCTGAGTTCCAATCTCCGCTCCCACACAAAAAAGTCAAGGTTAGCAGTGAATGCACGTAACCCCAGCACTGAATAGAGCAGGGCATTCCCTGGCTAGACAATCTAGGGGGAAAGTGAGCTCCAGGCACAGTGGCAGACTCCATTTAAAATAATAAGGTGGGAAATGATAAAGGTACCTAAAGATGACCTCTGACCTCCACACGTTTGCATAGGTGTAGGTACCTGCATGTATGCACAAACATGCCCTGGTGGCAGGGGAGGGAGACAGAATTTATAAAAGTTATAATCTAATGTACATACAAAAAAATCTTATTATCAAAGATTATTACTGCTCTTATCCGTTTCTCAGACTGAAGTTCAGCGTCTGCTTTGCTTTGCCTTCAAGGTCATCAGGATGACCTAGCCACCTACCTGTGGCTGTTGAAGACCTTAGACGAGAGCCTACTGCTGCCATTGCCTTAAACCAATATAATTTCTGAATAGTTACTTATTCTTGCAGCAGAGACCATTACAGAAAGCCACAACTGGCCAATTGCAGAGAACAACTGACCATGAGGTGTCCAGTCCCAACGGATACATCAACAACACAACCCTATCCTACCCTACTGTTCAGGCAACATTGGGGGTGTATGAAAAGATTGTAAAGGGCCAGAGGATCAAGACATCTGCTGTAATATAGTGTCTTCTACACACCACAGGGAAGCTGCACCCATGGTATCTCAACAACACAGTCACCTAAAAGTCACATACACAATGACAGCACCAGCTGACATGCCAACATGCATGGGGAAAAATCTCACAAGGCCCCCCCATCCTTAGATGACAAGCTACAGGTAATTACTGTCTGCTGAGAGAGAATCAGTCTTCTCTACACATGAGTCCCTGATAGGTTATCCAATTCCAAGAGGCCAGCCCTAAAAACACATAAGAGAAACATTAGATGGGATCAGGAGGCTGAATATATGTAGATGTA
The DNA here is from genome assembly GCF_018167655.1 of Microtus oregoni. Taxonomy (NCBI): domain Eukaryota; kingdom Metazoa; phylum Chordata; class Mammalia; order Rodentia; family Cricetidae; genus Microtus; species Microtus oregoni. The sequence continues at coordinate 16,973,208 of NW_024543095.1, read as the reverse complement.
ATAATAATTGAATAACTGTGAATTAGGAGGGATAAGAGAGGAGTTGGAGAGGGGAATGGGAATGATGTAAAAACAATACTCATGTATAAAATCTTTAAAAATAAAGGGAAAAAATGAGACTTGAAAAAAAAACCAAAGATCAAAGAAAGAAAAGAAAGAAAGGAGAGAGAGAGGGAGGAAGAAAAGGAAGTGATGTAGGAAGTCCTTCTGTATATGTGTTGCTTTTATTGGTTAAGGAATAAAGCTGTTTTGGCCAGTGGCTTGGCAGAATAGAGCTAGGCAGGAAAACTAAACTGAATGCTGGGAGAAAGAAGGCAGAGTCAGAGAGACACCATGGAGCTGCCAGAGTAGAAAGATGCAAGCCACTAGCCGGAACCTTACCGGTAGGCCACAAACCTCATGGTAAAATATAAAATAATAGAAATGGGTTAATTTAAAATATGAGAGCTATCCAGAAATATACTTAAGCTATTGGCCAAACAATACTGCAATTAATATAGTTTCTGTGCGATTATTTCGAGTCAGGGCAGCTGGGAAATGAGTCTGGGAAGCCCAGAAATGAACAAACAGGGAGAGAGAGAAGGACCCGAATTGTCAAGGACATCAAGCAGGCCCTGCTGTGGACTCTCTCCTCCCTTGACTCCAACAGTTGCCTTCTCTTTTCCAGTTAACTTTCCATCAGGAAGCTGGAGTTTTCTTTTTTCTTGGCTTCCAATCGGAAATTTAGGCAGAGCCATAAAACTCCTCAGTCATTCATGGCCTGTTTTTCCTTTATAGTAGAAAAGCACTAATCGCTCAGCCTTAAATGTGATGTAATCAAGAAATACGTCCACAAAGCAGAGCTAGCTGGATGCTGACCCAGCACTCAAAGTTTATGTAAAGACCCTATAGCACTTGAGAGAATGTGGTCCCACAGTCCTGTCACACGTGAGGACCTGGATCAAGAGTCCTCTGAACTATCTTTACCCATCACCGATGTGTAATGACACTGCTCTCTGGGAGAAAGAATATGTCCTCCACCTCTCACTTTCTACACACACACACACCTACACACAACTCATAAAAAGCCAGCCTCGGGGGCTGGAAAGACGGCTCAGCAGTTAAGATCACTGGCTGCTCTTCCAGAGGATCCAGGTTCAATTCCCAGCACCCACACAGTGGCTCATAATCAACTGTAACTCCAGTTCCAGGGGATATGACACCTCCATGGGCAAAAGGCATTCATGTGGTGCACAGACAAAACACCCACACACATAAAAAAAAATAATTTAAATAATTTTTTAAAATGTCAATGTCAGCCTCAGACAGAACCATGCATCTCACTGTGAATGAGTTTCCTTGCCACAAGGAGGGGGGAATCCCAGAGGAACCCTAGAAGAGACTGGAAGCCGAAGGACAAAGAACAAAAATCCAAAGTCAGTCTCCAAGGCAGCCCCAAGGACAAGGCTCACATTTCTGCAACCAAATACTGAGGCCCACCTTCGCTGTAGAGTTTGAAGCATGCCTGGCCTTGGCCCGTGTCATTCTATATGAACAATCTCCAGAAGGGCAGAGCTGGCTTTGTTTTATAAATGTCACTGCCCATTGACACAGCAAGAATGAACTCCAAGAATATCAAAGTCCTGCTTGTCAGGACTCTGTCCACACTATTTTCATATATAAGCAGTTATATAATCCAAGCTTCTATCTTTTCCTTAGGCTCAGGTGCCCGCAATAGCCCATGGGATTCTACTTTTTATTTTCTTTTTGAGACAGCGTCTCACTATGCAACCTTGGCTGGTCTGGAGCTTGTTATGTAGACCAGGATGGTCTTGAACTCACAAAGATCAGCCTGCCTCTGCCTCTTGAGTGCTGCAATTAAATTCGAGCACCACCACACCTCGCCAGGACTCTCCTTTAAAAAACAAAACAGGCTGGGCAGTCATGGTGCACTCCCAGCACTTGAGAGACAGAGGCAGGTGGATCTCTGAGTTTGAGGCCAGCTTGGTCTACAGAGTGAGTCCAGGACAACCAGAACTATACAGAAAACCCTGTCTTGAAAAAAAAGCAAACAAAAACAAACAAACAAAAGAATAAAAGATTAGCTTTTATGATAAAAAAGGAAAAAAGAGAAAAAGAAAACCGCTAGCAAACTGTTCAGCACATTAGCCTCATCCACAGCCCTGGGAAAGATTTGGAAACATTGCTCACACCCTGCTCATCTAGGGAAAGCAGAAATCAAACAGAGACTGTGCAAAGTTCTGCAGGGTGCTGAGCTTCACCCAATCCACCACCTACTTTCCCATCTAACTTGAGTGTACAATACCCTGAGCGCTAACTGTGTGTGTTCCATTAGCTCCTTTGACTATGTGGGACACAATCTGGGGACCTCTGCTCTAGTGGAACTACTGCAACCTTGACAAAGGAAATCAAGCCAAGACCAGGCATGGGGGCATATGCCTTTAACTCCAGCAGGAAGGAGGTGGATTTCTTTGAGTTCAAGGTCAGACTATCTACAAAGTGAGTTCCAGGACAGTCAAAGACCCTGTCTCAAAGAACCAACAAATAACAACAAAAAGCAATCAAGCCATTCCAATGCGCTGATAGGCTCACAAAGGCAATCACATCCTGATCCAGGGTTCTAGAAGCCGTGGGGACCAAAAAGACACACCTAAAGAAGAGCAAACCTAAAAATTAAAACCAAACCAAACTTAAACTCCTCTCTTTGCTGGTTTTAAGCACCCTTCTCACATACAGAGACCAACCACTTATGGGCAGCAAAGTGGTCATTGCAATCAAGAAGACAAGTTTCAAGTTCTGTCAATGCAGAAAGTACTGCACTTACCCCAGACTCAGCCAAGGTTGAGGAACGTTCTGAAAGAACAAGCAGAAGTCCTATTGAACTCAACATTTTGGAAAATGTCAGTGGCATTAACTATATAACCAATATACCTGGGTGGATGGAAAGATGAAGGATGGATAGGATGGGTGGGTGATGATGGATAAGGACGGTGGGTGGGTGACCAATACAGTGGACTATGACATTATAGTCACCCTACTAGGAATCAGGAAACCTCCTCTTTCACATCTTCTATGTCTACTGAAACCTCCTCTTTCACATCTTCTATGTCTACTAGATCTTTTTTCTTACTTTGGCCAAATCACTTAACTTCCAAGCTATTTATTTCATTTATAAATGAGTAGTTAATGAATATCTGATATTAGAGAGAGTGGTTTTTCTCATTCTTTCAGTTGGAAGGAAAGTGATGTCTGGCAATGTCCCATACCTGATTGTCCACAAGAGAAAGAAGAGGGAAAATGAAGAAGGAAAAGGGACAGGAAGAAGAAAAGGAGGCATTCTGATCACTCACTAGATTGTCTTTTGAATACAGCTTCAATGTGTAACTGAATAATGACAATCCACACACAAGAGCTTTGGAGCCAGTCCTGGCTACTTCAGCATGTGCAGTGAATAGACCCTACTGACTAAATATCATCATCCTAAAACCCAAAATGTCATCTGTTCAGTCACCAAGTCATCACATAAATTTTTTGGTCTTGTTCTCAAATGTCAAACTAGAAATGTATATTTACGACTGTGGTAATTCGAGTAAGAATGGCCCATATATTTGAACGCTTAGTCACCAGAGCATGGAACTCTTTGACAGGATTAGAAGGATTAGGAGGTGTGGGCTTGTTGTAGGAAACGTGTCACTGGGAATGAGCTTTAAGGTTTTCAAAAGTTTCAAAAGCCAGGCCGGTGTTTCTGTCTTTCTCTCTCTAGCCTATCAATAAGGATATAGCACTTGGCTACTTCTCCAGCACTATGCCTGTCTGCCGGTTATCATGTTCCCTGCCATGATGGCAATGGACTAAGCCTCTGAAGCTGTAAGACAGCCTCAATTAAATGCTTCTATTAGAAGAGTTGCTGTAGCCATGGTGTCTCTTCACAACAGCAGAACACTGACTAAGACAGCTACGATACTAGTTTGAAGGGAAACACAAGGAAAAAATGCATATTCGTGAACGCTGGATAGCCTCATGATGGATGAGGTCGAAACACCACATCCTCCGAAGTCTCTGAACACTAACTGGAGGCAAAGTTGTCCTGGGCTGGTTGGGCTGCAGCCAGTGCTGGGGAAACCCACTGTACCACGGGAATGAACTCTCAACTCCCTTACCCTGGATGCCAATGGCTGCACTAGGATTCCGGAGGCACCACTATCTGGTGTTGATTGCCATTTGCAAGAAGTTCAAAAGATGGAGGCTCTTGGAAAATGGAAGGTTTTGGTTCACCAGGGGCATGTCTGCATCCTTAGCTGTTACCGATTCAGTACTGACGAGTAGGCAGGCAAAGCGACATGATGGTACATGCATGCAGATCTAATTGATTCCACCTGATCTTCAGGACCAAGGCCAATGTCAACCCCTCTAGAAAGCCTTTCTGTCTCCCCCTGGACAAACTTACCATGTGAGCTGTTACAGAACTGTTAGGGCTGCAAAGTGTGAGGTGCTGAGTGCAAGGAACCCCTCTTTGTTATTTTCTCACCTCCACCACGCTCACCTTAAAGTAGGCTGCGTGAGAATGTCTTCTAGGACACTTTTCGTTTTCTTTCTTTTTTCTAAATTGGAACTTACAACAAGAAAACAGAAGCTGGGGAGATGCCTTGCTGGGTAAAGTACTTATGCAAGTGTAAGGACAAGAGTTCGAATCCCCAGAGTCCATGTGAATGTCAGACAGGTATGGTGGCTGCCTATAATCTCAGAACCTAGGAAGAGAAACAAAGGGTCTCCAGAGCAAGGTGGCTAGCTAGACTAGCTAAGGAGGTGAACTCTAGGTTGAAGTGAGAGACTCTCCTTCAACACAGAAGGTGGGGAAAGACCAAAGAAGACAGCTGGCATTGACCTCTAGTCTCCTTCATGCATTACACACATGTACATCAACCCTTTCTACACATACACCCTTGCACGTGTGAATCCATGCACACAAACACATGCAAATAAACAAAACCCACAGGGTTTAGAAATCAACACTTACCTGCATACAAGGCACTGTGATGATGACTACAGCATTCTATTTTCACATTAACATGGCCATTTGAGATGTATTTTAATTAGAGCTGGAATGTCACTAAGTGACAGAGAAGCCTACTTAGCATGTGCAAGAGCCTAAGATCAATCCCTAGGAGAGAGTGTTAGCCAGGGAATGAGGAAGAGAAGAAAGACGGACTGAATTCGGAAAGGAACAAATAAATGATGCTGAGTGCCCTAAAACCCAGATCCCCATTAAAGAGGCTTATATTGTTGTCAACCTTTCTGTGGAGAAGGCTACCTTGCCAGGAAAGACAAATAGCGTCTGGCTATCTTACATGGCATTAGTATAACACACACACATACATGCATGCACAAACATACACGCACAAGTACACTCATGCATGCACACACCCCTGATACTAAAGAACAGAATCGGTAGTGGCCATTACAAGCATCTTAAGTTTAGAAGCTACCACTTGCTAGGATGCTTGCCAAGAGGTACTTCTACTCACATCTTGTTTTCCTTATGTGGACCCCCACAAACCCTTGTGGGGGTCTCCACTGTGCCATCCCCGTAGCAGAACAGAGCAGGACCCAGCCTCCTACTACAGAGTGCAGAGCACTGGGAGGAGGCCCCAGCAGGCACAGGCAGGGCTCAAGGGCACCCTTCTGAGCTGTAAATCTCCTTCATGGGGGCGGGGCCTAACTTGCTCCCTAGGCACAGAGGCTTCCTCAGCTCAAGCCAAAACTGCAAATCCCCCCACCAGGGGACAGACAAGTGACTCCACACTCCCCACCTCCCACCCTCACTTGTTTCCGAACCTAGTCTTATCTGCCTTCCTCCTCTTTCCCCCTGAAATAGTCGGGCTGTACGGGCGCCTGCACACAGTCATGATAAGCACTGATAAAGACAAACTCTTAAAGAGCCTTGTAGGGATAAGGAAGCTGAAACCCTGTTCTCCCGCAGGGGTGGAGACCGGGCCTTCTACAACACTACTATCCTAGAAGCAAATTTTAAATCTTCACTCCCAGCAATATTATGCATAATACGTAAGTAGGGCTAAGAACCAAAATGCTGATGAGCCTGGAGGTAACTGAGTTTGGTTTCTACCAACAGACATTCTCCTGCCTCCACGCCGTCACTTATATACTTTAGATGAAGACAAGCCACTTCTCTCCCCAGATCCCAAAGTCTCCCTCATCAGGATTTAGAAGTAAGTGGCATTCTTTTTTAAGGGTCTACAAGCCTCTAATGTGACCAGACCCACTGTGACTGTCCAACTTCACACTGCAGGAACTCTTAAGCTCAGAGAGGTTAAGTTTCTTCCCGGAGGTCACAGAGCTCATTAGCAGCAGAGTCAGGCTGGTGAAAAATAAACAAGCTAGCTGTGAACGCAGCACTCTGTGAATATATGCTGGCCTATAAACGCTCAAAAGCGGGCAGCAAACACAAACTTGGCAAACCACAGCCATTTCCTATGCAACTCATTAGAATGAGAACTACCATCTGTCTGAGAAGTAGCCCTAAGATGAAAGGCACCCCCTAAACCCACGCGATAGTCAGACACACAGAATGCAGTCAAATGGCCTCCTGAACAACATCCTCAGCCTCAAACCACAGAAGTCACAATTTACATTTCACAATAGGGTTCTAATAACTAACATTTTTGGGTGCTTATCGTACGACAAGCATTTTCTAAGCACTTTGTATACACTACGCTATTTATTCCAACAACACACTTAGATAGCTATTACAGGCTTTGTGCTAAAGATGAAGAAATGAAAGAGGTTATGCAACTGGTCCACAGGTCATATAGCTGGTTCAGTGGCCACAGAGGAAGGCAGAGATTAAAATCCCTGTCTTTCTAACGTAAACCCCAGCACTATGGTAACCAAGGTGTTACCTGCTTCAACAGCTAGCACTCCACTGCATCCTTCTGAACTCTTAAGTTTTAAAATATATACACATTAATAATTGCAGTAGAGAAAACTGTGTGGAGTGGAGTGGCACTCTGTGCCTTCTGCTCAATGTTTTAATAAACTAAATATGGTTTTAAGAAGTAAAGTAGGGCTGGGGTGTAGCTTGGTGGTCAGACACTTGCCTAGCCTGGTCATACACACGAGACCTTGGGTTCTATCCTCAGCACTGCAAACAGTGCTATTGTTATAACAGTTACAACGTTAAAGGTGCTAATAGAGGCCGGGCGGTGGTGGCGCACGCCTTTAATCCCAGCACTCGGGAGGCAGAGGCAGGCGGATCTCTGGGAGTTCGAGGCCAGCCTGGTCTACAAGAGCTAGTTCCGGGACGGGCACCAAAGCTACAGAGAAACCCTGTCTCGAAAAACAAAAAAAAAAAAAAAAAAAAAAAGGTGCTAATAGATTCTGAATAAATAGCTGAAACAATTCTTGCCTTTTCAAATTTTAAGGTGTGTGTATGCTCACAAGAATCCAAATGTAATTTTAATACCACATTCTAATTTCTTATGAAAGGAAGGAAAACACCTGAGCATGAATAACTAAGGAGCATCTATGACTGAAGTAGCTACGTGCAATTTTTATCAAAGCAGTCCAACATTTGTGCAGAAGGCAGTACGTCAAGTGTCAGCACCAAACAGCAGGACTCTTCCTGTCAGAAATATTCCCTGCCTCTGCTGCAGAACAGGCAGGAAGCGCCCCACCATAAACTGCCAGACACGAAGGCTTCCAAACAGAAATACAGACAGTGGATAGACACGACCGTGATTCAAAAGAGCTGGAGTCAGAAGCTTCCTTGAAAAAGGGAGATTGGGGATGGGTGTTCTAGGAATTGGGGTGTAGAAAGCAGAGCAAAAGACCAGATTTCATCCCAGAAGCTCCTGCTGGGAAGTCAAGGGAACCACTGGGCAGAGAAAGGAAGGAAGGTGTATTCCGCAAGCCCTGAGGGCTGGCCAGGTGAGGAGAATGGGGGCTGTTATCCAGCCTGGGACAGGAACAACCAGAGTGGGAAGGTCCATGCTACGATGACCCTACATAGATCTCACACAAGTCCCCTGGGTTCCTCAGAAGGAAACTCACAAATATACAGTAGCTAATCTCAAAAGCTTCTCCATGGTTTGGTTCCCATTCACCCAAGCTCAAATAAGGTAGTCTTTCTAAGGTACCAAATAGTAGGGTCACCATGACCAGGCACTGCACACCTCTGGACAGCCCTGACTGTCACTGTGGAAGGACAGGTGCAAGGTCCCATGGCAAATGACAGGACAATGCATGAACTGAACCTCCCCCTTTGTGGTGGTTGATATCTGTTATCAAACTGACGGGACCTAGAGTCACCTAGGACAAGATCTGGGCATGCCTATGAGGGACTTTCTGAAGACACCCTGATTATGGAGGCACCATCCTACAGGATGGGGTTCCAGACTAAACAGAAGGACAAAGTGGGGTGAGCAGCAGCAGACACCACTCTCTGCTTCCTGACTTCAGACAATGTGACCAGCTGCCTCACCCCCCTGTCACCACGCTTTTGACACCATGGTGGACTGTACCCTCAAACGATGTGCCAAAATACAGCCTTTCTCCCTAAAGTCTCTGTGGTGGCTAGTGTTCATTGTCAATGTGACATAATCTAGACTTGCCTGGGAAGAGAGTCTCAACATAAGATCGTCTATCTAGATCATGCTGGCCTGTGGTCTTGTCTATGGTGATCATCTTGGGTGGCACCATTTCATCAGCTGGACTGGGACTTGAAGAAAAGCAGAAAGAGAGCTGAGCCCCAGCAACAGAGCATTAATTCAAAGCTCTCTGCTCTTGACTGTGGATACATCGTAACCAGCTGCCTCCAACTGTTGACACCCCAGCCACCCCAGGCCCTCATCCTTCCAAGGATGAACTGTAACCTGAAACTGTGTACCAAACAAGCCCTTTCTCCTTTAAGTAGCTCTTGTCTGATTTTTGACCCAGTAACAGGAAGTGGAGCCAAGACAGTTGCTTCTGTCAGGTAGCTGTCATAACCACAAGGAAAGTAGTCACTGCACACCTGGCCGCAGAAGTGACCACTGTGATTTTATGGGAGCTGCCGATCAAAAACACCTCTTAATTATGATTCCCGCCAGAATTATTTTAACAAAAAGCTAAATGTTCCTGCTTTTTCTTCAGAGGAACAAGATAACAAGCTCATTCCTGCTCATGCCATGCTTAAATAATTACCAGAACTGTAGGAAACAGACTCAGGACATAGACTATGTAAAAATAGAAGCCCCCCAGCTACATTGTATTTCCAGGTAAACACAGAAACTTTTTAATATAAGTATGCCACATTTAATATTTGGGACACATCTTTGGTTTTAAAAACAAAAATATTCGTCATTTATCTGAAATTTAAATTAACTGGGCATCGTGTATTTCATCTAAAATCTGGGCTCAGGTGGCTTTAAGAAAAAGATGGGTATTCCACAGGAGCAAAAGGAGAGCCTTCGGGGGCTGGAGAGATGGCTCAGTGGTTAAGAGCATTGCCTGCTCTTCCAAAGGTCCTGAGTTCAATTCCCAGCAACCACATGGTGGCTCACAACCATCTGGAATGAGGTCTGGTGCCCTCTTCTGGCCTGTAGACATACACACAGACAGAATAGTGTATACATAATAAATAAATAAATATAAAATATTATGTATTTATACATAATAAATAAATAAATATAAAAAAATCCTTGATTACATTTAAAAAAAAAGGAGAGCCTTCCTACTCCCGCCTTCCTATTTCTGCCCTCCACCCCTGCCCTCCTACCCCATCCTCCTACCCCAGCCCTCCTACCCCATCCTCCTACCCCATCCTCCTACCCCAGCCCTCCTACCCCATCCTCCTACCCCAGCCCTCCTACCCCATCCTCCTACCCCATCCTCCTACCCCAGCCCTCCTACCCCATCCCCCTACCCCATCCCTCTACCCCATCCTCCTACCCCAGCCCTCCTACCCCAGCCCTCCTACCCAAGCCCTCTACCCCATCCTCCTACCCCAGCCCTCCTACCCCATCCTCTTACCCCATCCTCCTACCCCATCCTCCTACCCCATCCTCCTACCCCAGCCCTCCTACCCCATCCTCCTACCCCATCCTCCTACCCCATCCCCCTACCCCATCCCTCTACCCCATCCTCCTACCCCAGCCCTCCTACCCCATCCTCCTACCCCAGCCCTCCTACCCCATCCCCCTACCCCATCCCTCTACCCCATCCTCCTACCCCAGCCCTCCTACCCCATCCTCCTACCCCAGCCCTCCTACCCCATCCCCCTACCCCATCCCTCTACCCCATCCTCCTACCCCAGCCCTCCTACCCCATCCTCCTACCCCAGCCCTCCTACCCCAGCCCTCCTGCCCCAGCCCTCCTACCCCATCTTCCTACTTCAATACCCTGATTCTTGCCTTATTTCTCCAGTCTTCTATTTCTGGCCTCCTAGGCCTAAAATACCCCGAATACTTGGAAGGAAGGAAAAAACTTTACATAGCTGAAAAAGAGAAGACAAACTTTTGTCTAAGAACAATCATTAATGACGGTCAGAAGAATAACTTGCCATGTTTATTTCCATTACTTACAAGTAATCATCTAAAATGAAGTCCAAGTTTAAAGATTGAGCATCATAATACATAACTAGAAAGTAAATGTCTAGTTCTTTAGAGGAGTATGGCCTGGATATTTTTTTGTTTTGTTGTTTATTTATTTGTTTGTTCTTGTTTTTGCTTAGTTTTGTATTTTAACTATTTAGCTTACCATTAAAGTAATAGGTTTCACCACAATGTGGTGTGTAAAGTCCTTCTGTATATGTGTTGCTTTTATTGGTTAATAAAGAAGTTGCTTTCAGCCAATGGCTTAACAGAATAAAGCCAGGCTGGAAGAGATACAGAGAAAGAGAGAGTAGGCAGAGTCAGTGAGAAGCCATGCAGCCAGCCGCCAGAGGAGAAATACACGAGCTGCCAGCTGAAACTTTGCCAGTAGGCCACAACCTCGTGGTGATGCAGAGAATAATCGAATGGGTTAGTTTAGGATATAAGACCTAGCTAGCAATACGCTTAAGCTATAGGCCAAGCAGTGTTTTAATTAATATAGTTTCGGAGTGATTATTTCTGGTCTGGGCATCCAGGAACAAATGAGCAGTCTCCGCCAACAACGATGTTTTATTTTATCGCATTTGCTTATTTCTTTATTGAAACAGCTCACACTGGAGCCCAGACTGGCTTGGAACTTGCAGCAACATTCCTACCTCAGCTTCCCAAGTGCTAGGATTAGAAGCATGTACCAACACCCACTGTTTACTCTTTAGGAAGTCCAGCACTGTGGTCAAGAGCAAAGTCTTGCTTTTCAAATGAAGTACCATGTACACCGTCCAGATTTAGGCCTGAATAACAAAACAATCTCTGCGCAGTATACTAGAGGTCGGGTTTCTATAAGGATCCCAGAGAAGGAAAATGAAGTCAGATGTTTCAAACCTGAGAACTGAGACAAACATCTAGACTACAACAGAGTCAGGAGTGGGTGGGGGGGGGGGCTCAAACTCCAATTACCACTCTAGGTAACGGATGAGGCAGGTGATGTTCAGGTCAGTACACAACACTGCGAGAGAAATGCGCGGCATGTTCTGTCTACACTCTGCTCCAGCTCAGAAGCTAACAAAAAGGGGTCAGTGTAGAATTCAGGTTCTGCACACCGAAAACTTAGCAAACCCAGCTCCCATCACCAAGTCATTGCAGAGAGACTAGAAAAGGGTTTGTATGCAACTCAAATGGTTACTGCTAACAAAACCTTCAAACAGGACCAACCACCAAAAAATATCAATGATACTTATAATCATAATTAGTTATTATTTACTGGGAATTTGCTATAAGTCAGGCGTTTTTACAGTTCTGCCTAATAGTATAGTAGCTCTCTAAGGCAGCTGTGATTCCCAGATCACAGATGCAGAGAAGGGCATTACTAACTGTGCTAGTTTGAATGTAATTGGCCCCCATAAGCTCAAAGGGAATGGCACTATTAGGAGGTATGGCCTTGTTGGAGGAAGTGTGTCACTGTGGGGGCGGGCTTTAAGGTCTCATATATGCTCAAGCCAAGCCCAGTGTTTCAGTTCACTTCCCTTTGCCTGTGGCATCAAGATGTAACTCCTTCACTCTGAGCTCCTTCTCCAGCACCATGTCTGCTTGCGTGCTGCCATGTGCTGTCCCTTGTGATATTGGACAAAACCTGTAAGCCACTCCATTAAATGTGTTTTCTTTGTAAGTATTGTCATGGTCATGGTGTCCCTTCACAGCAACAAAAACCTTAAGACATGAGCCCATATAATTTGCTTCGTATCATTCAGTCAAACTTTATACTAAAATTCAAATCCAGGACCAGGGTTATGAATATAGTTCAGCAGTAAAGTGTTGGTCTAGAATGCAGGAGGCCCCAGGACCCTTATTTGAAGATGGTGTTAGCAGTAATCATTTGAGTTATCTGCAAAAACACTTTCTTGTCTCTTTATCTCTGAAATGAAATGGTGATAGGAACTGGGTTTGCTGAGTTCCAAGTGTGAAACAGATCCAGCACTGGCTGACACCAAAGCCCATATTCCATTCTTTAGATTCATGAGCTTTCCCCTGCCAAGCTTTAGTTTCGTGAAGGATGTATACTGATAAAAAAAAAAAAAGTTCTCCATCCCTATCAGGTTATCAATAAGTAAAAAGAAGAAGAAGAAGAAGAAGAAGAAGAAGAAGAAGAAGAAGAAGAAGAAAAAGAAAGAAAGAAAGAAAGAAAGAAAGAAAGAAAATAAAAAGAAAAATATTAGCTGGAGTACAACAATGGGGGACTGGGGTTCTCTCTCACACTAAATTTCTTAATAACTAAGAGCTTGATGTAATAGTGAGTGTCTTGATTCAACCTCTTGCCCTAGAAAAGTTCCTAGAACACAGACGGTACACAGTATGTACTTGTTAAATAAATGTCTGGATAGACGGATAGATGGAAGGATGAATACTCACTCTGTCTACTGTTTCAACTTGGATTTTTTCCATGTATGTGTGCTTCTATGTTTTAATGTTTCTATGTTTTAATAACTGATTGTGGTTTTTTTTCTGTGGTTGCAATCTTACTTTAATCCCAAACATCCACACCCTTGCTCCAAATGTTAAGACCTACTTGTCTTCTGGCCCCACTTCCCTGTTTGTCTAGATCCCATTTTCTTCAAGGCCTGGTTTAAACTCTTCTTGAAGCCTCTGCCGATCAGCAGAACTCATACCATGTCCTTTTCTTTGGGCCTCCACCATGTTCAAGCTCACTATTTCCCAAGATCCACTAGAATATGGTTCAATTTTTCTTTTTCTTTTATTTAACTATGATTATATATATATACATATATATATATACATATACATGTGTATACACACACACACACACACATATTTCACAAAGCACTAGTCCTTGGTGTCTCACAAATACTAGCTATTTATGATAACACATCTGAGACAGGTCTGGCTGTGCAGAAGTAAACAACTGTCATTGCTTTGGGTCATCATCTGTATGTGTGCGTGTGTGAATGTGTGTCTAGGCACGTAATCACATGTACACACAAATACATGTTACATGTGTGCACAGGTCAGAGGCCGATGCCAAGTGTCTTCCTCAATTGCTCTTCACCTTATTACTCAAGACCCAGTCTTCACTGAACCTGGAACTGACTGGCAGGCCGTCAGATCCTAGAGACTTCCTGTGTCTCCCTCCCCAGCCCTGGGGCCACAGGCACTCACAGCCAAGCCCAGGGTTTTACATTGGTGCTAGTGTGATGGGGGAGAGTCTTCTGTTTTGTGTTAATTTCATTGGTTAAATAAAGAGACTGCCTTGGCCCTTTAATAGGACATAAAATTAGGTAGGCGGAGTAAACAGGAACAGAATGCTGGGAGAAAGAAGCTGAGTCAAGGAGTCGCCATGATTCTCCCACTCCAGACAGATGCAGGTTAAGATCTTTCCTGGTAAGCCAGCTAGTGGAGCTACACAGATTATTAGAAATGGGTTAGATCGATATGTAAGAGCCAGCCAATAAGAAACTGGAACTAATGGGCCAGGCAGTGTTTAAAAGAATACAGTGTCCATGTAATTATTTCAGGTAAAGCTAGCCCTGCGGGCGGCTGGGTGCCGGGAAAGTAGCCCACCGCTCCTAACACAACACTAGTGGAGCCAATCAGATTCTAATTCTTTCACAATGAATACTTTAGTGAGCTCTCTCAGGAACATACTATACCCTGCCCCCGTCCTGCTGTTGCTCTCCTCCCCGGCCCTGCTGTGGCTCGAATGTCTCTGATACACCAAGGTGCATCTGACTTTGTAACATGTCCCAGCCTCTGATAACTGAGACATGAAAACACCACAAGCCTCCTGCCCCTTCAAAGACAGTTTGACCAACACTGGATGATGCCATGTTCCATCTCTAACGGCTGACGGAGGAGTCTCTCGGTTACTTAAAATGGTTGACATAACCATCGATGTGAAAGGCAAAGGCAGAGAGTCATCAATCTTCCATTCTGGAAATTTTGCTTGCTTGCTGGTTTGTTTTTAGAAGAACCTGGATGGTTCTACGGCTCAATAATACACAAAGAGAGATCGTTTTAAATCTAAATTTACTCTTTGCGGTCCTTGGACTCTAGGTAAAGAAACAAGCTATGAAAAGTAGCTTTATGGTCTTCCAACCATGGGGAAAGACAGAGCAGGGGGTGGGGTGGGGGGAACAAAACAGGGCAGTTTTCCAGAGTAATAAGCAAGGCAATTTGAATAAAAGAGACAAAATATGATAGCGAGGTAGATTGAGCACAGTAAAAGACCAAAATGCAGGGTTTGAGAAGTCAGTTAGGACTGTTGCCATCAGGGACCCAAAAAGCATCTGGCCAAGCTAACTCCTGACTTCACACATGTGCAGTACACGCTTCACATGTAAGCACAGTGCCACTGACTGACCGGTGTCAGCGGAGTCAATAAGTTCCCCGAGGAAAGAAGCTATCAGTCCACCAGGACCTGCAGAGGTAGATCTAGGTATGGCCACACTCTCTAAGACTGCACTAAGCGCTTCCTCTCAGCTGTGAATTTATACACCAGGGCTTTTCTGATACTCCTTGATAAACACGGCCAATAGGCTCTCTGCTCACGTGACAAGGTGCCCAGCACAGGAGGTATTCAATAAACATCCGCTGGTGGATGAAAGGAAGGCCAGACGCTGCTTTTACTGCTCAGCAGCTTCTGTCTGGCCCACTGTCTCAGTTAGGGTTTCTATTGCTGTGAAGACACCAGGAACGCGGCAACTCCTATAAGGAAAACATTGAATTGTGGTGACAGCTTACAGTTCAGAAGCTCAGTCCATTATCATCCCGGTGGGACATGGTGGCATGCAGACAGACATGGTGCTGGAGAGGTAGCTGAGTGTTCTACATGTTACAGGCAACAGGAAGTGAACTGTGACAATGGAGGATATCTTGAGCATATATAACCCTCAAAGCCCGTCTCTACAGTGACACGCTTCCTCCAACAAGACCACACCCACTCCAACAAGGCCACACCTCCTAAAAGCGCCACTCCCTTTGAGGGGGTTACACCTACCATCTTCCTTTTCTGCTCAGATTCTGAGTCCGCTTGATTGGAGAATGTGTAGACGGGCCTGGAAGAGCGGGCCTCTCCAGAGTCCGTTGACTAACTGGTGAGTGGGCTTCCCAGACTTCCTGAACAGCTCACACTCTGGAGAGCCATCAGATGGGTGAGAAAAGACACTTCCCATTCACAGGATGCTTCCATCTGCCTGGCACTAGGAGATGCTATGCTCTGAGAAACAACCAAAGGCTCTATTCAAGGTGGATACAGGCAACACCAAAGCATACCCGTCCCCAATAATAAATTCTAGATTCACCCACCATGGTTTTTGTTCCAAACCCTTCATGAATTGATTAATTTCTGACCTTAAATACTTCCTGGGTGGCAAACTCAGTGAGTGTTCGCCTATGCTACTAAATAAAAGAGCCTCCCCCTTGCCCCCACCTCCCAAATGTGCTGGCTAGGGTTACAGGCACACAGCAGCACAGTTGGCTTAAAGGCGACCTCCGTAACACTTCAAGGAGAGAGAGATAGGATGGGAAGAAGACAGATGAGGTAAGAGGTCATTACAGCACCGAAGTTTGGTAGCAGGCTTGAGTTTCTCCTCTGGGCCTGCCAGAGGAGTCCAAAGCCATTCCCTCTGGAGATTCTATTTTGTTTGGATGTGGGTGAGTTGCACTGACACGGTACATTCCTGCCCTTATGATTCTCTCGGCCCAGCATAGGCTTCTGACCACTTCACATGCTTTCTGACAGAAAACTAAATTTCAACCAGGTATAGCCCTGCTGATTAGCGTTATAATCGACTGTAACTACTTAACAAGCCCATATACACCCAGAGGAACTTGGAGAGAAATGTGTTTTGCCAAGTGAAGCTTTTATTTATGTAAAACAGTGCAGGCCTGTTCTGGAATTCGTTCAGCCTGTGTGAAGCCACTGGAAGTTGTGCAGGTACATGCATCAGTGAGCCCCGTGAGTTCAGGGACTGCTGTCTCAAATTTCATGTCTTGTCACTGCCAACTGCAAGGATTTTTTTTGGTAGATAACACCCCAGTTAAGAATTTAAAGCTAATAAACCCTGCAAATAAGGACAAGTGTTCTTTCAGTATTTCTTCTGACTACAGCACCTTCTACAGGCTCTGGGTACCGAGATGGTACACAGCTCCCCCTTTTAGAAACTTTAGGCTTGGTTAAAAAGGAAAGTCTTTGGTGTAGTGCAAACTGATTTGTGGAAATCAGAGCGCATTCTCCTGTCGGAATGCCTTCAAAGACTTCCCTAAAATTCCTCCTCCTCTCTTTGAACTGTACAAAGCGAGTGCTTGAACCGACCGAGAAGTTCGTCTATCTTTTCACCTCACCAGAGACCCTTCCTGTGGCAATGGATGGAGAACAGTGCAGACAGAGGACCACACCAGCCCTACATTCAGACAATGGGAGGTCATAGAGAGCTCAGCTCTTAGGGAGCTGGCTGCATCACATCCTCTCCCTGCAAGGCTCGAGGCTCACTGTAGAAGAGGGGCGTCAAACGGGGTAGGTGCCTACAATGGAACCGTGGCTATGACCACATTACAGGACCTGTATACCACCAAACCAGACAAAAGTCTAGCATGGATGGGGGGGGGGGCTGATAAGGTCCCATCCCTCGCTGAGGTCACTGATGGCTGCTGGACGGGGATGCAGGTGATGAGAGGTTGTCTAGACCCAGGCACATACAGGCAGCACTAAGTGGGCTCAGAGAGTTTAGAAACAGAATACATGAAATTGGGAGAGATTATGTGGTGGGGTGAGTCGGAGAACCATTGGAAGGGAGGGAATTGGAGATGAATTTCATTAAAAAAAAATACATTACACGCATGTACAAAATTCTCAAACAATAAAAAATGCGATGAAAAAGAAATACCATCTAATGCTTGCCATTTCAGTCTTACCAAACACACGTCAAGCTCTCGTGCTCCCCAGAGGCAGGAACTGGGGCACACACACCTCTGTGTGACCAACAAACACCCCAGTATCTGCCAAGGCGCTGCACCATGATAAGTACTGAGAGAATACACATCTCTCTGTTAGCATGCACCAATACCTAGGTTCTGGCTGGGGTGCTGAGAAGACAGAATGAAATAAAAACTTCTGTTTCTAGAGAACCTCTGTCTTAATGTTAGACAAGAAATGAATACAAAAAATATGAAGTGTAGGAGAAAGATGAGGGAAAAAGAAGCCACGTAAAGGAATGTATAAAATGGCGCATAAACTGGAAATGCAGAGAAAAATACAATCCAAGTACAATGCCATATACATATAAAAATGCCATGATGAAACTCATTATTTAGTGTGCTGCCTTAAAAATTAATAAGCCTTTAAAATTAAAGAAGTAAAATGTCTGGGAAAGCCAGTCATGGTGACCGTAATCTTAGTACTTAGGAGGTTGAAGCCAAAGAACTGAGGGCTGTGATTAGCCCAAGCTACATAGTAAAGCTCCATCTCAAAACAATAATCAAATAATAAGACAAAATCATAAATCCTGAAAAAGAGTGACATTTTGGATAGGACTACTAGAAAAGGCTTTCCTGGAAATGTTACATTCGAATAAATGTTTGAACCAGGAGGCTCACTGTAAAAGAAACATTCTAGAAAAATGGGAGAGAAATGAAGGAAGATTGAGGCAGGTACACGGTGTGTCGAAGGTGACCCCAGGCCCTTAGGACTAGAGACTCACAAACAAGGTGAAGCTGGACAGCAGTAGGCAACAAGCCAGGGAGGCCCAGAAGGCTTGTCTGGATTGTCTTACAGGAAGGAATTGCGTTTTTTCCCCCTGAGGGATTTTTTGACAAAGTTCAGGCAAGGGGGAACCAATTAGGGGACGGTTGAGATAATCCAGACACAAGGTAAGTGACGTGGGCTCAGGAGAGGCATGGAAGATGATAACACTTGGGAATCGATCCTTACAGCAGACATGGCAGATGCTGCTGCTATGGACTAGATATGGGGTGGAGGTGAAAATGAGGGACGTCAAAGACAATTAAGAAGGGGAGAACTAGGCATACAATACCATACAAATTGATTTTTAGCTGTACCATACACAATCAAATGTCGCTGAAACTAAGAAAAGCCTACATATAAACTCTGAGGTTGCAAGTTCGGTATGGTCTGGAGACAGGAATCTAAAGTTAACAGCATTGAAAATGTATTTAGATCCTCAAACAAAATAAGGCTGGTACAGTCAAACCAAACATTAGCTCCAAATTGCTCCTATTTCTGATCACTAATCATCTTCCATAAATAATGTCTCCAATAGCAATAATTCCTAGGTCCGCCAAAGCAATCTGATCAAAAGTAATGAAATTGCTTTTAAGAGCTGAGGAGCTATTGACCATTGATAGCTGCTGAGGGAGTGAGAATCAGTGTTTAAGGGGATGGCCACTGGCTGGTCCACCACGCTCCAGTGGATGCCACAAGCCTAGGGAGAAAGTGGGCAGTACAGACTGTAGTGGATGAGCTTGGAGAAATGAGGACACCAAGTTGGGTGGGTAAGGAAGAGGGGTGGAGCTGGGAGGAGTTGGGGAGACGAGTATAATCAAAATACAATGAACACACAATTCTCAAAGGATTAATAAAAGATACATTGTTAAATATAAGTAAATTAAATTTACTTTTAGATGATCTAAGACTTCTTATAAAAGACACATTCACAGAGCAAGGAGAAAAATGTCTTTCACTGGGCCATATGTTCATCTTAAGATGTTCATCTAAATCTAGGACTACCAACCCATAAGTCTTCAGATATTAACACAATTTGCTGAAATGCATTATGGCCAGATCTTTCGCTGTGAGCTTCATAGGACTCCCTCACTTCATCCACACAACAACCTAAGAGGTTAAGAATTCTCATTGTTCCATTTTACTAACCAAGAAACAAGCATCTGGGGCTTAAGTCACATGTCCAAGGTTGTAACCGGTGAGTGTCTGGGAACTACAATGAGAACTCGATGATTCTAAAGGCAGGTGACCACTGGGGAGCAAGAGAGCCCCAATTATTCACTACACTGGCTGGGTATTGAGGGAGTGGGGGAGAGGGAGGGGGAGGAAAAGGGAGAGAGGGAGGGAGGGGAAGGGGAGGAAAGAGAGGGAGGGAGGGAGGAACAGATCACAGAGTATGCTTGACTGCCATAAAGCAGGAGTATGGATATGCTAGGCCTAGAACAAGAACTAATAGTTATACAATACCCTATATGCCAAGGGAAGCAATATTGAATTAGATGACAAGTATCATAGCAATAGGGAAGCCATTTACAAAGGGATCTTGGATGGACAATTGCCATCCTAAGAATGCCCCCTTTATAGATCCTATCCACTGAAAAAATTTCAGAAATTCCCTAAGAAGATAGAGACATGTCCTTGTGCGATGTACAAGGACCCAATCAGGAAAAGGTCTGTTTAGCAGGGCCATGTCCCCAGGACCCATGGGGTTCTTAGAACCAATAGTTAGGGGCTGGACCCTGGCAGTGGTACTGTAATAATCTCCCTCAAGTGATTCTTGTTGACCAAGGCAGAGCCAGTGCACTAGCCTACCCTTTCCAGTGCCGGGGCATTCAGCTGGGCAATTAAGAAACATTCCTTGAGGAGATACTAAGGGCCAGGCATTGGTCCAAGCACACTGCGAATATAAACTCAATTCCCCTACAGCCATCATTTCAGGCAGATCATTTTTACCATCATCCATTTTGTACACAGGAAGAAACCAAATTTCAGAAAGGTTAAATGGCTCACTAAAGGTCACAGAAGACTTAGGTCATGGGGAAGGGTGGCCTTAAAACCCAAGCAGTCTAGACCCAGCATGGACCTTTAGCAGCTGTCACAGTGAGCTTCAGTTGTCACTTTGGCATACCTGAGAAGAAGGGACTCTTCTCCATCAGACTGGCCTGTGGCATGTCTGTGATGTACCTTCATGACTGCTACCAAGAGGACCCAGTCCACCACGAGCGGTGCTACTCCTGGGCAGGTGATCCTGAGTTATATGACAAAGTTAGCTGGGTATGAGCCGGAGGAAGCAAGCCAGTGACCAGTGTTCCTCCTTGTCCCTGCCTCGGTTCCTACCTGGGGCTCCTACCTTGGCTTCCCTCACTGACAGACTACCAAGTAAAATAAACTCTTTCGCCTCAAGTTAATTTTGGTCAGAGTCATTTATCCTGGCCACCGAAAGCAAACTGGGACAGATCCTCTGGAGAACACCTTTTCTCTCAGAGGACGGCGATCTTCAGACATAGCCGCTACATTACCAATGCATCTGTGCCCGGCATGGTGGTGCACACCTTTAATACCCTCAGTCAGGAGGTTGAGGCAGGCAGGAGGACCTCTGAGTTAGAGGCCAGCCTGGTCAACAGAGTGAATTCTAGGACAGCCAGGGCTACATAGAGAAACCCCATTTCTAAAAATCAATAAATACATCATAAATAAATAAATGTATCCATGACAAGATACATCAAGGGACTGGCACACACCAAAGATGTCTGCCAACATAGTACTGGTCAAAGAGCGAGCTGAGCTCACTTTGTACACTACTGAAGCAGTAAGTGAGGAAACCCAGACAGTGAAGCGGCCAGCAGCTGTCCCCCACGGGTTGCACTCAAGACCTTCTCCCTAGCTTGTGTCGCCTAAGCAAAAGACCCCACATTTAGCCCTTACTCAACCTCTGCCTCATCGAGTATGAATCCTAATGTGTATAGTTGACACAATTATTCTTACAAGTCTTGTTTTAAGAAATATGGGGCTAGGAGATGGCTTAGCCATTTTGGGGCTTGTTACACAACCCCAAGGACCCACACAAAAGCCAGGTGCTGCCTCAGGGGTCTGTAACCCCAAGCACCTTGCCTAGAAGGCAGGATAAGTGGAACCCAGTGACCGGCTAACCAGACCAGAGGAAACAAACTTCCTCCTTAGTGAGGAGACTCTGTCTCAAGAAATAAAGTAGAGAGCTAAAGAGGGGGCTCGGCTGGTAAAGAGGCCAGCTGCGGAACCCACTGGGCAGAAGGAGAAAAGTAACTCCTGTGGGTTGTCCTCTGACCTCCATACGTACATCCATAAACACACACACATGCATGCGCGCAAGCACACACACGTGTATGACTACACATAAGTGTGCATGCTAAATTAAATAAAAAATAAGTAAAGGAACAATGTGGCCATCAGTAAAGAATGACGTTCTGATCATCAGCTCTGGCCACCATAGATTCTGGAACCCTTTCTCTGCCCAGTTCCTATGCTAGCTGTACTTCTCAGAGCAAGCAACTCAAAGGACAGACCACTAAATGTGCAGATTCTTCACGGTTATCTCAAAGCAATGGCTCTAAGGAGGCCGGGCAGTGAACCTCCCTCCCTAGTACCTTTCCCTAGTGACTGCAATGCACATCCAGGACAGCAGCATTTCATCTAGTGCATCAAAACCTTAGCTCAGATTTGGCCTTCTCTTTGCCTCGGGCTCTGTCTACAGCAGCCCCTCGGTCGTCATAAGCTGCAGTGTCTGTCTTCCTCACTGGTAGATAGTTCCCACAGCCTGTGCTTTCCACATTCTCCCCCTCGGTCCTCAACATTTTCTTCTGCTCTAGAATGTCAATGTTCAGTCCCACATCCCTAGCTATGTTAAAAAGTACTGACTGGGATGAGCTTCCTTCCTTGCATTTTACATCCATATTTATTTGAATGTGAGCAAAAACAAGCCCAAACCACCAAACCCAAACCTGTGGCTCTATAAGGCAAAGTGGGGCTTGAGGAAAGATTAGTACAAAGTGAAAGAACCAGTTTGGATTTTTACTTATGTGTTTGCTTGCTTTCTTTAAAAAAAATATATATTAAATTATAGTTCAGGTGGCAGTGAAATAAGAAGACTTAAGCTGGGTAAACTTGGCTCTGCCATGTCGTCAGCTCAGCCGTGCTTATCCATTCTGCAGCCTGAACATAGGCTCTCTCCACGCCTTTCTGCCGGCCGTGTCCAAGCTTGGCACGTTGTGTCCTCTCCAGATGTGTCTTTGAACATGACCTAAACTTTGACACTCAATGTGCATGCGTACCCTCCTTCCAGGAGCCTTCCTGAATTCCCCCAGCCCTCCTCGCACACTCTGGTTTTGAACTTCCAACCTACTGTAGTGCCTGCCACTCATTTGGAACTGAATGACCACTTCAGTGTCTATATGCATCTGCCTGGTGTCCTCTCCCTAGAGAAATGCAAGTCCCTGGAGAGTAACCTGTGGCCTCTTATTTTATCCCGGGGCGAGTTAAAATGGTAAGATTTCCTAGTAGAATTTGATCACATAGGGAACTCAGTGGGCAGGCGAGTGCAGAGCCGGCTGAGGTACCCCACAGTAAAGAGAGGAGCACATCGGATCACTTCAGGCCGGCTTCAGAGCCACACCTACGAACAGGCATGTCTCTCCATTTCTTCCCAGAACGGTACTCAAGGTCTAAGCCCAGGAAAGTCTACCTACAGCTGTGATGCTGCTCTCCATTTCTTCCCAGAACGGTACTCAAGGTCTAAGCCCAGGAAAGTCTACCTACAGCTGTGATGATGTGGGTGTACTTGGGTGACAGACATGGGGAAGGTGGTCCCTTTGCAACTTGACTGTTTCCAGGCTGCTGGGCACTGTTGCTGGGGTCCCCGTATTCACTTCAGAGAGCAGCCTCCAGCATCTCCCGGTCCCAACCAGCTCACCACTCGATTCATTCTTTGGACTGCTCTCGGTCTTGTTTTTAATCTGTCCAATGCCTGTCATATCCAATTCACACTTGCTACAAGGCAGAAGAGATAATGATTTTGAAAGCACTTTACGTTATCGCACACAATAAAAATGTCAGGGCCACAGCATCTGAATCTGCAGGGCTAATAAATAGCCTCAGAAGCCAGACAGGCTGTTCCCCACTGGGCAAACAGTGAGCAATAGGAGGTGAGGGCTCAACCTCCAACCCACCTGTGCTTGCCGTGCGACCTTGGGTACCCACTTAGCTTCTCTGGAACTCAATGTCCTTGTCTGGATATTTTGCCTGTGCACTAGAAGATCTGGTCTAGAGCCAAAACCAGCATAAATGTAAGAGCCTTGGAGAATGGCTATAAAGCAACAAGCTCTGGCTGCACACTTCCCTAGAAGAGCCGAGGAGAGAAAGCACTGTCCTGTTCTGCCCTGCGTTTGGAGCAGACCTCAATTCTGTGTTATCAGAGACCTCTTTGCTGCGCCCTTCCTGTAGGGATAAGTCCCGCCCCTTGGGGGGCGTGTTCGCCTCGGGCTAGTGTCTGCCTATAAATTTGGCGAGTATGCTCCCAGCCCTCGCTTCTGCTTTCCTGGTCTCCGCGGGAACGGTGGTTCTGTAAGTCTATTTCTACATTAAAGCTATAGATATATATTTTTTTACAATCTGTCTGCATTCGTTTACGCCGTTACACCTTCCAACTGGAGCGTGCGTGTGGAAAACACAGACCTGCCTGCCGTTCATCTTCACTGATCTCTGCCCTCTGGTTATCCCCTCTTAGCACCTCCTGCAAAGCACCCCACCTTCCTGCTACTCTAGTCAAAGTTTTCTTCCCCTTTGTATGCAAAACCACAGATGTTTAACACTCAAGTCTGTTTCTGAAGTTAGTGATCCCTCCAAGGCCCTTTGGGTAGCACCATGGATAACAGTAGATTGACAGCGAGGCAGAAGGAAAGGAAAGTAGAGTTCAGGATCCTATGCTTGGCCCTGCTGTCTAAAGTAGAAATCACAGATCTGCCAGAGCTCAGCTCTTGTGGCTTACTAAGGTTGTCCTGAAAGCCCTGTTAGTAACCATGGTTCCCAGAAGGTACTATCACAGGCAGGAGCAGAAAAAGAGCAGATTCTCCCCCTCCCATTTCCCCCTAAAACTCCACATCCATGAAAAATGTTTAAAATATGAGGTAAAATGATATGCCAAGGACACGCGCACCCTCTGACCCCTAAGATATTCATGAAGTTATCTGTGTTTTCAGCAGAAAGCGGGTCTTCTGCAACTCTTCATGAGGCAGCACAGACAGCTCCCTGTGCAAACCAAAGAATCCTGAAAATACATTCATCCATAGCAACACTTGCTCCAGATAGAAACATGTAGCCAACCTGAAAAAAAGAGCTATTCGTTTCCTAATTTAACACTGTTCCTCCAAGAAGAGAGGGGGTGGGAGAGGCTGGCTTCTCTAACTCTCCAAGTGCCAAGGTTGAATGCATCTGGTTTAAGGTATATTGGCAAGGCCTTTTTCCCCCAAATCCCTAATATTTGACAGTGTAATCAGTTAACAATTAACTAAATTTCAAAAATAGTGTTTGATCCTACAGCGTCTTGGCAATCAAAGCATGGAAGCATATCACATTAAGATTCTAAGTCCCGACTTCTATAACCACAAACAGAGTCCTTTTTAAAATACAGCATTCTAAAAAGATGGGCAAAACAAGCTGGCCTGGTGTTTCTGGGACTGACACCTTCTTGCTGTATGTCAGCAGATGAGTTAACCAATGATTTAGGAACAAGAAGGCTTCCTATCAGAGGGATCTTTAAAACGACTCACTGGGCTACCCAGGACAACGCCAGGCTGCACAAGAACCTCCAGTCTGAGCTACACGTGTCTCTCCAAGGACAGAGAGCTCCCCCCCCCCCCACACACACACAGTCACTCAGCCAGCCCACCATGCACTTGCTGAAGGTCCCCTCTGCCAAGCTATGCACCTGCATTCCTGGGCTCTCCCAAATCGCAAGCCCCCTGTACTGCCCATTTTCGGGAGGGCACAAAGGAGACCGGAGATAGTGCCCACCTGGCAAATCTCATCTCTCTTATCCTAATGTGTATGTCTCTTTAGCTACGAAATGATACGTGCATCTTCAGGGAAACTGAGACATGTATGCACACACAAACACACATCCTTGAGCCTCGCGACCAATCCCGAGGCAGCAGGTCTTTCCCTGGGACCCCGGGCTCCTGGACGTGGAGGGGCTGGACTCACCCAGTCCTCGAAGTGACGGCTCCCATTTTGCAGCAGCTCCTCGAACTGGATGGTGCAGTTGGCCACGAAGTCGTCGTAGCCTATAGGAGCATCATGAAAGACAGCCAGCTCGATCTTGCGCCCATTGCACACATCAGTGACGAACTCATCGTGCCAGGCCGGGCTGTTGGTCTTCTGCTTGGTGGCTGTCTGGCCGATGCGCGAATCGTCCACGTTGAGAGCAATGTAGGGGTCCAGAAGGAAAGTCTGTGGCCGGGGTCCCACCGCATGGCGTAGCGACCAGGCTGTGGGCTTTAAGCTCACGGCCTCGCAGATTTTGATCTTAAGAAGGCCATTGAACACTACCATGGTCGGGGCGGGGAACTAGAGCCGGGGTCACTCCGTCCGCCCCGAGGGCAGGAATGAAGAGCAGGCAGCAGGCACGCTGGGAGCCTGGGGGACTCCTGGGTCCCCTCTCGCCCCACCCCACTCTCGCTACACCTTGTGGCGCTGCGCCCTGGCGCCGGCGATTCTCAGCGAGTGCATGTATTTCCTCGCCGGATTCCTAACGGAAAACAGGGAGGGGGGAGAGTTGGAGACGTCCGTTTTTGGAGCAAGTCTCTCCCCCCCAACCACTGGCGACACCTCCACGGGAGGAGACAAGCTGTCGCCTCCGCTGCAAGCCGCGGGGGCTGACTCGCTGCCTCTCTGGTTCTCCGGGTCCGTGTGCGGAGAAGCAGGCGCCGCTCCCGGCGCTCACCTACCTTTCCGAAACATAATCCCCCGGCAATTTCGAGTCCCGGAGGGGGAGGGGGCGACGGGACGGGGCGGGGACGAGAACCGGGGGCGCAGATTTCAACCCGGATCCTCTTCGCCCACCCAGCGCCTGCCTCGGACGGCGCGGGGTGGAGGGTGAATTGAGGGATGTGCTGTCTATCCGGAGGGATGCATGTCGAGAGGAAATGGTCCTCCCCGGAGCCAAATTTTTTAAAAATCCACAAGCCTCACAGCCAGCCCGGCCGCCGCCTCTGGGGCCAAGCAGTGGAGTGCCGCAGCTGGCGATCGCGAGGTGCCCGGTTCCCGGGATCTCACATCCGCGCGGGCACGGGAGGTAGAGGTGGCCGCCACTCGGGCTCTGGGCGCAGGCCGGCACCCGGCGGTGCGCAGCGCGGCGGCGGGGCAGGGACTGCGACTCGGCGCGGCCCCTCCTCCCGGCCGCCGGCGCCCGCCAGCCCGCCTCGCTATCCGCGTCCGCGCTCTCGGCACGGCCGGCTCGCCGCCGGCCAGAGCGCTCAGCCCGCGATCTCCTTCCCTCGATCACCGTGCGAGCGATTCTCCCTCCCTCTAATGCAGGAAATGCGCAAAAGACGTCAGTGTATGTGTGTGTGTGTCTGTGTGTGTGTGTCTGTGTGTGTGTGTGTGCACGCGCGCGCGCGCGCGCGGCAGTGTTTGGGGAAATAGAAAGTTTTGCCGGTTGGGGGAGCAATACGGGAAAAGTGAGCTGAGCAGAAAACAGCAGCGAGCCGGTCAGCCCGGTCCGGTGGCGGCGACTCGCGAGGGACCCGGGAGGGTGGCGGCTCTGGGATGCGGGGGCGAGTGTCGCAGGCCGAGTCTGTGCGCCTCTGGTCCGCACCGGGAGAGCTGGGTCTGCACTCAGAAAGCCCGGGGCGGGAGGGTGTGAGGGGGAACGACAGGCATCTCTCGCATTCTCTGCAGCCAACACTACTTTTTAGAACCGGGGTTGGGGGAATGGAGGGGGTCGCAATGTTCCAGAAGACTCAGCAATTTTCCCCACTCTGCCTAGAGTGCGGCGGTCACCAGCGGGAGAGCTGGCCTGTCTGTCACTCCGTCCCGGGATTCTCCACTGTGCTGCCATGGGGGAGGGGCTACCCGGACTCTTTTGCTGGGTGTGAGTTTTAGAACCTAATTTTCCTCTTCCTTTTCCTTGGGGAGACTGTCCCCTCTAGGGATCTGTCCCGGACTTGCTCCGGTTGCAAGAACTTGTTGACAAGTAGAAGCCTGGTGGAATCCCGGCCCGGTTCGGTTCGAGAGTCTTTATTTCTCAAAGTGACTCCTCCTACACATGGGGACCTCGCGTGTGCCCTTTAAGGGGACAAGGCTCGGATCCACGCGCTGACAGCGGGCGTCTAGGCTGCGGGAAAACCGGCTGAGCCCTCCTGGGGGCCGGTGGCTGTATCCATGCTAATTTCCTCCGTAACCTTTAAACTCTCTCTCTCTGGAAGAGGCTTCGGAGGCGGCTGGTCACGTGAGGCGAGCCCTAGGCTGCTGGGGAAGAATTTCCTCCGCCCGGGATCGGGACCGGGAAAGGCGGCGGGCTGGGGGGACAGCCCTGAGACTAGGGGACTAGGAAACCTCGGAGGGCCCGGACGGAGCGCGCCAGGCCCAAGGCGCCAAGCAGCGGGAACTTCCAGCCTGCGCCCAGGAAGGGGTTTGGTGCAGCAGCTCCGGGCTGGGTGAGTGGAAAAAGAAAGCCTCCGCCCTCACCCGTGTGCCAAGGCAAGTCCGGCTGTTCGTAGGGATCGTGAAAAGCTGAGTGTTTTTCTGGTGACTGTGATAAGTGTAAACCAAAATGTACAAACTGTATCCCGTTCACTTTTTTTTTTCTCTCTGGAAAAGGGATACCTAGGCAAGAGGCAGTCTCCAGGAACGCCACATCAAGTGCAGTACAATTCCCCAATACCCCCCACCCCCCTAAAAAAAAAGAACTTGGGAGTTTCACAGGCATTCAGGCGGATCTCCTGCAAAAGTTGAAGCTTGCTGTCACGCCCCACCACCCGCGCTCAGTTTACTAATAGTAGTTGAAGATGGTTCTGTTGCATGGGATAAATTGGTATTATAGGCGCCAAAAATGCAGCCTTGGGAATGATTATGGTCTGAAGATCATTGACGCTTGAAAAATAATAATGATTTAAAAACTTCCTTTCAGGACACACATTAAAAAGTAATGGCAAATGAGACGTTATCTTTAGAGTGTGTGTTTAGGAAGCAGGCCCAGCACTAAAGAAAAGATAGGGATACATTCCTAAGTTTAAAGAATGCCAAGAAGCTCACTTAACAAAAACAGTATTTAAGTCATTTTTAAAAAAATAAAAGGTAACATGAATTTCCAGGATGAACAAAATATGCCAGTTTTAGATCATTTTAAATAGCTCAGATTATTGACACCCATTAAGCTTTATACCTAAATTGATTGCTTCATTTGCCCTCCAGTACTCCTGGGCCTGCTGGCCAGTCCAGCAAGTCAGGGATTTCTTAAACTTAGACATCCTGACTTTACAAGGTAATGTTCCTGACTTAACTAGGTGGTGTTCCTGACTTAACAAGTTAGTGTTCCTGACTTTAACTAGGTGGTGGTCCTCACTTAACTAGTAGCATTCTTGACTTAACTAGGTGGTGTTCCTGACTTAACAAGTTAGTGTTCCTGACTTAACTAGGTGGTGGTCCTCACTTAACTAGTAGCATTCCTGACTTAACTAGGTGGTGTTCCTGACTTAACAAGTTAGTGTTCCTTACTTAACTAGGTGGTGGTCCTCACTTAACTAGTAACATTCCTGAATTAACTAGTTGGTGTGCTGACTTAACTAGTTGGTATTTCCCACTGTCTTACTGATTTTGTCTGTCAAACCCTAACTGACATGCCAATAGAATTGGAATGGACAATCATTGGCCTAAATTCTCTTTGGGGTATATTAAACAAAAAAAGAGTTTAAAATCAAGCACTAAATTTGAACTTTTGGGATACATCATACCCCTTCCCTCTCCTCCCACACCCTGCTTCCGGCAGGCAAACATATTAAAGACTTAAAACATAGAAGTCTTTTGCCGTCTCTATGACTACCTTAAAACAGCGAAGCCACATGCTTCCAGTACTGTCACCCAGCATCCTGGTTAAGGTTATAGAAAAAAAAATGCCTGTCTCTTAAGAGGCTACCCATGTGCACAGTCAGACTGCCGTTCTCGGGGTGAACAGTTTCAGTCTACTTCCAATTCTAGGTCTTTTGCATCAGGAATACAAAACACTTGGCCAATAATAATAAAAATAATAATGCCAGTAGTGGATTGGCTGAAACTCTATATGAAAAGGGAGCATGCTGGTGCTCTTCATGCAAACACTGCTCTCATTACAGCCTCCCCTCCCCCGCTTTTTTTTGATACGGGTTTTTTCTGGGTAGCTTTGGAGCCTGTCCTGGAACTCACTCTATAGACCAGGCTGGCCTCGAACTCATGGGGATCCGGCTGCCTCTGCCAATTTAATTGCTGGGATCTAAGGCATACACCACTTCAGTATAAGGGAACACTATTAAATTCGTCTAAAATAACCTGCTTCAGACTCCAAATGAAAAGGAAAACAGGCCTTTGCCAGCTAGGGCTGAGAATGTAAACTTCTGATCATAATTACGACATGGTTCATCCTTCTCTTGGCCCTGCATATGGTGTAAAGGTCAGGAAGCCAACTGTATATACATTGAGTAAAACAACATTTTGGATTGTAACAGTATTCTAGTTATTTCGTAATCTTTGAGAGAGGGCAGAAGAGAGGAAGAAAAATGATGTAAGAATGTAACAAAGACAATCAAGCTGGGGGCATGGGGAAGGAGTAATATCCCAGTGCAGCAAGGCTGCCCAGGGCAGTGCAGCCCATGTCGCAACAACAGTTCCAGGAATAGGAGCAGCATCCCTTGCCTGGGGGAGCTTAGGGAAGCATCACCACCAGACCCTTTGAGTCAGAATTCCTTCCACAGCAGACAGGGAAAGGAGGCAAGAACAGACCGTGAAGCACATGGAAGGAATATCTAGTATCTAGTATCATCTAGTAACCAGTAACTAGCATGGCTTATTCAGGTAAGAACAGGAGAGGAAGTAGGTGGGAACCGGACAGTTCTAGGGCATGCAGATGGTTCTGAACTGCTCAGAGACACAGAACATTCTAGTGGCTAAGAAGTATTGTTAGAATGCATTCTTTTAGAAGCCAGTTTTGTATCAGGGTATAACTCAAGGGTAGAGCCTTTGTCTAGTGTGTTTCAGGGGGGCCCTGCGTTTGGTCCCTTGAACTGTAGTGGGGAGGTGCAGGGAGGATAGCAAACAGCCGGTTTCTGTCTTCTGTAACTTCGCCCCAGCAGAGAGATGTATAACGGAGGATGTTTTGCACTCTGTTCAGAATGAACCCTTCTGTGGGTATTTAGATCTGCTAATGGTGGCAGCGAAGGAGGGGCCTGAACCTTATAGTGTTTATAAGGTTTCTTATATCTGTGTCCCTGCTGCTGTGCCAATCTTTGTCATTTATAGACACTTAGTGGGCCTTGAAAAGGTCACCACGACCAGGGTCTATCATCCATCCCTCACAGGTTCCATGGAAAAGAATTCAGCCCCCTAGGCCTGGGGATGGCATGTGTACCAGCATGAACAGTAGCCTTTCCCGGCCTCGCCAGCCCACCCCGGCCTGGCCACCCCACCCCAGCCTAGCTCCCACCCACCCCAGCCTAGCTCCCATCCACCCCAGCCTAGCTCCCATCACCCCAGCCTAGCTCCTATCTACCCCAGCCTAGCTCCCACCCACCCCAGCCTAGCTCCCACCCACCCAAGCCTAGCTCCACCCACCCCAGCCTAGCTCCTATCTACCCCAGCCTAGCTCCCACCCACCCCAGCCTAGCTCCCACCCACCCCAGCCTAGCTCCCATCCACTCCAGCCTAGCTCCCATCCACCCCAGCCTAGCTCCCACCCACCCAAGCCTAGCTCCTATCTACCCCAGCCTAGCTCCCACCCACCCCAGCCTAGCTCCCATCCACCCCAGCCTAGCTCCCACCCACCCCAGCCTAGCTCCCATCCACTCCAGCCTAGCTCCCACCCACCCCAGCCTAGCTCCCACCCACCCCAGCCTAGCTCCCACCCACCCCAGCCTAGCTCCCATCCACCCCAGCCTAGCTCCCATCACCCCAGCCTAGCTCCCACCCACCCCAGCCTAGCTCCCACCCACCCCAGCCTAGCTCCCACCCACCCCAGCCTAGCTCCCACCCACCCCAGCCTAGCTCCCACCCACCCCAGCCTAGCTCCCATCCACTCCAGCCTAGCTCCCACCCACCCAAGCCTAGCTCCTATCTACCCCAGCCTAGCTCCCACCCACCCCAGCCTAGCTCCCATCCACCCCAGCCTAGCTCCCACCCACCCCAGCCTAGCTCCCATCCACTCCAGCCTAGCTCCCACCCACCCCAGCCTAGCTCCCACCCACCCCAGCCTAGCTCCCACCCACCCCAGCCTAGCTCCCATTCACCCCAACCTAGCTCCCATCCACCCTAGCACTCCCAACTCTCTCCTAGACCCACCTTTCTCTGGGCTGGCTTTTACCTCACCTATACCATGACTAATTTTGCCCCTGGCTCTACTCTGAACTCCATTCCTGTCACTCAGAGGCCAACTTTCACTTGAACCCACAAGGAGACAGAGGGATCAATGGTCACCCCATAAAAATTAAAAATGGATGCAGGGAAGTGGTGGCCTGGTACCCTCTTTCCATAGTTCCCTGGAATGACTTCCCACTATCTAGGGCACCACATGGAGATAATATCCCGTATATCTGCTCCTTTCTCATGTGCTGTGCTGTGTCCAGACCCTTTAAATACTCGTATTAATCCAAAGGTTTTTTTTTTACTAAGTACTTGCTATGTAATAGATTCGGGCATAGAGGGCTGGGTGTGTAGCTCAGTTGTAAAGGACTGGTCTTGCATATGAGAAGCCCTGGGTTCATTCCTCAAGATCCCTCCCTCCCTCCCTTCCTCCCTCCCTCCCTCCCTATTCCTCCCCCTCTCCCTCTCTCATTTTCTCTCTCTCCTCCCTCCCTGTCTTTCTCTCTCTCCTAGGATGGGTGTTCTGGAGAAAATTGTTGTTGACTAATTCCTCCTCAGCCAGGAGATGACCAGATCAAGTCATTTAATTGTTTCTTAGTCAGGGTGGAGCTGTCATTGGTTTGGATGAACTCAGATGTGCTGCTGGCTGCTGGGAGATGATCAGCAATCCCCGGATGCCAAAACACGTGGCACGTGTTGGTGGGAATTCTGCCCCACCTACCATCACTCTTGTCCCTGTGCCCAAGCTGATAGAACAAAGCGGATGATGGTCACAGAGCAAAGGCTGTCTGGAGGGTCCTCCACAGGCAAACAGTGCTGGAAAACAACTAAGTCTCTGCTACTCACCAGCTGATAGAAAGAACCAGTAATGTCATATGACCCCTCTGACCCAACTGCAGGGGACTGGGAAGCTCTCCCATTCCCATAAGCAGGGCTCTGGAGTATTGAGTGGGTAGCCCTGGAGACTATAGGTATTACTCTCAAACAACAATCGGTACAGTAAATCTGTATCCACCATAGTAGATAAATAGCTCAGCTGGTAAGTGCCATCACGGGGTGGAGCATGGTACCAGAAATGATCACAGAAAGTTTAACCTCGGGTAGACCTGAGCCACCACATAGAGAAGACATGGTGCCATGGGGGAATCCTACCCCTTATGCCAATCAATGCCCCCCCCCCCCAGCTCTCTTTTTTCCTTCCTATGTCATTCTACAGAATCCAAAGACCCTTAGTGCCACACTAAGGAGACATCCACACACCACGGAGCCGAGGGGACTTGTCTGATTTTCTGCAGGATGTGACAGAGAACTTTATCTTTATTGATATTTAATGAGGAATCTGGGACATAGAGGAATCCGAGACTTGCACAAAAAGGACAACAACGAAAGAAAGAAAAAAAAACACTAATTAGAGGTCTAGACCCAAGTATTAAACTGCCTAGTTAAAGTCACTGAAAAATAAGTAAATGACTAAACAAACATTGTCATGCTGGAAGTGATACAGCATTGTTTAATGATGCTAATGTCAGTTACATTCAATTATTTAGTAGTGACATTTCTTTATACCCAAGGTCTGGGTTTGTCTTAATTTATTGATCCTAAATTAAACTGACCTTATAATATAATATAATTCTTAAAATAAAACACATAATATATTATGATAGTGATGTACTTACTCCCAAAGGGACAATGTAATTCTTGTGTTGTTTTGGTGATTAAAACCAGGCCAGGTGATGGTGGCGCACGCCTTTAATCCCAGAACTCAGGAGGCAGAGGCAGGTATAACTCTGTGAGTTTGAGGCCAGCCTAGTTCCAGGACAGCCACTGCTACAGAGAAAAGCCTTGTCTTGAAAAGCTGGGGGATGGGGGAAGGGACTTAAATAAAAAACTCTGTGTGTGTGTCTGTCTGTCTGTCTGTCTGTGTGGTGTGTTTTAAGACAATCTCACTGTGCTCAGACTGGCCTGGAACTCACTGTGCAGACCAGGCTGGCCTAGAATTCACTGTGTAGCCCAGGATGGCCTGGAACTCACAGCGATCCTCTAACTCCTGACTCCTGAATGCTGGGACAAAGCATGCATCACCCTTGCTGGTATATCTTCTTTATTTGTGCATCTTGATGTCTTGTACGACTCCTAGATACATTCATGTCCACATATGGCTTTGACACCTGGACAGGTGCAATAGATGCACCCGCCGTCTTCCCTGTCTCTAGCACACTCTGGGTATCTAGCCAATCCATTTCTACTTTCTCAGCTACCTTTCAGGATCAACAAGGGCTCAAGGGGCAGGAACTGTTGCTGTGTGTCACTGATAAGAATCGAGCACAATAAAATGTTTCACCAGAACCAGTGAAATCCACCCATTCTGTTGCAATAGCTGCACTGTTGATCAACCTTCCCTTGGTGAAGGACCATGACGGTCCATGGACAGAGCATCACTGTCTCAGCCTAAGCCGGAGCCTCCTGGAACTCTCAACCACTTTCTCCTCTTACCACTTTATTCACGGCATAGTTATTTGATACCTGTCTTAATCTACTATTCCCCCACCCCCCAAAAAATGGTTTAAAAGTTCAGAGGCTCAAACATGACTCATTTTGGGATGCCCAAGTATCTTGGGCATACTACAATAACCTAATGATTCTTCCGATACAATGATACTGGTAGGGCTTTTCAAGTTATGTGGGTGTCAAGGGTCAAACAAAAGGACATTTTTGTATTGATAACGTTTGCTCTAGAAACATTTAGAAGAAAAAGGGTGTTATGAATGACTTTCTTGTAGGTTCTCCATTGTTTGTCCAAATGAGTGCCAGGCATTAATAGAATCGGAGAGTGCCTCTTGGCCAACGCCTCCACGCCATGCCCTGCTCTGTGAGCCCATGGCGCCCTCTGGTGGACACTGGCAACTCGCTGTTTTGAGCCGAGCTAATAAAAAGGACCATCCCTTTTCTGCCATGGTTTGCTCTGGCTTTTCTCTGCTAACTGCTGAGTCTCTCTCAGTTCACCCCAGTCCAAACCAATGATGGACGGACTGGGGAATGGAGCCTTGAGTATAAGGAAGGCTCCAGAGGATCTTTTATCTCGTGCTGGGCATCTGCAAAGTGACTGGGCAAGGGAAGAGATTCTTTTTATCTCTGCCAGGGCTTTTGGAGGAGGGTGCAATGGGCCTTGCGTGGTCCTAGGAGAACTGTGCTCTCATATCATGTGAACACCGTTTACCCTCTCTTTCCCCGTTAGTCGCCGTCATTTCAACATCAACTGTTGTTCTGAGATGCGGTCTCATTCTGTAGAGAGGCTGCCCTGACTCTCACTGTTTTCCAGGCTGGCCTCGAACTTCTGATCTTTCCACTCCATGCCTCCAAAGTGCTGGGCTTGAATATGCAGCATCATGACCATACTTTTCACCTACTTGAGATACAATGTGTCTAACCCTTCTCCTGGTCACCCTGCTCTGTCACCACAGCTCAGCCTCCTCCTTCCTCCTCCCATTCCTGAAGTTTCTGCACTGCCTGCTCCCTCCTCAGCCTGCACACTGTGCTCACTGGGCCATCTCCCTCTTCCAGCATCCTCAGCTCTGGTTTGTAGTCTTCACCTGACAGAACCCTGCTCTGCAGTAGGCGATTCAGGGTCATCTCCCTTCCTGGAATGTTCTCTCCCTGGTTTCCATGACATCTGAGCTCGCCACACTCCACCCTCTTCCCCCTCCTCCTGGCTTCTCCTCTTCAGTTTCTCTTGCTTCCACAGTAAACATTTTACCCACTGAGCCATTGTCCCCACCTCAATACCGTTGTCTTTATAAGAGGAGACACACACACACACACACACACACACACACACACACACACGGGTTTGCTCTGTCTCTTATCAAGTGAAGTCCTGTGTCACCTCGAGTCTTGATTCGGCCAAACAAGAAGCCCATTGTCCTGATGTTGGAGTAGAACTCTGAGACCGAGTAAGCCTCCTTGCTTTCCAACTCTCACGCCCGAGACAGTCTGTTCTGAGCAACAGAAAACAGAAATGCCACACCATTGCTAGTAAGTTCCCTGAAGCAGGGACTGTGGGTCAGATTCCCTAGGCCACTGCGAGTGTCTTCAGCACACGCTAGTCTCCAGATGAACACTGGATAGGTGAAAGAATGAAAAGAAACTTCCTCAGTGTGCACTTAGCAAGTATCTCTCACAGAGAGGCCTTCGCACCGGCACCTGGGCACTCCAATGGATAGCCTGAAGTGCTTGTCCCTCCGCCATAGCCCAGTTTGCTGGAGGGATGCAGTTGAATACCTAGGGACTTTGAGCTGAGATCCTGGGTAAACTGTCCATTTCTTCGTGGGCCTCGGTCTGGTCAAGTGTAGGACGGTACAGAGTGCCAGGCCTGTGGAATTATGGGTGAGGACAAAATATGGCACAAGTAAGTCTCAGGAAATGCCCTCTCTGGGGAACGTGTTGCTCTTAATCCCTTTATCACCAGCTGACAGCAACTTCTTCCCCAAGGTGAGTCATGGAACACAAAGGGATTTTCCTTGGGTCCAGCATCCTACTAAGAACAATCACACCCCCAGGTCTGAGGAGCCCCCGCGCTCTGCTTGTCCCTGCAAGGAGATACAAGGCTGCACGGGGGAGGGGGGGGGAATTCAAGGAAGCTATGCAATAATCTAAATGAAAACATGAGAACCAACATGGCTTGCCAGCGTCCCTATGCCGCTGAAGCTAAGTTCA
Source organism: Microtus oregoni (assembly GCF_018167655.1). Lineage (NCBI taxonomy): Eukaryota > Metazoa > Chordata > Mammalia > Rodentia > Cricetidae > Microtus > Microtus oregoni. Next base: position 16,936,584 of record NW_024543095.1, on the reverse strand, counting down.
CCCATTGTCTCACCTAACAAACTCCTGGCTGTGCATCTCCCTAGCATGGCTGCCAAGGAGCGCTCATTTACCTGTCCCGCAAAGGACAAAGTGCAGCAGAAGTGACGGGATCACGGACTTCAGGTCCAAGCAGAAATCTCAGAACTGTGGCCCAGGCCCTTGTTCTTACTGGGCGTGACCTCGCATCCCTAAACGTCCACACAGACTGCTGACGCGTGCCCCTCACTTCTCTGGTGAGAACTGGAGCGTAGCCATGCAAGAATGAACCCTGATGCCACAAAACTTACCTTGTCAATGTGGGTTGTCTCTAAGAACTGAAAGCAATGTATGCTTCTCGCCCTGTCCTCTGTGTTTGCACATGCCACAGCTTACAGATCAACAGCAAATCTATCAGGACGTAGAGATGGATGGCGGGGTCGGAGAAGCAAGCATTTTACAATTTCTTCACTATAGGTTTTACTGTTCTTTCACGGCAGTGATAACGGACCACTGTTGGCTGAGACCCATGTAGATTCTGAATCAAAACAAGCCAAAGAAATATTATCGCTTAATTTCTCTAGATTTTTAAGATCACATGTTAACGTTTTATAATCTGTGATTTAAAATGAACTGTTATAGCTTTTAAAAATGAAGATTTTAAAAAAATGATTGTGTGTGTATTCTGGGTCTGTATGTGGGTGCATACGTCTGAGGAGACCAGAGGCATCAGTGTCCCCCTGAACCTGAAGCCAGAGCTACATGCCATTGTGAGCCACGAGACACAGGCGCTGAAAACTGAACCGGCTTTTGCGAGAGCAGTAATACTTTGAGCCATCTCTCCAGCCTTCAACCAAGGATTTCCCCCGGCCCCCTCCCCGCCCTGTCTCACACAGAGATAGCCTTACTGTGTAGCCCCAGCTGACCTGGAACTCCCTGTTTAGACCTGGCTGGCTTGGGATTTGCCTGTATCTTTTTCCTGAGTGCTGGAATTCAAGGCATGGCCATTAAAGGCCACCTCAGGCATGTATGTGGTGCACAGACATACAAGCAGACAAAGCATCCACACATATAAAATAAAAGAGGAAGTTTTTCATTAAAATAGTGTATTGCCTTGGTCGGTTTTAAAATGTTGGACAAGCCTTGTCTTCACTTAGTAATAAGATACTGATTTTTGTTTATTTCTGTATCCAATTTACCAGTATTTTATTGGGGATTTTTGCATCTACACTCTTGAATGATACTGATCTAGTTTTTTTCCTCCTATTTGTATTTTCAAATGTAAGCATTTAGTGGTTGAGTTGTCCCTGTGAAGGCTGCTTTAGTTATATAATTTTCATTTAGTTCTATAATATTTTAAATGTGTCTTGACATATTTTTCTCTGATTCATGAATTATTTATAAATAATAGCAAGAGAGCTTCAAGTTTGGAAGGAGAAAGTCCCAGATACCTTTCTGTTATTGAAAATCTTGGCCATATATTATATATAATTGTAAATATAAATTGAGGCTTGCTTTATGAACTAGGATAGAGTTTGTTTTAGTGATGAATAGTTCGAGAGCCCTTGAAAACACCGTGGCTTGAGCTGGCAGGACGACTCAGTTGGAAAAGGTGTTTGCTGCTTGGCCTGAGAGCCAGAATTTGGTCCTGGGAGCCCATGTGGCTGCAGAAGAGAACAACTCTGGCTCCACAAGTGTTTTTCTCACACCGACAGGAAGGCTGTGGATGCAACGCAGGCACCCCGACTCTGAGCTTCCCAGTTCCCATAGTAAGAAGAACACAGTTGGCAGATTCATCCCCTCAGAGGAACCTGCCCAGGTGGCTCATGTAGCTGGAAAATCTGAAAGAGGTGAGAAAGGAAGCTGGGAACAGAGAATTGATACTGGTGTCCACGTATCATGAGCTGGGTCTCTAGTGGAAGTAAGAAAAACATCACTTGAGCCCCATCGAGACCACCTAAACTACGTAGTGATTGTATCCATCAAACAACGGCTCAGCTGGGGACATTGTGCACATAATCACACAGTTCCTAGGCGTGGGAAGGAGTGTCAGGGTGGTTTGTTTGAATCCATGGTTTCTATATTAGGAATTGCTACCTTCTGTTGGAATCATGAAAAGTCTCTAGAATCAGGTCAAAGAATGGCCGAAGAAGGCAGCAGCAGCACCAGCCCTCACGTGGGTCACACTGGCAGCTTCAGCTGCTTGAGTCCCTCTGGGACTACTGGTCACTCCGTTCTTGGCTTGCTACTGCCCAGGGCTGCTGACTGGCACAGATATGAGCCAAAGTTACCTTGCAGAGGTTCTGGCTTTTGACCCTTTCTGGCCTACAGCCCCTAGGCCCCAGCCCACCACCCACTCTGGTCCAGAAAACAAAATATCACAGAAAAGGCCTATTTATCCTGTGTGTACTGGGCCAGGAGGTCTCAGGTGTAGACTAATTGGAAAGAAAGCCTGAGTCCCTGTTCCCTCCAGCTCCTCTGGGGGGGAAAAAAAGATAAAAAAAAAAAACGTTCAATGAGCAACAGTTAAGCTTTCAAGAGAAAAAATTAAATATGCAGAATGTCACCTCAGGGACACAATGTTTAAATCTCTTAAGTTTCCTAGTTGTCACTTTTCTTTCTTATATCCCACAGTTTGGGAAAATTATGATTCCTTCCAACTCTCTTCATTCTTCTTTAGACCATAATTGTCCTTACCCTGAAGGAAACGGTCCAACTAGTCCAATTTTCAGATCAAGCAAACGCACTCTTGTTCCTTGAGTTAATAAGCGTGGTTGGAAAGAGGCAGGTGGCGAGCTCCGGTTGGGAAAGGGTTCTGGAGACGCGCGCTAAGGCTGGTTTCCTCTTCAGTGGTTTGCTTGCTCTAATTAGCTTGGACGTCTCCTCTGGTTGCCTCCCACACCCATCTCTTCACCTACAGTTCAATTTCCCCATGATATTTCTCTTAGAACAGGGATAGGATCCAAGTTTCCAAGTCCCTGTCTGGTGAGTTACCAGCTGTGGGAACTGGAACGAACCACTCTATGTCCCTGGGTGCCAGCATTTTCATCCCACGGAGGAAGCAAGTCACCTCACCACCTACTCACAGGGCAGCTCTCAGCCCAGAGGAGGCTGCGAGAGCATTGATAACTCCAGAGACCAGTGCAGGTGTCAAGAACAGGTTTGGGGGAAATGTCGTCCCTCCAGGATGCCAGCTGTTGCTCCATTGTTCAGAACTCAGTGCTGGGCAGAAATTCTAACTGTCAGAAGTCTCTGGTTTGAGGTAGAGAGAACATTTCTTTATATTTCAGGTAAGAACTTGTCTATGATCCACTCCATAACGTAGGCTGTGTCCCAAAACTGCATGCCAAAGGGAAAAATGCCTTCAGATGCCCTGAAGGAGCTGGCCTTTCTTTCCCAATACAGACTTCCCAGCAACAACACTGCCGAATACCAGGAAGCCTCTCTCCTTCCAAACCCATCTGACAGCTCTCCCTAAGGATGCTCTCCTCGTGTGGGTCAGTGATGACTGTTAGCAAACCACTTTGAAATTAGACTCTGAGTGTGCTTCCACTAGCATTTGACTGCTCAGTCACCGAGAAGGTCTGTCCTCCATAGCCTGCAAGTCCCTTAGGTACAGACTGAGACCTTGTTGGACCCCCTCATCCCAGACAAGACACTTGAAGTGCCCTCTCTGCCATCTTAATTACCTTTCTGTTGCTCTGATAAGACACTATGATCAAGGCAATGTATAGTCGAATTTATTTGGGACTTCCCGAGTTAGGGGGTTTGGAGTCCATGCCCATCATGGCAGGGAGCACAGTAGTGGCAGCAGGCAGGCAGACATGGCTCCAGAGCAGTAGTGAGAGCTTACTTCATTTTCCACAACTGTCAGACAGAGAGAGCTAACTGGGAGTGGTAGGGGCTTTTGAAACCTAAAAGCCCACCCTCAGTGACACACTTCCTCCCACAAGGCCACACCTCCAAATCCTTTCCAAACAGTTTCACCAACTGGGGGCCAAGCATTCAAATAGATGAGTCTATGGGAACCATTCTCTTTTTTCTTTTCTTTTCTTTTTTTTTTTTTTTTTTTTTGGATTTTCGAGACAGGGTTTCTCCGTAGCTTTTGGTTCCTGTCCTGGAACTAGCTCTCGTAGACCAGGCTGGCCTCGAACTCACAGAGATCCACCTGCCTCTGCCTCCCGAGTGCTGGGATTAAAGGCATGCGCCACCACCGCCCGGCTTATGGGAACCGTTCTCATTCAAACCACCACACCCACACAACAGGCCTTCCAGTTCTAGTGCCCATCGGATGGTCCTTGGTGCACACTTGAGTTTGCCAAAGTCCCTTCAAGCGTTCATGTGTTAGTCTCCTGTTGTGAAACAAGTTACTCTAAGCCCTATTGTCCTCAGACTCAGAAATCAAGAAACGGTTTAGCTCAGGGGCTTCTACTCTGCCTCTATCGTGAGGACTCACAAAGGACATCCTGTTTGGAACAGATGGAATCTTACCTGAATTTCATCACTTCTGCCAATGTTGCTAACACCAACAAACTCAATATCTTCCAGATTCAACTTGGCCTGTCAGATCAGAATCAAATGTAACTAGTAGAGAATCACTTAAGAATCAATATATAGTTGGGTGTGATAGCCCATATCCATTATCCTGGTGCTCAGGGAGCTGAGACAGGAGAACCACCACGAGTTTGAGGCCATCCTGGACTACATAGTAAGTTCCTTGTTAGTCTGAGCTACAGAATGAAGTCCCATCTTAAAAAAACAAAACCAGCTGTGTGGTGGGGCACACACCTTCAATCCCAGCATTCAGGAGGCAGAGGCAGGCGGATCTCTGTGAATTTGAGGCCAGCCTGGTCTACAGAGCTAGTTTCAGGACAGCTAGGGCTGTTATACAGAGAAACCCTGTCTCAAAAAACAAAAACAAACAAACAACAAAAAACACCAACCAACCAACTAAATGAAGAAACAACCAAAAAACAACAATTTCAATTTTTTAAAGAAGGCAGAGCAAAATGGATGAACTACTTATCATTACTAGTATTGTCAGAAATAGATGAGACCACTTATCATTACTAGTACTGTCAGAAATGGACGGAACTACTTACCATTACTAGTACTGTCAGAAATGGACGGAACCACCCACTGTTACTAGTATTGTCAGGAATAGACGGGACTACGTATCATTACTAGTACTGTCAGAAATGGACGGAACTACCTATCATTACTAGTATTGTCCAAAATGGAACTTAACCCCAGTTTTGTTCAGCAACTTGTTATAGCTGGGATTCTCATATGTCACTCAGAGCATGGGTGGAGGGAAGACGACACAGGTCATTCAAATTCATCACCCTCTGCCCCCTGCCCCAACCTAGCAGTGACATAATGTTTTCTGGAAAACATGGTCTGATTCTTTGATGGACTTTGTGTTTATTCTATTTTATTCTCTGGAAAGAATCTCAAGGAGTAAGATAAATTGGAGAATTCAAGTATGTATAGGAATATAGGTAAGGGACTACAAATCTGACAATTTCTATAGCATTTTCTCTTATGTCTTGCCTTTCAAATTAAGCTAACTTTATTAATAAACGAAACATTTTGATAATAGATTTTAATTTTAAAAAGGACAACTGGACAGACATCCTTTGCAGCCTACCACACTGTGCAGATTTATTTGGCTTCCCACTCGTTCTTTGGGTCAGTCAACACAGGGACAGTAGGACTGTGTTGTTGTGTGCACTATTCTTCATCCAAAGTCCAGAATGGTAGCTGGTCAGGGAAAAATCCAACTGATGTCACCCCTTCCTCCAAAAACACCAGTCTCCTGTAAATGCTAGCCAGATCCTTACTGGTTATAATTAAGTTCAATGTAACCTTAACCCATTGTTTTCTTTACCCTAAAGTTTTCCACAAGACAAGGAATAAGTACGTATGATGTCCTACTTTGGTTAGATTCTGGCTTCCAAAAGAACCTTGAACAGCATCTGGGGTGGGGGCAGGTGAGAAGAAAAAAAAACTTTAATTGGTGTCAACACACTTGCTAACAAGTCAAGTCATGTTACCATGATCATCCAAAGAAAATGAAGTGACCACAGGCAGTGGCTAAAAGACGCTGGCATGTCACTGAGATTCCATTACTGATTCATGCCTGTTGATGGTAAACAGCCAGTCTCCAAGACACTCTGAAGGTTATATGCACACAGAAGGTTATATTAAAGTGAACAAAAAAAATTGGGGACGGGAATATAATGCTTGTCAGGCGTCAGGGTCTGGTGCTAGCCCAAACTTTCAATTATTTCTCTCCACCAGATCCTAACGTAAACTCTCTCTCTCTGGACCGGCGTGGAGGCACAGGGATAAAGACACAACTCACATGGTTTTATCGGGAGGAAGATTCTCACTGGTCCCTCATGAAGTCCTGAGTTCACATCCTGAAGAAATTCTCCGTTTATTCTCCAAACAGTCTTAATACCGTGACTTAACTTAGGGGAAATACATTAGCATTCTGTCTCCTAGGTAACCAGGTGACCGGCTTTTTGTCACATCCACATCTACCTATCTGATCTGTATGCTAGCTGTCACATAGTCTTGAATCAGCATCTCTATCAGACATCCCCCAAATTACAAAGAAAGGAGCAACAACATCCTGACCTTTTGTTAGGGCAGTGACAGCCTGTCTGCAGGGCTATGTGACCACCTCAGGTGGGGCCTATGGCTTCAGAGTCTGGCTGCCACACCATATAGAAATATGGGCCTACAGTCAGGCATACAAAATGAGGTCTTCAGTTCAATCCTTAGTACTGCCAAGAAAAAAATGTTGATATCCTAATGGGGAATAAACATGAAGTAGTTCCTATAGTGATTTTCAAAATTAAAGATTAGAAATTTGTTTCAATCCACAGAATATTTAGTTTTCTTATCTAAATACTAGGTCATAAATATTGTTCCTACTTTTGCTTGCTCTTTCTTTCTTGTTTGAGACAGGGTCTCATGTCTCATCAATTTCAGGTTGGCTTTGAATTTGATACATAGCTAAGGGTGACTTTGAAGTGAACTTCCTGCTTCCTCTCCTGAATGCTGGGTTTGAAGACATATCCCACCGTGGCTAATGTTACGTGATGCCCGAGATCAAACCCAGGGCCTTGTGCACGCCAAACAAGTGCTTTACCCAGAGAGCCAGCCACAGCCCACCCCTCTTTCATGCAAGAACTTCAGGGGTCACCTGAGTAACTTGGTTCACTGTGGCTTTTCTTTTTCTGTCACATGTTTTACCCCATGAGACAATTCTTCCATAAGCCTTGTGTCTTCTTTGTTCTCCCAGGGTCACTTGGCACCTCTCTGCAGCCTCCTTGCTACCGAAGGAGGTCACCATTTGGAACAACTATGTCAACCAGGTTTCTTCTCAGTTTGGATCCTGCAGATTTTGAGCAGAAAATCAAACGACAGGGATGTGTAGTGATATTTTGTTTATTTATTTATTTTGGTTTTTTGAGACAGGGTTTCTCTGTGGTTTTGGAGCCTGTCCTGGAACTAGCTCTTGTAGACCAGGCTGGTCTCGAACTCACAGAGATCCGCCTGCCTCTGCCTCCCAAGTGCTGGGATTAAAGGCGTGCGCCACCACCGCCCGGCGTGTAGTGATATTTTAATAAATAAAGCTTGCCTGAAGATCAGAGTGCAAAGTTAAGCCACTAGAGGCCAGTCAGTGGGGGTGCACGCCTTTAATCCCAGCACTCAGGAGACAGAGGCAGGTGGATCTCTTTAAATTTAAAGCCACCCTGGGCTACACTGTAGTGAGCCGGACAGGATCGCCATTACAAGATGGCCCCGACATCCTGTCTTGTTGGAAATAAACAACTCCATATTTGGCTCTGCCTTTGGGAGCTGCGTGTCCCCCCCCCCCCACTTCCCGCATGCGCGGTGGATAAGGGTCCTTGGGCCTATCCGATGCAGTCTGATGTCAGCTGATGGTGGCAGCCAATTACAGGGCGACCCGTGTGCCAATTCCCTATATAAGCAGCTGCTTTAGTGCTCTTGGCTCTCTCTCTCACTCCCTCTCTCTCTCTCACTCTCTCACTCTCACTCTCTCTCACTCTCTCACTCTCTCGTCTCCTGCCCCTTCGCTTCCTGCTCCCCTCAACCAAGGGCACTCCAGTAAAGCGTGATCTGAGAAGAATCCTCGTGTGGTGGTTGTTCTTTCTCGCTGGTCGAGAAGTTCGCCGCACTACACAAGATTGATCCAGAAACAGATCCAGATGGTGGTGGCTCACACCTTTAACCCTAGTGTTTAGGAGCCACACACGTTTAATCCCAGCATTAGGGAGGTAGAGACAGGAGCTATATGGCTGGGCAGATAGAGAAATATAAAGGGGAAGAGCCAAAAACTCACTGCAGTGTGGAGTCTTGAGGTTTGGTGCAGACACAGTGCAATCCAGGCAGTCTGAAGATCACCCCTTAGGTCTGCCCATTGGTAGAGGTAAAAGGTCTCTCCAGTGGCTTACTGCTCTGCTTCTCTGATCTTCAGCTTTAGCCCTTATATATGACTCTGGTTTCGATTAATTAAGACCAACTAGAATTTGTGCTGTGGGGATGTAATAGTGGTATTATTTATTGTCTATGTTTAACAATCCAGGTTGACTGTGTCCTTAGACCAAAAGTCACTGTTTCTCCCAAAGAAGCCAACTGTACAAGACTCCCAGGATCAGTGATAACCATTCCCTCCCTTCGTCCTTTCTTGCCCAGGGATTGTCATAACATTGTCTTACTTCTCATGATCATCACTCCATCGCAGGCCCTTGCAAATGGCTTGTCATGGTGAGGAGCAGGGGTACAGTGCCAGGCTAGGAAGCTTGCCTGGCCTATGTGAGCCCTTGAGCCCAGCAGTATTTGAACACCTTTGATGGAAGGGACCTGGAACTCAGGAAGGATGGTGCGGAGGAGCAGGTGTCGGTGTGCTTGGACGGTTGTGCAGCTGACATCTGGACAGACGAAGCAGAGGAACTTGTCACAAGAGAACAGTATTTCCAATATTCTGCTAATAAAACTAAAGGTTTATCTCCCCCAAACCAAGGGACTGGAATATGATTCCTATTTCCCACCAGGACACTAACAAACCTCATCAAGAAGCCAGAACAGCAACTTAGAAAACTCACGTAAGAGAATGACGAGCATGGATTTGTCTTCCAGTGACTAAGGGGTCTGCTCCCTGGAAGAGAAAGTCCTTGAAAAAGATGACATGAATCTCAGAGGTCGATAGGACAAGCACGAACTGCTTCAGATGGGAGCATCATAATAAGAAAATGTCATTGCAGATGCCAGTAGGTTGGGAAAATAAACAAAAGTCAAATGATAAGCTGGGGGAAGATTCATAACACTTATCAAAGGGCCTTCATATGATTCTGATGACTTCTCTTTCCGTTTTAGAGGGTTTTGGTGGTGACTGGCTGACATTTTTATACTTCACTCTTGCTAGGAATCTTGTTGAATCCTTAAAACACAGTCACACAAATGAAATCCCAGTTGTTTTGCACAAGGCACGTGACAGCTCCCACGTGTTAACCTGTTTTCTGTCGCGATAATTGAAATGACTGAAGTCATGTCATCTTGTCCTGATCTTTTTTCCTTTTCTTTTTTTCCATTTTATTTTTTTTTTTTTTTTTTTTTTTTTTTTTTTTGGTTTTTTCGAGACAGGGTTTCTCTGTGGTTTTGGAGCCTGTCCTGGAACTAGCTCTTGTAGACCAGACTGGTCTCGAACTCACAGAGATCCGCCTGCCTCTGCCTCCCGAGTGCTGGGATTAAAGGCGTGCGCCACCACCGCCCGGCTTTTTTTCCATTTTATATATTTATTATTCATTTTACATTTCAACCACTGTTCTCCCTCCCACCATTCCTCCGCCCCCCTTCACCTCCCCTCCCCAGCCCACTTCCCCATCCACTCCTCTCAGGGTAAGGCCTCCCATGGTCCCACTGCCAGAAGCTCCTCAGATAGACCAAGCTACACAACTGCCTCCAACATGCAGAGGGTCTCGTTCAGTCCCACACAGGCTTCCTAGCTATCAGTCTAAAGTATGTTGTCCTGACTTTACCCTAACTTTATTTTATGTCTGCTTGGGTGCAGTCACCTTGGCAACATATTAGAAACTTTCCATGACCCTGGCCATGGCCCCAGTGCATAACCAAAATATCTGCTTGATGTATAGCACAAACAAATGTCACCAGGTTCCCCTGAGCTACACCTGACAATAATGTCATTGTGGGTTTTGACTTTTAAAAAAATCTGTACCCCTGAATTTTATGCCAAGACATTTTTTGAGGCGCTAGTCTGCTCCTGTTTAAATAAAGAACTCTAACATGGCCTTATATGCATGGTGGTCTGTAATGTTCTCACCTGACCAATAGCATAATAAACACTGGAGACAACATATGAAGAGAAAAAGTTATTTCGAACCACAGTTAACAGGTTCTAACCTCTAACTCGTCGACCCCATTGCTTTTTGGCCTCTGGTAAGACAGCCCATCACTATGGGGATGTGTGGTGAAAAAAAAAACTATCAATACTATGACCAACAAGCAAAGGAGAGGAGAGGTTCTGCAACCATTTCAAGGCCGTATCCCGGGGACCTGAAGACTTCCCGTTAGGCCTCACCTCCTTAAGGGTCCAGCATCTCCCAGGAGCGCCACTATGGGGATCAAACCTTTACCATAGAGACTTCTGAGGGGAATTTAAGAACAAGACTATAGCTTGAGGTTCTTGGGTGAAGATATCAGACATAAAATAGCTCCCTCTGGCCAGAAAAGTAAAAAGGAGACAGGGTTGTGGAGGTAGCAAGAATTCAGAGTGAAGAGCTGAAGGCATGTGAGAGCAGGGAATCACCATATACAAGAATCTCCGATGTCCATTCTTCTGCACATAAAAGTTGACAAGCGTTCGCTTATGAATTCTGGAAACAGGCCTGAGAGTTCCAAGAACTGTAGACCTGGGACCTCCAAATTGACAGATCTCACAGTAGGAAGTTAGGAATGGCCCTTTCACATGCAGCTCCTCCTTCTTCTCAAGTCTCACTTCAGCACCCTACAGTAGTTTCCTGGTAAACTGTCTTGATGTCTTCATATTTAGATCATGGTCCAGTCTCAACACATTATATTTGGTAAAGGGCTAGTGTTTGTAATTATGAAAAAATTCATAATCTGATCACAAACAATTAAAAATCGGTAAAAGATTTGAATAATCACCTCACCAAAAGACCTATGTATGGCAAATAAACATTACTAACAAATATCATTAGTCATTAGGTCAATACAAATAAAAACTCTAAGGAGACAATACCTTAGAGTACTTAATGGCATAGTTAAAAAAGATATGCTCAAAAACATGACGAAGCCAAGTCTGGCAAGGATGAATTAATTACTTTTCCAATGTTGTGAAGGACACCATGGCCAGGGTAACTTATAAAGGAAAGCATTTAATTTAGACTGATGTTTGCATACAGAGGGTTAGAGTTTACATACAGCAGGCAGCAGACACAGTCATGGGCCTGGAGCAGTAGCTCAGAGCTGACATCTCATCCATAAGTATGAGGGAGAATGGGAAAGAAGGAAGGATGGATAGAGGGAGAGAGAGGGAAGAAAGAGAGAGAGAGAAAGAGAGAGAGAGAGAGACAGAGACAGAATTGGGATTAATATGAGCTTTTGAAACCTTATAGTCCACCCCCAATGACGCACCTTCTCTAATAAGTTCGCACTTTTTATTTATTTATTTTTATTGTGTATACAACATTCTGCCTCCATGTATGCCCACACTCTAGAAGAGGGCGCCAGATCTCATCACAGATGGTTGTGAGCCACCATGTGGTTGCTGGGAATTGAACTCATGACCTCTGGAAGAGCAGCCGGTGCTCTTAATCACTGAGCCATCTCTCCAGCCCAAGTTCGCACTTCCTAATCTTTCCCAAATATTTCTACCAACTGGAGACCAAGCATTTGAATATATGAGCCTATGGGGCTCATTCTCATTCTTATTTTTTTTTGAGACAGTTTTTCTCTGTGTAACAGCCATAGCTGTCCTGTAATTAGCTGTGTAGACCAGGCTGGCCTTGAACTCACAGAGATCTGCCTGCCTCTGCTTCCTGAGTTCTGGGATTAAAGGCGTGTGCCACCACCGCCCAGCTTTCATCAAAGGGTCTTCAAATGATTCTTCCTGATGACTCCTCTTTCCATTTTTAGAGGGTTTTGGTGGTGAATGGCTGACATTTTTATACTACACTCTTGCTAAAAATCTTGCTGAATCCTTAAAACATCCCAGTGTGTAGATCACTAGAGTTTATCCATTCACTAGGTGGACGTTCAAATTGTTTCCACTTTATGAATAAAGCTTCTTGAGCATCCATGTGTGTCTATGTGGACATATGTTTTCATTTCTCTTGAGTAAATAAATATCTAAAAGCAGGATTTCTGAGTATGTGGTATGTATGCTTAATTCTATATGAAACTACTAAGTTGTCTAGCATAGTAATTGTAATATTTTTCATTTCTTTGGCACACTGGGATGCAACTAATTATCAAAAGAGAGGAACTACTGATACATGTAGGGAAATACATTAATGCCAAAGGCATTAAAATCACTGAAAGAAAACAGCCTGAGATGGTTAGTCTGTGAGATTCTAATCCCACAACACTCTGGGAAAGGTAAAATGTCGAAGAACAGAGAGCGGAGCACTGATCACTAGTGAGGGGGGCACCAACTTCAAAGGAGCAGTGGGGGGTGGATATGATGGTGGTGTTCCCTAACTTGACCAAGGATGCTGTTTATTATACAACTGTTGTATTTATTAGAATAAAGAAGTTAATTTTTAGCGTGGCATGGTAGTGTATTTCCGTATAGCACTCAGAACACTGAGGTAGAGAGATCACAAGTTCAAATCCAGGTTGAGCTACAGAGAAAGACTATCTCTAAGAAAAAGCTGAGTTTTACTTTACGTAAATTATAACTTAATGAATTTGGCTTTAAAAAGTGTATATTTGGGGCTGGAGAGATGGCTCAGAGGTTAAGAGCACTGACTGCTCTTCTAGAGGTCCTGAGTTCAATTCCCAGCAACCACATGGTGGCTTACAGCCATCTATAATGAGACCTGGCGCCCCCTTCTGGCTTGCAGGCACACGTGGAAGGAATGCTATACACATAATATAATGAATAAATAAATAAATAAATAAATATTAAAAAAAGTGTATATTTACGTAGACATAGGCTGATCTGATAAACAATGTTTTTTCTAAATTGAAATTATAGTTACTATATGAATACTTTAGTATTAAAACTTTTACTATAAGAATTCCTAAATATGATGGGCGGTGGTGGCGCACGCCTTTAATCCCAGCACTCGGGAGGCAGAGGCAGGCGGATCTTTGGGAGTTCGAGGCCAGCCTGGTCTACAAGAGCTAGTTCTGGGATGGGTACCAAAGCTACAGAGAAACCCTGTCTCGAAAAACTAAAAAAAAAAAAAAAGAATTCCTAAATATTTCAAATGACCTTTTAATAAAATTTGTTTCACTTTTATTTATGTTGTGTATGTCCCTGAGTATGTAATACACACATGCGCAGGTTCCAACAGAGAACCAGGAAAAGGCATCAGACTCCCCTGGAGCTGGAGTTACAGGTTGTTGTCAGCTGCCCAACAATAGGTGCGTAGGCCCATATTTCTATATGGTGTGGCAGACGGGCTCCAACATAGGTGCAGGGAACCAAACTCAGATCCTTGGTGAGAGTAGCAGGCTCTTAACCTTGGAGCCATCTCTCTAGTCCCTCCAATAAACGTTTTCCAGAATTGTTTTTATTAAGTTTTCTATGCTGGGATTTGGGCCCAAATTACTAGATATATCTAAAGTCCAGTTCAGATATATAGAAAGCCCAGATATGTCCCCATATGGTCAGCCTAGATCAAACTATCTTAAGAACCCAGTTCAGATATATAGAAAGCCCAGATATGTCCCCTTATGGTCAGCCTAGATCAAACTATCTTAAGAATCCAGTTCAGATATATAGAAAGCCCAGATATGTCCCCTTATGGTCAGCCTAGATCAAACTATCTTAAGAACCCAGTTCAGATATATAGAAAGCCCAGATATGTCCCCTTATGGTCAGCCTAGATCAAACTATCTTAAGAATCCAGTTCAGATATATAGAAAGCCCAGATATGTCCCCTTATGGTCAGCCTAGATCAAACTATCTTAAGAATCCAGTTCAGATATATAGAAAGCCCAGATATGTCCCCTTATGGTCAGCCTAGATCAAACTATCTTAAGAATCCAGTTCAGATATATAGAAAGCCCAGATATGTCCCCTTATGGTCAGCCTAGATCAAACTATCTTAAGAATCCAGTTCAGATATATAGAAAGCCCAGATATGTCCCCTTATGGTCAGCCTAGATCAAACTATCTTAAGAACCCAGTTCAGATATATAGAAAGCCCAGATATGTCCCCTTATGGTCAGCCTAGATCAAACTATCTTAAGAACCCAGTTCAGATATATAGAAAGCCCAGATATGTCCCCTTATGGTCAGCCTAGATCAAACTATCTTAAGAACCCAGTTCAGATATATAGAAAGCCCAGATATGTCCCCTAGCTTAAGTCAAGCCTCACTCAGTATGCTGCCATCCGTTTCTTCCAACTCAACCCGCCATGGCAGCATTAGGATCTAAATGACTCTTTAGATATTTGAGGTATTTCCTAATGAGAAATTTGCCAGGAAGGAACTTGTATAATATCCAAATGCAACCAACCAAATGTCTCCTGCACGAGAATTTACCAGACAAGTGATGAGTGGAACAGTGGACCCCATGGTAGGTACAGTAATTTATCTACTGTTCATGCTTTTTATTGAGCACTAACCCATGGAGATCAGAAGAGGCAACTGGTGTCCTGGAACAGGAGTTACAGACTGTTGGGAGCTCCCAGGTGGATGCTAGGAACTGCACCCAGGTCCTCTGGAAGAGCAGTCAATAAACTTTTAATTGCTGAGTAGTCTCTCCAGCCTCTGTGAGTGTTAGTTTTGTTTCTAATTGTATCCAGTACAAAATACTTTCTTATAAAAGAAAAAATGAAGTGGGCTAAAACATTGCAAATCCCAAGTTTTTGGCTCAAAAATAGAAATTACATTCCAGAATATGATTTGATGTGTAGATCTCATCACTTATTTTATGTGAGAAATTTAAATATATGTAATCCCTTTGATTCCAGTTCCTTGAAAAAAGCTGTACAATTAACTTCCTTAGGTTTAATTTATGCCTCCTCCAGATCTGTTTAACATTTAATCAAGGCTCAGGATTTTGATCCCTGAATCTATCTTCTTTTAGAAGAGATTAACGAGCTTATATGGGTTAACAAATGACCTTACCTTAGACTGTCATGGTTTGATTACCCTGCTGCTACTGGTCTGGTTGGAAGAGTAACATGACAGCCACAGGCAAGTTGGAGAACTCCATCTATCTGTGAAGTTCACTTAACAAGACTTAAAAATAGATGTACCGAGAAATCCCTTTCTCATTTGTGAGACAGAGGCAGTCCCATTTTGAGGGCCAATCTTGTAGATTTTTTTTTTTGATTTTTCGAGACAGCGTTTCTCCGTAGCTTTTGGTTCCTGTCCTGGAACTAGCTCTTGTAGACCAGGCTGGCCTCGAACTCACAGAGATCCGCCTGCCTCTGCCTCCCGAGTGCTAGGATTAAAGGCGTGCACCACCACCGCCAGGCTAGATTTTTTTTTAAAATAAATTCTCTAAATCACTGACAGAATTATTCTAAGAAATTAACTGAGATCAACTTGTTTTGCTGGCTGGTGCTGAGATCTCCTGCTGGAATGGGAACTAATATGCATATTTGTGAAATAAGAGCCATTTTAATTTGTGCATTGTATAACTTGGAACACTCTTCCATCATCATTATTTATAGTTGCAGTGCTCACTGGAGAAACAGAGTCTATATGATTGATATAGATTAGGAAGGTAGATAGAAGACAGGGGATGTATTATAGAAATTGGTTTAGATAATTATGGAGGCAGCCCTGCAATAGTCCATCCCAGACAATCAGGGAATCTGGGAACATGGCTCTTTCTAAATCCAAAGGCCTCAGAATGTAACCTGAGAACCTGGTGAGCAAAAGGATGTAAGTCCTAGGATTCTGAGGGCATAGACTTTGGAGTAGACCATCCCAGGCCAGGATAACAGGGATGTTCCAGCTACAGAAAGCAGAACATTCTTTTTCTTCAGCTTTTTGTTCTATTTGGACCCCCCCAGACATTTGGACAGAGCTCACCCACATCATCTGGAGAATCTTCTTTAGTCTACCAAGTTCAAATGTCGCTTTCCTTGAGAAACACTCCGACAGGCACACACACGAATAATTCCTTTCCGTCTAGTCAGTATCTGTTAATTGAGTCAAGCTGATACCCCAAAATCAGTCATCACACATCATTTTTACAAGGATGGTTTATTTTAAATGATGACCCTACTTTCTGTGCAGCAAGGGAGCTTCAGCCATATTTCTAGTATGAGGGAAGGTTTCCTTTACTCTGGCCTAGGGGTTAGTCTACTATTTTACTGAGTATTATTTCTCAAACATTATTAATTACCATACAGTCAGAAAATGGAGCAGGTGTTAAAAATAACCAAGGCCTAGTTTTTAGATCCAAGTATCTTAGAATTCAGTTTGTGGACCAGCTGTGCCTTGCATTAAGAATTTGTGTTCTTGTGAAGCCAATAGAGAACATAGTTTTATACTGCATTTCAAATTGATAGATAGGACTTTATTTCGGGTAGGAGAGGTTCAAAATTTATAGAGCAACTCAAAGGCTCAAAGTATGGTAGGGGTTACCAGAGTTGAGGCAAAAAAGACCTCTGCGTTAGGCTCGTGGTATATAAATTTCTCATGAAGCAAAGTAGATGAGTACGTTTGAATCCTGGGTCTACAACTTTATCAAAATGTGAACCTAGATGAATTAGATTAACTTCTTTGTCTGTCTTCTATAAAAAGGGGGTTACAAAATCCCCTTTAGTTCATACGTGAATTAAATACACAAGAACATGCAAAAAATATTAGTTCTTGGCATGAAATGGGTAGTCAATAATGGTACATTGTTAATATAATTTTATGTTCTCCCCAGAGATATAAAACCTAAAGAAAGGTTTGACAAACAAGACAATAACACACAAATGCTAAGAAACCAGGGAGTACCATGGGAAAGTGAGCTGTATGTTTTTGGGAAAATAAAACAAACATTTAAAATAAATCCCCCAAAAGATCTAATTACTTTATTGCATGGTCTCAGGTGGGTATCCAAAGCATCCCAGGCTGTGAGTCTAAATCAATGAATTTCTTGGAATTCATTACTTAAGACCCAAAGGTAAACAAGTGATTGGGCAAGAAAAGATGGTTTTAATGGTGGGGCCTGGTTTATACTTAAATTATTACACATTCCCCTTGACAGTTTGTGGTGGGAGTGGCTCTCTTGCAAAATTCCACGGGAAAAAGCCTTTGGATGCTCTTGCTTGTCTTTGGAGTAGGCCACCTCAGACATATTTTACTTTTAGATGATTATTACCCAACTTTTATTTTTCCCAGATGTCTGATGTCTACAACCTTACCAGTTTTATTGTAGTTTAGTAATTTTTTTTGCTATATTCCATGTGGAAGGCAAATAATCCTGTTGTTAGTGGAGGTTCAACAACATGTGGGGCAACACCCGCTGTCCTCACTGTGAAGGGTAGCTGTTACCTGCCTAACCAACACCCGCTATCCTCACTGTGAAGGGTGGCTGATACCTGCCTAACCAACACCCGCTGTCCCCACTGTGTAGGGTGGCTGTTACCTGCCTAACTCAAGCCAGGAATCCAACTGTCTTGCTTGGGTTGTATCAAGTTTCTAGAGTTGTTTTCAAATGTCTTTAGGGAATGAATCATGTAGAAATACTTTGTAGAGCCACGCCTTTAATCCCAGTACTGGGGAGGCAGAGTCAGGTGATCTCTGAGTTCAAGGCCAGCCTGGTCCTGGTCTACAGCTTCCAGGACAGCCAGGGATGTACAGAAAGACTCTGTCTCAACAAACAGAAGAAAGAAGGAGACACACTTTGTAGAACAGTCACTCACTTGGAACGTGATAACCTTCTCTACCTTAAACGTGTCTGGCACACTGCAACACCAAAAGAAATGTAGTAGTAAATAGTACATTGAAGATCTTATCACCGTAGTTTCCTTCTCATAAATTGTGTTCTCTAGCAATCTTGTGGGTCTATAAAACTGAGGAGCAGACTGAGATTTCAGCAGACAGTTTTGAACCTTCTAGAACTAATTGCAACAGGCAACATAAGATGGGAAGTTAAGAAAAAAAATGTCCAAAGCAATCTCAGAAACTTATCTCTAGTGGCCAGTGGTTTAACACAATTTGGTTTACTGATTTTGGAAAAGGCCTTTCTGTTCTTCCTATCACAAAAATGATCTAGCAAAAACATATGCTCACTCAGGATGGATTCACAGCAAGGCCCACTACTGGGTCATTTCAATACCTTGCAATTTATTTCCAGAGTCCCTAGCAATGAGAGGTTAGTACAAGAAAGCTATTTTCTAGACTCTTCTAAGAAAACAAATCCATCTTTAAAAATTTTTAAATGACATTTTACTTACTTAAATACTTTTAGTGTCTGTGTGGGTGCACACGTGTGTCAGGCAGAGGACAACTTGAGGAGGCTGGTTCTCTCTTCCCACTGTGTGGAGTCCAGGCTTCGTTAGGCTTAGTGGCCAGCACCTTTATTCACTGAGCTGTCTTGTCACCCCATCCATGGGTTTTTGGATCTGTGAAGTTATTATTTGAGATCGAATCCTCTGTAGCCCAGACTGGCCTCGAACTCACTATGTAACTGAGGATGATCCTCCGACCTTTACCTTTCAAGTGCTGGGATTTCTGGCCATGCTCTCCTTGATCTATGAAATTGTAATCTAGACTAACAATAGTCTCATTTCTCTAATTTAAAACTCGATTTCTTACGTTGTTTCTGTGAGCTTAGAGTTTAGTGGGATTGATGAAATTATGGCACTGGAAAAGATAAGTCATTTTTAATTTCCTCTGGGAATTGATTTGAGATGTATTCAAGTTAAGCACGAAGAATTTCTGGAGAATGCTTTATAGCTCTTAAATTGAAATGACTGAAAAAAAAAAGTGGAATTCAGGGTATCACAGTGGGTTTAAGATTAGGCTTCTTCCTAACCCCGAGAGCAGCATGGGGACTTTCTGTGGCTTAGGGTATAGCTTCTGCTAGTCTATTCAGATGAGAACTATGCAATTGTCTAGGCATTTGATGTGACCAAAACCAGACAGACAAATAAATAAATAAATATTTAAAACAAAACCAAACATGCCTCCTTGTGGACAAAAAGCTATTTAAACCTAATTTAATAAAAAGACTCTATTTTTGTGTCAGAGACCAACTTTGTGCTGTTGCTTCTCTCTTTACATGGGTTCCTGGAATGCAGTCAGGCTTAGCAGGCTTACTGGGCAAGTGCATTCCTGTATCACCTGAGCTCTATCACTAACTCTATTTCTGTATTGTGAGTAAGGAAATCAGGGATATAAGATGTAAAGGAAAATGTGCCTAGGCTAGTTTATCAGGATTGTGGGCACTGCACTTTTCACGGACTTTGAGTGTGAAATAGGGCAGGGTTTCTCACACTCTGTGAAAGATCTACTTTTGCCTCAAGGTAACGATCCAGTGACTATTATTTCCAGTGTGCTGGGTTAGCTTAATAGAGATGGGGGCTGGGGAAACAGGTCCAAAGGCAAAAAGCAATTTGTACAAATTGTCCAGGGAGTTTATAAGAGGGCTCGGCTTCCCAATGGGTGTGCTTGGCAGTATACCGAATGGCCCGAGACTGGAATAAGACACAGCTGACTCTCCAGCTCTCGTTACGTAAGGTTCCGCGTGGGGTGAATGAATGCAGACTTACCAAAGGCGGAAAGTTTCAGACATTTTCCTAGCGGGTTGCAAAACCCATTATATCAGAGTTTAGAAAATAATGAAATATACTATAAACATCCTTGTGGACGTCACTTAAGGTTTTAATGTGACAATAGAGCCGAACTCCTTTTCATCTCCCACTACGAATGAATGATGCAATGAGCCGTTGCCGATTTCGAAAAAAAAAAAAATTAGCCACACTTTCTAGCTGCGACAAGACGACTGAGGCGTGTTCAGAGGCCAGCAGGGACAACGTGGCGAGCTCCAGTCAAGGGAAGGATGGGAGAAAGAAGGGAAGGATGGGAGAAAAGAGCGTAAAGTCGTCCAAGAGATGACAGAAAAAGGAAAACACAGAAGCGGACACACCATTTGGCAAAATCTTTACCCTTCCCTTGGGTAAGACCCCGCAGACTCAAGCAGCGCTCCCGCCCCGCCCCGCCCCGCCCCGCCCCGGTAATCCGCTCTGGGGAAAGTAAGGCGGGACTTCCTGTATTTGAAAAACTTCCGGCGGGAACCGGAAGATTCTGCAACAGAACTCCAGTCTACAGACACGCCAGGCCGGAAGGTGAGCTTTGTGTCCACCCTGGCGGCAGTGCTTCGGTCTGACCCAATTCTGCGTCTGGGTGGCGGTACTTTGGGGGCCACTTACCGTTATGAGTGCTTGTTTGGGAGAGAGCAATTTTTGAGACGAATTTTCGTTACGTTTTAGTATCAGCGGTCCGCTTTACAATCTACACCTGTAACCTGGCACGTCCTTTCATTGCACCAGCTGGCAGCGCTTGGCAGGCGTGAGAAAGCCAGGGCGAACTTTGTTATTTTGTTTTCCCCCCATAGAGTCGGAGGTGAGGGAAGAAACACTGTCAGATCGCAGTCCTCCGAATCACTCTCATCTTCGGAAGTACCCTGGGCATATAGGAGGCGCTTCAACAGTTGAGGATGAATGAGAACTCTAGGCAATTTTCCTCTCTTCCCACAGGGCAGCTTTTTTAATGTCCATGCAATGAGAAACGAGGATAGCATTGGTACTTGTGTCTCTGAGTTCTAGGACCTTTGCCTTACACCTTTAAACCATTTCATTCTTAAGGTTCGCATTCATAAAAGAATGCAGCAGGGCTTTCTCATCGCCAAAGCTAGTCGCAACTCTCCTGCTAAGTTTTTGGTTTTCGGCTCTTATTTATTTTTTTTCCTAGAGAATCTCTGCTAACATTTGAAGCACTTTTGTTGGTTCCCCAGGGGAACATTTAGATGCCTCTTGAGTTCTCTCTCTTTTCTCCTACATACAACTTTAAATGCTGTTTCCCCCTTTAAAATATTTTTTTGTGTGTGTGTGTGTGAATTGCCTTTTCTCCCTATTTTCACTTTCCCCAGTTTCTAGTATCTCCTCAGTGATATCACAGGAGCCTGTAATTTAGAACTGCTTATCCCTGCAGAGATAGTGAATATGAATGAAATAATTCAGAAGAGGGAATGCTTCCGATCACTAAAGAATGGGAGCCTTCTTATATGTCATAATCTTTTCCAAACAGCAGTGAAGTAAGAGTGGTAGAAAATTCTTTTATTTTTTTCCTATGGAGACCCTATTTGTACTTAAGTTTATTCAATAAATAAATACTTTTAGATCAGTTATTAAATTCTGGGCTCTCAGGTACTGAAGTAAAGCAAGGGTTTTCTTTAACCCCGAATTTATTGAATTGAGGGTATCAGACAGAAAACAATATTATACTTTTAGCCTATTTTATATACCACTGTATACAGGATGGAAGGGGGAAGATGATATAAAATGCCATTTTAGGTAAGCGGATGCTGAGAGCTAAGGGATGAGAAGTAACCAGATGTTTGATATGAATAGGATTAGGGCTCTTCAGGTAGAGTGGACCTGATGTGGGGAAGACTCATGCTTGGAACAGGGACTGAAAGAAGGTGACTAGAAGCAAGCAGATAGATGAAGGGGGTGAGTGGGGTTAGGGATAGAATGTGTCAGTCCTGAAAAGGGTCTTGGTTTTGATTCTTGAAGCACCAGATGGAAAGTCCCCGAGTGTTTTCAGAGCATTTTAGGAGTGATCTCAGGGAGAATGGATGGTAGGGGGCAAGAGTGGAAGAACTGGAGGGCAGCTGAGAGCGTGCTGCAGCAGTCTAGTAACAGCTAAAGACGACTGTGGTTTGTGTCCCATGTAATCCTCAAATTCATAGATTGGAAGGTCAGACCTTTGCAAGGTGTTTTAGATTAGATGAGGCCATAAGAGTAGCGCCCCCCCCCCCCCGACACTGAAAGGCAGAGACAGGAAAAGCTCAGCCTATAGTTCCTTTTCTTTTTTTTTTCTTTTTTCTTTTTTTTTTTTTTTTTTTTTTGGTTTTTCGAGACAGGGTTTCTCTGTGGTTTTGGAGCCTGTCCTGGAACTAGCTCTTGTAGACCAGGCTGGTCTCGAACTCACAGAGATCCGCCTGCCTCTGCCTCCCGAGTGCTGGGATTAAAGGTGTGCGCCACCACCGCCCGGCCTTTCGTTCTGGAATAGTGTGGAAAGCAGGCCTATTTCTAGGCCGTAGGATTGTGAAGGAATGTTGTTTTTGTTAATTACCCAGTCTCATCCCCTGCTATAGCACTAGAGACTAGGGCCTCACTGCCTCACTGGCAGTGCTGATGAAATATGATTCATTCTGGAGGAAGAATTCATTTACTAATATTCTGAATATTGGCGATGGAGGGGGGAAAAAAGATTCCCAGTACTGGCTTTACACGTGGCTCCTTGGTGAGCGATGGGCATCCTCACTATCTTGATTGTGAAAATGTGTATACTTATGTCAGAATTTAGCAGATTTGAACATTCTAATCCTGAGCAGGGGATTTTGTGTTAGCTTCTTTAGGGAAGCTATTAAAAAACGTCTCACCAAAAAAAAAAAAAAAGTCTCAAATTTTAGCTTAACAAGTGGATAGATACTGAGAGTGGAAAGAGGGATAGAAACAGTTTTTTAGAAGAGGAACGTAATTATCAAGAGTCCCTTTATGAATGTGTCACATTTGGGAAACTAGGAGACCTCTAAATAGTTTCAGCGGCAATTTATTGTGTCAGTCTGAATCACTTTCTGTGTATATGCCTGTGTGCGCGCATGCATGTGCGGGTGCGGGCGCTTCAGGCAGCCGAGGTCAAGAGGATGTCTTCATTAATCACCTTTCTGTTTGAGGCAAGGTCTCTCCCTGAAGCTGGAGCTCACTGACGTGGCTGGATTGATTGTTCAGCAAGCTCCTATGATCAATCCTCTTGTCTGTCTCCCCTACCCTATGTAAATCTAAATCTTAAATTTTGGGACAGAGGGAGTAGGATTTTAATAAGTAGGTGCTCAAGGTACAGTCTTGTACTTTTATTGATGTTTGGGATGGATGCCAACAGAACATGTACAACTATCGAAAGTGCTTCTCTAAGACCATCTCACCTATAGAGCTGTCTTAGTTGAGTACACTGTAATGCCCAGATGACAATTGCCTAGTGATGTATTTCTGAGAATACATCCCTGTTATCTCCAAACATGTCAGTCATCAAGGTTTTGGTTATCCCAAGTGGAGTACACAAGTATACAAATCCCTGAGAGAATACTTGATATAGGTAGTTGCATACAAATAATAATTTCTAATTTTTGCCTACACACACACACACTATATATATATATATATATATATATATATATATCCTGTTTATAATAGATAATTGTGTTTTACCTAAGTTTCCATGTTCCATTAACTCTAGAATATTAATAAAGAGGTAGTTCAAAGTTTGTGTTTAGGGTTAATCTAAATACTAACTGATGGTTAATCTTGGTTGCCAGTTTGACAGACGAAGGGACCTCAGTTGAGTCATTGCCTCCATCTAATTGCAGTATGAGTATGTCTGCAGAAAAGAGCCAGACCATTGTGGGCAGTTCCATCCCTAAGCAGAGGGGCTTGGCTTATATAAGATTAGATGGCTTTCCCATTGTTTTCTTTTTGAGGCAGAATCTCCGGTAGCACAGGCTGATCTTGACCTCTGATCTTCTTGCCTCTTCTTCCCAACACGTGTTGATTTTTATGCAGGATTCAGATTCTCCAGGGAGGCGTCTTCCATTGTCTTTCATGGAGGACAAGGATCTAAGTGGTGGCTTTTTGTTTGTTTTTTTGAGATAGGGTCTCTTGTATCCCAGGTTCACTTTGAACTCATTGTCTGGCTGAGAACAACTTTAAGCTCTCAATCCCTCTGCCTCCCAGGAGCTGCCCTGTCATATCTGATTTATAAGGTAGTAGGGCTCGAACCCAGGACTTCAAGCATGCCAGGCAAGCACTCTCCCACCCCCACCTCTCACTGGTGACTTCTGGGGGTTTTAGCGTTCAATTTGAATGGTATGTATGTATACAGTTGCATTCATTGTCTTCTGCTCTTTTGACTCTGTTCTGGAAAATAAACTTCTAGACTTTTTTTTTTTTTTTTTTTTTTTTTGTGGATCAGTTGCACATGTAACATGGGCTAGGGCACCTAAGACTCTTTGTCAGACAAAGATACCCAGCCCCAGATCCCTAACTCTTGTTCCTAATGATTTCAGCAGTCATTTCTGTTGGCTATTTGTCTTTCCTTTCTTTCTTTGCTCCTTCCTTCGGTCCTTCCTTCCTTCTTTCCTTTCTTCCTTCCTTCCTTCCTTCCTTTTTAAAAAGTTAAAAGAAAAATTTTTTAATGGGGAGACTAAAGGCTAAATTCTAAAATGCCCCAATTACTGGCTTGGGATTTTAATTTTTATATAGTAAAATCTGTTAATCTTTTTGGTTTTGAGTTTTAAGACGTGCTTAGTGACATCTGCATTTTCTCATCTTAGTCAACGTTCTGAAGAGTTACTTTTTGCTTTTTGTAGAACTTTTAAAGCTTTGTTTTGTGTGATTTAAATAGTTCACCATCTTAGGGCGTGGTCTTGCTACTGAGGAGGGTGTGGAAGTTAAATACTTGCTTTTCTTCAGAGGATTAGCTAGTTGTCTTGCAAAGTGAATTCATGTTCTTCCCTGACGTATTTTGAATCGGCACCCTTGTCAAGCATCAGCTTCCTCTTATTTATTGATTGCTTGATAGGATCTTAGATTGTAGCCCTGGCTGGCCTGAAGCTCTTTATGTAGACCATGCTAGCCTAGAACTCTTAGTGATCCTCCTGCTTCTGCCTTCTTTGCAGTGGGATTAAAGGTGTGCCACATTCCTGTTCAGTCTTCTTTTTTACAGTTTTGTTTTTATTGTGGTAAATTGTTCATAAGAAATCCTATTTTCCTGTTCCCTTGTGATAATAGCTAGAACTGCTTATTTGAGGTAGGATGACCCCCATAACCAGAGAGATGCCTAACAGACATTGAAGGAAGAGAGTTCCCTCTGTCCTTCTGTTTCCTTCCTGACACGGTTTGCCTCATGGTTCTGCTTTTCCTGGATGGAGCTGCTGGGAAAGAAATCATGTTCCTCTTGGTGTCAACCCCTTTGGTACTTGTCTGAGGTATTACCTCCTCTGATAAGTGCTCTTAGAAGCAGAAGCTTACAGTAGCCCACTCGTCCAGGGACTTGCCTCACAGATTCTAAATATGCAGGCTAATGTAGTTTTTATAGTTTGACAAACATATTTTGGGGAGTAATAAATGTTAACAGTTTAAGTAAATTTTTTACTTATTATATTATGTGATGTCTCTTGTCATTTGTCTTAATTTTTTTTTAGCGCTGAACCGTTGACTGTGGTAAATATTTTTGGTAGCATCGGTTAATCATTTATAGTACAAGAGGATGTGAGCTTTGTTTTAGGAATAGCCTTGCTGCTTACTCAGTTAATTAGCATCCTTTGTTCGACTACTACTTTATGAAGACACCTCTACTGTACTGTTACCAGAAGACACAGAAGAGAAGAAATATTTCTTATATTTGATACTTTAATAGATGACTTTATAATTTGTGGACTGGTAGTGTCACCATAAAATGATACTTGCAGAACACTCAAACATTTAATTCTAAAATAAACTTATTACCCTGTAAGATCTTGTCTTTCTCTAAAAGATGGCCCCATACTCATAAGTTATTTGAGACCGTTGAAAGACTGCTGGGTATTCTTCTGATCAGCAGGCTACATAATGTGGGAAGCCAGTGTTTGGGCTTGTGAACAAATGTGATGTTTTTCTCTCCTTTATGTCATTTCTAACAGCAAAGCTTTTGGAGTGTTAGTTTTGAATGGAGATTCATTTTATAGCCAAACAAAGTGATAAAAAATCTTCATGTCAGCCGGGCAGTGGTGGCGCACGCCTTTAATCCCAGCACTCGGGAGGCAGAGACAGGCAGATCTCTGTGAGTTCGAGGCCAGCCTGGTCTACAAGAGCTAGTTCCAGGACAGGAACCAAAAGCTATGGAGAAACCCTGTCTCGAAAATAAAAAACAAACAAACAACAAAAACAAACAAACAAAACAAAAAACAAAACAAAAAAAAACTTCATGTCATGCTGACTTCATGTTCTGTTTCTTCCAGATGTCTTCATTGCCAAGAAGAGCAAAAATACAGGCCCAGAATGTGGAACCCGAAAATGAATTGTCTTTCTTCTCTGAGTTGTAAGCACATTAGCGAGATGTTGTTGCGGGAATGGTGACTATTTTAAGGAGTAATATATTCTGTCACTTAGAAACTTCAGTCATTTGTCCTTTATCCATACAATAGCTCTTTGTTGAATTCATGCTGTGATCCAGGAGAGAAAATAGCTAACTGAACACATTATATAATATTTACCCTGGAACCAGGCTGAAGGAGGACTTGCTGTTGTTTACATTGCTTTAAAATAGCACGTGTAATTTATGCAGCATTGCCACTGTGTATGGGGTTACCTTTTGTTGGGGGTGCTATCTGATGCTTTGTAGGATGCTTAGTGGTATCTGTGACCTCTACCAAGTACACGTGATAATCACAAATGTCCCAGGGAATCCAAATCACCTTCAGTTTAAGAGTCTTTGCTATAGAGTACCATATAACATATGCTTTTGACATTTGTAAAGAAATAAGTGATTAATGTTAGGTCACAATAGGATTATAAGGTAAAATTAAAGCAGGTCGGTGTTAGGGAGCATGCTGTGTGTTTGTATTAGAGGGGCATTTTTGGATAGAGCAGTAATGGTGTTTTTTGGAGGATGTGCCTAGAGATCCATATTTAATTTACTAGGTGCTGTGATTTGGATAAATGTCCCATAAAGGTCACTACCAGGGTAGTGGTATTTGGAAGTGGTTAGACCTGTAAGAGGTGGAGGCTAGTCTGAGGCTCTTAAGCCACTGGAGGCAAGCCCTCCAAGAGAATTGTAACATCTGGCCTGTCTTCTTTTTGTTCTTATCTCAAGATGTGCATGTGTTTCAGCACATGTTCCTGCTTTTGCTAATTGCTGTCTTCATCAGAGGCCCAAGCAATTGGGCCACCTGGTTTTGGAATAAAACCTCCAAGACTGAGATAAATCAGCCATTTATTAAGTTATGTCAGTATAGTGCCCCGAAGCTTACAAACACAGGAGTTCACCTCGGGGCAAAGATTTAGATTCTGTTACAAATAGAGAAGACCTTGAGACAGCAATGAGTTGATCTATAGGGAACAGCAAGAACAGTGCGGCCAGTTTAGAACCATCATGTCAGAGAGTGCTAGGCAATGAGACTGGAATTGCTAGTCTCCAAGAGTCTATTAGGAGATGCTAGGACTTTATTAGAAGCCAGTGGAGGACTGTGGGCAGCGATCTGACTTGGTCTGGCTTATGTCTATAAAATATCATCACGGTTTCTTGGTTTCACAGACTATAAGGGGACAAGAATGGAAGTATGAGGGTGAAGCAAGGAAACAGGTATAGAGGGGAGAATGGTAAGAAATAGTCTGATTTGGGGCTCATTTCTGAAGGTAGACTAAAATGGACATGTTGGTGTTTATGGGCTTCTTGAGAAGACTAGAGGAGTAGGTAAGAGTGTTAAATCCAAGAGTTTTATTTTGGCTTGGCAAGTTGGTGGTGATTGCTTGACATCTAGCTAAATGTGGATCTGCAAAGGGAAATGTCAGTTTGGAGATGTAAAATTGAGATTCCTTTATTGACTCATAGGATAAGACATAAACTGAGAGAGAGGACTGAGGTTAGACTCTGGAGAGTTGAGCATTCTGAGGTTGAGGGGAGAAGGAGGGTCAAGAGGTCTAAGGAGAGGCATATGAAACATGGGTGTGCTGTACAGGATGAGGGCCGGGGCCGGCTGACGACTCACATGGCATGGGGATGAGCATCGACTAGCTGCCTTGAGCCACTTCCTTTGTAACCAGTGATTTTGGACGTTTGTGTTTTCTTCCCTAGACTTTTAGCAACCTACCCTTGTGAAGTAGGGTTAGTTAGCGTTCTGTGTGATAGGCTATTAGGCAGGAGGAGGGTAGAAGATGTTCTGTTTGGTTTATAGTAGGAGGAGGCTCTCCTTTGTCTTCCCCTTGCCTTTTCCTCTCTTTCTTTCCCATTGCCCCTGTGTGTATGTGTGTGAAGGAGAGTAGGGCATGGGTAGACACGGTCAGAACTTGTGACCCTCCTGCCTCCCACTCCCAAGTACTCAGAGGATTAACTGGCAGAACACAGGTTTTCAAATGATAGTTACTTTTGACTCTACTTTTTTAGTGTTTTTTGTTTTGTTTAGTCTCAGGCTACTTACTGACCTCTGAAAAGAACTCTGATGATGCCAGTGGTTTGGCCTGCCATCATTATGTTTTCTTGGAACATAACTTAGCTGAGGATTCATTTAGTGAGGCTCTTCCTTCTAGGCAGAACTGAGAACCCTTCAGGAACTCAGCCTCATCGATTACTCTCAGGCCATTTTCCCCACTTATATTTACCTGTTTAGGGGAGGAATAGAGTGAAGCAGATGGGTGGAGGGCTGTGCTTTCTCTGCTCCTGATGTGTTTGCTTCTTGTTAGAAAAGTGGTGTGGCTGCACCTGACCCAGTCTCTTCAGGGAACAGATCTATTCTGTGAAGGGAAAAAGAGTCAATAAAATAGGGAGTTGAAGTGTCTTGGTGATGGCTTTTATGCAGTTTCAGGTATTTTAGAAGCTATTTCTTAGTCCTTTCATTGGTTTGAATAACTTAGTATGTTTTAAATGGATTTGACTGGCATTTAGGAACCTAAGTGCTTTTTACTGTTAAGATTGAAAGGCTCACATTGACAACTGGGCGATATGACCCAGTAAGTGCCTTAAGGTAATGGTTGATTTTCTGTGTCATGATGGTGTGTGTGTGCTCATCAGGTGGGGGAAGAGACTTGTCATGGTATGTGGTGGGGAGAGGGCATGTCTACATGGGTCTCTGATCACTGTTCACTCCTTAGCAATAATTGTGCACAGCCTATGCCTATATCAATTCATTTTCTATCACACACTTCCAATTATCATGTAAGAAACATATGCCTCTCTTGACCTTTGTCATTTGGTTGGTTTCGTTTTTCCTGGAAGTTCTCCTGTCAATTTACTTCTAGGTCATCAGGCTCTGAAGAAGATGACCAGGAAGATAGTATTTGGGAACCTCAGAAGAAAGTCCCCAGAAACCGTAAGCAGCCTGCTTCCAAGGAGTCCAAACAAAAGCAGGGACGGCGGGTGAAGAAGAACACCCCACAGATGGATGCTGTATCAAAAGACCTGGCTATTAAGGAGGAGTTGGTAGGTGGCGTTGCTAGATGTGGGGAAGGCCACTGTATTTTCCAGATGGGGAGGAGCTGTTCTTCCTCCTTACACAGTGTAGGGCAGAACATGTAAATGACACACTCTTCAGGGCCATGGTATCCCTGTCACAGTCTCAGGAACACTTACCATTCCAACAGCCGTTTCTTCAGCTACTTCCACTCTCCTTTCCCAGGATGTGTGCTAGGCGTGGAAGTGCTGGTTTGGATGGTGACGTCAGCAACTATCTGTGTGTATTACCAGCCACGCAGCATGCTCGACATTTTACTCTGAAGATCTCGTTGTCCTTACAACCATTGGGAATGGCTGCAGTTACCATCCTGATTTTATAGATAAATGTGCGGCAAGAGATATTTAGTTACATACTCCTAGAACACAGAATTTAAGTGATGCAACTGGGTTTCTAAGTCAGCAGTTCAAAAGCTGATGTACCTTGTAGGGGTACTTTTATATCAACCATGCTTGCAAGAGTGTTGTGTATATATGGAGTGCTGGTTTAATAGTTAACACTTAGAAAAAATCATCAAAAGCATTTGAAACTCTTATGGGCAGCACTTTCCTTCTTGGAGGCTGAAGTAGGGTACATATAAACCTATCATTTACTCGCTTTGTGAAATTAAACTTTATTTGTAATATAAGAAACAACAGGGAGGGATTCCATATACCTTTTATCTAATTTTCCCCAATGGTAAAATTTTAGTGTCTTATTTTAGCATTGTAAAATATAATTGGTAAAAACCTCTTTATTTAGAATTCTCTGGTTTTCCATGTGTTTATTTTTGTGTAGGTATTTGTATTTAGCACCATACAGTTTATTACATGTGTAGTTTTGTGTAACCATTGAACAGATCCCTGATGTTGCCCTTTCTTTTCTTTTTTTTCCTCCCTGAGACAGGGTTCTCTGTGTAGCCCTGGCTGTCCTGGACCTTGTTCTATAGTCCAGGCCGGCCTTGAACTCAGATCCTCCTGTGTTGGGATTAAAGGCATGTGTTTCCACCCCAGGCTTCACATCACCCTTTCTCATCCATGTGGCTGCTCTCCTTTCACCCACCTATTTCTGCTCCTGGTGAGCGCGGCTCTGCTTAGGAGATTTCTGTAAATGTTCTCATATTGTATGCAACTTTGGGATGGGGTTTTTCACAACTCCACGTAGTTCCCTTGAGATTCATTTAAGTTGTTATTATGTGTATTGATACTTTGTTCCCTTTCACTTCTGAAAATATTCCAGGGTAGTTGTTTTCTAATCTTATAATTCTCATGTGTTCTTTTTGTGATTTCATAGAATAGCCCTGTAGCTATTGTTGATGCCAGCTTGGAAGAGAAAAATCACAAATTACATACGACAAAGACTCTGAAAACTGCAGCGAAAAAACAAAAAAACTCAGTACAGAGGGCCAAAAGAAAGTTGAAAGTTGATGAAGAAACCAGCCAAGCCAGCCCCTTAGAAGGTGGAAATAGCAATATGGAGATACCATCAACAAGCACCACTTGGGAAGATGTCTGCAAGAAGGAAGAAAGTGAAGACGACTTCACATTTGGTCAGTCCCCTTTGAAGAGGATGAAGACTGAGGCCTGTCCTCAGGGGAGGCCTGTCAAGTTTCCCGAGGGTGCCAGCAGCATTAAAGAGGAGGTGGAGATGAACTGGGACATAGTGCAGGTAAGTGCAGCCGTGCGTCACTTGTGTTGAGTCCTGGACGGCACACAGACTCAGCTCACTACGGCACACAGACTCAGCTCACTACGGCACACAGACTCAGCTCACTACGGCACACAGACTCAGCTCACTACCGCACACAGACTCAGCTCACTACGCCACACAGACTCAGCTCACTACGGCACACAGACTCAGCTCACTACGGCACACAGACTCAGCTCACTACGGCACACACACTGCTCACTATGGCACACAGACTCAGCTCACTACGGCACAGAGACTCAGCTCACTATGGCACACAGACTCAGCTCACTACGGCACACAGACTCAGCTCACTACGGCACACACACTGCTCACTATGGCACACAGACTCAGCTCACTATGGCACACAGACTCAGCTCACTACAGCACACAGACTCAGCTCACTATGGCACACAGACTCAGCTCACTATGGCACACAGACTCAGCTCACTAAGGGAAGTGCTGGCAGTTTTGAATCTGCTTTTGCAGTTTGCCAGAGATTTCTGGAGTCAAGCTTTGACCACTATTTCTATTCTTGGCTATACTATTTTGTAATCTGGCTTATCGGCTGCAGCTCTTTTGCTAAGAACTGTGACTTCAGTCAAGAAAGTCGTTGCCCTGGTACATACTTGCACATCATGATCTAGGTATTTTACATCCACAACTGGAGGCCTCAGAGGCACATTGCTAAAGTTTTGTTTTGTGTTTGGATTGTACTGTACACATGATTAGGTTATTGGCTGTTGATGCATCCAGTATATAGGAACAAGACCCAGCAATATTTCAAAGAGAAATTCTTTAAGAATTCTGACTTGAGGATTTCTCCCAGGTTTCCTTTCCTTTACTCTCTGCCCCCTCCCCCGCTCCTTTTTAGCTGCCTTGGGGTTGATAGAGAAGACTAGAAGGGTCTCATGAGCAGTGAGCTGAGCCTTAACCTCGTGTGTTCCGTCACATTCTGGGGCCATAGCAGGTAGATGAGGGTGCTCTTCCTCTCTTTATGTCCTAACAGCATTCTGAATGGACTCTGCTATAAACTGCTGCTGTAGAGCCCACGGCTTTTTGCAGTTCTAAGACCGGGGCTGTGTTCTTCAGAGAGACGTTTTCTGGGCCATGTTGCTTTTTCTGTCACCTGTAGAGTGTCACCGGTAGTTGTTAGTCATTGTGTTTTTCCTCTTTGGCACACTAAGGAATCTGGAATGTTGCCCTATAGCTTTCTCTGTCTTTTTACTGAAACGCACCTTGCAGAGTCATTGAGAACAGTGTAAGTAGCTTTCTCCGTCTCCCTCTGCGTGGTTCGTTCAGATCTGCAAGGCAGTGCTTTCACAGAGCCCGTCACAGACCACCTGCACGGAGTTCACTCTGAAGACTTTCTTTAAACTCCATTCTTGGTCCAGAACTTCAGGAGCAATGGATGTGCCCCACTTTTCTTGCCTTACCCTTTCTGAACACCGTTAAGCTTATTTCTTTTGCCAGGGTAGATCCACCTCCAGTAGCTGACAGTGTGCAAGAGGAGGAAAGGAGGGTTTCAAAGTCCGTGAAGTTCCTGGCCTTTCAGACATAGTCGGTCCTTCATGGTGAAGAGCTGCCTTCTATAGGACACTCTGCTTTCTGTCCTGCCTCCCCCATCTTTATCATGGGAGAAGAAAGGAATATTGCCCCACCCTAGCTATTTTAGTCCAGATTACAAGGGATAGAAACTTAACCTTTTGTTAAAATTTTACATTTATTTATTTAGAGTGCTGGGAGTGGGGATGGGGTTCTGTGAGGATGATCTGAATAGGCTGCCTAAAAGGATGTCCTTCGGAGTTGAGCTTTAGGTGAGATCAGTTGCCTTTAAGATGGTATGATAAGAGACAGGTGTAAAGAATGTAAAGTTACAAACCTTGGTGATGACTGGACTCTTGGGAAGGTTTATGCATGCACACATGCATGTGTCCTGTTGTAATCTCAGGTGTATGCTTACAGGTCTGAAATTGCTGGTAGGTAATAATGTTTGCCATTTATTTATAGTTGACTTCGTGAGCTAGGCTCCATACCGTGCATGCTAATATATACATTTATTATAGTGCATTAGAAAAAAATAAATGGGTAATCTAAAAAAATCAGTTATAGTCAGGAGAATGGACAGAGGAATTCTTGTTTGTATAATACAAGCTAAAGAGAACCCATCTAAAAGGTACAATTACTGGCAGCTAACTTAGCATAGGAGTTTATAGGTTGTATCTTTCCTCTGGTATACCTATCACTAAAGTTGATTCCAGATTTTGAGAGAAGTTGTTCTGAAATCTGTTAATGTGGACTTTGAGTTCTTTTTATTTTAAATATTTTTGTTTCTTTGAGGTAGGGTTTCATTCTGTAGCCCAGGTTGGCCTGGAACTCTACTAGGTAGCCCTGGTCCCAAATTTCTGATTGCTGGGATTATAGGTGTGAGCCACCACGAGCAGCAACTTTGTATTTTCTGTTAGGGATACTTTCTTGAGTTTGATAACCAGTTCTATAATGCTGGTAGGATTGCATACACATGGCATTTTGTAATATACAGTCCAGGAGAAAGGCAAGATTAATTGCTGGGAATGAATAGGGGAAAGCAGGATGAGAAACAGGTACCTGGCTGCCGGGTGAGTGCAGAAGCAAAGAAGTAAGGAAATCTTTATTAGAAGCCGAGCAGCATCCTCCAGTATCATCCAGTATCAGCTGGAAATGTGTTCACTCATTTCATGGCTTTGGCTTACTTGGAGGCTATAGATACACTAGTTTTTCCTTTACATTTGAAGCAGTTTTCCCTCCTGTTAGTTGGAAGTGGTTTTATTTTTAGTTGAAGACAAATTTTAAATACAGTGCATTCTGATCCCTCTATTCTCTTCCTCACAGCTCTCCTAGCTCCACGGCTTTTCTTCTCTCAAAATCAGCCTAGTTGTGATTTGGTCTATTATCTATCTATCTATCTATCTATCTACCTATCTACCTATCTACCTATCTACCCATCTACCTAATATATACACATATGCACATATATATGTGTATGTGGAAAAGGGGACAAGAAAGGCTACATCTGAGGGTGTGAGGAAGGACTGAATGCAGGTACCGAGCAGGAGTTATGAAAGGGGATATGAGGTCATTGTTTTTCTCATTCTGATTCTGCTGTGGGATTTTTGGTTTTGGTTGTAAACAAATGCATAAACATGTCTGATAGTGAAAGTAAACAATCCGTGTTGAGAAGTTTCACAGCATCTATCCTGAACAGCTAATCTCACTGTATTGACCGAATCAGACAGTTCTCGGGGCCAGTCCATTTCAGTGCATTTTCTGTGCAACATTTTTGGTATGCACTTATGCAGTTAAATCTAGAGAGGAAAAAGGTTTGCATAGATAAAAGAGATATTACCTAAAATTATAAAATCTCCTAGAATTGAGGGGAGATGACTTATAACTTTCAACTATAAATTGAGCAAAGGCCACAAACAGGTCACAGCCAGGAAAAGCTGAAACCGTGAACGGTTGCCCAACCTCACATTAGAGGAAGCGTGCGAACCGACGTTCAGGTGAGATTCCTTTCTCTTGCTGATTGGTTGAGTTTGGCCCCATGCTCCAGAGCAGAGCTTGGACAAGCACTGAAATTCCTCCATATTTTTTAGTATGGACACTTGGCAGGTGAAATTACTATATGAATCGGTCCTTTATGTATAAGTCTTTATTCATTTAAAATCTTATTTGTTTCTCTTGTTGGTAAATGCTAGGTCAATGTTCTGCCAGTGAACTAAACTCTGGACTCTCAGGATTGTCTGTTTTATTTCTTGCATCTCAAAACTATATATCCTAACAAGATTGCTAACCATGAGAGCCTGTGACTCTTAGAAAGAGCTGTCCTCTTGACTTAAACTCAACTAGGAATAAGTACACTGGTTACAAGATGCTTCTTGCTCAATTAAAAAAAAAATCTATTATAAAAAAAAAAAGAAACAAACAAACACATCTACAACACAAAACCACAAAAACAGAAACCAAAATCTACGTGCATAAGACCAATAAGACAAAAAAAAAAAAAAAAAATACCCAAAGCAAAATGGGGCAGAAAGTCCACAGAAATACCACTGAGTTATTTTTGATGCCTCTTGGGCGTGCGGCCTAGTAGTGTAGTTAATATACCAAGTAAGAAAATGAGTTTTTCCTTTGCTAATGGTTATCAATTGCGGATAGCTTCTTGGTTGGGGTGGAGGCCTTGTCCACTTGCTGCTGCAGGCGGTTCTCAGGGAATCTCAGGTCCTTGGCTGTGGTTTTGGAGAGATGTGTTAAGAGTTGTTTCATCTCTGCTGAACATCTGTGGGCAGCTTTATTAAAGCCTGGGAAACCAAATGGGAATTTACATGTTTATTTATTTATTTTTTCAATTTAACCTAACAAACCTTTTCCTAACTTTAACTCTCTATGCAGTTCCTATTTTCTTTTCTTTTCTTTTTTTTTTTTGGTTTTTCGAGACAGGGTTTCTCTGTGGCTTTGGAGCCTGTCCTGGAACTAGCTCTGTAGACCAGGCTGGTCTCGAACTCTCAGAGATCCGCCTGCTTCTGCCTCCCGAGTGCTGGGATTAAAGGCATGTGCCACCATTGCCCGGCTGCAGTTCCTATTTTTTATGTGGATTTCCTTTTCTATTTTTTTTTTTTTTTCGAGACAGGGTTTCTCTGTAGCTTTTGGTTCCTGTCCTGGAACTAGCTTTTGTAGACCAGGCTGGCCTCGAACTCACAGAGATCTGCCTGTCTCTGCCTCCCGAGTGCTGGGATTAAAGGCGTGCGCCACCACCTTTTCTATGCGTTGTGAATCTCAGCTTCCCACACCAAAAAACAAAAACAAAACAAAAATAAAAAACTTTGTGGGAGGGCTGGAGAGATGGCTCAGCGGTTAAGAGCACTGCCTACTCTTCCAAAGGTCCTGAGTTCAATTCCCAGCAACCACATAGTGGCTGATAACCATCTGTAATGAGGTCTGGTGCTCTCTTCTAGCCTTCAGGCATGCACACAGACAGAATATTGTATACGTAATAAATAAATAAATAAATATTTTAAAAAAAACTTTGTGGGAAAATAGTTTTGCCTTAAAATTGTATTGCTCCTTCCAAATGTAGTTGAATAGTGCAGGGGCTGGGAACATGGAAGTGAGAAGGGAGTTTACTGTGTGTGTATTTGGGGACACTGTCTTGAATATTTACATAAAGATCAGACCGAAAGAAATGTCTTTAATGTACACACCTTCTTCCACAAAATATATATTCAGGTTTCGGGGGCAAATACTGAATAGCACCTTGTCCAGAGGGAGAGGTTTCTGTAAACTAGCTGAACACTTTGGCAGGCTCTGCTCACCATCATGCCTTCATCTTCTGTTCTGTTGAGGTTATGTGTCTTACCTCTGGAAACTTCACTGCCTTTTCAGGGATCCTACCAAGTTGTGTGAGGAGGGTAAGCCCATAGCATATGCTTGATTAGTGTTTAGACTTGAGTCTTCGAACACAGTTTGTGTCTGTTTCCTTGCCAGGGACTGAGGACTGGCCTCTTGAGCAAAGCAACCTACCCATTTTCATCTGTGAATATATGGCTGCCATGGGAAATTTGCTTTTGTTAAATCCCCTTATGTTCCACACTTGTACATTAATGAGAACTGAAAAAGTGACCAGCATAGTCAGTTGTTGGAAGAATTAAATTGTGCCAAAGTTATGACTGCCGTGATACAATTTCTTTATTTTGAGGATGAGCCTAGGTAGGTGCAGTGCTCGGTGCATCTATTAGGAGAAAAGCAAACAAACCCTTTTTGTAAGTTCTTTTCCCTTGGTTTCAAGAGCTGATAACAGATGATGTATGTGAAGGTGAAGACAAAATAGGAAAGGAAGTGGCATGAAAGGGAGCCAGTGTCTCTGAGCTGGAGACCTCACTGCCATTCTGCGTTAATAGTAGGTACAGTAGTTCTTGATAGATGTAGCCCATTTTCTCTGGGAGAGGTTAAAATAGTGGGTTTTTATTTTTGTTGTTGTTGTTGTTATAATCAAGTTGGTAGTATTTGTTATAGACTTTAGCATCAACAAGCTTTGATGTATTCCATATATATATGAGGTTGCCCAGCATGTTCAAAAGTATAACCAAGCTACTTCCAGGTTGTAAACAACAGAATCTCCCTCATACCCTTCTTCCATCACCCCTCCTCTCCTGTAACCTCTTTTCTGATTTCTGGCAGTGTATATTAGCTGTCCCCACTCCCATCTTTACATAAGCAGTTGTGACATAGTGATATAATCAACTCAGGTCAGGTGGTGAGCAGTTGGAATCAGCAGCTTTTCAGAAGGGAGCTGTTCAAGTTGCTGGCTTGGGAATGATTCTGAAAAGAAAATTTTCTCATTTTTACTTATTAGTGAGCCATTGAATGTGATGTTAACTCTTTTTGTCTTTTCAAGACATTGTTTCTCTGTAGCTTTGGTGCCTGTCCTGGAACTAGCTCTTGTAGACCAGGCTGGCCTCGAACTTACAGAGATCCACCTGCTTCTGCCTCTGCCTCCCGAGTGCTGGGATTAAAGGCGTGCGCCGCCACCGCCCAGCTTGATGTTAACTCTTTTAAAGTGCAGAGGTTGCAGGATTATGAAAGCTGTGGTGGATTTACTGATGCCCAGATGTCCTCTCTTTAACAGAGGAGATGGGCTTTTCCCTGGTAGTGCTCTTGGGACACTGGGGAAAAGGCATCTTTCTGGATGTTTCCAACAGTTCGAGGGCACTCTGTCTTACATCTCCACTGCTCAGAAGAGCAGAAACAGTTTAAGTCCTTTGTACCTTTGCCTGATAAATCCTTTGCTTTGAATTTTTGAAGAGAAATATGGCTAGTGGGACTTGGGACAATTTACTTCTTGGACTCAAGTTTTTGTGTGTATAAAATGAGACTAATATCAGTCTATCTCATATTTTAAGTGAGTTAATGCTGAATGTAAGCAGTTAGAACATAGTAAGCCTTATGTATGTGTCAGCAGAAAGCAGCAGTCCCAAAGTAAAAGTCAGTATTAGAGTAGTTAGGGTAGTCCTCCCTGGCCCTTCCCTTCCTGCAATTCTTTCTGACTTTCCTTAATAAATGCGTATTCACTTTACCTAAGTAAGCAAGCAAGCACATCCATAGGTCAGAAATTAATGTGAGAATTTTCTAAGTAAAGACTAGAGTTCCCTGCTCTGCTGTTCCATGTTCTACAGAGTTGCCCTCTGCTTTGTTCTTGTTGTTTGCCTCGTTTTTCTAAGGCTCGGGATGGTCAGGTCTTACCCTAGAGTTTCTGATTCAGTGTATTTTAGGTGGGACCTAATACTTTTCATTTTCAGCAAGGATGTAGATGATCCCTATGCCTTTCCCTTGAGAACCAGAGACTGTGCTGCTATAGTCCCCAGAAGCCCTGGACTCTCAGAGTGTAGCGGTACAGGTTGACTCAGCAGCTGAGCTGGAACAAGGAGAGGTCAGATGTTGGCAGGCTTCTTTCCCAGTTAGCTTTTTTGGAAAGAGGATTGATTTTTATTTTTTTGTGAAGCTGAGAATTGTACCAGGGTCTCATGTATATTGGGCAAGCACTTACCACTGAGTTTTTTCCTGCATATGGCAGCAGGTCTTTCTTGTCAGTCTTTCTTTGGACATGGAGACTTATCAATTATGAAAGCTTGGCCTTAGCTTAGGCTTGCTCCCAACTAGCTGTTATGACTTAAATTAACCCATCTTTATCAATCTGTGTTTTGCCATGTGGCTCTTTACCTTTCCACATTCTCTGTGACTAGCCCCTCTATGTCTGGCTGGCGAAGTCCTCTTGCCTAGATTCATCCTCTGAATTCCTCTCTCTGTCTGGAAGTCCTGCCTAGTCTCTCCTGTCTAGCTATTGGTCGTTCAGCTTTTTATTAAACCAATTAGGTACCTTACACACGTGAGCAAAACATAGACCCATCTTCATGCAGTGTAAACATCCAGCAACTCCTGGGACTGTCTTGATTATCATTGGCTTAAGATGTCTTTTGAGTTAGGGTCTAAGAAAACCATCATGTT
This sequence comes from Microtus oregoni, assembly GCF_018167655.1. NCBI lineage: Eukaryota > Metazoa > Chordata > Mammalia > Rodentia > Cricetidae > Microtus > Microtus oregoni. The sequence goes on along the minus strand of NW_024543095.1, from coordinate 16,897,210 downwards.
CAACAATGAAAGTAGGCAAGGAGCTCATGGCTAAAGGATGTGGTGAGTAGCCCAGCATATCAAGGAAGCATGCTTTGACTTGGTAAGTATGCTTAGGTTTTTGGAAAAAGACAAATGATTTTTAGAACTCAAAAATGCTTAACAATGAGGATCTGGAAGTTAGTACATCAGGGTAGGGGCTTTGAGAAATGTAAATACATTTTCTTACTAAGGAAGTAATTATATACTCCCCCTCCATGTTTTCATGGGGTTTGGGGAGTAGATCCCTGCCAGATGATTGATAGGGCCAGCTGAAATTAACTTCTCATGGAATAAACAAATAAACACAATGGTCTGATCTTTGGAGCAGATCAGAATATCTTATCTTCCAGGATCAGAGGTATTCCATTCTTTTGTCTAGAAAGCCTAAAGAGGGAAAGTTGTGATTACCAGGTAAATGGGAGGTGGGTCCAAAGCCTTATGAGGGAAGGATCTGCTCTCAGTAGCTTCCAAAGCTACTGATTCCTGTTTAACTGTCCAACAGTAGAGTTTGTATTGTAGGTGCTTTGGAACAGCAGTGATGGTTTTGACCAGTCAATGACATGATCTAGTACACAGTTTGAAAGGAGTATTCACCATGCTCCTTATGGAGATAGGAATAGATGAGACTGGAGTGTCTGCAGGGAGAACAATTAGGGAGACTGTGCTGTGGGGTGGGAGAAAATGAAGATAATAAAGAAATATTTTGTAACTTTTGTTTACTGTTCTTATAATGAATCAGACTTAAGATTTGGAGGTGGATGACTCTTCTAGTTTGAATTACTATTTGAATAGATAGCACATGAGGAAAAGTGGAGGGTGAGTAGTTTTGAGAGGAGAATGACTTTACAAATGCAGGGTTGAAATACCCATTAGGTTTCTGGGATATTGTCTTAAATAATTGGCCATGGGTTCGGTGGCAATATGGAAAAGAGCTATGCCTGGAGATATGAATTTAATGTCTTCATCAGAGATTTGATATTCATCCCTTAGAATGACTGCTGAGATTTAGGATCAGTATTCAAGATGACTAGGAAGTGAGGTATCTGTATGGTCTCTGGGGTTCAGCCATTTATTGCGTCTGTAGTTTTGTAAACAATTCTATCATACGTTTTGGCCTGATTTTATTCATCTGGGTGATGATGATTTTGGATAGGATCTTACTTCATGGCTCAGGCTGGCCTCAAACTTCTGGTAGTCCTCCTGTCTCAGCCTTCAAAGTTTTGGGATTATAGGCCATAGGATTTTGAATCATCTTTTCTTTCTTTGCAGGTTTTATCTGAGAGAACTAATATTGAACTTTGGGTTTGTGCCAATATCTTACGCCTCTTTAATGATGACAATACAATTCCCTTCATTATACGCTATCGAAAAGAGCTCATTAATAACCTCGATGCTGATTCCTTGAGAGAAGTTCGCCAGACCCTAGACGAGCTACGGTAAGAAACCCGAGGGAGTGGTGGATCTCTGAGCACACGAGGGCAGACAAGGGGACGTTAGTTACTATTTTCGCAGTCCCGGTGCTTTGTTTTTATTAATTGTTGTCATCTAAATGTAGACCTCTTTTGCCAGAGTAGTCAGGTTTGTTTTCTTAGTTAGGCCATGGAGTTGGACATGAATCTATGGGGTACGTTGAAATGATTGACTATCGTGGCAGAATCTTTAGCATTCCACAGTCCCCAAATGGAGAGTTCTTGCCAGTATAGATGGTCTTTAATCTATAATAGAGTGTCTTAATTTTTGCATCTTCATGATACTCAAAACCATAAGCATTCAATAGAAACTCTACTTTGAATATTACTTTTTTTTTTTAAATCCTGGGCTGACAAGATGCTATAGTGACTCTTACGATGCTGCTCCCAGTCAGCCATGTGATCATAAAGGAAAATGATACTCTATGGTGCTGCCAATGATTTGTTTTAGGAAGAGATATTGTCTTGGTTTCTTCTTCTACTGCTGTGATAAATACCCTAACAAAAGCAACTTAAGGGAGAGGAGGCTTTTTTTTTCTAATAGTTACAGGTTACGGTCCACTATTGTAGGGAAATCAAGGCAGCAGGAATTTGAAGTCAAGAGCCTAGGGTTAATGTATTCATATTGGTACTCACCTTTTTCACACTACCAATACCACTGCTAGGCAGATTTTGTAAATAAGAACAGATAATGAGCCAGGCGATGGTGGTGCATGCCTTTAATCCCAGCACTCGGGAGGTAGGAGCAGGTGGATCTCTGTAAGTTTGAGGCCAGCATGGGCTACAGAGTGAGTTCCAGGACAGGCTCCAAAGCTATGCAGAGAAATCCTGTCTCAAAAAACAAAAACAAACAAACAAAAAGAACAGGTAATGAAATAAGATGGTGAGTATGACATATACAGCAGGATTACACATTCACAGTGAAAAAAATTGATTGAAAATTATAGGACCTGCTGGGCCTGCCATTCCTCTTGCCCCATCTGTGTACTGATTCATCTGTATTGATTTCCAGAATCAGCTCTTATGCATGGGTCCCAGTTCTTCATCAGTGGAGAATAGTACTTAGGAACCAGTTATGTGTGCTAAGTGTGCCCATCCTGAGCGATATTGCTCCAGTACCAGTGAGCACATGTAATAGTCAAATAGATGTCCAGGCGGCAGCCTTTGGATTTCAATGCTTAGGAGGAAAGTAAAAGGTGAGCTGGGATATCTTGTTTTAGAGAATAAAGAAGTACTCAAAGAGTAAGAGGAACAAGTCAAAAACATAGCAGTTAGTTTGAAAGGGTTACTTCTGATCAAGCCAAGATAATTTGAACAGTAAATATGTCATAATGGTGAATTATAACCACTAAATAAAAAAATAAGCCAGAAGTCGATAGTGATAAGAATAAATCAGTGAATACATCAGAGGTTTGGTGAGAAATAAGATGGTCTCAAAATATCCATCCCTCCACAAAGTGCGTATCGGTTACAAAGGGAAAAAGGATGCTTATATCAGAAACCACAAGTGTCCTCTTCCTAGGTCACAGTCTGTTAGTAGAAGGCTACACTGAGATCTTTTGTCTCTCAATGAGATGTAATATAAAGTCTCACTTGGATGATATTCCTGCCAGGAGGCCTCAGGTTAACTGTAAGGTAACATCACAGGAGCCCTTGAAGGCTTGCAGACACTACAAAGTAACTGGTAGGGAACATTTCAAAGTACGAGACTTTAGAATCCAGGAGAGCCTGGAACATTGCTTCAACTCGAAGAGACCGCATCTGACAGCTCCATTTCCCCTGGTGAGACTCCACAGAGGCCTTCATCAGCACTGCTGCTGAAACCTTAAAAGGAGGAGTGTAGTGATAGGTCAGGGCTAACTTCCTGATACTGACACTTTTATTATGACTTACATATTATTCTCTCTTGGAACTGCAGGCTAAAGTATTTGGGGGTGAAGTTCTCGTCTGTCAAGTGTGTCAAAGATAAAGCAGTTTTGTCTTTTTTTTTTTTTTTTTACTTTCCCTGCACTTTTCTGAAATGTGAGGTAGCCTTGAGAAGAGAGGTCGGACATGTGGGCCATATATATTATGTAAGCTTTTAATTTCAGGGCTGTTGCAAAGAAGGTTCATAGTACAATCCAGAAAATTAAGAAGGAGGGGAAGATATCTGAGTGCTTGCTGAAAGCCTTGTTGAACTGTAAAACATTTGAAGAACTAGAACACGTGGTAAGGAACTTTATCTTTTTTTTTTAATATTTATTTATTTATTATGTGTACAATATTCTGTCTGTGTGCATATCTGCAGGCCAGAAGAGGGCACCAGACCTCTTTACAGATGGTTGTGAGCCACCATGTGGTTGCCGGGAATTGAACTCAGGACCTTTGGTAGAGCAGGCAATGCTCTTAACCACTGAGCCATCTCTCCAGCCCCAGGAACTTTATCTTTTAATGTAATGCATAAATATGTATGATTTGGGGGATCTTTTTACCACTGAGGAAGACCATGCCATAAAGAGCTAATGCCATTGGCCACTGTTACTTAATTCATCAGGGTTTTTGTCCTTTAGTCAATATATATTTACTGAATACCTTTTCATCTGTGCCAGGAACTTGGATTTACATATACGGTAGTAAATAGTTCTTGCCCTCAAGGAATTTCTAGTCACATAAGGAAGTAGAGCAGGTTGTCAAAGCGTAGAATGCAAAGGAGATGGCACAGCCGAAGATCAAGACATGCGTTCTGCTGCCTATAGTTGGCACAGCTGCCACCATAGTTACTTGTTGGTTTCACATCTGTGTGCTCAGTCAACCATGGATGGAAAATATCTGAAGAACATTGTCTGTATTGAACAGGTACATACTTTAAAAACATACCCTCACCTATATAATGTACTCTAACAAATCTGAGTTATCTAGAGGTGACTGGTCTTGATAAGAAGCAGTACAGAGGCTGTGTGGAAGCACCACACCATTCTCCATAGGGAACTTGCTGTGCACAGAGGCCAGGCCCTCATGGGTTCTGTGGTTGGCTTCTATTAGAAGCTATGAGCCGGCAAGAATTCATGAGCATGTCAGGGTTGACCACTGGGCAACTATGAAGAGAATCTGGAAAAAGAAGGCCTGGTGAGTGAGTGAAGGGTAATTCAACTCGACATCCAGATGAGGAGGTTTTTAGATGAGTAAATCCAAGCAAAGAACTAATCAAGCACATAGAAAATTACAAAGACAAATCTATGACACATAACACTGGCAATCTTAGCTAGTTAATATGAGTTCATCTCTGAGGGGAGAGGGGAGAGCAGAGAGAAGGATGTCTGTGGCGTTCTCAGCATGTCCTCTAGCCCTGCAGCCTTGTTTTAATTTAAGCTTTGAAAACAGACTGCTATTGTGTATTCTCTACCTTTTTCTTCCTAGTCTGCTCCATATAAAACAGGGAGCAAAGGCACCAAAGCCCAGAGAGCAAAACAGCTGGGACTAGAAGGAGCCGCGTGGCTACTGCTGGAAAACCCAGGACAGCTCAACCTGTTGTCTTATGTCAAGCCTGGTGTTAAAGGTACTGGCTCCCTACAAGCCATCAGCCCTGCTGATGCTTAGCTTTTAGAATGCACACATTTACATTAAACATGTCTTCACTAATGGCCATGTGGCTGTCTAGTAACAGCAGGTAAAGAGCAGGTGATTCTAACAGACAAGTCGCCCAGCCTTTTGCTTCCCATGACCTCCCCGCTCTAGTCATTTAGCTGTCGTGCCTCTGCCATTTTCTTTCTGCATTTCCAAGTGTATTCTCACAACACACATTTCCCCACTTCCTACTGGGTCCTTCTTAATGCCGTCTTTGGTCAATAGAAGGTCTTGGTTTTATTGTTAATTTATTAATCTTTTAAGATAATTGACATTTTACTTTTAAATGAAACCTCTCCATATCCCAAGATTATAAATATTCTCATTATCTTTCAAAGCTTTTGTTTTATTTCTGATTTTTTTTTGAAAAAAAAACATGTAATTCAAGATCTCTTCAGAAAGAATTTTAATACTCCTGGCATGCACAAAGTGCAAATTGGAGCCTGCTCCTATGCTTCTGTTTCTAAGTAATAAGGGGACTTTGTCTAAAATTTGCTCCTAAATATATTCTGGCCTTTGTGGGTGAGAGAGAGTGAGACAGGGCACAAGAGAAAGATCTATAAGATTATTGCTTTCAGGAGGCTTACTATTCAGTCTGGGCTAGAATTTGCAGTTTTCTTGCCTCATCTTCAAAGTGAAATTATAGATTTCTCAAAAAAAAAAACATTGATTCTTTTATGTTTAAGTAATTATATATATCAAAATATATAATGTTTCGATATAAATGCAAAATTAAGTAATTTCTGTAGTCAAACAAAATTGACCTGAAATTAATATGTGTACTGTCTGACACAGCTTACTTTTTTCTTCTTTTGGTGATAAGAGCACCTAAAATTTATTTTCTTAGCCTAATGCTAGTATGCTGTATAATGAATGAAATCCTTATGCTGTACATTAGATTTCCAGGCTTACTTAGCCCATACAGCTGCAAGTTAACTCCAACCCTAGTCTTTATTTCTCCATCCCAGTTCTAGTTTTTCTTTTACTTTCTCTTGATTCTTTAAATTGGGAGACTCACACATCAACAGGGGGCAGTCTGTGATAACAAAATCCATGCCATGTCCATAATTATAGAGAAATATCAGCCATATTCCAGAAAACCTGAATTCATGATTTTAAAAATTGAGTATATCTGTCCGTAAAATACAAATTATCTGTTCACAGAAATATATACATTTTAATTTGTTTGAGAAAGGACAGTAATGGAAAGAATTATTTGAAGTTAGAGATGGATTACAATGAATACAATCCAAATGTGTTTAATTTTTAGTGCTATTTGTAGTTGTATTTTCAATGATTTACATTTAGTTTCTAATTTTCGATTTGCAATACGTTGCTTCATTTAGTTACACATTTGCTCTCTGGGTAGGGTGCTGGGGATGGACCCAGGTCCCTGTGCGTGCCTTTTCTCCTGCAGACCCAGGTCCCTGTGCATGCCTTTTCTCCTGCAGACCCAGGTCCCTGTGCATGCCCTTTCTCCTGCAGACCCAGGTCCCTGTGCATGCCCTTTCTCCTGCAGACCCAGGTCCCTGTGCATGCCCTTTCTCCTGCAGACCCAGGTCCCTGTGCATGCCCTTTCTCCTGTAGACCCAGGTCCCTGTGCATGCCCTTTCTCCTGCAGACCCAGGTCCCTGTGCATGCCCTTTCTCCTGCAGACCCAGGTCCCTGTGCATGCCCTTTCTCCTGCAGACCCAGGTCCCTGTGCATGTCCTTTCTCCTGTAGACGCAGGTCCCTGTGCATGCCCTTTCTCCTGCAGACCCAGGTCCCTGTGCATGCCCTTTCTCCTGCAGACCCAGGTCCCTGTGCATGCCCTTTCTCCTGCAGACCCAGGTCCTTGTGCATGCCCTTTCTCCTGCAGACCCAGGTCCCTGTGCATGCCCTTTCTCCTGCAGACCCAGGCCTTCCTTTTGCTGATTGCATTTCATATTTTAACTGTAGCTGAGCCTGAGTAGTCCAGCCTTTAGAGTCATTGTAGTGGTGGGGCCGGTCTGCCCACCACGGAGAGCAGCTGCAGCGAGATTTCTGCCTATTGTTCCTTGTGGCTGATTCTTTGCCTTCTGTTTTCCTGTCTTCTTTGGTTGCCAGGTATACTGCATTCCTACCAAACAGGCCTTTGATAACCACCTCTCTTAAAAAATTCTTTCGTTCTTCGATAGGTTCATCTCTCTCCACCCACCTCCCTCCTCTCACTGCCCTGGCAACTCCTCAGCATGTGCTCATCCCATCTTCACCCCTCATGTTTCCTCCTTTTGTTTTTGTTGCTGTTTTTGTTTTGTTGTTATATAACTTACTGTGTCTATTACTGCTCCTGCTGGAATATTGACTGATCTTCTTGGCTTGACCTTGCGCAGGGAACCATAACAGCATTGAGTTCAGGAGTGCAGTGGCCATGTCTTGTCCCAGACTCAGCATTTCACAGCCCTTCTGCCCCCTTTTCTGTTCTCAGGATTTGTGGGGTCCGTTTAAGGGGACACACTCCACAGTCACTTACTGTCAACACTGTGATTAGTTAGGAGTCTCTATGAGCTTCAGCCCACTGCAAAGATGCTTCTCCAGCCAGAGCTAAAAGCAGCACTATTCTATAGTGTAAACATAAATCCTGTTCTACATCCCTTTTAATTGTCACATATGATGATATATGGGATACATGATGGTTGACACCAGGTAGTGACACTTCTGATCATATGACTAGCTCAGGACCACCATTGACACTGTGGTTCTCTCTCTTTTTCTTTAAAGATTTTATTTTTATTTGTATGTGTCTGTGCACATAAATGCAGGTGCTTGTGGCAACAATAGGGTGTTGGATCCCCTGGAGCTGGAGTAGCAGTGGTTGGGACCTCAATTCTTGTCCTTTGCAAGAGTTGCAAGCGCTCTTAACCACAAGCCATCTCTCTAGCTCCCCATGTCCTTCTCCTCAGATGAAATTATCCTGTCCACAGCCTTTTTACAAAATTTATTTATTTAATTTTACAAATAGTGACAATTGGTTTGTCACTGTAATTTTTTTTTTTTTTTGAGACAGGGTTCCTCTGTAGCTTTGGGGTCTGTCCTGGAACTAGCTCTGTAGACCAGGCTGGCCTCAAACTCACAGAGATTTGCCTGCCTCTGCCTCTTGAGTGCTGGGATTGAAGGTGTGCACCACCACTGCCTGGCTGTCACTGTGGTTCTTACAGACACAGTGGGGTGGGACTTTCTCTGGGCTTTATCTAATCTCATATACAGAGAATTACGCTTAGTTCCAAATAACTATGTACTGTGTTAGTACTTTTCTGTTGCTGTTATAAACACTACCATCAAAACAACTTCTGGGAAAGAGAGTTTGTTTTAGCTTGCAGTTCCAAAGGGATGAGAGTCTTTTATGGCTAGGCAACTGCAGTAAGCTGAGAGCTCACATCTTCAACCACAGGTATGGTGCACAGAGCAAACTGAGTGTAGTGTGAGGCTGTAAACACTCAAAGCCTGTCCCAGCGAGTACCTCTTCTAGCTGGGGACCAAGGGTTTGGATGCCATGGGAACATTCTCTTTCAAACCACCACATGCTGCTTTTTAAATTTTGTTTGAAATGTTTCTTCCTTCTCACTTCCCCCTCATTCTTCATGTTCTACACATATACATGATCACTCTCAATTCTATTACCATGTTGTTTTTTTCTAAAGAAATATTTTAATAATTCTCATTATTCTTCAGAGAAATATTTCTGAAAGCCAGATATTTCAGTTTTGTTTTGTTTTTCTCTTTTCTCTCTCAGTAGTAGATATTTCTTACTTTCTGCAGACTAAGAACTTGATCTGAATGGAAATCTATACTGTACCACAGATGGGCATCGTCCTGGGATCCAAGCATCTCTGTGTTGATGGGCCTGATGGTGCTGGTACAGATGAAAGAAATGCTGGCTTTTCAATTTTTTTTTGTAGTCACAGTTGTTATTCCAAGACGTCTCAGATCCTGTTACTGTATAAATTTTATTATTTGATTTTTCTGGTTCCTTCTTTGTTCCTTTTTTGTCTTGAGATGCTCACCTTGGAGCCTGTAGTCAGCTTAAAAGAACACCCAGGAGTGGGGCTTTTTCAGACATGTGGACAGTGTTTCCAGTCTGTCTAGAGCAGATAGGCGTGCAATAGGAAAGACTGCCCAGATGACTTGTAATTTCTGCCTTCCTCTGAGAGCCACTGCTCCAGAGAGGTGACACGGACTCTTCCTAGCAGTGGTTGTACAAAGCTTTTGTCCGTCATCTGCATTGCTCCTGCTGTCTAAGAACCTGCAGCTTTGACCCAAAGACAGTCCTTAGACTATGGTAATTTTAATTATAAAGATTCGATGTGTGTGTGAGACTTCCTAGGGGTGCTCTTCCCCGAGGTGAGGCCCTTCTGTTGTTGCAGACTTGCCCTTTGTTTCGGTTCCCTGCCTTCAGTAGTGTTTCACTGTAGACTTGTACTACTGAGCTGTCGCCCTGGTGGTGTACTTCTCTGTGTGATGGTACTCGGAGGTGCTTGGGGCTCCTGTCACACGAGTAATAAAACCCAGAGACATTCAGGTTCAACCCAGAAAAGCAAAACAGCCACACCATTAGGGAAGTCTTACCTCTACCAAGGCTGCAGGACCACAGACTAAGACTAGTGTTGGGATTAAAGGCATGGCTCCCGGTACTGGGATTAAAGTGTGAACCAGCACCACCACCACCTGGATTTGTTTCTGCTTTGAATTTGTGTAGCCCAGGGTGGCCTTGAACTCACAGAAATCTGTCTGCCTCTGCCTCTCAAATCTTGGGATTAAAGGTGTGTACCACCACTGCCTGACTTCTAGTGACTTAGCTGTGCCCTTCTGATCTTTAGGCAAGTTTTATTAAAACATAAATAAAATATCACTATAGGCTCTAGTTGTTAGTGCAGAGTGAATAGTTTTCTTAGCTCAAGATCCATCCAGGGAGAATAGTAGCATATGAATTCATACTGTGTGCTACAACCATTCTAAATCCTTAGCATATACAGGTTTCCATATTGTAAAAGTAATTTGTCGCTAACTTTTTCCTCATATAGAAATTCTTCTAAAGTGTAAGTAGAATTCTTATTAATTTCAATTCATGTTTCTTTAAAGTAAGTACTACTTCAGTATTACCATACATTATTATAACACAACCAAGTAGGTATTTTTGTCTTTACTAAATATGCCAGAATAAGTTTGTTGTCCTGTTTGCTTTTTTTTTTCTACCTTTTACTCATGAAAACTATGATCACAGAAAAACGTACTTATGACATCCAGTGATTCTGTAATTCAAGCCTTGATGTAAATTCACAACAGCATAATGCAAATGAAAAATGAAGACAAGAGAAATGAAAGACCACAACGCAAGTGCTCTCTTGTCGGCCGTGATACCCTTGCAGCTATTTCACGACTGCCTGTAGACGTGGCCCCGTGAAGTCTGGGATTGTCTTTATGGAATATGAGAAATTCAGATGGATCACTTACAACCTGGAAATGCCTCATGCTAAAATATCAATATTAATAAAATTGCTTGAAAGGGCAAATTTTTATAACCCATAAAATTTCGTATCTTGGGTTATGATTGATGCATACATGTTTCTTACAACATTTAATCTTTGTAACTAGATGAGAGAAGTAATGATTACTCAATGCTTAAGGGAAACTGAGGAAGAAAATGCAAATAACCTCTTCCAGGTCCCAGAATTGGTAGGTGGTAGAGCCCAGAGCCGACCAGCTTTGTGCTCACCGGTGCACGGTGTTGGGAAAGGCCCTGCATATGCTCCGAGAGCTGTACTGCTTTGGGTGTGCAAGTGAGTCACTCCCATGGTGTTTTCTTTCCTAAGTCTGTTAACTTAAGATTTTTATATTAACTGGAATTTAGTTTATTGTGTCTAATTATAGACCTTACAGCCAATCTTACACTTCTTGCTTCTGGTCTCCTTCTTCTTTCCTAAAGGCCTGTCCGAACTCAAGGATATTGAGACAGGAGTACAACACATTTTAGCAGACATGATTGCTAAAGACAAGGACACGCTTAACTTCATTCGGGACTTGTAAGTATTTTTTTTTGGGGGGGGGGGGCTTTCTGTTTTGTGGGATTCACACTATTAAGGTCCCATGGTTAGTGCTAACCCTGTGTTCATTTAAAGCTGGTCGTCAGGCTTTTCCTTTTTAAACTAAATTTGTTCAAACAGTACAATCCTAATATGTAAAATAGTTAAAGTTGGTTTTGTTTTTAATTTTTTAATTTAACTGCATTGATGTTTTGCCATGGGTGTCAGGTCCCCTGAAACTGGAGTCACAGACAGTTGTGAGCTGCCATGTGGGTGCTGGGAATTGAACCCTGGTCATATGGAAGAGCAGCTGGTACTCTTAACTGCTGAACCATCTGTCCAGCCCAGTTAAAGTTGTTTTAATTGGATTATGGTAAGAGGGCCTGGAAGTCTGCCTTCCTGTCCTCTTTATCCTCAGATGCTCCAGTGGAGACTCGGATGAGTACAGTTTAACCAGTGCTTGACAAGATGTTATTTGAGAGAGTTTGTGTTCCTTTGGAGCAGGTGGCATTGCTTTTGTTCTGTGCTAGTTTGTTGATCCTTTCTGGGATTTACTGTTTTGTTAGTTCCTCTTGTGTCACTATGGTGAGAGGCCTGATGTAAACGACTTAATGGAGCAAAGTTTTACTTTGGCTCATGGCTTCAGAGGGCTCAGGCCATCATCATGGTAAGTGGGTGTGGTGGAGCTGAGCAGTTCACACGATGGCAGCAGTGCTGGCTGCCTTTCTTCCTTTTCCCCTGATTCAGCCATTCCATCATGGGATGGTGCTGCCCACATCTATGGTACGTCTTTCCCAGTCCTTCCCCTTTGATAGTACCGTCACAGGCATGCCAGTGTCCTGCGCATGCCTCACTAATCTCTTGGGTGTTCTAAATCCAGTTAAATTGATAAACCAATAATTATGTCTGTGTTGGGTTGCCTTGACAATGTTTGATGCCAGGTATGGATGGAAATACTGGTCCAAAGTGCATTTTAGCTCTTGGAGAGAACAGCTCGGCTGTGGCATCACAGTCTAGTTTTAGAAGGGTGGAGGACTTTTGTCAGAGCTTACTTGGGATTACAGTTTTGATCTTCTGTGAAAGAGCCTTTAAATCAGGTGTAGTGACACAAGCCTTTAATCCTAACACTGGGGAGGCAGAGGCAGGATACTGAGACAGAGGGGTAGGGCAATAGTACAGAGACAGACTTTGACTTTTTTTTTTTTTTTACTGATTTTTATTGAGCTCTACATTTTTCTCTGCTCCCCTCTCTGCCTCTCCCCTTCCCTTCTCCCAAGGTCCCCATGCTCCCAATTTACTCATGAGATCTGTATTTTTCTACTTTTCATGTAGATTAAATCTATGTATGTCTCTCTTAGGGTCCTCATTGTTGTCTAAGTTCTCTGAGATTGTGATTTGTGAGCCAGTTCTCTTTGCTTTATGTTTAAAAACCACTTATGAGTGAGTACATGTGATAATTGTCTTTCTATGTCTGGGTTGCCTCACTCAAAATGATGTTTTCTAGCTCCATCCATTTTCCTGCAAAATTCAAGATGTCGTTATTTTGTTCTGCTATGTATTATGTAAATGTATCGCATTTCCTTATCCATTCTTTGGTCCAGGGGCATTTAGGTTGTTTCCAGGTTCTGACTATGACAGACATTGATTTAAAATCCCTTTCTTTCCTTCTCCCCTTCCCATTCTTATTCTCCCTCTCTCTCCTTCCCTCCCTCTCCTCCATTCTCATTCCCCCTCCCTCCCTTCCTCCCTCCCTCCCTCCCTCCCTCTTTTTCTCTCTTTATGCACCAGTTTTATAGTTTTGGTTGTGAGCCTACCCTTTAACAGCGGAGTCATCTCTTTGGCCCAGTGGTTCTCAACCTTCCTAATTCTGCAACCCTTTAATGCAGTTCCTCATGTTGTGATGACCCCAACATAAAATTTTATTGCTACTTCATACCTGTGGTCTTGCTACTGCTGTGAGTTGTAATATCAATATCTAATATGCAGCTCCAAAAGGGTTGAGGACCACTGCTTAACCCAGTGTCCCAGTTTTCCATATTGTTCTGGTACTCCTTTTGCCCCTTCTTATTTTTAGGTTGACAGTGACTCCCTAACTGACTAGGGAAGTGTGACTAGATGATTGGATTGATTCCTAGCAGTCATGTCAGCATTGAGTGTTCATAGCTATTATCTGAACTCAGGCATTTTCGATGGTTTGTTTTGATGCATAGATTGATCTGCAGGGTATATGCTAGTATGATTGTTTATTTGTTTTGAGACAGGATTTCCCTGTATAGCCCTAGCTGCCCTGGAACTTGCTACGTAGACCAGTCTGGCCTCTAACTCAGAGTTCTTCTGTGTTGAGATTAAAGGTGCAAGCTGGCAGAGTCCTTTTGATGGGATAGTAATGTCAGTTTCTTACTTGGGCATCATTAGCCAAATTTCATTTGGTAATGGCTTAACATTTTTCTTTCCTTCATTTCATATAAACTTATAAAATGTAAAGCACACATAAATGTTTGATTTTTAATATTTGTATATCTGATCAGGTGCCAACATAGATACATTTGTATCCAGTCATCTCTTGCAAAAGTATCCTCAAAAAAAGTAAATGAAAAAGATGTTGGTAAGTTTCAACTTTACCAGAACTTTTCCTGCAACATAAGGAACATCCATCATCACCAGGTAAATAAGAACACTGCCTCCGATAGTAGTAATAATGATAATACTTTTATTAAAAATTTAGAAGTTTTATGCCAACTATTTTATTAGTTTATATAAAACTTGTAAAAATATTGTATTTTCTGACTTCACAAATGGAGAATTGAAGACCCTGAGAAGTCAGTGACACTGGAAATTCTTATTAGAGCTGACAGTGTGACAACCCACATCACTTGCATCTGTCTGGTGAGGTCTGAAGCACGATTAACAAAAACCCAGAGACAGAAATTAGGGTTCAACCTGAAGGTCAGAAAAGCAAACAGCCCGTCACTGGCTCTTACCCCTACCTCAGTCTGAAATGACGATCCTGCTTCCAGGAATCTCAGAAGGAGACTGCGTGAGTGAGCGTTGTCTCCTCCAGTTTTATATTCCCCTCTAGTGCTGGGATTAAAGGCGTGCACTACAACTGCCTGGTTTCTATGGCAAATTAGTGTGACTACTGGGATTAAGGGTGTGTATCATCCCTGCCTGGTCCGTAAGGCTGATCAGTGCGGCTGTTTTACTCTCTGAACTTCAGGAAAATTTTATTTATTAAAATACAAATGAAGTATCACTATAGAGGTCCTGCTTTCAGTGTGCTTAGTGTGAGCACAGATCATTCCCAAGACAATTACAGTCCAATGCCTGATTTAGAATACAGTATATAAGGTCTCATTTGGTTTCATGAATCATACATAGTCATTATACCTCAGCCTTCTGATTTCGTTTTTTAGCTTGTATCTCCCTAAATATCTATTTATTTTACTAAATGTGGTCATAGGCAGTGTACTGTGCAGAATGTAATTTAAATAGCACAGTGGCAGGAGAGGTGTTTCAAGAGAAAATTACAATGTACTGGTTTTTCTGTTTACATATATAGTTACTATAACCAGTGTTCTATATTTCTTTTTATGGCTTTGAGCTGTGGGTTAGCGTTTTTCATTCCAGCCTTAGCAACACTAATATTTCATGTGGAGCAGGTCTAATAAAGTTAGACTGCCATAGATTTTATTTTGCTTGGGAGTTATAATTCATCTTTCTTTTTAACTGTAACTGTTGTAAAATGTCCACAGTATAAAATGTACACTCTTCACCATGTGTATACCATTTAGTGACTCATAGTGTTGTGAACTGGCCATTCCAAAATTTGAATGCTGTTTTATATGTGAGAAATCTGATGTTAAGTCTAATTCTCTGTGTTCTATGGATGCAAATATGTCTTGTGTTATTTCATTTATTATTTTTGTTGGTTTAATGGTTCTTTTGAGAGGCAAGGGGGTGTTTTGAATTGAGAGACTACCAGTATTCTCCCAAGGTGAAGGTCCTCATGAAACATTTTAAAATGATTTTCTCCCTGTCTACATTTTACAGCCTGTGTAGAGAAGCTAATAAAACGTGTTAGAATTCTTTATCTTTTGTGTGATAATTATTTGATTATCACAATGTAATTTTAAATATATGGTTATGCAAACATGAAACTCACCTTTTTTCTCATTGTAACATGATTCATTCATCCCACAAATTATTTCTTGAGTATTCATATTGTGGTGGATTTTCAAGTATGGTGATGACATGGGCACTGTCCTTGCAAAGTTGAAATAGTTCATTACTTTATAATTACTTTTTAACTTTTATGTGTCACATGGCGCGCCTGTTTGCCCACAGAGACCAGAAAAGGACACTGATACAGGATTCCCCGGAACTGGAGTTTGCAGATGGCTGTAAACTCTGGTCCCCTGTGAGAGCTGCACGTGCTTTTAACCACTGAGCCATCTCTCCAGCCCCATTACTTTTTGTCTAAAGTTGCTTATTTTACTTTTTTGTGCCCTGGATTTGTTATAGGTGATGAAACACATAATTTATAAAGTTTAGATGTAATGGAGATGGATTTACTTAGTTTTAGATTACAAATATAGGATAATAAAACAGTGACTTGCAATATTACCCACAGTGAGGGCTGAGAGCATAGTTCTGGTAAAGTGGTTGCCTAGAGTGTGGGAGGCCCTGTCTTCTTCCATTCCATATTATACACACACACACACACACACACACACACACACACACTATATATATATATATATATATATATCTAAAAATGTATCAGTGATCATATGAATTTACTAAAATTCATTTTGCAAGAATGATTTTGGTATCATATTTTGTCTGTGTGTATGTATTTAAACAATATTTTGTTTTATACATATCATATCCGGTATTTATTTATGATTGATACAGTCTTCTGGAGATGATAGTACTCAAGCCTGAGAAAGCAGAGTCCTTTTAAAATGCTAGTTTGAAAAACACTCTGTGTTTTAAGCACTTTTCAGGTTCTTGTGTGCCCGAGGGTTGCTGCTGGGTCATAGCTAGTTTCTAGTATCTGAGGTAGTGAACCCTACTTTTTATCATCTTCCATGTGACTATGCCAGCATATGATCCCCCAGAAGACAGATGGATGGCATACTGACAGGCCATGGGAAAGCAGCACTGCCATAGCTGTTGTCTGTTCATCATCCCATCTGCATCTTCCTTCCTTCCTCTGCGAATTCATCCTTAGCTCATGGCTTTACCCCTCGTTCTTTGCATTCTTCAGGACACCTTGCATTCTTACTCTTTTCTGCTGCTTCTCTCACTGTTGACCTACCTCCTTTGCTGTAATTCTGCCTTATATCGGTACATAGTTGTAGCTTCAGTTTCTTCCCCTGTCTCTGATTTCTATGTTTAAGAAGATGCATTCAGCTCTCAGTTTATTGAGTGCTTTCATCAGAAAGGGCTGCTAGATTTTTTCAGATGTTTCTGAGTCTATTAAGATGATCATGAGCTCTTTTTAATCAATTGGCATAATTCGGAACATCAGTTCTAAAAGTAACTAAAAAGGTAGTATTTCTGCATGTGTTTGTTCATGTGCCCATGTGCATACCTTTATGTGGGTTTGGGGGGATCTTAACTTAGGTTCTCATGCTTGTCTAGCACACACTGACCCATTTCCCAGCTCTCATTATGATTTTCTTTATAAGAGAGATGTATTAGTTTAAGAATGTATAAATTGTTTTTAATACATTCCTTTGTAAATAAAAAATAAAAATGATATGTTCTTGACTAGATAGATGCTTAATTATTTTGTTTATAAATATCAACTGGTTAAGTTTATCTTGTTTTATTGATCATCAGTCTTTGCCATATGTTTGTGTCAGATTCTGGCCATTAACCGTGGAGAGAATTTGAAGATACTGACAGTGAAGGTCAACATTTCTGATGGAGTGAAAAACGAGTTCTGTAGGTGGTGCCTCCAAAACAGGTATGTTTATGGCTACCCAAAAAATTTGCTTTCTAAAATACCGTTCTGATATTATTGTATATTGATATGAAAAGATGTATATTATTAAAAAAGCAAGTGACAACATTTTGCATCAAAAAATTAATATGAGATAAATTGCTCAATGGGTAATGGTGCTTGCTGTCTGAGTTTGGGCCCTAGTAGGAGATTACCAACTTCCACAAGTTGTCCTCTGTGTGTGTCTAATAAAATTAATGTGTAAGAAGAAAGTATGTTTGAGACATATACTTAAATAGGGACTAATCCGTGAAGAGAGTAAGAGATGGCTAATATGTTCTTTGAGGAGAGGGCTTTTATATAGTCATGTGACTTCTAAAGTGGGCATTGATGAAACATGTATCTGATTTTGGTTTTGTAATTATTATGGAGTTGATACCTTCCTAATGCTTACTGAACACAAAAATCAAGAAGCAGCAAGAAAAGAAAAAAGAACGCCCCAAGAAAATTGATAGTGAATGGTGCTGTAGCAGCTTGGGGAGGCCTTTCTGGGCTGCTAGGAAGTCTGAAACCATGGACCACAGCACCAGCGGCAGCACTCCCTCAAGGGGAGCCTAGTAGGCTCTTGGGAAGGCATTTAGGGAGACCTTGTTATCGTGGGACAACAGGTGGCAGCTCCTCAGATCTCGCAGCCACTCAGGACCCTCCACTGACAAGATGTGGAGGAAGAACAGCAATACTGATGGTTCTGACACAGTGTAGCCCTCAGGTAATATGTGAGTTTTTAACCAAAAAAAAAAAAAAGAGGAAAAATAAAATATTTGATGTAGAAAAAACTTATAGAATGAGAGTATAAAGGAAATATGTTTGTGTAGCTTTGCTATATTTCAAACTTTTATTGAATAAAGAAAAAAATTAATTTGGTGCAGCCTAAGTGCATGGCATTTAGAGTCTTGAGTCATGTCCTTAACCTGTCCCATCACTCGGTGCTCACTGACTCACCCACAGCTCTATGTGAGGAAGTGCCTGCAGAAGCACTCTGTATGGTACATCTCTATACCATACTTTCCTGTGCTTATTCTGGGTTTAAGTGTGTTTAGATTTATAAGTCCCATTTTGTTGTACTTGATGTAGTATATAACTTAGTGACAAACTGTACAGAGTCACAGTCTGCAAACCATAGCCTATCCATAGAGGCCCATATAGGCGCACTCTGTGACGTTTGCACAGTGACATCGTCTTTTTATATAGTCTTCAGAAGCCATCTTTGTTATTAAATGATATATGAAGTACCTTGCTATGCCATTTGAATATTTTATAGAACATGCTTTTCCTTGTGAAAAGAACAAATCAACAAAAATGTCACCTGTACATTCATGCCTGATATGTTATCAGCTATAGTGAGATCTTATCTTAAAAAGAAAAGCTAAACCAAACCAAATGCTATCACCAGCTCAAACCCAAAACAGTACAAAGATGATTTATAATAGGATCTCACTGGTTATGAGCAATCTGCTTTTACGCTAGAAGAAAATTTCTGAGACATTAATAAAGGGTTTACTCCTTAGCTCTCGTGTGAGATTTTTAATGTTCTGTCTTATACTTTCTGTATAGTTATCATTTTTGTTTTTCAAATAACATATTTTATTTATCTGCTGATAATTCATATATTTATACAATATATCTTGAACATATTCTCCCATTATTGTCTTTCTTCAGCTCCCTCTACTGTCCCCTACTCCATCTTTCTCACAATTTCATGGCCTCCTTTGTTGTTATTAGTAACCCTCTGAGCAAAACTCGTGCTTTGTATATGAATATGAGTGTGGCATCATGCATTGGCATATCGACAACCTAGCAGTGACATCCTCAGAGGAGAGTGCCTGCCTTTCTCCCTTACAACCATCCTCCTGCATAGCTCCTCCAAGGTTGGGGCCACTTCCTATTTTATGCTTGACTTATGTGTGCAACACTATGTCATGTTCAGAAGTCAGCGTTTCACAGCTCTCTTCCTCATCTCCTAGCTTTTACTCGTCTCTCTGCTCTCTTTTCTGTGATGCTGTCTGAGCCCTGAATTGGGAAGTCAGTATAGTTGGTCATCTACAGCTGAGCAGTCACAGTTGCTTAGCTTGGCATGTTGACCCATTCTGAGTTTCTGTGTTAACCACTCCCCTCTGCAAAAAGAAGCGTCTCTGACCAAAGTTGGAAGCAATTATACAATGAGAATAAATATATAGTTAGAAGGCATCATGACCATTTACTGTAACAACATTAGGTTCTTCTCTAGGGCCTATGATCTCCTTAATCATAGATTTTTGATTCAGACATGCAAGATTTATGTTGTGTTTTTATTTTCCTTCAGTGCTGGTATTTTTAAAAATTTTTTTCTTGATTTCTTCAATGATTGAGTTATTCAGTAGTGTATTGTTTAGTCTTCAGGAGTTTGTTTACTTTCTGTAGTTTCTATTGCTGTTGATAGGTAGTTTTATGTTGCGGTCAGGTAGAATACAGTGGTTCTCCCATCCCCCACCCCCAATTTTCCTGTGCTTAATGAGAATTGTTTTTGTCCTTTTTAACATGGCCAGTTTTGGAGATCACATTACTGCAGTGGTGTTGTCTTTACTATATCTCTTCATTCTGTAGAAGGAGCTGCGGGTTGCATTCCTGCCACCCTGCTCCCAGCCGCCTGGCTAGCTTATGCCCCGAAATAACAACACACAAACTGTATTCATTTAAACACTGCTTGGCCCATTAGCTCTAGCCCTTACTGGCTAATTCTCATATCCCGATCAACCCATCTCTAATAATCTGTGTAGCACCAGTCTTACCGGGAAAGATTCAGCATGGCATGGCAGCTTGCTTCATGGCGTGTGCCCCCGAGAGCTGAGCTATGGCGTCTGTCTGAGGCATCCTTTCTTACGGAGAACCAGGAGCAGAGGCAGGAGATGATGACAGCTAGACTCGGGTGCTTGTAGTGGGAAACTGTAGATGGATTTGAGCAATCTGCAGGAGGCAGAATTTACAAGGTATCTAATTAAATGATTGATGGATTGGCTGGGCAGAATTGATGCCTTTTTATGCCTTGAACAAGCTGATGATGGCACTCTTCACCATCATACAATAATAAATACATTCAGTGCTGTATAGTTATGGGAAGAGTGAGCTAACTGAACTTTTGTGGCTAAGTTAATTACAATAGCAAGGGTTGAATGCATCCTAAGAATGATGTGTAGGTCTGGACCCCAAAGCAGAAGAGTTTCTCATTTGGATGTGTTGCTTGTAAGAGCATACATGTGAAGAGGACTCTGAACTTGTCAGATGATGCGAGAGTTTCTATGCTTGCTCTTTAAACAAAAGCGTGTATGAGGAAATGGTCTCAAAAGGTCCCTGCTCACCACCTGGATTGTACAGTAGCAGCTTCTTTTTGAGCTCGCACAGTTGTGTGTCTGACTTGTCGAGTAGATGTCTAGTGTCTGACCCGTGCTGCTGTTTTTCCTGTAGAAACAGGTCTAAGGGACACTATTCCCTGTAGCCAGTTGTGTAATGTAGAGAGAGCCTGTCATTGTCTTCCCTAGGTGAAGGGAGGAAAGCATATTTGTCTAATGGCTGAACAAAGAATTTTCTTGTCAGACATGCAGTTCAGGGTATGGACCTTTTCAGTTACTGTTGGTCTCCTTTCTGAACTTGGTAGACTTTGAAGATTTGAGATTCTTGTTGTCATTCTGGATTATATTGAATGTGGAATTTGGGGTTAGTGAAGTCTTGCAAAGATTTTTCAGAGGTATGTGCCTGTTGAGTTATAAGAACAACCCTTAGGTTTTGAAATGGCATCACATAGCCAAACATTTTATTACCTAAGGATGTCATGAGAAATAAGGCTGTGAGTTCAGCATACTCTTTCAGGACCTTAGTTTTCTCAGCGCTGGAACTGGATCCCAGGAAGACAGTCAAGGGTAGAATTGTGGAAGGAATAAGAAGGTGTTTGTGCAGTGCATGGAGTACACGCAGCTGTTCTCTTTAGGACTGGGCCTCGGGGTTTGCAGGTGAGCTGAGCAGGTGTCAGCAATGCCATGTGTATACAATAGCAACATTCCCACGGCCTGTTCACAGTGAGAAGAGTAGAGTGCTCTAAGTTGTGGTTGAATCTTGTGGCTTGAAAGCTGGAAAGGCAATGTGGCTTTAAGACGATAGGTAATAATTATTTCTAGCTTTTTTGGAAAATAATGGTAAAACTTTGGAGCTTAAAGAGAACCACTCTTGTAGACATTAGACAATGGATGCATGCAGTAAACAAACAAGTCACTCCATTAGTCTGCTAGCCTAAGCACTGTTTCCCTAGCACTGGTGTCTCCCGACCCAGAACTATGTTCCCCTAACAAGCCAACCTCCCTTACATGATGTATGAGACCCTTCATGAGCTAACCGCGGCCACATTTAGCCTCACCTTCCCAGTTTGATGCTGTCACTTGGGCGCCCTAGCATTATGAAATTGTTTATATGAAGTTAAGGCCACTTATCTCAGATTTAGCTTTTAGCTAATACAGTGTAATTCCCTCATCCATACTTTTTGGTGTTCTATATGTTTCTATTTTTGCATTTCTTTATGTTTTATGGTATACAATGTATATATGTTTATTTATTTTGTCTTGAGACAGGACCCCATGTAGTTCAGGTGGGCTCACTATATAGCTGAGGCTGTCCTCGAACCCCTAGTCTTCCTGGAATAGCAAGTGTGATCTACCACGCCTGGGTAGAACACTTGTCTCCTCATGAAAGCAGTGTGCTGCTCTTTGTATCAGTGTGACCAAAACACTTGGCAGGAACAGTTGCTGAGAACAGTTTATTTGGGGCCAGGCATCAGGGACTGTAGGTTCATCAGGGCAGAAATACTGCATATAATGGCGGGGAGCAGGAGAGTCTCATGGCCTCAGATGAGGAAATAGGAAGTAAGCAGGAGCAGGTAAAGTACAATGATCTAAAGTCTACCAAGTGACACAGCCTGCAAAGGAGTGCCCAAACCTGGGAAGCAAAAGTGCTCGAAACAGGAGTCTATTAGGAACATTTTAAATAACATGGGGCTCGTATGTCTAATTCTTATCCCCTTCCTTATCACCTCTCATGTAGGGGAAACTGTGGGGAAGTAACAGAGATTTGGGTGAGAAGAATGTATCATATGTCTTGCCTAAAATCACATTTGTTTAAATTGAAAGACAAAACTACATGTTGCTGATCTAACATCCTTCGGAAGGGATTCAGTTATTTACTGTGGTGTGATCTTTAAAGTGCTCGCTGAAGTTTCATTTCCTCCTAACTTATGGAGAGATTACCTTAAGGTGCATTAGCTTTCTTAAAAACTATTCATACTTTTGCTAATGGCTTCTGCAGAAGAAGGCGTTGAAGGGCAAATGCAGAAATACTGGATGTGAATGAAAACATGGAGCCTGTGGGGCTGGGTTTGTGTCTGATAGATCCTCTTTGCCATTCTGCTCTTTCCCCAATGTCTAGTTGGCTTTATTCACTGTGCATACATGCTGGGCAGTCAGTGGGGCCTGGGCAGGAGGTCAGCCAGTGTGCATCCATGCTTCTGGGCAGGAGGTCAGCCAGTGTGCATCCATGCTGCTGGGCAGGAGGTCACCAGTGTCCATCCATGCTGCTGGGCAGATAGTGGGGCCTGGGCAGGGGGTCAGGTTGTCAACAATACCCAGATGAGGTTCCAAAATGGTGCCATGAAGTCGGAGATGCTCTTCCTTCTTTGTGGAATTGAACTAACTTTGATTTTAGGGATTTTGAACTAAAATAATGAAGATTTTTATTTATTTTTGAATATTTTTTATAAGTATTTATTTATTTATTATGTATACAGTTAGTCAGAAGAGGATACCAGGCTTCATTATAGATGGTTGTGGGCTATTATGTGGTTGCTGAGAATTGAACTCTGGCAATGCTCTTAACTGCTGAGCCATCTCTCCAGCCCATATTTTTGAATATATTTCAGCAGGATTCATTGCAGGTTTTTTTCCTTTTTATCATGTGTGCTTGTTTTAAGTTGTGTCAGGCTTTTGGACAGTACTCCCCACTATCCCTCTCATCTGACAGTTGTAGGGGGAAGAAGAAGAGGGCGAGAACCCTACTGTCAGTGACACAAACATCTTTACCAGTGTATTGTATAAGAAATGTAAGAGGAGAGTGTTTAAGAGGTGAGGGTAAGAGCTCAGCAGTGGGAGCGAGCAGGGTTCACTTCGGATAGACACTTGGGTTTTAGAGGAAGAACCTAACTTTTGAGTTGCATCGGCTTTTTGTTAAGTTTGAGACATGTAAGGTTTTAAGGCAAAGTTTGCTACCAAGAAAATGAGAGTGCCAAGAAATAAGATTCATCCAGGTTCTCTCTACAGCCGCCTTTCATTCTCACAGAAAAGATAAGGCTGTGGGCAAAGCTGCTGCAACCAAACACTAGAGACTTGGTGACATCAGCAACAAAGGTTACTTTCTTTAGAGTCCTAGAGGCGGGGAGTAGAAAATCAATGAGCCAACAGTTCAGGCCTATGTGGGGCTGTCTTCTGCAACTTTCTCATGTCACAGTGACTAGGGCAGCAACGCAGGCTCTACCATACGACCATCTGATGCTGATACTTTCTGTAGCCCCGTCCATCTTTATTTAATCCTGATGTTTTCTGTAGCCCCTCCATTGATGCCTCACACCAGGGGCTGGGGCTTCCGCATGTGGATAGTGGAAGGTGAAACTCAGTTTCTAGTACCATCAGGATGTTTTAGTGGCTGTCAGATGTCTCAGGAGGTTAGCCTTCACTGGTAATATCTGGAGAGGACAGTCACAGCAAACTTGAAGGCAGTATTGTCTGTATAGTGAATTCTAGGTCCTGTAATGTTACACAGTATAGACAGAGACTGCCTGTTCATTTCCTAGCCTCTCAGACCTGAATAATCACACAGAAACTATATTAATTTCAACACTTTTGCCAATAGCTCATGCATATTTCTAGATAACTCTTACATCTTAAATTAACCCATTTTTATTCATCTGTGAATCATGAGACTGTGGCCTACTGGGAAGGTTCTGGCTGGCAGCTGTTGGCAGCTGGCATCTTTCTCCTTCGGCAGCTACATGGCATCTTGCTGACTCTGACTACTCTCTTTCTATATCTCTGGGTTTCTTATCTGGCTCTATCCTGCCCTGCTATAGGCCCAAAGTAGCTTCTTTATCAACCAATATTCACAGCATACAGATGGGAATCCCACATCAACACAGAGGATCCTGTCTGAACAAATCAAAACAAAACCCCTTCAAACAAAACAACAATCCCCCCCTCAAGAAACACTCCCCTCAACATGTCACATGATACCTTTCCGACACCACAGCCTTAGGACAGCCTCTCCCAGATTATCCTCTGTGGCTTCCTGTTCCCCAGCTCCCCTCTTCCAGGTGCCCTTTCATGGTCTTGTTGTCACTTCAGTTTTATCATGAGCTTTTCCTTCTTGTAGATGGAGGCCACGTGGCTTTGCACGGCCAGAGTTAATGCAGATCTTACGTAATTCCCTGGATGACTCCTTTAAACGCCTTATTGTTCCTCTCCTCTGTAGAGAGTTCAGGTATGTATCCTGTTTAATTTTGTGTACTGTTTACCATTAGGGGTGTGTCTTCATAGAGTGTGGAGTAAATGTTGGTTGAGTATGAACTAAGCCAAAGAACTTAGTCAAACGAGGTCTTCAGTGTGAGCCTTGGTTCTGATCTCTAGATTCCTTCTTATGCATAGATTTCACAGCCTTCTTCTTCATCGTGAGACTCTTTTTTAGTCAGGAACACCAAATCCACCCCTCCAATTCTGCTTTGCCAATGTTGCAGTTTGGCAACCAAACCAAACATGATTTTATTGATTAGAGATCTGGCTTGGGAAAAACAAACTGAGAAGTTAATGGAGAGGTTACTTGGAATCGTTTTTCTGACGGCCATAGAGCCAAAGAACGCATAGGAACTTGTGAAAGGCGAGATGATCTGACTGCTGTGAGGAGTGAAAGCAATTATGTGTGTTCATCTCCCAGTGGGAATTGTCTGGGTGAGCAATGACACGCACTGAGAAGGTGATTGAAGGAAACCCAGGGGGCTCATGGGAGTCCTGTGAGGTGCAGAATTGCTGTTAGCTGAGAAGATGGAAGAGTCTCACTTTCTCTCTTGATTTTTTTTCTAGCTGTTGTCTTGGTAGTTAAGTCCAGACTGCGTGGTTTCATGCAGTCTTCATGTGAACTGTAGATCAGTGCATCCTCATCCTCACCTTTAAAAAAAATAATAATTTAAGTAGCACTTTTTTTCTATTTATTTTGCATACCGATCACTACCCCCCTCTCCTCCCCTCATCCCCATGTAGTGTCCTATCTGTCCCCAGTCTTTCCCCCTCCACCTGCCCCTCCCCTTTTATTCCTCCTCCCTCTGCATTCAGGAAGGGGCAAGCCTCCCATGGGTTTGAACAAAGCATGGCACATCAGGTTGATGCAGGATCAAGCTCCTCCCTTTGCATCAGGGCTCGGCAAGGTAATCCAGCATCTTTACTTTCCTTGAAGCTTCAGCCAAGCTCCTTGGGAATGGTGATATTGCAGTTGTCCGGTCAGTTAGCCGACTGATAGATTTCTGTTCCCCCCTTGGTACGTTTGGTCTTTGAGTTCAGATTATCCAGAGTAGGGAATGAACATTATAAAGATGAGGGCTCCACTGTTCAGTTTGCTTTATCCTTTATCCTTTATCCTAGGTGGCCCCTAAAGATACTGTTCTGTTTGGAACTCTGCATCATCTGTGTGATGTAATGTCTCTTCCTTTCCGTGCTATGGCATAAACTTTAAAGGATCTGTTCTTTTACTTATCCAGTTATTTATTTATTTTTTGTATGTGTGTCTGTGTGAGTTGTATATACATGGTACATATGATGGTGCTTGTGTGCAGTGGCAGGAAGAAGGTGGGAAGAAGGTGGTAGGTGTCCTATGACCAGCACATGCTCCTTTGAGGTGGAGATCTTTACCTGAACCTGGGGCTTGTGGATGAGCTGGGTTGGAAGTCAACAAGCCTTAGCAATATACTTGGCATTGTAAGACACTTGGCTTGTCATGTGGGTGCTAGGATCCCAACTCTTGTGTAGCAATTGTTCTGAACTATTGAACACCATTCATTCTGTTTTGAAGGGAAAAATAATCTTAGGTAAAATTTCAGTGTGGCACTTCTTTTTCTTTTTTTTTCGTATTTCATTCAGCATCTGATGGCATTTTGACATTTTGCTTTGAATAATTTGAAGCAGTGTGGTGTGGGATTCTGTAGGACATAGTCCTTTTTTTGATTTGCACTGTGGGTAAGCAAGAGCATGTTCCTCTTCTAATATGCCTGTGGTAGAGCAATATAGTTTCTTTCAGTTCCTAGTTAGAGTGTAGACGTTAACCAGAGATGGGTCTCCTTAGAGATACTTACCTGAAGAGTAGCTGAGGAGGGAGCATAAAGATGGCTTTATGTTGCTTTGAAGAAAAATATTTTGTTTCCTTCTATCAGAAGGAATTTATCCTAAAGATAGAAAAGTTGATTCCTCTGGTTCTTATTTTTTTGTTTTGTTTTTTATTAATATTTTATTTCTGTTCTATTTCTGTTCTTGGCCATGGTTGCAGGTGCATGTCTTCAGCCAACATGCCTGGCTTTTATGTTGGTGCCGAGGACCTGAGCCCAGACCCTCATGGCTGCTTGGCAGCTGCTTTGCCTAATAAGCCATCTCGCTGCCGCACATTACCACTGAAGAATCCCATCTTGTTACCTTACAGTAGTCTACGTAAAGTCCTCCCTGTAAACCTGTGTCCAGGGTAAACTTGAGGCTCTTTAGAAGAGCCTAGTGACTTGTTGCCAAGGATTTTATTTTGTCTCTTCAATTACTATGTCTTTGTTATTTCTTTTTCTCTTAGTATGTGAAATCACTTTATTTTTCTTCAAAGAACTGTGAACCTTTATGCCATTTTATTTGTATGTGGTGTCTCCACATCCCCACCTTTATGTGTGTAGCTCTCATTCACCTGAGCTGCTCCTGGCATAGGTTCCTGCTAAGCTTGGCATCCCCATTATTTTCGTCTGTTCTGTTTATTCTTCTTCTACCATCATGTAGTGGTCTTCAGGGCAGGCGTGTGGCCCTTCAGTTTTATATTACTTAAACCAATCGTGGTTACTTGCAAAGTCTATCAGTCAGTGATTTCACAATAAATGAAGTTCAAAATGAAAACTTAGAAATACTTGTAATGATATTTCTAATCTCTTTTTGTAGAAGTAAAATAATTACAGTGAAATGTTAGAGAAGATGAGAGAAAATCTTTACAAACAAAATTAAGCCGGAGAAACAGACAGTTGCAGTGTGCATCTTTACATGTGTAGTTAATCCCTCCCCACATAGACGCAAAACCCACGCTTGGAAAATGTCGTTTTCAAGACATTTAGTTTTCAAGACTGTAGTTTCTTGTGGCCAGTGACATTTATTTCTTATTTGGTCCAGTAGAGAAGAAATACTTGATAATTATGAATTTCAAGAGATGATGCATTGAGAGCTTCAGGTTTCCAGCTGCCGTTAAGCCCATCATCATAGGCTTTTTTTTTTCATCCAGCAAAGCTTGTTGATAAAATAGAGGCATTGTTACAAGAGGCATGGTTCTGCACTATTTGTTAGGATCTGTGGCATTGTCACGTGTCTGAACGACAAGGGGGTGGATGTGGAAAGGAATATAGACAATGACAATGACATTGAGACTTGACGTCAAAATATTGAAGTAAATCATGTTGGTGGAGGCTACCTGTGGCCTTGCCATTCTGTTTTGTGTTTGTATTTTTAATCATCTGATAAGCTTTAATTTGATTTGAAATCTTTACAGGCTTTTTCTCATGTATATGCATACATATTTAACTTATGACTTGTATATAACAGCAGCTAGAGAAGATAGATATTCAGACAGTTTGCTTCAAAGTTATTTATCATGTTATTTTGTTCTGGTTAGCAAAAGTAGACTCAGTGTAACTCAGGAATGGCATGGTTCTCCTGAGGATTAACTGCACAAAACAAATTGTGATCTTTTTCTGGAAAGAAAACTTGGATGAATGATAAACTTAAGTAATTGTTTGTCATCTCTCCCCGGTCCCTGCATTTCTAAGAGCCAAACTGACATCAGACGCAGAGAAGCAATCCGTGATGTTGTTTGGACAGAACCTCCGCCAGCTCCTTTTAACAAGTCCTGTTCCAGGCCGCACCTTGATGGGAGTAGATCCTGGGTACAAACATGGATGCAAACTAGCCATCATTTCTCCTACTAGTAAGTTCTTCAGCTTTAAATAGTAGAGTTCCTTGGTTGATCCTAAGTTTCACTTCATAGATTTCATGAAGATTTGGACATAATGTTTGTTTTTTGAGGCTTAGAAATTGTTTTCTCTTGGGACTGTGCTAGTCGGAGTATTTCCCTTATTTCTGGATCAGAACTCTCACACAGAAAGACCAGCATTTATCCTCTTCTCTGTGTGTCAGTGGAGAGAAATAGATTGAGCATTAACTAGGGTCAGACTTGAACTCCTCTTTTCTTTTCTTCTCTTTTTCTTTCTCTTTCTTTTTTCTTTTAAAGTATTTATTTATTTATTATGTATACAATATTCTGTCTGTGTGTGCCCGCAGGCCAGAAGAGGGCACTAGACCTCATTACAGATGGTTGTGAGCCACCACGTGGTTGCTGGGAATTGAACTCAGGACCTTTGGAAGAGCAGGCAATGCTCTTAACCTCTGAGCCATCTCTCCAGCCCCCTTCTTTTTTCTTTTAGACACAGTTTCATATAGCCCAGGCTAGCCTTGAACTCTAGGTAGCTAAGGAGAATACTAACTCATGATTCTTCTGCCTCTACCTCCTGAGTGTGGTATCACAGACACGTGTGCCATCATATCTTCCATATGTGGTACTAGGCTTTAAACCCAGGGCATGCTAGGCAAGCATTCTCCCAACTGAGCTATATATGACCCCAGTTTTAGCTGTTACCAACTTTAATTCTTTATGATGTATTCTAAATATATGTGTGCATAAAAATATATTATCAGACATTTTGCCGCTGTGAATATTCTTTTCCTGCCCCATGTAGTTACCCTTTCTGTAACTTTGCTTTCTGCATTTCTGTGTTCTCATTTGAGAGCATCTTCATATTGTGACACTCTGTAGAAGGAGCTGTGGGCCACTTCCTGCCACCCGGCTCCCGGCTAGCTTTACCCGAAATAATTACACGGAAACTGTATTCTTTTAAACACTGCTTGGCCCATTAGCTCTAGCCTCTTACTGGCTAACTCTTACATCTTGATTAACCCATTTCTATTAATGTGTGTAGTACCACGAGGTGGTGGCTTACCAGGAGGATTCTAGCCTGCATCCATCTCGGAGAGGAGAGCTAGGGCGTCTGCCTGAATCTGCTTCTTTCTCCCAGCATTCTGTTCCGTCTACTCTGCCTACCTATGTTCTGACCTATCAGGCTAAGCAGTTTTCTTTATTAATTAACCAATGAGAGTAACACATAGACAGATGACCCTCCTCCATCACAGCAAACTAACTTTCTTTTCTGTTTGCCCAAGTCCCTTAGAAAAGCCAGCTTTCGCCCAGGGCGGAGACTGGACCTGATGGTTTCTGGAACAGGTTTCTTGGTTACTTGCTCTTCTTTAACCGGCGTCCTTTGCATTCTGTGTTTGACGTACTCGGTTTAGATCAGGTTCCAGCTGTTTGTTTTGTTTCATTTTTCCACTCTGGTACTTCCTCTTCTCTTAGCTTCTGGAGTCAGGATGTTAGTGGGTCTGCACCAGTGTGGGCTCCTTCTCTGACTCTTGTGCTCTCCAGGATGGCATCGCCTCCTTGGGCCGTTATACTCTCTGTGGCTCTCTTCTGCGTTCCCTCAGATCCCTCTCGTAGAGGTCTTTCAGCTGTGCTGGTCATTCTGACCTGCTTCTTTTGGTTTTGTGGGGATTGTTTGTTACCTTTGTTAAAAGTGCAGCCATGGGCTTTTGCTTTTTGCTTTCCTAGTTGTCATTTATGCTATTAATTTTCCGCACATATGGGACGGGTTGATAATCTCAGTGTTGTTCCTGTACCCACTGAGGTGCTTGTCCAGTAGTGTACCACTGCGATAAATTATAGTATTTAGATGTTTTCCTTACTTTATTTTTGAAACAAGGCTTCACTCTGTAGTCTAGGCTAGCCTTAAACTCACTACGTAGTCCCAGATGAACTCTTCCTGTTTTAACTCTCCGAGTACTGGAATTCTGGGCCCAGCTAGGTATTTTGTTTTGTTTTGAGAATGTCAGATTACACTTTTTTTAAAAAGATAACTTCAACTTGTCCATGCTACCTTCTTCTGGACCTATTGGTAGATGAATTTTCAGTATTGTGGTTAGTTGTTCTTAGAATTAGAATTTGAAACCCAGTGTTTTCTCAGTGTGTGTTGATAAAGTTCTTGCTCCGAGTCTTATTTCTTTTTAAACTGTTGCAGCTGTGGTTATGTAGCTTCTTTATTTGTAATATATTTGTATCTTCCTTTTCCTCATTGATACTGTTGGAAGCATTTTTTATTATAAATATTTTATTTTAAATTTCATTGATCTTTTCTGTTATACTTCCTTCTTCCCCATTTTTTTCCCCATTAACTATTTTTGGTGAGGGTAGCTGGCTTGGAGCTTGAGGCAGTCTCCCTAGTTCAGCCTGCTTGGTGTTGGATTGTATCAAATCTTTTTTTTAATTATTTATTTTGTGTGCCTTTTACATCTGTATCTTTTCTCTCTCACTTTTTAAATACTGTATCACTCATTTCTTACCCTCTACTTTCTCAGGGATTATCCTGTGTTATTATCCCCATGATTATCCCCATGGTGTTAGTGATCACCCTGAAACTTTATCTCAACCAAAAATTTTATTTAAAAATAAAATACTTGGTGTATAATGCAAGCTAGAAAAATCCCAAAGTTCTTAACTATATGCCTCGAAGAAATAGACCGAATAAATAGGTTTACATATCGACAACTGAGAAGGAAGACCAGTGTGACCGAGCTGATCTGTAGCAGCTGTCTGGCAAGTGTGGGTGTTACTGAAAACCATCTCTCCTCTAGGTTTCCTAACACAGTATTCAACTACTAATGGTTTTGTGTGGAAAAGTGGAGTTATTTTACTTTGAAAGGAACAGCTTTTTCTGAATTCGTAAGGAGAGCCTGATCTATTGACTATGAAAGATTCAGACTGCATTGTAGTGATCTTTTTTACGTTTTAATTTGTGTAGGTGTATGTATGTACACTTGTTCATGAAGGTCAGAGGTCAGCTTGAGGTAATCATTTCTCTTCTTCCACTGTGTGGATTCCAGGATCCAGCTGAGGGTGCCAGGCTTGGTGGCAAGCATGCTTCCCTTCTGAGACATCTCACCGACCCTCGATTTAAAAGATAGGCCAGTTCGGTTTTCAGCTGGGACTTGCTTAATAGAAACAGTAGTGAGTTCGAGTTTGCAGATGTCTTTTTACAACCCTCCCACCCTCCTTTTAAGGTCAGATTCTTCATACTGGTGTGGTTTATTTGCACTGTGGACAAGGCTTCCGAGAGGCAGAGAAGATCAAGAGGCTTTTGCTGGACTTCAAGTAAGAAAATAGCTCAACCATCTTAGGTACCTTTGAAACTCCTAATCTGGAGTGTGGAATTAAGAGAAATAACTGGGGAGAAAGAAATAACCTCATGCACAATGCTGGGCCCATTGTTCAAGAGCTCATACACGGAGACAATAGAGAACTACTTTTCTTTACTCTGCCCTCTCTCAAGTAGAGGTGGTGATGTGGGTACCTGGGAAATCCTTCTACACCTTCTTCCCTCCCTTTCTCTCCTGAAGAAGGGATATTGTATTAGTTAGGAACTTCAGAAATTAGCATTGTATGATTTAGTTGTATGTCTTTATTATGATTTGGAATGAGCATGAGTTTACTTATGTTTATTTTGGCTTGATGTATACGAGAAAAACACCTGTCTTTTCTTAAGATGACAGTAAACTGTTTCTCCTTGCCCCCTCCCCTTCCCAGACGCAATGTGTTAGTCTAGAGCAGTGTAGAGGTCTCATGGTCGTTTGAGAGTTAGAGTTGTGTCTAACACTGCATTCCATGTGCTTTCCCTGGTTGACTTCAGACTATGCCTGACCTCACTCAGGTTCTCATTCTGTTTTTTCCTTGAAGCTGCAGCACAGTGGTGATTGGAAATGGAACTGCCTGCCGGGAGACCGAAGCGTACTTTGCCGACCTGATAAAGAGAAATTTCTTTGCACCGCTGGATGTTGTTTACTGGTGAGGACAGAAGGGAGACTCGCCTTCTTGGAGGGCCTAGGATCTTCTCAGGCGCCTTTTGTGATGCCTTTTCTTCCCTTTTTGAAAACATGTGTCTTGTTGCCTCCCAACTGTCTCTTGCTGTTAATAGGAATATTGCAGGAATTACTGGAGCAGGGCAGGGCCCTGGGAGCTCTCACAGCAGCAGCCTATCAGAGGTCAGTTTACTCCATGGAGTCCCAGACTCTACTTGATTTGAGGACTCTAGTTAAGTGTTAGCTAAGTATGGTAGAGCACCAGATTAACAACCACTGACTGGATAGCTTACCCTTTTTCTGCCAGAATAGCAAGCCTATGAACCACGGGTCCCTGGAACTGAGAGCCACGATAACTTGCAAGTGTTTCTGATGTGCCATTCCATTCTCTCTTCCTGAAGAGTTCCCATCTCAATAGGCAGACAGTTGCTGGGGAGTTGTTGTGAATTATGCTCCGGCTTCCTAGGCCTGACCCAGCATTTCAGAGTAATTCTATTTTCATTTTTCAATGTTTTTCTTCTTTCTCTCTGGGTTTCACATAACTAAGTCTACCCTTGCGGTAGATAGTAAGTTCTAAGGGTTCAGTTAGGGAGAAAGAAGTATAGTGGTGGGCACTGACGTAGACAGGCTTTAGGGAGCATCTAATTCTGCTTAGTAAGAAGCCCAATAGCACAGCAGCTGAACAGGGTACAGGCAGGGTCAGCAGAGCAAATAAAGCAAACCTCCTACAGAAAGAATTCTAGGAATCACTTAAGAAAGGCTGAATGGAGGGGCTATAACTCGGGTGTCGAGAGTGCAGTCAAAATAAGCCAGGAAGTAAACTCAGGGTAAGCAAACAGGGATGGAAGACGGTCAGGGAAAACCAATGTGCCATGGAGATGTAGTTCAGGAAAGAAGCAAATTGAAAGGTCACCTCGATTCTTCTCCCTCTGCCTCTGTTCAGTTAGCTTGGGCATCCTGTATGTCTGTCTGCCCTATTCTAAAAACTGCAAAGGGGACCACGACTTTTGAGAAGCTAAGTGAATCCCCTGGATGTACCTGATGATGTTTATTACAGCCAATTTCATTCTCATCTGTTCATTTTAATTTGATGTAAATATCCCAGGAATAGCTGTAAGTGATTTTTGAGCATTTGGGGTTTTATAGCCTTAATATTTTTCAAAGATAGATATTGTTTTGGGGAATAAAATTATGATATGGTTAGAGTTGTGTAATTGAATCATGAAATAACTGGAGCAAATGTTTAATATCTGCTGTCTTGCATTTTAATCTCCAGTTGGCAAGCTTTAGGCTAAAGATTGCTTTAAATCACAGCATTGTGTATATTTTGGAGCATCATAGATACATGAGGTCACTCCCAGCCTGGTGTCTAGAAATGCAGAACAGTTTGTGCTGTTATTTGACTTGGTGTTTATGTTTCTGTACTGAAAGCTTTACTGTTCACGTGGATGTTAGCAGGCAAATCTTAAAAAGAAGAAATAGTTTTGCCTTCGAATGAACACTTTTATTAGCAAGAATTGGAATGGATTGAGAAAGTACAATTTGTGATGAAAGGCTGCAAAGAGAGAGGTGCTGTGGTGAGGTCTGGGAGTGTGGTTTGGAAGTGAGGGGCAGAAGTGGCCAGAGCCTACCAGGAAGGAAGCCTTGGTGGTGGACACCTGGGAAACACTCACTGAAGCTCACTCCCATTTCCTCCCAGTGGGTTAAAACTATTAGCAGTAGAAAAACGTAATTTAAGGAATCATTATTTTTTTTGCTTGAGGTAAGTTGATGTTCCTCTCAGAAATCTTTATAGGGAATTGGATGAGCCTTAAAAGGTTAAGTCACTTGGGGAGTAAATAAAAGACTTGAAGATGAAAAAGTTAACCCTTTTAAAATAAAGAAATTAAAAATACATGTTACTACAGACTAGCTAGAAAATGTGGCTATGTGGTAGGATTTTCAATCCATTGCCTAAAGTGAAATTTATGCCTTAGATTATATTTCTAATGTTTTGTGGTTTATAGTATGTTGTGGAAAGGAGTCCCCACGGTTTGTTTCATGTGCTTTTCCTTAGTATGTTGTCATCTTTCCACGCCAGTCACTGTGCCCACAACATCTAAACATCACCACAGGTGCACTTTTGTGTGACTATACCCAGTTTTAGTCATTCCTTGCTTGGCAGCTGAGATTTTTCTAATTATAATAATTTTAAATGAAGCTAAATCAAGTGTTTTATGCTCTGGTCTTTGCACTTACCTTTATTTCTTTGGAATACATTCTAGTAATGGAATACAGATTTTTAAAATGAATTCATCCTTAAGATAGTTTCATATATTTGCAGTTTATACTGAGTACATTCTAGCACTGCAGCCAAGCTCTGAGGAAGCTCCTCACCATTGTTCCTGACTGAGGAATGCTGGGATGGCAGAGCCAGTGTGCTAGGTCTTCTCTGTACAGCAAGCAGTTCTCCCTCTCTGCTGTTTAAAAACATTACATCATAGGGCACTTAAACTATTAGATCTAATTGGAAGAAAATAAAGCTTTTTTTTAATTATGAAATTTATCTCATTGTGCCATTGCTCTCAGATTTGAGGCTTTTTCACACACTTTTTTTTTTATCGCCTCTGCTTATCCTATCCATCTAGCCCATGTAACTGGAGTTAAAGTATTTTCTTAAGACAAACCTCTCGCAGACACAAATAATCCCAATCAGACCGAATCAGACCGAATTAAATGACACCCGTTTAACAGATGACCTTATTCTTAGGTGGCCCCAGGAAAACAGGGGAGAAAGAGAAGGGGAGACCAAGCGAAATCCAGAGACCACGTGTTCATTCTCTGAGGGGGCAGTTTAAATAGTCTGTGGTCTTGACCTTCCCTGGGGAGGGGTCACCGTTGGGCGGGCTTTCTCAGAGGTGGAATTTGAACTGAGGCAATTCCCAGGGGAGGGAGCTTATGACAGGAGCTGAGGTGAAGCCCCTCAACCAAACAGCTGGTGTTTTGAATTTTGTTTGAATTATTAAATCTTACTTAAGTTTTAAAGATGTACTTTCTTTAAAAACATTAATTTACGTGTATCTCTGTGTTTATGTGTCATATGTGTGATGGTACCCATAGAGGCCGGAGGAAGGCGTCGGGTCCTCTGGAGTTGTAGTCACAGGTAGTTGTGAGAAGCTTGGTGTGGGTGCTGGGTGTGGTGAGACGGCTTGGTGGGTCAAGGTACTTGCTGCCCACCCTGGCAATGAGTTTGATCTTCAGGCCCCACAGAGTAGAAAGAAAGATGCAAGTCCTGCAGTTTGTCCTCTGACTTCCACGTGTGCATTGAGGTACAAATGAGGTACATATAGACACATACACTCATAAATGAGGTACATATAGACACATACACACATAACACATTGTTAGGAATTTTTCCTAACTCGAGCTCTCTGCCGACACAAAATCCAATCAAGCCAAATCAAAACGATCCAAATTAAGAAATATCCAGGTTTAATGGGAGTCCTGCACTCTCGGGTGGCCCCAGGGGAAACCAGAAGGCCACAAATGTGACCACCAGGAGGAAGGAAAAGGGACCACGTGATCTTCTTTTGGGCGTTCACTTAAATACTCTGTGGGAATATTTGGAATCCAGACCAATACAACTCTCAGGCCTGGGGGCTGGGATAGATGCGAGGGGCTGGGGTCTATGCTCCCAACTTAACACACTTGCCCAAATTAATGTAAGAACAAATTTTTAGAAATTTTTTTTCTTTTCTGTTGCTTAATGAAAGTATTAAAATTTATTTTTATGTTTAAGTTCATTATTAGGTATGTTTTATAATATTAATGCTAATTTTGGCTTTTCTTTTTCTTTTTGATAGACTTTTGGAAATAGCAAAACAGTTTAATTTGGATGAACTTCAGAAGTTCAATCTATCAATTATTAAAAATTTGTTTTTCAAGATAAAGTATCTTTGTGTAGCCCTGGCTGTCCTGGAACTCACTCCATAGACCAGTCTGGCCTCAAACTCACAGAGATCCACTTTTCTCTGCCTCCCGAGTGTTGGTATTAAAGGCGTGAGCCACCACCCCTAGGCTGAAGCTTTATAGTTTTAATAATGTTCATTTAATCTGTCATTTAGTGCTCAAAGAATTGATACTTAATTTTTAATTTTATTTCTGTGTTTCATTTCTAATGGTCTATTTTTCTCACACCTGTTTGATGTTGCTTACAGGTTTTAGTTCTTCATGAACATGTATGTTCCTAGACTTGCCTTTGTCTCCTTAGTCGTGGCAACCGTGGTGTTTCCTATCTGTGTGAGGATAAATCAGTCTCTGCCATCTGTTGTCACTGCTGGTTGTTCGTGGTCTTTCCTCTGCTGATGAGTTTCTACTGCAAATTCCAGTTTTTAGTGGCCTCTTCTATGGGAATCCACCGAGAGGCCTGGATTGATTGTGCCTGTTTTCAAAGATTTGCATTTGCTTCTGTAGACAATACTAGTTGAGATCAGCTTGAGGGGTTTTGTTTGTTTGTTTGTCTGACCACCCAGGTGGTGTGAATTTAACCTGCAAACTGGAGAACTGACTTAAGGCTCTGTATCCTCATCAGTGACATCTGTGACATTCATTGTGGTCTCCAGGGTGCAGGATGTAGTGAATTAATTTCTATTTTACATTTTACCAAGGGCTTAACCCTTTTGGGTCTCAGTTTTCTAGGGGGTGAAATCTCTAGTTAATACCTTTGGTAGACCCAGATTTGGTAGCTGTTTCTGGGGGTTTGTGAAACTCCATGAAGCAGTGTAGCTAGAACATAAAATTCACTCAGCTCTGCACCTGCTCTCAGCCACAAAGTTCAGAAATGGTGCTTGCTGCATGTACTTCATCTCTTTAGTTAGAGTCTTTCTTTCATGCTGACTCATAGAGGAAGTGTGATCCTAGTTAGTCTTACTAATAAAAACCCAGAGTCAGATATTAGGGGGTGAAAGCTGAAAGATCAACGAAGCAGAATAGCCAGCCTCTATGAATTCCACCAATTGAAAGGGGCCGAGCTCCTGTCTCCTCCTGCCTTATATTCCTTTCTCTGCCCAGGCATATCACTTCCTATCTCCTATCTATATAGACCTCCAGACCTCTATGATTAACTAATGACTTGCTTCACCCTCTGATCTTCAGGCAAGCCTTGTTAGAGCACAAACAAAATAATCACCACACATAGATGTCTTATAGATAGTGTATTTTATTTATGACTTTTAGTTGTCAGTAACAATTAGCTTAGGTGGGTAGTTTTTCATATTGCTCATAAAGAAAAGTCAAGTGATTTTCTTCCTTTGGGATTAATTTTTTTGAGTTTTAGGCATCAAAGAAACAAATCGGATCATAGAAAATTTGAGGATTAACACTTTTACCCATCTTAGTTTACGTTTTATAGAATTACTTGTTTCTTCAGGTTATAACTACCTATGGAAATATGTACATGGCATAGCTTTTGTTCCCTGGAAATTTAATTTTTTTCATAATTATGTTCAAACAGAAGTTTTTATTATTAAACTCAGAAAATACAAAGGAAAGTGAAACTGTTTTGTAATCTACTACTCAGAGATTGGCATTCATATTCTAATAGACTTCTTTAGCTGTTTTATTTGTATATTTGTTTGTGCTGGAGGGAATTCTGCATCTGAATTTGAATTTAATCAGCTAGACTCAATAGGAGTGGGGAGGGAGCCTTTCCCTCAGATCCCAACCCATTATTTAACCTATTTGAATGCATTCAGGGTAATCCCCAGCTGAATACCAGAGCTTTTTTAGTCTCTCTCGGTCATTAGAACCACGCCTTTTCAGCACCTGAAGTTTGTCTCTACCACAGTCAC
The DNA here is from genome assembly GCF_018167655.1 of Microtus oregoni. Lineage (NCBI taxonomy): Eukaryota > Metazoa > Chordata > Mammalia > Rodentia > Cricetidae > Microtus > Microtus oregoni. The sequence goes on along the minus strand of NW_024543095.1, from coordinate 16,858,941 downwards.
CAGGGCTCTGTGGTTGATGAGTTAGTTCTGTAACAGGCCTGCTTCCCTCCAGAAAACACTAATGTAGGAACTGGAGGTTGTCATGGTGGGCCTTATCACTTTTTTGGGGGGGTGCTTTTTTTCCCCCAGTCTCAGTAGCTTGATCCCTCTAAGCGAAGGTCTCAGAGTTATAGTGATAGGAAAATAAAAATGTGTTTAGGAAGTGGGGGTGGTGGTAATCTGGAGCTCAGACCCTCTGGGTGGATCAAACATAATCACCAGTCTTTCACGAGATATTTTCAAGAATTTTTCTCTGTGCTTGTTTGATTCCCCCTCTTGGAAGCTGTGATGTCTTCTCCATAGGGCCAATTGTGACTCATTTATGGATCAGGCTTTCTGCCACTTTTAGAGGATCGTTCTGCATCTCATTACCCTTAGACAGAATTTCTTTAAAGCATTTTATCTTACCGTTCTTGCCTCCTCTCAAAGGAGGGCCCACAGCATCTGAGCACAGCTCTGCTTCTCTTTTGAGTCCCTTTCTCGTCAGCTTGAGCTTGCAGTAATTCTCTTTCTTCCTCATCTCTCCCTCCGGGCCATATTTTTCTTCCTTTGTTCTTGGAGTGGTCAGCTTCTCCAAAGCGTGTTTATAAGGGTGTCCATAGTCCAGGGAACATAGATGAAGCTCCAATAGTGTCTACATGAAGACCTCTAGCATGGTATGCATTGAATGCCCTTCGCCTTGAGGTATTGCTGCAACAAAAGCTCCAGCATTTCTTCAACCTTCCTAAAGACAGTGTCTCTCCCTAACACCCAGACACAGTCATTTTTAGGACAAATGTTTGTAGCTTTTATCCTAACAAGCACACAGTGGGTGCTTTTTTCATGCAATCAGGACATGTGGCTGAGCACTAGGACTCAAAGGTACCATTCTGTATGCTGTGAATGAGCTCAGTGAGCACAAAGCAACTTCCATCCAGAACAGTGATTCTCAACCTATGTGTCATGTCCCCTTTAGGGTCACATATCATATATTTACATTATGGTTCATAGCATAGAAAATTACAGTTATGAAGTAGCAATGAAATAATTTGGTTGTTTGGGGTCACATGAGGAATACATCATTAGGAAGGTTGAAAACCACTGATCTAGATGTTTGTTTGTTTGTTTTTTTAGTGGGGAAAACTTACATATAAATATGCATGAATTTACATATGGTACATGAATTAGTGATACACTATACATGGAGAGTTAAAAGCAAAGGAAGAGTATAGAGAGGGGCAAGAAGTACAGGTTTCAGGTGGAGCAGATGCTCTCTTCATGGTCTTAAGAAAGTCACCCAAGCTGAAGGAAGGGGTGTGTGAATTTATCAGTGTTCTTATTTGGCCATATTATATGAGCCATGTTTTTTTCATAATGTAGATTGCAGTCCATTGGTAAAAGCTAAAAACATTTTAGTTGAAATAACAGAAAACGTGTGTCTTACACAGCAGGCCAATTATCATCTCATGACTACTTAGCTTGAATGTATGGATTAGACACTGGGTTGTGATATGCAGGGCATTCGTTATCTTTAGTGGCACAATCAGATAAGTTTGAGAGTCCTTCCTATATGAAACCCGGCAACCCTCTAGAAACTTAGAAATCTTGAAGACTGCTATGAGGGAAAGCTGGTGAGCAGCCCTCTTTGATGTGCGGGTCGGGGCGCTTTTAGAAAGGGAATTTGGTCCTCGCTATGAAAGCAAGCAGGCCAGCAGTTCACAAAGCACACTGTATATGACCCAGACAACTAGCCTGCGCCTGTGCCACCACAAACCACAACCCTTTCCAAGGGTTCCTGGGAATTTAAATTAGTAATAGAATTTTCTCAGTAAGATCCTCATGTCAGAACACTTCCTAAATACTGGTTACACGTCAGGGTTTATTGTGATTTCATTGCAAAAAAAAAAAAAAAGGCTTTTGTAGACCAACTGGGATGAACTTTTGGGAGTAGGATTTTATTCAAAAGAGAATATAAAATGGTTATTGTAGAAAATCAAAACTGTTTGGGTGATTGGCTTGAGGAACAAGTCTTATGTCCGTTAAAATGTATCAGGTAATTGCTTTAAACAGTGTATTAAGAATGCTGTATTTTTTTTTTGTAAAGAGTTTGAATTTTCTCTGGTTAAACTAAGATTGGAATAAATTTTCTTTTACATTCAAACATTTTCTTTTGACATCTGCTAGCATTTAGTATCTGATTTAGCTCTTATATATGTAATCATGCTGTTTTATATGCAAATATTCCATCATGTTCTGAATAGACTACATTGGCTTCCAGGGCTTTGCCACTAGGAAGAAAAAAATAGAAACTAAACGTGAAAACCAATTTATATGTACTGACTGCAGACTTCCTGCCAAGCTTGACTTTTACAGAGACATAAAGCTGAAAAAAAAAATATAAGTAGCCAAGGATGCGTAAGAGGGAATATCAAAAATTGTTCTCAGAGACTAAAGCTTACAGTCCAAATGCTTTTACTTTTCTTCTTCTATGTGGTAAGTATAACATAATAGGCTTTTAATAATTACCTTAAGGGAACAAGTGTAATAAATGGATCCCACTGCTTGTAGATAGTTCTGATTGCCATAAGCCTCACTAAAGCAGAATTGTTCACCTCTCCTAAAGATTTGGGAAATAAATGATTTTAGGACTGAAGATAGGAATGAGAATCACAAAAGGAGACAGGACTGTAATTAAAGTAGGACGACCTCTCTAAGATAAGGAAGGTTTTGTTTTTTTATTTCATTGTCTTGCGCAGTGAAACAATGCCTGATGTTCTGGGTGGATTTCTGACTAGCATTCTGAAAGCACAGTGTGTTGCGAGGTGTTGTGGAAACTGGAGGAAGACGGCTGTTCTTGGGCTGTTCTGACAATGACTGTCTTGTCAGACGTGGTGGCTGGAACCTCTGGACACTTCCGATCATAGCCACAGTCTTTGATAGTCTTTCTAGACCCAGTGGGCAAACTAGAGGTGCTGGCTATGTGACTCTCCAAGGAATGTTGATTAATACATGGTATGAGGGCCGTAGTGCCTTGCCTCATACAAGGGACTGGTTATTAGTCAATTTTAGAGGCATGCTTTTCAAATCTGTGGACAGAGATCAGTTAGAGTTAATACCTAAAAAATTTGAAAGGCTTTAGGTTTCAGATACAGTCTTGTTGTGTGAACTATTATTTGAATAAATGACTTTTGAGGTGTTAGGTGTAGAGGGTTTTTTGTTGTTGTTGTTTTTTGTTTGTTTTTTTGATCAGGTGATTTCTAAGGTTTCTTTGATTTTTGGGTATGGGCAATTCTCTCAAACAACACAAACCATCTGACCTTTCTCCTCGTGCCTTAGTTGAAAGAGATTTACTTTCTAACAAATTTGCTATGCAACTGTATTTAGCTGTGCAACCCCATGATGCTAAGAAGGCAGTACTGTTTTGTGTGAGGAAATGTGGTTGCTCTTACTTCTTTCTCATTAATTACTCCATTTCCTTCCGTGCTTTACATGGGGAGCTTTCTTTGTAATTAGGAAGGACATCCCATGATGTCACTATGTATCTTAGGCTGGGCTCACACTTGTGATCCTCTTTCTGTAGCTTCCTAATACTGAGATCACAGGCACACACTACTGTGCCTGGCATGAATTAGTCTTAGAACTTGTGATGGCCTCAGTTGTTTTAAGGATCTCAACATGGTCCTTATAAGTCACGACAAATTAAGGTGATGTGGTGTATCAATTCTGAACTTTTTGTAGTCACAGCCTGGGAAGATGTAGGATTTTGTTTCCTTTGACATCTCAGTATTCTCTCCATTCCCACACTTGCCATAAATACTGGACTCTTCTTAATAAGGCTTCTTGTTGAAATATTTGTGCTAGTCAGTCAATTTAAAAATAAATTTATTTTCCTTTTGTTGAAAGGCCAGAATGCTTTTAAACATATGTAACTAAATAGACTGCTTTAGCAAGGTGGAGTGGGAAAGGAGGCATGAGGAATAAATAATAATGGTAGAGTTTTTCAAAATAATGCTTAGATTTGAATTCAGTTTGACAGGTTTTGATCAAAATAAAATGTGCTTTATCAGTTTTGTAACCCATGTGTTTTTGTGTCATAGAGTCCAATTTAAGTATCTGCAGGAGTTACTTCAGCCCACCCTTAATTTCATCCTTCTTGTAGATCTTTGTTTATTGACTTAGATTAGGACTGGCTTAGAGCCCAGTGATGGTCACTTTGCATCTTAAGGTTTTTGGTTACAAATCTGCTTTTGTTGCCAGTTCCAATATAGATTCTTGATTGTTTTTGTTAGTTTTATTGTAAGTTCTTGCCAAAGACACAGTGTAGTATAACTGAAACAGATGTTCTGTTTAGACAAATGTACATGCTGTAACCGAATGTAGATGTCAGGTAAACAGCAAAGTGTCCAACATTACTGTACTAAGTGATGAACTTTGGAGCTTTGTTCTGATAGCCGTTAGGTTAGAGAAGAAATAGTGCTCATTTTCAACAATTAATTTATATTTTTCTGTGCAGTTTTTAGTTTGCATCCATAATTTTACATTTTTGTAAACTGACATTTTACTGTGGTTTTAAGAAATAGCAAATGATTCATTTCATGTCTATAGTCAGTTATTTCTTAAAGTACATATATCAGATAAGTGCTAGTTTCTGCTTTCTACTTTCACCTAACATTCTGGAGATGTTAGTAGAATATAAAAGAATAGTTTTAAAGACTCTAATGTTTGTAAATAGGGGAGTGAAATTAATACCTTTCCCTTGATGATATTCTTTGCAGTGTTGGGCACCATACTGCAAGACTTGGAGAAGCCTGCCTTTTAGCCATTTCATAGAGTCCAGTGTAGTCTGTGCTGGACTGTGTTAGAGGGAACACAGGCATGCAGAACAGTGGGACAGATATACTAAGTGGCTTTAGCTCTATTTGCTCATAGCTCCTCTGTGAATTCTCGGTGAGGGTCAGTGGTAAACAATGGAACCATTTCTACTTTGAGATAAGCTCTCAGCCTGTTCTACTCATGTTGTATTCTTTCCTATGACATTGGACACCTTGTAGTTTCCTGTCACTTTTGAAAAAGAAATGTTTCATTGTTTATTTAGAAGCATGGAAGTTGTTTCTTCCTGCTCCTGTCTGGGTCACAGCGAGTCACTGAGTTCTTTCTTGCTGCAGTTTGTGTTAGCATCATTCAGGATTGCAGAGATCCTTTGCTCAGATCCCTTCCACTGGGAGCAGAAACACAGAGTTGAAAATAGGAGCTCTTGAATCCACCTTATTTATGATTTTTGGTATGATATAGTAAGTTTTGATTCTAATGTGTTTTACGTGGCTAAATCTGTGTATTAAGTACTCCTAACTTAGTGAAATGCCACTTTTAAATTCCCCACATCCGCACATTTCTAAGGTTACACCCAACTTAATTCCCATTCCTTTTCTGCTTCATAGCACTTCCATATTGAAGGAACCTGAACATTTGGGTTCACATTATGATAATGAGGTTTCCCGGACATGGGGGATTAAAGGTGTCGCAGGTCTGGTTGCAGAAGAAAGTTCAGAAGCACTTGTAAAGCCCGCCTGATTGGTGGGTCGAGGTGCTTTTATTTATTCACTGCTCATGCAGTGTTAATCCGCATTTCATCAGGTACCTTCAGTGCTGAAATTCTAGACGGCAGTGACCTTGGGTCTTGATTTACTTCGGCTCCGTTTTCTTTATTAATGTGCCATGAAAGAGGTACATGAAAGATAGCCAACATCAAAGCTCCTTTTAAAGTCAAATGGTTGATAGGAATTCCCTGGTATTTAACATTGTCTGTCAAATGTTTCAGCTACTTTGCATCCTTTTACAAGCTATTGCTTGCTGCACTAAAAGACGTTTAAAGCAGTTGTTTCAAGTGTTCATGGGATGAGGTGGGGGTGGGATGGTAGGGGTGGTGGTGAGGGAACAATACTGAGCCAGAGAGGAGAGTCAGTGAGAGGCTAAGAGCGTGATCGGTCAGCTGTGCTTCTCCCAGTCTGATTTTGTTTTCCACTGTGCGAGGGTTTTCCGATCAGAACGCTGCTATGATTCAATGGAGCAAGCATGTACCTTGGTTATCAGAAGGTTGAAAAGGGTGGCCAAAGAAAATCCTCAGACTTCTGTGACAAAATAAATAAGAGGCAATGTTAGTATCTTTTCTAGAGATTGTTGGAACAGTTACTTCCAAGCCTGTTTATTCTTGACTGCTTCATGGGAAGCAGAGGCTGAAGAAAGGACAAAGGAAGTGGGATCCAGAGAAGGCTGGTCATGTGTGTTATGAGCTCTAGTTTTCATAGATGCATCTTTTAGAGGCTGGGGTCCCTTGGGGGCCAGATGTCTGTGGGTAGAACTTCTTGTAGTTAGGTTTTGAATTGATTCTTGTTTTTGTTTTGTTACAGTTTACAACTATTGATGGTTTGTCCTTACTTAAGAGGAGTCATGTAAAAGCTGTTCACTTATAAGACTCTCATCAGTTCCCAGGATTTATACCTGTACTCGTCCTCATCCAAATAGTAGAAAATAGAAATTTGAGAAAGTGAAGCTTATTTGCCTTCAAAGTTTTATTTTGAACATACCAACATAACACTGACTTGTAAAAGGCTGGCTTTTATATAATCTATTTCAATAAGATGTCTTGTTAACAGTGTGCATTAATGTGTATTTGTATGTAAGCAAAATGCTATAAAATTGGTATGTGTATATACAATATATAGTTTTAAAAGATTTATTGTATGTGCCTTATGAGTATATGTGTACATACACACACATACCATGTGCATGCAGGTACCTGAGAAGACTTGAAGAAGGTATCAGACCCCCTGGAAGTGGGGTTACAAGGGGTTGTGGGCTGTCTGATGGTACTGGGAACTGAACTCAAGTCCTCTGAAAGATCAGTAAACTTTCTTACCTGCAGAGCCATTTCTCTAACCCACAAATTCCTTTATTTTTATATTCTATAATTTTCTATACACTTATCTACTTATTTTTTTCATAAGTGATATGAACATAAATTTCAACCAAGACCTATATTTGGCAGTTTATTGGACCAGAGATTTTGGCTTATAGAATATAGGACATCAGCACTTGAGTGCCATGGAGGAGTTTAATAATCACCTTTTCTTTTCCAGAAAAGCAGATTATTTTTGACAGCACAATGATCAACACAAAATGAACTCCTGAGGCCTCTTGTGTTTTATGGACGTTCACCTAGTCCAGTGAACATACGTGCAGTTCATTTGGAGTCAAAGTTTGTGATGAGAAAGGCGGGGAGAGACGCACATCTGCTCATTTGCCAATAAAGGCAATGTGGAATTTGCTCTCATCATTGCCGTGTTTCATATGTGGCTCTTTGTTTGCTTATAAAAGAGCAGCTTTTGGGGAAGAAAAGATGCATGTTAAGGAATAGGTAACAGAATGAAAGCTGAAGATAGACATTTTTCTATCTGGTTCTATTGGCCTTCAACCTCTGCAACTCTTTAGTAAGTAGTTTTGTATAGGGTATATTGTCCTTTTGTGTTTGAGACAGGGTCTTGCTGTATAGGCTGGTCTGAAACGCGATCGCATTCCTGCAGCCCACAGAGTTGCCTTGCAGTTGTGTTCCCTCGAGCCTCACAAGAAGTTGTTCTGACTCACAGTCATAGACAGTGAATCGGAGCTTCTTAGGAAGGACTTTTTTCTTTTGGTTACTGTTTATATATTTAATATTTTGGGGTTTTGTGTATTCTATCTTATTAGTGATCAACATAAAGTACATAAATTCATAAATGTATATTGTTATTCAAACATTATTTACAAGTTATTCTTGATTGGCAAGGATTATTATAGCCATGGATCAGGAAGCAACATTTGTTAGCTGCTTGGTAGAATGCAACTTAAACTTGCAAATGAGCCATCAGCTTAGCAGTTATCAGTGTACTTCTGCCTGATTCCCATGCCTACTTAGTGTCTTAGCAGTTCTCTACGCTGTTAGTAAATAGTCGAGAGAGGCAAACAAAGAGGAAGGGTTATTTTAACTCTTGGTCTGCAAAGCATAGAGTTCGGAATGTAAGGCAACTGGTAACATGGGGTCCTCCGTCAGGACGGAAAGAGATAACTGCTCAGGTTCATCTGGGTTCCTACTTTCCCCTTCGTATCCCTTTCTGAATTCCTTCCACACGCGCATGGACCAGTCCTCCTCAGTTCCCCCGGCACAGACTCTTGGAGGGCTACCACGTCAGTGCCTGTAGTGCTGCATGAGCCAGTCAAGTCCACAGCTGAAGCTGCACATCATATTTAGTTGTTGTTTACCTAAAATAATTATGGTTATTTAAAGCACTTTTATTTCTCTCTTTAACGTGTGATTTTCAAGCATCAGAGGACTACAAAGAGCCATAGGACTGTGATGGCCCTCCTCAGTGCATTACGGCCTTGAATTAGGTATTTCAATGTTTTGAAACCGAAACCATGCTGCAGCCTTCATTGAAATTTCATTTTCCATTTGATACTTTGTCCATTTTCAGTCATTTCTGACTTAAAATTTAGATGTTGGTATTGCTAGAACTTGGTATTCTGTGAATGCAATGAAACCTTTATAATGTCTTTGTTACAAGAAATGCTTAAGTATCGCTCATTCCACCCCTGTTTGAACCATGGCTTCTAATTATAGCATTTAGTGACTTCCTTCTCTTCAGGGTCCTGGGCAGCTTTTAAATTAGAATTCTCTACTTATACAAGAGGAAATCAGGCACCTCTTCTCTTCACGGCTTCTTCTTTCTGAAGTCTGTACCTGTCAAGTTTTTTGAGACCTTCTTATGTCCAGTTTTACTAGGAGATTCCACTTTAGATGATTTATACTTTGGTGGGGAAAACAATAATTAAAATTTGAACCAAAAGCTAAGTGTTTTTGATTTTGAAGAATTTAGTTGTGTACAGATCTCCCCCCTAACCTCCCCCCCCCCACTCTTTATCTCTCTCACTCTCTCTCTCTCTCATTCTGTGTTAATTATTCCTTTGCTGTTTTGCATGATGGCTCCTTTTGACAAATAAAACCCCGTTGCATGTGCTATTGTGAGACATGCTTTTTCCTCATGAAGATTATCTTAGAGACCCTCACTCAACTTTTCAGACCAAGGATTGGATCAACATTTTCCTCATTCCTGATAGGGAGAACCAAGAAGTAAATAAAGACAGCTGGCCTGAGGATATCTAAGAATGCACTGGGTTTCTGCAATGTCTCAGATCTTTCAGGTTTGATTTGTTTCTACTCTTCTTCACTTATGATACTGCCTCCCCCGCTTTCTCTTTGTTTACCCCCCCCCCCCCCCGTGAGACCCGACAGGTTTGTGCTTAGTGAAAAATGTAAAATGTATTTGTCTTCTTGAATTCCATATCTAGCTGGAAGTTTGCCCTTCTATAGAAGTGAAGTTATTTCCTTTGAATTCTTGACCACAGTTGAATGCTTGAGATTACACTGTGATGTCATTGTTGTTTTCACCTTTGATAGTACATTCAGGAATCTTCTGGTTAGAATAGATAATTGCCATCTCTTTTGACTATCAAACTTCACCGCTCAGCCAGGTGGTGGCTCATGCCTTTAATCCCAGCACTTGGAAGGCAGAGGCAGGCGGATCTCTGTGAGTTCGAGGACAGCCTGGTCTACAAACGAGTTCCAGGACAGCCGGGACTGTTACACAGAGAAACCCTGTCTCAAAAAGTCAAAATAAAAAAAAAAATTAATCTTCTCATCAATTAAATGTTTTTGAGAATCTCATTCTGTGCTAAGCTCAGTGAGGTGAAGTTTGATCAAATTGTGTTGAGTGCCTGTTGTTGGAAGGCTGCTTGTTCGTTACTGGCCGCCCAGACATGAAATAACCACATAGAAACTGTATTAATTAAATCACTGCTTGGCCAATCACTTAAGTGTATTGCTAGCTAGCTCTTACATCTAGAATTAACCCATTTCCATTATTTTATATTTTACCACAAGGCTTGTGGCTTACCGGCAAAGTTCAGCTGGCAGCTCACATCTTTTCCCTCTGGTGGTTCCATGGCATCTCTCTGACTCTGCCTTCTTTCTCCCAGCATTCAGTTTAGTTTCCCCGTCTAACTCTACTCTGCCCTATCACAGGCCAAGGAAGCTTCTTTATTCATTAACCCATAAAAGCAACACATATACAGAAGGACTTCCCACACCAAGTGCCTACATGACTTCAGCCCAGCAGCAACTCCAAGCTTTAGCTTCCTGGTTCCGTCTCCCTTATGCCGTCCTCTGAGGCAGCATTGTTCTGTAGCCATGGCCTGTTAGCATGCATTCTGTGCACCCTTGCACCTTTCCCTCACAGTTAAGTTATGTACCTGTCAAGCATTTCCCTCCTCTGTGTCTCTGCACAGATTTAGATTTCCTTTGCTTCATAATCTTCATCACTGCTGCTGTTATCCATTACTGATCTCTGAGTTTCTTTATCTATGAAGTGGAAATGGTGAGATTATCTATTTTGTAGGATTTTTTTGAAGATTAAATTGAGTAAAGCATTACAAGTACTCAGACTTGTTCTTGGTATGTAGTATGCAATCAATAACCATGAGTTGCTATTGTTTTTTACAGTGGTTTAGTGTCTATTACTGTTTCTTTCTTGGGGTACCACCCTTTTTTCATCTTCTCCTATAGCAGCTTTACCAGAGTCCTCAGAGTCTCTTGTACATTCCATCCGCTGTGAAATCCTCTTAGGTATTTCAGGTTAAAATTAAACTTATGTCCTCTAAATTCCCTCAAAACTCTTTATGTACTTCTGCTGAGACAGTTAATGTATAATCATCATTTTACTGTACCTGTTCGGTAATTATTACATGGGAGATCATTTATGACCAGTAGCTCATTACTGTTTATTTCTTCAGAATAGTAACTGCTTTGCCTAACTTGGCAGTCTTGGATTTAAATTCATTTAAACTACCTCCCTCTGTTGCCTGCACATATTGTATACACACACACACACACACACACTTAGTAAAGACATTTTCAGGGGGCTATGAAGGATACAAAACATACATGGTATGCTTTCTAAGTTAAAACCTAGTGTTGTTTGAACATTTAAAAATGTTGTTTAAAAATGTTGTAGAGGGGCTGTGGAAGGTAGAGTGCCTGCCTAGCATGTATAAGGTCCTGGGTTTGACTCTCCGGTACCACATTAATTGGGTGTGGTGGCATGCACCTGAGGTTCATCACTGTGGCGATGGAAGCAGGAAGGCCAGAAGTTTATAGTCATCTTCAGCTACAGAACTGAGGTCTGCCTGAGCTACTCAGTGCCCTGTCTTAAAAGAAATTACTGAAACAAGGGAAGCAGTGTTGTTTATGGAACTGTGTGCCCACCACGTGGTTTAAAACAAAACATTATCAATTCACTGAGAGCCCCTTGTCTGACTTCCTTCACATTTCCCATCTCTCCTGCAGTGACCTCCCTCTCTTGAGCTCTGTGCTGATGGTTCCTTTGCTATTTTGCAGAATGGCTCCTTGTAGAACCCTGTTCCATTTGCTATTCTTGGCCTTGCATTCTCTTCATGATTATTTTGCATTTGTTTTGATAAATGCCTGAGTATATAATTGTATTTATGATTTGTTCACTTTCAATGTTACCTTGCAAAAAATTTTATGTATTTTTCTATTTTGGGGTTGATAAAGATTTTAGGCTTTTTTTTTTTTTGGTTTTGTTTTTTGAAGATCTATTTATTTTCCAAATAATCGTTTATTGAGATAAAATCATACATTTTATAGTTTTTTCCATTTGAAGTGTACAATTCAATATAATTCCACGTGAAATACATAATTCAGTAATTTTTAATATATTCACATATAATGTAGCTGTCACCACTGGTGATTTAGAAGGCATTTTGATCATACTAAAAAGAGCCCTTATACCTTTTGCCGTCATTCCCTTCTGATCCCCATTCCTCCTCCTGGCTCTAAGCAGTTACTGCGAAAGTTTGGGTGAGCATCTGCTAAAGCTACATGTGTTAAAACTGTAGGTCCCCAAGGAGGCCAGAGTAATAGGATCCCCTGAAGCTGGAGTTAGAGGTGGTTATGAGCAGACAACTCACGTGCTGGGAGTTGAGCTCAGGCCCTTTTTAAGAGCACATATGCTGTTAATTGCTGAGCCATCTCTTTAGCTCCCCCAGATTTTCTTTTGACACATCAAATAGCATTGTTATTTGAGTTATAAGATAAAGAATATAAATGTAAATATGTTCAGTATATTTAAGGAAATAAGAGTGTGTGAATGAATTCATCTTTAAAGGTGGGGGACACATGAAATCATATTTAATCAAATATACCTTTTTAATCCTAAAATACCAGCTCTAGGGTCCTTGGAAACATCACAAACCAGATAAATTCTTCATCTCTTTTATGCTTTTCTAGGCTGCTGCCACCTCCTTCCTCTTCCTCTTCAAACCTTAGGTAGATAAAGCCAAACTGATTCAATGCTATCTAAAAAAAATTTAAAGCTCACTTTTACCATTTGTAACTTGCTGGTTCGTTAATGTAAGCCAAATAAGTCACATAGACATTTGTGTTTAAATAGACTTAGTTCTTTGACTGTGGCTGACTCTTTTATGTAGGAAACTTTCTGGCCATTTCTTATGGTCTGTGCCTTTCCAAGCTATCGCTTTACAGTCTGATTCCCTGTTTGATTCCAGCCTGGGCGGGCTCAGGAAGGGTAAGGGAAGATTGCTGCTTTCTCCTTCCTTCTGCTTCCCAGCAAGTTGCTGTGGAATACGGAAGTGAGAGGCACGACCTGAGGCGCCGAGCCTCTGCCAGTCTCTCCATTCTCTTTCCCAGAGCAATTGATTGCACTGGCTACCTTTCTAGCTTGAGATTGATGTACAAAACTGTTTTGTCTGTTTTTTTTTTTTTTATTGAGGTAGGATCTCATGCTGGCCTCTTTGCCATGTAGCCAAGACTTATGCTTAAACTCCCAGTCCTCCATGGCCTCCCCCAAATAACAGGCATGTACCACCACATGTGGTTTCATCATGTTCTTTGATTCATTTTTCTTGAGATCATCTCTATCATCAGAGTTCAAGTAAACTGAGAGGTGATAATGGTGATAATACCGTAGCTATTTCAGAGACTCTTTGAAGAGGCGATGTCGACTGAGCTAATTAGCAGAGAAGTAAGCTAGAGAGGAATTAGAGCTGTGTGCTCCAGGCCAACTCTGATACTTTGCTAGTTTTGTGTCCCTGGGTAAATGATCTAACCTTCAGTTCTCTGACTTGTAAAAATGGGGGCGATAACAACGCTAATAGGATTATTATGGAGGCTAAATCTCTGAATGCATTTCAGTGAATGTGAGATGCTATTAATTTAAGACACGCCATATTTATACAACTGTAAAAACCCTGCCTATTAAATTGTCATTGCACTTTCTCATCACCAAGAGCATTTTGAATCGTCTAGACATAAATTTTTTATCATAGATTACTCTTATAATAAAGATGTTAAAATAAGATCGACCAAATTATTTCTGAAACTCTATATGTATTCAAAGACTCAGTCAAGAATGAACTTTGCCTTTGAGTCAGCAGGTGATTTCTGACAAATTAATGCAGCAAGGCTGAGCTGTGGACCTGCTCACAGCCTGTCACAGCAGCCCCTCTTTGCTCTGAAGTAGCTTTCATCTTTTCTGAGGGATTGGACAGCTTTTCCTGCTCTGAGTTTCCCTACTGTACCCTGTTTGTTATATAAACTGGCCTCTCACCACAGCGTTTCTCAATGAAAATTCTCCCTAAGAGAAAAAGTTGAATCTTAGATAAAATGAAATTTAAAAAGCATATCAGAAAGCAATGTGAACACTCACAAAAATAGTACAGGTTAACAAATAAAAATAGCTGTCAAAACAGAGCTGAGTATTGAAAAGTTGGGATAACCATGGCAGCAAAGCAATGTGGAAAATATGGCTTAATAATGTTTGAACTGGTTTAATAAAACATTCACAAATGCAGAGTGCCGGTGGGCTGGAGATTCTTGAGTCTTACCTGTGGATTCACCTACCTTTCTGGAACGCTCATTGTCTGTGGCTGAGCTACGGTTCACATCACTAGCAGGCTGCAGGTGGCTCTAATTGCTCAGTTCGTACTTGGGGAAATTTAAGGACAAGTGGCCACTCGCTAATTTGTAGAGCGCCACAGATAATAGGAGCCACATGTTCATAGATATGTGTTCAAGGATAGAACAGTGCCTAGCACATGGTAACTCACTAAATTTATTCTACATAACCAGGGCTTGTGGGTACTGGGGTATTTTGTTTTATGTTTATATTGACAAAATGCCTTTTCCTTCCAAACCCTCACTTTGTAGTTTTTCAGTATATATGTATGTGTGTGTGTGTGTGTGTGTGTATGTACACATATATAAACATGCATTTTTAAAACAATTCTTTTTTGATGAAATCAGAATGTACCTTGTTATGTGTATGTTCTTTATATACTAAAAACTAAGAATATTACTATTGCTTTTGAGGAACTATGGGCCCCTGCAGGTAGTTTGAATGGTAAATCATAATCCAACAAACACTAGAGAAATTTAATATGTACCCCACAATCTGGGAGTAATAGTCATTATTCCATTGTTGTAACATGTGTATTACAGGGTTCCAGATTTGCTCTGTGGTGCAGGTGTGTTTGTACTTAACATTAGCAGTCCTCGTCTTTTCCTTCATTAGTGTGTATACATAACATTTTAAGGACATGGAAGCAGCATTTTATTTATTTTATGATTAATTTTCTTAATATGAACTCTTTTTGACAGAGGCTGAAACACATGATTTCAGCAGTCAAAACCAGCTTCTAATTATCCTTATTTTTTTAAAAAAAATTGTATAATAATAGTCTTGTATTCCTATTTACATATTTAGAATGTTCATTTTGTCTCCTTTAATTATTCTCCTTTTAATCCTTCCTATAGTCTGTATATTTAATACCATATCCTCAAGTCATGTTTTTAAAGTGAACCTCTCAGACTCCTAGTACTTTGAAATGAGCTCATTGGAAATCTTTGTACTGGCTTTAAAGTCAAGGCTGCATGTTTGTCTAGGAAGGAGTGGTTTTAGTTGGGTAGAAAAGATAACTTGGAGGATGTACCCAGGGGCTCCCTGTAGCACCATTGTGTCTCTGGGACTGGCCGTGCTCCAGCCAGCAAGTGTGATAACCATGAAAAGATGGGTTTGTGACCTGCCTCTTTATGAGACACCTTCTTTTTAGAATGGTCAGCAGTGACAGCAGTGACCTTATCTGCAGATAAGTTAGAAGCATCACAATAGTCACATGCTGTTTCAGATGTTTCTTGATTGTTTCCATCATAGACATTCTTTGGTCCCCCACACTTACCTATCATGCCAACGAGATACAGGACAGTAAGGAAGCATCCCCATGGGTGAGAGGCTGTCGTAGTGGCAGACTCCCTGTGTCCTTCAGTGTACTCTGCCTTGTTAGCTGTCCGACTTTTAACAAGGCAGTTAATCTCCCTCGCTTCAGGTATATAGTTAGTAAAATGAAGATAATAATCCCAGCTTCCCAGGAGTGTGTGGGTCACTCAAGATCTTTATATTTGAATAGAACTAGCAGCTCAAAGTAGTGGCCAAGAATCTGGACTCTTGGAACAGGTTGAGACTGCAGATTCTACTGGTGTCAGTAACTATTTGTGTAACCTTTGTAGTTCCCTGACCTCCAAGCTGCTTCTCTTTCTTCACTACATAGGCTAGTACTAGGTTTGCTGTGGGGGTTTTAAAAACCAGTCCACATGTATTCTTATTAGCCAGCGTGTCATTTAGTTGTGTAATTATAGTGGACTCTAGAAACAGTTGGCACTCGGTAGCAAGTCGGAAAGGTCTAATTTTGTGAGGTTCCACATTTTATGTCTAGTCAGATATGGCCCCGTCTGCACTTGCTCCTATCCTATCTCAAATTGGTTTCCTTGAACTACCATCCATGTCCAGGTGTCTGTCATATTGCTTAGTAGTGTGTTTTCTTACAAGGAAAACAATTCCTTTTAAAATTAAAGAGACTAGAGATTTGAATACAGAGGTGAAGAATGTAGTCTTTAAGTATTCATCATCTAAGACAGACTTGGAATGTTTGGTTGAAAATGGTTTAGAAATTGCCAGTGCTATAAATTTTTTAAGGTGTAAGGAAGTTATTAATAATTTTTAAAGTAATTTAAGTAAAATGTGGAAGAGTTGGAAAGTGTTTATCTCGGGGACACTTCCTTTGGAAAGTCTGACAGGAGTTGCACAGTTCACTGGTTTCCATAGTGATGATGGGGCCAGCAGGGCGGAGACTGGCCCAGCTTCTCCCAAGCCATTTTCTTTTCACCATGGACAGTGTGACGTATTTGTTTTCTTCTTAGCTGTGGATTATTATAGGCATGAAAGAAATTGATTTTCCTGCCTCATTTTACCATGAAAGTCAGCTAAAGTAGCTCTGTTGGCATGTTTCTGAGTGGTGTGTGTTTGTCTTTTTCACTTTAGGAAATAAGTATATTGGTAAAGCAATCTTGCTCTCCTTCCTTTCGTACATGATCTGAGAGGTAATTCTTTTCTCACTTTTGTTTCTTGTTGCTAGTCACTCCTGTTTAATGGTGGGATTCTCTCTGGATTGTTTAGCCTTGCTCATTACGCTGTTCTCTGCTTTCCACAGCCACCCACTCTTGCTCTTTTGTAAGCACTAGTTTACCACGTGTAGAATGTGCTCTCCTTTCCTGAACGGGGGACTGAGAGACAGCACTTCCAAATGGCCCCTGCTGGTCACACTAGTGGTTCTTCTGCGGACTGGGATTGCAGGCATGTGCTCTACCCCTGGAAAACTACTAAGAGTTTCAGATGGTTTGTTTCTTTGGGTATAAAAAAGGTTTTTATGGTTTTAAAAAAAGGCAGAAAGCTTACCCTTAGTTAATGATCTTGGACTTTATACATGAACATTTTTATTGGATAGTAAGTCAAGTAACTGTGTGTATGTGTGTGTATACATATATAATTAGTTATATGTATACACATACACATACATACATATCATGTATACCATGGTGTGCTTAGAGATGAGTAAAGTTTGATTTTAGTAAATTCTTTAATTCAGACTTTGGGCTGCTACATATTGAGTGTACCTCTTCTCACTTAATTTTCATAGCAATCCGAGTGTGTCTAGGAGACTGAATTGCAGCCTAATATGGATTAAAAAACAAGGAGAAGGGAGACTGGAGGCCAGACCTTAAATCCTGGCTGTTTCTCTGCATAATGTACCTTTCCCCCTTTACCATAGTGATTAGAACGTCTGACTTGACAGTCAGTAAGCCTTTTCTTTAGAGCACAAACACAAACTTCTGAATGAGATTCAGAAGAGTTTGTATGTTTCTTAGCATTAAGAAATTTGCTTAACTCATAGTGTGAGAAAGAAGCCGGAATGCCTTCAGATCTAGTCCAACTTCCCTTCTCTAGAAGAGATTCAAGACATGGCAATCAG
Source organism: Microtus oregoni (assembly GCF_018167655.1). Taxonomy (NCBI): domain Eukaryota; kingdom Metazoa; phylum Chordata; class Mammalia; order Rodentia; family Cricetidae; genus Microtus; species Microtus oregoni. The sequence goes on along the minus strand of NW_024543095.1, from coordinate 16,841,433 downwards.
GCCATATAGACTTTGGTTCTGTGTAGGTTCTGAAACTCTTTCCATTTGTTTTAAAAATTATTAAGGTTGTAGAATGTAATACCTCCTTTGAATCTTTAATCTTCTTTAACATTTGGGGAAAGAAAACATTTTGGAATTCAACATGAACCTAATTTGTCTTGGTGCTATTTGAAACTAATTTCATTAACTTGTCATTTTTTGTTTGTCTGTCTTTTGTGTATTCTGGGTGAGTGGATCTTTCAGAGAGTAAAGTAGCCTTAGGTGTATAATAGGTTTGTGTATTATGTCTTTGTCCTGACAGATTTTTTGAAAATTGATTTTATTGAGCTGTACATTTTTCTCTACTACCCTCTCTTTCTCTCCTCCCCTTCAACCCTCTCCCATGGTCCCTATGTTCCCAGTTTACTCAGGAGATCTTGTCTTTTTCTACTTCCCATGTTCATTAGATCCATGTATGTCTCTCTTAGAGTCCTCATTGTTGTCTAGGTTCTCTGGGATTGTGAATTGTAGGCTGATTTTCTTTGCTTTATGTTTAAAAACCACTATGAGTGAGTACATATGATAACTGTCTTTCTGGGTCTGGGTTACCTCACTCAATATGATGTTTTCTAGCTCTATCTGTTTGCCTATAAATTTCAAGGTGTCATTATTTTTCTATGCTGTGTAGTACTCCATTGTGTAAATGGACCACATTTTCTTAATCTATTCTTTGATCAAAGGGCATTTAGGTTGTTTCCAGGTTCTGGCTATGACAAACAATGCTGCTATGAACATAGTTGAACACATGTCCTTGTGGCATGGTTGAGCATCCTTTGAATATATACCCAAATGTTCTATTGCTGGGTCTTGAGGAGGTTTCTTAATTTTCTAAGAAATCACCATACTGATATCCAAAGGGGCTATACCAGCTTGCACTCCCACCAGTAATTCAGGAGTGTTCCCTTTACCCCACATCCTCTCCAGCATAAGTTATCATCAGTGTTTTTGATCTTGGCCATTCTGTGCTACTGGGGTTATGTTTGGAGGCGGTCTCATGTGCCAATGTGTTCAAGTGTACTTCCCACTTTCTTCTCTATGAGGTTCAGTGTGGCTGGCTTTATGTTGAGGTCTTTGATCCATTTTGTCCTGACAGTTTTTGAGCCTGTCACCTTAGCTAGTGTCAGGAAATAGTCACTGGGATTTACTTATGGGCTAACACAATATCACATTATTCAGATGCAGGGGAAGAAATGTGAGGTCTCTCTGCCACATCTGCAATGCTGTCCGTTGGCTGCAGTTCTGCTGGAACACAGGTTGAGTGTTATAGAATAGTGGCATGACCCTCAAGGAAGGCATCTGGAAGGGGAACTGGGCTGCCAACTTTCCTGTGTGTTTCCTGAGAGGAGGTGTGTGCTGCAGGAGGAGCTTGTGAGCCTTGCTGTGTGCTTGGCTGACCCTTCTCAGCATGGGGCTCGTATTGCTTCTTACTTCCCTGAACAGGCACTACATTTAGGTTAAGGTGTAAGCTCTATCTTTCCCCCCAACAGAATGTGATGGATTTGTGTTTCCATTATTAACATAAATACGATATAGGCATAAGGAAAAGTATTGTTCATTTACATAAATTCTCAATAGACATGCCAGAGTTAAAAGTTCGTAAGAGGAGAGGCAAGCAGTTGCTTTACTAATGATCCCCTTTCATTGTAAACATTTTACTTTGTAGTTAGATAGTTGGTGAGCTCACAGATTGTGTATAAAATGCATTGAGAAGAAAGTGTGCGTTATGAAAATTCTTTAGAAGAGTAGATATTCCTGAACCAACCCACACATAAAATAGAAGTCTTATCTTTGAGTCCAATGTCTCAATTGTTCTACAGAAATAGTAAAGAGCTCAGTACACATTAGTTAAAAATCCCTGAATTTGGTATGCCAAAAAGAAATTATTCTTTAAATTCTTTTTAAAGTATCTTTTGTTACCAGATAGTTAAACTTGGCACTTTGTTGAGGTTATCCTGTGTAGATTCAGATTGTCTTGGCATTGTAAACAGTAGGTATTCTTTCTTATTTAAACTATACTGAATGTTTCTACAGCTGGAATTGGTTCAGCAGGAGGACACTGAATACAAACAGGTCATGCACATGAAAGTAAACTAAAAAGGTATGCTCTGTAGTGGAAAACTTGGAGAAATAGTGTAAATCCCATGAACATGTTGTTCCCTTTTCTTTTAAGTAGCCTTCAGGTTTAGAAATTCCCTTAGGAAAGCCATGTCCTGACTGTGAGTGCCCCTTTGTCACGGCCGCGGTTCTCCATTCTGCCTTGCTAGAGATGGACATGGCTGTGCACCTCAGGCTCTTTGCAGGGTGAGGTAGAGCAGAGGAAACGGCCATGCTGTGCGTCTCAAAGACCCTTGTGTGGATATGGAAACATGAAAGGAGATGGGCATTGATGTCTTTGATCACGTCAAACATTTGGAGGTCAGGGTGGCTGTGGAAGTAGTTCTTTACATAAAGGGGTTCTTGCAGTCTTGATGAGGTAAGTAGATTGAATAGGAAATGGTCTGTTTGTCATCACTTGAGACACAGAGCTGGGAAACCTACTACCCGGAAAGAGACCTTAAAAGGCATCAGCAGAGAGATGCGTTTGATAAGTCAAGGGCCTTTTTGAAAGGAATATGTGCACGGAATGTGCACCCCTGAGTTTTTGCTATTAGCGCAGCCCCCTGCCACAGTGAGGACCTCTTTGATTATCTGGCATAGCATCAGATGGTTTTTGGCACACTATAAGTTAGGCATCACTTCAGCACGCTTTGTGTAAAGTCTTATTCTGAGAGTCTTATTTTTTGTCCTGTGCTTTCCTTTTTAAGCCATAGAAATAACATTTTAGAGTTTTGGGGGGGTGGAGTATAGATTTTTTTTTCTCCAGTACTTGTGTGGCTAAATTATTAATGTACTATAAACCTCCCCCCGCCCCGTGGGGAGCTGACTCCCAGAGAGAATGTGTGCACAGTCCTCACAGTCGGATGCTCACAGGGGACACCTCAGCCCTGTAGTGTGAGTGATGTGCAGCCTTTGTAAAGCAAGGTGAGGAGTAGAAAATGCCATTCTTAGAAAGGCTGATTTGTCCATCCAAGGCAGCAGAGAACACAAAATGACTTATGGAGGATTTCATTTTCTCAGAGCCCTGTCTCTAACTTGGAATTCAGTTGGTTATTGTGCTGAGGGATAGGTGCACTGACCTTGTCAGAAGAGTGAATGAGGCTTCATTTGACTCGGGTTTGTTAGTTCCCAGTACTCAGGCATATTTGGACCTCTAGCCTTGGCTTCTTACAGTTCTGTAATCCTAGGCAGTCATTCACTGTGAAAACACTTGTGTTTCTCCTTTTTCTTTGTGTTTGTTCATTTGAAAAGCCTTTCAGTGGGAATTGCAGCCTGCCTATGATTATAGCTATCAGTAGCACTTAAACTAACTGCTGAGATGAAACTTTCCTTTCTGGACCCAGCTAATCTCACACCCTCAGAAATGCACATTCCCCCTGCAGAAGCCCATCTTTGCTAACTGGTAGCTGCTCTTTGGATTGAGCTTGGATTCCTTAGGGACAACATTTGATAGAATAATTTTTGACATTTTAATTTGACAAGAAACAATTCAGAGAACAAATTTAGACACGTGCCTGAAATGGAGGCTTCTTTAACTGACTGTGAACTCAGTGTGGGAACTGTCTTTGGAAGTCCCTGCGAGCCATTTCATAGGCAAGTCCCAGCTGCTTGGCAGCCTTTTGTATAGGTGTCTTACTCAATAAATCTTATATTGTTGGATGTGTTTTTATTGATATTAGGCTATTTGTAGAGCAGACAATGTAATAGATTGTTTGTGACGAAAGCTTTACAGAGAACAGTAAGATGATGGATGCAGAACATAAATTTTATGCCCTCTTTTCAGTGTGATAGTAGGATGGAACCCAGGGACTGAGCTGAGCAGTATTCTGCCCAGGAGGCGGCTTAGCCAGCAGTCTTATTACAACAGTACCTTTAGCATCCCTACACCTGAAAATGGTAAAGTATATTGATTTCAGTGACAGATTTTGTGTGTGTGTGTGTGTGTGTGTGTGTGTGTGTGTGTGTGTATGAGAGAGAGAGACAGAGAGAGAGAGAGACAGCGAGAATGAGTGTTTTTGTGTCTTAATATGGGAAAACAGTGAAAGTAAACAAAGCAAATACAGAGTGTGCACATTAGACACACATTTTTCTCTGCCTCTGCATGTTTCTAATATGTGTCATTTTCTTTCTTATCTACTTGATGTGATTAGAAATGAACACTCTCAAACTTGTCAGTGATGACGTGATTTATTCTGGGTGAAGAGAACACATTTGTTTTCCTCCCAGATGTTCTCTAGGAGTAAGAGGAGGAGATGCATGCACTGCTCTCTGCTGATTGGCCACGCTGTCTCCTATTAGAGTGCATTACTAGCTTGTATTTGAATATCGTGCTTAATCTTCTGAAGATTATTTGTTTTTATTTTATGTATTGGAGGTTTTGCTTGCATGCCTGTTTGTACACCACATACATGCAGTGTCTGCAGAGGCCAGAAAAGGGTCTCAGAGCCCCTGGACCAGAGGGTGAGCTGCCATTTGGGTTTTGGGAATTGAATCCATATCTTCTGGAAGAAAAGCCAGGGCTCTTAATCCCTGAGCCATCATTCTAGCCAAGGTTAAAAACTTTGAATGTATTCTCATTCCTTCCCCCCTCTATCGCCTATCTGCTTTCCTTTTCTTTCTCTTTTTTCCCTCTCATTTGAATATGGGGGAGGGGCTAACAGCTTTGGTTAACATTGTGGCATACCTATGACTATTAATTGCCTTTTCCCCATGAAGACTTAGGATATTAATAACTTTTATTTTAATAGACTGTCTTGGCATTTTTTATTGCTATGAAGAGACACCATGACCACAGCAACTATTATAAAAGGAAAACATTTAGTTGGGGCTGGCTTAAAGTTTCAGAGGTTTAATCGGTTATCATCATGGGACATGGCAGAATGCATGAAGACATGGTTCTGGAGAAGAAACTAAGAGTTCTACATCATGATTCTCAGATAGCAGAAGGGAACCGTGTCACACTGGCCAAACTCAAGCTTATAAGACCTCAAAGCCCACCTCCACAGTGGCACACTTCCCCCAGCAAAGCTACACCTACTTCAGCAAGGTCATAGCTTCTAATAGTGCCACTCCCTATGGGCCCAGCATTCACACACATGAATCTACGCTGGCCATTCTTATTCAAATCACCACGTAGAGTTACTTTTAAATTACCTTTAACATGTCATTGGTTAAAACTGTTCATAAAAATGTCACTATTCTATAAGGAAAAAAGTCAGAGTTAACATAGTGTCTCATGGAATTTGGTTTATATTCTAATTTCTTTGTTTTTAATTTGCAAATGAAAATTACGTTGGAAAATGACTATGTTTTTTTTTAAATATTTATTTATTATGTATACAATATTCTGTCTGTGTGTATGCCTGAAGGCCAGATGAGGGCGCCAGACGTCTTTACAGATGGTTGTGAGCCACCATGTGGTTGCTGGGAATTGAACTCAGGACCTTTGGAAGAGCAGGCAATGCTCTTAACCACTGAGCCATCTCTCCAGCCCCCAGAAAATGACTATGTTTTAATATTATTTTAAAAGATTATAATGTTACTTATATTTCTAAAAGTTCTAATTAGAAAACTTGAAATTAACACAAAAAAATTAATGGAAGCCCATATTATAAAATGTCATGCTTTTGAGACAACATCAAGTTGTTTAAATTTTTCTTTGGAATGAAGACTCGTAGTCAAATCAAATTTAGGAGAAATAAAATAATCTTACAAGTTCTTCCAGTCATTGTGCACAGTTGCTGTTGCGGGCGCTCCAGCACTGGGCCTCAGGAAGTTTGGCAGTTTCGATTTTTGAGGGTCAGGTTAGATCGCAGGTTTTTACACATTGCCTTAAGAACATGTTAGTGACAGCTAACCTCCTTTAACTTCGGAAATTTCTAGTATTTTAATACTTGTTCTTAATAGCAGGACTGTATACTTTTCTCTGTTAGTAGTGCTATATATACGAAGAGAAGTTCTATGAGTATCTGTTGGCCATACTTAACTATTGTGAGCAGGAAACTCAGAAGGGACAGGTAGAAATAAGATTAGACCAAGTGTATGTTTTCCTTTTTGTTGGTTAGAGCTCCCCACCCACTTTTTCTTGCCACTCTATGATTTTATTTTAGCACTGCGAAATATTGAGATAAGATTTGTTTGTGGAAAGTTAGATTCAACAAAATAAAGCTTTAATATTGCCAGGAAAATCCAAGAAGACATTAGAAAATGTTGGTAGCTTGAAAGGAGAATGGAGTGCCTGTGCTTTGGTTTGGTTAAGGAGCTTGCTGTGAGCGCCATTAGCCTGGTAATATTGAAGTGCCCTCGTTCGTCTGCTTTTCTGACCGTTACTGGGAGCCTACAGCGGCTGTTACTGGGGCAGTTTTGGAGTCTGGCTTCTCTTTGTCCTGCTTGTGCTCCATTGACTCTAGGAGAGCAGTCGTCCCTCCGCTGTGTGTCATCTGCGTAGCTTGAGCAGTGCACATCCCTGTGAGCAGCACCCCTACTTTCCACCCACTCATCCTGCAGTCATGAGCACAGACTGGTTCTTATTTATGTTCAGGAGCAAGAAAAGAAGAACCCTCCATTTTAATGTGTAAACCAGAAAAACAAGTAATTCTGGAAAGTCTGGAATCAATTAAGTCAGCAAGGGTATAGAAAAAAAGACAGCAGACATAGAAATATAAACCTGCAAAGTACATAGTGAACAATAAATTAAATTAATTTAGAAAAATTATCATTTTTCATTTAGGTTTAATTTTATTTAATAATTTGATTTTTGAACTATATGCTATATATAAAAATATCTCTAGTCTTTATATGAATGCAGTTCTGTGATAATTGGTATTTTTATCTGTTTCATGGTATGTATTTTATTTATATGTGTATATGCTTGTGTTTGTGTGTAATGTACATGCGTATACAGGGATATGTGCCTCTGCATGCATGTGCAGAAACCAGAGGAAGACAAAGAATGTTCTCCATTGTCACACTGTCTGCCTTATTCCCTTGAACTTAGAGCTCCCATATCCTTTTCCCCAAGCAATCCTACTTTCTTTATCCTGTTCAGCACTGCCATTGCAGGCACATGTGGCCATGTCTGGCATTTTAACGTGGGTGCTCTTACCCGCCTAGCCTTCTCTCCAGCCCCATGCCGTTTGTTTTGGCTAGCCTACCCACTGTTGAAGAACCATGCTTGCCAGCCGCAAGAGCTCCAAATATATGGCAAATGCATGAAGATCAGTGATACAGTCGTGGAGGTAAAAGCTGTGTTGAGGGGAAGAAAGACACAATCCATGATCCATGAGAGCATTAGAAGACCAGCTGAATCCCCAGGCTTCAGGCCCTTTCACCAAGTCGTTATAGTTGGCGTGGGTATGACCTGTGATCTCAGGTCACACTTGCTCACTGACACAGGTCTCACGTGTCCCTGTCGTCAAGCGACACAAACTGCACTGTGTAAGTGTAAAGGATCAGTATTATTTACTTTAGAATAGCAGAAGATGACCTTGAGAAAGTAACACCCACTTGTAGACTAAACAAAGTTCTTCAGTCATCTTCCTCTCTTCCTGAGAAGGGTCTAGCTGGGCCAAACTGTTCCACAGACAGAACGTGCAGAGGCCTTTGCATTCAGCGGTTTCCCATTTTCATAAGAGCCTTGAGTTGAATGTTTCTCTGGGCAACTAAACCTTGGCTCCACAGCCCTGTTCTGAGAGTGACATCTGGCACTGGGCTGATGTAACTGAGTCTGAGGTTTGCTCTTCACAGAATGTGCTTTCTAGGCAGCTTCTGTGGCTCTGCCATGACCACATGCTGCTGCTGCTTTTTCTGCCTTCCAACTCCACATGTGACACTAAGGCGTTCTGACACCTGCCATTTGGAACCTGTACTTAACTGGGAAATGTCAGGATTTTCAGATAAGATGAAGACAGATATAACTGATCCTTCTCCCCTGCCTGAAGGAGGCTGAGGGCATTTGTCTGTGAATGAATTGCTGAGTGGTGCAGTTCCCTTATTTTGGGGAGAGATTATAGAGCATTTGTGTTCAAGATTTCAGTGTGTTTATATGTTCTTATTCTCTCTTAGACCTCTTTGGTATGACAGTAAGGTGCTGTTTGGATAAGGAAATGCTCTACTAATCTTTTCTGGATTTCATTAGGTAACGGCAAGAGTTCAGACAGGAGTTCCCTTCCTTACTCCCTGTGCATATCAGAAGCCCCAGTGGGAAGTTGCAGCTTTGGGAGCTGGATTACCGCTGAGGTCTGATTACACATATGTACCTGGCGCCCTTCATATCTGCAGTCACAGAAACAAGAGCTCCTGTTCCAGATCTCCTCCCATCTCTTAGCATGTTAGGACCACAGAATAGTTTGTTGAGTAAGGCAGGAAAAGTGATAACTTAGTCAGGTTGTTCCTCAGAGTTACTGATGTTTCACTGATTGAAGAGAGGAATTGAACGCTGGCATCAAAGTGAGAGTCTGGAGGACTGTTGGGGCTGTTACTTTTGGTAGTAGTAGTAGCAGCAGCAATAGTAGTTTATTCTTACCTTGCAAACGTAGGAGTGCATTATAATATCTATATGCAGGTGAGTAAGCTATTTCCTAAGTTACATTTACCTTGACTCTCAAGTCTAACTTAATCACAGTCTAACTCAGAGTAATTTGGGAAAGACACTCCTATGACTTTAGTCTTTCAATAATAATAATAAAAAACTATAAAAAGTTGAGAAGTGCTCTAAACACTGTGTTATTGAGATCCAGAGCACGGATAATACTAAAAGTGGCAAACTATTGCCCTTTGGAAATCTGCCTCTCAAGTGACTTTGAGTGGCACAGTGGGAAAGGGAGAATGAATATTGGTCAACAGGCCTGTTCACTATAGTGCAATGATGGATGGAATATAAAACCCATTGGTAGCAACCAGAAAGGAGGTGAAATAGCATGAGGACAAAAGATTCATATGTTAATAAAATCCATGAAGTAGAACATACAGATTTGAAAATATTTTACAGTGGAAGCCTTGTAATAAAATCTTCAGTAATAAAACCGTGCTCTGTTCTAGGTAGAACTGAATTATATGAAGAAATCTTTTAAAATCTTCTTTCTTCATCTTTTAATTGAATCTTTCCTAGTGTAATAGCTTCTACAGAATTCAGAATATGTGTCTTAGGTAATAGCTAAGCATTTATAGCGTCTTCATCTTAGGATTTACATTTTTGGTATAAATAAATGATCAATGAGTAAACATTATTTTGGGTTTCACCTTGAGGGTTAAAAAATCCCTCTTAATATGGCTCCTACTTGAGTCAAGTACATCTTAAAACGTTTTGTATATTTGCAAGTTAGGGTTGTAGACAAGACTGAACTCCGGTTGTTATTGTTTCCTCTTAATTTAAAGTCCAACAAACTTTCAATAAAGAATTGTTGGCATGTAAATTATTTCTTTAAAAGCCCCAAAGTGAAGAAAAGCAATTTAATTAAACAACAACAATCACACATAACCCACCATAAGGTTAACCAAATATACCCTTTAGAAAATAGGTTATTTGTAATCTCTATGTTGTGTATTGTCTTTCTTCCTAGTAATCTACAGAGTAGATAGAAGCACACCTTAACTAAGCATAGTGTCAGCCATTGGACTGACCGGTTATTGGCTTAGAAGTCCGTAGTTTTCATTGTCAGCATTGTCTTCAAAGTTTAAAATACTCGCTGAAGGTGAATTTATCATGTAGTTAAAACCAGTTTCAGGTTTGATCCTCTCTTCTTCCTACAAAGGTTCATTAAGATGATAGCTGCAATAATATCATTGTTAGCTTTAGCTGTAAATGTCACATGCCCAGGAAGGGGGGATTCAGCTGAAGAATTGCCTACATCCTATTGGTCTGTGGGTACATTGTCTCCATTGCTAATTGACGAAGGATGGGTCAGTGCACTGTGGGCAGTTTCATCCCTAGGCAGGCGGGCTTGGGCTGTGTAAGAAAAATAACTGAACAAACCAGAGGCAGCACACCTCTAAATGGTGTTCCTCCTTAGTTTCTTCATGTTCCTGCCTCCAGGTTCCTTCCTTGGCTTCCCTCACTGATGGGCTATAGTCTCCAAGCTAAAATAAACCCTTTCCTCCCCAAGTTGATTTTGGCTGTGGTGTTTATTACACCACAGCAGCAGAAAAGCAAACTCCATGAAGAGGCTTTGTTAAGACAAAATGGGAACGATACTGTAAATAATGTGTTTGCATGGTGCATGCATGCTTGTGACTACAGCAGAGCATGAACTTTCACATTTTCCCAGGACTGGGGCTTTCTTTTATATTTTTAAAACTATAGACTAATATTTGTCAAAGTGTAGTCCCAGACTTCATTAAACTTAAAAACTTAAAATACCTTTTTAAAAAAGTAATACTTGGTTTAAATAATTGAAAATTGTATATCTGTTAAATGACATGTATTAAGAATATTTATAGAACATTTGAAACGGACTAATTTTAGCAAGCAAACCAATTCAAAATGAGCAACAAATTTTCCCAATAGTCCCGGGAATGAACCCAAGGCCTTGTGCTCCTAGACAAGTTCTTTGCCACTCAGTTGCATCCCAGCTCTCTTTTCTCTTTCTATTCAGATACATACAAAGCCTCTCTAAGCTGCCAGGCTTGCCTTGTACACACTGTGTTACCAGCCTTTAACTTGTGATCCTCCTGTTCAGCCTCACAAGTAGTTGGGATTACAGATTTGCTGTGCTAATCTGTGTGTTTTACTGAAGAAGAAAGAAAAGGTTAATAATACTATTTTGTAGCCAACAGAGTAGTTTTAGTTTAAAAAAATCCCAAACAAAATCAAACAAAACAAACCATAAATAAATAAATAAATGAAACAAGTATTACCAAGGGTATGAACAAACTGGACTCCTTCAATGATTGTACCCAGGTGACTTCTTGAAAAGCCAACTGAAGCTTACAGCCCAATGTTTCTACTCTTGAGAAATATATTCAAGAGTATGAAAGTGTTTGTGGTGACAGTATTCATAAAACCAAAAAAGCAGGACCAGTCAACCTCAGAATGGATAAAAAAAAAAAAAAAGTACTCCTGTCAATGAAACATTATTCATAAGTAAGAGGAGACACTAGAACATGCAAATTGAAGACCAAGTATTATATGCTTCCATTGATATGAAGTTTGCAAAAAGGAAGCATGTAGACAGGGTATACTGATAGGTACCTGGGGCTGCCAAATGAGAAATGAATCCACACATAACTAAAGAGCAATTGTTTGAGATAGAAGCATTCTGATGGGCAAGTTTTATGAAATGGAAATTATACTTCCATGTGATGGATTAATTGATGAATGCCACCCATATTCTCTGGCATTTGAACACTTGGTCCTCATTGGTGACACTGTTTGCCAGGGGTGGCGGGCTTAGGAGGTGTGGCCTTGCTGGAGGAAGTATATCAGTGAAGGTGGGCTTCGCACCATTTCCATGGCCTTGCTGGAGGAAGTATATCAGTAAAGGTGGGCTTCGCACCATTTCCACTCTGCCCTCTCTGCGTTCTGCTGTGGTTTAAGATGCGAGTCCCCAGCTTCATGCTTCTAGCGCTGCTCCTCCATTTGGCCATCATGAACTCTTCTGAAGCCATAAACCTAAGGAAGCTTTTTCTTGTGTAAGTTGCCTTGGTTGTGGTGTCTTATCACAGGATTAGAAAACTATTATGTTTAATAAAGCCTTAAAATGAAAAATGTGTTCCCAGGACCTGTAGCACCAGCATGGCCAACGGACTTGCTAGCAGTGCAGAGGGTGGGTCCCAGCCATTTGTGTTTCAGCAGGCCTTCCAGCTGATTCTGACGCAGGCTGAAGTCTGAGAATTGCTGCTCTAGCATCAAGATGTGGGCAGTGTTGTCTAGTTTCTGTGCGTTCAGCCTGCCCTGTTCTGTAACTGCGAGAAAGGTTTAAATTAAGGGCTGTTCTAGTAGAGTTAAAGGAAATTACAGGGCAATGTGAGTAAAAATAAACTTCTCTCATGTTCTTGATATGTTCCCCCAAGAAGCTTTATGATTGTAATGTTTGTGTAGCACATGTTAGTAAATTCCTGTGCTCTTTTAGGCTCGTCTTTGTTAACGAACATAATATAAACAGGTTCATTTGCCATAACAACAGTGGAAGTTTAGATCCTTGAAAGGAATTATTTCTCCTAAATATTTACACAGTGTAATGTAGCCAAGCTAGAAGTGTGCAGTGATCCTGGAAACGTGAAGATCTTGCTATTGATAAAGATAAGTGGAGCAGCTGGTGGGCTGGGCCTCCATTCTCTCTTCCCTTCAGTCTGAGGCTGTTTCAAAACTCCACTTACAAAGAAGTTTGATCTGCAGTAGATCTTACACATGGCATGTGCTATGGGGGCTCTTTGCAGCATTGGCTGGGGAACCAGAAGGGCCTGGAGATCCAACCTGGATGCTCTTGGAGGGCAGTAGGTTGGATTTTTTTTACTTGCAGTATTGCTTATCTTGGGGCTTCGCAATGTTCACCTGTGACCTCGCTAACCTTTTGTGGGGAAGTAGAAATGTTAGATAGGATAAAACAGCTTTAAAAGAGGGGAGCAAAGGAGATGTGGGAGCCAGAGCATGGAAATAGTAAACTCAGGTCACTTGTCTGTGAAATCATGATTGTGAACACTTCCAGTTAGGAAAGTGTTAAAGAGTGTGGCGCAACCATTGTTACCTCGAAAACTTCATTAACTGCAAGTGAAAGATCGGGGTTATTATTTATTGCAAACCCTTTTTTTCTATCTCCCACTATATCTCTCTTTTCAAGTGCCCCCTTTCATGTGTTTTATTCTTCAGACATAGCTTCAGTTATGGCCCAGGCTGCCTCGTCCTCACTCTTGGTTGCCCACCTCAGCGTCCCCAGTGCTGCGCTTGCTGCATGAGTGTACACTCGCCCTCTGACTGTGTCTCTCCCAGTCGTTTGTTTAGGGGTTGCTTTTCTTGTTTTAGTCAGAGCCTTAACTCCATAGCATTAGGTTATTGAGCTCTTATTTGAGTGATAGAGTATTATGTTCTCTCTGTTTGTCTAAGATTTTGATTTTTTAAAAAATCTGGATACTCAATAAAGAACATTTTGGAATAAGTTTCATTGAGAATGACTATAGCAGTCTGATTTCATATGCTTATTAGTAGACAAATTCCCACTGATGTTATAAATGGTAAATACTGATTGTCAGGTTGTCAGGATCTAGAGTCACCTTGGAGGGTAGCCTCTGGCATGCCTGTGAGGGATTATTTTACCAGGGGTAGCCTGTGGCATGCCTGTAAAAAGATTATTTTACCAAGGGTAGACTCTGACTCAAGGGATTATCTATGATGGTTTCTCTTAGTTGGGTTAATTGATACGGGAAAACCACACCTAACAATGGGTAGCACCATTCCCTGGACTCGGGTTTAGGACTCCATAGAAGCGAGCAGGGAATGTGTACCCTTCCTTCTCTGGCTCCAGACTGCTGCTACAATGCAGCTGACTACTTAAGCTGCCTCTAGTTCCTGCTGCCAGGATTTGCTCCTTCCTGAGGGGCTGCATCCCCAAGCCGAGAACCAAAACAAACTCTTTAACTGCTTTTGACGGGGTGTTTTGTCACAATAACAAGCAAATTAGCCAAGGCATATATTTAAGATTAAAAAATAGAATGAATGAAGCAGACTTCCCTTCATTAAAAAAAATTGTCATTCTCAGTGAACATTCAGAGTCATCTCTGTAAATTAAAATCCAATCAGAATAAGAAAATGCGGCTAATCTTTATTAAGAGTAGGTATAAATTGAGTGCATATGAATTTACTGTTTCTGAGTTAACTGTAAATCAAGAGGGTCAGCATACTTTTGGATGTGGGGAGGACTTTCACAGAAGTCAAGAACATTTCAATGATAGGGTGAGAACATTCTGAAGCCTTCAGAGCTTCCTGCCCTCTGAGTTTTTGTATGGTGTCCATGATGACCCTGGAGCTATGTAGTTCTGCTACAGTTTCTCCAAAGATAACTAAGCTGCTTTTCCTGTCCCACATTCATCAGGGCCTTTGCTTAGCCTGATAGCTGGTCCTGTGACTTGCTGAGTGGTGCCATGTATTTTTGTATAGCAATTTTATGTTGGTATATCATACAGATTGGGGTTGGGTGAAATATTTTTGAAAATGAAAGATGATGATGAAAGTATTGGAAAAAGAATTGCCATACTTATTGTGGACGGTACACATAAGAAACAGAAGTACTGTGTTTCTGCCGTCCGTCTGCAACTGCTGGTACCTCAGAGGAGGATCTCAACTTAGCAATAGGGACAAGCTCTCCACCTCCTTAGTCTTTCAGTTCTGGTGGTTTGCTCCCCAACTGGCATTTGGTCTCAGTCTTTGGCCCACGAGTAGGAGTAGGTGTTTAACACTTTGTGAGGTGTCGGTGCAGTTGCTTCTGTGAACAGAAACAGGCTGTACAGGAGAGTCAGTCTTTATGTGAATGCAGGGTTTTTGTTTGATTCTTTTAAAAAAAATAGATTTTATTTTTATTCATGTGTGTTGGTGTAGTGTCCATACCATGCAAAAGTGCCTATAAGCCAGAAGAGGCTATCAGATTCCCTGGAGCATTGTGAGCTGTCTGATGTAGGCACTGCGAACTGACCTCTTCTACCTGCTGAACCATTTCTCTGAGCCCTATAGAGACAGTCTCATGAGGCTTAGACGGCTCTGGTTCACCATGGTAGCAAGGCTAAAGCTTCAGCTCCTGTGCCTCTTGTACCCACCTCCCAAGTGTTGGAATGACAGGCTTGAGCACAGTACCTAGCTTTTCTGGTTTATTCTATTTTAGTGGATGTTTTGTTTGTGAATAGTGGGAGAAGATTGGTTGCTAGTGCTCCGAGGAACTCAAACTCCACGGAACTCAAACTCCACATTCAAGTTCTGCTTGGTAGTTGTTAAATTAATTGTGATCTGCCTTCCTTAGGCTTCTTGCCTAGAAAGTATGCTTTTCATTCACTGTGCAGTGAGACACTGCAGGAGAATAAGGCAGAGCTCAGTTGTGTTGAAATTGCTCTGTAGGCAATTGATAGGCTATCCATCTGGGAGTACATGGAGGTCTCATGGCTGGTAGACTCTAAATCCACCCAGACTTACTGTGGGCCCTCTGTATGGTAACTGTACCGTTGCTAATGCTGGTCTCAGGAAAATGTCCTTGTTTGAAATACTGCTAAAGACTTTGGTAACTGAAGAGGTGCCCCTGGCTTGCCCACCACCAGATGGTGCTAGTGTTACACACCTAAAGACAAAGGCAGCCCTGCCGTGCTGTTGAAATGTGACGATAAGGTGTGGAGATAAGATGTATTTTCTTTCCTTTTCTACCCTTGCTGCTTTCTTCACACACATGTCTTCCTGGTGTGCTTCTGAATGGATATTCGTTTTTAATATTGTAAGCAGTGAGAAGGATAAGATGTGATGGAAACTTAGGTCTGTATAACTTGTCCTTGCTGTTAAAGTCTTCTTCATGCATTTGCTTCCCACCTGGCCTGTGTGTAAAACTGACAATATGAGTTTTCTGCTCAGTTACCTTCCTTTTATGCAACCATTAAAATATCATGTTTACAATAATCTAAAGGTGATGTTCAGAGGTTATTACCAACAAAATATTGTCTATCCAGATTTAAGTTGAAGTAGAATATTTTAAAACCTGGCAGTTTTTAAAAATATTATCCATAATAGCAGATTTCCTTATCACTTAGAAATTATACTTAAATTTTAAGCTTTTTTTAAAAATTACATATTAAATATTACTGGGCTATTGCAGAAAATAAAAGAAATAATTTCTGTTTAGGTACTACTCACATAGTACATGAAGCTTTTTTTTTTGTTTATACATATACTTTAAAGCTCAATTTTTTTATGGCCATACAGTTTTTTTTGTTAGTTTTTCATTTAATAATTTATCATAAATATTTTACATGAAGTCTAATCTTTTAGACAATAATTTTGATTAACAACTTAATTTGCTATTCATTGAACCCTTTAAATGAGAAGCATTTTGATTTTCATTTAGTTTTGGTTGCTTTTAGACTATGAACAGTGCTGTTTAATTTTTTTGTGTTTCTTAATCTGTTTCATATAAATTCTAAAATTATTGCTAAGTCAAGAAGAAAGGATAGTTTTTATAACTTTAGCTCAAGTTTTTATCACCAAGCTTTATAGTTAAATGTCCTTACCAGTGTTTGAGTTTTTCTCCCATTATCTTCCTGATCATAAACAGATTGCCTGTGTTTGTTTGTTTGTTTGTTTGTTTGGGGTTTGAGAGAGAATCTCCCTACATAGCCTAGACTGACTTGTGGTCTTCCTCCTCAGCCTCCCCTGTGCTGAAATTATAGGTGTGTGCTACCATGTCCAACTAAGTTGCCTTTGTGTTCAAAATGACAAACTAGTGATCTAGAGCTCTCCGAAATGGTAAGCTCCAGTAAGTAAAGGGGTTTAAAGGAGCTTGGCTGTATTCCTTAAGCATCAAGTCCTGGAGCGCTTCTGTTTGTGCAGCTTGAGTTTTGGGTTTATTACCTGTTTTTAAAATAGAAGCCACTATCCATCCATTCATACTTCATAGTAGACTACTTCATGGCCAGAGCAAGGAATCAATTTGTTGTTAGTATTTTTTAGCGATAATAATAAAATAAATAGAATAGAATTAAGATAAAATAAAAACTACCAGAGTGACGTTGGATCAGATAGACAAACAGCGGGAAAAGAGCCCAAGAGAAGGCACAAAATCAGAGACCTTGTGTTTCCTAGGACTGAGATTCATGGACGCATTCAGTTTCTCTTTGGATGCTTCCAGTCTCTGTTTTGAAGACTTGAGTGAAATGCTAGCTTTTCAGCATGGCAGAGGTATGATACAAAAAGAAGGAACCACAGTCATGGGACCAATTAGAAACACAGCACTCTGTATTAACGGAGTAATCATGCCTTGGCTGATTTTTTTTTTTTTTGTAAGCTCAGTAACTACATTTTTAATTTAAGCAAATTACTTTTGAATTAAATTCTTCCACTAACATAAGAAAGCAAGTGATTTATTTTAAACATCAGAGGAAGCAGCAAAGCTATTTTCATATTTGGAAAATGGGGAAAGAGGAAGAAATTCATGCCGAGGCTTCGTGTAGCTCTCTAATGGATGTGAAAACTGTTAGTAGCTCCAGGAAAAACTAACAACCCAAGCTTTCCTTATGAAGAAGATCTCACTTTTTCATCTTGGGTCTGTAAAGAAGAAAGCAAAAGGCACCACGTTCTCTTACGATCTGAGTCACTAAGACATGTGCTCTCAAGATTTTATCAAAACAGTCCGTCATGTTAGAGCCGAGAGGTTTCAATTCTGAAACTGAAGTAACTCTTTAAGAAAAGAATCAGCTGCTGATTTATGATCTATTTTATATAAACACCATCATTGAATTTTACTAGAGGAATCAAAAAATACAGTATTATTACGTAGAGTTTTGGGAGAAGTTTTTTAGTGAATTGAACGTAATTGTTTCTATATTGTAGATGTCTGACTTTTTAGGTTGTGAAGGTATGGCTTGATTTTTAAAAAAAATTAAAAGACACAGAAGACCCCAAAATAGGGTTTAGGTAAAATATTTCTAAAATGGCCTATTTAATTCTAGAGAATCATCATAATAGCATGCTGTTCTGGGGAAATGTAACTCCACGTTAGCTTCTAAAATATTCCTTTGTGTATTACAAGCTCAAGATGTCAAATGTCTCCATTTAGGTGCTTGTCTTAGCTGTATATTTCAAAGGATCTTCACTGTGAGATTCTTAAAGTGTTAGTTCATGTGCAACTTCTTCTCCTAAAATACTCCACATAGTAAGTTTCTGTTACTCCTGTTGACTTTATGGTCAAATATATAAACTAATCAAATTGCTATGATTTTAATACTGGTTTATGCTGGAGAGAAACTTACTTTTTAAGTAAAATTCTCAGTACATACTTACACATGATACTTTTACAAAGTTCAATGTTATTTTCTTCATATTTCTGAATTTGACAGACCATTGGGATAATTCCCTATAGTTGACTGGGAGACGGAATTTAAACAGGATGTCTGATAAATCTGACACGCATTCTGTTGTTGAGTGTGTGCCCTTGAACTTGAAACAGGAATGAAACAGTGGGAGAGGGAAATTATAGCTTTTGTTCTCAGCAAATTCTCTTGGAAAAATTATCACCACTCTGATTTGTTTTGATTTTTTTTTTTTTTTTTGCTTTTTTCGAGACAGGGTTTCTCTGTGGTTTTGGAGTCTGTCCTGGAACTAGTTCTTGTAGACCAGGCTGATCTCGAACTCACAGAGATCCGCCTGCCTCTGCCTCCCGAGTGCTGGGATTAAAGGCGTGCGCCACCACCGCCCGGCAAAATATTTATTTATTTTGTATACAATATTCTGTCTGTGTGTATGCCTGAAGGCCAGAAGAGGGCACCAGACCCCATTACAGATGGTTGTGAGCCACCATGTGGTTGCTGGGAATTGAACTCAGGACCTTTGGAAGAGCAGGCAATGCTCTTAACCTCTGAGCCATCTCTCCAGCCCCTTCTGATTTGTTTTGATCTTAGACACATACACATCTTAGGTGTGTATATGTTTTATATTGGAATAATCAGTGTTGTAAGTTTCTCTTTGTCTAGATTATTTAGCTTTATGATCCATAATTAGTACTTAACTGTTTATTGGGCCCATTCAGTAAGTATGACACATGAAAATTTCTACATTTTGTATTGATTTAATATTAATGTTAATTGAAAATCTTTGGGTGCAGTGTGTCACATCTGTTTTGTATTCCTCTGTTTAAAAGAAGTGGCAGTATGGAATTTGGAGGAATATTTATTATCTGAGTACTTTTCTTTACAACTGTTTCCCCTCAGTTTGTTGAGAATTATAACCTTCAAGAGACAGTGAATCATTTGGTAAATTTTCAGGTACCGTACTAGTAAAGGCCACAGTTAATTAAAATTTTAATTTACCATTTAAGTTCCCTACACTTAAATAGTTATAACTTTGGAAATTTCTGGAAATGATATAAAGTACATTTGTAGAAAGATTTTTTTAAAAATATTTTCTTTTAATAATGGGTTCAGGCTGCAGCCCATCAATAGTTAAAATTTTTTAGAAAGGACTTCATTAGGATAGTTTGGTTTGTGTTGAAATGGTGCTTTCCATAGCTGGCCCCTGAGTAGTGTCCTCTTGTGGTAGTTTTACCCATTTTTCTAGGGCAAAGTATGCATAAACACAAGCATTTCAAATGTAACTTTCACTAAAATACTGCTCACTGTGTGGTCATTCAGTTACGAATGGCTGTAATGAACGTGACGTCCCTCCTAATGTGTGTGACATTAGCTTCATCTTTCTGGGCCACACCAAGATCCTTCAGTTCATGGGGCTTACATTTCTAAGTTTTATTTATTATTATCGTGAGAACATGCAGGCACGTGTGCCTTGGCTCGCTAGTGAAGGTCAGAGTCGGTTTTTCAGGGGCCACTTCTTTCCTTTTTCTCTGTGAGTTCTGGCAGTTGAGTTCGTCGAACTCAGTTTGGTCTTCAAGCTTGGTGACAAACGCTTTTATCTGCCGACCTACTTCACCGGCCTGTGTTTTCTTCACTTTATTTAATGTTGCATTTTATCTTTAATCAGTATGCAGCAGAAGATGAGGATAATCTAGATCTTACGTTGGAGGGAAAAAACACAATTTTCTCTTAGGTTAAACTTGCTCAAGCTAAGGAATTTCATTGATCTTGGACATGGTTTAAGTTCTAAAGAAAACAAACTCAGTTTTTGTTTGGGTTCTAGGTGAAGATGTAGCATACCTAGATGAAGGTATGAGTTCTTAGGGACCTGTTGTTAAGACAGTGGATCTTAGGAAAGGTGCTGACAGAGCTGGACTCTCATGTCAATGAGAGTAGTATAGTCCCCTCAGCTGTGGGGGTGCAGAGCTCAGCCTTGGCGACCAGGCAGGGTAGGATACAGACCCAGCATGGTTGCTCTCTGGCTCCTCAGCAGTGACCATGAGCACATTGCCTACCTATAAATAGGACCTGACTCACTAAGCTTATTTCTGTGGAGGACTTGGTTTTGTGCTTCAGAAAATGTTTGCTCTGCTACCATTTACACTATCCTCGTGGTGGTGTTCCTAAGGAACGAACATCAGCCATGCTTTCCAACAGCAGTGCTTCTGTTTCCTGTCTTCAGACTCTCAAGAACAGTGGTTCTCAGCTTTCCTGATTCCTGTGGCCCTTAATACAGTTCCTCATGTTGTGCTTACCCTCAACCATAAAATCACTTCATTGCTACTTCATAACTGTAATTTTGCTACCATTATGATTCATAATGTAGGATGTCAGGAACTCTTAACCCTAACGGGGTCAAGACCCACAGGTTGAGAACTGCTGCTCTAGCATAATCTCAAGTGTTTCTGACTTACAGTTGTCACATTTCAATCTGGAGTTTTCCCTTTGATTTCTCAGTGTTTGATTAATAGCAAAGGGCAATATGTTAAAGATTATCAAAGTTTGTCTCAGGTGGTTGAAGTGGAATTTGAGGAACCCAGAATGAGAGAGGTCGCTAAAAGAAGAATAAATACACTGACATGATTCTCTCTGAATCCTCACATGTGGGTGGTCATGTGACACAGCTGAGGGTCTATTGGGTGCTGAAAAGTAAATAGTGTGTCTTTGCTTATATGTCTTAAACGAGAACTCCAATTTAAAATGTTTGGTCAAACACTGTACCAGTGGTGTCTGCGAGGTTGTTCTCTTTGTGGTGTATAATGTTTGGAGCCACAGGAGACAGAAGTGTGGTTTGTGTGGTGCACTGAGTGAGGAAATGATGAGCTGATGCCTGAGTGCCTGCCCGAAGTGAAAGCTTCAGGTTTGCTCAAAGAATGGTTCTGAACCTCCTGATAGGATGCTGACCCATCTGACCTTTCTCTTTCTTGTATGTTAACTAGAACCAGGTAATAACAATAGTGTTATGGCAGTGGCCTCTGCTGTGTGTCCACCCATGCACATAACTGCCATACCTATAATTGTATACTTCCCAAGATGCTTAGGGTGATTGATTCCAGTGGAATTCATAAATGTCAGTCAAGAGTGCTTCCCAAATACAGGAGCAGTAAGCCTGTGTTTTTGCTCTACAGAAAGGCAGATAAGCATATCTCAGTGCTACTTATATGGTGGAATAGTTGATATTGTAGTTTTTGTTTAGCTCTGCAGAGAGCACCTTGCCTTGGTATTTTCTTGTAATGCTTAGTTTCATTCACTTACTCTCTTTGACCAGATGGAACGTTTGGAAAATAATGTTCCCACTTTCTGTTTCCTCAGTATCGTCAGTGAAGCAGGGGCCTCCATCTATAGTGTCAGCCCGGAAGCCAACAAAGAGATGCCGGGGCTGGACCCCAACCTGAGGAGTGCAGGTGAGTAGACATGCTCCATGACACCGTGTGGAATTGTGATAGTCTGCATTTGCCTATGTGACAACCAAATACTTTACATAAAAGCAACGCCACATCTATAAGACTTGGCACATTCATGTGCGTTAAACTAATACTAGGAATTATGAAAAACATGAAGAATAGTGCTCTTATGTTTTTAAATACCTTGCAGTACTCTAGAATTAATGAAAATTTAACACAAAAGTCTTATTAAAATTAGATGCTAGAGTTCAGTAACCAAGAAAATATAATTACTATTAAGTAGTCAGTATTGCATTTTCTTGGCAGTAAGTAGCAGAAATATAAAAACATGCAGTTCCAATGTAAACATACATAGACTTTGTTTTACTGCAAAATGCTTGGCAACCGAATCTTCTCTCTTGGTCTCTGATTGAGCCTGTCATGGTAATGCATTACTTTAAAAAGCATGCCTTTCTTTTATTTGTACTTGGTTGCTTTGATGTCTACGATGTAGAATAGTTAAAATTTTGTAATTGAAAATTAAAATACTTTGAGACATCTAGGGAAAGTAATTGGTATAAATAAAATTTTAGAGTAATTTTCTGTGTAAAAGGGAATAACTATGTTACTTTCTTAAAAATTGATGTTTTAATTTTTGTCCTAAAATATTTTCACTGACTTTTAGTTTTTTAACTCTATATCTGGAAATATTTTTGCTTTGATCCAAAGTTTAATTTTTTTTTAATCTGAAAGACCCTGTTGTTTCTTTTTTTTTTTTTTTTTTTGATTTTTCGAGACAGGGTTTCTCTGTAGCTTTTGGTTCCTGTCCTGGAACTAGCTCTTGTAGACCAGGCTGGCCTCGAACTCACAGAGATCCACCTGCTTCTGCCTCCCGAGTGCTGGGATTAAAGGCATGCGCCACCACCGCCCGGCCCTGTTGTTTCTTTTAGATAACTGTTGAAATGACACAATTTCCTAGGTAAACTATCTTCTCAAATCTTGCTTCTTCTGTGATGGCTCCCCTATCACTGCAGCTCAACCTCCTTCCCATGTCTCACATGGAGCTTGCCTTGGAACAGTACTGTGGGTGACTGTGGTAGGAGTGGGAATAGCCATCAGTGAGGGAGGTGTGGTTCTTATCTCTCTTACTCAGGGTGCAGGAGACATTGCACCTGATTCTTCACCAAGATCCTTCCCACTTTACAGAAGAAAAAAAATTAAGGCTTTAGCCGGCATACATTTTGTGAGTGTGCTTGTAATATTTGTATGTAGAATGTCTGAATAGTTTTAAAAAGAAAGTAGAAGAACTCTAGAACTTGGCTTTATCTTTCAACAGAGTATTGGAAAGAATACCTTTGCCATAATTTCTGGGAGGAAATAGCTCCCTGGGCTTCCCCACTTCTCAAGAAACTGATGTTTTATCCTAACTACTGAGCTATGCAGGTGCACAAGTGTGCTAGAATTACAGGTGAAAACCATATTACAGTGTCCATTAATGCCTTCTGAAGAGAGAAGATTAGACAAAGATGACGCTCTCTGCCTGCTTCTATGACTCTGATGTGAGAGTGTAACCAGCTGTGTCTTCAGTCTGTAACTCACTGCAGATACACCTTCCTGCTAGCTCAGCTTGCATCTATGCGGAAAGTGATGAGATTTATTCCAACTCAAAGCATTTTATCAAGACACTTAAGTCTTCAAAGTATGTCCTTTAAGGAAATAGTCTAAGAAGCTTAGAGACTCCAGTCTTGGTTCCTAGGGCCCACTTCCTTTTCATGCCTCATTTTTGCCCAACATTTTGCTGTTTCCTGGTAATCTGCACCCAGGATGATTTCCTTTCAGACCTCTAACCACTTTTATACTTTAGATGTAGTTTCTGACCAGATTAAGATCAGTCAAGTTCAATCAAGTTCAGTCCCTATCATGGCACTGTTGATAGATGGTTGACCCTTACCTAGAGAATTGGGGCCTAGTCCTGGGTGTTTGAACCATAAAGCTATCACCTTCAGAATGGACAGACAGCTTTTCCTAAGAGGCCACACTGTTCTCTACCTCTTCAGCATGTGGTTTTTCTCTTTATTCCATGCCATAACCCATTCAGTTTCTACCAGAAGCCAAATTAGATGAGGCAAATCAATCTTAGCTTTTCTAACTCTACAACTGTGAATTGAATTTGAATGAGCTTTTTTTTTTAAATTAGTGACTCAGTGTCATGAATTTTGTTATAGCAACTGAAAACAGATTTATATAAACTTTCTATAAATTTACTGTGTTAGAATATAACAGAATTATAACAATTTTAAAAGTATTAAAATGTATCTGAAATAACCATCATAATGACATCCTTATCAGCGTATTGAAAACAGTTGTTCTTGTATTAAATGTTTATATCCCCCACAGTAAAGCAAATGAGAAGTATTAACATTCAGTTGATAGAACTAGTAGATTTCTGAATTAACACTGGAGAGTGAATATTGCCTTCTTTCTTTCCCTTATTTCTGAAATTCTTTTTAAAAAAAAAATGATAGAAACATGAACAGATAAAAACAAGGGCCAAAAAGAATGAGATGAGAGAGACGCAAGTTTTGAAACCTGAAACCAGATGAGACATAAGTGAGTGAGCCAGCTCCCACCATGTTGAATCTTAAGACAGCAGATAGCATACTAGAACACACACAGGCAGCTAACCAGAAGATTGTGGCACACCTACTGACTCAGGAGTGTTGTGGGCACTGTTGGAAGTATATTGGGAAGGGTCCAAAGGAAGAGGGTTGATTGAAAGTCTGTTTAAAAAGTGATGAGAACAGTTTAAACAGAAGTCCTACATGATTTGACAGTTGTGCTCCTTGGTATATACTCAAACATGGAAAAGAAGAACTCAAGCCATTACTTAAACACCTGTCACAGTAGCCGAAAGCTGGGAACAATCAGATGTCCACCAGCGAGGACTACATAAAGGAAATGCATTGTTTCCGCACAACCATAGAAAGGGTGAAGTACTAAGACATGCCATGCCATGAGTGGAACCTGAAAACATAAAGCTAAGTTAACAAAGAACCAGGGGGTGGGAGCCGATGCAAAGGCTATGAAGAGATGCAGCTTCCTGGATTGCTCCCCTTGGCTTGCTCGGTCTGCTTTCTTATAGAACCCAGGATCACCTCCCTAGAGTGGCACCATCTCCAGTGAACTGGGCCTTCTCATGTCAGTCATTAATCCAGAAAATGCCCTACAGTCCACTCTACTGGAGGCATTGTATTAAGTTGACAAAAAACTAACTAGGATACTTCCTAATGAGAAGGAAAGAGATAAAATGAGATGAATGTTTGACTTTAGAAACAAACACTTGTCTCATTATGGTTTCTATTCCTTTGATGAGACACCATGACCACAGCAACTCTTAAAAAGGAAAACATTTCATTGAGGCTGGCCCACAGTCCAGAGATTTAGTCTATTATCATCATGGAGGAAAGCGTGGTAGCACAAAGGCACACATGGTGCTGGCGAGGGAGCTGAGAGTTCTACATCTAGATCAGCAGGCAGCAGGAAGTAAGAGACACTGGGCCTGGCTTGGGCTTCTGAAACCCCAAAGCCCACCCCCATTAACACTCTTCCTCTAACAAGGCCACAGCTACTCCAACAAGCCACACTTCCCAATAGTGCCAATCTCTATTAACCTATGGGGGCCATTTTCATTCAAACCACCTCAACACTTCTGTTTACTATTATTAGATAATAAGACAAAGTTGAAAGACTGTTTACTAATTCAGTGGTTCTCAACCCTCCTAATGCTGTGACTCTTTAAATACATTTTTTCATCTTGTGGTGACTCCCAACATAATTTTTGTTGCTGCTTCATAACTGTAATTTTGCTGCTGTTATGAATCATAATGTAAATATCTGATATGAAGCTTTTGTGAAAAGGTCTTTGAACCCACAAAGGGATTGTGACCCACAGGTTGAGACCCACTACTCTAGTGCTTAACTTCGTCACAGTATCCCTTACTATCATCATTTATATCTTTTTATTGAATTTATAATAGTACTTCCCAATATTTTAAGTTTTCTCAGGCCTGTATTCATAAGAATTAGAGTAAATGTCTTTCCCTTCTAAGAGTGTCTTACAAATTAGATTAAATATAAAATTTTGTGAATGTTTGGTAAGAGCTGATAACAAAGTAGTTGAATAAAAATCATGATGTAGATGAAAGAATGTTTGAAGTTAATTTTTGTATAAATTCTTTCCATACAATATATTTTAATCATTTTTTTCCATCCCCCAATTCTTACAAAATCTTCTCCACCCTACCCACCTGTCTTCATGTTCTTTCTCTCTCTTTAAAAAAAAAAACAAAACAAACACAAACAAAAACAGAAAAGTTGTTTCCAAAACTGGAAATCAAAATAAGCAAAAGGTTTAAAAATGCTCAAAGCAAAATGGATATTTTAAAAAAAAGTCTACAAAGTAATGTTTGTTTTATTTTGACTAACTACTCCTGGGCTTGGGGGCCTGCTCTGAGGTGCAGTAAATATACCTAGTGAGATTCCTTTGGAAAAAACTGACTTTTCCTTTGACAGTGGGCATCAAATGAAGATAGCCTCTTGGTTAGAGGTCCATGTGCACTCCACCCCCTCTCAATGCTGAGCCCAATCTGGCTTGAACCTGTGCAAGTCTTGTGAGTGTTGGCACAATCTTTGTGAGTTTGTATGTATATCAGACCTGTTGTGTCTGGAAGATACTGTTTAAACTGTTTACTTGGAATAATTATCTCTGGCTCTTAACGTCTTTCTGCTTCCTCTTCCACATAGATTTCTGAGCCTTGAGTGGAGGGCTTTGATGAAGACATCCTATTTTGGACTAAGTGCTCCAAAGTCTCTCATTCTCTGCACATTGTCCAGTTGTGGGTCTTTATGTTAGCTTCTCTGATGAGAGTTGAGGAAGACACTGATCTATGGACATAGCAGTCTATCATTAGGGGTCATTTCATTGCCATATTCTTTTAGCAGAATAACAGTAGTAGGTTTTCCCTAGTTTCAGGTTCTTGGCTACAGGTATGGGTTCCATCTCATGGAGTGGGCTTTCAATTGAATCATAAAGTAGTTGGTTCCTCCTATAACTCTTGTGCAGCTGTCACACCAGTGCATCTTGTAGTCACATGACTGTGTTAGATGGTAGTGTCGGTAACTGAGAGATACTGATTAGTACCTTTCTTCTCTAGTAGCATGCAGGGTACCCTCCAGTCCCATTAACACTAGTCAGTAGGGGGGCAAGCTTTTAGTTAGACACCAGCTGGACTTCTCCATGTTAGATGACATAGGCAAGTGTTGTTTTCAGCAATAGGGCCTTACCATGGGGATGTGAAAGTACCCAATAGCCTGGGCAGTACCTGTGATGTCTGGAGGCTTTCATGGGACCCCTTTGGCCATGATTCAACAAGATGTAACCCTTTCCTGGCCCCAGAGTTTATCCTTGGTGGCAAAATAGGTCTTGTTAGCACATCAACTCCCCTATTGTTTGGTAACTCCGTTTAGATTGCTTCCTTATATGTATGTATTTTAGGACGCTTCTATAGCAGTAGGCTTCCGTACTTCAGGTTTCTTGGTGATGAATTGTGATGTGTGGAAAGGGGTGTGGTTAAGTGGGTAGATTCCAGAGCAGACTCAGTATACCCTACAGCCATATTTAAATCACCCAAATGTATTTACTAACCAGCATAGCATGGTTGCCTTTTAATATTCTAACATCCATTTATTATTAACATCCAATCTACTTTTAATAAGAATATTAGCTGTGTCATATTGGTAGCAATGTAAGATTATTTGAAGCAAATATCCCCATACTCTTTAAAGCAAGAAGCACCCTACTACCTAAGCTTTATTTAAAGAATGAAGAGATAATTGTATGAGAATAGGAGCAAAATGTTTTGTTTATTTTTCTTAATCTGTAGTCCTTTCTGTGTGTGTCTTGATAATGCCTGGGGTCTTAGCCAGGTGTGGTGGCTCATATCTACAATCTCAGCATTTAGGAGGCTGAGGCAGGAGGATTATCATGGCATATAGTAAGTTCCAGGCCAGTCAAGGCCACAGAAGGAGACCTTGACTCAATAATAATAAATAATGTCTGTAGTCCTGCTGATATAATTGGGTCTGAAATACTTCATTCATTCCCTTTTGCATAGGAAAAAGAGAGAACTTTGAAACTTAATGAAATTGGAGGTGGGCACTAGAGGGATAGGTTAAGTATTTGTATCATAAGGACATAACCTAAGTAATGATCTGAGTACTGTTTTTTACATTAAGTCATACTTGTTTTCTGATTCTGTTTTTTTTTTTTCTTCAGTTTCCATAGCAAGGCGTGTTCAAGATCCATTAGCTGAGCTAGTGAAAATTGAGCCGAAGCACATTGGAGTCGGAATGTACCAGGTAAAGCAATGTGGATCATTTAATTTTTGAAATTTGGCAATACAAAGAGTGTGCTTAAACCTGGCATTATATTTAACCATGACTGGAAGTAGATTTTTATTTTCAAAAGTTATACAGTTGATAAGAAGGTAATAAAAGTTTCAACTCTCAGGGAAAGAGACTACTTTCCTATTTTTTTCTTAATTATTTTGATCAGGTTTTAAAATTGTCCATAATCAGATTTAAAGACTTTGATAGCATTAAGCCAGGCATGGTGGTCTTTTTAACTCTGTCCTAAAAATGGAGGTACTGTGGACCATTGGGCTGTGTGGCTCTTTGTTTAAATCAGAATGAACTCTTGCTTGTTTCTGGTCTCCCAGGAGAAACCTCTGATATTTACTGTGACCTTTTCTGCATTCATTTCAATTTGGTCATTATTAGTTTTCTGTTTTGACCCAGAACAGTCTAAAGTCTTGCTCCAATAGTTGTTGCTCCAATGACATCATCATTGTGGTTTTTGTAGATACTGTATTTTCAAGTCTTGAAGTTGTATGTATGCACTGAATGATTGAGGACAGTAGTAAACCTTGGCAAGTTGGATCCTTGGTGACATAAGAATCATATAGAGAACTTACGGTACATGGAGTCCAGGAGACTCGTGTCAAAACTATTCTCCTTTTTGTTGAAATTCTTTCCTTCACTATTCCTATGATATGCACTTAAACTCCCAGCTACTCAGGAGGGTGAAGCAGGAAGAGTCCTTGCATTTATAAATTCAAGCCAAGCCTGGCCAGTGTGCAAGACTAAGTAGTCCTTGTTGTTTGGTTTGGCTTTTTGATACAGAGTCTTACTGTAGCCTAGGATGGCCTGGAAGTCTGTAAGTAGCCTAGGATGGTCTCTAAGTCATAGCAATCCTCCTACCTCAGTTTCTTAAGTGGTGGAAATATAGGCAATCCTCCTGGCAAGAAAGTACTTCTTAGATCTGAGATACAGTATTTTCCAGCCTAGTTTTCATGGAATTTAAGCGGTGCTGCATTGTACTTCTTTCCTAGAGAAGTATTATGTCAAGTCATGGCATCTGTGACTACCAGAGATGGAAGAAACTCTAGAAATCATTCAGTTCTACCCCATTACTTAACACTATAACACAACTAACATGCTGTGCCCCAGAATCAAACAGTGGCAGAATTTGGATTAACATGTCACGTGGATTATGATTCAACTGAGAGTATTAGCATTTTATGATAGCTGGTGGTAGAGTAACTATACTTTTTTAATACTTATTGTTGATTGAGTTGAGAGATGTCTTTGAGATTAGTTATACACTGGGATGTGTGTGTGGGTACATTTCCACAGAGGGCTAATAAAGGGGGGAAGTGTGTTCTTTTTGTGGGCGACACTACCTAGTAGACTAGAGAGCAGAGGAATGAACATAGAAAGGAAGGAGGCCAGACAGCAGGCATGCTTCTCCCTGCTTCCTGGCCACCGGGAGGTAGACCGCACTGCCTCACTATTCTTTCCCTGTCATGATGTACTGAAATTTCGGAAACGTTGAGCCAAATGAATCTCTTTCCTTAAGTAGTTTTGCTCAGGTTTTATTCACAGTAATAAAAGTCTAACAAAAGATGTTTAACTGGGTTTGTTTGTTTGGGGACGATAGTCATTAAGGGATCACTAGGAATACCTGGTATCTAAGGAGTACCACCTCGTGTTTTTGTAACATAAGCAGATGAAGTTTTGGAACACCTCAAGGTCAGAGAAAAGAGAGAAGTTTCAGATTTATGGAACCCAGGAAGCCTACCAAGTTTTTGACATTAAGGCTATCTTTAAGTCTTTAGTAGTAGAGGACTGACCTCCAGGTTGGAATTCAGACGTAGTCTTTAGTTTCAAAGAACCTTGAATTTATCCCAACAGCACTGAGAAATCACAGGCAAATTTTAATCAAGATAATGGTATGATTTGTTCAGTCTGGTAAGAACGAATGAGACAAGGAAAAGCAGGACAACTAATTAAAGTAGCTGATAACTGGCCCATGTGAGTGATGGTGCTCGGACAACACTGGTGGCAGTTAATATAGAAAGGAGTGTTTCATGGGGACTACGTGGTAGGTAGGGGAAGAGACATTGTTAGGGATTTGCTCAAAGAGGTGTACTGTTACATGTTTTATGCCTTGGTACAGAAACTTTATGGATAAAGATCATTAGTTCCACCTTGAACATGTTGGTTTGAGATGCCTAGGAGATATCCAAGTTGAGTCTACGTGTCTGAGACTAAGGGAAGTAGCCATGCTAATTCAGGGTGCACATAGTTGAACAGATACTGGAAGGCAGACTGACGCACTGAGTTATTTAACTGCACTATCACCCCAGTGTGTCGACACCGTACGTTCCAGGAGATGGCAGAAAAGACATATGCACGTGAGTCTGTACCCAGGGAAATGCGTATTTCTGTGAATAGCTGCAAAAATAAGGAGTCCCACCAGTGGGTGGAACTCAGGAATTTCTAAAAGATATTAAGCATGAATAATAGTGTATTTAATATAATAATAATAATAATAACAAATAGAAAAGGCCTGGTGGACCTATAGTCCAAAACACACACAAGTCATTAGTTAACACAAAAGCTTGAAGCCAGATGATATATTAGGGAAATTATTTACCATAAATTTATATGTATTGTATGATATTTACATATTTTATTGTTAAGAATTTAGATTATGTCTTTGTTGATTTGTAAGCATTTATGTGTTGGTTTATTTGAAACATTTACAGAAAATACATAAAGAGCCTGCCCATGGCATGTCATCATTAAAAAAAGTTCAGGCTTTTGAGCCACATAAACGTGCAAGTGCCTATTACCCCAGATACTTGGATAATTAATAAGAATTCAATACTTCCCTAAGTACCACACCAAGACCTTGTCTCAACTACAACAATAACAAAACTCACTAAGTTTTATTTACAGGAGAAATCACTCTTAATGTGATGTTTTCAAGTCACACAGAGCTGGTAGTGCAGCAGTAAACTGGGCTCAGAGTGCAGCTGTGAGCTCCTGTGGAAGAAGACAGCACCTGACAGGCTGGATAGGATGGGAGATTTTTCAGATTTTCTATAATGAATATGTATTTTATTTTAATTAATATGTATTTTGCTTTAAAATACATATTTATTTCTATATCTCAGCATATGGACCATGTAATGTTAAGTCTTCATACTGTGTAAATCAATAAATCATAGTAGGACTGACTTTCTTTTTCATTTGGGTCCACTTTGTGATTTTGATGTAAATTTTATCCTGACTTAAAAACACAAGAACGGCCAGATAAACATGGCTGACTGAGAAAATGAAAGGTGTTCACAGAAAGTTAGATGAAATAGCAGAAACTCCAGTGGTATTTCAATGGAAACTGAAATGCTTTTGGTTTAATGGCAGCTAAAATCCTTGCGGCGGTGCTCCAGTTCTTGTCTGAGAAAATGAGGAGAGTTGATTTTAAAAACACATGCCTGTCATTATTTCTGGAGAGCAAGACAGCCAGTGTGGTCGAATGACAGCATATCCTTGATTGACCCCTGAAGACTTTGCTGGAAAGTGGCTTGGGATGACTCCCAAGAAAACACTCCCGGGCGAGAGCAGGATGACGCAGGGCTGCCTGGGTTGGGCTGTGTGGGATGTGGGGAATGATGGCTTAACTTGGCCTTGTCATACCCCGAGTTTAAGTTTAAATAAGTTCCATTTACTGGTTCTTTGTTTCTTCTTGGGACTATGTTCTTACACTTTTCCCACTCATTAGCACCTGCATTTGGTAAAGTGTGTGTCTGGTGAAATAGCAAGGACTCAGAACAGCCCTCTGTCCTCTGTTTACCTCTCTGTTAGATCATTGGTGCTGTTATAGAATGAGATGGTTGTGCAAACCATCCTTGTTCCTCACTCCTGAGAATAGCGAAGAGCACAGTAAAAGGAAAATCACCTAGCCATAGCGCTGCAAGTCTTTCTAGTAGAACCTCACAGATAGCAATTTGCATTTCTCCTCTCCTCTGTGGGATCAATTGTGGCTAAAAACAAAGAGGTATATCAAAACAAAACAGGCAGCTCTTTCATGGTGAACGTACTCGACACTTCCAGTTTAACCTGCAGGCCTGCTAGGTATCATTTTGTTTAGGTCTATAAAGGTAAGGCTTCTCATCTTTTTGGTGTCATTTGCTTAGACTTTTGTTTTTTCAAGACAGGTTTCTCTATGTAACAGTCCTAACTGTCCTGGAACTAGTTCTTGTGGACCAGGCTGGCCTCAAACTCAAGAGATCCGCCTTCCTCTGCCTCCCCAGTGCTGGGATTAAAGGCGTGCACCACCACCACCCAGCTTGCTTAGATATTTTTAAACACATTTGAACTACTGAGTAATGTGTCATTATAGAGTGAGACTCTTCTGAGCCCGCCCATAGTTGCCTGGGTGACTTGCTTAGATTGGTACTGTTGTTATTATTAGCACTGATAACTTTAATTGCTTAGATTGGTACTGTTGTTATTATTAGCACTGATAACTAAGGCAAAAGTGAAACAGAACACTTCCCAAGCCAAGACTGGTTTGTGTCAGCTTGACAAAAATCCATAGTTATCTGGGAAGAGAAACTTCAATGAGAAAATGCTTCACTTGCTTGGCGGTGGTGGCGCATGCCTTTAATCCCAGCACTTGGGAGGCAGAGGCAGGCGGATCTCTGTGAGTTCGAGGCCAGCCTGGTCTACAAGAGCTAATTTCAGGACAGGAACCAAAAGCTATGGAGAAACCCTGTCTCGAAAATAAAGAAAGAAAAGAAAAGAAAATGCCTCACTTGGCCTGTACTGCAGGCAAGTTTTCTTGATTAATAATTGATGTAGGCGAGCCCAGCTTACTGAGGCAGGGCCACCCCTGGGCAGGCAGGTGGTCCTGGGCTCTATCACAGAGTAGGCTGAGTAAGCAGCGCTCTTCTGTGGTCTCTGCTTCAGTTACTACCTCCAGGTTTCTGCCTTGGCTCCCCAATAATATATTGTAACCTCTAAGCCAAATAAACACTCTTATTCCCATGTTGCTTTTGGTTACGGTCTTTATCACAGCAATAGAAACCTAACTAAGGCAGCCACCTAGGTTAAATTCCTGCCAAAATGATTTTGTAGTCTCCTCCCTTGACTAAGCAGGACACAGACTGTCCTGCCCACGAAGTTAGGAAAGACATTTAAGAGTCTAGTAGTCAGAGCTTTCCTTGCTGTGAACTAACTGAATATAAACAAGTAATTGACCTTGACAAACAGTGTGAGCCAAACTCATATGTTATAATTTGTTAATAATTACCCAGATTTTCAATTTTAAAAATTATCTCTTGGGACTGGAGAGAAGGCTTAGCGGTTAAAAGCACTGGCTGCTCTTACAAGGGTCCTCAGTTCAATTCCCAGCAACAATTTTGTGGCTCACAACCATCTGTAGTGGGATCTAATGCCCTCTTCTGGCATAAAGGCATCCCTGCTGTCATATATAAAAATTATCTCCTGGGTTGTTTTCTTACACCTGGGTAAATTAAGCTTCCTGCACTGAAATATTAGCTTCAGTTTCTTTTTCAGATTTTGTATAATACCCAAGTACCCTGATGTAAAATGTTAGTTTTATTTGAAGGTCCTCTTACAAGTAATACTTTGAGTTAACAGGGACATATCTAATTTCCTTTATCTGTATTTGTTTGCCCTTTGCACGTCATTAACTTTGGTAGTAAAACCACATTTATGTCAATTTCTACTTCTTCCAACTTTTATATATTAACATTTAAATCCGTCATGAGTTATAAAACTTTAAGGTATTAAGTGTTTAAAAACTAGTTAACATGAGTATTGAAAAAAGTCATATTAAAACAGGATCATAAAGGGAAAGATTAGACTACATCTGAATCTAAAATGTTCTCTGGATCAGAAAACAATTAGACAGGCCACATACGGGGAGAGCATTGAGAATCCTGTACATTCCTTGTAGGTATATAGTTTGTGCCGCCTTTTAGAGTGCTATTAGAAATCAGTAAAGTTGGGGGTGAGTTCAACTCTGAGTTTCTGTTGCTGGAAGTGCATAGCCTAGAAAAGTCCCCTCATGTTGGTGCAAGGAGTTCCTTAAACACTATTTACAGTGGTGAAAATGTGCAGTCATGTGTCCTTTGTCTGGAAAACGGAAAGATAAACTGGTATGGTATAATTACACTGTTCAGTGTTGTATGCAGTGAAGTGACCCAGTGAGAGCTCCCCACTGGGAGATGGGGGGTGAGTTATGGCGTGTGTATAGGAGCATACAGCTGATACGAAGCTGAAACATAGCCAACAGCACCACCATTTGTGGCTAGTCATGTATAAATACAGAAGGACAAGCACAGGAGCATACGTCTATAGCTGCTTTGAAAGAAGCGTGGAGGGGGAAGCAGGGAGGCACAACAGGAGGGTGTGTACGCTCTCTCTTCCACTGTGTTGGACTCTAGAACATTGATTAAATACATCATATTATCAAAAATAGGCAGAAAAAAGTGGGTCAAATGCTAAATATGCCCTAACTTGGGAACTCTTGACTTTCAGTCAGTTTTTAAATTCTCCTATGTTTATGTCTAAATGTGTGAGAGTTTAGATGATTTTTTTAAAAATATATAAACAGAAAATTTCATTTTTCAGTGAAAAATAAAAAAATGCTATCATAGGTTGTATTTGTTTCACTAGTGCTAATATTGATGTTTTTGTTTAATCTTGAACAGAATTCAATAGTCTTTAGAACTTGCTTTGATACTGTCTTGAGAGCATGTTCTCACAAACACCATCTTCTGTGAATTTCATGATGAAACATCACTCTTCTGCTCCCTGGTAACTGTAGAGCTCTTGCCCGGCCATTCTGTTATTAAGATTCATTTACAGGGCCACTGATGGCATTCTTCAGAGTGCTGTTCATATCTGACCACACCTCCCCTTTTGCTTACTCTGAAGTAGTCTGAATTAGAAAGCCTAAGGTTGAGCAGGAAAGCTTAGAAAAGAATAACCCAGTTCAGACCCCACCCCTCAGAGATTTATTGTGCTTGGTCTGGGTTGGGCCTCACATGGCAACAGGTTTTGTGACTCTAGTATCCAGGCCCTATGAGAGCCTCAGAAGCTACTTAGTATTGCCTTAGAATGGTTTATAGTGCACATTTTTGTGCCCTTTTAAGAGCTATGGGATAGGACATTTGTGGGGGAACGAGCCTTTACAGCCTGTTTTGTCAGCTTAAGTGTAAGGAGCCCTGGTCTCTAATACCTTTTATCTTGGATATGCTGATCCCCGTGGAGGTCTTGTTACAATCAAGATTCTGGGTCAGTGGACCTGGGGTGGACAATGAGATTCTGTGTTTCTAGAAAGCACCCAGATTATAGGAAGATACCATGCTCAGAACCTCCCAGGCCCCACCTGAGGTGCTACTGATCCAGAATAGGATTGCCATAAGGCGTCTAGTGTCTTGACTTCACATTACAGAGTCTGTGATGTAGCAGGGTAATCGGGAATTCTTGTCAGGTAAGCCAAGCGTTGGAAGAAGCAATTATCAATATTATATGAACCATCACAAGGAGTAAATGGGATTAAGATATGCCTTTCATGTTTAAAATGCAGAAAAGAAGAGACAGGGAAGGATTTATTGAGAATAACGTTCAAATTAAAGAAGACTTTCTGGTGCACTGCTACACACAGGAAGAAGACCACCGAAAACAGTTGTGTGCCACACACTTTGGATAGAAGAGCAAGGGGTTCTGAGTGCTTTTACCATAAAGAACTGATGTTTGAAGAGATAGATATAGTTAACCTGGTTAAAAATAGTATAATATATACAAAGATCAGGCATCATCTAGTACTTCATTAATATGTACATTTTTATGTATTGGCAAATAACTTTTCAAAATGTAAGATTAATATAAAGAAAAATGGTGACCATAACAAGAATAGTTGGCATAGTGACAGAGAAGGAAATCAGCAGTGAATTAAGGACTGAAGGAGGAATGTACATGAGAGAGACACATTTATAGATCATTGAAGAAGGTCAGAACTAGGAATATCATGGAGAATCTTGAATACAATTTTTATCTTAGTCAAAAACTATCTGCAATATAATAAATAATATTCATGAGGTTGTAGTTGAGAGGTTATGATACAGCACTATACATATCTCACATGTGGAATGTCCTGCATTAAATTCCCAGCACCTTAGAGGGATGTTGAAAACCCAAGGACTGTAAGATTATAAATTGTATTAATGACTGAGAAAGAAGAGAAAATGTGCAAATATTAAAAAGGCCACTTCTGAACTGAGCATGTAAAAGTGTGTATTTTGAATGTTTGGTATCTGGTACATTCAAAAACATTAATCATAACTGTATGAGAAAAGCTATTAGTCACGGTCCTTAAAAGAACAGCACTGGTAATTATAATTGCTTGAGATCCCGTTACATTTTGCATCCAAAAGAAGGCATCATCAGTAGCATAGTGACAGCACACATTAAATGCATGTTCCAATAGAGACGACTCGGATGTAGACAGGTTAGATGATCCTGAACCCTGTGTCTGCAAAGTGATTATAATGTGACACAGTACAGGAGAGCTGGCCACACTGATTATAGCATGTGTTCACCAGTGGCATGCGACACTACCAGGCCCTTCTTTCTACAGTTGCATTGCAGTGTCTTTCTAGAGTCACAGAGAGGAATCTAAAGGAGCGAAAAATAAATCAATCCCAGAAAACGATATGAATTTATGAAAGTTTTCTTTCCCTCTCAACTATTCTTAATATTTAATACCATTTGCTAGGAATTATAGAGAATTCTCTTTTCAGTCCTCGGGAAGAAAAGCATCTGTTGCCTGACATTTTAGAAAACAGCTTTTCTTGGGGGCGAGAGTGCTACTTGCTTGGTGCTGCAGGACACTGGTAACCAGGATAAGATGTATTCT
Organism: Microtus oregoni; assembly: GCF_018167655.1. Classification (NCBI taxonomy): domain Eukaryota; kingdom Metazoa; phylum Chordata; class Mammalia; order Rodentia; family Cricetidae; genus Microtus; species Microtus oregoni. The sequence continues at coordinate 16,804,536 of NW_024543095.1, read as the reverse complement.
GTGATAACCAAGGGCAGACATGTAAGTTGTTTGTTGCACAGTTGTAAAATTGCATACTTTCAGATGTGTAATTGAAAGAGTCTCTCTTGATGTGTCCAAGTCTTTTGTTTGATTATTTATTTGGAATAAATGGGCCCAGAAGGTATGAGTAGAGTTAGGTTTTGTTGGAGGGGCAAAGACTTTCTGAGGCATGATGTGCAAGTGAGTGTTTTTAACTCTCAGAGGTGTGATTATGTCATAACAGCCATAACCTCTGGGCTTGCTTTATTACTTTTATTAAAACAAATCTGTATGGGGGTGCTGTGTATATTTTGGTGATGAAGGAAATGAGGTGGTTAATTTATTATGTGAACAGCACTTTCAACTAACCGCAGCATGATTCACTGAGGGTGCAGTGGAAAAGCCCAGCTCTGCAGACATGTCTGCTGTTTGATTTGTGAACCTTAACTTTCAACACCAGAGCACGAAGTTTATCTACAAAACAATTCTTTCTTTTTTTCTGTAATATTTTTTGTCTAATTTTAACCTTGAAATTTTCCTTCATTTTATTGTGAGCACTTACTGAATCTAAAGCAAACAGTCCTTGCCAATGACCTCAAGGGGAAGGTGGGGCTGAGAACCTATGTGTGGGGCCATTAGGAAAGTGGGTAACATAGCTTCATGGTTTCTAAGCCCCTATATGTACTTCCGAAGAGGTCTTGATGGAATAAATTGACACCTCCAGGCTTCAATAAATGAAGATAGAACCAGACAAGGATGGGGGAAAGTCAGGCATCAGATGTCTTCCCCTTCCTGTGCCGTGTCCGCACACAACTAACTACCCTGGAAGAGTCTCCTGCAGGAGCCCCTGACAAGTGTGTATTTGTGGCTGGAGGGTGGTTGTGGGAGGAGCTGAGAACCTTGCACCACACAGAAGTGTGTGTACTACAGAGTGAGGTCAGAAGGGAACCTAAGCATCTGACTAGCTCACGGTGCATATAAAGCTTCTGTTGTATACTCATAAGCAGCCGGAGAGTGGCTGGGAAGGCTGTTTTCATTGGAACTGAGCCATGCCCAGCATAATCTGCTGATGTGAACCTGCCTAGAAGGTGAGTGAAAATAGGTCATCTTTCCAGAGCACCTTTTGAAAGACTCTTTCACTTTCCAGATTTGCCAGTAGCACTCATTTATAGACCAAAAATTAGAAATCAGTCAGACATTGTATTGACAAGAAAAATGAAGGCTTTTAATATCTGAGACATCACCAGTTTTCATGAAGTAAGAATAACAATCCCTTTTCTAGTTCGTCTTTTCTTTGGGAACTAGAGACCATGCTCCTCTTCAGAGTCCTAAGTTTACTTCAGAAATGATCACTCCATAACATACTTTCTGGAAAGGGCTGGCGATGGCAGGAGATACTTCGTTTGTGGAGTTTGAAGCATTTAGAGGGCAGTGTGGGCTCTGTGAGCATGGATGGGAAGGGTGGCACTGGGCAGGTGCTCTCAGTCATCACAGCCAAGTGTTCCAGTGACCAGGTGCTCAGACATGGCAGGCTGCTTTAGATTTCCTCAGCAGTAATGGCCATCCACAGCCCTAACTATGGTAGAAATTAACGTTAGAAGAAGTTGGTTAGTAGGCAAGCTTGTTTTAGCCATACTAATTGGGTCTCTCCAGCTCCATGTCGTCTCACTGGTAGAAGAAAACCATTTGGACAGTCTGGGAAGAGACACTGTTGGACAGTACGTGACCTAGGAAAAGTGGTCTTCTCTTCATAATGGTTTTTTTTTTTTTTGCTACATACTAGAAGATTGAGATTTAATAATTATTCTTGAGAGCTGCTTTTTAAATCTGGTAGTCTTACTTTTCTAGATACCCACAACTCAGTGCAGAATTTCACAGCTGTTTCTAAAGCCTGGTCCTGGAGAAAGCTTGATCCCTAGTGCGTCTTTAGTCTTTCACCTTGCCTTGCTCTGTCTGCTTGCTTTAGTGTGTGTCTTTGTACTTCTTATAGGCTACAAGAAGCTTCCTGAGTAGTTTGTCCCCTAGTCCCTCATTCCCACTTTCCCACCACCCCCACTTTCATATGGTTTGACATACAGCCAGGCTTTTTTAAAAAGTAATCCAACCATTATTTATAACTTGAAATTTACAGAGATATGCGATAACAAATTTAGGCAACTTTTTAGTTTTTCATGTACAAATTTGTAGATGTGTTAACAAAAGTTAGTAGCATTAACTGCACCCAGGCCTGGTGTTGGCAGCAGGATGCAGACCATGTCCAGTCAAGTCTGTTCCATGAGCTTGACCTGCAATAAATGCCACCTTGCAGTTGAGAGGGAGACAAGAGGGAAACATTTTTTTGTGGGAAATGTTAAATTTACCATTAAGTTTGTAAAAGGAAATTTGAATTCTAGGTTAAAATTCTTAGTTAATCATTGTATCGGGGCACAAAACTATGTTCTCTGACCTATGCCCATCTTTGCAGTCGAATAGCTACAATTCAGGGTGTGTTTAATCAAAGTTTCCCTGAAAGCTAAAATTCTTACCCAGACAGAGCCTGTCTTAAACTTAAATTACACAAACATTCTCATGGCACCATCCTCATTTTAGCGCGGTTCAGTGAGGAGAACTCAGCCTCGGGGCATCGCGGCTTTACCTTGCCACGTCTCCTTGGGAAAATAATTTCACTTCATGCTCTTTTGGAAAATAAGGATACCTATATGTTTTCTAGAAAAATGTTTAAAACACAAAAAAAAATAGACATGAAAGTGCCTGAAGATTAAGCTATGGAAGTGCTTTTGTTTCTTAGGAGACATAAAATAAATTCCATATACTTTAGAATTCTGTAGCCTTTGTTGTTGTTGTTAAAGTTTGTTTTATTCCAAATATTTATTCATATGCTAAGCTTATCAAGTATTTATCAGATCATTTAATGTCAGGGTCGCTCAGTTCATACTGGCACATATAAACATGTTCATTCCTGTCTGCCAAAGGCAAGGAGGACAGAAGAAGCGGTAGGAGAAACTTCCAGAACAAAGGACCAGAGTGGCAGCCTTGCTATGGTCATAATCCAGGAATGAGGAAGTGAGGCCTGAGCTGCCTCTCACCAATAGTAATGACAGAGTGTCTTGCACAGCGAGAAACAGGCGTTTGGAGTTGACTTGGGGCATGCACGTGAGACTTCTGTTAGTGATTAACTAGAGACTTTTATCCAAGTCTATAGTGTTTTACTTGTTATCTGTGCACATCTGATTCTTCTGTTGTGGTTCATATCCAGTGTTTAAGTTGATTCACTTTTCTGGAAGTGGGAGTAGAAGAGAGTAGAATGCTTAAAAGCAAACATAGCCGCTACAACAGAAACAAGCTCCCTCCTTCCCTGGGACCCACGATCTGCCTATGTGTTGGCAATAAAAAGCAGCTGTTTGTTTGTTGACAGCCTGCCTGTCCTCTCCCATAATCAAGCTGTTTCTAATCATGTAATTACTAGCTCTTTACTGTTTGAGGCTTGTTGTAGATTTATAGTTGGTTGCATAACGTTTGCCAAACGTCATCGTTTAGATAAAAAATTAGTGATTCTCCTGTAGTCGTCCTACTGAAGTATGAATGTGGGTTGTAATAAAAGAAAGATGCCTGAAGAAACTTCTGAGGTACATTTTAAACTGAAGGGAATGCAGAGGGACTTTTCATGCATGTTTTCCGAGAGTATTGGTGGTGGTGGGTCTCAATGTAATTCTTCTTGAGGACCCATCGCCCATCTGAAAGGCATTCTGGTTTCTGCTTCCATGAATGTAGTTAGTCTGCACACATGCAGACAGTAGGAAAAGTTTGTTCTTATCCAGAAGGCCACCCTTGGTTGTCCGCTATCTTTTTGACATTTTCCCCTAGAACACTGTTCTGATGGGAAAGCCAGGAATGAAAGGAAATGAAGTTAAATCAAAGTTCTTTGCATCTGCAATGATGGTTCAGCCTCCAGGGCAGCCTTACCGGCTGAAAAGAACCTGAATGAGCCTCTTACTGTAGAGAGGCTTCCAGGCCAGTTTACAAACAGATTCTTGGCTCTGTACTGCAGAGAGTCCTGTTTAAATGAAGAAGCTCTGTGCTCTAGCAAGAGAAGTCAGAAAGGTGAGCTGCTGCTGCTGCTCCAGTTTGTTTCAGTCACATCTCTAGGCGCCACGCTGTTCTTGGAGAGGAGGGTGCTTTAGAAAATCCCCTCTGAGCTGCAGAGTAGTCTGCTTGTGCTTCCTAAGAGTGTCTTTCATTTGAAATTACAATGGAATTTAAAATACCTGTAGTAGAATTCTCCCTCTGGTCCTAAAGTTACTATATAAATTAATTACTCTCTGTATAAACGTGTAATTTAAAAGCTGCAGTGGATAGTAATTGTGTTTGGGAGAGGCTGACTAGGAAGAGGAATGTTGGTTTAAACTGTGTGGAAAGTCAGATTTTGAAGTACATATTTTATAGTGTATATTTTCACCATGCTCTTGCTGTGTCATCTACAGTTCACTCTCTTCTAAGAGTGTAAGTCATAAAGATACTTCTACTTTCAAAGTCTTTGTCAAAGTCCTCCTCTTGCCTAGCCAAATGAGTCCAGCCCTTAATGGGAACTAGATTAAAGTGATGTCACCAGGTCCCTGGTGACAGTTAATACTTGGGGGTCATTACCAGAATATGACATGTTCTGATTTTGTGAGCTGTGTGACACCAAGAAAATGGCATTTTTAAAGCTGCTTTTAAACTATTTAATTACAGTTAATATCAGCATTTGATCCTTATCTTAAACTCTAGCTATATACCACTAGGTTGGAATTAAAAACCCAGAGATTAATCCTACCTGGTTCCAGCAGTAGGAGGTGGTGTAGGCTTTCTCCTGCACGCGGCTGCGCCTGTGGTGTTGTGTCCTTCGCCCAGACCTGTTGCTCTAGTAGCTCACATTCAGGTGCACAGTTTCAGGCAAATCAATCACAGATGATCCGTTTAAAGGCGCTTTACTGCTTGGATGTCAGGGGGAGAAAAATTCAGTTGTAATTTTGAGAACTTCATCCCCAAATCATTTAATGCTGCTCAAGTTTAGGTGGATAAACATCAGTCTGTTATAAATAAAATGTGTTCAGATCCTGAGTCTAATGGCCTACTTGAGGGAGTGACAGTGTGCTCGGGGACATTACAGGATAGTATTTTACCTTCTTATTTCATTTTCTTTTTTAGATGTTACTGTCTGGTAATGCTTTCTCTAAAACTAAAAATCCATTATTTTCAAGCCATTTAAAAATACTGGCTTATTATCCAGTGATTAACATCTGTGGCCTTTATTTATGAATCAGATTCATAAATGTATACATTTTTTCTGTCAGTCATTGTATAGAATTTCAATTTTGCTCTGCTTTCCATTACATACCATGAATTATATGAAATTAATTTAATCGCTACTACAAACAGAAATTGAATGTGCCCTAATCCAGAGTTACGTTGTTTGCTTTTACAACTGTAAGTCATAAGTAATTAATTTTCCTTGGAAAATTAATTCACTTACCATTCCCAGTAGCATCATGTGTTGACACAGGGTTCTAGGTAGTTTAATTTTTTTTTTTTCAGCATGCTGGCCTCAACTTTAGAAGACCTTAAATGAAAACAAATTAAAATTTATTCAAGTGAATATAATTTGGGCTTCTTTAAAATAAGTGTTGTTGATGTCACCTAGGTGATGACTCAAAAGCTGCACTCAAACTTTGTAGAATCTACACTAGTATATTAACACAATTGAGACACTGTATCTCTGAGAAGCTGTTTATACGATGGTAGTCATTAGCATGTTCCAAATAAACATTTTCCAGGACTGCCTTATTAGACAGTTCAGTATCTGGGAATGTTTGACTGTCTTTGCTGAGCACAACAGATCTAGAAACTTATTTGTTGGAGGCTTTGGCCAATTAGACTAGCTGACTGTCCTGTCTGCATCTCACAGAGCTGATTTCTGAGATCTTTCTACCTCCATCTTCACTTGGTGGAAATATCTGGCGAGCGTTTCTTAGAACATGAGAGATGTGCCGTGAACACCCAGGTAATTGTGACGCTGCTGATTGTGCTGCTCTGGTTCTTTCGTGCTTTCCTCCCGCTTCTCAGTAGGGCAGTGTGGAAAATGAAAGGAGTAAACGTCTTCCAGCTGAAGGAATTAAGGTCCACATACTGCTGCTTATATTTTGGGAACTCAGAAAATATGAATAAACCAAATTTAGCTGCCTTTTGCGTTTGCCAGAAGGTTATTTAGTAAGGTGACTTTTTTCCCCCGGTTCATAGAACTCTATAAAACGTATAGTGTTTATACCTCTGTTTGTATTTATTTAGGTCACTAAGGTGAACTCCAGTGATGGTGGCAGTGTTACATTTTAACATATGGGGGCTTATTTCATAAAGGTGCCTTTGTGGCTGTGGCTTTAAGAAGGCAAGAGGTTCTCCGTGGCGTGCTCTTTATGCCTTTTGGAAGAGAATTGGCCGTTTAGTTTTAGGATAAAAGAAGCCTGAGAATACAGAATCAGCTCTGTTACTTGTTCCTTCTGCTCAGTGTCGTCCAGCTCTTTGCCCTGTGCAGTGTCCTGGGAGATGGTTTGCTTGCTACTCTATGGGGACGCGACAGAGGAGTCCCTTTCCCTGGGTTCCTTTTCTGCTTTCAGAAGTAGGAGTGTGTCTTTCTTCTTTATCATCTTCAGACATGATGAGAACCCTTTTTATGTCAAGTCAAAGGCATGTCTGTGCTCTGACCCAAGTACAGATGGTTACATGGTAATGCTATTGAAGAGAGTGATCTCTCACGTATAACTAAAGTAGGAAGTAAGGATAATAATTATTCTAAAACTTTGTCTCTCTCTCCCTACCACGTACCTACAGTGTGGTTATGTGTGCGTGTTTTGTAATAGTGTATGCATTTTTATGCTCTTTCTGAAATGCCCTTTATTCTGAAACGAATCAAACAGGTTTGCTTTATCTCATTTTGAAGTTTGAAAATATTGATTAATAAACATTTTTTATATTTATAACATAGTTTCAGAAAATTAAATTCAAATGAGAGGAGTTTTTTACTTTTTCAAAACAAAATAGGTATTTTTAGAGAAGTATTAATTTTAATGTGAACTAATGCAGTAGGGGATTATGTGTACAAACAGATCTCCAGAGTGTGGAAATATGAGGTGCTAAATTTGAGCTATATATGTTTACCTAAAATTGACAAATAGAAAGCTTATATAAAAGTTAGAATTCAAGAAACAAAATTCAGAGAAGCAAAATTCACTTTTTTTTTTTTAGTTCAGGTTAGAATAGAAAAAAGCAAGACTTTATCGTAGAAATATAAGTTCTTAAAATTTTTATATCATTACCATGGCACAGTTTTGTAACTTGGTAAATAACAGTTATAAACATGTCAAAATTGTGATGTGTGTCCCACCTGGACAGATAATTGAATATCGTGCAGATGTTTGGGATCTTTGTGCAGAATCTGGCTTCAGTTTGATCAGTTATACTTTTTTTTTGGTCCAGAAGCAGAATGTAAATAACTATAACCATCCTGAAATTGCCCCCTAAAGTGTGGTAGAGGTGAGTTCTGCAGACCCTTGTCAGAGATGCTGTTCATGTTTTATAACGTGCAACTGTTCAGTGGGTCCGGCCAAATGACACTGAGTGGAAAGTTAATTTGTCCTTAAAGAAAACTGCACAACTATCCATTTGCTTTCTGTTCCATGTTGTTCTTTCAAAAGACCGAATTTAAATACGTTTTTACTTCTACTCACAAAAGTATAATTAAATTAAGGTGATACATCGGAAGGTAAAATGGCAATTTGCCACCACCTAAGATTAACAACGAAAGTCTCCAGCTTCTTCGAACTGAATCATGCTCCCGTGATTAGCTCATATGACCTGGATTCTACACAGTAACAATGGGACAAATTGTGTTACATGTTGACTTTTACTAGATGCTCAAATCAAATCACCAACAACGGAGGCAGTCCTGTGCTGAAATATCCCACTGTTGTGTGCTTGTTAAGACTGCCTACCAACTTGTGGTGCAGAAGATAGCTGGCCTAGATAGGCTTTTGTGCCTGCAGCATCATTTGTGGTTTGGGACCATCTTCCATCTGATATATAAAAGCATGTTTCAAAAGGCTGTGTTTATTTAAGAAGGTGGGATAGTTTAAAAACTTCCCCCTGGGTGACTTTGAAGTAAACTAGAGATTTGTTCATTGCAGTGGGCGAGTCGTCACATTTGTTCCCCTAAAACCGTGTAGCAGAAAGTGAGAGGACTAGAACCCTTAGATTATGCCCTGTCTCTGGACTGTTTTATATTCTAAGTAATGCAGAATTTTTTTTCTCTATTATAATATTTGAATAATAAGTTTTTAGTTGTGATTTTTCATAAATCAGATTTTCAAAGTAGAACTTCTTCCCAAACTTCACCACTAACTTTGATTTGTGTAAATTTTTAGGATAAAGGAACACTAGCTACTTAAGCCCCCCCCCCCCATTTTTAAACTTAATCCTTGTGAAATCTATAGAGCCCTCAAGTGTGGGGTTTTGCCTTTTTCCTCTCTGATCATATAAACAGAATGGAGGTTAATATACACGCCAGTTCCTCTCCTGTGCTGATTAAAGAAATGTATTGTTTGTTAGTAGTGAAGTTGAACTTACTTTAACATTGTTGTGGACTGTGTATGCTGTAATATAGAAAATAACTTGAGCAATATGGAATGAAATAGATTATTCTGTCTGGTAAGGGTACTTAACTCGGGGCCACCAAGGAGCTTGGTCATGATTGACAAGCATCTAGTGGAGTCTTTTCTTTTTCTTCCTCTTTTCCCCCCTTAGCAATGTTGAAGTCAGTCAAAGTATATATACAAAGCTGGGTGAATACCAGTTTCCCCAGTACAGGGGCTGTTTTTTTCAGGAAGTCTAACTCAAACCAGATGTTTTGCCTAGATCTAGAGTTTGTGGCTGCCAAGTATCTCATCAGAGGTCAGAGTTCTGGGCTCTGGGCCCTGCTAGAATTCCTTCACAAATTGCTATTCGGTGAGGTTTTAATCCTAATGGAAAGAATAATGTGCTTGTAAAATCTGCAGTTATTACAAACACAGTATACATATTGTGAACTTCAAATGACTACATATTTCACTCCCATAAACAGGGACTGCAGATGGATGCCCAGTGCGATAGCTTTAGACAGTCTAACTAAAACCTAGCATACAGTTTATGCCACGTTAGCCATTTGTATTTGTAATATCCTAGTGACAGCAATGCCTGTGTCTGGATGACACTGGGAACAAATTCCTGCTCGCCACCATGACCAATTTTCTTTCTTTCTTTTTTTTTTTTAACAAGTTCTACTTATCCAGCTGTTTGAACACACAGGAATTCAGAGCTCTCAGAGATAAATATTAGATATTCTTGCAGGAAGATCTGGGAATGTGACAGTAGTGGGTGAGAAGTTCTCCAGCTAACAAAGAAGGCTCCACCTTGTCAAGATGCAGGGATCCGTGTTGAGAAACATGTCTGTTGATATCGAATGCATTTGCTCAGATTTCTTTAAAATGGTGAATGTAATTGTGACTCTTGAGAAAAAAAGAGAGATTAGCGAGATTTATCAATATTGTATATTTGATACTGTAGATATTATTAAGTGCTTATTTAGGGGCTCTGTTGTCCCTGACCATAAGCCCAGGAGAAATTCTGAGCTACCTAGAGTGTGAAACCCAAGAATCCCTATTTGGCTAGTTGTTAAGTGTGTTAATTAGACTAGACCTACTAAAATTAAATCTGCTGTTGAGGTAAATGTGGCCAGTTTTTTGTGTTAACAATAGAGTAGAAGTTTAAATTTGCAAAAAAAAAATTAGAAAATTGAAAAAAGTGACAAATTCTAGTGTCTGTGAATTTTGGCATACCATACAAAAGCATCTTTTGGGCCCAACAGTTTGTAGTATTTATTTGGAGATCCTATTCTAATTTCCTTCGGTTTTTGTATTTAAGTGACACCAATATAGGATGTACATAAATACAGCTCAAAAAGGTTCTCAAGTCTTGGAAATAAATAAAAGCGGTAAATTCAGGGGCTTGTAGAATTTTAGTAGGATATGTGCAGAAGGGTAGTACTTTTAAACTACCAGTCTTGTTTTGTGTCTATAAAGGAAAATTACCATTGATGCCAGCTCTGCTGCACAGACTGGCCATTCAATTGGTGTTGGGAGGGGTCACCATCCCTATGAACTGACTGCCCTAATTGCTGCCAGCAAATGAAGGAAAAAAAATGTTGAAGTGTGATACAAAGAGATTTTGTTTGGAAGATCTGTAATCTATCAATTTCTTTAAAAAAAAAATTTCTCGCTTTCCTTTTCTTCTCTCCCTCTCTTCCCATCTTCCCATACTCATCTGTGCTACATGTACATGCATATTTCTCTCTCTCTTTCTCACGTGTGTGTGTGTGTGTGTGTGTATGTATGTGTGTATGTGTGCGCGCGCACATGCGCACGCTGGAAAACAAACCAAGGACTTGAACTAACACAAGGCATAGATACTACCATTAGGCTCCCTTTCCTACTCTAAATATTATTTTCTGACTGATCTTTTATTGTTGAATGCCTCTAAAGATACATGATTGGCAGATCTTCCACCTAACCATATTTCCTGTTGTACATTTAGAACTTGTCCTTTAGATTTTTCTGTGTTATGTAGTAGCCTACAAGAGGATCTTTCTTGAAGACAGGTTTAGTATTGATTTGATTTATGATGTTTTTGTTGTCTTTGATATTAAATGCAGTAAAATAATGTGTTTTTAATCCTGATTTTTATATGTTTATAAGCCTCAGTTAGTAGAGTTTTCCCAAGAAAACCAGGGGATACCATCATCTATTTCTGTAAACAAGTAGAGAATAAATGTCAGAACTCAAGTCTACAGTTCATTCTACGTGGCATAATCATTCAACTGTAATTTAAAACAGTCTGAGACTATGATCATGTAATGAGAAACAAACAATTTCATATTAATGAGAACCCATTTGCCAATAATTCTGTCATTTGTAACTTGAATCAGTCATCACCCCTGCAAATAACCCTTTCAAGACATTATTTGCAATTTTGTCCTCTGCTTTCTGTCCTTGATGTTGTGAAAATGGCTGTCTACTGTTACAGGAATGAAAAGAGATCCCATTCAAACATCTTTTGTGTTTCCACTTTCAGTGAAAAATGTTTTTCAAACCTGCAGCTGGTTATTTCTGCAGGAGTTCCCACTTATGCTCAGATTTGATTGACATTTTGAAATGGCAGCTTTTCATGAAAAGCTGTTAACTTGTAGAATTCAGTTATGGCACTAGGACAGACTGACTTTGTTCTGTTGCTGGGACCTGTCCAAACTAAATAGAACCCTGCATCTGAATTTAATAGTCTACTCGGCCTAGATAGGGCACTTTGCCTTTTATTTTTCCTCTAAGACTGATGCTTCTTACTTGTACTAAAATGAATTTGATCGATATTCATCCCAACATCCTTCTGTTCTGTAGTTACATTAATTGACATATAGTCATCTTTTTGTCCCTCCTCTTGACCAGCTAATGGGCCAGGACAGGTTTTCATTTTCAGATAAATACTAATTGAGAAGAACTTCCTAATTTGCAAGTAACATTTCAGAGCACAAAAAAAAATTTTAAAAATGTTTTAAGAGTTTTTCTTTTCCTAGTATAAAGGGCATAAATTTTTTTGGAAACCAACTCCGGCTATGGTATATATTTGTTCCTTATGTGAAAGTATGTTACATATGATTATACAAACCTATTTGGCATATGATACTATGCAAATATAGTTTAATATTATTCCTCTGCTTATTTAACCAGTGGACAATCTCAAGGACAGCATGTTATGTAGTGAAGTACATGAGCTGTGCTTCAAAGGAACTTTTATATTCACTGTCTTATGATATGTACTGCCAGTCCACAAAGCTGTTAGCTCTTAAGGGCTTTCCCTCTCCAAGCTCCTCATTGTTCCTATATTTGATCTCTATGTTGTAACATTCTCATGAGATTAATATGAAACTGTGTCTGCTGGGCTTTTTTGTGGCCCTCTGCTATCTTTTGGAAAATGTAAGTAAAAACTTTTTTCCCTCCCAAGTACTGTTGAGGTATTATGTGTGGGCTGCTTATGTTGAATATCTCTGTGGGACAGTTTGGGTTTTACTGTCAAGAAAGAGTACCAGGAAAGATAATTGCTATCAATTTTGATATCTTTTAGTTTGTTTGTTTGAATAGAATTTTGCTTTATTGCCCATGCTGGCCTTAAACTTGAGACCCTCCTCATTTATTTATTTATTTATTTATTTATTTTTGTTTTTCGAGACAGGGTTTCTCTGTGGCTTTGGAGCCTGTCCTGGAACTAGCTCTGTAGACCAGGCTGGTCTCGAACTCACAGAGATTCACCTGTCTCTGCCTCCCGAGTGCTGGGATTAAAGGCGTGCGCCACCGTCACCCGGCCCTCCTTCTTTTTATTCTTCCAGGAATTGAGACTCTAGGCAGGTACCCTCATACCCAGCTTCTGATTGCCTTTGGAAGCCTGGGTTTTTGCTTCAGATTGCTCACCTGAAATTTCATTGGGTAGCTGACTCCAGAACTCTTAACCTAACTCGTATTACTGTAAGTGCTTAACATTGCTGGTGTAGCCTTAGAAAAGAAACATGCATACCTATAAGAATATGAGCAAGGGCTACACAGCATGCCTCTGAATCTTTGTCTAAGATACAGTAATTAATGTTTTTTCTTATATCAAGTTCAGGGTTGAAGTTCATTGAGAACATAGGAGATAAAACAAACCACTTTTGTGCACAGGGACACGTTCAAAAACCCTAGACAATTCTTCAGATCGTGTGTAGTAGCAGACCCTATATACATGTGTATATGTCTGTTTTTTTCCTATACTGTACACACTCATGTTAAAAATTTTCTAATCTGGGCAGTGGTGGTGCATGCCTTTAATCCCAGCACTCGGGAGGCGGAGGCAGGTGGATCTCTGTGAGTTTGAGGACAGTTTGGTCTACAGAGCTAGTTCCAGGACAGCTAAGGCTTTTACACAGAGAAACCTTATCTTGAAAAATCAAAAAAAAAAAAATAATTAATTAATGAAATGAAAATTTAAGTTCTACAGTGACAGAGTAACAATAATATTGGTCAAACCAATTTTACTCTGTAAAATATATAAATATGGTCTTCTCTTTAAGTCCTTATTTTACATTATTTTTGCACTTTATATCTTCTCTTTGTTGTATATAAATTGCTAGCATTAATTCTCTTATACATTAGCAGTTACTAAGTTGACTATGGATTTCCTGAACACAAGCACTGAGGTGCTGGGAGAAGTGTTCTGATGCCTAAGATAGCCACTGAGTGACTCAAGAGGCAGGCGGTAAATACAGTAAGGACCGCCTAGACAAGGAACAACCTATGCCTAGGGACAGGCAGGAGAAAGTAGAATTTGAAACTGAAGAATTTTTTTTCCTGAAATTTTCTATTTAAATTTTGTGTCAAGGTCAGCCACCAAGCCGAAGCTGTGGAAAGCACAGATGTAGTAGATAAAGGAATATTTTTATACTGAACAAAAATGGCGAGTTTTAATATCCCTGGATTTCTGTATTCTACCCAAATTTTGCTCCCCAACAATTAATATAGTTGAAATAAAATTACCTATATCCAATTGTATGAATATAGTGGAATAAGAACACTGGTGAAGCCTTATTAATAAAAGTAATGCAGCTTTGAAGTTAGTCTCTCTGTGCCTTCCAGGACTTTAAACATTTCAAATTCGAGCCAGTAGGGTACTGTATTTCCCTTCAAACTCAGCAAACTTTCGTTTTGTTTTATTTTTTTTATTAATTTATTTATTTATTAAAGATTTCTGTCTCTTCCCCGCCACCGCCTCCCATTTCCCTCCCCTTCCCCCAATTAAGTCCCCCCCCCCAGCCTGAAAAGCAATCAGGGTTCCCTGTCCTGTGGGAAGTCCAAGGAACCCCCACCTCCATCCAGGTCTAGTAAGTTGAGCATCCAAACTGCCTAGGCTCCCACAAAGCCAGTGCGTGCAGTAGGATCAGAAACCTGATGGAGGAAGGTCATTGTCTAATAAAGGCACTGCCCTGGCCCATTTTATTGGTTAGAGGATAGGTGGGAGGAGTAAACAGAACAAAATGCTGGGAGGAAGAGGAAGTGAGCTCAGAGATTCGACAGCTCTCCTCTCGGGAGCAGACGCCTGAGAGAGACACCATGCTCCTGGCTCCCAGGATGAAGCTCCGACCCAGGATGGACATAGGCTAGAATCTTCCTGGTAAGCGCACCTTGGGGTGCCATACACAGATGATTAGAGATGGGCTAAATTAATATGTGAGAATTAGCCTAGAAGAGAATGGGCCAAGCAGTGTTTAAAAGAATACAGTTTGTGTGTAATTATTTCGGGCATAAGCTAGCGGGGCAGGCGGCTGGGGTGCTGGGAACGCAGCCCCGCCACTCTTATTACTTCAGAAACCCATTGCCATTGTTCTTGAGTTCTCAGTAGTCCTCATTGTCCGCTATGTTCAGAGAGTCTGGTTTTATCCCAGGCTTTTCTAGACCCAGGCCAGCTGCTCTTGGTGAGTTCCCAGGAGCCCCTGGCCAGCAGGGAAACCTGAACCAGTTTTAACAGGATCCAACATTCTGCTGTTTGTTTTATATTTTTTTATTAAAAATTTTTGCTTCCTCCCCGCCTCCCTTTTCCCTTCCCCTCCCCCCACTTTTCTCTAGCTCCCTCTCCAGTCCGAAGAGCAGTCAGGGTTCCCTGCCCTGTGGAAAGTCCAAGGTCCTCCCGCCTCCATCCAGGTCTAGGAAGGTGAGCATCCAAACAGGCAAGGCTCCCACAAAGCCAGTACATGCAAACTTTTAATAGTAGAGCCAAGATTTGAAGCTAAGTCTGCTTGTTTTCAAAATCTGTGTGCTTAATGGCTAGTTTACATGTATAGATGCTCATACCCTTAGAGCAGAGCTCTTAGAACAGTTCCTCCTCACTTGGTGGTGGGGCGCCTTCAACTTCAGCTCTCAGGAGGCCGAGGCAGGTGGAGATTTGAGGTCAAGGCCAACCTGATCTACAAATCAAGTTCCAGGGCAGCCAGGGCATGCAGAGAAACCCTGTTTCGAAAAACCAAACCAAAACAAAGGAAACAGTTGCTCCTCTTGTTTATATACTGCAAATGAAACAATACCTAAGGTTCCTGGTGTTGTTTTTTATGCTCTCACGACCAGTATCCTATTTCTTAAGTTTTTAACTGACTACTGTACAATGTGTTGAGATGTGGAGAACAGCCAAGGCCTGCTGTAGATGTTATGCTGTGTCTACAGTAAGGAGAAGTGTGCTTACCCTGTGTAGAAAATGATGTTAGCTTCAAATTTCTAAGTCTGATGTGTTTGGCTTGTGTGGTACCATGTACTGAGAATCATAACCTGGTCAGTAAGCAAGCTCTCTGGTAATCCTTTGATATACTACCGCCAAGATTTTGTGTGCCTAATGTTTGTTATCAAAATGCATACTTAATTTTCCCTTTGGGTTTCCTTTTAGCAAAAGAAACTGTTTTTGGAGATTCTGGTTAGAGGGAGAAATTGGCTTCTCTGTGGAACAAAAAGTAAATATATTGCAAAATTTGTAACAACCTCATGAAGACTAAGTCACTTCTTTTCCAAACCCCATTTCAGAAATGTAGCACACACCCTTTTGAAAGTGATGGTTTACAAATTATGGGGAAAGCTGGCATGGGGTGGGCATGGGGGTGCACTGAAGATGTTAGCTGGAGACTGTGTGAAGAGTTTAATAGAAGTGTGTGTTCCACTCACACATGGGAAGTTAGGAAGACGGAAGCGCACCTTTCTACCCTGGTGGAGAGTTGTGGGAGGTGTGTAAATGTTTGGCATGTTGAAAAACATTTTACTTTCATGCTTGAATGATATTTTCACAGATACAGACATTCGGATTGAAAATAATTTTTCCTTAGAGATTTTCCAGCACACATTCAATTATCTACCATCAGTCATATCAATGGTGCTTTGATATGCATTTCCCTTGAAGAGTAATCTGTACTTGGAACTTCTAAAGTTTGTTGTTGCTCCTGGTGGTTTGAATGAGAATGGTCTCCAAAGGCTCAAATATTTGGATACTTGGTCAGCAGTTGGTAGAACTGTTTGGAAACAATTAGTATGTAGAGCTTTGTTGGAGGAGGCATGTCCCAGGGGATGAGGGACTGGTCTTTGAGTTTTCAAAAGTCCTTACCATTCCCAGTTAGCTCACTCATGCTCACCCCCACTCCCTACCATATGCTTTTAGATAGAGATATGAGCTCTTAGCTGCTGCTGCAGTGCCCTGCCTGCTGCCGTGTTCCCTGCCGTAATGGTCATGGACTCACCCTGAACTGTAAACAGGTTCCAGTAAACTTTTTTTCTTGGTCATAGTATCTCTGCACAGTGGAAAAATGACTAAGACCAAAACTGGTACCAGGGTATGGACTATTGCTGTAACAGCCCCGACCATGCTTTTTTTTTTTTTTTATGAATGTGGAAGACTTTGAGATTTTGGATTAGGAAAGCAGTTAAATACTGTAAGTAGGCACTTGGAAGACAATAGAACTGAGAAGCCTGGCTCAGGAGGTTTCTTTCAGACAGGAGCAATGGTAGCAACTGGTCTAGAGACCATTCTTGATGTTTTGGCAAAGAATGTGACTGCTTTTTGCCCTTTTCTAAGAATCTACCTGAGGCTACATTGAAGAGTTTTGAACTAATTTTATTGGCAGAAATTTCAAGATATCCTAAAATTGACTGTCACTTCGTAATTAGTGATGACTCCTATCCAGGTTTGCAATGAAAATGAGCAAATGGGGCAAAAAGAAATGCAAAATGTACAATTTGAGGGAAAAAGAACAGGAAATTTAATATTAGAGCCAAAGCTTTTGCTGACGGAAGTGGAGGGGAGCAAATGCCAATAAAAGGGGGTGGTGATCTTGGAGTGAGAGCCCACTCAGCTGACCCTGCAGTTTACAAAATGAGCTAAGGAATTATCTGTTCCTGAAGAGCATCAGCAAAGGGAACCATATGCAAATTTAGTTCAAGGAAGGGGCCAGGTTCCATTCCAGTGAAGCAGCCGAACTTGACTGAATAGGCTGTGTGGTTCTGGTTTTGGAGTCATAGGATACAGGAGTAAAGGAATTGTGGAATCTTTCTCCACAGTTAAGGAAAGCCATTGAGACCAGGTATGTGACAGGGAGTCTTGTTTGGAGTCCCAGAAAAGCCATTGTGTGAAGCTGTGGAAATGAAGCCTGATCATGTTAGAGATGTCATATCTATGAGATGCCTGCCAAGGAGAACTGAATACAGGGAGTGCACCCAGCCCAAGAGAGAACAGTGTGTTGCAGTTAGCAAAACTGAAGCCCTTTGACAAGAGATGTGGAATTTTCTCAGCTTAGTTTTTTTCTTGCTTTGGTCAGTAGTTCCTCTCTGTGCCCACATTCCTTCCTTTTAGAATGATAGTGTAATTTTGTGCTATTATATGTTGGAAATGTGTGATCTGCATTTTGGTGTTACAGGGATTTATAGCCTTGAGTTTCAGAAGAGACTTTGGTCTTGTAAACTGATTGAGACGGAAAGTCTATGAGGACCTTTGAAATTGTACTAAATACATTTTGCAATCTGATATGGCCATAAATCTATGAGGCCCAGGGAGCAGGGCATGATGGCTTGAGTTAAAATGGCCCCCATAGGCTTATGTCGATGGATAATTGGTCTCCAGTTGGTGGAACTATTCTGGAAGGATTAGAAGGTGTGATCTTGGAGGAGGCAGGTCTGTTGGGCTTTGAGGTTTCAAATGGTCATGCTATTCCCAGTTAAGGTTCTCTCAACTTCATGCTTGTGGATCGAGATGTGAACTCTCCGCTACTGCTCCAGTGGCATGACTGTCTGCCTGTTGCCATGCTCCATTCCATAATGGTCATAGACTCACCCTCTGAAAGTGTAAGCTTCTGTGAGTTGTCTTGGTCATGGTGTGTCTTCACAGCAATATAAATAAATGTGGCTAAGACATTGCTGCTGCTGTTTGGATCTTCCTCTTACCTTCTTTTTTTCTATTTGGTGGGATGCATACTTCTTCAGGGACTCTCAGAATCTGACAGTGTCCTTTCTGAGAAATTATCTTTTGCTGTATTTATAAATCCTGCTTTCTTATTGTCTAACTCTACTAAGTTGGATATTGGTCCTGCTTTGTGGAATATCATTGTCTCTCTTCTTTTTTCAGTTTTATGAATTTTTTAAAATTTATTAGATTTTTTTAAAAAAAATACCAGCCGGGCGGTGGTAGCGCACGCCTTTAATCCCAGCACTCGGGAGGCAGAGGTAGGCGGATCTCTGTGAGTTCGAGACCAGCCTGGTCTACAAGAGCTAGTTCCAGGACAGGCTCCAAAACCACAGAGAAACCCTGTCTCGAAAAAAAATAAATAAATAAATTAAATAAATAAATAAATAAATAAATAAAAACATACCAAACCAAGTTCTTACTCCCTCCTCTCCTCCCATTCTCTCCATACATTCTCCCACCCCACCCCCATCTAATCCTCAGAGAGGGTAAGGTACATTGCTTTGTGGAAGGTCCAAGGCCCTCCCTACTAGATCTAGGCTGAGCAAGGTATATATCTAAAGAGATGAGGATCCCAAAAAAACAGTACATGCAGTAGGGATAAATCCTGGTGCCACTGCCTGTGGCCCCTCAGTCTGCCCCAGCCGTGCAACTGTCATCCACATTCAGAGGGACTAGTTTGGTCCTATGCTTGTTCCTTCCCAGTGCTGCTGGAGTTGGTGAGCCCCTATTAGCTCAGGTAAACTGTTTCAGTGGGTGAACCCATCATGGTCTTGACCTTTTTGCTCATATTCTCATTCTTCCCACTCTTCAACTGAACTTGGGAGGTCAGTCCAGTACTCCAATGTGGGTTTCTGCCTCTGTTTCCAACAGTTGTTGGATGAAGGTTCTATGGTGATATTTAAGATAATCATAAGTCGATTACAGAGCAAGTCAAGATGGGGCCCCCCTCCTCTATTGCTTAGGGTCTTAGGTGGGGTCATCTTTGTGGATTCCTGGGAATTTCTCTAGAGCCTGGTTTCTGCTAGCACTATAATAGCTCCCTCAATCAAGATATCTCTTTCCTTGCTCTCATCTCTGTCTTTCCTCCACCTCAACTATCCCATTCCCTCAAGTTCTCCTCAACCTTCCCCTTCTCTCCTCCTCTTCTTTCTACCCTCCCTTCTCCCCCAATGCCCCTGCTCCCAAATTTGTCAGGCAATCTCGTCTGTTTCCAGTTTCCAGGTGGGTCTATATATGTTTTTCTTTGGGTTCACCTTATTCCTTAGCTTCTCTAGGATCATGAACTATAGGCTCAGTTCTCAATAGAAGAATCTCAAATGGCCAAAAGATATTTAAGGAAATGTTCAACATCCTTAGCTATCAAGGAAATGCAAATCAAAACAACTCTGAGATACCATCTTACACCTGTCAGAATGGCAAAGATCAAAAACACTAATGATAGCTTATGCTGGAGAGGATGTGGAGTAAAGGGAACACTCATCCATTGCTGGTGGGAATGCAAACTTGTAAAACCACTTTGGAAATTAGTATGGTGGTTTCTCAGAAAATTGGAAATCAACCTACCTCAGAATCCAGCAATACCACTCTTGGGCATATGCCCAAAAGCTGCGGAATCATACTACAAAAGCATTTGTTCAGCTATGTTCATGGCTGCCCCAGCCATGAAACTGTCATCCACATTCAGAGGGACTAGTTTGGTCCTATGCTTGTTCCTTCCCAGTCTGGCTGGAGTTGGTGAGCCCCTGTTAGCTCTATATATGTTTTTCTTTGGGTTCACCTTATTCCTTAGCTTCTCTAGGATCATGAACTATAGGCTCAGTTCTCAATAGAAGAATCTTAAATGGCCATAAGATACTTAAGGAAATATTCAACATCCTTAGCTATCAGGGAAATGCAAATCAAAACAGCATATTGTAATAGCCAGAACCTGGAAACAACCTAGATGCCCTTCAACCAAAGAATGGATAAAGAAAATGTGGCACATTTGCACATTAGCGTACTACTACATCTTGAATTTTGCATGCAAATGGATGGAATTACAAACACTATCCTGAGTGAGGTAACCCAAACTCAAAAAGATGAATATAGTATGTAATCACTCATAGATGGATACTAGCTATGTCTCTCTCCTTTTTACCAATAAATGTTTAACTCTTGGTTTGTAGTAGTGATATTGTTATTCTTAGTGGAGCCCTTCAGCTTTTCTTCTAATAGTTTTATTTTGGCAATTACATTTCTAATTTCAAAAAATACACTTTTGAGTTCTAACCCTCTTTTATAATCTTACTTTTCTAGCTATGATATTATATTTAATTTTTCCTTTACTTGTTATCTTGATGTCTCTTAGAATAAAGATGTTTCTCAGCTTTTTATGGGAGTCTGATGGTCTCTCCCAGTTTAAAGATCCAGTCATTGGTGAATAAATGTAGAACTAAAATTACTCCTGCTATAGCCATAGATCAGTGCATCTCTCATCCCTCTCCAGAGAGAAACTTCTTGTAGTAAAAGGCAATTAGCACAGATCTTAACTGGCCAACATACTGATAATAAGGAACTGTGAAAGACTTGACACTAAAGAGGGTGCATGTATCACAGAAGAGAGATCCCTACAGAATCTCAAGATCTTTTTGGAAGAGGGGGGAAATATTGCAAGAGCCAGATATGGTAGATGGCTTCAAGGAAACAGTGTTGGATAGAGTAGGGTAGTTGCACATATAAACTCACAATGATTGTGACAAAATACACAAGACCCATGCAAGCTCAGGCTAGACCAATCCCAGCACTAGGTGAGGAGTTGTTGGCATTTGGTAGGTACTAGGAGGCAAGGAATTGGTTTTCTTTAAAGTGTTGTCATTGTTGGCAGGTCATCCACATTCCAGCATAGCCCCATTCCCATGAGTAGTTTGTCACTACAAATTGGACTTGATGGTTTGTTTGTTTTTGTTTCCTTCTTTTTTAAAAAAAAGAAAGAAAGAAAGAAAATGAAAACTCAAAATTAGAGTAGAAAGGTGAAGGTGAATCTAGGAGGAGTTGGGGGAGAGGGGATGAATATGATCTAAAAGCATTATGTGAAATTCCCAAAGAATTAACCAAAAATTTTTTTTTAAAGATCCAGATATTCGGAGCAGACAGGAGCTCTGCTTTATGTAGCGGGGCTTCATACTTCATTAGCAGGCTCGGCTCTGCCAGGATCTCTTGAGGGGAAAGAAAGTGTCTACCTGCCACACCGAGGAGGACTTTTTCTGGTGGTTTAATAGGTCCTCCTTAGTGAAAACAAAAGAGAGAGAGTGTGTGTGTTTGTGTGCGCGTGCACATGTGTATACACAGACACATCCCCCTTAGATGGGGGAAGGTGCAATTAATATTTTGCATGACGCTTGGGGTAAGTCTTGTGGATATATGGTTGAGAAGCCAAGATTCATGTCTTAGTTGGAAAGAGGATCTCTTAGCTTGTTAGAATAAGGCCATAATATGTTAGCATGAGCCCTGATCCAATTACCAGTGTCCTCGTGAGAACAAAGTCCCCTGACACAGACAGAGAGTACCATGTACAGAAGACAGGGACTGGAATAATCCCTGTAAGGATCGTCGTGTCTCCTTGGCTTATCCAGTATGGCCGTTGACACATCCGACGCCAGAGGTCTAGAGAGGATCTATGTGATTTAGACACCTTTCCTCTTCAGTCATATCCCTGCTGTAAATGTGCAAGCCTGCAACTTCCTTCTTCAGGCATTTGGAGCTGAGGACATGAAGCAAACATCTGTCCCATGCTGCTGACATTTTCTAGTGGCAGGCATACCATATAAGGTTCAGGAAGGGAAAATAAAACCCTGATACTTTTTGTTGTTCCTCTTCTGCAGGTTTTCTTAAACTTCACGGGGGCAAGGTCTAGAGCTTCCATCTTTAAATTTAGTCCTTGTTCGGATGGAAAGGGTTTGTAGGTGAACTTTCTCAGTGTCTGATGGTAACAGGCATCATTAAAAGCAGGTATGATCCAGGCGTTTAAGTTACTGACAGAGTGGCTTTTTTCATGTTGTCCATGTGTTGGTTTCTTTCATGCATTTCTAACTTGGGTTTTGTGCCTTAGCTAGTACGAATTTCTCCTCTGGTTTCTCTTTACCCTCAAAAGGTATTGCTTCTGCAATTTCACATTATAGAGAGAACTCTGCCTCCCTGTGACCCTAACCTATGCAGTAAATCCTCTGAAATTAATTTTGGTTCTTTCTGATCTGGCCCATGTGACTCTCCTCAAGACTCCATTATTAGACTCTGACAGCCTTTTAAATTTGTAAGTGCCACAAATATGTCACCAGAGGCTAATGGGTAAAAAGAGAATTCCTTCCCGGAGAGGATATGGGTAGAATATTTCAAGTGGCATATCTGCATCAATAATGTTAATGTTTATGGGGTGTTGAAAACCATGGAAGTCTTAAGCCAGAATCATGTTCAGCTGAGTCCCAGAAATGTTGACCACAGAAGCCGAGGCACATTCCACTTATTCCAACAAATACTGTCAAGTCCTTTGCAACTGTTTGAGAGACAGTTGTCACCCTCCAGAGCCCTACATGTTAATGGGTTTTCTATGCTACCAGTTAGAGCAGCAGAAGCCCTGTCTGTTGTGCCCAAGGTGACTTTTCTCTTCCCCTGACTTCCTAAAGTGAAAAGCCAATTTGCTCTGTGCTTTTGTCTTTATTTTTCTTGGTCCTCTGGCAATATTTTTAATTTATTAATGCATACATATGTGTGCACATACACATGCGTGCTTGTGTGTGTGTGCATCTACACACATGTGGAGGTCAGACCACAGTTTGCAGGAGTTGCCTTTCCCTTTCCATGTGTGGGTCCCAGGGATCAAACTCAGGTCATGGGGATTTGTGGCCTGCACCTCTGACTGCTAAGCTGTCTTTCCAGCCACTCTAATGTTTTTGAGAAAATTTGCATCATTCTTTCTGATTGATTTTAGGCCTTGTTTTTATGTCAGAAGTTTGTGTTTCCTGAGCAGTGAGCAACCACAGAGCAAGGGCCTCCCCTTGTTTTTACTGAAACTAAGAATTGCTTCTGGTTTCAGGCAAGAAACATTAGTGTTTGGGAGGTGGGAAGTACATTCAGAGGAAATTTGTAAAAACATAAGGAAAATTACCCTGAATATGATGCCAAGTAGCATGTTTATATTGTTATTTTTAACAAAGAGGATAAGGAATTACCCTCTATATGACAATGTAAAATGTTTTCTTTGTATTGGCAGAACCTTTGATGTTTTCCTTGAAAACTGCTAGCAGAAAGAACTAATTAAAAACTAAGCCATCATAAAGTTTTTCTGGGGAAAATGAAAGTTCTTTGGAAGAAGGAAAAGGAGAGAACAAAGAAAAGCATGATTTAAAAACTTAGCACAAGTTCACACCATTGCAAGCCATACAGGTGTCCATACTGTAGATGGTAACAAGCGTATCTCTTTCCGAGATTGCAAGAAGGGGCTGTCTGAATAGTAAAATAGCATGGTGGTTTCATGGAGGGAACTTCACATTGCATAAAAAGAGTGCTATACAAGTTGATTAAGCCACTACACTGTGGTAAAAAGAAAAGTTTATTCTTAGGATGTACTAAAGGGGATGAGACAGGATTTTTCTCTCTATTGTACAGCTGATAGCACTATGTTAAATAGTGTTTTACTTGCTATTTCTTACTAGATTTTGTTTTAATTTATTTAATATTAGGGTGGCAGGAACTGTCCAGCAGCTAAGGCAAGAAGCTCAGAAGCTGGCTGCCAGCCTGGGCAGCTGAGCAAGGCTCTGCCACCGAATGGCAAGGGAGGGAAGGGCTGGGGCTAGCTCCATGGAAGAGTGCTGGTGCTCTGCCTTCCAGCTGCTGGAGTTCAGTGTTGGCTGCACCATTCCTCCTGTAGAGTTAAGTTGTTAACGTTGAGGACACCTGAGGACTTACGCTAAACCCATCCTTTTATCTAAAGAAGTTAAAAATCTCAAAAGTTAAGTGACTTGTCCACCACTAGTGTTTTCTTTCCTCCTGCCTTTTGTATCTGCGACACAGCAGCAGTTTCTAGATGTTTTCTTTTATGACTAATAACATCTTCTAAAAGTTTATCATGACCTCTAGTGTCCAGGATACTTGTCCTTGATCCCTGACTCTTGGTATTCACACCCTGCTCTCCTGTCTTCCACTGTATCAGACTGTCAGACTTTCTGTCCAGTACTTCATAGGGGAAGTGGCGGTTTGTCTCTGAGATCCAGTTATATGAGGTAATCTTGACTTCAGTTAACACTGCTTAAATTCTTCCTCATGGCTCACTGGGAAGGAAGCTCCCGTGTCCTGTGCAGCCATATGCGGTGACCTGTATGATGAGGCCTGGTGTCTCCAATGGTGGCAACAGCCTCTGAGAAACTCAGCATTTCTTGCCAACAATTACTTAAGGGAACCATCTTGCAAGGAACCTTTAACCTGACTGTAGCTCCAGCCTGCCCCGTGATGGAAAGCTCATAAGGAGACCCTCCTGAGAGGCTCTACTAAGCCGTTCTGAGCTGAGAAAATCAGTGCTTTCTGTGAGCAGCCGGGCTCTGGGGTGGCTTGGTCCACAGCAGTAGATAACTAAGGCAATGGCTGTGGAGCTCTGACGCGGTTTTAAAGTTTTCCCTTGTTTGTGACGAGGAAAAGAGAAAGGACTGTCTTAACACCGAAATAGCAGGGATGTCATAATTACATAGTAAATGACAGTTCTTTAAAGGGAGATTATTGTGTTGAAAAACTTGTCACACTGTTCTCTCTTCTGTTTTGCTATTGAGCACGGACAAATTATCATCAGCTGGCATTTACTTCATGCTGAGTTCAGTTGATGACTTTCAGCTCTGCCCGTGTGTTGTCCTCAGTTATTTCCTAGATAAGGAAGAAACTGTTGTCTTTTGAATTGAGGCTCTAGAAGAACTAAAGCAAGTAGTGTAGTGTTATTTCTTCTTGTGACAGAGATGCAGTTCCATGCGAAAACACTGTAATCGTGATTCCTTATGAATTGGATACTATGGTATAATCCCTAATAAGCTTTTCTGACCCTAAAATCAGATCTTACAAAGACCCTTAGACATTACAAATTGCTCTTTTATTCCATTTTTATTTGGGTTTTGTATTGTCTTATTTTTGAGACAGAGTCTCCCTTTGTGATCCTGGCTGTCCTGGAACTGGATTTGTAAGCCATGACGACCTTGAACTCACAGAGCTGTGCCTGTCTTTACCTTCTGAGTTCTGGGATTAAAAGTGTGGGCCCACCACATCCCCTTTCCGTTTTTTTAAAATGCAGTTGTCTAAAATCAAATTTAGAAATCTCATCAAGACTTACGTACTTACTGAGAAGGAGAAAGACAGGCAAACAAGAGCCAGTTGATGAGGCCTTTTTCTTCTTCTTCCTCCCTGACTCTGCCCTGTGCATCTGCACATGTTCACCTCCATCTACACTCTTCTGTGAGGGACCCTAGCAGTGATGGAAATGTCCCAAAGTAGTCATTTCCTTGGGGAAAGAAATACGTCTGTCATTCAGAGCTGAGTTGCTTAGGCGGCTAATCATAATTATTTTCAGTGTGTTAGATAAAATGCTACAATTGATCCTTCTTAGTGACGAAGGATAGAAAAATAAGAGGGAAGGAGACAGGAGAAAGTAAATTATAGTTTTCTGATAGATCAGACTAGTACCCTGTCAAACAAGTTGCCATGTAGTTTCTTTAGAAATCACTTCCCTTGCTTTTTCTCCTAAAACTGTACACAGCTACCATTTATGTAAGATTTGTAATACAGAATTTTAAAGGTTTATCTATCATAACCTTTAGTCATAGCAAGTCTTAAGAATGAAAGGAAAATATTAATACACAAAAGGTATTCTGATGAATATTTTTAAAACTTGCCTTAAAAATTATAAGCTAGGTAAAATCAGTGGGTTTTCTTTGTAACTCAAGCCAAAAAGCCAGGGTGTCTGAGTCCTAATAGGGACTTCATGTTTAAATTCTTGGGCTCCGGAGATGGGGCCTTTGTGTGCAGCCACATTGCCAGTATGTTCAGCCAACCCACCTGTGCCTCAGTTTCTCCTTCTGTAACTTGGAAAGGTAATGTTTACTATATCACAGCATTGTGGAGATAAGTTCAGACTATAATCTAAGATTGTACATATCTTCTAATATCCAGTATTAATGTTTTCTAGATTATTGTTTAAAATGGATCTTCTCTGTAGACTTGGGTGAACTTTGGCAGCCCTGTGTGGATTCTCTATAGCACTTTGCCTTCTGCTTCTCATGTGAAGAACAACTAAGCAATGATGAATCTTAAGGAAACCCAGCCCTGTCCTGGTCAGCTACAGAGTACCCACCTTACAGATTAAGGCCTGCTCCAGTGGATGCCACTGGATGTGTGTGTGTCGATTCCAGAGGCTGGGCTTTATAAAATAGGGATTTCTTAGGATCGTTTGTACATAGCAGCTGTAAGGAACGTCATCCTCAGGGTTTTGGTGTACATTTCCGCTTGAGTCCCTCAGTGTTTCTGCACTGTTATCCTGCTACACTGCACTTCCTCCTAAGCCTTCCGTGCTTAGTGTGTCCCATCCTTGACCTCTCTGAACCCCTAACCTAAATACCAGCTACCCATAGCTTATAAACTGGAAATCTAATAGACATCCCAGACTTATGCCTAAAAGAGAACTCAGCCCCCCGCCAGTTGAGCATATCCAATTAGTAGCTCCAAACCTCATTAAGACTTCTTTATATTAAAAACCTGAGAGCAGCCTCAGCTCTTCCCTGAGGCCACCCACAACTTGGGTCGCCACCTGGTCACTGCTCATTTTATCCACATTAGATCATTGTCTTCACCCCATAATGTGACCTCATCTCAGGAGTGATAGCCACATGCCGCTCACCGGATTACAGCTGTGAGTGTCGCAGAAAGTGCCTCAGAGTCTCAGTTTCCTTAATGGTGGCCTGTGACTATGTGGGGTTTGTTCGCTTGGTTTTCTTTTGCAGTGCTGGGGTCGAACTTGGGTCCCCGTGGAAACAAGGCATATTTTCTCTCAGACTGACAGCCCCAGTCCTCTATGTGTGGCTTTTAAACAGGGTGAGGCTTACTATTGCTTCCTGTTTGAATGGCCTGTGGCCATCTCTTGCGTCTTCCATTCAGAACAGCTGGTTATCCTGACCGTTCTGCTTTTATGACTTAGACAGAGTAATGCCTTCACTGTTGTAATGCCCACTGTGTTCCTTTCCTTTTTGTTTTTGTTTTTCCCTCAGTGTCAGGAAAACAAACAAACCTCTCAAACTAAACTAGAAAGGAAGTACAAATTCATCTTAAAAACCAAACTTATTTAAAACAGTCTGCTCTAAACAGAGCCTCCCATTGATTAAATAGTCTCCTTGGTGGTTTGAAGAATTAACACAGCGAATAAGTGTCTGAGTCCTAATCTTGTGTGGCTGCTCAGTAAGGACAGTGTTCAGTTCTTATTTCTGAGGAGTTGGTAACATTTGTAATACTTTCTGAACTTCAGAATGTTTCTACCTTTCCCCTGTAAGCCATCACTCTGTGGGTCAGGCAGATGGGTATGGTTTTGCCTGCTCCTGTGGTGACCCATGGAGATACTTCTGGGAAAGGGGCAGTTACCATACACGGAACTGTCAAAGGCTGTAAGGGAACGACAGCATGGTCTGCTGCCTCGGCTCTTGCTGGGCTGGAGCTTGATGTCGAGACCAGGCATGAACTGCAAAGACTCTCCTGCCCTGGCCTCCTGGAAGCGGAGATAACAGACTTACTGTGCCCTGTGAAATATTGGATATAGGTGCAACACTGTGGTGTCAACAACTATACTCTCTCTGTACCTGCTGGTTGTCTGTCAGGATCTGCAACTATTTGACCTGTCTAGCTATGACATTGAGTCAGGGTTTTGTTTTTGGTTTTGTTTGTTTGTTTGTTTGTTGCTTGTTATTATGTCTCTGACTGTGATAAGGGCTGTCTGTGAATGAATTCTGAGGCTGACTTGAAAGCTGGCCAGGTGAGAACTCAATAATATTTCTATGTATTTTGGTTCCAGATCCCCCAATTTCTTTGTCTCCTGATTTGTGTCAAATTAGTGGAGCTTGAGATGATAAAGACAGGAGGTGCTGAGTTTTCTTGGCTTTCCAGGAAAAAGGCACAAGTGTTTTCAGCAAAGCACCTGCAGTTGTCCTGATTGGGTGGGAATTAGCAGGAACTCTTAATCTAGAACCTCACCCAGAAACCATTCTTCTGGAGACGTCGTGAGTGTGGAATGCAAGGGCCCATGCCCAGTCTTAGTACAACATGTTAAAACAGTTGAATTTTGTTGTAAAACTTCACTCTGAGTTTGCTGCTGACTGTGCCTGCTGAAAAGATTTTTCTGTCTAATGTGTTTGGGACATAATACCACCATATCCTCAAGCTGTTCTTGGGGCCAGTTTCTCATCTTACTTGAGGCTACTCTTTTCTTTAACTTAATTTTCAACTCCTGCCAAAAGAATCCAAAGGCTGAAGAGAAAGAAATTTGCCCCCAGTTGCCCCTCTTTCTCCATGTAGCAGGCAGCAAGGCATCAGGAAGTGGAGATACAGAGACAGAGAAACCTCCTCCACACACCCAGTGCTCAGTGGAGTACAAATGACGATGGCAAGACTCACACTGAGTCTGTACCAGATACACCAGAAATAAAATGAAGTTTCTCACTTTCCACAGCTGTGTGCATAGCATATTCCTTATACAGCTGAAAACAAGAAATGAGAGGGCCAAGTGTTAGAGCCCAGTGATACAGAAAGCTAGGCTAGCTGCAGAATTACTGTAGACCACATGAAGCCCCCGGGCTCCATGCCACCAAGTCGGCTCTGTCGAAAGGGGATACCAAGGCAGTGGGTACCTTGCCTTCTGTGTTTATGCTGCAACTCTGTGGAAATGTTCTGTTGTGAATCCAGTGCTGGCAAAGGCAGCCTTTGGTTTTACTGAGGAAAGTAAGCCATCTCTAGTAATTAATAAGCAGAAGTCAGTTGATAGCCAGTGTTGTGTGTGGCCACTGTCTGCATGAGACATGCATTTGAGGACATGTGTCTTTAGAATTTAGAGGTGTCATCAGGGAGCCTTATTTCCATATTCAGGAACAACTGAACCTTGACTTGGTTCTTTTCAGTCACTGTCACTTTAGGGACACAGTAACACAGCAGCTGTCCGAGTGTTCATGCCCACCAAAGGTCTCCCTCCAACCTCCGTCGTCTCAGATCAGATTTTCTACATGGTTTTATTTTTAGTTTATTAGAAGGAAAACTTCTCTCTTGTGGCTAAATCTTTTCACTCTATTTTTTTCTAAGGTCTGCTTTTATGACTAAGCCATAAATCGCTAAAAATAAAGATTTACAGTGGAAATGTCGACTCCTT